>NW_026536006.1:0-1200000 GCF_028551555.1 Melozone crissalis
GAGGAAAGGGGTGGCAGCAGCCTTGGGGTGACAAGAGGGACACCGGGCTGGGCTCCCTCCCACCCCAAAAGGACATTTCCCATTCCAAAAGATTCCCCATCCCAAAAGGAGGTGTCCTCTCCTAAAAGGAGAGTTCCCATCCCAAAAGGAGATTTTTCCACCCCAAAAGATCTTCCATCCCAAAAGGAGATTTTCCCCATCCCAAAAGGGATTTTTTCCCATCCCAAAAGGAGATTTTTCCACCCCAAAAGATCTTCCATCCCAAAAGGAGATTTTCCCATCCCAAAAGGAGATTCTCCACCCCAAAAGGGAGATTCAAAATATTTCCCATCCCAAAAGGGGATTTCCCACCCCAAAAGGAGATTTTTCCACCCCAAAAGATTTTCCATCCCAAAATGATTTTTTCCCATCCCAGAAGGAGATTTCCCACCCCAAAAGGAGATTATTCCACCCCAAAATGATTTTTTCCCACCCCAAAAGGAGATTTCCTCCACCCCAAAGTTGAGCAGAGCTGCTTTAGGGTTTACTTTGGGATCTCTGTGCAGCCACCCCAAAGATCCCAGCCGGGTGCAGCCTCAGTAATCCCTGAGGAATTTCCTAAAGGGCTCAGGAGGAGGAGGAGGAGGAGGAGGAGGAGGAAGCCCGGCCCCGCTCCTGGTTCCCATTAAACCCCACCAAGCCCCCCTGGTTTGAATTATCCCGGAGGGAATTTCCTGCCGGGAGCGTTTGGGACCGAGGCGCTTCCGAGCCACCCCCGGCCCCGGGAGGATTTATGGCAGCCCCAAATGGGGGGCTGGATCAAAGCCCAGGATGTGGGATGGGATTGGGGTGTCTCCGTGTCCCCAAAGCTGGGAAGGGCCACCTTGGGGTGTCACCATGTCCCCAGGGCTGGAAGAGCCACTTTGGGGTGTCTCCATGTCCCCAGTGTTGGGAAAAGCCACCTTGGGGTGTCCCCCTGTCCCCAACGCTGAGGAGGTTTGGGGTGCCTGGGATTGGGGTGTCCCCGTGTCCCCAATACTGGGAAAAGCCACCTTGGGGTGTCTCCATGACCCAAACATTGGGAAAAGCCACCCTGGGATGTCCCCGTGTCCCCAAAGCTGGGAAAAGCCACCTTGGGGTGTCCCCAAAGCTGCAAAGAGCCACCTTGGGGTGTCCTTGTGTCCCCAGAGCTGGGAAAAGCCACCTTGGGGTGTCACCATTACCCAAACATTGGGAAAAGCCACCTTGGGGTGTCCCCATGTCCCCAATGCTGAGGAGGTTTGGGGTGCCTGGGATTGGGATGTCCCTGTGTCCCCAATACTGGGAAGAGCCACCTTGGGGTGTCACCATGTCCCCTTCTCTGAGGAGGGTTTTAGGGGTTCTTCTGGAAACCCTTTTCTGGAAGGGAAATCCTTTCTTTCGGGGCCAAAACATTTTCTTTTGGGGTTGGAAACCTTTTTTTGGGGGTGCTGAAAGCTCTTCCTTTTGGGGCCAGAAACCCTTTTTTGGGGGGAGACTGGAACCCCCTTCTTTTGGGGCCAAAACCTTTCCTTTTGGGGCTGGAAATCTTTTCATTGTTGGGTTGGTGACCCTCTGTTTTTGGGGCCAGAAACCCATGTTTTTGGGGCTGGAAACTCTTTTGGGGGGCTAGAAACCTTTTCCTTGTAGGAAAACCTTTTCTTTTGGGGCCAAAACCTTTCCTTTTGGGGCCAGAAACCCTTTTTTGGGGGGGGCTGAAAACCCTTTGTTTTTGGGACAAAAGACCTTTTTTTTGGAACCAGAAACGCTTTTTTTGGGGCCAGAAACCTTTCCTTGTAGGGAAACTCTTTCTTTTGGGGCCAAAACCTTTCCTTTTGGGGGCCAAAAACCCTTTGTGTTTGGAAGCAGAAACCCTTTTTTGGGAGCCAGAAACCCTTTGTTTTTGGGGCCAGAACCCCTTTTTTGGGAGACCAGAACCCTTTTTTTTGGAAACCAGAACCCCCTTGTTTTTGGGGCCAGAACCCCTTTTTTGGGGCAGGAAACCATTCCAGGTTTTCCCCTCAGAGCTCAGCCCCAGTATCCCACCCAGGGCCCCGTTACCCCATAAAGAGGAGGGGTGGGACACCAAAAAACCCCAAAAATCCCCAAAATCCCCCCAAATTCCCGCTGGGCACTCACCGCTCCGGCCGGCCGTGCTGTTGTCCAGCGCGTGGCACGCGGCCAGCAGGACACCTAGGGAGGGACAATGGGGTCAGACCCCAAAAAACCCCACAAAAAACCCCCCAAAGGGGGATTTAGGGTCGGCAAAACCACCCCGAGATTTGAAGGGAAACGCGGGAATTTTTAGGAAATTTTTTAAGGGAAAATCTCAGGATTTTGAAGGAAAAATCCTCAAGGTTTTTAAGGGAAATGCAGGAATTCCCTGTGGCAGGAGCGACCCCCTCGAGTGACCCCTTGGGGAGATTTTGAAGGAAAAACCTCCAAGGTTTTTGAGGAAAAAAGATTTTTAAGGAAAAATCTCCACGATTTTGGAGGAAAACGCAGGAATTCCTTGGGGGCATCCTGGTGGGATCAGCGGGCATCCATCCCCGTGGGCATCCTGGTGGGATCGGTGGGCATCCATCCCCATGGGCATCCATTGCCTGGCATTCCAGTGGAATGAGTGGGCATCCATCCCCCTTGGCATTCCGGTGGGATCAGTGGGCATCCATCCCTTGGCATTCCAGTTCTGAGTGGGCATCCAACCCTTGGCATTCCAGTGGGATCAGTGGGCATCCATCCCTTGGCATTCCAGTGGGATCAGTGGGTATCCATCTCCTGGGCATTCCAATGGAATGAGTGGGCGTCCATCCCTTGGCATTCCAGTTCTGGGTGGGCATCCAGGTTCTGAGTGGGTGTTCATCTCCTGGGCATTCCAGTCCTGAGTGGGCATCCATCCCCCCTGGCATTCCAGTGGGATCAGTGGGCATCCATCCCCATGGATATCTACCCCTTGGCATTCCAGTTCTGGCTGGGCATCCATCCCTGTGGGCATTCTGGTGGGATCAGTGGGCATCCATCCCTGTGCGTGTCCATCCCCTTGGCATTCCGGTTCTGGGTGGGCATCCATCCCCCTGGCATCAGGGTGGGATGAGTGGGGATCCATCCCCTGGGCACCCCAGTTCTGAGTGGGTGTTCATCTCCTGGGCATTCTCGTCCTAAGTGGGCGTCCATCCCTGTGGGTATCCCGGTTCTGAGTGGGCATCCATCCCCTTGGCATTCCAGTGGGATCAGTGGGCGTCCATCCCCTGGGCATTTGGGGGGCATCCATGCCCCTGGCATTGGGGTTCCAAGTGGGCATCCATCCCTTGGCATTCCAGTTCTGATTGGGCGTCCATCCCTGTGGATGTCCATCCCTGTGGATGTCCATCCCTCCCCTGGGCACTTGGGGGGCATCCATCCCCTGGGCACTCCAGTTCTGAGTGGGTGTTCATCCCCTTGGCATTCCAGTTCTGGGCGTGCATCCATCCCCCTGGCACTGGAATTCCGAGTGGGCATCCATCCCTGGGCATTCTGCTTCTGGGTGGGCATCCATCCCTGTGGGCATCCTGATGGGATCAGTGGGCATCCATCCCCTGGGCACTCCATTTCTGAGTGGGCATCCAGGTTCTGAGTGGGTGTTCATCTCCTGGGCATTCTGGTTCTGGGTGGGCATCCATCCCCCTTGGCATTCCAGTGGGATCAGTGGGCGTCCATCCCCGTGGGCATTCCGGTCCTGAGTGGGCATCCATCCCTTGGCATTCTGGTGGGATCAGTGGGCATCCATCCATGTGGGCGTTCATCCCCTGGGCACTCCAGTTCTGGGAGTGCATCCATGCCCTTGGCATTGGAATTCCAGGTGGGCATCCATCCCTGGGCATTCTGGTGGGATTAGTGGGCATCGATCCCTTGGCATTGGAACTCCAGGTGGGCATCCATCCCTTGGCATTGGAACTCCAGGTGGGCATCCATCCCTTGGCATTCTGGCTCCTCCGTTCCCCTCCCCAGCTCCTCTCCGTGGGCAGGTGCCAAGCCCAGCCCTCGTCCCCGATCCCACAGAAAGTTCCCCAAAAACTTGGCAAGTTCTCCATGCCCGGGCCCAGCCCGGGGACACCGGACACCCCCGGACACACCCGGACACCCCCGGACACCCCCGGACACCCTCGGACACCCCCGGACAGTCCCCGCTGGAGCTGCCCCATCCCCACCCCTGTTCCAGCCCATCCCACCCCGTTCTCCGGGATCTCCGGGAATCTCTCCCTCGGAAAGGCTCCCAAACCTTCCCACCGCGATTCCAGCAGCTCCATCCCGGTGATCCCCGCTAATTCCCGGCTCGCTTCTCCCGAGATTCCCGTCCCGGTCCCGATCCCCGCTGAAGGGACCCGGAGCGCTCCCCTTCCCTTCCCCGAGGGCTCCGATCCCACCCGGATCCCACCGGGAACGGCCGGAGAACGCTCGGAGCCCCCCGAGGGCGAGCAGCGGCACCGGAGAGAGACCCGGAGCCACGGGAACGGGAGAGAACGGGAGAGAACGGGAGAGAACGGGGAACGGGAACTCGGGATGAGCCCCGGCAGGAGGGACACGGGGCTGGAGCCACCGGGGGACGCTCGGAGCCACCGAGGGAGCCTCGGATGAGGATCGGGACCGGGACACGGCGCTGGAGCCACCGGGGGACGCTCGGAGCGGGACACGGCGCGGCAGCACCGGGCGCTGGAGCGGGGCCAAGCCCGCCCAGCCGCTTTCCCACCGGGATACCGGAGCTGCGGCTCGGTGCCACCGCCGGGGGGACAGCGGGACAAAGCCAGCCGAGCTCCAGCCGCCCGCACCGGGATCCGTCCGTCTGTCCGTCCGTCCTTCCCCCGGGAGCATCCCCGCTCCCGTCCCGTCCCGTCCCGTCCCGGCTCGGCTCGGCTCGGCTCCAGCCCGGAGCGCCCCCGCTTCCCGCCCCTCCCTTCCCTCGCATCCCCCCGCAACTCTAATTACCCCGCAGCCCTAATTAGCCGCTCTAATTAAGCGTCTGACCGCGGCCGTACTCACGCGTCGCGGCGGAGGCGCCTTTCCCACAGGGAACGAACTTCGGGAGCGCCCGCGCGGGGGAATTTTATGGGATTTTAATAGGATTTTTATGGGATTTTTACCGCCTTCCCGCGACCCCCCAGAACCCACCCGCGGAGCCCCCCGAGCCCACCCCGCTCCGGGGTTGGGGGCGCGGAGCCCCGCGGGCCGAACCGAACCGAACCGAACCGAGCCGAGCCGGGCCGGGCTGGGCTGAGCCCCGCACGTACCGAGGGCGAGCGCGGCCGGGCCGCCCGCCATGGCGGGGCTGCACCGGAGCGAGCGGGGCCGGGGCCGGGCCGGGCCGGGCGGGCGCTGGCGGCGGGGCCGCTGCGGGGCCGAGGGGCGGCTCCGCCCGGCGGAAATGGGCGGCACCGGCCGGGCCGGGGCGGGGACAGCGCGGGCAGCGGCACGGCCGGACCGCCCCGGGCACCGGGCGGGACACACCCCCGGGACCGCTGGGATCCACCCCCGGGACCACCGGGACCCACCACCGGGGTCACCGGGACCCCCGGGACCGCCGGGACACACCCCCAGGACCACCGGGACCCTGTGGATCCCAGCCCCAGGACTGTTCGGGACCCACCCCCGGGACCACCGGGACACACCCCCGGGACCACCCGACACCGTGCGGGACCCATCCCCAGCACCCATCGGGACCCATCCCCGGGACTCATCGGGACCCCCCTGGACCCATCCCCGGGACTACCGGAACCCATCCCCGGGACCACCCGGACCGCTCCCCGGACACCCTGCAGGACCCGCCCCCGGGACCCCCCGACACCGTATGGGACACACCCCCCGAGACCACCGGGACCACCGGGACACACCCCCAGGACCCCCTGACACCGTGTGGGACCGTCCCGGACATCCTGCGGGATCCACCCCCAGGACCCCTCCGGACCCACCCCGGGGACCCCCCCGGGACCACCGGGACTCACCCTCGGGACCTCCTGACACCTGCGGGACCCATCCCCGGGACCCCCCTGGATTCACCCTCGGGACCACCCCTGGGAGCACCCCCGGACCCCTCGGACCTTGCGGGACCCAGCCCCGGGACCACCGGGACCTTGCGGGACCCACCCTCGGGACCCCTCCCCGGACACCCTGCGGGTTCCCCCCCCTCGGGACCACCCGCATTGAACCCCCCGGACCCCCAGGATCTCCCTGGGACCGGAGCCCCCCCCCCGGTGTCCCTCCCTGTCCCCCCCCCCTGTGACTCCCGGGTTGCCAAACCCCTGCCAGCACATCCTGTGTCATCCTCAGCTGCTGCTGATCCCAGCCTTGGTCATCCCCAAATCTGCAGGGCCACCACCCTGCTGATCCCAGCCTTGGACATCCTGAAACCCGTGGAGGCCTCATCCTGCTGACCCCACCCTTGGTCACCCCAAAATCTGCTGACCCCACCCTTGGTCACCCCAAAATCTGCTGACCCAAATCCGGCCAGTAATGACCCAAATCTGGTCAGTGGTGTCCAAATCTGGTGGTGACCCAAATCCAGCCAGTAATGACCCAAATCTGATGGTGACCCAAACCTGGCCAGTGGTGTCCAAACCTTGTGGTGACCCAAATCTGGCCAGTACTGACCCAAACCTGGCCAGTGGTGACCCAAATCCAGCCAGTAGTGACCCAAACCTGGTGGTGACCCAAATCTGGCCAATGGTGACCCAAACCTGGCCAGTGGTGACCCAAACCTGGCCAGTGGTGACCCAAACCTGGTGGTGACCCAAATCAGGCCAGTACTGACCCAAACCTGGCCAGTGGTGACCTAAATCCAGCCAGTGGTGACCCAAACCCAGCCAGTGGTGTCCAAATTTAGTGGCGACCCAAACCTGGCCAGTAATGACCCAAATCTGGCCAGTGGTGACCCAAACTTGGCCAGTAATGACCCAGATTTGGTGGTGACCCAAACCTGGCCAGCAATGACCCAAATCTGGCCAGTGGCCAGCTCATCCCCCATTATCCATGAGGATCACCCCTGACCCACGGAAGCCCCTGGGTGTGGGGCCTGGTGAATTTGGGGACCAGGCTGTGTCCCCTGGCATGTCCCCTCCCTTGTCCCCTTCATGTCGCCCCCCATGTCCCTCCCGTGTCCCCGGGCCGTCCCCTCCCGTGGGAGCCTCTGGCAGCCCCGGGGGGAGGCGGGCCCGGCCCGGCCCTGCCCGTTCCCGTTGTTCCCCGTTGTTCCCGTTCCGTTCCCAGCTGATACCATCTGATTCCATCTCATCTCCCCTCGGCTTTGAAAGCGCCGCTTTGAAGGGGCCGCAGCCGCCGCTCCCCGACGCCGCCGATCCCGATCCCGGCTCCCCGCAAGCTCTGGAGGAGTCCTGGCACAAAGGCCACCCAAAATCCCACCCCAAATTCCTCCCAAAACCCCACTGGAGCCTGTGGGATCGCCCTGGGGGCTGCATGTTCCTGCAGGGATCCCACGGCATCCCCACCCTGCAGGGCTCGTCCCAAAGTGCATTGGAATGTGATCCCAGAACATTCCAGAGTGTGAACATCCCAAAACCTGAATATCCCACAACCTGAACATCCCAAAATCCCACTGGAACCCACTGGACCACAGGTGCTGCACGTTCCTGCAGGGATCCCACGGCATCCCCACCCTGCAGCGCTCGTCCCAAACATCCCAAAGCGCGTTGGAATGTGATCCCACAACCTGAACATTCTAGAATGTGAACGTCCCAGTGTCCTGACTCTCCCAAAATCCAACATCCCACTGCCCTGACCATCCCAAAATCCCACTGGAACCCTCTGGACCACAGGTGGCCCTGGGGGCTGCACGTTCCTGCAGGGATCCCACGACATTCATCCCAAACAAATGCAGCGCAATCCCAGAACCTGAACATCCCAGAAACTGAACGTCCTGGTGCCAAGGCCATCCCAAAATCCAACATCCCACTGCCCTGACCATCCCAAAATCCCGCTGGAACCCATTGGACCACCCATGGGAGCTGCACATCCTGGGATCCTCATTCCTGCAGGGATCCCATGGCATCCCCACCCTGCAGGGCTCGTCCCAAGCATCCCAAAGTGCATTGGAATGTGATCCCAGAATGTGAACACTCCAAAATCCAACATCCCAGTGCCCTGACCATCCCAAAACCTGAATACCCCAGAACCTGAGCATCCCAAAATGGTGGAACATGCTGGACCACCCATGGGACCACCTAGGGACTGCACATCCTGGGATTCACATTCCTGCAGGGATCCCATGGCATTCCCGCCCTGCAGGGCTCATCCCAAACATCCCAAAGTGCGTTGGAATGTGATCCCACAACCTGAACATTCCAGAAGCTGAACATCCCAGTGCCCTGACCCTCCCAAAATCCCACTGGAACCCTCTGGACCGGGACTGCACATCCCGGAATCCCCATTCCTTCAGGGAACCCACGGCATTCCCACCCTGCAGGGCTCATCCCAAAGTGCTTTGGAATGTGACACCAGAATGTGATCATC
This sequence comes from Melozone crissalis, assembly GCF_028551555.1. Taxonomy (NCBI): domain Eukaryota; kingdom Metazoa; phylum Chordata; class Aves; order Passeriformes; family Passerellidae; genus Melozone; species Melozone crissalis. The sequence continues at coordinate 8,494 of NW_026536006.1, forward strand.
CCAAAACCTGAATATCCCACAACCTGAACATCCCAAAATCCCACTGGAACCCACTGGACCACAGGTGCTGCACATTCCTGCAGGGATCCCACGGCATCCCCACCCTGCAGCGCTCGTCCCAAACATCCCAAAGTGCATTGGAATGTCATCCCAGAGCACGAACATCCCAAAACCTGAATATCCCATGACCTGAACATTCCAAAATCCCACTGGAACCCACTGGACCATGGATGGGGACTGCACATCCCGGAATCCCCATTCCTTCAGGGATCCCACGGCATTCCCACCCTGCAGTGCCCATCCCAAAGTGCATTGGAATGTGATCCCAAAATTCCGCATCCCAGTGCCACGACCATCCCAAAATCCCACAGCCTGGGCCAGGTGGGAATGGCAATGGCTGAAAAAACATTCCCGATCCCCATTGGCATTCCTGACCCCAAAAAGCATTCCTGACCCCAAAAAACATTCCTGACCCCAAAATCCATCCACAATCCCCACTGGCATTCCCAACCTCAAAAACATTCCCAACCCCAAAAAACATTCCCGACCACAAAAAGCATTCCTGACCCCACCAGCATTCCCAACCCCAAAAACATTCCTGACCACTAAAAACATTCCCAATCCCCGCTGGCATTCCTAACATCGAAAACCATTCTTGACCCCCCAAAAAAACATTCCCAACCCCAAAAACCATTCTTGACCCCTGACCAACATTCCCAGCCCCGAAAAACATTCCTGACCCTAAAACACATTCCTGACCCCCAAAAAAATTTCCTGACCCCAACCAACATTCCCAACCCCAAAAAAACTTCCTGACCCCAAAAAACTTTCCCAAGCCCAAAAAACTTTCCCAAGCCCAAAAAACATTCCTGACCCTAAAACACATTCCTGACCCCAAAAAACCATTCCTGACCCCCAAAATCCTTCCTGACCTCCAAAATCCCAGGATTTCCAGGGCTCCCAGTCCCTTTTCCCAGTTCCAAAACCACAACCCCAAACCGAGGGTTTATTTTGGGATTACAATAATAAATAATAATTAAATTTGGGGTTTTTAAATTGTTCCTGCCCCGGGAGCCTCCGGCTGTTGGGTTTTCCTCTTGGAATTGTTCTTTATTTGTGGTTTGCACTGGGTTTGGGATTAAAGGGTCATTTCTGGGAGAAAATCTGGGATAAATCCATCGATTTAGGGCAAATCCCTGAAAAAGGGCATAAATTCCATCCCCTCTCCCGGGGTGGGAAGTCCTGCAGGATTTTTGGGCTGAAATGTGGCACTTTGGGTCTTTCCATGTAGGAAACAGTGGGAAAATCCACCCAAAAAATGGGATTTTGGGATTTATCCAGGCTGAAAAGCGACACTGCAGACCCCAATAAATGGGAAAACCCACCCCCAAAAAAATGGGATTTTGGGATTTATCCAGGCTGGAATATGGCAGTGCAATTCATGGGAAAATTCATTCCAAAAATGGGATTTGGGGATTTATCCAGGCTGGAATATGGCAGTGCAGTTCATGGGAAAATTCATTCCAAAAATGGGATTTTGGGATTTATCCAGGCTGGGATTTATGTGGCAGTGCAGTTAATGGGAGGACCCACCCAAAAAATGGGATTTTGGGATTTTGGGATTTATCCAGGCTGAAAAGCGACACTGCAGACCCCAATAAATGGGAAAATCCACCCCCAAAAAAATGGGATTTTGGGATTTATTCAGGCTAGAGAGCAGACCACAGTCAACAGGAAAACCCATCCCCAGAAAAGGGGATTTTGGGATTTATCCAGGCTGGAATGTGGCAGTGCAGTTAACGGGAAAACCCACCCAAAAAAATGTGATTTTGGGATTTATCCAGGTTGGAGAGCAGGCCCCATTCCATGGGAAACCCCACCCAAAAAATGGGATTTTGGGATTTATCCAGGCTGAAATATGGCAGTGCAGTTAATGGGAGAACCTACACAAAAAATGAGATTTTGGGATTTATCCAGGCTGGAGGGCAACACTACAGTTAATGGGAAAACCCACCCAAAAAAATGGGATTTTGGGACTTATCCAGACTTGAGAGTGGCATTGCAGACCCCAATAAATGGGAAAACCCACAAAAAAAAATTTGTGATTTTGGGATTTAGGGACTCCCAAACACCCTCCGTGCCCCCGCAGCGACAACTCCAACTCCCCGAGACGTTCCAGCAACATTCTCCATCCAAGCCCTCACCCCTTTTACTCTTCCACAGCTTCAAAAACCCCCTCATTTTTACACGTGGCAATATTAAAAAAAAACCCTAAAAAAAGCAGGAAAAATCCCCCAAAAGCGGGAACAAGGGCGCTGTGTGCTCGTGCCCGGCAGGAACCCTCGGGTCCCTGTTGATTTTGGACGGGGGAGGAGAAAACGAGGCCGAGGGAAGGAAAACACGGCCTCGGGCTCCCCCCTGCCCTGCCCGGGGCTCCAACAATCCCAAATTGTCGCTGCCCAGAGGGTTTGGGCTCCTCGGAGGGGCCCTGGAATGGAGCAGGAGGGGAGAGGGGCGGGAAATGGGATGGGATTCCCAGGGGAGGGAATTCTGCTGGCTTGGAAACCCGGGAGGAGCCTGTTCCTGATGGTCCAGCCTGGATTTTGGGGGTCTGACCCATCCTGGGAGAACAGCATGTCTGATATTGCCCCCATCCCAAATTTTGGGGGTCTGACCCTTCCAGCAGCTCCCTCATCCCAAATTTTGGGGGTCTGACCCATCCTGGGACAGCAGCATGTCTGACATCTCTCCCATCCCAAATTTTGGGGGTCTGGAAGGGCAGCATATCTGACATTTCCCTCATCCCAAATTTTGGGGATCTGACCCATCCAGCATTTCACTCATCCCAAATTTTGGGGGTCTGACCCATTCTGGAAGGGCAGAACCTCTGATACCTTCCCCATCCCAAATTTTGGGGGTCTGACCCTTTCATCATTTCACTCATCCCAAATTTTGGGATTCTGACCCATCCTGGAAGGGCAGGACCTTTGACATTTCCCTCATCCCAAATTTTGGGGGTCTGACCCATCCTGGAGCTGGTTTTGGATGGGCAGCACCTCCAGGGTCCTGCTCATTGCAAATTTTGGGGTTCTGACCCATCCTGGAAGAGCAGAACCTCTGATATCTTCCCCATCCCAAATTTTGGGGGTCTGATGCTTCCAGCATCTCTCCCATCCCAAATTTTGGGGGTCTGGAATGGCAGCATGTCTGACATCTCCCTCATCCCAAATTTTGGGGATCTGACCCATTCTGGAAGAGCAGCACTCCTGATATCTCCCCGATCCCAAATTTTGGGCATCTGATCCTTCCAGCAGCTCCCTCATCCCAAATTTTGGGGTTCTGACCCACCCTGGAAGGACAGGACCTTCGACATTTCCCTCATCCCAAATTTTTGGGGTTTGACCCATCCTGCAGCTGTTTTTAGAAGGATAACACCTCCAATATCTCCCCCATCCCAAATTTTGGGGTTCTGGCTCATCCTGGGGCTGTTTTGGAAAGGGCAGCACCTCCAATGTGCTTCTCATCCCAAATTTTGGGGATCTGGAAGGGCAGCACGTCTGACATCTCCCCCATCCCAGATTTTGGGGGTCTGGCTCGTCCTGGGGCTGTTTTGGGATGGGCAGCGCCTCCAAAATTCCAAATTTTGGGGGTCTGGAAGGGCAGCATGTCTGACATTTCCCCCATTCCAAATTTTGGGGGTCTGATCTATCCTGGGAGGGCAGCATGTCTGACATCTCTCTCATCCCAAATTTTGGAGGTCTGGCACATCCTGGGGCTGTTTTGAGACAGGCAGCACCCCTGACATTTCCCTCATCCCAAATTTTGGGGGTCTGACCTGTTGATGGACAAGCAGCACCTCCAAAATTCCAAATTTTGGGGGGGTCTACTCCATCCTGGAAGGGGGCACCATCTGCCCCATCCATGATTTTGGGGGTCTCATCCATCCTGGGGCTGTTTTGGGACAGGCAGCACCTCCGACATCTCACTCATCTCAAATTTTGGGGTTCTGGAAGGACAACATGTCTGACATCTCCCCCATCCCAAATTTTGGGGGTCTGCTCCATCCTGGGGCTGTTTTGGGACGGGCAGGGCCTCCAAAATTGCAAATTTTGGGGGTCTCATCCATCCTGGCCCCGTTTTGGGATGGGCAGCACCTCCAGCCTCTCCCCCACCCCACTAAAAGCGGGGCTTTATTGGGAATTTTTTCCTGGCTTTATCTCCCAGCTCCTGTTTTTCTGCCGCCTTTCAAAGGCTCTTTCATAGCCACGATTTTCCCCGTGAATGTCCATTTTATTCCAAATTTTTTTTTTCTTTCTTCCTTTCCTAAACAACTCCTCGGGGGTTTTTCTCCCTTCCCCACCCTTTTTTCCCCCCCAACCCCGCTCCCCCTTTTTCTGTTTATGTCCCGTTTCTTTTTGCCCAAAACCTCCATAAATAAAAGATTTTGGAGCGTTCCAAGCCTGGCCACTGACGACGGCTTTGTTGGCCGGCGGCTCCGGGCTGGCAGCTCCGGGGAAAAATGTCAATATTGGATCACTTAGCACCACATTATTTTATTTATTTATGTTTTTATCCCTCTCCAGCAGCGGGGATAAGCACGTCCTGGAGCTGGGCAGGAATTCCCACCGGGAATGTGGGACAGGGGCTGGTGCTGCTCTGGACACGACCCCATCGGGTCCTGTGGGACGGGAATCTCCTCCAGCCAGGTCTCATGAGCCCTTGGGGATTTATTTCACACCCAAGACGGCTCAGAAGGCAGAAAATCAGCAGGACGGCTTCTGTGGCGGTGTTGGAAACAAAAAGGTTTTAATAAAAAGCAAAATAACAAAACCCAACCAGGCGCAAGGGGTGCTCTCACCTCACAAAAGCAATTGGTTTCTTTGTTCTCTTCTTTTTCTAGTGAATTGCTCAGGTGGGACTTTTTGGCTCCTGTCCAATTGGGTATCCTTAAGTTTGAGGTCCTCCAGGTCCCATGAGATGTCCTTTCACCTCTTTGAGGAGAGAAACTGCTGGGTTTATTTCCTTTTTAAGGGGACAAAGGAGAGTTTTGTCATTCCTTCAACAGGGGACACATTCCGACAGTCCTGCTCTGGACGCGTCCAGTGGAATTTGGGTCTCCTCCAGCCAGGTCTCATGAGCCCTTGGCGATTTATTTCACACCCAAGACAGCTCAGAAGGCAGAAAATCAGCAGGATGGCTTCTGTGGCGGTGTTGGAAAAAATAAGATTTTAATAAAAAGCAAAATAATTTATTTTTTTTTTTTACAGAGAAAAACCGAGCCAGGTGCGAGAGCACCTCACAAAAGCGATTAGTTTCTTTGTTCTCTTCTTTTTCTAGTGAATTGCTCAGGTGGGACTTTTTGTCCTTAAATTTGAGGTGAAGTCCACCAGGTTCCATGAGATGTTTTTTTCACCTAATTGAGGAGAGAAACTTCTGGGTTTATTTCCTTTTTAAGGGGACAAAGGAGAGTTTTGTCACTTCTTCAACAGGGGACACATTCCTATGGTCCCCATCTGGACACGATGGGCTCTGGCAGGTTCTGCTATGAACACAATCCCGTGGTGGCCCTGGCAGGTTCCCGTGCCAGGTGTTTTGGGGTTTCCCAGCTCTCCGTGGTCACGGGCAGCCGTGTCCGGCCGTGCTGGGCACACTGGGATCATTGAGCCGCGGTGACCGGAGCCCGCAGAGCACCCGCGCAGCTGCACGTCTGGCTGCGCCCTCAGAAACCCCAAACCCTGCTCTGGTTCTCGTCCTTCTCCTCGGGATCCCTCCAGGGCCTTGTGGTGGGACCCCAAATCCACATTCCGAGTTCTCCTCCTCGTGTTTCTTGGGATCCTTCCAGGAGTTTTGTGGTGGAACCCCAAATCCACTTTCCACTTCTCCTTCTCCTCGGGATCCTTCCAGGGCTTTGTGGTGGGACCCCAAATCCACATTCCAGTTCTCCTTCTTGGGATCCTTCCAGGAGTTTTGTGCTGGGACCCCAAATTAATGCCCTGCTTCTTCTCCTTCTCCTCGGGATCTTTCCAGGGGTTTTGTGGTAGGACCCCAAATCCACATTGCAGTTCTCCTCCTCCTATTTCTTGGGATACTTCCAGGAGTTTTGTGCTGGGACCCCAAACCCACATCCCAAATTGTTGGGACACCCTCCAGGCTCAGGTGGGATGTCCCTGAAGTCCATCCAAGATGTCCAGGGCTTTGTGCTGGGACCCCAAACCCACGCCCCAAGTTCTTGGGACAGTGTCCCAGCTCAGGTAGGACATCCCTGATGTCCATCCAAGGTATCCAGGGTTTTGTGCTGGGACCACAAATTTCCGGGACACCCTCCAGGCTCAGGTGGGATGTCCCCACATCCATCTGAGATGTCCAGGATTTTGTGCTATGACCCCAAACCCTCACCCCAAGTTCTTGGGACACCCTCCAGGCTCAGATGGGATGTCCCTGATGTCCATCCAAGGTATCCAGGGTTTTGTGCTGGGACCCCAAGTTCTCGGGACACCCTCCAGGCTCAGATGGGATGTCCCTGATGTCCATCCAAGGTGTCCAGGGCTTTGTGCTGGGACCCCAACCCCACACCCCAAGTTCTCAGGACAGTGTCCCAGCTCAGGTGGGATTTCCCCACACCCCTCCAAGGTGTCCAAGCTCAGGAAGCCTCCCCGTGTCCCTCCTTTCTCCAGGAGCCACCGGAGCAGGGCAGAGGGCCAGCGGTGCCCGGGCAGGACACAAAGCCCCCGGAAGGCGGCGGCGGCGGCGGAACAGAGGCGCTCAGTGTCCGGGCGCTGCCCCGGGCGGTGACAATGCTGGCGCTGTCCCCAAGCGGGATCTGTTTGTCCCTGCGCCGCCTGTTTGTCCAGCGCTCCCATTGTGCGCCCGCCCGGCAGGAGCTGAGTCAGCGCCGCGGCCCCGCCGGCCCCGCTCCCCACGCGCGACCGCCCGGGAATCCGGGAACGCGCGGGGGCACGGGGGGCACCGGCACCTGGGGGGCATCGGTACCTGGGGGGGCATCGGTACCTGGGGGGGCATCGGTAACCTGGGGGGCATCGGTAACCTGGGTGGGCATTGGCACCTGGGGGGGCACGGGGATACTGGGGGGGCATTGGCACCTGGGGGGCATTGAGACCTGGGGGGGCATTGGCACCTGGGGGGGCACGGGGATATTGGGGGGGCATTGGCACCTGGGGGGCATTGAGACCTGGGTGGGCATTGGCACCTGGGGGGGCACTGGAATATTGGGGAGGCATTGGCACCTGGGGGGCATTGAGACCTGGGTGGGCATTGGCACCTGGGGGGGCACGGGGATATTGGGGGGGCATTGGCACCTGGGGGGCATTGAGACCTGGGGGGGCACCGGCACCTGGGTGGGCATTGGCACCTGGGGGGGCACTGGGATATTGGGGGGGCATTGGGACCTGGGGGGCGTTGAGACCTGGGGGGACACCGGCACCTGGGGGGGCACCGGCACCTGGAGGGCATCACTAATCTGGGTGGGCACTAGCAGCTGAGGGGGCATTGGGACATTGGGGTGGCATTGGGACCTGGTGGGTATTGGGACACTGGGGGGGATATCGGCACCTGGGGGGGCATCAGCATCTGTGGGGACATCAGTAACTTGGGTGGGCACTGCCACCTGGGGGGGCATTGGCACCTGGGGGTCATTGGTAACCTCGGGGGGCATTGGCACATTGGCTCCTGGGGGTGAATCAGCACCTGAGGGGGCATTGGTAACCTGGGGGGGCATTGGGACCTAGGAGGGCACTGGGACATTGGGGGGGTATCGGCACCTGGGGGGGCATTGGGGCCTGGGGGGGCACTGGAACCTGGAGGGGCACCGGCACCTGGAGGGGCACCAGCACCTGTGGGGGGCACCAGGACCTGGGGGGCACTGGCACCTGGGGAGCATTGGAACCTGGGTGGGCATTGGCACCTGGGGGGCATTGAGACCTGGGGGGGCAATTGACACCTGGGGGGGCATTAGCACATTGGCACCTGGGGGGGCACTGGGACCTGAGGGGGCATCGGGACCTGGAGGGGCATTGGGATCTGGGGGGGCATTGGGACGTGGGGGGCATTGGGACGTGGGGAGGCACTGGCACCTGGGGGGGCACTGGGACGTGGGGGGCATTGGTAATCCGGGGTGGCATCAGCATCTGGGGGTGGCATTGGGACCTGGGGGCGACATTGGGACCTTGGGGGGCATGGTTAACCTGGGGATGGCATCAGTAACTTGGGGATGACATTGGGACCATGGGGGTCATCAGTAACTTGTGCATGGCATTGGGAACTTGGGGGTGACATTGGGATATTGGGGGGCATCGGCACCTGGGGGTGACATTGGGACATTGAGAGTTACATCGGGGCCTTGGGGGGCATCAGTAACTTGGGGGTGGCATCGATAACTTGGGGATGGCATTGGGACCTTGGGGGTGACACTGGGACATTGGGGATGGTGTTGGCACCTGGGGATGGCATCGGGACCTTGGGGGTGGCATCAGGACCTTGAGGATGGCATCGTTAACTTGAGGATGGCACCCACACCCGGGCATGGCGCCGCCAGAAGCAGAGCCCGGAGATTTGGGACTTTCTCAGCACCCGGGCACAGCCCGGGCACCTTGGGGTGACATCAGGACCTTGGGGGGGCATCAGTAACTTGGGGATGGCATTGAGATTTGGGACGTTCTCATCCCCTGGGCACAGCCCGGGCACCTCATTGTGCGGCCGGCCCATCCACTGGGCTCCGCGGGACCGCGCACGGAGGGAGCTCCGTCCATCCATCCCCGGGAACCAGGAGAGCACCCAGGAACCAGGAGAGCGCCCAGGAACCGGGAGAGCCCCCAGGAACCAGGAGAACACCCAGGAACCGGGAGAACACCCAGGAACCAGGAGAACACCCAGGAACCGGGAGAACACCCAGGAACCCGGAGAGCACCCAGGAACCGGGAGAACACCAAGGAACTGGGAGAACACCCGGGTGCACGGAGGGAGCTCCGTCCATCCATCCCCGGGAACCAGGAGAACACCCAGGAACCCGGAGAGCACCCAGGAATCCGGAGAACACCCAGGAACCCGGAGAGCACCCAGGAACCGGGAGAACACCCAGGAACCGGGAGAACACCCAGGAACCAGGAGAGCACCCAGGAACCAGGAGAACACCCAGGAACCGGGAGAACACCCAGGAACCGGGAGAGCACCCAGGAACCTAGAGAGCACCCAGGAACCGGGAGAACACCCAGGAACCAGGAGAGCACCCAGGAACCAGGAGAACACCCAGGAACCCAGAGAGCACCCACCCCGGCCGCCTCCCACGGCCCTGAGTCAGCGCTGGCAGCGCGGGAGCCACGCGTGACTCAGCCGCGGGCACGGCAGGCACGGCAGGAACGCGCTCCCGGTCCGACGGGTCCCGGGGAGCGGCAGAGCCGGGCCCCGCAGCCGCGGGATGTTCCCAGGAGCTCCAGATCCCGCAGATCTCGCACGGCCCCACACCTGCGCTTCCCCAGGGAGGCACACCTGCAGGGCAGGGCTGGGAGCTGCTCCCGAGCTCGGCAAGGACACGGCAGTGTAGATCTGCTGCCAGATCCCAAATCATCCCAAAGATTGGGTTTGGGGAGCAGGGAAGAGCCAGCAGACCCCAAACCACCCCAAAGATTTGGTTTGGGGAGCAGGGAAGAGCCAGCAGACCCCAAACCACCCCAGAGCTCTGGTTCGGGCTTGTTATGAGGCTAGGAAGAACCACCAGCCCCCAAACCACCCCAAAGATTGGGTTTGGGGAGCAGGGAGGAGCCAGCAGACCCCAAACCACACCAAAGCTCTGGTTTGGGGAGCAGGGAAGAGCCACCAGACCCCAAAGCTCTGTTTTAGGCTTGTTATAGGGCAGGGAAGAGCCACCAGACCCCAAACCCCGCAAATCTCTGGTTCAGGATCGTTATGGGGCAGGAAAGAGCCACCACACCCTAAACCACCCCAAATCTCTGGTTTGATCCCATTATGGTGTAGGGAAGAGCTGTCAGACCCCAAACCACCCCGAATCTCCTGTTTGGGCTTGTTATGGGGCAGGGAAGTGCCACCAGACCCCAAAACACCCCAAAGATCCAGTTTGGCCTAGGTATAGGGCAGGGAAGAGCCACCAGACCCCAAACCGCCCAAAAACTTCAGTTTGGGCTCTGTATGGGGCGTGGAAGAGCTGTCAGACCCCAAATCCTCCAAAACTCTGGTTTGGGCTCATTATGGGGCACAGAAGAGCCCCCATCACCCCTCTGCCAGATGGGAAATTCGGGAATTCAGTGTCCCCCCCTTCAGTGTCACTCTGGGCAGCGCTGGTGACCCCAGTGGGGACCCTCAGGAAGACGGTGGCACCACAAGGATCCCTTTCATGGATGAGGTGGGAATGGGACAATGAACCACCCCCTCCAGCCCAACAGAGACCCCCGAGAGTCCCCTGAAGGGCCGGGTGTGACCCTCAGGGGACAGGAGCCGAGGGGACGGGGCAGGGGACACGTCACAACACAAACATTCCTGCGGGGACAGCTGGGCACAGCCGGACTTTGCCCCGGCGACAACACTGAGCCGATTCTGCTGCGCTGCCAAACCAACCCCGGCCCTGGGACAGAGCCAGGCTGGAAAATTTCGAGTGCCAGGAGCGGTGAGGGCACGGCCCGGAGTCACCGGAGGGGACAAAGTGGAGGGGACAAAACGGAGGGGACAAACTGTGTGGCAATGCCACCGCTGCCGTGGGGACAGGGCTGGAGCCAGGAATTCTTTTCAATATCCCACCTAAATCTCCCCTTTTATAATTTTGATAATTTTTAATAATATTTTATAATTTAATTAAATAATTTAATTTTATTATTAATAATAACAACAATAAATTATATAATAATTATTATATAATAATGATATAATAATAAAACTTATTACAATAATATAATTATCGTAATATCTATTATGATTATAAAATATATTCTCATAAAATAGCATATATTAATATAATATATACTATATAATATATAGTATATAGTATATAGTATATAGTATATAGTATATAGTATATAATATATAATATAAAATATAAAATATAAAACATATAATATATAATATAAACACTTTAAAATAATAATAAAAATAATAATAAAGACAATAATAATAACAACAATAATAATAACATCAATAATGATAATAATAATAATTTTTCTTCTCCCATCACACCAAATTCTTCAAGATTAAAAAGTCCTCCACATCCTTGGGAGCTCTTCAAGATTAAAAAGTCCTCCACGTCCTTGGGAGCTCCGTGCCGGTTCAATTACTGATAACGATGATGATGATGATGATGATGATGATGATGATGATAATAATAATAATAATAATAATAATAATAATAATAATAATTTAATAATTTTTCTTCTCCCATGACACAAAATTCTTCAAGATCACCAATTCCTCCACACCCAAGCCCCCGTCTCCACCAGAATCCCCCCGTGGCCGCCCCTCACCCCCTGCTCGCTCTCTCCAAGGCTCTGAAAAGAACCAGGAGCGCAAAATTCCATTCGGAGCATCACAAAGGCGGCTGACGTCAGGGAGGCGCAGGGCTCCGGGCCAGGAGAAGGGAAGCTGTGTTGGGAAAAATGACAATTTCTGTCTAGGAAAGGCGGCTCTGAAAGGAGCCCTTCTGCAGGAACAAGAAAAGCCTTTGAACGGGCCGGGGAAAGCGGCTCGGCCAGCGGCCAGCCCGCCGAAAAAAAAATATAAAATAAAATAAAAATCCGTGGACACGGATTTCTGCTGGCTCGGAGACACATCCCGAGCTCGGGGGGAGGCTGGAATGGTGCCCTGCTCCCGGCTGGGGTGGGGCTGGGAGCGGGGTGAAGGTGCTGATCCAGCGGGCGCAGCGCCGGGAGAAACATTAAAAAAAAAGGAGAAAATCCCAATTTTCCCTCTTGCTCCTGCAGCCAGGGATTTTGGAAAGTTCCCCCTGCACCCGCCGGCACCTGGGAACAAGAATTTCCCATAAAAATCTGGTTCCTGCTGAGTCCCAGCGTCCCCGGGTGAGGTGTGGGGTGATGCTCGCCCCATCTCAGCTCCAGCAATCCCAAACGACCCCAAAAAGGGGATTTTGCCCCCTGGATTCTCCCTGCGCTTGGATCCTTTGATGTGGAAAGGATGAGGATGAGGATGAGGATGAGGATGAGGAGAATGAGGATGGGAGGAAATAGCTCCAAGTGGTACCGGGGGAGGTTTAGGTTGGAGATTGGGGAAATTCCTCCTTGGGAAGGGCTCACCCCATCCCAGCTCCAGAAATCCCAAATGATCCCAAAAAAGGGATTTTCCCCCTGGATTTTCCTTTGATCCCTGGGCTGGCAGCTCTGCAGGGAGAACCGGGTCCATGATCCTGAACCATTCCATGATCCTGAACCATTCCATGGTCCCAAATATGGGACCATGATTCCATGATCCCAAATGATTCCATGATCCTGAATGATTCCATGATCCCAAATGATTCCATAATCCCAAATAAATGATTCCATGATCCCAAATGAACGATTCCATCGTCCCGAACGATTCCATAATCCCAAACAATTCCATGATCCCAAATGAACAATTCCATGGTCCCAAATGATTCCATGATCCCTAATGATTCCATAATCCCAAATGAACGATTCCATGGTCCCAAACGATTCCATGATCCCAAATAAACGATTCCATGATCCCGAATGATTCCATGATCCCAAATGAGCCATTCCATGGTCCCAAACGACTCCACAATCCCAAACGATTCCATGGTCCCAAATAAATGATCCCATAATCCCAAATGAACGATTCCATGATCCCGAATGATTCCATGATCCCAAATGAATGATTCCGTGATCCCAAATGAACGATTCCATGGTCCCAAACCATTCCATGATCCCAGAGGATTTCCTGGCCTGCAGAACCCTTTTTTCTTTTTTGGGGCGGCAGCTCCAGGCAGGAGGATGGTGCCACCTCCTGGCATTGCCGGGTTTCTCACTGGAGGATGCTCAGCCCCGGGGGAAGGGAAACTGAGGCACGGAGCGTTTGAGCAGCCCAAATTCCTGGCATTCCATGAAAATCCCCGTTGGATTCCTCAGCCGTCTCAGGGAGAGAGGGATCAGGCTTCAAGGAGTCAGTCCTGCCTCAGTTAAACCCCAAAATAAACATTTTTTTGGATCTGTGGCAAGGAGAAACCCTCACCTTCCTCCAGCACCGACTTGCCAGGGATTCCCTGGCTGAGCTGGAAAAAACTTGGCTTTTTCCATGGTTTTTACATGGCTTTTTCCATGCTTTTTTTTTCCATGGCTGAGCTGGGGAAAAAGAAAAATTCCTTCCCAAAATGCCATCCATCCCTGCTCTCAGGATGGGGAATGGATCGGGAGCACTCCTGAGGATGAGGATGATAAGCCCGAGCTGTCCTTGCCCTTCATCCTCATCCAAACTCCACAAAATTCGGCTTTTCCAGGTTTTTTCCGGGCACTAGAGGGCTGCAGAGACCTGCGCTTGCAGCTCCTGCAAGGAAAACGGGAACTGCGGGAATGGGGCTGGATCTCCTCTCCCGAAATAGGAATTTGGGATTTTCTGCTCCTAAACCCCAAACCAGCCCGGTTTGTCCTCAATTCCTGCCCAGGGCAGTGTCCTGGTGGGATCTGAGCATCAGCCAGGACAAGGAGACCCCATTCCATCTGGAAAACTGAGCCTGGGTTTGATCTTTGTACATTAAAGGGGAAAAAAGGGGGGAAAGGAAAAAGGCTTTTTTTGGCATGTAAATGAATCCCATTTTTGGCACTGAATTCACAGAATTTAGAGAATTCACAGAATTACAGAAAGACCAGGTTGGAAGAGACCTTCAAGATCATGGAGTCCAACCCGGCCCCAACACCTCAACTAGACCATGGCACCAAAGGGGAAAAAAGGGGGAAAAAACCCCTAAAAGTCTTTTTTTTTGGGCATGTAAATAAATCCAATTTTTGGCACTGAATTCACAAAATTCATTGTGAATTCAGTGAATTCAGGGGCACTGTGGCTGCCCCTGGATCCCTGGCAGTGCCCAAGGCCAGGTTGGAGCACCCTGGTCTATGGAAAGTGTGGGACCCATGGTGGGACTGGATGGGCTTTGAGGTCTCCTCCAACCCAAACCATTCCAGGATTCCCTGGGCAGGTTTGGATGGGATTTTGGGAAGAAATATTGGGTGAGGGGCTGGGATGGAATTCCCAGAGCAGCTGGGATCCCTGGAAGTGCCCAAGGCCAGGTTGGAGCCACCTGGGACAATGGAAAATGTCCCTGCCCATGGTGACAAGGATGAGCTTTGAGGTCCCTCCAACCCAACCCATTCCAGGATTCCACAACCCCAGACCTGGATCCTCCCCCTGGATCTCCAGGCAAGGCTGCCAGGCCCTGCTTTGTTTTCTGTTTACTCTTCTCTCCTCTCCTCCGCTCATGAATATTTATCTGGAGCTCCAAAGTAGCCAAGAGCACTTTAATCAGGCCTTATCTGCAGCCTAATCAGGGATCAGACTAATGAGGAAGCTCAGAGCTCCAGCTCCTGCTGCAGGAGACCAAAGTTTGCTCCCAGCTCCAGGACTGGAGCTTGGCAAAGCCTCCTTTGCATCTGCCCCCGTTCCCAGAGGAGAAAACCAGGATTTACTGCTCACATCTGGTGCTTCAGAGCTCCTCAGCTGGAGACCAGGCAGTGTTGGAGATGCCACCAGGGCCGGCGTTGTCACCAGGAAATTATGGAAAGAGTGTGGTGCTAATTCAGCCCTGACACCTCCTGCGCTTCCAGCCGCGGGGATCTCGCTTTTCCAGCCAACCTCACCAAATCCCCATTTTTTCCTGAATTTTTTTTTTTTCCCCTGAATTTTCTCACATGGCTGGGGTTGAATTCTGATTTCCATGCAGAAAAAATGCTGAGCTCCTCCTCTGTTGAGTTTATAAATCTTCAGCTTTGCCATCTCCCCTAACCGGGATTTTCCGACAGCGATCGCGTCCGGAGGGAGGGGAAAATAAAACCCCCAAGATAAATAAAGGTAAAACTTTTTAAAGGTTTAACAAAACTTAAAATGAGAGCTCCTGAGGGCTACAGGCCTGTTTTTTTTCCCTCCCTCAGACAGAGAATTTTGCAGAAAATCCTTTAACACGGCTCACATGAAAGTCTTGGCTTCCCAAAGTCTCCTCAGATATCCAGGACAAAAGCTCCCATTATCTTCCCCCTTTTTCAATCACAGCTTCACGGGATAAGGAGACACAATGCACCTGGATTAGGTCTTCAATGCAGATTTGCCAGCCAGGTTTTCTTTTTGAAAATCTTCATTTATAGAAAAAGTGGGGATTTCAAACCAAATAGTTCCTCTGCCGGGGTACGACCCTGCTCAGGGAGGCAGAGTTTAAATAATGCGTGGTGTTTCTTGTTTTGCTGCTTCCTGGGGGGATTTCTTCCCTTTTCCTTGGATAACGAGGAGCTGTGGGCCCAATTCCATCACAGGGATGGAGCTCCAAAGCCACTGGAATGGCAGGAATGTTGGGAATGGAAGGAATGGTAGGGATGGATCTTAAATCTCATCCAGTGCCGTGGGTAGAGAGACCTCCCACTGTCCCAGGTGGATCCAGCCTGGCCTTGGACACTCCCAGGGATCCCAGCTGCTCTGGGAATTCCATCCCAGCCCCTCTCCCAACATTTCTTCCCAAAATCCCATCCAAACCTGCCCATGGAATCCTGGAATGGTTTGAGTTGGAGGAAACCTCAAAACCCATCCAGTCCCACCATGGGTCCCACACTTTCCATAGACCAGGGTGCTCCAACCTGTCCTTGGGCACTTCCAGGGATTTCAGCTGCTCTGGGAATTCCATCCCAGCCCCTCTCCACCCTCCCAGCCAGGAATTCCTTCCCAAAATCCCATTTAAATCTCCCTTTTCCCAGTCTGAACCATTCCCTGTGTCCTGTCCCTCTGTTTCCTGTCCCCACTCTCCTGGAGCCCCACTCCTGAGGCATCAGGAATCCAACTCCTTCAATCAATCAATCAATCAATCAATCAATCAATCAATCATTCCTTCAATCCATCCATCCATCAATCCATCCATCCATCCATCCATCCATCCATCCATCCATCCATCATCCATCCTTCCATCAATCCCTCAATCAATGACTTGCTGAATCACGAGCCCACCAGCTCCCCGCCCTCATCAACCCACCAAAAAATTGCTCCCTCCCAGTGATAATTATGGATTTAAACGTTTTCTGTCAACTAAGAAAATATTTTTCTCATCTCAATTATTCTGCTTCTTCTGGGGAAAAAAAACCCCCCACCCCAAACCCCAACTCGCCCAACCCATCAATTTATTTGATATAAATTTGAATTTATTGGATAAGCTCCACAGCACGGGGAATATTTTCCAACTTGTCCGTGGTGGTGAAAAGAATCCTCATTTCTCCATTTAGATTAAAAAAAAAACCAAAACCCCAAACAGGGAATGAGAAACATCAGCATCAACAGATGGACAAGGCAGCGGGAGGATTTGCAGGAGCCACCTGAAGTAAACGAAGCTGATGGAATTTGGCATTTCTATCACAACAGATCTGGAGCAGAAGCTCCCAAATTCAGCCTGACAAACATTTTAGGTCTCTTTTCCCCAGGATTTTTTCTGCTCTGCTGCTGCACCTGAGCAGCAAAACGGCCCCAAAAATAAACAAATGTCAGAGGCATGATCAAGGCTCAACCCGACTGAGGCAAAGCCAGCAGTTTATACACTTCAAAACATCAAGATTTTGGGTATTTCAGGGCCTGGAGGATGTGGTCCTGAGACAATTTTCCATAAAAATAACAGCCAGATTTTTGTGGGGTGCTGACGATGATTGGAAGAGCTGGTTTGGGAGATTATCAACCCTTCAACCTCAAAGACTCCCTCGTCTGCAGAGAGCTCCAAGCTCAACGCTCCAATTTGTGTTTGATTAGGCCCTTTCAAAGCCTCTCTCCGGAATGAAAAGGGGAAAATACAACATTGTTCTTTTCAATTCCAGCAGAAAAGCCCGAGATCAGGCTGTTTAAAACAAAAAAAGGGTGTTTTTTCCCATTTCCCACCATTCTGCAGTGAAAAGAACCTTGTTATAAATACAAGACAACCCAACCACCTCCTGATGATAATGACCCAGCCAACTCATCATAACAAAATCTCAGTGTCACCCTTGGAATAATCATGGCAAAATACCTCAAAAAAAGGGGAAAAAGGGGAAAAGGAACACTCCAAATTCTGCTATAACTGCAGGATTTGCTTGTGAGAACAGTGAAAGTCAGAGGCTTAAGTGATCCAGACAAATATTGAGCTGGTTCATTTGCAATTTGATTTTAACCACGGGCACGATGAGGGAAAACAAGAGCGGCAGCGTCGGCGTTCCCGATATTAATAAAATATAATTAGCAAGGAGATTTGCATAGGAGGAGGAAAATCACCTTAATTCCCCTTCCCTGCTCCTGCCAACCTGGCTCGTGCTGCTGCCGAGGCGATTTTCCGAGGGCTGGTGTTTACAGAGGGTTGATTAGAGGGGGAGAATTAACAAATTAACAGGGAATTCACTGGCGGTGTTCCCCTCTGGAAGGTGATTGTAGATCCCAGCTGGAATGTTCTGGAGCCATGGGATGGGGTGGGTTGGAATATCCTTGAGGTCAGTCCAACAAGGGTAGGGACACCTTCCACTGGACCAAGGCTCTGAGCCCCATCCAAACTGGGCCTGGGGCACTAACAGGGATGGGAATTGGAATGGAGGAAGACCTGGATTCAATGGGAAGAAAACCAAACTCAGTGGGAAGAAGACCTGGATTCCATGGGAAGAAGACCTGGATTCAGCTGGAGGATGACCTGGATTCAATGGGAAGAAGATCAAATTCAGTGGGAAGAAGACCTGGATTCAACTGAAAAATGACCAAATTCAGTGGGAAGAGGACCCAGTTCAGTGGGAAGATGATCCGGATTCAACTGAAAGAAGATCAAATTCAACGGGAAAAGGACCTGGATTCAGTGGAAAGAAGATGAAATTCAGTGGGAAGAAGACCTGGATTCAAATGGAAAAAGATTTGGATTCAAGTGGAAGAAAACCAAATTCAATGGGAAGAAGACCCAAATCAGTGGGAAGAAGACCTGGATTCAGTGGGGAGAAGACCTGGATTCAACTGAAAAAAGACCAAATTCAGTGGGAAGAAGAACTGGATTCAACTGGAAGAAGACCAAATTCAATGGGAAGATGTTCTAGATTCAAGTGAAAGAAGACCAAATTAAATGGGAAGAAGACCTGGATTCAAATGGAGAAAGACCTCGATTCAATGGAAAGAAGACCAAATACAATGGGAAGAAGACATGGATTCAATTGGAAGAAGACCTGGATTCAACTGAAAAAAATACCAAATTCAGTGGGAAGAAGAACTGGATTCAGTGGGAAGAAGACCAGATTCAGTGTAAAGAAGACAAAATTCAGTGGGAAGAAAACCAAATTCAGTGGGAAGAAGACAAAATTCAATGAGAAGAGGACCTGGATTCAACGGGAAGAAGACCAAATTCAATGAGAAGACCTGGATTGAGTGGGAAGAGGACCTGGATTCAACTGAAAAAAGACCAAATTCAGTGGGGAGAAGAACTGGATTCAGCTGGAAGAAAACCAAATTCAGTGTAAAGAAGACAAAATTCAATAGGAAGAGGACCCGAATTCAATGGGAAGAAGACCTGGATTCAACTGGAAGAAAACTGCAGCTGGGAAAGATGGGGAAAACTGAACAACACAACAGCAGGAAATAGGGAATTCATTTCTCATGGGAGATGGAGCATTGGAATAAAAACAAGAAAAAAAAAAAAATCGCGTGCCGTCCCTTTTTCCTCAAGGGAAAAAATTCACTTTTCCTGCTGCACTTCCTTCCACCCCAGGGCACTGTTTCTTTCCTTTTGGAAATTGGGTTCAGTTTCCAGTTAAAAAACCATTCCTAGAACAAAAATTGTTTCCTGAGCATCCTGCAGCCACAGCAGGAGAGTTTAGAGAAGATTGGGAGTCACACAACAGGCAGGGAAGTAAACGGGGGTGATTTTACCAAGGAGAAGGGCTGGAAATCATCCTGAAAACATCAGCACAAACCAAAAATGCCAACTTTTTGCAGGGAAAATGGAGGATTTTGGGCAGGGCATCTCAGGTGCTTTTAGACATCCAGGCTCCCCCTCCTCTCTCAGACCCAATTCTTTATTTTTCACCTTCAAGGGCAAAAAAAAAAAAAGAAAAATATTCCTTCTTCAGCCTCCATGTGACGTCTTTTGTTCCAGTCTAAAGGCAGAAAATCTGGGAAAATCATTGCCTCGCTCTCCGGCCGAGACTGGCAAAGTGACAGCACGGAGAGAAAGCCACTTGCACGTTTTATTCATACAATATTTTAAAATTATCCAAGCTCCACTTGAGCCTTGACATTGAATATCGCCCAGTCAAGGGAGAAATCCAGCTTTTTGGAGCTGCTCCCAATAAGTTCAGTTTTTGCTGCAGAGATTCAATAAAAAACAGCAATTTTTTTATTTTCATGCTTAATCCAGAGCTCACATTTCTTTTCCAAGAGGAATGCTGAAGTTGTTTATGCAGCAAAACTGTTTGTGTGGATTAACAGGTATTTGATCTGGGGCTAAAGAGTGAATTTGATCTGTTCAAATTAAAATTATTGCATTTTTTAGATGCTTTGACCCGGTGCAAAAAGGGTGACACCAATCTGGGTGATTATTTTGGATCCATTCCCACATTTTCTCTTCTCTGATAGAAAATGTGAATAAATTCCACTGAAATAAAACCATGGCTCAGTGGATGGTCCTCAATGTTCTAAAATCCTCCTTGCACAGATTTTATCACCTGAACTCTTCCTTATCAGCAGAACTGATTGGTGATTAATCACCCTGGGTGCAAAGATGGATTTTTGTGCAGCTTTCTCAAATCTGGGAGTTTTTTCTATCCCGTGCAAAGAGTGATTCCCTCCCATTTGGTTCTTTGGAGCAGCAATGTTTTAACTCTCAACTTGACGCTGGAAAAGCCTCAAGGACTTATTTCCATAATTTTATATGAATTTATAGAATTTTTATATAATAATATATATTATTACAATATATTTATATAGTATTAATTATAATCATGTTAATTACCACAATAATATAATAAAATTATCTAATTTTATATGAATTTATATAATTTAATATAAGTTATAAAAATATAAATTATATAATAATAATAATAATGTCTATAATTTTATTTTAATTTATATAATTTTTATATAATCTCTCCTTGGCCCTAGAAAAGCATCAAGGACTTATTTCTATAATTTTATATGAATTTATAGAGCTTTTATAATTTTGTATAATTATATATATATAATTACTATATATTAATTTATATATTAATACATATTAATATATCAAATTATATAATGTACAATAAAATTATCGCATTTTTGAAATTATGTAATTTATATAATTTTAATATAATTTTAATGTATAAAATTTTAATATAATAACATACTATTACTGCATATTAGTTTATATATTATTAGTTATAATTATATTAACTAATATAATAACATATATTAGAATTATATAATTTTAAAATTTGAATTTATATAATTTTTCAAGTCTGTGAGCCCCATGGCAGCACTCTGTGGTCCCACCAGCACTGTGCTAACAAGGCACAGATGTGACGTCACTAACTCAGCCATTTAATTAGCTCCACTACGCTTAATTAATTAGAGATGCGCCATTGGAGAGCTGATGGATGATCCTGTTTGGAGTGGGCTGCTCCAAAGCCAGGCTGGAGCACCCTGGGACAGTGGGAGATGTCCCTGCCGTGGCAGGGGTGGCACTGGGTGGCATTTGAGGTCCCTCCAACCCGAACCACCCCAGGATTTTGTGATTCCTGGCACAGCAGCCTTTCCCCGAGGAACAAGGCAGCAGAAATGATGGATGGACGTCTGCAGCTCCACCAAGAGCCCGGCATGATGGATGGGCCTGGAGAGAAAGATGCGATCCCTTGATTAGAACAGAAATTAATTAATGGGCCGGGAGATGCAGATGATGGCTGGGAGCTGGGATGGATGGAGAGCTGGGAAACGCTGGCTCAGCAGGAGAGGGGGAAAAGGAAATGAAAAACTTGGATGTCACCTGGATCAGCAGAAGACCGGAATCAGCAGAACTTTCACCAGACACCCTGAGGGATCTGCTCTGCTCACATGGAAACCCTGACCTTGAAGGACTTTTAGTTACTAAAAGAAATAAAATATATTTATTAAAATATATAAATAAAATAAATAAAATTATTAATTATATAATATATTATATACAATATACTATATACAATATATTCTACATTATATATTGCATATTGTATATTCTTCATTATATAATGTATAATATATTATTATAATATGTAATATATTATTATATATTATTATATAATGTATAATATATATATAATTATAGAAATATATTATATAAATATAATATATATTATATAATTATATAATTATAATATATATAATATATAATATATTATACATTATATATTATATATTATACATTATATATTATATATTACATATTATATATTATATATTATATATTATATATTATATATTATATATTATATATTGTATATCACATATCATATATTATATTATTATATATTATATATTGTATATCACATATCATATATTATATTATTATATATACATTTTATTCATTATACATCTCATTATTAATAAAATTTTTTTCATACCATTTAAAGTTTGAAACCTGCTTTGATTTGCTCCTAATCCTATCTCACAACACAAAATGAGTTCGTTGGTAATTGGCAACACCCAACCACACTCATTACTACATTAACCAGGAAACCTCAAAATTATTAAAATCTCAAACTGGCCAACCAAAACCACTACATGAGGTTAAAAGTAACATTTCCCCTCCTGCCAGGGAGTTGTGCAGAGCCTGAAGGTCCCTCTGAGCCTCCTTTTCTCCCAAACATTCCCAGTTACCCAATTCCTGTCAATCCCAGTAATCCTGCCCAGGATTTATAATCCAATTTTTAATCCACCACAGTAAAATATTTCCTTTTTCCCTCTGTGTTCAGATGAAACCTCGCTGATGGAAGGAGTCTCCTTGAGCAGCAGCCTCGCAGCAACATCCTGATCCTTGCCACGCACCATAAAACAAAGATTCAACTCAATTACCATCCCACTCATTAATGTGCTGCATCCAGAAAATTTCCGGCAATTTCCACTCAGGAGGGTCCGGCGTGTTTTTATGGCTCTCCTCATTTCTCCCCAGTGGCTGCACTTTTGGGATTATGAATGAACTCGGGGCAAAATAAAGATTTGCTGGAGTTTCACTCGATTTCAGCTGCAAATTTGGCTCTGAGAAACTTCAGTTTAGGTCTGAGACTGAGTCTGCAAAAGTTTGTAAATCTCAGTGGGGGGAAATCCATGATGAACTCTGTATTAATCCCAACAATCTCACCTATTGATTTTTTTCCCATTTATCAATGGAACTGCTTGTTCCCAATAACTCATTTCCAGGTAATGGACTGAAATACCTGAGACCTGCTCAGTTCTAATTGACACCTTTTCCTAGAGCACCTTAATCAGAAATTATCGGCCTAATAATGATTTTTCAGATACCAGGAGAGGCTAAACAAGCTCCAGGCTGCCCTGAAGAAACAGAAAGTGAATTAAATTTTATTTCAGAGCCTCCGGCATTGTCTCTTCCCTTTCCAAAAGGAGGGCAGACTGCTCCTGATTCCTGGGTGTGGAGGAACCTGTTGGAATTGATGTTATGAACCAAAAATTGGAATTGATTCCTGGGTGTGGAGGACTGACCAGTTGGAATCGATGTTATGAACCAAAAATTGGAATTGATTCCTGGGTGTGGAGGAACCCATTGGAATTGATATTATGAACCAAAAATTGAGCTTTTTTTTTAACCTAGAATTGGTACAAATATGATTTGCCTTCTGTGAGGGTGGTGGAGGGCTGAGATGGAATTCCCAGAGAATTCCCTGGAATAAATATCGTGGAATTCTGGGATGGTTTGGGTTGGAAGGGTCCTTAAAGCCCATCCAGTTCCAACCCGAGACTGGAAATTCCATGGAAAGGAGATGGAAAAAACACCTGATGAGAAATCCCTCCATTATTCCATTTGCTTTAAATCATTTTTCCATATTTGCTCATTTTGATTCGTTAAAAATCCACCCCAGGTTCTCCCAGGTCAACGTTTCTTGGTTTTGATTTTTAAATGAGGACTTTTGAGGCGATCAAAACCCTCGGTGAATAAGAATTTTCTGTTTAGTTAAAAAAAAAGGGTTCCTAATTGGTTCTAATCAATGCAGCGTGTTCAGCTCCCGCCTTGGACCGGAATCTGCGGAGCAAGGAGGAATTGCTGCTGATGGATGCACACAGAGGCATCCCATGCTCCATTTGCACCGCAGCCTTTTTATTTCCACGAATAAAACCAAAGCCAGATGATCATTAAAGAAATATAAAAATCACTGAACGGGCTCTGGGCATTTGAGGTTCATTTTCCAGCTCTCCCAGCTCAGCTCCAGAGCTGCTCCAGTCCTTCATGGTTTCCTCTGGATTTTCTCAGGTTTTTTTTGTGTCATCTGGGGCACAGCATATGTGGGACAGGAACATGGGAGGGACATCCCTGTTCCCCCAAAAATGTGGTAGTTTTGGGGGTGATGGAGGAGGAATGAGTGAATCTGACTCCACGTTTCTAGAAGGTTAGTTGATTATTTTATTTTATTTTAAAATTTTTATTATATTATATTATATTATATTATATTATATTATATTATATTATACTATACTATACTATACTATACTATACTATACTATATTGTAATCTATTATACCACACTATACTATACTATATTGTAATATATTATACTATATTATATTATTCTATACTAAAAAATACAGAAAGGATACAGAAAGGATACAGAGAGAAGGCTAAAAATTAATAATGAAAAACTCATGACTCCTTCCAGAGTCCTGACACAGCCTGACCATGATTGGCCAAAAAATCAAAACAATTCGCATGAAACCAATGAAACATTCACCTGTTGGATAAACAATCTCCAACCACATTCCAGAGCAGCAAAACACAGGAGAAGCAAATGAGATAATTCTTGTTTTCCTTTTTCTCTGAGGCTTCTCAGCTTCCCTAGGCAAAGAGATTTTTTGGAAAATATGAATGTGACACCAAAACTTCTCATAATCCCAATTTCCTGAAGCCATTCCATTCCTGTCCCAGCCTGGCTCCTCATGGTCATTCCTGGACTCTCTCCAGCAGCTCCACACCCCAA
The DNA here is from genome assembly GCF_028551555.1 of Melozone crissalis. Classification (NCBI taxonomy): domain Eukaryota; kingdom Metazoa; phylum Chordata; class Aves; order Passeriformes; family Passerellidae; genus Melozone; species Melozone crissalis. Next base: position 32,847 of record NW_026536006.1, read on the forward strand.
ATTAAATCCCAGAATCAAAACCCAGATTGGTCATGAAGTCAAAACAATTCACATTAAACCAACGAAACAATCCCTGTTGGATAAATAATCTCCAACCACATTCCAAAGCAGCAAAACACAGGAGAAGCAAATCAGATAATTCTTGCTTTCCTTTTTCTCTGAGGCTTCTCAGCTACCCAGGAGAGAAATCCTGGGCAAAGGGATTTTCCATGACACCAAAACTCCTCACAATCCCAATTTCCTGAAGCCATTCCCTACTGTCCCAGCCTGGCTCCTCATGGTCATTCCTGGACTCTCTCCAGCAGCTCCACATCCCAAATTAAACCCCAGAATCAAACCAGGTCCCCCAGGCCTGGCTCTGCTCCTCCCAAACTCCCCGTTTCCAGTGCTCCTGACACAGCTGCTCCTTGGAATGATCTCCAGCTCCCCGGAAAACAAAACAAACCCTCTTCTGAGCAGCCCCATTTCTCATTCCGCTGCTGACAACACCTAATGAAGTGGATAAATGATTAATTAAGAAACAATATTTCTCCACAGAAGCTCGCTCCTGGGAGGAGGAAAGCGAATCCCTCGGTGCCATTGTTCACTGGAATGCTTCCCACTGTTTTCAGCAGAAAGAGGAGGAGAAGCTGGAGCAGCACGGGGGGGAAGCGGAGCCGTGTTTGATCAGAGCAGGAACAACAAACAGCCCTGAGAACAAAACTCTGGGTGTTCCCTGGCTCTGGAATTAACTCCTCTGCCACTCCTCATCAACACCAAGCTCTAGGAAGGGGATTCATTGCTAAGGCCAGGTTTGGGGAAAATTTCCCCCTCCAAAGGGGAAAAAACGGGTTGCTTTTGGTCATCCAAAGCAAAAAATTAATAAATATTTTAAATAAACAAAAAATAACACAATGCCGAACTTTTTCCTCAATGAAAATCCTTCCACTAATAAATATTCTAAATAAAAAAATAATAATACAATGCTGAACCTTTTACACAAAGAAAATCCTTCCGCTAATAAATATGTTAAATAAATAAAAATTAACACAATACTGAATCTTTTTCCTCAAAGAAAATCCTTCCACTAATAAATATTAAACAAAATATTAACACAAAATAAACAAAAATAATACAATAAACAAAATAATAATAAACAAAATAAATAAATAAATAAACAAAAAAATAATAAAATTATGAACTTTTTCCTTAATGAAAATCCTTCCCCAGCCTTCCCAGTCCTCCACACTCCGACTGTGGCATCAGGAATATGGAGCAGGATATTAAATCTACCCAAGATTAATTCCTGGAAAAGCCCAGACCATAATTAAACCACATCCAATTAACAGCTTGAAAAGACCCATCTGAAAGTTGCAGTTACCAACTTTGACTCCAGTGGCCCCCTGGAGATGATTCCCTAATCTCCTTTAATTAAGATATTCATAACAAACCAGGCAAGGATTTTGGAAAGAGGCTTTTTAAGCTTCCCATTCCCATTTAGGAAGTGGCTGGAGCCATATTTGTTTTTAATTAAAAAAAAGAACTTTTTGATAGGCAGTTTTACCTTTTTTTTTTGTGTCCTGGTGTAAAGCAAAGAAAAAGGTTGTTAAAAATATAATTCACACATCAAAGTGCAATAAGTGGAATAGGTCCATTCAATCCTGTTATTCCAGGCAGTGGGAAATTAAATTTTTGGTTTTAGGTTGGAATTTCACAGAGTCCTGCACTGGTTTGGGTTGGAAGGGACATCCAAAGGCCATCAAGTCCGACCAAGGGACACCTTCCACTAGACCAGCTTGCTCCACACTCCATTTCTCATCCTTGATTATTTTCCTTTAAAACACCATTTTCCCCCTTAAAAATACCCAATAAAACACTCAGTGAGGCCCTGACAGAAGGGATTTGATTTTCCCCCTAAATCCACTGACAAATCCCCCATCACTTCCCATTTCCTTCCCGTCCCCGACCTTATTTTGGAGAGCAGCTCTTGTGCTCGCATTGATCCCCTGCAGTTTAACCTCTGCCACATCCAGGTTGTTTCCCTCAAAAATCCCTTTTCTTTTTCCCCTTTATTTTGTTCCAAGTCTGATGTGGCAGGGCTGAGCTCAAGGCCTCTCTGGGGTTTAAAGGGTGGAACAATTCCAGCACCAGCTGCCTTTGGAATTGTTCCACCTCCATTTTCTCCGGGAGAGAGCAGCCAAAATCAATCTCTCTGCCGCATTCCCCTCTCTCCTCTCTCATTTCTCTTCCCTTCCTCGCCCCAGACCGGAGGTGGAAAAGCCATTTTTTGGGAGCTGAGGCCTTGGCAGGATGATTTCCCACTCATTATTCCTTGCTGGCCTCCAGCTCCACACACAGAGACCTCCGAGCTCCCCCTCTGGACGTCCCTGATTGTGTTTTTCAGCTGTAGATCCCAAAATTGCAATAAATTCCTCACTCCTACATCAGTCCTTAACCTCAGAAAAGGAATTAGAAAAGACACTGAAGCGGAGAATCATGGAATTGTTTGGGGTTGGAAAAGCCCCCTAAGACCATCCAGCCCACCCTAACCCATGTCCCCAAGTGCCCCAAGTCCATTTTCAAACCCCTCAGGTACCAGAATCCCAAAACTGCAATAAATTCCTTGCTCCTACATCACTCCCTAACCTCAGAAAAGGAATTAGAAAAGTCACTGAGGCAGAGAATCGTGGAATTGTTTGGGCTGGAAAATCATGGAATTGTTTGGGTTGGAAACAACTTCCATGAAGGAATTTCCCCTAAAAATCCCAAACTCAATGAGAAATTCCTTCCTGGGGGCTCAGGGGCTGGAATGAGTCAGAATCCCAAAACTGCAATAAATTCCTTGCTCCTACATCACTCCTTAACCTCAGAAAAGGAATTAGAAAAGTTGCTGAAGAAGAGAATCATGGAATTGCTTGGGTTGGAAAATCATGGAATGTTTTGGGTTGGAAAATCATGGAATTGTTTGGGTTGGAAAAGCCCCCTAAGACCATCCAGGCCATCCTAACCTACGTCCCCAAGTTGTCCCCAAGTGCCCCAAGTCCATTTTCAAGCCCCCCCAGAGATGGGGACTCCGCCACTTCCCTGAACAACAATTTCCATGAAGGAATTTCCCCTAAAAACCCCAAACTCAATGAGCAATTCCATCCTGGGGGCTGAAATGAGAGTCAGGAGAGGATCATGAGTGGTTTCACCTCCCTGAGCAGCAGCTCCTGCTAGTCCAAAGAAAGCTTTTGGATGTTTTGCTGGTGTTAAACATCTGAGACAGAGCGATGTTGACGTGGCGCGGGCGCTCCCCGGGCCTGCTCTCACATTTTTCACGCTTTATTACCCAGGATCTTCCCCACCACCTCCAAAAAGCCTGGGGAAAACATGAGGAGATTAAAAGAAAAGCTATTGCTTAATATCCGAATGAAATAGATCCAAACTCCCGGGCTGGTTATGAAATAATGATAATTACAGCCAGGAGAGCCGGGCCCAGGAGAGCCCTGAGTACTCCAGCAGCTTTGTCTCTCTAAATGAATTTGTCCCATAAACATTTTTAGCGATCTCATTAGCATTGTTAATAAAAGTCATTAACTATGACACCGTCGAGGCGGTTTGGGGACGAGTTTGGAGTTCAGTTTGAAGGCACAGGGGAGTGTTGGCCTGGGAATTTGTGGATAAACCATCCCTGGGAGTGTCCAAGGATGGGGCTTGAACCCTCCTGGGATGGTGGAAGGTGTCTGGGCTGGAACTGGGTGATTTTTAAGGTCCTTCCCCATCCCAGTTCCACAATTCCATGACAATATCAAAACACACAGGATTCAGGATGGTCTTTGCCTGCTCTCCCCTGCCCTGTGCACATTTCACAGAGCCAGGTTAAATTGGGATTTTCACCCCATGGATTTACTTGGGTTGGATGTTCTGCTCTGAAATCCTCCCCCGTGGTTTGCCCTCATGTGCTGGGGGTGCCTGGCTGAGCTCTCCACTCCCAAAGGATGCCCAGAAAAACAGATTTTTCCACCTCACTTTGCACAAAACCTGGAAAGCCAGGCCGACAAATTGGACAGAAATACAGGGCGAAGAAAAATCCTGGGCGCAGATTTCACAGCCCAAATTTTAAGGGAAAGGTGGCTATTTTATTCCTTAATCACAAATTCAGCATTTCCAGGCACGGCTGATCCAGGGGAGGCTGAATTTCACCCCCTGTTCCCCTCCATCTGCCTCTCCTCCCCTCCAGCCGTGTCCCTGGCATGGCTCTGGCACAATAAATGCGTTGTCTCCCCTGTCTGGGGTGAAGGAGATCTTGCAGGGGCCTGGAAATATCCACAGCCAGGAATCCATCTCAGCTCCCTGGCTCTGAGACATCCTGAAAATTTAATGTGATGGGAGAGGCGGGAGGCGCCGCTCCGCCAGGAAATGTCACCGCAAATGTCACCCCAAAGGACACCTTTGTTTCCCTCCCCTCTCCCTTCCATCTGATTTCTCTTTTTTCCTGCCTTCTTCCTTCTTTTCCTTCTTTTTTCCCTCCTTTTTTGCTTTTCCTTCTTCCCATGAGAGAAGTGCTGGGGAATGGCTGGACACGATGACCTTAGGTGACTTTTCCAACCCGAACAATTCCACGATTCCCTGATTTCTGTTGCTGGGTAGGATGAGATGATCTTCATGGTCCCTTCCATCCCAAACCATCCTGGAGCTCCACAACTTCCCTCCAACCCAAACAATTCCATGATTCCCTGATTTCTGTTGCTGGGTGTGTCTGGGATGGGGTAGGATGAGATGATCTACATGGTCCTTTCCATCCTGGAGTTCCTCAACTTCCCTCCAACCCAAACAATTCCATTATTCCAATTCCATGATTCCCTGATTTCTCTTGCTGGGTAGGACAGGATGATCTTCATGCTCCATTCCATCCCAAAGCATCCTGGAGTTCCACAAAGTCCCTCAAAGCACAGCAGGAGTGACAGCCCAATCTGCTCACTTGGACACCTTTAATATCCCAGGATATTAAATATTCCTGGCAGAATCCACACGTGTGACACACAGGTGTCACATTCATATTTTCTGAAAAATCCCTTCGCCCAGGATTTCTCTCCTGGGAAGCTGAGAACCCTCAGAGAAAAAGGAAAACAATAATTATCTCATTTGCTTCTCCTGTGTTTTGCTGCTTTGGAATGTGGTTGGAGATTGTTTATCCAACAGGTGAATGTTTCATTGGTTTCATGTGAATTGTTTTGATTTATTGGCCAATCAGAGTCAAGCTGTGTTGGGACTCTGGAAAAAGTCATGAGTTTTTAATTTTTATCTTTTTAGCCTTCTGTCTGTATCCTTTCTGTATTCTTTAGTATAGTTTAGTTTAGTATTTTTTAGTATCATTTAGTACGATCCTTTCTTTATATCCTTTCTGCATTCTTAATATAGTATAGCATAATATAATATAATATAATATAATATAATATAATATAATATAATATAATATAATACAACATAACAATATAATATAATATAATATAATATAATACAATACAATACAATATAACACAATATAATATAATAAAATAATAAATTTGCCTTCTGAGAACATGGAATCAGATTCATAATTCCTTCCTCCATCAGAGCACCCCACAAACACAATCCACAGGGAGAGCTTTCCCTCAGATGACACGGACTGCAAACCCAACTTTTTTCTGTTGGTAACGAAGGACAGAGAGCGCAGAATAAATAAAAAACACCCGGAGAAAAGGATTGTGAAGGATGTCAGGAGGGGCCGAGTGCTCCATCCTAAATCCACACTTGTGACAGACAGTGGATTAAACAGAAGATGAGTTACAGCTCCCCAGAGCACGGCAATGTGAGTCCCCCCCCGTGCAGGCAGCGTGACAAACAACCCCTGGAATAAAAGTAAAAATAAAAATAAAAATAAACCGTGGCTGAGATCAGGGCGCTGCTGCTCCTATCTGCCACGGAAATCAGCTCCAGAGCTTGGGAAGGGGATTTGAAATGCATGGATTCACTGGCATAAAAACCAGGAAACCTCAAAGGAATAAAAGGGAGAGTTTGTGGAAAGCGATTTTTTACTCTGGTGAAACAGTGAAAAAGGACTTGGCCATTCCAGCTGTTTCCAAAGGAAAGAATTCCCAGGGAGGTGAAAAAATCAAACTCAAAGCTGGTTCCAGAAGCACAAATGAGCCCTGCACAGAGAACTGGTTCTGAGGGGAGACCTGGGATTCTAAGGGAGAATTTCCGCACTCTCTGGATCTCCTCAGTGGCTCGGACAGGGATGGAGCTGGTTTTGCTTCTTCCCTTAAGTTATACCATGAAAAACCACAACGGAAATCAGGAAATCATGGAATTTTTTCGGTTGGAAAAGCCCTCCAAGGTCATCAGGTCCAACCATTCCCCAGCACCACCAAGGCCACCACTGACCTCGTCCCCGAGTGCCACATCCTCAGGGCTGTTAAATCCCCCCAGGAATGGGCACTACACCACTGCCCTTTCTTATTTATTATCCCAAATATTCCCAAATTATCCCAAAATCCAACTTCAGCCTCCCCTGGCACAACCTGAGGCTGTTTCCAAATGCCAAGAAATGCCCAGATTAATCCTGGGACTCCCAAATCCTTTCCCTTTCCATTTAGAGCTGCACAGACAATGTCCCCTTGTCCCATTACCAGGAGGTTCTGCCTTTTCTGTGGCTCAAAACTCTGTGACCAAACCCCTGAGATGAGTCTGGGATTGCCTGGAAGCGATTCCAGCTCCATCTGTGGATTTGCACCCACAGAGATGAAAAATCCTGGGATGGTTTGGGTGGGAAGGGACATTAAAAGTGCCACCATGGGCAGGGACACATCTCACTGCCCCAGCTTGCTCCAACCTGGCCTTGGACACTTCCAGGGATTCTGGGGCAGCCACAGCTGCTCTGGGAATTTCGGAATTTCCCAAATTGCTCCAAGATTTTGCTCTGGAAACCTTCTTGGGATATCCCAGAAGGATTTGCTTGGAAAACAAAAGAGGTTTTTCCCACATCCTCTCCCTTCCAGTGCCCCTCTCCAGCCTGGCTGGTGCTGATCTGGGATGCCAAACACTGCAGTGCCAAGGACTGGGAATTCCAAGGAATTCTCCTGGAATTTCCCCGGGATCTCAGCTGAGAAGGGGCTGGAGGTGCGGGAGCAAGGAGCCTTCACCTTCTCCCCACCAACGAGGCGCTGAAAAGTGGCAGGGTTTTTTTTTTAATTGTTTTTTAAATTCCAAAAGCAATTTACTTGAAATATCCCCATTTTCCCTGGGAAGAAAACGCCTGGGTCACCCAGGAGCTGATTTTATTGCTGGTTTGGTTTTTTTTTTCCTATTCTTTGCTAACAAGGTGAGGCCACGAAGCAGAAATCTGACTGAGCCACGGCGGGGCTTTATCCCCATCTCAGAACTCCTTTTCCTCATCCCACGTCATCTCCCCTGCTCTAATCTGCCCTGACAGGTGCTGGCTAAAAGCAGGAGCAGGGAAAAGGCGGCTTTGGGGCTCGGAGAGATCCGTCAGCAGCTCCTCAGCCCGCTCAGGGTGCGACTTCTCACACCCGCTCCTCGCCTGGAGCTGCGGCAGATCCATCCTCTCGGGGAAGATGGAACGGGAAAACCTCATAAAAATGTGATTGCCTGGCAAAAGATTTGGAGAATATGGAAATTAGAAGTGAGATTGAACTGAGAGCAAGGATGTCTTGGCATTCAGAAGACCCGGGAAAAGTCCAAACTTCCTCTCTGTTCCAAAACTGGGTGATTTCACCCTTTCCCAGCACCTGCTCCCAAAGTTGGGTTGGTTGCTTTGGAGGGTGGAATTCTTCACCCATGGAAGGGCAAAAGGGGTTTAAACCGAAGGAATGGCAAGTTTACATCAGATTTTCGGAGGGAATTCCTCCCTGTGAAAGGCTGGGATTGAATTCCCAGAGAATCCTGAGGTCCCTGGAGCATTTTGGACCCATTTCAAGCCAAAAAACAAGAGAAATTGTGGGCTTTCCTCTCTCTTTTGGAGCTGAATAATTCACATTTCCATTAGTATAAACCCAGAGCCATTTTTTAGAGCACTTTTTAATCCGTGGATTTTTATTCTTTTTTTTTTTTCCCAGGGAAAGGCTCTGTTCTGCAGGATATCTAAATCAATGCCAGCCAGATCGAGGTGCAGGACCTGGAGTGCTGAGTTTCCTGTCAGGTGGATGCACACGGACATGGATCACAGCATTCCCCCAAGGAAACTCTGGAATAAAGCAGAATTAATTATTGGATTTTTTTTCTGGCTGTGGTTTTGCTCAGCACCTCCATCACTTCTGAATTAGGAAAGCTGAATTAATTTTTATTATTTTTTTTTTACAAATGTCCCTTTGCCTTCAGACATTCCCAGCTGTGTTTTATGGCTCTTGTTTTCCTTCCTAGTCTGGGGGAGAACAAGGAGCCAACACCTGGCACTGGGAAAACCAGATCCTCCTTTGCTGAGAGGGGGAATTTATTTTGTGGATGATTTTTCCCGATTTTCGGTCCCCCCAGCTGGCTGGGATGCAGATTCCAGCACTGCCTGAGGCATTTTCTGTCTGGAGGAACAATAAAACTTCCCGGGTGCCGAGGGAGCCCATCTGGCAGCTCATTCCCCGCCATTAATGTGGTTTTTCGGCAGCTCGTTGACTCCTTGTTCCCAGAAATTCCCGAGAGTCCTTGGATGAACGGGTGAGGAACATTTGGAGGATGCTGGTGGAACATTTGGAGAGGGGGAAAGAACATTTCTGATCGTTCCTGGGTGGCTGAGGCAGGGATGGGATCGCGGAATCACAAAAATATGGAACGGTTTGGGGTTGGAAGGGACTCAAAACCCATCCAGTGCCACCCCTGCCATGGTCAGGGACCATGGGATCACGGAATCACAAAAGTATGGAATGGTTTGGGGTTGGAAGGGACTTAAAACCCATCCAGATGGTAAGGGACCATCCCAGGTGCATCCACCTGGCCTTGGACACTTCCTCCAGGACACAGATCCTCCAGGAATTCCATCCCAACCCCTCACCCAATATTTCTTCCCAAAATCCCATCCAAAACTGCCCAGGGAATCCTGGAGTGGTTTGGGTTGGAGAAGACCCCAAAGCCCATCCAGTCCCACCATGAATCCCACAGCTCCCACTGTCCCAGGTGGCTCCAACCTGGCCTTGGGCACTTCCAGGGGTCCCCAGATCCTCCAGGAATTCCATCCCAGCCCCTTTCCACCCCCAGACCTTACACCAGTTTGAGCTTTACAAAACAGACTCTCCAAATTTTAGCGTCAATTTTTATTAAAGCTAAAAGGATGAAAAACGGAGCGGGGAGAGAAAAGCGCTCATCCCAGGCCGGGAGAGCCATCCCTCAGTCCTGGATCAATAACTCCCAAGGAGCTGCTCCTCTCCTGGAGCTCCCATCGATTTCCCTCAAAACCTGATTCCAAGGGAGCTGCTGCCACCTACTGAGGCGATTTCTCGCTCCCGTGGCATTTTTCTTGATAATTATGAAAACATCTTTAATTTTTTTTTAAAGCAGAACTCTAAGATGAATGAGCATCCTGATTCTTGATGCCTGTTTGTCTGCCCGTGGAGAAAAACCTCTGAGAATTCAGAATAAAGCTGTGAGGGCCCCACCCAAAAGGCAAAACACACAAGGAAGAGCTCTGAAGCTGGGTTTGATTTGATAAGCACATTTTTTCCCTGCCTCCCATGACCTCATGAGCTCTCCTGCCCAAGCTCACCTTGTCAGGACACATTTGATGTGAATCCAGAGGGATTAAAGGGGTGGGTGTGGTGCTGGGAATGCAGCATTCCTCCCCTCTGACACCAACAGCCGCCAGGAATTTGACTCATGTGGCTCCTCACACCTTAAAAAGACAGAGGTAAAGTGGTGTCATGCAAAAAAAATCTGTGGTTGCCGCATCCTTGGAAAGGTCCAAGGCCAGGAAATGAACCTTGGAAATGAGAATGTGATCAGTCCTTTGAATGATTCTTCTTTTCTCATTTCCTTCATGGAAACCTCACTGTTCTGGGAGCCTTCTGGTTCTTCTTCTTCTTCTTCTTCTGATTCTTCTTCTGGTTCTTCTTCTTCTGGTTCTTCTTCTGGTTCTTCTTCTTCTTCTTCTTCTTCTTCTTCTTCTTCTTCAATGAACCTTGGAAATGAGAATGTGCTCAATCCTTCTATGATTCTCCATTTCTCATTTCCTTCATGGAAGTCTCACTGCTCTGGGAGCATTTTGGTTCTTCTTCTTTGAACCTTAGAAATGAGAATGTGCTCAATCCTTCTATGATTCTCCTTTCCTGATTTCCTTCACGGAAGCCTCCCTGCTCTGAGGTTCTTCTCAATCCTAAGGAAGTCACGCTACAAAAATCCCAATTCCACTAAAATTACTAAGATAAAAGAACCACTGGGATTCTGATGAACTCAATCCATTATTAATTTAATGGATTTTATTCTAATACAGGTCAGTAGGTGAAGGTTTTTGAGTCAAATCAGCATATGGGAGAATTATGCAGAATTTTCCCAAAAGTTCCACTTTTTTTGATCCCATCCCTAAAACCAGCCCTATCCAGGCCTGCAATTAAGCACGACAGGAAGAGAATTAAATGTGGGCTTGGACACAATTTTTAACGAGGATGTTTTCCAGGACAGGGGCCAAATGAGCTTAAATCCATCAGTGCCCAGAGGTGAGTGTGGAGCTGCAACGGGGAAAGGCGAATCAGAAACTTTTCCATTTGGACTAAACCCGAAGCATTAATTAGGACATTAATTTAATTTCCCTTCCTATGTCAGCTTTTAATTAAGCCTTCATTTACCCTCTGATGCTGGCTTTGGGATTGCATGGAGTTGCCAGAGCTCTGCCAGCTCTGGGCCCGGGAGTGACAGGGCACAGGGGACAAAGGGACACAGCTGTCACCTGGCCTGGTGGCCTTGGCACAGGGAGAACAGAATTCCCGAGGCTGCTCCAAATCCCAGCACAAAAGCTTGGGCCTTCCACTCACCTGGATCTCTGCAGATGCCCAAATTTCCCCTCAAATTTCAGAGCGGGCTCTAAAATTAATGCAGGAAAATTCCTAACGGTGCCTTCGTTGAACCCAGCTCCTTAAATGAAATATCTGGTGGCTCTTCATTCATCACTCCTCAATTTCAACTTTTTAAGGCTTTCTTTTCATTCCAGGATATTGGATTTGACAGAACAACAATGGCCTCAGCAGAGGAAAAAGGTTTTTCCAGAATTATCTTTCCCGCCTCAGCACGATTGCCCTTCTCCATCTCCCTCCCCATTGTGTGCTCGCTCCGTTCCTCATTTCCATGGTGCAAAGAACACCCAGAGCCACCCAGGCTTTGGGGTGAGCTCAGCTACCCCCTCATCAGGGAATTTTATGGGAATTAGGGCCTGGATGTGGTGATTGAGTTGGATAATCCGGGTTGGAATGCTGGTCCCGCCCAATCTCTCTGGATGATGTTGGAAAAGCCATTTCAGAGATTTATGGGAGAGTGGAAAAAGTTTATAATGCCCTGAAAGGATCCATTTCTAATCCTGGAAATCCTTCCAGCCCAAACAATTCCATGCTCCTACAATTCTGCGTTCCCACAGAAATCCTCAGTCCAACACTCCCAGAATAAGTTGATGGGCAGAAAATCATGGAGAAAAGACAAACCCTTCCCATCTGGGAAGAAATCACTGGATGTGGTGATTGAGTTGGATAATCCAGATTGGAATGCTGGTCTCGCCCCAGTCTCCCTGGACAATGCTGGAAAAGCCATTTCAGGAGTTTCTGGGAGAGTGGAATGAGAGTTTGTAACCCCCTGAAAGGATCCGTTTCTAATCCTGGAAATCCTTCCAGCCCAAACGACTTCATGCTTCTACAGTTCTGTGTTCCCACAGAAATCCTCAGTCCAACACTTCCAGAAAAACCTCATGGGCAGAAAATCATGGAGAAAAGACAAACCCCTGGAAAGAAATCACTGGATCACCACTGGGGCGCTTTGCCAGCCCATTAAAACCAGTGGGAACCCACGGGTGAATTTAATGGAGCAAGAAGAATTTTCCTGGTCATGTTCAGACATTTCCGTGGTGCTCCAGTGGTGACTCAGCCAAGTCCCTCCCAGTCATTCCCTCCCCTCTTTCCAGGAAATTTGACCAAGCACAAGCTTTGGCAGGCGGGGCTGTGGAGGACATTCAAGTGAATTATATTTTGCTGTATTAAAATTATGAGAGGAATCAGTTAAAAATCATTTTAATCAGGGAAACAAATGGAGGTAGGAATGGAATGATCCCTCGTAGACCGCTTTTGACATTTGTGGATTTGTTTTGTATTCCCTCTCACTCAATAAACTGAAGGATGACTGAGTTCATTTCACAGGAGATGGATTGGATTTTCTCTGAGCAGCTCTGCTGTGCCCATGGAATTCAACCAAAAAATAAAAACCCCAACCAAGTCTGTGCTTTAAAAAAACCCCTGAATTCTGCATTATCAGAGCCCAGCTGGGGCAGGGGAGCAGCACAATCACTTTTGGGGACGAAGGAGATTTTCTGATGGTGCTGAGGAATATTTGGGGGAAATTTAAAGCAGATTTGCACTGAGACACAGCCATGAACCCCAAAATGAAGAGTTTAATTTATGTACAAGCTGGCACTCAACCCAAATTATGGGATTTTTGTGGGGAGCCAGTTTGGGAGTGGGAGCGAGAAAAAAGGTAAAACCAAAGCGGGGAAGGGGAAATCAAAGTTGAAAAGGAAGAAATCAAAGTGGACAAGGGGAAATTAAAGTGGAAAAAGGGAGAAATCAAAGTGGAAAATGGAAATCAAATTGGGGAAAGAGGAAATCAAAGTGGGGAAGGGGAAACCAAAGTGGAAAAGGGGAAATCAAAGTGGGGAAGGGAAAATCAAAGTGGAAAAGGCTTTTCAATATTGTAGGAAAACTGGTCTCTCCTATTTTCTGCATCCTCAAGCATCAAGGAAATCGATGTCAGTGCAGTGTTTTTGTCAGGGCAGCCCCCACCGAAGCCTCTGCAGTGACTGATGAGAAAAAACAAAAAAAAAAAAAAAGAGAACGAAGCAGGGAAAATAAATAAAACTAAACCCAAAACCTGCTTAAACCTGGCAGAGACTGAGAACAGGGAGAGGGGGAGGCTCTGCTGCCACCCAGGAGCTCCTTGCTCGGATCAGGCTCTCAATAAATCTGCAGCCTGGATACCAGACCTGCAGGACAGGTTGGATCAGGCACCAGCTCCCTTGAGGATTTTGGGGAGATGGAAGATAAACACGAGCCCTTTATCAGTTACATCACTGGTTTTTAAGCTGCTGGGCTTCTTTTATTATTTTAAGTGTTGAGGGGAATAAGGGAACACATTTTGTTTATTTGTGGGCATGAGAGAGAGACCATAAAGCCAAAGTAAATCCTGATCCAAAATCTTGGTTTTACAATTCCGTCACTGCACGAGCCTGGCTCCAAAACCAGAGTGTAAAATGTCAGGGAGATCACCGCTCCCTGTCTTTTCACCCAGATAAACTCCCCACCTCCACACACGCTCCTCTCCTCCCTCAGCAAAGCCAGAACATCAATAAGAATATTTTCATGAGGTTTTTTTTTCCCCCCTCTGGGTTTTTTTTTTTTATTCCCTCGTTGGCAGCAGGCGACGATGGCCCAAGGAAATCACCTCCACGCCAGGAATTTGCAAATTGGCTTCACCATTTAGCACGAGGAAGTTGTTCAAGATTTAGCGGGTCCATTGCCAAAAAACTACTTTGGGAAATTGTTTTTTTTTTTTTTTTTCCCCCTGATCCCTCGGCACGGGCTCGTTGGAATGCTGTGAGCACTCAGTGCAGATGCTGAGGACCCTGAATTATTTAATGCTCCAACACCTCACTGAGCCGAGACCCTGAGGAGCCAAAGGGAATTGGGCGCAGATCCTTCACCCACAGGGATGAGAAATTGGGAAATTGCAACCATGGATTAGGGGACTGGGAGAAATTCCTGCTGGCAATCCCTCCCAGCCTCTCACACACCCAATTCCAGCTTTTCCATCCCCAATAACACTTCCAGGCTCTCAATTCCCTCCATTCTCTCTTTAAAGTTTTTCATAGAATCCCAGCATGGTTTGGGTTGGAAATGACCTTAAAGACCAATTCCACTGCCATGGGCAGGGACACTTCCCACTATCCCAGGGAATTCCATCCCAGGAAATTCCATCCCAGGTCCTCCCCACCCTCACAGGAAAGAATTTTTTCCCAATATTTAATCGAAACTTCTTTCTTTTGGTTTAAAGCCACAGCTCCGTGCAGGTGGCAAAATCCTAAAATTTTCTGTAAACCGGATTAATCTCAAAGACTCAGTTGCTCCTTTTCTCTCTCATCTTGGTCAGCCTCAGCTCTGAGCATCACGAATCTTGTGAAAATATGAGGAATAAGGACATCAGCAAATCAAAAAATGCCCCTCGCCCCTCTTGGCCACTCTCAGACCCTCACACAGAGCAGATTTTGAGAGGATTCCCCAGCACAGCAACCTGTACCTTAAGAAAGGACATTTTTACTCTCTCAAAAATGCATTTTTTTTCCCCCTGGAAATAAATGCAGAGCAGTGAGCTACAAAGACTTACTTGAACGATTAATCATTCCAGGAGCACCCCAGGCCATTGCAGCCACAGCTGGGATTATTCATTCCAGACAGTCCACACTTCTCACTGGAATAATGAACATTTTCAGAAATATTCAACAGCCAACAAGCTGAGTTAGGCAGAACCTGAAGGGTTTTTTTTTTTAGTACAAAATCACATTATCATAAAACCATTGGAAAAGCCTTCTAAGGTCATGGAATCCAACTCCTCTCCCAGCCAAAGCATTTAAACAAATGCCACATCCACACATTTTTTTAAACACTTCCAGAGTGTTCAAACCAGGCTGAAGACCTTGACTCAAACATCTTCATGAAGGGAGATGCAAAACCAGCGGTCTAACACGTACAGGAATTAATTTTAAATACTCACCCTCGTTGATAAAGTTGAAAAACACCCATGGAACACTCAGCAGGACAAAAGCATCTCTTTTATATTTTTTAAAATAACTCTACTGTATCTCCTCTCTTTATCTGCCTCATCTCACCAAGCAAAACTGTGTAAAGCCAATTAAAGGCCATTTGTCACAGGGCAAAACCAGAAACGCTCCTGGTCTGCTCACAGCTCACTCTGAGTCACAAATCACAATAACCATTCTGTGGAAATCGTGAGAGAGAAGCTCGAAATCCTGCTGAACTCAATGAGCCATTAAATGCTTGACAATATTCTTTATAGGAACCACGAATAGTTAATTAATCCCCAAATATGAATGGTGAGCATGAATAATTACCGCCGTAGATCCCGATCAAGAGATCTGCAGCGAGCATAATTTGACATTGCTTCATGTACAGCAGCTCACACCAGCTGGGAGACCGGTCCTAAAAGGTTTGGCTTGGCTTTAAAATATGGGAATCCCAGATGGGAACACATCAGTTCTGTTCCCAGAGTGCCACTGCACTGACTTTCCATGAAATCTTCACTTTTAAAAAAGATCTGTTTGCCTATTTTTGTCAGTCTCAACATGTACAAAGGGTCTGTCTATTCCTTCATCTTCATCACTATAAGAAGAATCTCTTATCCTCATTCCTATTCCTTCACACCTCCTGGATTAACAATCCAGAGGGCCCCTTCCCCCTTCCCTTCCCTTCCCTTCCCTTCCCTTCCCTTCCCTTCCCTTCCCTTCCCTTCCCTTCCCTTCCCCTCCCTCTCCATTCTGACATTTCCAGGCCGGTGTTTTTCTCTCCCAGCCACTCCTGGTTCCTCTCTTTGATGTGCAGAACGTTCCCTCAAGTCTGGAGCTGTTGAGATGTGACCTTCAGAAGTTCTTGCACGACGCAAGAACAAACAAGGAGCCGCCGCGGCGGCGAGTGCAGGGAATTTCTCAATCAGTGAATATTTGCATATCCTTGGATGAGAGATATCAGTGGCACCAAGGGTTGTTATTAATCAAAGCCCACTGAGAGTCTCCTCCTGGGCAAACACCGCTCATGACGTGCCTTGGCTCTGCCTTGGTGTCCCACCAAGACTCACTCGGGCTTCGTCAAACCCCAGCTTCTGCTCAGCACACAGTTTGGAGGGGTTCAGGTGATCCAGGTGGGAGGGGGAATTCAGACAGGAGGAGAGACCCTCCCATGCCACTGCAAAGATGTCACATCCAACCCATCCATTCTTTCCAACCCAACCACCCTTTCCAACCCAACCAATCTTTCTAACCAGACCCAATATTTCCAACTCAGCCGTTCTTTTCAACCCAACCATCACTACCAACCTATCCATTCTTTCCAACCCATCCAATCTTTCCAGCCTAATGACCCTCTTCAACCCAACCACCCTTTCCCACTCCATCACTTTTCCAGCCCATCTATTCTTTCCAAACCATCCAATCTTTCTAACCCAACCCAACATTTCCAACTCAGCCATTCTTCTCAACCCAGCCATCATTACCAACCCATCCATTCTTTCCAACCCAACCACCCTCTCAACCCAACCACCCCTTCCAACCCAATCACTTTTCCAATCCGTCCATTCTTTCTAACCTATAGTTCTTTCCAACTCAATCTTTCTAACCCAACCCATCAAACAGCAAACCAGTGCCCCTGATCCTGCAAATATTCCCAAAACTGCCCACATCCACTTCTGCCTGTTCCATCCCGTCTAACCGCTGCCTTTTTTGATGCTGGAGGTTTGAAACCTCCCCTCAATCAACTGACAAAAACATCTTCAATTGAGCTGCAGCAGCTCCGTGACCTCTCGTGCACCTTTTGTCTTTCAAAGCGCAGCCAGGTGCTGCAGAAGGGAATATCTGAGGACTTGGAAATGGTTTCTTCCCCTTTTGCTGCCGCGGTGTCCGCGGGGAGCCGAGCGCCAGGATGTGCTGCACAAATCCATTTGTTACAGTAAACAGCCCCAGGCGCTCATGAACCATGGGGGATTCCTTGGAGGGTTTGTTCCTCCTTGCAAATTTAAAGATATGAGCTCAGGAGGGACCAGAAGCTTCTTCCTGGCCTGAGGCCAAGCATGCAAAAGTGTACAAACAGACACTGACAATTTTGTACACAGCACCAAGAAAAGGAACAATGAAAACGGCTGAAACAAATAATATTTGAAGTAAACAGGACAGAGGGTCAGACATCATTGCATGGAATGGAATCATGGAGTAGTTTGGGTTGGAAGGGACCTTAAAGATCACCCAGTTCCACCCTCTGCCATGGGCAAGGGAAGCTCCCACTCTGCCAGGTTGCTCCAAAGGCATCCAACCATGAACAGTTCCAGAGATCTTAAAAGTCTTTCCCAACCTTAATGATTCCATGATTCATCCAGCTCTTACCCCTGGGTGAATCCCCCTGGAAAACTCAGCAGCAAAGCCAGGACCAACGTTTCTGTGTTTCACCACTCACCAAATTCCCACCTTTCTGCTGAGGCTGGGACAGTGCCAGGAGTTTCCTTGTAAGAACTTGACTTTAGTTTCCCTTTCCAAGGCCCCATCACCTTCCCCACGGAGATCCCATCAGAAAAACTCCGTTTAAGAGTTTGGTGGCTGTGAAAATAAAACTAAATAAACTAAACCTTGCTGGCAGTGCTGGGACAGGCTGAGCCTGACCCTATTATTGCTGTGACACGAATTCCATTAAAATCTGCAGTGGCACAGAGATAAGTTCCTATTGAAGAGCGGGGTTGGCAGTGAAATTCCAGCAGAGTCTCAAGTCAATGGCAAGTTCAGCCCCCCTTGTCCTTGAAATAATGATTTGGCCATGGTGGCTGCAGGTCTGGAGCGTCACACAGAGCAGCACAAAGTGATTTTTCCCAAAAGATGTCCCTGGAGAAGGGCTGAGGCAGGGGGAGGAAATGAGGCTGACATTGCCCTCAACGCAGAGAACAACAAGCACAGTTGGATTTACTCAGATTCTACAGCATGGGAGGGGTTTCAGCAAAGTTCAGCTGCTTTTTAGGGCATCAGAAAATGCATTAAGAGGCACATAAAAATCTGAAAAAAACCCCAAGATCTGGTAATAATCCTGCTTTTTCTGGTGTTTATAACAGCAGCAGCAGGGAATGCTCACGTCATGGTCCAACCTCTTTTCGATCTACTTGACCTCAACTTTCACCGGCTGCACAAAGTGCTGTCTGAGGCACAGCCTAATTAGCCCTGAAAAAATCAGATTCATCCAAAAGAGCAGCACAGGGAAGATCCAGCTCCTGCCCCAGCAGCTCCATAGCTCCAAACATCCAGCATCAGTTTGGGTTCATTAACGTGATGAGGCTGGGCCTGGTCCGGTCCCCCCGTGCCAACGAGCATCAGCCACCACCAATTTAACTCAGTGAGAGAGAATCTGTCAAGTTATTTCCAGGGTTAACAACTCAACAGTGCTTAAAATATAAATTCCATGTCTGGCCTGAACTTGGCTGCTTTCAGGTCCCCACTTTTGGGTCTTGTGATGCTTTTGTCAGGCACATTAAACAGCCTCGATGATCAGAACCGTCCTCCCCACGTGGATGGGGATGAACCACATCAAGTTGCCTTTGGAAGGATTTTTCTCCTCAAATTAAGGTAACAAGGACTAAACCACACCAGGGCTGGTTCCACCACGGGGAGAACCTGAGCAGAGAAGGCTTTCAAAGGCACAAAGGAGCAGTTAAATGCTCGTTTCCCACTGAAAAATCACGGGCCCCTGGGTGTTCTGCTCCATCTGTGGAACTTTGAAAGCCTCCTCCCCTGTCTTGGACAGATTAATGGGAAATAATAAAAATATCATTGAAATGTGGAGTCTCGGGGAGGTGATTCAACCCTCAGTCCCAGCTGCCACAGTTGTCAGTAAATTAGGGGAGAAAAGAAACACAAAATGATCCTTTTCCAGTGCCTCCAATTATGCCGGGATGGTTCTGCCTCTGATGAGAGATTCTGAGAGCGTTTCCCCTCATCCAGGTGGGAAACTGCTCGGTGAGGAGTGGAGAGCTGGGGGAAAGGGGGGCAAAAGAGGACAGCCAGCGACTGAGGGTGTGCCAGGACACTGAGCAGTGCCACCAGGAGCCTGGTGACATCCATCATCCGACAGGGAAAACACAGCCAGGGAAAGACACAACCTCTGTCTCCCCTGCACCGGCTGCTCCCAGGGGAAGGCTGTCAGGAACAGAGAGTTCCCAACAAAGCCGAGGAGAGAGAGAGACACAGCACAGGAAAAGTAAAAAATGACACACTGCAGGTGCATAAAATAAAACAAATCCTGATTTTAGAGCCTGGGAAACACAAACACAAACAAACACACACACATGGCTGAGCTGCCCCACCTGCTCGGTTGCTGTTAAATCCTCCTGGGTCTGCCTCATTCCTCCTGTGTCCTCCCACCAGGGCGTTCATTAACTGCACAGCATTCCAGTTCCACATATTCTTAAATAAAACAGTTTTGATGTTCTTATATTGTAAATGTGAAACTTTGAACTCCATGAGGGGATTTTGGGCTGTGGAGTCCAGACCTGGGGTAGGAAAAGGGGAAATGGTTTCCCACTGCCAGGGCACAGGGTTGGATGGGATTTTGGGAAGGAATTCCTGGCTGGGATGGAATTTTGGAGAAGCTGGAATTCCAGCCCTCATTCAGGTCTGGGCTTGGGTTTTGCACGTGGATGTGGCTGCAGGGAGATGAAGTGTGAAACGCTCCATGCATCCACGGATACATTAATTTAATATATTCAATACATTCTGCGGACAAAGAGTGCCCGGTTTAGTTTTTGATCTCAGCCTTTCTCTGCCTCCACCGGCGTTAAAAATCCCAGAATTAAAGGAAACAGAGTAATTGAAATCCTTCCCTGCTAATACACATGGGCAGCCATTTGGAAATGGAGCTGTTATTACAGAAACCTAATTAAATAATTTTCTCCGCTTGCCCCCCAGCTATGAAACAACCGTAACGTGTGGTGACTTTTCTCCAAGCAGCCACCGTGAAATCAGCACAAATTTTCCATCAGAAATGGACAGCTGTGGCCATCAAACCAACGAGTGCTGTTACACCTGGGCAGCCTCAAAAAGTGCATTTTTCATGTGGAGTGCGAGGGATTTGTTCTCCTGAGCCTGGACTTCAGATTTCCCATGCAGAAAAGGAGCTACAAAAAATTTATTTTCTCCGTGAAGAAAAAATTCCCTTTCTCAGTGGAGATAGGATTCCTTTTCCCAATTAAATTGTTGGTTGTTAAGGTCCTGGCCTTTTGCTTGGAGCAAACCAAAGCTGGTTTTGTGGAAGTTCCAATCAATTTGCCTCTTCACTTCCTGGAGGTCGACTAACAAGAACCAGAGGGGTTTAAAAATGGGCTGGAAAGGGGTGAGATCATGGGTGTAAATGAGGGAGGGAGCAAAGGAATTATTTGGGTTGGAAGGGACCTCAAAGCCCATCCCATCCCATCCCATCCCATCCCATCCCATCCATCCCATCCCATCTCATCCCATCTCATCCCATCCCATCCCATCCCATCCCATCCCATCCCATCTCATCCCATCTCATCCCATCCCATCCCATCTCATCCCATCCCATCCCATCCCATCCCATCCCATCCCATCCCATCCCATCCATCCCCATCCCATCTCATCCCATCCCATCCCATCCCATCCCATCCCATCCCATCCCATCTCATCCCATCCCATCCCATCCCATCCCATCCCATCCCATCCCATCCCATCCCATCCATCTCCCACTGTCCCAGAATTGCTCCAAGTCCCATCCAACCTGACCTTGGACACTTCCAGGGGTCCAGGGCCAGCCTGGTTAGGAATCTGTTGCTGTTGGCAGAAGCATCAGGGCAAATAAAACACAAATTAGGCTCCAAAGAAGAACCCAATCAGCAGCTCCAGCCTCCTCACCCCTCATTAGAGTGTCAGAGCCTCGGCTCGGCTCATCCTGCCGTACCCTCGCTCCATCTGTTCCGTCTCTAATTTCAACGTCAATCAAAACAAACAGAATTCCTGAAAAAATGCGAAAGAAATTCGATGTTCCCAAGTTCCTTTGTCTCCTCCAAGGCTTCACCTCCTCCTGTTTGGCACGGGCAGCTTTCCAAGCTTGATTTTTTTTTTAGGGAATACTACAAAACAGAGAACTCGGAGCCCTCCTAGAGAGCTCTCGTAAAACTCCATGGTTGGATGGAAGCTGGAACAGATGGGAGAGCTCCTCCAGGCTCTGCATTAACCCTGCTGTTCCCTGACTGGGGGCCAGCAACACTTTCACATTTCAAGAAGTACGGAGCTAAAAATACATCTCCAAGCCAGAGACGATGCAAAGCTTCAATAAACATCAACAAGACTGGTGACGTCCTTTTGGGGGGACGGCAAACGGCTCCTTGTGGGGAAATTCAGGAATTTGGCTGGGAGAGGGGAGGGATTTAAGGGAAAGGTGTTTTGGAGGGAATTTGGGGGCCACTGCGGCTGGAATCCTTCAACCATCAACTCATTACATGGACAGCAGAGCCAAGGGGGCCATGATTGAGGTGGAGAAGCAGAGCAGAATTCCTGGGGGAGATTTGCCATGCTCTACTTGGATAATATATATATATATATTAAAAAAAAATTAAAAATATATAAATAAAAAAAAAATATATACAAAAAACCTCCATTTTTGCTGCTGAGAACACAAATTGTGTTTGGATCCCAAAGCAGCTGTGGGTGCCCAGAGTCTTTTAATCTCAGCCTGTTTGAGGTTTTCCACAGCCAGCTTCCCACCCTGCCACACAGGAAGGGAATGGCACAAATCCACTGGGAGCTGGCCTGGGATCTCTTGGATTTCACAGGGTGAGGATTTTAGAGGTCCCAAATCCTTCAACCATCACCTCATTACATGGAGAGCAGAGCCAGGAGGGCCATGACTGGGACGGAGAAGCAGAGCAGAATTCCTGGGGGAGATTTGCCATGGTCCACTTGGTGCTGCTTGATAAAAAATCTCCATTTTTGCTGCCGAGAACACAAATTCTGGTTGGATTCCAAAGCAGCTGTGGGTGCCCAGAGTCTTTTAATCCCAGGTTGGAGGTTGGGATTTTTGAGGTTATTTATTATTTGAGGTTTTCCATAGCCACCTTCCCTCCCTGCCACACAGGAGGGGAACGACACAAATCCACCAGGAGCTGGCCTGGGAGGTCTTGGATTTCACAGGGTGAGGATTTCAGAGATCCCAAAGGGATTCAGGATGTTCTCAAGGATCTGATGTAGGAAATATTCCACATTCTGCAGTGAGAATTATCCTTTTCATGGAATGGTTTGGGTTGGAAGGGAATTTAAAGATGATCCAGTGCTATGAGACTGGACATGGACACCTCCCACTATCCCAGGGTTCAAAGATCCTCAAGGCCCCTTTTTAACCCAGAATATTCCACGATTCCGCAGAAATTGAGGTCCCAAGCTGTTCACTGAGGCCAGGAAAAAAAGTGTCTGTATTCCCCTCTTTGTCTAAATAATTCCTACCAGACTCTGCCTGCTAAAGCACCAAGTTCCTTCTTGCCTTAAAGGACACCTGGAAGGGAAAACAGAAGGAGAACAGGATGAAAAATTTCCCAGATATGAGCGGAAGGTCAGCAGATGAAACACGAAATGTCACATTTGTTGCTCAACTGAGCAGGATTGCAACTGGAAAAATGCAGCCCTTCAGTGCCGCAGCTGAAAATAAACCCAAGTCCAACAGAAGTCCTTGAGTGCAGACACGAGGATTGGAATTAAATTTCCTCCTAACTCCTGGGTAATGGAGTTCTGCCAGAGCCAGGAGTCAATTAAGGGGATAAATACTCCCATAACTCACCAACACTTTGCATTTCAGGGCTATTTTGCTGAAGTAAGCACTTAATGTGATTATTGTGTTTCAGCCTGATTTAAGATGACAACTTTTGCATTTCCTAAATATTAATTAGCCTGGGATTTCTATTTATTTAAACTCGGAGGCAGCAAGTGGGTGGTTGTGTGATTTACCTCTGGCTCCTGGCACTTCTCTGGGCTGGGAATTCGGGGATGCAATTGTGACCAATTAACCTTCGTGCCTGTCAGCAGTGAGGATGAGGAGTGGAGCTTGGTGGGTTTGTTTGGGGGAATAATCATCCACAAACCAGGCCAGGCATCTCCTGCTCCGGATAAGGCTTTAGATGCCTGCTCAGGGCAAAAAAAATTTGAGTTTTAATGGATTTTTCAGCTGTTTGGGCGTTGTTCCCTTGGGATTAGGATGTTTTAGTGGGTGGCTTTTAGGGACAGGGTGCTGCATGGCTGGTGTGGAGCTCTTGGGGTATCTGCCCCTCTGAGGGTTTGGAATTATTATTGGCATAAGATAATTATATATATAATTATTGGAATAATGGAATAATATATTGGAATAATATAATAATATATATATTATTGGAATAATATAATAATATATATTATTATTATTGGCATAATATAATATATATATATTATTGGAATAATATAAGAATATATATTCTTATTATTGGAATAATATAAGAATATATATTACTATTGGAATAATGTAATAATATATATTATTATTGGAATAATATCACATTATATGTTATTATTGGAATAATAGAATAATATATGTCATTATTGGAATAATGCAATAATATATATATTGTTGGGAAATTATAATAACACATATAATTATTGGAATAATATCATAGGAATGGGAATGAGAGAAATGGATTTTTTAAAACTGAAAGAGGGATTAGACGGGATATTGGGAGGGATTTCCTGCCTGGGAGGGAGGGGAAATCCAGAATGTTTACCCAATTATGAATATCAATATCAATATTTATTTTTACCCAAATATTAATATAAATTATTGTACCCAATAATTGATATTTTAGGGGTCATTTTCACATACCACGAGGTGTCACAGCAGCTCTTGCACTGCCACAGTTCAGGTGACAGCTTGACCCAGCCAGGGGCACAAAACCTCTCCTCAAAGCCAGGTTTAATAACATCCCATTAAATAATCCCTGTGCTGGAAAAGGTGTGAGTGTGATCACAGCTCCTCTGGCATCCAAAGGAGTTTGCTGGGGTTTCACAGCAATTTGAGACGGCTCCTCCAGGGGATTCCTCCTCTGTGTCCCTGTAAACCACCCCAAAACCTGTTTGCTCCTTCCCACAGGCCCAAGGCCGGAGCTGCTCCTCCCTGCGTGACACATTTCGGTGTTTTAGCGAGTTCAGGAAGGTGTTTGTCACATTTTCCTGCCTTCCTGCACTAATAAACCACCCTGGAAAGCTGCACAATTCCCAGCTGGCACAGGAGTGAAGGAGCAAGTGTGCCTCTCGGATGGACAGCGATTCTGACAGGCAGAGCTCTGGGATTTACAGGAGTCAGGGCTGAGCAGGGGAATGGAAATAAATTTACAGCAGTGTTGGCACGGGGGATTTCACAGATTAAAGAGCAGCACTTCACAGATCAGATGTAGGACTTCACAGAATACAGGCAGCAGTTCACATATTAAAGGCCAGGATTTCACAGAGTGAATTCAGGATTTCACAGATTAAAGGCCAGGATTTCACAGAGTGAATTCAGGACTTCACAGATTAAAGGCCAGGATTTCACAGAGTAAATTCAGGACTTCAGAGATTGAAGGCCAGGATTCCACAGAATAAATTCAGGACTTCAGAGGTTAAAGGCCTGGATTTCACAGAGTGAATTCAGGACTTCACAGAACTGCAGCAGGAAGCAAAATAAAAACTCAAGGAGAAGCCAAATTGTGGGAAGAAATGTCATGAAAAGAAATCCCACTGAAATCTGTGGGAGTCCCTGTGCAGGTTCAGCATTTACAGGCCCAAACTGAGACAGAAGCCACAAACTTTGCCAGACCCAAACTGAGGCAAAACTTCCAATTCCCTCCTTTTTTAAGAGTCAAACCACGCCTAGAAATGTAATTAAACTGCTAAATTTGATTATCAACATGACACCATGCCACTCCGGCTCCTGGATGAGCTCCAGACAAAACCTCCTCGTCACCTGCACGCCCCGTTAATGCCTCCACGTGCTTATCCCGAAATAAATCAAATTCCCTTCATTTACTCCACCCCAAAGCTGCGGAGTAAACTATGTGTTTAATTATAAACTTTCCACTCGGAGCAGCTGTAATTAATGAGCTGAGGAATGTGCAATATGCCTGGAGCAACCTGGATTCCTCCTGGGGACCCTGGTGCAGTTGGAGTCACTTCCCATTAGTTTTTTAGGAGCTGGAGTGCCCACCTCAGGCATTAATCACAAAATGCTGCAGCTCCTGGACTTTTAATTACTGTGCTGCACATGGATTGTCCCACCCTGGTAATTAATGGCCTTCCTGGGGCTACCGAGGGCCTTGCTCGGTGTTGTTCAGTCTTGATGCAAGGTTGTTGGGAAAATGGGATTTTCAGAGCTGGGAATGGCTCTGGGATGGGGCAGAATGAGCTGCAGCCTGGAAAATAATGAGGGATTTATGGTCTGGAGGGTCAGGGTGCTGGAGGAGGAGGCACAAACCAAACTCAAAGTACGGAATCAACGTTGGAGAACCATCCCCAGCTCTTGTCCCTGTCCCAACATTTGGTGGGGTTTTACCCCCTCTCATGATGCCCAGAATTAAAGCACTGTGAGAGGTGGAGGTTAATTATTAATTATCAACAAATGAAAATTGGAAGTCAAAATGCAACCCTCAAAATGGTCCAGCTCCATTTGTTTCAGGGATATCCAGAACATTTCCCCATGCCCAAGACATCACTCTGCTGTCATGGCAGGAATCTCGGAGCCACATCAGCCTGCAAATGCTTCTGCAGGAAATTGGGTTTTTCGCTCTATTAGGAGCATTTCATTTTTGTGATTAAAATCAGACAACAATGTTTTCCCCCAGTTAAAGTGTGATGTGCAAAGTACTGCTCTGCTGGAACTGGGTTTTGAAATCCTTATCTAAAGTGCTCAGAAAAGGCATTAATAAATAAGGATGAGGAATGACAACTGCATCGCTGGCGTGGTGCATAATCTGTGTTTGCTGTGAGTTATGGACAACAGGCTTTGGGGGAATAATAATATTAATAATAATAACAATACAAATGTACATTTTTGTACAAAAATACAACCAGCGATGGTTAAACCCAAGCTGGGTATTTCTGGAGAAGGTATTTGCCCTTCTCCTTTCACCTCTTAATCACCACTACCATTAATTTTAAGAGTTATTACTTACCAGAAATGTGGTGAATAAACCCCCCTTGTTTCCCACCTCAACCTGACTCTTTACATTACAAAAATACAAAAAAAAAAAAAACCAAAAAAAACCTAAAAACCCCCAAAAAACCCAAAAAAACCAAAAACCAAAAAACCCCAAAAAAGTGATGGTTAAACCCAACCTGATTATTTCTGGAGCACGTATTTCCCTTTCTCCTTTCACCTCTTAATCATCACCACCACTAATTTTATGGGTTATTACCAGAAATGTGGTAAATAAACCACGTTTATTCATTTCCCACCTCAACATGCTTCTTCACATTACAAAAATAATAAAAAAAATTAAAAAAAAAAAAAAAAGTGATGGTTAAACCCAACTTGGTTATTTCTGGAGCAGGTATTTCCCCCTCTCCAGTGGCCTCTTAATCACCACCACCATTAATTTTATGGGTAATTACTTACCAAAAATGTAGTAAATAAACCCCCTTGTTTCCCGCCTCGACCTGCCTCTTCACTTTACAAAAATTTCAAAAAAAGAGTGATGGTTAAACCCAACCTGGCTATTTCTGGAGCAGGTATTTCTCCCTTTCCTGTCTCCTCCTAATCACCACCACCATTAATTTTTAACCGCTCTAATTGCGTCGTTTGGCCTTTCCGAGCACATCCCGCCCATCTGCAGGACCTGAGCACATTCCAAACGGGCTCTGAGCCCTGTCAGGGGAGGGAGAATGTGAGAGCTGAGCCCAGGCTGGTGAGGAGGAGCTGTTGGAGGCACCATCTGGATTTCCCACATCCCGCCTGGCGATGCTGGGGATGAGGGGAGGCACTGTTGGACCGCTGAAATTCCTGCAGGGATTTCCACAGCCACGGTGGCTCCAGCGTTTCTGTGAGCTGCTGGAAAGGCAGCAGGGAATTCTGGAGTGGTTTGGGTGGGAAAGGACCCTAAAGTTTGTTTTTGACACCTCCCATTGTCCCAGGGGGTTCCAGCTTGGCCTTGGGCGTTTCCAGGGATCCAGGGCAGTCACAGCTTCCCTAGGAATTCCATCCCAGCCCTTCACCACCCTCACAGCCAGGAATTCCTTTCAATATCTCATCTAAATCTCCCCTTTTCCAGTAGGAAGCCATTCCCTGTGTCCTGTCCCTCCATCCCAGCCAATGCTCTCAAATATCCCACAAAATAAATCCTCACTATGAAGGTCTTACAAAGACCCTCATGCAAAAAATCCCGTTTTCTTTCAAAATTCCAATTTAATGTTTGGGAAATCTGCATATTCACACAAGGCACAATCCCCAGAAAAGTCCACCAGCCTCTTCTCCATGGAGACAGCCCTGCTAAAATAAAATCTCCACACAAAATTTCGAGCCAGTGTGGGGTGAGAGGCTGGGAATGTCCCAAGGGATGATGGAGCTGAACGCATTTCCTGAGAAAAGCCCCTGCCTAAAGTCAGCTGAGCTCTGAATTTAGGACGAAATTAATTAGTATTTAGGACAAAAAGGATTAATTTGCTCCCCTGGTGGGAGCTGATCAGTGTTGAAGCCAAGCTAAATAAATCCAATCTCCAAATTCTTAGAAACCCAACCAAAACTGCAATGGGCTTTTCGTGGTTGCTTTGTGTTGATGTCAAATGTCTTCCTTCCACCCTTGGCCATTTCTTTGTGCCAATTAAAACCGCAATCCTGGGTGGGAAGGGACTCACAAGGATGCCCCAAATTCCCACCTTTTCCTTGAGGGAATTGTCCAAACACTCCCTGGGCAGGTTTGGTTTTGAACGAGGGGAGAGGCAGAAACTGCAGCATCTCCTGACAAAAATCTGCTCAATTTACAGCTCGGTTTTATGCACCTTAAACACTCTCACACTTCCAGCAAGCCAGGGACAAGCTGGAGTATCTGGAATGAACCTCCAGCCCTCCTGAATTTCCCCAGCAGATGGGGGAAAGCAGCTGCCAATCTCAGTGTACGTTTGATGAGGCAGCTCTGGAAAAATAGAGAGGAACTATTTTCTAACAGAGCCTCCAATGAGTCAATCTCAGCTCCAGTTTTCCACACTCTGTGACTAAATATTGGTTACACAAGAGGAATTTGGGCCCAGTTTCTCCGGTGCTGGTTGTGATTTGCTCAATTAAATAATGTGAGGCTGATTTGTCTTTAATTTGTGTGTTTTGAAGTCCAGCACCGGGTCGGGCTCGCTGATCCTTGCGGGTCCCTCAGGACAATCTCCGGTTCTGGGAGCTCTTTGAAGTGATAATGTTAATTTTTCATACTTGTTGCAGGAGCTGGAGAGTGTTTGAAGCCCAGCTCTGCCTTTTTTTCATTCACTCCAGCGGAATCAGGGAGGTTTTGCCATGGAAAACACAACGGATGGCGACAGCCAGGATATTTTTTGGGATGAGGGACAAACTCCACAATCCTGACCATCTTTTGGCCTGCAGACCACACAGGCACCATGGGTGCTCATCTCATTCCATCCCAGCCCTTCTCCCAGTTTTTTTTCCCCAAATCCCATCTAAACATGGAATCCTGGAATGGTTTGGGTTTGAGGGACTCCAAAACCCATCCAGTCCCACCATGGGCACCACATTTTCTATAGACCAGGTGGCTCCAACCTGGCCTTGGACACGTCCAGGGATCCAGGGGCAGCCCCAGATGCTCTGGGAATTCCATCCCAGCCTCTCTCCCAATATTTTCCCCCCCAAATCCTATCTAAACATGGAATCTTGGAATGGTTTGAGTTGGAGGCACCCCAAAGCCCATCCAGTGCCACCATGGGTCCCACATTTTCTATAGACGAGGTGGCTCCAACCTGGTCTTGGGCACTTCCAGGGATCCAGGGGCACCCACAGTGAGGAGGAGGAGGAAGGAGGATGAATGGATTTTTAGGGGGTCTTTGCACAGAAAACAAAATTATTTCTAGAGATAACAAGCTTCTGGGAGAGGGTTGGGAAGGGCAGAGTTTGAAACACAACAGCAAAGCAGCACCAAGCTCTGAAGATCTTTGAAAACCAGGATTTTTAAAAGTGATTTCCTTCCCAGAGTTGGAGTGCTCATCGTGGCTTTAATTCCATGATCCCAGAATTAAATCAATGCTCCTCTGGCAATGCCATTGGCTCAAGGAGGAGCTGAATCAGCAGGGAGAGCGTGGAGGAGACGTGGAATGTGAAAATTGCCTTCTCCAAGCACCAAACAATGGGAACCCCCCAGCTAAAGAGAGGATAAGGCAGGAAAATCTCATCCTAGGCTCCATTCTGGGCAGAACACCTGAGTTTTCAGTTAATAAAGGGCAGGAGATAACTGCTCCTATTACAAATAATTGCCAGGAAAAAGAATGAATCAGGCTAAGAAAATACAGGGCCCATAAAAGCTCTCGTTAACATTCTTTCTCCGTGCTTATCATCAATTTTATACAGGGTTAAATATATTTTCTGGTGACTACCACGGCAAGGCTGAGGATTAAAGAGGATAATGTACAATGTGATTTATGAAGTTTTAATGGAAAATCCCCATGGGTTGTGTATAAATCTTATTTATAGCTTTAAAAGTATGTAATATACTTATTGTATATTTAAAAAACTGTGGGAGTGCAGTCCCTGTCATAGTTAATCCATTAAAAAAAGCAACTCCTGAGGGGCTCCTGGGGATAAAGTGTTGGATATTTCAGAGGCTCTCCGCGAGTTCAGCAGGAAATGTCCAACACAATTTGGGTACTGGGGGGGAAAAGGGGAATCAGAGAACCCAGACTGGCTGGGAGGAAGGGCTGGGCTCTTGGATTTGTGGGGTTCCCAGACAGAGAGAGGAAAGATGGATCTGACTCCATGTCCTTAGAAGGCTGATTTTTTATTTTATGTACCTATATTATATTAAAGAATACTATGCTATACTAAAGAATACAGAAAGGATACAGACAGAAGGTTTAAAAGATAATAATGAAAACTCGTGACTCTTTCCAGAGCCTCGACACAGCTTGGCACTGATTGGTCAATAAATCAAAATAATTCACATGAAACCAATGAAACAATCGCATGTTGGATAAACAATGTCCAAACACATTCCAAAGCAGCAAAACACAGGAGAAGCAAATGAGATAATATTGTTTTCCTTTTCTCTGAGGCTTCTCAGCTTCCCAGGAGAAGAATCCTGGGCAAAGGGATTTTTACAGAAAATGTGATGGTGACACCGGGCTGGGGAATTGAACAACCTGATGCCTGGCCTGAACCTCAGAGAAAGGAAAAACAATTCTTATCTCATTTGCTGTGCCTGTGTTTGTGCCAAAGTAGAATTCGATATGGAAATTGTTCAGCCAGACTGATGGTGTTTTGGTTCCTTGGCTTGTCAGGGCCGAGTTTGCAGCCCCACATTTCTCTTCACAGAGAAAATTAAGGCACAATTCTTCCCAAGAATATTTCTGGGATTCACATTCTCTGCTGTGAAACCCAGATGCATCATTTCTCTCCTCTCATTGGGGGTTCCCTGCAAATTCAATACCCAGCCGCTCTGTCTGGGGATGAAAACAAGATTTTGGCCACCTATCCTTGTGGATTTCCTTCCTCTCATCCTTCTGAAAACACATTTTTTTTCTCCTTAAATATTACAGAATCAATTTTCCAGCAATTCAGGGTAGAACCTGATGGACTGTGTGCTTTAGACATAGAGGAAAAACCCCAATTTTACATCTTTTTTTTGTCTCTACCTGGAGAAAACTTTCATTGCCACCTTCCAGTAACTCCTGTGGGAACTGCAACATGAACCCACCAATGGAGAAAAGGCACTGAAAGGATGAACCAGCACATTTTCTGCTTTGGGCCACCCAGGTTTGTTTTTTTCCATGGAGGATGTTCAGCCCTTGGGCATCAACCCCAAATATTCCCATAGTTCCTAAGGAAGAAGCGAGATTATCTCTTGCAAGATTAAAATCAGGCTTTATGAAAGATCCTGCTGTGCTGTGGGAGGCTGAGGTGGGTTATTTTTAATATAGGGAAGAATTCCCAGGCTCTGGCCAGGGAAACAAAATCCCTGATCTCATCGGAGTCAGGTACAGGGGACTGAGGAAGGGCGGGCTGAAAATTAATTTTGCTTTTATTTTTTTTTGTTTTCCTTGCAGTTTCTTAGATGGATTCTGATAGATGGGAATTCCTAGACGAGACAATTGCAGCTGATGATTCATTCCCAAGGTGCCAAAATGAGCCAGCACAGGGCTTGGATGAGAACACTGCACAAAATCAGATTTTTTAAAAAGGATATTTCAAAAGAAACAATGATTTCTTCTCTCCTAACACAGTCAGATTTTTTTCTAATTATGTCCTGTGGCTAAACATCTTTGCTCTTAATGACAACATGAGGGGTGGAGCAGAGGAAGGAGAAGCCTGTGGTTATTAATTGTTGTGGGGTTGAGGGTCCCCAGGACGAGGGGAGAGATGAGAATTGATTCCAAATTTTCAGAAGGCTGATATATTATATTATATTTTATTAATTATATTAATTATATGATAGATCATATTATATTTTATTGTATTATATTTTATTGTATTATATAGTATTGTATTACATGGCATTGCATTACATGGTATTATATTATATTATATTATATTATATTATAATTATAATTATATACTAAAACTACACTAAAGAAAGAGAAAGGAGTCATCAGGAGGCTAAACAAAAAACAGTAATAAAATCTTGTGACAGACTCTGTCTGACACAGCTGGACTGTGATTGACCACGAATTAAAAACAATTCACATGCTGGGTAAACATTTCTCCAAATCACATTCCAGAGGAACAAAACATGGAGGAGCTGAAGCTTCCTAGGATAAGAAATCCTGAAAAAGAGATTTTTCAGAAAATATGACAGGGACAGAAACCCACATGAGGAGAGACATCCCCCATTGGAACTGGGCTCCAGGAGTGAGGAGATAAAGGGAGTGAGGACATCCCAAATCCCAGAGGAACATCCCAAATCCCAGAGGAACATGGAAAGGGAGTGAGAACATCCCAGATTCCAGAGGAACATGAAAAAGGGAGTGAAGACATCCCAAATCCCAGAGAAACATCCCAAATCCCAGAGGAACATGGAAAGGGAGTGAGGACATCCCAAATCCCAGAGGAACATGGAAAGGGAGTGAGGACATCCCAAATCCAAGAGGAACTTGAGCCTTCCCAGCCTTTATCACTTCATTTTATCACTGAGTGTTATCACTCAGTGTTATCACTGTATCACCTGTGTTTCCCAGGGCAGGGGTGATAAAATTTTCCCAGGTAACTGCAAGAAAAAAGCTAGAAAACAGCCTGAGATCCATTCCTCACCAAAAGTCTCTTACTGTTATCACAGTAATCCTTGGGGGCATCTCCAGTCCTTTGGAATTTAATAGGAGTAAATCCCAACAGGATTTTGTAGGAAGTGCATTGAATTCTGTATTTGTGATGGAAAATGATAACCTTTCTGTTCGTGATAGAAAATTATTCCCTTTCTAGGGTTGGAGCAGCAGAATTCAACAGCACAGCCAACATTTCCTATTACATTACATAAACACAAAATTCCCATTTTATGGGATGATTTAAAACCTTTTTAATTTTTATTTTTTAATGCCAATGCTGCGGATATTGAAAAGATCACCCGTGTTTATCTTAGAAAGGGGGGGAAATACCAAGAGGCAGAGGGGGGGAAGTGGGATGAAATATACCCTGGAGGAAACAGAAAGAAAATTCCTGAACATCCCTTAATGACTTATTAGGACAAAAAGAGTTTCTTTCAATATCACACTGAGGTATCAGGAAAA
Organism: Melozone crissalis; assembly: GCF_028551555.1. Taxonomy (NCBI): domain Eukaryota; kingdom Metazoa; phylum Chordata; class Aves; order Passeriformes; family Passerellidae; genus Melozone; species Melozone crissalis. The sequence goes on from NW_026536006.1 coordinate 65,782, forward strand.
ACAAGAACTAAACTAATTCAGGAAAATTGGTTGGAATAATTTAATAAATTGGACTGAATTCTTTTGTAGCAGGGGGCATTGTCACCCCTTTTTTCTCCACCTGTGATGCAGAAATCGTGAATCTCTGAGGAATGAAAGCCCATTTTGTTTTCAATTGTGGAAATCCTTTGACAAAGGCAAAGATTTACTATTGGTGCCACTCCTTTTATCTAGGCTAAGACACAAACACAAAACCTGCAGCTGGAGCAGGAAAAAAAGACAATTTTTTGTTTTAATTGCTCCATGAAAAACAAACAAACAAACCTCTCTTAAAAGGAGAATTTTGTTCTGAAAACCTGGCTCCTCTCAGTGTGAGGAAAATGTCAGAAATGTGTTATCAGACAATTCCCAAATGGCCCCCAGGGTACCTGGAGCATCTCAGTGGAGAAACAGCCCTGCCAAAGCAGCAGAGCTATGAGAGACACTTTATTCCTTCAGACGGAAAAGAATTAAACACAAAAAAAAAATCAATGTGTGTGCCTGTGCAGGGAGGTGACAGCCAAACACCCTCTTGGAGCTGTCACAGAATACAAAATCATGGAATATCCTGAGCTGGAAGGGACCCACAGGATCTCTGAGTCCAACTCCACGAGTGCCAAGTGCTGACATCAAATGTTTTTCCTCATAGAGCTCAAAAGTAAAAATTTTTCAGGGGTATTTTTTGCCTTTGTGTCTTTTCTTCTTTCATCAGAAGTGCATCTCTGACTTTCAGCCTCATCCTGGTTCCTAAATTATTTTAAAAATGGGATGCAGCCCATTATTAAAATAATATAACGTAATATAATATAATTGCAAAATAAGATAATATAATATAACTACAAAATAAGGCATACAATATAGTATAGTATAGTATAATATAGTATAATATAGTATAATATAGTATAGTATAATATAGTATAATATAATATAATATAATATAATATAATATAATATAATATAATTCAGATGTCTGAATTTATTTGGGATTTTTTGATAAAAATAACCCCCAGATAGACCCGAGCAATTGGTCATTTTCAAATGTTTGTTTTCTGGGCCCTTAAGGACCCTTTAAAAATTATTTTTAGGATCTCAGTGGCTTTGGGATGTTCCATAGCACAAACGTCAGGCTCCACAAGGAAATGTGAGGGGAAAAAAAAACCTTGTCAAGCTCTCACCAATTACTGCAGCAGGAGGAATTCCATTAGTAGGGATTTTATTTTTTTTTTTAATAAATAATAAGTATTCTGTGCATTTCATATTTTGCTGCTTGGTTTCCAGGAGCCATTTATTTCCCAACAATGTCCTGGCTGCCAACAGGATGTAGAACAATCCTCATTAGCTGTGTTGAGGGAGGGCTTGGAGAAGGTCAAATCATGGGCCATGACAATGCAATTATGTTCCCTGCTAGAAAGGTCACTTTTCCTCATCAGACTAATTACCTCCACAGGATTACATTTATTTTATGGATTTTAAGGCAAAAACTTCAGCAGTGCCTTGACCTGCTTAATTCCAACACTGCTTTTGGCTTTCTCTTCCCAAAAAAATCTTTCTTGGGGCAGGGAAAGAGCAAAAATGTTCTACCAGGGGAAAAAAAAATCATCAAAAATGGGACAACAAACAACAGCCAGGGAGAACTGTAATTAAAAGATAAGGAAAAAGTGAATTTGTGATTCTCATAGGTTTTGTTTTTGTCTCAAAGGAGACTTTGTGGGGCAAAAGGCAACAGCAGGAGGAGGTGGAGCTGCTGGAGAGTCCAGAGGTCTTGGAGATGCTCCAAGGGCTGGAGAACCTCTGGAGAGCTGGGATGGTCCAGCTGGAGAGGAGAAAGCTCCAGGGAGAGCTCAGAGCTCCTAAAGGGGCTCCAGGAGAGCTGGAGAGGGATTTGGAAAAGGGATGGGGGGACAGGACACAGGGAATGGCTTCCAACTGGGAAAGGGGAGATTTAAATGGGATTTTGGGAAGGAATTCCTCCCTGGGAGGGTGGGGAGGGGCTGGGATGGAATTCCCAGAGGAGCTGAGATCCCTGGAAGTGCCCAAGGCCAGGTTGGAGCACCCTGGGACAATGGGAGGTGTGGGACCCATGGTGGGACTGGATGGGCTTTGAGGTCTCCTCCAACCCAAACCATTCCAGGATTCCGTGGGCAGGTTTGGACGGGATTTTGGGAAAAAATATTGGGTGAGGGGCTGGGATGGAATTCCCAAAGCAGCTGGGATCCCTAAAAGTGTCCCAGGTCAGGTTGGAGCCACCTGGGACAGTGGGAGCTGTCCCTGCCATGGCAAGGGTGGGATTGGGTGGGATTTAAGTTCCTTCCCACCCAAACCATTCCAGGATTCCATAAATATCCAATATTTATGAGCTTCTACCTGCCCTGTGCAGGGTTATGAGCCTGCTCAGGGAGATCAGGAATCTGGGGACACTGTGACAGTGACATTGGCCACAACCCCTCTGGAGCCCTCTGAGTGTCCCCTCAAATCTTCAGCCTCGAGCACAACATTCCACTGATAACGACAAAAATCCAAAGGATTGTTCCGGGCCAGCCGCCCTGAGAGCAGGAATCGTTATTTCCTTAACCAGATTTACTAATTACGGGGGTAATTAAAGCCACTGAGCTGTAGATGCTGCCTTTCTCCAGAATCTTCAGATTCCAGGGTAGGAAGTTCCTCCTGCTGATCCATTTTAGTATTTTCCCTCCTTTCAGCTGCAGTGGAATCTGTGTCCCTGCCTTTGCAGACACATCCTGGTCTTCCCTAATTAACCCCCCTGGGAGAGCAAACGGTTCTGCAGGTGATTGTTTAAATACCCCCTCAAATTAGCAACTGTTGAAGAGAATCCTCTTTTTTTTCTTTTTATTTTTTTTTGGAAATGTGATCACACCGAATGGAAAACAGCACAACAGAGGTGGAATTACTGTCTGGGTTGTCAGCACGCGCTCCAGGTCCCATTTAGAGCCTCCAAAACAGGAGCTAAATTGCTCAGAGGACCAGTCTTGGATCTCTTTATGGGGATAAATTTCATCTCCCAGCAATGCCTGTCCTGACTGAAATAAATTGCTGGAGGGAGTTGCTGTGCCTGGAAGGAAATGTTCTGCAAGGAGGGGATGAGTGATGCTGCAGAGATTTCTCTCCTGGCAGATTCAGTTCCATTCAAAGCCTCCCAAGCACTGCAGGAAGAAAAAAAAAAATTGCTCTTGGTTTGCATATTCCAGCCCAAAAGAGCTGGGCAATCAGAGCTGTTCTGGGAAGTGATGGAAAACCTGGATTTGGGTGTTTGTTACTGCCTGCGTTGCATTCCAGGACGCTGGAAATTAAACACCTCAGCTTAGTGGTCTCCCCTGACCATTAAAAGTCTCCCTCTCTCCATTTGCTCTTTGTCATCCGGACGTTTTGTCTTTTATCTCTTGGAGGCGCCGTGGAAAATAAATTGTTTGTGAAAATCTCCAGAACAGAGAGCTGAGAGCCATTAAAAAAACCCCGTGGAGGAGATTTAATTGGATCTGGGGGGAAGGTTTGGGGGAATGTGCTGGAAATAAGGAGCAGGAGATCTCTGAGAACAACCAAGGTGGATGGAGTTGGGTAAGTGAGGAGAACCTGCCCTGGGCATCGTGGATCCAGCCCTGGTGAGGGGAAGGAGGAAGGAAATAATCAGGAAAAATAGAATTATTCTGTTTTGGAGCTCTGGGTGTCCTGAAGCTTCATCTGACCCATCCCTGAAGTGCCCAAGGCCAGGCTGGGCAGGGCTTGGGACACCCTGGGATAAGGGGAAGTTTCCAAGGGGTGGAATGAAATGATCTCTAAGGTCCTTTCCCACCCAATTCCATGATTCCATGACAGAGCTGGGCTCTCTTTCCCAGATTTCAGTTCTTCATCTCCAAAATTGAGTTTTCATCAGCAAAACTGCCCCTTTGAGGATGTACTCTGCCACGACAACATTTCTGGTGGTGTCACCTGTCCTTTCCCCATTTCCAGGCTCGCTGTTGGACCCTGGAATGGTTTTGGTGGGGTTGGAGTTATTTGGGTTCATCCATCGAACCTGAGAGGAATTTGGGATGGGAACTGGGCTGATTCCAAAAGAAATCCCTGAGCTGGTGTGTGAAATCCCAGACCCCCAAGTAAACGTGAAATCCCAGACCCCCAAACTGAGTGTGAAGTCCCAGACCCCCAAACTGAGTGTGAAACCCCAGATCCCATGTGCTCATCCCTGTTGTTGGTGAATTGTTTTTTTAAGGGATTTTGCAAACTGTTTTTTTAAATTCCAATATTTATGCCTTTGTAGGTATTTTGTCTTTTGGATGGAGAACAGGAAAATGTCATTTCCAAAATTTCCTTCCTTAGGAGGAATTGAAAATCCTAAATCTTCCTCCAGTCCCTGAAACCTTGGCAGTGTTTTTCTCCCACTCAGCTGAGCGGGAGGGCTGATTCCACAATGTTTCATGAAAAAGAAAACAGAATTTCAGCCTTTGCTGATGCAACACTGCATGGAGTTGTCACTTTTCTGCTCCCTGGGATAAAACACTCGGAATTTGGGAGCTGCAAATGGAAAATTCTCCTGGCTCCAGCCCACTTCCCCTTTGTTGCATCAGCGGGAGGAGAATTTCTGGAGGAGGCAGAGTGACAGCTTGGCATCCCTGCCCAGGCACGTGATCCTGGGTTTGATTCCCATGGATTCTGCAGAGTCTGAGGGTGTCAAAATAAAGGAAAATAACCCTGAGCAGCTGATGGGTGTTGTCAGTACAACCCAGGGTGGATCTGCTCATCCTGGAGCTGAGAGGAGCCCAAATCCCCCATTCCTGCTGTCAGACCAAAGGAGCATCCCATCGATTCCCATTTGCTGCCATTTTCCTGAAATTTTCAGGGGCGGAACCCTCCACCATCCCTCTCCAGGTGTTGGTTTTGCAACAAAATCCAACCTGTTGCCTTTTGATACATGTGGCCAAAACAAAATTCACTTTAAACCTTAAACACGTGCCTAATACACCCCAGGAAAAGTTGGAAATGGAAATTATGGGAATTATGGAAATTCCAAACTCACACAGCTGATTTTGGGCCCTTGTTTGCCTTCATTTGGCTGCTTCTGACATTTAAGAGAAATTTAAAGAAACCAAGCTCGAGGTTGACAATCTCAGGGACTTTTAATTAGGTTGAAATCCTGCAGGATTGAAGTCAATAGCTGGGAATTGTCTGTGTGTGCCTGCAGTAAATCATTGGGAATTGGATTGCCGGAAAAGACAGTCCCAAAATACAGGTTGGTGCTTGCTCTGGCTCAGCAGGTGTTTAATGAGCTAAATGCAGGTGATTCTTCCATTTCCAGTGTTTCTGTGTCTTTTTTTTTGCATGCACTGGACCAAAAAATGTAAAAATTTGGGAGATGACCTGCAAAATACCTGAATGATAAATATTGAAAGGTTTTTATTACATTATAATAAATATTAATATTATATATGAATACAATAATAAATAAACAAGTGTGTGCAGAAGTTTTAAAAATGTCTAAAGTGTGTCCACTAAGAAGCGAATGGTTAAAGTTTAAAAAAGTGGAGCTTGTAAAGAAATTGGGAATTTTAGTGACAAATTTGATGGGAATGAATCCCAAACCCGCCAACATTTTTGCGGTTTAAACAAGAAGGAATTTTGTGGGGTCTGCTCCTCATTTTTCAGGCTAATACAGGGAGGTTGGTGTCCCACAGGTTGGGATTCTGGTTTCTCATCCTTGTGAATGTTTAAAGTTTAAAAAAGTGGAGTTTGGTCCTGATAAGGAAAAGAAATTGGGAATTTTAGTGACAAATTTGATGGGAATGAATCCCAAACACACCAACAAACAGGAAGGGATTTTGTGTGGTTTGCTCCTCATTCCCCAGGTTAATACAGGTTGGGATTCAGGGTTCTCATCCTTGTGAATGTTTGAAGTTTAAAAAAGTGGAGTTTGGTGCTGATTAGGAAAAGAAATCGGGAATTTTAGCGTTTTCAGCTGCCAACAATGGGGGCAAGTGGTGTTTCCCTGTTCCATCTCCCACAGAATGAACAGTGCACAAAGAGCCCCCAGGTATCATTAGTATCACTAATTACACACTTTGTGTTTAATGAAAGGCTCCTGGCTCCTGTCAGAGGCTTTCATGAAATGTTAATTTTTTGCTCCTAATCAACCTGAAACAGTAAAGTGGCAGCTCCTGCACAAATCAGTGAACTTTGTGTTTGCCCTGTGCTGCTTTGGAAGTTTTCCAAGCTCTTCCCAGGACAATCCATCTTTTTTTCTTTTTTTAATTTTTTTTTTTTTTCTTTTTTGCAGCTCAGCAGAACTGCCATAAATCCATCACATTTGGAGCAGTGAAATCCTTACCCTGGGTTTAGTTCAGCCTCACAAATGCATTTTCCCTGGGCAGGTTTTCCTCTCAGCAGCCCTGGGAAGGTGACTGGGATGAGCTCTGGAATTCCGTCCTGGTAAATAAAGATGATAAAAGGCTCTGCCAGGTGGAACAAGTAATTTCCCTAAATCCTGCCCCTCTCCAGCCTTTCTGAACCAGGCTCTGAGCTCCTGTGGGCCCCAAAATCTTCTGAGACCTTGGGAATTTTAAATTTATCCATCCAATGGTTTGGGTAGGGAGTGACTTTAAATCCCACCCAGTGGCAGCCCTGATTTGAGGGAGCACCCCGTGCTAAAAATCATTATTGGAGCCTTTTTTTTGCCTGTTTTAAGTCATTTTTTTGCCTATTTTAAACCTGTTCCTGCCTATTTTAAACCTATCTTAAGGCTGAGCATGCAGGAAGATGTTGGTGTAAATGAAATCCAGCCTCATTATCCATTATCACCCTCATCCTTTGCCTTCCCTGTCCCCACCTCTTTTCTCTGGAATCAAATAATTGAACAAATCAGATTTTGGGGTCACTTGGAGCTCCTGCCTCATCCTCACTGGTCCCTCTCTGGCTGCTTCAATAGCTCCAACATTTATAAATTTGGAGCGTGGATTTTCAGGGGAAAAGTGAGGTTTGCCTTTGAATTCACACTTTTCTGGAGCTCACATGGATCCAGGAATGTCTCTGGGCATGGCACAGACCCTGTTTTCAATAATGCTCCTGTGACCAGAAAAACCAGAGCAGCCCTTCTGCCCCAGAAAGCAATTTAAGATTTAATTAATACTTGAGGGCCACGCTGCTCCAGTGAAATGAGCACGAAGGTCTCCTCATTTCAGGCCCTAAGTGTCCTACATTTGCTGCTAATTAAAGCAGAAGTTTGATATTAAAAAAATAATTTAAAAAAAGAAAATAAAAGAAGGAATCCAGATTTAAACCAATGACTAAACAGCTCTTGTATTCCTTGGGTGTCTTTTATAGTTGGTGTTAAATGTAAATTGGTGGAGCCTCAGAAATGGAAATGGGGAATGAGAATTCAGATGTATTTTCTTCCCTCCTAAAAATACCTCTGGTTATGGGGAGGGTTTGCTCTGGGATGATTAAATGCTTCATCACTGCAACAATAATTACAGAAATTCAAGGAAAACGGGGCTGGAATGAAAGAAATCTCTGGGTATTTATGCGGCCTCTGTGTGGAAGCAGCACCCGACACCAATTTTCTTTTTTTTTCCTTTTAAGTTGATTTGATTTTTAGAACTCATTTCAAAACCAGCCCTGGCTGTGTTGCCCTGATGTGCAGCTTTTGTTCAGAGGGTCTCTGCTCCCACTGGGTGCATTTCACAGGGCCTGATTTGCTTCTAGAAAGCAAATTTTAGATTTTTGGAGTTCCTCAGGGAGGATGGAAAGCACGATTCCAGAAGGGTCAAGTGTCCAAAAGTCTGCAGCTCTAAAGTTTTAAAAGGTTTGGACTACAAATTTCCAATGGATTTTGTAAAATCACTTCTCAAAATTTCTCCCTGTGCCACCTATGGCCACATTTCCATTTTGCTTGGGCCGAGTTTCATTTTTTTTTATTTGTGGTTTTAATTTGGCCATTTCAGTGCCTCAGAGAGAATTGACTTTTTAAATGATGCTTTGCTCAAAATCTATAAGACCTGCTCTGTTGCCGATTGTCTCTCCCTCCTCAATGAGCTGCTCCTCTTGTCCTGACCCATTTTTCCATTCCCAAATCGTGAAAAATCAGGAGAACCATCACCCCCTCCTCCATTTGGGCTGCACCTGCCCAGCATTTTCTCCCTGCCATAAATCAGGACGGGAACTTGCTCTAAAGATTACTTTAAAAACAATCTGAGAGCTGACACATTTATGGGATGGTGGCTGTGTTACACTGGGATGAGAGGGAGTTCACCTCCACCGTATTTTTTCTGTGGGAAACGAGCGTGGGCTCTCCTTTCTCGTGATGGATGGGATAAGGCAGGCCAGGAGTTGAGTTCTGGTGATTTATTGGAGCCCTGCCCTCACCTATTTTTCCTCTTCTCTTGTGGTGTGGTGCCAGGGAGGCCGTAAACAACCCATTGCCCTTTGCAGGAGTGTGGAACCATCGACCTCAGGGCTTCTCCCTGTGATTGATCCCAAATTCCTGGCCTGGAGGAAGCTTTGGGAGGAGGAGAAGAGGTTTTGTGCTCTCTCTGTACAGGAGAGTTACTTATACTTTATAAAACCAAATTTTTTTGCAGCCTTTCCCTGTGCACAGCCCTGTCTGTGCTTTGGAAGGGAATTGTTGGAGGTTTTTAAGGGTAAATCAACTTCCCATTCAGAGAGTAAAGGTTTAAGTGCCTCAAAGAGGTGGGTCCACGCTCCTTTAATAACATTTTCATTTCATTTGTGGCCTTGAACCCCTTGACAAAGTGATATTAATGTAATAATTGCCAGGTTATGTACAGTGCCTTGTCTGCCGTGACCCAGCTGGGTTAATGGCTGGGCTCCATGGCCTTGGAGGTCTTTGCCAACCTAAATATTCTTTTTCAACCTAATTATTCTTTTCCAACCTAAATACTCTCTGAAATCATGGAATAAACCCATGATAAGCCAGGGGTTTGTCACTCTGGCTGTGGGTGCAGGGACAGGCCTGGGCTGGGCCCATGGAGGATTTTAGGGTGCAAAAACAGGAGAAAAACAGTTCAGGGTGACCCTAAAGTGAGAATGGTTCAGAAAAATGGCCTTGGAAGTCTTTTCCAAGCTAAATATTCTTTGAAATTATGGAATAAACCCGTGATAAACCAGGGGTTTGTCACTCTGGCTGTGAGTGCAGGGAGAGGCCTGGGCTGGGCCCTGGAGGATTTTAGGGTGCAAAAGCAGAATAAAAACAGTTCAGAGTGACCCTAAAGTGAGAATGGTTCAGAAAGACCCTAAAATTAAAATGTTGCATTGACCCTAAAATGCAAACAAGGAGTAGCAGGAAAGACTGAGCCTCTGTTTTCAGAGGGCTCAAAGCAGGGCCTGGACTTTGGGGGGATTTCAGGGTGATTCAGGCAAACTTGCTGTGTGTCATGGGTGCCATAAATAAGTTGAAGCACTCTGAGAGGGAAGAATATTTGGGAGAGGAGTTTCTTTTTTCCCTCTTCTTTCACACTTGCCATTTCTTTAATTAATTCACCACAAGCAGAGCAAATTCCTTGAGCTGGGAGAGGTGTCTGAATTTGCCTCTTTCTCTTCCACTGTGACCCTTTGCACTTTTTAAATCTTGAAATTGGGCCATGGACCACTGCAGAGTGATGAATATAGTCCTGGCTGCAGCGAGGAATCAGAGACTTTTAATTTTTTTAGTCTTTTTTTAAGCTCATCCTGCTGCTAAGGAAGGGCAGGGTGAGCAGCACAGAGAGCTGAGACTCTTCATGGGCTTTGTTTTGGGGGCTCCATGGAGCAAAGACACAGCACAGTTCTTTCTGTAGCAGCACCACAAGCAATTTCTGATTGTGTGAGATGTTCTGGAGAGGGAAAAGCAGCTGTAGGAATGAGGAACAAGTGCTTGGTGTGTTTGCTGCACTGAGAATCTGTCCCAGGCAGCCTCTTCTCTTCAGCAGCCTGGGATAAATCGATCCCTCCCTGATAAAAGTTGTTTTTCTCTTTGTTTAATCTTTATTTTTCTTCCTTGCAGCCTCCCCTGCTTACAGAAAGTGAAAGGATCCACCTGTGGCTCTGGGCTGGTTTGAAAGTCACAGAATCCTGGGATGCTTTGGGTTGAAGGAGCCTCAAATCCCATCCAGGGCCATCCCAGCCATGGCAGGGACCCTTCCCACTGTCCCAGGTGGCTCCAGCCTGGCCTTGGGCACTTCCAGGGATCCACAGCTCTTCCAGGAATTCCATCCCAGCCCCTCACCACCCCTCATTCCTTCCCAAAATCCCCTGGGATGCTCTCAGAGCTCTTTTCCCACCTGAATTATTCATGATTCACAGCCATTCCTTCCCTTGTTGATTTGTTTGGGACAAAAACCAAACAAGCTCTGCTGTGACGAGTGAAATAAAACCAGGCTCACTGCAGGCTGATTTAATGCACTGTTGAAATATTCCCTCCAATCTTCAGCCTCTTGGGCTCCTCCCAGCAGCACCAGCACAGCAGAGTTTTATTCCCCAGCTTCCTTCCTGACCCTCTGGTGCTGAAATTCAGCCCAAAAAGCAGCAAAGGTTGGACAGGAGAAAGGAGAAAAGCCACATTTCTACCTGTAATGTCACCTCTAGGGGTGTTGGCACTGCTCTGAGCTGGGATCAGGGCTAAACCCCACTCTCAGTGTCACCAGGAGGCTCTGGGGTTTTTTTCTGGATTATTTTCTGGATTAATATCACCCATCCCTGCAGAGCTGCTTGATCCTGGTCCTTCATCCACTCAAACCCTCACCTGGGCACAGGTGAGCTCCCAAACCCAGCAGTTTGTGCAGATCAGGAGAGGTTGAAGCACTTTTTTGGTCACAAGAATCAGTCTGGATGTTCTCAAGGTTCCCCAAAACTAACTTTGGGAAAAAACATTGAGTTTTTAGACTCTTTTGCAATCCAACCCTTTCTTCCCCAGAACTTTCGACCTGAATCAAACAAAAGATTCTCACTGTGTTATGGTGACATCCTAGGCTGAAAGAGACCTTTAACTGCACCTAAAATTTTTTAAATTTTAGAGGGTTTAGAGGGTTTTAGACTCTTTTGCAATCCAGTCCTTTCATCCCCAGAACTTTCCACCTGAGTCAAACAAAAGCCTCTCATTGTGTCGTGGTTATATCCTAGGCTAAAAGAGACCTTTAACTGCACCTAAAATTTTGAAAATCATTTCCCTCTTCATCTCTGCAGTTCAGAAAATTGCTACAAGTGACTCTTGCTGTCAAGAGGAGAGCAGATGCTCCGAGGGCTTCACTGAGCCCCCTCTCCACCCACCAGGACCTGCCACCACATCCCAACCCTCTCCATTTCCTGCAGCCTCTGCCATTCCTTTTATTCCTTTAGCCAAGCTGCTCTGGAGTGCGGGGGGAGCTCAATTCTGGTGTTTTTTTGCTTCTCCTCCCCGTGTCCTTCCAATTCTTTCCCTCTCTCTCCTCCCCATCCCCGCCACCTCCACCTGCTCCCACCGCTTTCCTCTTTCGGCAGCTCGGCTGATAAACACAAATGTTTGTTCCAGGTTCACCAGCCAAAAGCTCTTAATCATTGATGGTGGGGGTGGCACGGAGGGAGGGGAACACTCTGGGGAGTTTTGGGGGTAAATTGTGGAGTTTTCATCTCTGGAGAGGCATCTGGGCCCTTTCTCCTCCTCCATTGGTGTGAGGGGTGTTGAGTCCTCCCCTCTGAGGCCCTTTGAACTTCCAGGCCTCACTTTCCTTCAATTTAAGAAATTCCTTCAAAACATTGAGGAAATTTCTCAGGATTTAAGTCTTGTAAAGCCACCAAATTTTATACCAATGAACACAAATGTTTATTCCAAGTTCACCAGGAAAAGCTCTTTATCATTTATGGGGGAGGTGGGATGGAGGGAGGTGGCATGGAGGGAGGGGAAGACTGGGGGGATATTTGGGGGAAAATTGTGGAGTTCTGGGGGCAAATTGTAGAATTTTGGGGGCAAATTGTTGAGTTTCCAGCTTGGGAAAGGCATCTCTGCCCCTTCTCCTCCTCCTCAACACAAGGGTGGTTGTGTCCTCCCCTCTGAGGCCCTCTGAACTTCCCGCCCTCACTGCATCACATTTAGGGAATCCCTTGGGATCTGAAGCCTTTTAAAGCCACCAAATTTCAAAGCCAGGAGGCCCAGCAGTGGCACGTGGTGCCTTTGATCCCCACGGATTGTGGAGAGCGCTCAGGAACAGCCAACAACCCACGTGCTTTTTCATTTTAAATTAATTAAAACCCAACTTCCAAACAAGCAGGGCCACGAGCAAATATCAAAGATGGTCTCGAGGGAGGCAGCTCAATCTGAAGTGTCCTTTAGGTAGAGCCTGATGGCTTTGATAGCTGCCCATATTTGATCAAATCAAGCTATTGATCCTTCCCATGAAGGTCCAGTCCAGGCTATCAGTGCTGCAGGAGCAGCACAATAAAACCTCGCTCCTTTTGATCTCTGCTCGAGCATTTCATCTTGACATTTGTTAAATGTATCAGTAGATTGCTTCCAATGAGAACAGGGCTTTAAAAGCTTACTGGAAAAAGCAAAGCTCCCATAAAAAAAAAATTCAACTTTTACATTTGTTAACTTTTCCATTTGCTGCTTTTCATTAAGTGCACGGCCCAGCCAGGTATTATTATTATTATTATCAATTCCATTTTGAGAAAGATGGGTGAGACTAAAATGGATTGCTAAATATAAATCCTGGCCTCCGTTCTTTTTGAGGAGGGTTTATCTGCTGCTGCACCTTTGCAGTCAATCACTCCTGGGGGCACCTCCTGACCCCAATCCAGCAGCAGCAACAGTGGGGTGAGAGCAGAACATCCCCGAGCAGCACAGAAAGCACAGGGCAAGGCTGGAAAGCAAATAAAGAGAGGGAGAGGGGAATGGAAAGAAGGTTTTCCATCATCTGATATTCTGTAATCAGCAGGACAGGTTGTTGTCACAGTGACACCTGTGCAAAGGCAAAGAAAGGAGCAAAATACCCAATTTTATTGCTGTTATCAGGGGGTAATTGGGTTAAAGTGGGGAAATGTGTCCCAGGCCAGGTTGGACAAGGCTGGGAGCACCCAGGGACAGTGGGCCCTGCCCCTGGGAGTGAGGACTGAAAAGAGGTGGAAATGGAATGTGTCACAGACATCTTTTATGAAAAATCCTTTCCTTAGGGTTTTTTCCTCCTGAGAAGCTGGGAGGCCTCAGGAACAAAATGTAAACAATGGTTATCTGCTGCTGTGGAATGCAACAGGTGCATCTGTGATTGGTCTCATGTGGTTGTTTCTAATTAATGGCCAATCGCAGTCCAGCTAGCTCAGACTCTATCCAAGACACAGGCTTTTGTTATCATTCTTTCTTTTTCTATTCTTAGCCGGCCTTCTGATGAAATCCTTTCTTCTATTCTTTTAGTATAGTTTTAATGTAACAGATATCATAAAATAATAAATCAAGCCTGCTGAAACATGGAGTCAGATCCTCATCTCTTCCCTCATCCTCGGACCCCTGTGAACACGGTTACAGGGATGGGAAAACAAGACAACAAAAATGTTGATTCTCTTGAGAAACCAACAGCATTGACTTGATTTCTTTCCTTCCACAGTTCCAGATTCCAGCTGGTGAACTCTGCCTGAGCTGCCCCAGACATAAACCTGGTGTGGTGGTAAACAGGCAGTTTTTATGTGGAAAACAACACCCCAGGTGACCTCTAAGGCTCCTTAAATTAAGGAAGAATCACGTAGAGACCTGTTCCACTCACCCCGCACCCCTTCCCTGAGCAGACTCACCTTTGGAAGTAAATGGCTCAGAATTACTCCCAGGGCTGTGTGGATACGTCTGTGGGATTTCAAACACCATTTCAAGGCTTTGGGGAAATAGTGGAAGCTGCAGGAAAGCACCCTTGAACTCCTGATGTTCCCACACCATTAGGAAATTTTCTGAGAAGATTGGAAAAAAACCCAAACTTAGCAAGTAACTTCTGCTCAAAGGTTTTCTTATCTGCCTTTGTGGTCAGCAAAGGAGCCCTGCTGAACAGAGATCAGGCTGAAGGACTCAAAACAGGAGCACTCAGGGGAGCAGAGAGAGAAAAAGGCAAAAAAAAAGCAAAAAAAAAAATCTCTTTTCCCTTCCCTTGAAGCTAAGTTTGTAATAGTGTTGGAGAGAACAATCAAGGAATTCCTTTGGAGATGAGAGGGCAGGGGACTGGGGGAGAAAGAGGCCAGTGTGCTTCTTGAAGGGCTCCTTTTCTTTGCTTTTCCCTTCAGGAATATCAGAATCAAAGCAGCCATTGTTGGCTTGGCTTCAGTGCTGGGAACTGCGCTGAAATTTGAAATTTGCCACTGCCCAAACCGGGGCCTGCAGAGAGTTTGGAGCTCCTGGAGCAGCAGTGGAAGAATTGCTCAGTTAATGAGGTTGATTAGAGAGGAGACTCCTGTAAAACCTGGTGTCCAATGGATGCTGAACATTCCCAAACCATTGCTGAATATTCCCAAACTGTGGCTAAATATTCCCAAAGCATTGCTGAACATTCCCAAACCATTGCTGAACATTCCCACATTCCCAAACCATTGCTCAGTATTCCCAAACCATTGCTGAACATTCCCAAACCATTCCAGACATCCCAAACCATTGCTGAACATTCCCAAACCATTGCTGAACATTCCCAAATCATTGCTGAACATTCCCAAACCATTCCAGACATCCCAAACCATTGCTGAACATTCCCAAACCATTGCTGAACATTCCCAAATCATTGCTGAACATTCCCACATTCCCAAACCATTCCAGACATCCCAAACCATTGCTGAACATTCCCAAACTATTACTGAACATTCCCAAATCATTCCAGACATCCCAAACCATTGCTGAACATTCCCAAACCATTGCTGAACATTCCCACATTCCCAAACCATTGCTCAGTATTCCCAAACCATTGCTGAACATTCCCAAACCATTCCAGACATCCCAAACCATTGCTGAACATTCCCAAACCTTTGCGGAACATTCCCACATTCCCAAATCATTCCAGACATCCCAAACCATTGCTGAACATTCCCAAACCATTGCTGAACATTCCCAAATCATTGCTGAACATTCCCAAACCATTCCAGACATCCCAAACCATTGCTGAACATTCCCAAACCATTGCTGAACATTCCCAAATCATTGCTGAACATTCCCAAACTATTACTGAACATTCCCAAATCATTCCAGACATCCCAAACCATTGCTGAACATTCCCAAACCATTGCTGAACATTCCCAAATCATTGCTGAACATTCCCAAACCATTCCAGACATCCCAAACCATTGCTGAACATTCCCAAACCATTCTAGACATCCCAAACCATTGCTGAACATTCCCAAACCATTGCTGAACATTCCCAAATCATTGCTGAACATTCCCAAACCATTCCAGACATCCCAAACCATTGCTGAACATTCCCAAACCATTGCTGAATATTCCCAAACCATTGCTGAACATTCCCACATTCCCAAACCATTCCAGAGATCCCAAACCATTGCTGAATATTCCAAAACTGTGGCTGAACGTTCCCAAACCATTCCAGACACAGCTCCAGCTCATTCCCTGGGATGGTTTCCTGCTGTCTTGAAGGCACAGCTCTGGCAATGAGAAGAGCCTGGAAATCCTCTCTGGATTCTCCTCTGTCCCTAAAATGGGAGAATTCCTAATAAAAACAGTACCTGGGTACCAGGGGGTCATTCTCAGGACACATCTGGTACCAAAAGGAACGAAAAAAGGGGAATAGGAACCAAAAAAGGGGGAATTCAGAGGTGGCCATGCCTGGCACCAGCCACAGCACCTTCATGGGTTCAAACTGCCAGAGCTTTGGGATATTGGGAAGAAATTCCTCCCTGGGAGGGTGAGAGGGGCTGGGATGGAATTCCCAGGGATGCTGCGGCTGCCCCTGGATCCCTGGAAGTGTCCAAGGTCAGGTTGGAGCACCCTGGTCTATGGAAAGTGTGGGACCCATGGTGGCACTGGATGGGCTTTGAGGTCTCCTCCAACCCAAACCATTCCAGGATTCCATGGGCAGGTTTAGATGGGATTTTGGGAAGAAATATTGGGAAAGGGGCTTAATTTGGGTTAAGCATGAAGAATTCAGCAGTTCCATCCGGGCAGGGTTGTTATTTTAGACAACCTGGGCTGAGCAAGGGGAATTCAGCAGCTCCATCCACTGCAGGCCCAAAATCTGGCATTCGGAGGAACAAATTGAATATACCCTAAAACCAATCTGAGATGCAAAAAAAACCCCTGCCTAAAGCAGAGGATTATTATTAAATAGAGGAGGAAATGTGGTGCTTTGAAGCAGCTGAATGATTCCTCTTGGAGCTGAAGATCGGCCCTGAGAGCTGGGGAAAATCAGACATTGTTAGTTCAGTTCTGACAGGAATTCCTCATGCATTGACAGAGTGATAAATTAATGATTGACAGGGTGATAAATTAGTGATTGACACAGGGGGGGAAAAAAAAGAAATCTCTAAATGGAACCATCATCAGGATTTTTAAAAGGAAAACCAGGCTGGACTCTGAGGCGGCTGCACAGAATGGAAATCAGCTCGTGCTGACCTCCACAACATTGGGATAGTGCCAATTCCTGCTTCAAAATTTCACTGGTCTGAGATTTCTGAATTTTTTGCTTTTGTGGGATGGTTTTGGGGAGGAAAAGCCTCCCTGGAGGCAGAAGGGCAGCCAAGGGAAGCTGGGTGGACAAGAGATGTTCTGTGCCTGGAAAAGCCTCTGGACAACCCAGCGCTCCCTCCACGTTCCCAACTGGAAAAATGGGATCAAAATTCAAATATCTGCTGGAAAAACAACCACAGACAATGCAAAGGGTAGGGATAATGCAGAGGAGGATGATTACATCCAATTTCCAGCTTCAAAAGAGTTGGGGATCCTCAGTTGTGTCTCCAACCCCAACTCTGCTGCTTGAAGGTTTCATCCTCCAAATTAAGTGGAGAAATATTCATAAGAATCCTTGCTACCCCCCAAAAAAAAAAATTAATATGTCAAAAAAACACCCAAAGAAACCTTCAAAACTTGAGAATTAGACAGGAGGGAAAAAAAAAGTCTGAAATTATTTAGGGGAGAACAGAGAGAATTCTATAAATACCTCAGAGAAAAATTTCCAAACTCTGTTTCTGTAGCAGCGCAGCTCAAAAAAGAACAATGTCTTACACTTTAAATTCTTCATGACTTAAGTGACTGCGTTCCCAAACTTTTCTCTTGCTTTTCAGCACAGCAGCAAAAAGAAAAAAACAAAAAGGAGAAAAAATTCCTTGGTTACTGGGAGAAGCTCTGAAAATATTTGGGTTTTTTGGTTCAGCTGCTACCTGGCGTGTCTGCATTCCTGCTTCAAAATAGATCAAATACTGCGGAGAAATTCCTCCTTCTGAGGGTCATGGGATGGAATTTATGGGATGGAAGTGTCCAAAGCCAGGCTGGGGACAGAGGAAAGTGTCCCTGTCCATGGCAGGTGTGGCACTGGATGGCATTGAAGGCTCTTTCCAACCCAAACCACTCCATGATTCCAGAATTCCATGAATTTTCAGCCATGTGAAGATGGTCCTGAGTCCTCCTGCACATCAAGAGTCCCAAAAAGTTCCAGTGTTCAAAGCACCTTGAGGTCTGACAGTAATAAAATGTGATAAAAGCTCATTTAAGCCTTGACCCATCAGGTTTGGGGCAGAAGCCTTGAAAATTCCATCCGTGGATGTCAGACCAATAATAACTGAAAATTTGAGTTGGATTTCGATGATATCTGTCGTGATAATTCCTCCCCCTTCCCAACCCAGTCCAACAAAGATCCCAAAACCATTCTCAGCTTTAAATTCCCCAGAATTCTCCAGAATTAAAGTCCCCAGCCAGAATTCCTGCAGGAAGGGAAGACTTGGACGGTTTGGGGGCTCAAAAACACAATTTGAAGCATTCAGCTGATTTGTAAACGAAACAACTCTTGAGGAACACCCCTTGGGCAAGAAGGAACTCCTGGAATTGGTCAAATCCAGGAAATATTCCCAATATTCCTGACTTCAAGGCCTTTCCATTTTCCATACAAGTCCCATCTCACAGCATTGAATTTTTGAAACTCTGAAACCTCTCTTGCAGCGATATCTGGAGTTGTGAAATATGGAGAAAATTAACACAAAGTTACAAGGCAAAAAACAAAAAAAAAATCAAAGTTCCAATAAATGCTGAGTAACTTTTAATATTTGCAGTAATAAGGATTTGGTGCAGTAATTTATAATTTTTTGTACAAGGAACAGCTAAGATTAATGTTGGGAGTTATTATATGCGATAATTAGAGGGTTTTTTTTAGGAGCTGCCTGGCTGGAGGGCCACTGCCTGTTTGTACAAAAGATAATTATGGGACAAATTGAATTTTCCCCGTTCCCCCAGTTTGGCAGCTGCTGCTGATAAACACATCCCTCATTTCCAAGTGCTTGGGCCTTATCCCTGTCTTTGAAGTGTCATTCGAAGTGTCACCACCCTCATCAAAACCCGAATTTTCTTTCAGTGCTGGAGCAGAGCTGAATTTATCAAGGTACTTGCACAGCTCGTTAGTGTTACTTCAGTCAGTTAATTAATTTATTCCGGGTGTTTTAGCCTGAAAATCCCCTCTGCTCCTTCCCTGACACCAGGCAGGAGACTCCAGCTTTGATGTCCAAGAATTCCTTCAGCTTCTGGATGCGGCTGCCCAGCTCTCAGGGGGAGGGAGGGGAAATAGAACCATCCCCAACCCCTGCCAGCCTGGACGTCCTGGATGTGACACAGCTTTGTCCCAGTCCAATCCAATCCAATCCAATCCAATCCAATGCAATCCCAACTTTGTCCCCATCCAATCCAATCCAATCCAATCCAATCCCAGCTTTGTCCCCGTCCAATCCCAGCTTTGTCCTCGTCCAGTCCAACCTTTGTTCCCATCCAATCCCAGCTTTGTCCCAGTCCAATCCAATCCAATCCAATCCAATCCCAGTTTTGTCCCCGTCCAATCCAAGCTGTGTCCCAATCCAATCCCAACCTGGCTGTCCTGAAGCTGTAGAACACCTTTGTTCCCACCAATTTTGTCTGGTTTTGGTAGATTTTGAAGCAATCGTGATTTTTTTTTTCATTTTCAATGTTTTGGTTCAGTTCCCAGAGCAGCTTTGGCACGAGCCAAAGAGATTTTTTCCCCCAGTTTAGCCCAGATCCAGGGGCTTAAAATCAGGAGTTATTGGTGGGTCACGGCTCTAAACCCACAGGGCTGGAGGAAAGTGGAGCCCAAAGAGGTGAAATTCCTTCCAAAGGCAGGGATTGCACCTGGGGATGTGGGGCTGGGGTCTGTTCCCATTTTTTGGCTGCTTCCAAAAAATGTTGGAGGGATCATGGCAGGGCAGAGCTGCACCAGCCTCCCCCTGTGCAGGTTGGACATTTCTCCTGGAACTCATTTTAAAACAAGAGACATTCAAAGCTGCTCTAAATTCATCCTTCAGGTTAAGAAATCTGTAATTTGCTGCTCGTTCCCAGAAAGATAAAGAGCATTAAAGCAGCTGCAGAGTAGAAAAAGCTCAAGAACAAAACCGGTCTCGATATCAAACCCCTCATTTCGGTATAATGGACCATATAATTAATCCATGAAGGGGATGACAAAGTCTCTCAATCCCAGGGAGAGGCGGCCGTGCCGTTGTTGGTTTGGGAACCAACTCAGCTGTTTCATTTAATACCCACAGTTAATGAGGGGTCTCTGCTCCTAACGAGCCGAACGTTGGCGATTCCTGTGCGGAGTGGAAGCACCTCAGAAGGGCTGGTGGCAAACAGAGGCAGAAATTACTGGCATGAAGAGGTGGCTGAGATGTTGGGAGCTGATGAGAGTTCAAACCAGGAATTGTAATCTGGAAGTGAGTTTTGCTTGGAGATTTATTTACTGAGGAGATAAAATTAATCAGGAATTCGGTGTGGGGAAAGAATTGGACTGTGCAGGGAGAATCCCTTCCTGGGAAATGCTTGATGGGAAACAAGAATCCCATCCCTGGAAGTGTCCAGGACCAGCTTGGACAGGGCTTGGAGCACCCTGGGACAGGGGGAGGTGTCCCTGCCACGGCAGGAGTGGCACTGGATGGGCTTTGAGGTCCTTCCAACAAATTGCTCCAGGATTCCATGACTCCGTGATTCCGTGATTCTACAATTCCATGATTCTGTGATTCCATGCTTCCACAATTTTATGATTCCATGATTCCATGATTCCATTGAACTCATGGAATTCAATGAGTTGGAATTCAATTCATGGATTCAATGATTCCTAAAATCCATAGTTCATAGGATTACATGATTCTATGCTTCCATGAGTCCATTATTCCATGCTTCCATGATTCCACAATTCCTTGATTGCATGAGTCCATGCTTCCATGATTCCATGATTCCATGATTCCATGATTTCAGGATTCCATGTTTCCACAATTCCATGCTTCCATGATTCCACAATTCCATTCTTCCACGATTCCATGTTTCCATGATTCTGTGATTTCACGATTCCATGACTCCATGATTCCATTCTTCCACGATTCCATGCTTCCATGACTCCATGATTCAATGATTCCACAAATCCACAATTCCATGCTTCCATAATTCCACAATTCCGTGATTCCACGACTCCACGATTATATGATTCTATGTTTCCATGCTTCCATGATTCCACGATTCCACAATTCCATGATTCCGTGATTCCATACTTCCACAATTCTCTGATTCCATGCTTCCATGATTTCATGATTCCACGATTCCATGATTCCACGATTCCATGAAGGCAAACATCAGGAAACTCCTCACCAAAGCTCCCGGCGTGTTCCTTCTCCTGAGCCCCTTTGACAGAACCAGCCCACCCCAACCCACGACCTGGCATTGTTCAAATCTCATCAAGCACCCCCAATTAAAAACCCTTTCTGTCACACCAATTTGCATAATTACACCGGATATTCCGGGGCCTAATTCTCCATTCCCCTGGAGTGTCTCTGCACCACCTGAAAGCATCAAGATTTCCCCCAATTTTACACCTGAACAGTTTTTTATTTTCTTTTATTTCCACCCTCTCCTCCTCTCACGGCCAGTTCTGAGCTGGGGGCAGCTGCTGCTCTCAGAGATGCAGCAAAAAGGATCATTTTGACCAATATTTATAAAAAATTAAACCAGCAAACTGTGCAGCAGAACTGTAAACCTAAACAGAGGCTGTGGACAGCTGTCCCTACGCTGTGTTGTTATTTAGGATGCTCTAAAACATCATTAGTTTAATTGCATATATATTTAAACAGAGCGTTCCAATGGTTGTTTCTGAATGTGCAGCTTGTTGGAGAAAATGAACACAATCTATTTCCTTCAAAAGCCTTTGGAATGAGTAAATCAACATCATTTACAAATTATATTACAGCACTCCTAAAAATTCCTGTCATTGAATCCACAAGTGCTGCAGGGAGCAGTTTGGTTGCAAATGTTTTGGGGGAAGAGCTGGTTTAGGACTTTGGGAGTTGAGTAAATTCTGGAATTCTCACGGCAGGCACAGCCCGTGGCCTTCCCTGCTTCCCAGCTCATTATTTATGGGAGTTTTGTGGGCTGACACTTTAAATAATGCTCTGCTTTTAGAAGGGAAGAATAATGCAGGGAAAAAAAATATCTGTTGAGCTCAAGCCTCCCATAAAAGTGGATTTGTGAGTTGCCATTTTTAAAGAATATTGGGAATAACCTGGAACGAAAGAAGCCCTGGTGTTCTTTCATTCATCCAGTCAAAAAAGGACTTTTTTTGGGCCATTCCATCCATCAAAAAGGGATTTTTTAGGGCCACTCCATCCTGTCACTGCCATCAGGCCATGGTGACATCTCCAGCAAATGGCTCGTAAGATCTGGGGTGAAGGATCCCTGGATTTACATCCCTGATATTTTGGGAAACAGGAATAAATAACAGAAAGGATCAGAGCCAGGAGGAGCTGCTCTCCAGAGCAATGAGATGAAATAAATGGTGGCAATTTAAAATAAAATAATAAAAGGTACAAAAGCAACGGAGAGATTTGGCAAGGAGGGGCTGACACAGACACTGCAAACACTCTGCTACCCCCTGTCAGGAGGGATTAATCCCAAATCTTCATCCTTTTAATTAAAATTTTTAATAAATTTTTGTTTGGGCTGGATTTTCCCCAGATTTTTTCCCCTGTATCTTTGATCTGGATTTCCACAAAACAAAGCAGCTCCATCACGTCCCCAAATTCCTCCCTTATGTATCTGGGGTTTTTTTATGTCCACTTGACTTCATAAACTGAGACTCTTTAGGAGTAATTTAAATGGAAAATCAATCAGCTTTTGATAGCAGAGAAATTGTTGGCCGCACAAAACTGCACAAGTGGATCATAACTCGCCTGTGTGTTCTCAATATTTAAGTTAAAAATATTAATCTTGAGAGAAAACTACAGGAAACAAAAAATTTATTGATCTGTTTTTGTGCCCGTCCAAGGATGTTCGTTCCCTTAAAAAGCAGGAAAATTTGTGTTAACTCAGCCCTTTTTTATGGTCATCATTTTAGAGAGGGGTTGTTTATTCTGATGAATGGGCTGATTTTTACAGCAAGGATAACTGATATTAATAGAGGTGGGCTTGGTTTCAGTGGAGAGAAACGAGAGCAAAAAAAAGGGATGAAAATAAGGAGAAAAAAAGAGAAAAAACACGATCAAAACCCCAGCAGAGCCAAGGGGAAAAGATTTCACTGGACCAAGCCCCCAAAACAGGATTATTCTCCCATTTCTTGCATGAAATTGATAAATAAAGATATTTTTAAGAAGCCAAATATGCCAAAAGTCATTTTTGCCTAACAAATTATCAGGGAGAGGAGAACCAGCTCTGCCTGGAGGAGTAAAATGATGCCAAGGCAGGGACACCAAACCTGGCCATGGATTATATCCCACCCTACACTTCAGGAAAAACAACAAATCCACGGCTCCATTCCACTTTTCCTCCACCAGGCCCACCTCAGGGACCAGCACAGCTGGTGGAAAAAAAATCCCCAAATTAATGAAAAACTGCAAACTGTGACATCCCCAGTGGAGATTTCCCACTGGCACCTGCTGGGATCCCATTCCTATTCCTTGGGACAGGGTTCCCCATGGAAGAATTGAGTGAAAATTCAGGATGAAGCCAATCCATCTGCATTAGCCCAGGCAGGGACGGTGGTGGGAGCTGTGGATTTATTTTAAACAACCACTGCTACAAAACAAACGCCTCATGTGCTTTTCCAAGGGAAAAATGAAAAGGAGGGGAAGGCAGGGGTGTGGGAAAGCAAAAAATGAGATTTTTTTTTTTTCCTAATAGCAGTTAAATGTCACCATATTAATTCTTGCAGGGCTGAGAACACCCCACAGGCTTAACCTTTAGGATTACTTCATTCCTGAGAGCAAGAACAACTTTCTGCATGTGCCAGATAACCGCAAGGGTGAAATCCCAATTTAGACATCCAGCACCGAGATCCATCCCTGGGAGCTTGGGCCTGGAAACTTCCCTGAACTCTTTCACCAAAAGATCCCCAAAGCAGGATTTTCATGGCAAAAAGTGGCCAAAAAAAAGTGAAATTTGGGGTCGCAGTGAGGAATGGAGAGCTCAGAGCTTGGTCTGGGCTGAACTCATTTTGCAGTGCACGGTCCAGGAGCATCCTGGTGCAGGATTCCAGCATCCATCAGTGTCATCCCAGATCACTCTGATCCCACTGATGGAGCCAAGATCCCCGTCCTGCCTCTCGCTGTCAGACCCATCCACTGCCAGCAGAAGGGCTGGAAAAGCCCGTGGCAAACGGCAGAAGGGAGCAGCAGGAGTCGCTCCCCAAACTCCCTCCCCAGCAGGCTGCAGGGAGGAAACGTTCCAGATGCTCAGCCGGGACTGGGTGAGAGCCCATTTCCCGCTCCAAGCATCTGCTGGGGTTTAATCTCTCTCCAGGTGGAGGGGGAAAGGTCAATCCCAGCTGTCTTGGTTTGCAAAGCCAGGTGTCTGCTAAGGAAGGCAGGAGCCTGCCCTGAAATGGAAAACATAAACCCCTTCCCTCTGAATTGTTATAGTTTTTAAATTAAGGAGTTCTCAGGAAAAGATGTGGGAATAGGAATAACAGTTCTTTATTAGGAAAAATAAAAATTTAATTGCTCCCAATGCCCAGAATCCCATGGCTCCCACTGCAACCACATAGAATCCCATGGCTCCTGCTCCCCAGAATTCCATGGCTCCCACTCCCAACATCCAGAATCCCATGGCTCCCAATGCTCAGAATTCCATGTCTCCCATTCCCACTGCCCAGAATTCCATTGCTCCCAACACCCAGAATCCCATGGCTCCTCTGCCCAGAATTCCGTGGCTCCCCTGCCCAGAATTCCATGGCTCTCAAAGCCCGAAATTCCATGGTTCCTCCTGCTCAGAATTCCATGTCTCCCATTCCCACTGCCCAGAATTCCATTGCTCCCAACACCCAGAATCCCATGGCTCCTCTGCCCAGAATTCCGTGGCTCCCCTGCCCAGAATCCCATGGCTCTCAAAGCCCTAAATTCCATGGTTCCTCCTGCCCAGAATTCCATGGCTCCCATTCCCACCACCCAGAATTCCATGGCTCCTACTTCCACCACCCAGAATTCCAAGGCTCCCCTGCCCAGAATTCCAAGGCTCCCAAAGCCCAGAATTCCATGGCTCCCAACACCCAGAATCCCATGGCTCCAACGCCTAGAATCCCATGGTTCCTGCTCTCCGGAATTCCATGGTTCCCACTCCCAACTGCCCAGAATTTCATGGCTCCACCACCCAGAATTCCATGGCTTCCAAAGCCCAGAATTCCATGGCCCCCACTCCCAAACACAGAATCCCATGGCTCCACTGCCACCACCCAGAATCCTGCGGCTCCCACCACCCAGAATTCCATGCCAGCACATTTTCATTAATTTCCACCACAAAACCCCTCCTGGTTTGATGCTCCCCAGCCCAGCTCTCCCCTGATCTGCAAAATCCACCTTGAGAGAAGGCGGCACTTGACAGAATCCCCAATTTTTTGTTTATTTTTTAAAAAATCCACCCTTTGATGCAGCCAACGACTCCTCCAGCGCCGAGGCACCGTTTGATTTTCCAATTCCAATTCTTTGCTGCTCCCACCGTTCCGTGGCTGCTGCAGCACAGCAACGTTTGATGCATTATAAATATTTGAGGTATTACAGCCACCAAACCCACGGCAGGTTTGTCGCTCTCACTTTTATTTTTTAAGTGCCAAACGAGTGATTCCAGGGCTGCTGCCTGCCCCGTCCTGGTGATTTATTGCTCCTCTCCAAGCAGATGGAAATCTGGGAATGTTTTTATGACTCAGAGAGTCCGATTAGGGCTTATCAGCAGCAAACTTGAAAAGGTGGGGTTATTTCCATGCTCAGCATTTGAAAGAGTGATCAGGGTTTGGCAGTGGCTGGGGTTTTTTTTTCCATTCTCTCCAGGGAAATGTGATTTTTTATCACAGCCACTGTATCTTTATTCATTCATAACTGTTGGGAGAATCAACATAATATTCCCTTCCCTCCATTATCATTCCTTAATAACTTTTTCTGCTTATTCCTTTTATTTTTTTTTTTTTTTCCTTCCTAGCCAGCAGCTTAATATTCTCTTTGGACAGTAAGAAATATTATCCCTGCATAATGATTGGATTGACTCACTTTGTCCCTTTATCCTTGACTCTGTTATTATCCCTGCTGGATTTGGCTCCTGGTGCTTGCACTGAACGCTCCGAGGGTTTTGGGGGAAGTTTCACCTCTTTTATGGCTGCACAGCTTCTGGTGGGAGCCCCTGGGCTCCACATCTTTCATCAAGTTGATTTTCCTCAATGGGATTGGCTGGAAGGGTCCAGCCCGGATTTTTACAAGGGGATGGAATGATGGGGTAACAGGGAATGGCTTAAACTGGAAGAGTTTGGGTTTAGGTGGGAAAAAATTCTCCCCCATGAGGGTGGGGAGGAGCTGGGATGGAATTCCCAGAGGAGCTGTGGCTCCTCTCCATCCTCCTCGCACTCTGCAATTCCCAATATTCCACACTCTCCATCCTCCTTGCACTCTGCAATTCCCAACTTCTCACACTTCTTCCCAATATCCCTCCCAGCCTCTCCCCGCTCTCCCAGCCAGGAATTCCTTCCCAAAATCCCATTTAACCCTTTCCTTCTCCAGTTAAGGGCCATTCCTTTCCTCTTGTCCTGTCCCTCCATTCTCCATGGTCCTTGCACTCTGCAATTCCCAACTTTTCACACTTCCAGTCGTCCCAATATCCCAGGGAGGAATTCCTTCCCAAAATCCCATTTAAACCTTCTCTCCTCCAGTTTAAAGCCATCCCACCTTGTCCTGTCCCTCCACTCTCCATGGTCCTTGCACTCTGCAATTCCCAACTTCTCACACTTCCATTCTTCCCAATATCCATCGCAGCCCCTCTCTAACCTTATAGGAAGGAATTCCTTCCCAAAATCCCATTTAACCCTTTCCTCCTTCAGTTTAAGGCCATTCCACTTTGTCCTGTCCCTCCATTCTCCATGGTCCTTGCACTCTGCAATTCCCAACTTTTCACACTTCCATTCTTCCCAATATCCCTCCCAGCCAGGAATTCCTTCCCAAAATCTTATTTAACCCTTTCCTCCTCCAGTTTAAGGCCATCCCCTCTTGTCCTGTCCCTCCATTCTCCACCCTCTTTGCGCTCAGCAATTCCCAACTTTTCACATTCCATTCTTCCCCATATCCCTCTAAATCTACCCTTTTTCCGCTTAAAAACATCCCAGAGGTGGGGAGAATTCCAGATTTCACCAGGAAAAAGTCATTGGAGAGGAGATGGGAGGGAAGAGGTGGAGAGGGAAGATTCCCCGTCCTGCTACGAGGAACAGCAGGTGGGGGGAAATCGCAGCTGTGTTGTCAAAAAGAAATTTTTAATAAAAGCGTTAAAAAAGCGACTTTTTTCCCCCCGGTGCGAGACGAGATTGGAGCTGAAGTGAACCCAGCGTGGCTGTCAGCGATGTCAGGGGCTTGGAGCGAGGAGAAAATCGCTGGTGGCCAAAACACAACAGCTCGGGAGCAAGAAGGAGATGTCGCAGAGGCTCAGGACCAGCCCGCGCTAAACAGAAGCAATGGCACAGAAGATCCTTAAACATCTCCATGGAACTCCCCCAGGGGAGAAACAAATCCTGCTATTTTCACCCGCAGATCCTTCAGGGCGGGCTGGGGAGGATGAAAGTTTAATGCGCCAAGTCAGGCAGCAAAGGACAGGCTGGGGCGATTTGCAATATTTATGATAAAATCATCCCGGAGAGCATCAATCTCCCAAAAAATACAAGGGATAAACTACGGCACGAAGCTGCCATTAATCTCGGCTGTTTACTGAGGTTCCCAGCCTTGGCAAAGGCCAAGGAGAGTCTGCTAACCGACATAATTACTTTAATTAACTCCTGCTAATGGGCCTGATTAACCTTAAAGAGGGGAGGTTAAAAACCTCTTCGAAGTATAAAGGTGTTTTCCTCGTGTGCTGTAATGATAAGAGGGTTAAATTCCATGGGTTGGGGGGAAATATGGATCCAGTGAGTCTGACAGTCCCTAAAGAGGCCAAAAACCCCCAAAATTTAACATTTATGGCTTGAATTTATTGAAATTTGGGCGAGGTAAAGGCTGAAATTCTGTGGAGGCTCAGACAAGGTGGTTTCCTAGTGTGCTGCAGTGATAAGGCAAATGATAAGAGGGTTAAATTCCATGGTTTGGGGGAAAATATGGATCCAGTGAGTCTGACAGTCCCTAAAGAGGCCAAAACCCCCCAAAAATTAACATTTATGGCTTGAAAATGTTGAAATTTGGGCAGGGTAAAGGCTGAAATCCTGTGGAGGCTCGGACAAGGTGTTCTCTGAAACATCAAGAAAAACTCCAGGAGGTTTTCCTGGGACACGCCAGGAATGGGTTTTCCCCAAGGAAAATAAAAAGAGCAAATAAAAAAGTAAATGGCCTCGGCCAGGGAAAGGAGAAGCAGCCATGCAGAGTAATGGGAGCTGAGCCCGAGGAGAGGCTGGTGCAGGAGCAAGCTCTGAAATCAATATTAAGAAAATTTCTGTGGCCATGGGTGTCCCTTAGGTTCACAGGATGAAGGAAAACAGGCAGAAATTAAGAGAAAAATTGAGTATTTCAGGTGATGTGGCTTCAATGTGAATTAACCCAGACATCCACAACCCAAGAGCTGAATCAAACACAAAAAAAGTTATTTTTGCCCCCAACTACTAAACAACAGCAGTTCTTGTATAACCTGATGCGTTTATCAGCTGAAATCTTATTATCACCATTTCTATCAGAAATGGAGGGGATTCTCGTGGACATTTTGGGGGATTCTTGTGGACATCTTGGGGGATTCTCACAGACATTGTGGAACACCAGGCCTGTGGCGCTATTTCATTCCTAAGGCTTCTCCACTGTGACCCCCTTGCCATTTTAATTTCACTGCTTATTTATTAAAACAATTCCAAATTATTTTAATTCCAAACACCGTAGTTTAAATGAAAAGTGCAAAAATCATCCCCGAAAGGGCTCCACATTCATTTTTCGTGATATGTGGGGGGGACAAGGGAAGGGGAGGATGATTTATGATCCCTCAATGCTTAAGTTGTCACAGCTGCTTCCCTTTCCTCTGTTATTTGGGAAGAAAATGGAGCGATCCATCCTTAACGCATGAGTGTTCCTGTTCCCCGTGTAATGCCAGCAGACAGGCTCAGGAAAAGGACAAAAACCACTTCTCCCAAACATTTAAGGTGCCCTGACCTGATTGTCAGTATTGGTGTTAAGAAAATTAACCCACAAACACCAGAGGTGTAAAAAATATAAAAAAAGAAAAAAAATATTTTTAAAAGAATTTAGGGGTTTTTCTTCCCCATTGTTTCTTTCACCTTTCAATGTCTAATTTCGTTTATCAGCAGACCTAAAGTTTATCTGTGTTAGGAAAATTAATCCACAAACACCAGAGGTTTAGATTCCCCTCTAATGTATAACCCTCCCTTTTCATTTTTAATTTTTACAGAGTTTAGGGGGTTTCCCCCATTTCTGAGGTACTTGAGAGGTTCAGACTTCCCAGAACACCTGATCCCAAAGATTTCCCCCTAATGTACAACCCTCCCTTTTCATTTTTAATTCTGACTGAATTTAGGGGTTTTTCTTCCCCATTGTTTCTGTCATCTCTCAATGTCCAGTTTCATTTACCAGCAAACCTAAAATTTATTTGTAAAAGCAAATATCTTTTTCCACTCATCAATCAGTGGAATCCTTCCCATTGTTTCTTTTACCTCCCAGCGCTGGTTTTATCCATCAGCAGCCCCACAGCTTGTTTAGAAAGACAAATCCACGATTTCTCTCAGTTTGTTGTGAGGAAGAGAAGGAAGAGCAGCCAGGCTGGGGTGTTGCTATAGGACATGAAATAAAATTATCTTGGAACCTCCAAAGTAAGAAGAAGGGAAGTTTATTTTCTGACTTCAGCATTTACAGATTTCCAAAAGTGACAGTGGGTTGGAGGGTGACAGTGCCACCTCTCCAATGCCACTGGGCAAACCAACAGCCCATCAAATTTCTCCTCCTCCAGAAAAGAATGTAAAACAAAAATTATTTACGTAAAAGTGCATGAAAAAGTTTGTTACAAGAATATAAGCAACTACTTCAAAGGGGTTAAAAGCGGAGAGACCACATGAAAAACTCCTTATCAAGTACCTTTATCTCTCTCTCCTTCTGTCACAGCCACTTGTACTTCCAGGCCATGTGCTTATCTGTCCCCAACCCCAAATCCTACACTAAAAAACCCCAAAAGGAGTATCAAAGAGCAGGAAAAAAATCCTGTTCCGAGGCTGACTGGCTCCTGGTCCGGGCTGTGGCAGGAGCCATAGATTTTGCTTAATTAAGATAAGGCTGTTGCTCCTTTGCAGATTTCCTTAATTCAGGATTTATCGATGCAGCATTACCCAGCGCTTTAAAGTGATAAAACAAAGCAGCCAAAGACACCCTGAGCTGAGCCCTAATGGAGACAGATCTGCAGCTCCAGCCAAGCACGGCTGCTTCCCAAAATCCAGCAGCGAGCCTGAAACCCAGGGAGATGCTCCCAAGCCATCCCTGCAGTTGTCACTCACTCTGGATTATTTGGAGCCCGATCCCAGGGAGATGCTCCCAAGCCATCCCTGCAGTTGTCACTCACTCTGGATTATTTGGAGCCTGATCCCAGGGAGATGCTCCAAAGCCATCCCTGCAGTTGTCACTCACTCTGGATTATTTGGAGCCCGATCCCAGGGAGATGCTCCAAAGCCATCCCTGCAGTTGTCACTCACTCTGGATTATTTGGAGCCCGATCCCAGGGAGATGCTCCCAAGCCATCCCTGCAGTTGTCACTCACTCTGGATTATTTGGAGCCCGATCCCAGGGAGATGCTCCCAAGCCATCCCTGCAGTTTTCACTCACTCTGGATTATTTGGAGCCTGATCCCAGGGAGATGCTCCAAAGCCATCCCTGCAGTTGTCACTCACTCTGGGATGTTTGGAGCCCAATCCCAGGGAGATGCTCCCAAGCCATCCCTGCAGTTTTCACTCACTCTGGATTATTTGGAGCCTGATCCCAGGGAGATGCTCCCAAGCCATCCCTGCAGTTTTCACTCACTCTGGATTATTTGGAGCCCGATCCCAGGGAGATGCTCCCAAGCCATCCCTGCAGTTGTCACTCACTCTGGATTATTTGGAGCCCGATCCCAGGGAGATGCTCCCAAGCCATCCCTGCAGTTTTCACTCACTCTGGGGTGTTTGGAGCTAATCCAGGGGTTCAGCCCCGGTCCCACGCGCTGTTGGAAGGGGTTGTGGTGCCACAAATCCCACCTGGGAGCACCAGCAGGTGGCACTTGGGCTGTGTTGGATTTGTGGGGTTCCCCAGATGAAGGGAGGGGTGATGAGTCTGGCTCCATGTTCTCAGAAGGCTGATTTATTGTTTTATGACACTATAAAGTTATTATACTATATTAAACTATATATATATGTATAATACTATATTATATGTAGATGTAGATATATATGTATGTATATTATATTATATTAAAGATATATTCTAGAATGCTATACAATATTATATTATATATATTGTATATTATTAATGGAATAGAAATATATAATATATAACATATAATATATAACATATAACATATTACATATAATATATAACATATAACATATTACATATAACATACAACATATAACATATAACATATAATATATAACATATAACATATTACATATAATATATTATATATAATATATAATATATAATATATAATATATAATATATAACATATAACGCATAACGTATAACATATAATGTATAATATATAACGTATAATATATAATATATAATATTTATTTTTATATATTTAAATATAATAATTAAATATTATTAAATCAAAGTTTATATTTCAATTTTCAAATTTATAATTTGAAAATAATTGGAAGGAGACACGGCAAGTCAGGGAGGATGAGAAGGAGTTTGGGTTAATGTGACAGAGCACTTTTAATGCCTACAAGCGGGTGGAAACAATAAAGAACTTCAGGGATTTTAATCTTGTTTGTCAAGTAATTTATCACAGTTGTTTTCATGAATCTCAGAGATAATCAGCATCCGTGGCGAATGGAACTGGATTAGACACGAGCTGCTGGGTTGTTCTGCTCAGCTGGGCCTTGTAGCTCGGCGTGTCGGGATTCTCGTGGGACGCGGCAGCAGAGCAGCATCCCAGGCACCCAGGGGGGATTGGTGTCGGGTTTTTGGTTGATATTCTCTGCCCCGACATGTGCAGGATATCTCTGCTTCGGCCCCTGCAACTGAAGAACGAGTCTGGACTCTTCACTTTTTGGTCTTGAGGTTGTTTATTAATTCTTATCTATAAAATTTCCTTTCTGCCCAGCCGAGGTCTGCTCAGCAGGGCAGCCACAGGCACTCTGTGTTGTCCTTTTATACCACAAACTACGTGTAACATATTTACACTTAATTCCCAATACCCATCACCTGTGTTAGACAGTGCACTTCTACTCTAAACCAACCCCAAAGTGTCAACATCACTGCAGAAAGTGGAGAACAAGA
Source organism: Melozone crissalis (assembly GCF_028551555.1). Taxonomy (NCBI): domain Eukaryota; kingdom Metazoa; phylum Chordata; class Aves; order Passeriformes; family Passerellidae; genus Melozone; species Melozone crissalis. The sequence continues at coordinate 97,909 of NW_026536006.1, forward strand.
AGAAGAAAAAGAAGAAGAAGAAGAAGAAGATGAAGAAGAAGAAGAAATACAAAGATAATCTGTATTATTACTATTAATTATATTTATATTATTATTTAATAATAATATAATCATTCTATATATATAAAAATATAATAATTATATTATTATTAATGATATTATATATTAATCTCTATTATAATCTGCCATCTGTCTGTATCCTTTCTGTATTCTTTGGTATAGTTGGTATAGCATTCTTGAATATAATATAGTTATAATATATATAATATAATATAATATAATATAATATAATATAATATAATATAATATATATATATAATATAATATAATATAATATAATATAATATAATATAATATAATATAATATAATATAATATAATATGTTACTTCCTTCTGATAAGAGGGCAATAAATTCTTTTCCTCTGAAAGATTCAAGTGTCCTGTGGCTGTTATCTCATTTCTTTAAAAAAAGTATCCTACATAGCATCGTTTCTATTTTAACAATTTTTATAACCTAAAACTATATTTAACACACTACTTAAGAGAATTAATACAGCATCCCTTTCTAACACAACACATATAATATTCATTTTAATATTTGCAAAAAGCCAATCCTAAAACACATGCATTTTTCACAGGGTCACTGTGAGCAGATAAAGAACCCAAGAGAGGCACTGGGTGATTTTAGGTTCATCATTCCCAAGGGAGAGCTGGCTGCAGCACCAACACCCCAGCTCGCAGATCTCTGAATTACCAGGACTCTATTTTGTGAATCCATTTCCAGGCAATTACGGATATTTAACGGCCCCGACAACCGGTGGGAAGCAGCACAAAAATAAATCAGCTTCGTTTGGGAGCAAAAAGGAGCCCTCCCTACAAAAGCTGGTGGTATTAACAATTCATGTTTAACTACCCTCGTGCAACTATCAAGGTGTCACTTAGAGAGTGACTAATGGGCAGGGAAGGGTTTTAAACGATTCCCAACCAGACCCTGACCCTCTTCTTTCCAGCCATTAGCGAGTTCCTGAAGCCTTCACAGCAGTTTCGTTTGTTCTCAATCACCAGGAGTTTGAACAGTGGAATTTAAATGATTCTCTCCCAGACAGAGCTAATTTCAAGAGCCATTCAAGTGACATTGCTCTGAGCTACGGCGCTTGGATGGAGAAGACACTCCTGGAGCAAGGGAAAAACTCGAGTTATCAGGAGAGGTCCGGGATTCGGGGGATGGAGCCAAGGAGCCAAGAGTAAGGGACAGGTTATTCACAAAAAATTAAAATATCCACAATAAAATAAAATAAAAAACCCCAGGTTTGGCACCTGGGTTTGCAGGTGGAAATCCCAGTGGCAGCAGCCTGGCTGGCAGAGATACTGAGCACCTGCAGCCCCACAGGATGATCTCCAGCCCTTTGGAAAGATCCGGGAGATTTTGGTTCTGCTCACAAAGCTCTCTTTGGGCCCAGGGTTCCAATCCAAGCCAGAATTTCCTGCACAGAAACCAAGATAACCTTTTCCAAAGCCTCGTGCAGAGAAACCCTCCAACAAAACCCCAGATAAATGAAGTTTGCAGAGCAAAGCTCACACTGAGCCGCTCCTTCACCTGGGTGCACAATCTGCCACAAACTTTTTGCAAAAAAAGAACAGAAAAGCTCTTTAAAGGCAGCTCTTTCCATGCTGCTTTATGCAGATATCTTCTGTTTAAGAGCCCTTTTGTCTAAACCGTTTGATCTGAGCCGAGGAAGCCAATTACCGCAGATGCCGAGGCCGTCAAGAAACAACCCCAAAATTCAATAAGCAGCAGAAGAAAAGCACAGGCGTGTTCAGGTAAAAAGCCTGAGGGCTTGTACCATCCCTGTCTTCTTGCGAGTGTTGTTCCAAATCACCAAACCTAGCAGGAACTTTCCACTTCAGGAGCTTTTCAGGCGCGCTGGAGCTGCTTTGACATCATGGTTTGAAGCAGATGTCAGAGCAGCTCATGCTCCCAGCTCGTCCCGCGCCGTGTTTTACACGGGAACATCTTTTCAACGTCCGCCGCGAATACATCAAGGCAGCTCCACGTCTCCACCACCACCACTCTCATTTACTCCCTAACCTATTTCTGCTCCTCTGTTCCTCTCCTGAGCACAAAGGGAACAGTGGGAGCGGGCTGGGCCTTTCAAGTGGCCAAGAAATTCACTCTGAAATTCAAGCCCTTGCTCCAAGCACGGCGCGAGACTTGAAGCTGCAGGAAAAATGCCTCCAGCTTCCTTGCGGATTTTACTCGCTGCACACGCTGAGAGAAAGAGGCTTATGTGAAACTTTGCTGTGAGAGGCAGTTAAAGATGCTTCCTAGTCCTGATAATACCCCTGCATCCTGATCTGCACTCGCAGATAAAAGTTACTTCTGCTACAACGAGAGTTGGAGAGCGGCTCGTGCAGAATTCCCTGATAAGGACTGAGGCAGCTGTGCTGAGCAGAGCCTGGCGTGTCAGCTCCAGATGTTCTGACACAGGATTTGCAGCCAGAGCAGCGCAGGAGGCCAATAAATCCCTCAGTGCTGCTGCAGGCCTGGGGGTGTTTATCAAACCCCAGTTTTTGTGATAAGAGGATGGGGACAGGCCCAGACTCCAGGGGAGGTGCGAGCAGAATTCTTCCCCCTCTGCATTTTTCCTGCCACCCCATCCCAACCCAAATTCTCCTTGGGGGAATTCAAGCCTGCCCAGGGTGTTTTCCATATGGAAATTCCCAGGCAGAGCCTCAAACTGCTTTGCATGAAGGAGGCATCGTCTTTTTACAGACGCCGCGCTTGGCTCCGGACGTGAACTCCATGTACAACAGCTCTTCCCTGCTGCAGCCTTTCATCTTATCAGCCCTGACTGCAGGGGTGGGTTTGGCCCCTTGTCATCGTGCATGACATTATGTATGGCTTTCTCATTAGAGAGGGAGAGAAAAACCATCCTGTTCCCAAAATACTGGCTGCCAGAACCTGGCACATCCTGCCCGCTCGTCCCTTCTCCTGTGCTCTGAGCCCTGCCCAGGCCCAGCCAGGCAAACACCAGGGAGCAGCAGGGCAGGGAGACTTCACAGAGTGCCAAAAATGAGGTATTTTATTAGATATCAGCTGGCTGTGACATCCCCAGTGGGTTCTTTTACACCACCACTGTGTCAGAATGGGAAGTGGACAGCGCTGAGCTGGAGTGGTTGAATCAATGGATCTTTCACAAGGATCCTGCCAAGTTTTGCTTCCATTAATCCACACCCCTCCTAATTTTCAATCCTAGATTGCAATCCTAGTTTGCAATTTTCAATCCTGGATTTTCAATCCTAGATTGCAATGGATCTTCATAAACTATATCCAACCGCTCATCCCTTCTCCTGTGCTGGGCCCTGCTCAGGCCCAGCCCTTCCTGCCAGCCAGGAGTCCCCAGGCAAATAGAATGAAAGCAAGCTTCACAAAGTGCCCAAAATAAGGTATTTTTTTAAATATCAGCTGGCTGTGATATCCTCAGTGGGTTCTTCCACACCACCACTCTGTCAGTTTGGGAAGTGGATCAACAGCGTTTAGCTAAGAGTGATTAAATCAATGAATCTTTCACAAGGATCCTGCCAAGTTTTCCTTTATTAATCCACACCCTTCCTAATTTTCAGGCTTTCCTAGATTGCAATGCATCTTCATAAACTGTTACCAGCTGCATTAAATCACATTAGCAGGGATGAGATGTTTGCAGAGCAACTCTCCCCGTACAATTTCCCCTCCTTATCATCATTCTCAGAGCTGTGTTCTCCGAGAAGATCTGCAGCAGAAAATCTCCCTGAATATGAATTTTTCTGAGTAATTCTGTCACAATTCTCCCAGGACATCCCAGTCAAGGCTGAACAATTCAGTGAAAGCCCTACAGAACAGCAGAGAAATTAATCATGCATTTTTAAGTGTTTTGAACCTCCTTGTAGGATTTAATGAAGAATTCTGGGGAGTTTTTAAAGGCATAGGGAAAAAAACCCTCTCACCTAGTCTATAAACTGAGTTCTTGATGTAAATTAAGCTGATGAATATGAGGGAAGATTTTTCACTATCCAAAGGCAATCCTGAGGCAATCCTTGATGTCTTCTCGCTGCTCTTTGTGATTTTTTTATTGCCTCCATCCCCACAGAAGTCAACAGCAAGAGGTGCCATTAACTCCGCGCCAAATCACTTCCAAAACCTCCTCCTTCCGATTTTTAATGTTCCACAAGTGGAAGTTATCCACTGGCTGCTGCCTGAGCTGCAAATGTTGAGCTCCATTAAAAAATAAATGGTTTTCCTGCATAAAGCAGGGAGTAGCTTGATGCTGAAATAACCCAGGGAAAATGAAGGGGCTTAACAGGCAGAATTGAAAGCAGGTATCCAGCGTGTCGTATCTTCCCAGGATTGCAGCAGGGCCAGGCAGTTAAGAGCTTTATGGAGTGGCTGAGAAATGGCCCTTTAGCCTGAGATGAATGGGATTGGCTTTAAAACACCCCTGGGCAGCAGCAGGTGACAGTCGGTAAACTCCAGGATATTGTTTAAGGATTTGGGAAAGAGCTGGAGGGGCTGGAACGTGTCCAGAGGTGGGAACGGAGCTGGGGAAGGGTTTGGTGGGGTGGCAGAGGGAAACAGATGGTTTCATTCTGGGAAAGAACAATGAGAAGCTCAGAGAAGGAATTATAAACAATCCTTAATATCTGCAGCATGATCATGTTAATGTGTCTCACCTGATGTTTACCGTAAGGTTGTTTACCAAATGGATGTCTTGTTCATTAACCGATCCTGTGAAATGTATTAATTAAATCAGGTCCACCTGTAGTGAACTAAAATCTAAAAGAAGATGGCTGAATAAAGGAGAGAATATTGTTTAAGGATTTGGGAAAGAGCTGGAGGGGCTGGAACGTGTCCAGAGGTGGGAACGGAGCTGGGGAAGGGTTTGGTGGGGTGGCAGAGGGAAATAGATGGTTTCATTCTGGGAAAGAACAATGAGAAGCTCAGAGAAGAGAATTATAAACAATCCTTAATACCTTAATATAATAGCTGGGCCAGGGCAGGCTCAGGGTGGGCACCAGCAGGAATTTCTGCATGGAAAGGGTTGGAAAGCTTTGGAATAGGCTGTCCAGGGGTGTGGGTGAGTCCCCATCCCTGGAAGAGCTCAAACACTGATGTGGCACTCGAGGACAGGGTTTAATGGTGGTGCTGGTTTGGCCCGATGACCTTAAAGGTCTTTTCCGACCTCAGCAATTCTGTGATTTATGACACAACTTGAGCCAAATCACACAAGAATTGGGCATCCAAAGGGCTTCATACCCACCAGAAGTGTGGCATTAAACCCCCTGCACCCCAACAACCCAACCAAACTTTCAAACCCAACCTTTGCACTTCAAGACTTGATGCCAAGAGGAATCTTTGTTTTCCAGCTGTAAATAAAGAGCACAGGGCATTTCTGCTGGTGAGAAGGGGATGCTGGAGCGGTGTCTGAGTGAAAGCAGCACCACAGGATTTTGGGAGTGCCACAGAACAAAGAGCTCTACCAGCAGCACAGGTGAAGCTCTGCCTGTTGAATCATTACCTTAATTTTTTTTAATGGCATGCAAAGACTGCGTCAGTGGCACTTTTCATTATCCACTTCAGCAGCCCAGAACTCCTCGGTAATTATGCCCATCCACTCTGCTTTGACAGTGCTAACGAAGAGAACAAGGGCTGCTGATAGTACAGGGCTCCTTGTGAAGGATTCCAGGCAGCAGGCAACAATCTAAACAGCAAAGCTGATGAGTTTGCACAGTGCCTGGCTGCAGGGAATGTGCATTTTCTCTGGGAGGGAGCAAATACCTCAGACTTGGGGAGCAGGTGTGATGCAATGGCCTAAAAAGCCATGAAATACAGCTCTGACAGTCCCTGCTTTTGTCAAGCAAGCAAACAAGTCACGCCGTCTGCCTAAATCTCACTGAAAATGATAAAAATCTCCTTCTGTCGCCTTTCCCCCACCTCATACACTTCCCTTTCCCCATCTCCTTCTCTCGTCTGTCCCCATCTCCTTCACTCACCTTGCCCCATCTCTTTCTCACTTTTCCCCATGTTCTTGTCTCACCCTTCTCCATCTCCTTCCCTCAGCTTTCCCTCATTTCCTTCCCTCACATTTCCCTCATTTCCTTCCCTCACCTTTCTCCATCTCCTCTCACCTTTCCCCACCTCATTCCTTCACCTTTCCCTCATTTCCTTCCCTCACCTTTCCCCATCTCCTTCACCCTCACCTCACCCTTCTCCATCTCCTTCCCTCACCTTTCCCTCATGTCCTTCCCTCACCTTTCCCTCATTTCCTTCCTTCACCTTTCCCTCATTTCCTTCCTTCACCTTTCCCTCATTTCCTTCCCTCACCTTTCCCCATCTCCTCTCACCTTTCCCCATCTCATTCCCTCACCTTCCCCCCACCCACCATTACAGAAAACATTTTTTGTAAAATGCAATTAAAAACACAACGAAGCCTCAACAGCAAATATACAAACTCTCAGACGCGACGTTCCCCACTGTGATAAACTGAATTTCAGAAATGAAAAGGATTCTTGGAGCCCTCATTTGTTTTGTTACAATCCAAGGCATTCCTCTAGGATTAACCCAGAATCTGGAGGAGCTTAAAGCCATTTTCTGTTGAATTTCTGCAGCACAGCTTCAATGAGTTCATTGAACTTGGGGATCAGCACTGCAGCAGTAAAACAGCCAAAGTTAAGGCAAGACAAACTGAGGCATCAATCTGTCTCAGCTCTTGTGAAATGTCTGAAGATTAAGATCCTTGGCCAGATCAAACACCCCAGATTAGCACTAACGACATATTTAAGGCTTTTTCAACCTCCATTCACTGAGAGATCTCCTCATCGCTGCAGATAAAGCTGCCTCATTAGACACTTCTCCATACAAAGGCTTCTAATATTTCTATTTTTCATCTGCCTCATACTTTTAAGCCAAAAAAGAGATGCCTTACTATAAAAATAAAGGAAGTTTTTCATCTATTCATTGGCACACCTGACAGGATTTCGCACATCCGACTTGGAGACCGTAAAGAATTTTGAAGAAGCAGCAGTTGGTTAAAAGTCAGCCTCTTGAAAAGGTTCATTTTTTTTTAAGGGGCAAAATATCAAGTTCTAATTTTGATACTGAAAACGCTTTGCAAGGCTCGGCTCCTAATCCATCCATCCCCACAGAAATACAAACTTGTTTTATCTAAAGAACAAGAGTTTGGGGGGTTATGTTTTGCCACCAGCTCTTAAAATAATATTCAAGTCTCCAAGTATTTTACACACATCAATAAATCCCAAAGGTCCTTCAGACTTTTGTTGTGGCAAAAGACAACACCGAGGCAAATATTTGGGTTCCAAATCCCTCATTTCATTACAGAATTGTGCTTTTTGGGGAGCAGACAACACAAGGCTTGTATTTTTATATTTTTGATGCCTGTGGAAGTGGCACAGGTTCAGCCTGGGAACCATCTGTGCTCCTCCTCTTCCTGCTGGGAAGGGTGGTCGTGACAGCTCCATCTGGCCTGGAGACCACAAGAAAAGAATTAAAGTCGTGAATCTCTCTCAACATCTAAGGGCAGAGGGATGTTCAGCAGCTGAGGGGATGTTGGGCAGGGGCCAACCTAAAACACAGCTGGGATGCAAATAAGGCTGGGAGTCAGCCCTCCTACGCCATAAATCATGCAGAGCCCGGGATTCATGGAGCTCCCAAAGTTACTCCTCAAAGGTTGAGAGTAACTGTGAAAGTTACTCCTGAAAGGTCAAGAGTAACTCTCAAAGTTACTCCTTGAAGGTTGAGAGTAACTCTCAAAGTTACTCTCGAAAGATCAAGAGTAACACTCAAAGTTAGTGCTGAAAGGTTGAGAGTAACTTAAAAGTTACTTGTTGAAGGTCAGGGGAAACTCCCAAAGATACTCCTTGAAGGTTGAGAGTAACTCTCAAGTTACTCATGAAAGGTCGAAACTCTCAAAGTTACTCCTTGAAGGTCCAGAGTAGCTCTCAAAGTTACTCCTGAAAGGTTGAGAGTAACTCTCAAAATTACTCTTGAAAGATTGAGAGTAACTTAAAAGTTACTCCTGAAAGCTGGAGAGTAACTAAAAAGTTACTTCTCAAAGGTCCAGAGTAGCTCTCAAAATTACTCCTCAAAGGCTGAGAGTAACTTAAAAGTTACTTGTTGAAGGTCAGGAATGGGGAGAGAATCAAAATCAAGACGAACTCTGGATCAAAATTAAGACAAACTCAGAAAATCAAAATCAAGATGAACTCAGAGAATGAAAATCAAGATGAATTCAGAGAACCAAAATCAAGACAGAGAGAATCAAAATCAAGACTAACTCAGAGAACCAAAATCAAGGTAAACTCAGAGAATCAAAATCAAGATGAATTCAGGGAATCAAAATCAGGATGAACTCAGAAAATCGAAACTAACTCAGAGAACCAAAATAAGACTAACTTAGAGAATCAAAATCAGAACTAACTCAGAGGCTGAGCCCCGCTCTCGGTTCCCTTCTGTGCAGCCCCTTCCATCAGGTGAGCACATCCTTTTAATTTAATCCTCATCATTTCCCCACTTCAAACCACATCCCCTCCCCTCCTGGTTCATCACCCAAGCATTTCCATCCCTCTCGTAGGTTTTATCCCATTAGGGGAGTCATAAAGAAATAAATTGGAATCACAACACACCTACGGCTTGTTCTGAAAGAGACTTAGCACTTGACTCACCTACTTAGATGTCAATTTAACGCTCTTAGCTGGATTTAAATGGAGTCAAGACCCATCAGTTTCAGGCAGAATCTCAATCTGCTCCCCCCACAAGTGTAAGGATTAGAATGGGAAAAAAAAAAAAAATTGCTACAACACTTTAAGGCAGAATCTCAATCTGCTTCCCCCACACTTGTAAGGATTAGGATGGGGGAAAAAAATTCAAATATTTTGATTTTTTACAGCCTGGGAGTGCTCAACAATTCATTCCCTGCTTCATTCATCAGATTTGGGTGGTGCCCAAGCAAGGGATGAGTTTGTTGGGAGTCCCATCTGCTGGTGGATCCTTCAGGAAAGGGCAAGCTCCAGGGATTCCCAGGATTTCCCTGCCTGTCCCACCACAGAAATGTGAATTTCTCACAGAACAACAAAGGTTTTGTCACTTCAGGCCATTATTTTCAAACTCATCTTTTTAAATACAAAATCTTGGAGCTTTTCACTCCAAATCAGCCAAGGAAGGAAGGAAATGAGGAACATTTTCCACAGGGGTTATTCAGGTTTTTCCTAGGAAGAACAGGGCAGGAACTTGTCAGGAGTGGCTGAAAAGCCTGGAACTGCTCTGAATTCCTTCTCCTCCAGCCAAAAACCTCATTTTTTTGCCTTCATGTGACCTTTTTGGGGCAGATAATCCTCTCATTTTCAGGATTGAGCACAAAGGTTGCCCAGCCACTAATGGGATTTGGGAATTACTCCTGAGAGGGATGATTTCAGAGATGGTTCTTTTGATGGCAGCATGAGCATTAGGATAAACTCTGTATTTAACCACCATTACCAGTAATATCAGCTGCTCTGAATTACGTGGCACCGAGGTTCAGCGATGCCTGAGAAAATGGGAGTCGCATTTTCCAAAGCAGCCAATAATTCTGTCCAGGTGCTTTTTTTTTTTTTTTTTTTTTTTTTTATAACACCCAAAGCTTAAAGAGACTCATTTTCCAAGCATTTGCAACCATTTCTCCAGTTCTGATGCAGAATTCCAACTTCCAATCCACTCATCCCAAAACTGCCAGTTCGGGAAGTTGGGCTGGGTGTTTAATTACAAAAAAAAAGCAAATTTGGTATTTGCTACAAACCAGAATCACCCCCTGCAACCCCTCTGCTCCAAATCAGTGAAATGTAAGGAAATTTGAGAGAATCTCTGATGTTTTCTCTGTCCAGGTTTCCTGTGGTGAGGTTTAGTGCCCCAAAACCAACTCGGCCCCAAAATCACTCAAAGTTTGTCCCACTCTTCTGTCACAGCCCCACAAGATTTTTCTTGTATTTTTTTCTCCCTTTTCCAGTTGTGGGAGCCCCTTTGGCCTCCAGCCCAGCTCCCACCACAGGCTCAGGGATTTCCTAAGGACAAAACCCTGCCGCCCCATATCCTTGGAAATGCCTCAATTCCATAATTCAGTGTATTAAGAGCTGTGCCTGTCGTATCTCACTCATTTCCACAGACATAAGAAGTCACATTTAGAAGTCATTAAGCTGAAATGAAATCTTTGCTGGGCTTAATTAACTTAAATATTCATGAAACAGGATAGCAGGGGAGAGTGTTGTTCTTAATCAAAATAGACATCGCTGTTCCATAATGCAAATTCTGATTTTTTTTTTTTTTTCCGTTCTGTGGACAATGCCAGTTCCTACAACAGCAGCAGCAGGGTTTAATGGGCAGCATGGAAATTGCAGCTGAAAAGGATTCACGTTGTCCTTTAGCTCCTGAGCTCAGGGGGAATTTGCTGATCCAAACATGTGCTTAACAATAGCGCGGTGCCTAATGCAGGAGTCACTTCCAGGGCCATTTGTCACCATTTGGCCGGGCTGAGTGCAGCACTCACCCCTCTCCAGCCTCAGAAAAAGCTTCCCAAAGGCAGTTCCTCATTTCTGTCTCAGGGCTGTGGCATTTCCACGGCTCCTGGGCTGAACACAGAGCTCTGTTCTGATCTGCAGAGCCTTCAACAAACCCAGTTCTTGTGGATTGCCCCAAAATCCTTCTCACAGAGCTCTGTTCTGGTCTGAGAGCCTTCAACAAACCCGGTTCTTGTGCATCACTCCAGACTGTTTTGATCTGCAGATCCTTGAACAAACCCAGTTCTCAAGGATTGTCCCAAAATCCTTCTCACAGAGCTCTGTTCTGACCTGCAGAGGCTTCAGCAAACCCAGTTCTTGTGGATCACTCCAAAATCTGTTCTGATCTGCAGATCCTTGTACAAACCCCGTTCCTGTGGATCAGTTCAGACTCTGTTGTGATTTGCAGAGCTTTTAACAAACCCAGTTCTCATGGATTGCCCCAAAATCCTTCTCACAGAGCTCTGTTCTGATCTGCAGAGCCTTGAACAAACCCAGTTCTTATGGACCACTCCAGACTCTTCTGATCTGCAGAGCTTTGAACAAACACAGTTCTCGTGGATCTTCTTCTCACAGAGCTCTGTTCTGATCTGCAGAGCTTTCAGCAAACCCCAGTTCTTGTGGATCACTCCAGACTTTTGATTTGCAGAGCCTTGAACAAATCCAGCTTTCATGGATTGCTCCAAACTCTGTTCTGATCTGCAGAGGCTTTGAACAAACCCAGTTCTCATGGATTGCCCCAAAATCCTTCTCACAGAGCTCTGTTCTGATCTGCAGAGCCTTTAGCAAACCCACTTCTCATGGATCACCTGCTCCAGACTCTGTTCTGATTTGCAGAGCTTTTAACAAATCCAGTTTTTTGTGCATCACTCCAGAGTCTGTTCTGAACTTCAGAGGCTTTAGCAAACTCAGTTCTCATGGATTCCTCCAGACTCCTGCCCCAGAGCTCTGTTTTGATCTGCTGAAGTTCAGTTTAATAAGAAAAAAATTTCTCTGCCTCGGAATTCCTGCAGCAAACCCACCCCAGGATGGAGAAGTGCCCTCTCCTTCCCATGCCACAGTGCATGGGGTTTTTTTGGAAGCTCATTCCTCTCCACACAAACCTCTGGAGTGAGGGCAGTGCCCAAGAGTGGGAGATAAAAACCCATAAAATTCATCCCCCTCTGGCTGGAATTCCTCCCCCTCCTGAGGAGAAAAAAAAATTACAGAAGATTCGTCAGGTTGAGAAGTGGAGCAGCAGATTGCCACGATAAGCAGAAAAAAAAACTACTTCAAAAATAGGGAGGAAATACAGTTTCACATTTCTGTTAATGGCAGCTTTGGTTTCATTATCTGCTCAGCTTTGGATGCAATTAAAATGAGAGGAATAAAATACTCCATGAAAGGAGCAGGGCTTGCTGGTAATGAAATGTTTATGGATCAATTTGTACCCCAGTAAAGAGTGAATGAATTTACTGCAGGAGGAGAGAAAACAAAGTGGAGATAAGCACTGAAAATCACTTGGACTCCAGACATGCACAAAATGTTATTATTTCCCCTCAGAAAAGATAATATTGATTGTTGAGAAGTGTTTGGACAATGCCAACAATGTGTTTTGCTGATAAAATACAATGACCCATTTAGGAGATGTCTGTACAGAAAACAGCACGGGCTGAAATAAAAATTCCACGTTTCAAATCTCCTTTGAGATAAATCCCCAGAAGAGAAAACCTTGCCGTGACCTCCTCTCCTGCACAGCTCTCCTCTCTCCAGGAAACTGGGCTGAAACAGGTGCCCCAACTTTTCCTTAAAATGTGACAAATTCCATCTGTTCCTACTTTTAACATGGGCGAAATCCTGTTTGCATATTTACAACAAAAAAAAAAGCAAAAAAAAAAAAAAAATTCAATTAAGTTCCTAAGGGCAGGAACAGATTTATTCAGTGCCTGGAATAACAAAAGCCTCAGCTGGGATGAAAGGGAAAAACATCTCCACGATACCAAACATTTAAAGGAAGTTTTGATCTGATGCAGTTTAATGTGTACACAGAAGGGGGGAAATTCTCAGAGAATTTTGCTGCTTTTAACTAAGATGAAATGTTTCATATCCTTGTGGGTTCAGCCACTATTAGGAGCGGCATCGGATCACAGTCCCACAAAAGAATAACAAAAGGTTTGGGGGAAGCAGCGGGATGGGCTCGCTGTTATTTTTTGACAGAAGAAATGAGGATTTCTTTCTCTCATGTGAGGGGAAAGAAGCGATTCATGCAAATCGCCAGGAGAGGCTCGGCTTTGTCTTAAATTTGGGATGATCCAAATCCTGCTCCCGGCTGGGAAAGGAGAAATGTGAAAAGCTGGGGGAAATGGGGAAGGGGGAGAGGGAGGAAGGGAAAGGGAGAGAAAGGGAAAAAAGGGAAGAGAAATGGAGAGAAATTCAGAGAAAGGTAAAGAAAGGGAGAGAAAGGAAGGGAGAGAAATGGAGAGAAAGGGAGAAAGAGGGAGAGAGAGGGAGAGGAAGGGAGAAAAGGCAAAAAAAGGGAGAGAAAGGAAAAGAAATGGAGAGAAATTTAGAGAAAGGTAAAGAAAGGGAGAGAAAGGTAAGGAAAGGAAGAGGAAGGGAGAGAAAGGAAGAAAAAGGGAGAGGAAGGGGGAGAAAGGTAAAGAAAGGAAGAGAAAGGTGAAGAAAGGTGAAGAAAGGTGAAGAAAGGAAGAGAAAGGAAGAGGAAGGGAGAAAAATGGAGAGGAAGGTAAAAAAGGGGAGAGAAAGGGAGAGAAATGGAGAGAAAGGGAAAGAAAGGTAAAAAAAGGGAGAGAAAGGTGAAAACAGGGAGAGAAAGGTAAAGAAAGGGAGAGAAATTGAGAGAAAGGTAGGGAAAGAGAGGAAGGGACAGAAAGGAAGAAAAATGGAGAGGAAAGAAGAAAAAGGGAGAGAAAGGGAAAGAAAGGAAGAGAAAGGGAAAGAAAGGAAGAGAAAGAGAGAGAAATAAGGCACGGTTTGAAGTTTCAGAGGGCTGGAGCAGCCTCATGCCTGGCCACAACCAGGGGTGGTGGACAACAATCACCAGACCCCGAGGAGACCTCAGACAGCTCCAGGAGCTCCTGGCAATTGCTGGGATCCCCCCAGCCCAGCAGCTTTTGCAGGAATCCCTCTGTCCCACCTGTCTACTGAGAAAAACTTCCTCATCCCTCACGTTTCATCCAAATCAGTGCGATTTTCCACCCTGGATTTGGATTGATGGTGAGGGCTCCACCGAGGTGCCCCAAATCCCACCTTTCCACCTGGGAATGGGGAAGGAAAAAGTCCCGACTACCTCTGGCACCTCTGGGTGACCTGCAGGACACCAAATCCCCTCATTAAATCTGTTGCTGCCTCTGCAGGGTTCAGCTGGGTTCAGTTTTTATCATCGGGGACGGCGAGGTCGCGGCTCAGAAAAAGAAAATTGCTCGCCTCCATTTTGAGCAGAAATTGCGCTCGGTAATAAAATCACTTTGGGAAAATCAACACCTGACCCACCACCGGCGCTGGGCACTGACCGGCACCTCTGGAAGAGCCAAATAAATCCAAATTCCTCCGCCTCCAACCTGCTCTTCCCCTGCAGCACAGCGAAGGCGAAAAGTCATGACTCAAAGTCCCCGGTGGAGAAGCCAAGTTCCCCGAGAATCCTGACAGGCAAGGGATGAGCACAGCATGAAAAATGCAAAGGAAGACTCATCTTTGCCTCAGGACTGGAGGAGAGGCTGAATCCCAGCCCACACAGCCCAAAGAAGGTTTTTTGAAGGGGATCCAACGCTCCAGGAGTTGGGGAAGTAACGTGGATCCACACTCTGGATAGGCTGAAGCATCAAAATGGGGCATCGAGCAGAAATAACCTCTTAATTAAATTAAACCCCCAAAAAGTTCATTTAACTTCCCAGTGAACTCTCCTGAAGATCCCTGCAGCCAAAGGGCGGTGGGAACTAAACTAAAAATACTGAAATGAAACTATAAAAAAAATTAAACTAAATAAACTAAAAAATACTGGAACTAAACTAAAAAACCAAACGAAATAAACTAAATAAACTTAAACTAAAATAAAACTAAACTAAAATAAACTAAAACTAAATAAATAAACTCAAACTAAAAAAACTAAATAAAACTAAACTAAACTAACAAATAAACTAAATAAACTAAAAAAATACTGAACTAAAATACGGAACTTCCAAAGACTTAGGGGAGCAAATTGGTTATGAAAAGAAGACATAGAGGGATTAAATTGTAGGTGAAAAAAAAAGCCTAAAAAGTGTTCTGGGATTTCTTCTTTTCTACCTTTCTCCTCACTAAGCAACCTAGAAAAATGAGAGAAAATTGCAAAATCGGACTGGATGCTCTGGGAACATATAAGAAACGCTTGAGCACCTGCAGTGCTTTAATTAAACCCATTTTTCAAAAAAAATTCTCCATTTCTACCCTCAAAACTGGGATCCTTTTTCAAGGAAGATCTTTTTGGAAAGCTGAGCTGAGTTTCCCAAAAATCCCTTGGGATTGGACCTGCTCAGGCTGAATCAGTTCCCAACTTAATTTAAACTGGGGTATAAGTGAGGTACAAAAATGCTTCATAATTCATGAAATTCACAACCTTTTGCTATTTTGGAGGGGATTTGATCATCAAGGATTGAGAAATCATTCTTTTTAGTCCAGAAAAAAATGATGGAATGATTTTATGGGATAACATAACACAAGTGAGAGCGTTCAGCCAATTCCTCCCTCCAGTTTGCACCAGTCTCAAATACAATATTTCATAAACCTTCAATATCTTATGGACTGCCACTGACGGAGGACAAACAGCATTCCCACAGAATTGGCTCCATGGATTAAAGCAAAACATTTTTATTTTTTGCCGCTGTCAATTTCTCCATTTTCAATTATTTCTGATATTTTTGCTGTTGCCTGCAGGGTAACAAGTTTGATTTTGTGAAGGGCAGCGCTGCCTCCAAAGAATTTATCAGCCTGTTTGTTCTCTGCCCAATTGATTTGACCTTTGCTGGCTCACCTGCTCCTGGAAATTTTCAGGGAAGCCCAGGAGTCACCACGCCAGGGAAGAGCTCTTAAACCAGGTTTTCACGAGTGCTAAACATCTTCATATCCCGGTGATTATGGAGAAAAAAATTGGGAGGACCCAAGAGCTTCCAAACCATCCAGCTCAGGTCATGCAGCAATTCCCAGATCCATCAGCAAAATTTCACTGGAAGAGCAGTGAGAGGGGAAAAAAAGGCAACACAGAAATAGGCAGCAAAGGCATCTGCTGAGGAAAAACACGGCTCCAAAATCTCAACAAAGTCTAAAATTCTTGCTTTGCTATTCATAGCTCCTTCCATCAACTTGTCAGAGGAGATTTCTGACTCTCAGCACAAAAGGTTTCCATCCTGCAGCAGTGGGATTTGCAATTGGATGCAAATGAAGCTGTTTTCCCCACTTTTATGTTTGTATTTCCAGCCCGGTGTTGTTTCATGGAGTGGGAGCAGCTGCCAAAAGTGCTTGGACTGGCTGCCCCTTCCATGGCAACTGTGGTGGGAGCTGGTTTTGGAGGCAGAAAATGACATTTGTGCATTTTGGGGGGTTTTTGTTTCCTCTTTAAATCGTTTCTGTTTGGTGACAGGCTGGACCTGGGATCCCAGCCCCGCTCTCAGCCTCTCCAGGATCAATTCCAAGGCTCATTCCCTGAAATTGTTCCCTCCTTGCAATGCCCACACCTGGGATGAATCCTGGGATGAACCCTGGAATAAGGCCGGGAAGAAATCCTGGAATAAATTCTGGAATAAATCCTGGAAGAAACCCTGGAATAAACCCTGGAATAAATCCTGGAATAAACCCTCCATCTCCCGCATTTCCAGAGCAGAAATCCCTGCCCAGAGCACACAGTGCTCCAGGAACATTCCCATCTTTCCAAAATGAAGTTGTGGTGATTCCCAACGTTTCCTGGGATGGGCAAACACCCAGCTCAGTCTGCTCCAGCTGCAGCTGATGAGAGGAAAATCCTTTAGGATTTTTAGGATCCTTTAGGATTTTTAGGATCCTTTAGGATCCTCTTTTAGGTTCCTTTAGGAATGATGAACCCATTCCCATTAAGTCACCCAGTTATTCCCACAACATCCAGTACAGTTCTGGAATTCACAATCCCACCCCAATCCTTGTTCTCTGTTATTTTAACCCAAACCAGAACACTGAAGGCCACCCAGTCCCCATCAAACCCAACAACCCCCAAAATCATCTTCCCAACCCGTTCATTTTCCATCCCATGGAACCTCTGACAGGTCAATCCCAAACTTCCACATGCTGTGGGATTAAGATGAAGGAAATGGCTCCTTTCCACCAGCCAAGCCCTAAAATTAACTTGTTTTGAACAGATTGCAGCAGAAACAGAACCCTCCCAAGGATGTTCAAACCTCCCAAGCTGCTTTTATCCCAGGCAAGGAATGTTTCATCCACCTGACTCCACTGGCAGAGATCTGAGCCCACCTGTTGGAAAATTCCCTTGGTTGCACGAGAGATGTGCAGTTAAATCAGTGCTCGGAGAAATGGAGAAATAATGGAGAAATAATGGAGAAATAATGGAGAAATAATGGGGAAATAATGGAGAAATAATGGAGAAATAATGGAGAAATAATGAAAAAATTGAGACATGGAGGAATGGAGAAATTGATAAATGGAGAAATGGAGGAATGGAGAAGTCATGGAGAAATGGAGAAATCGGGGAGAAATCATGGAGAAATCATGGAGAAATGATGGAGAAATGGAGAAATGGAGAAATGGAGAAATGGAGAAATGGAGAAACAGAGAAATGGAGAAATTGAGGAATGGAGAAATGGAGAAGAAATGGAGAAATGGAAAAAGGGAGGAATGGAGAAATAGAGAAATAATGGAGGAATGGAGGAATAGAAGAATGGAGAAATGAAAGAATGTAGGAATGGAGAAATGGAGAAATGGAGGAAAGGAGAAATGGAAAAATGGAGAAATGGAGAAATAATGGCAAAAGGGAGGAATGGATAAATAGAGAAAAGGAGAAATGGAGAAATGGAGAAAGAAATGGAGAAATGGAGACAATTCCAACGATCCTGGTGCTTTCATCTCCCTGCTCACAGGAGACTGGGGACAGAGAGGGCAAGAAATCCTCCTGAGGAAATTCCTTAATTTTTAATGTAAACCTGGTGCAGAAAAGTCACTTAAAACCAGTGCAGCCCTTCCATTTCTAATTAGGAGGCATTCGAGTGATGATGGGAGGAACCATTCCAACCATCCCATATTTCCAGAACCTTCTTGGCTGCTTCAAAACCTTTTCTATCGTGTGGGGCAACAAGGGCAGCAGTGAAGAATACCACAAGGAAAATCTAAACCCCACAGTTTTGCTGGTTCCTGGAATTCCAAAATTCCAGGAAATTTCAAAATTCCTGGATTTGAAGGGACCTTGAAGCTCATCTCATTCCACCCCATTCCATGGGCAGGGACACTTCCACCTTTCTCCTTGTCCTCCAAGAACATGGAACCTTCTGTTATCATGGATAGCATTGAATATAAAAATAAGGAATATAAATGAAATATAAAAATAAGGGATTTGGTTCCTTAAGGAGCTGATGAATGTACGAGGGATTGACACCAGGAACTCTGGATTTTGGGAGCTCAGTCTCCCCAGGAATAAATCTCCATCTCAGCCCCTGTTTTTCTGAAGCTTGGGTGATGGCTGTGCTCATGCTCTGATCCTCCTACCCTGTCAAGGCTGGGGGAGCTCCAGGATGAAGGTTGAGGGAGGAATGTCATTTGGAAATGTTTCTGTCACTGTGTCTTCTCTACAAAAAAAAAATAAAAAAAAAAAAACAGGAAGAAAAGGCAAATAACAAAAAAACCCCAACCCACACAGCCTCTTCTCCTCCTCCCAACTCATTGGAAGGAGATATCAAAAATAGGAAAGTTTTGGAGAAGAGGTGCCATCAGTCACCTCCAGTCCCCAGATGGGAACATTTCGGTTCCAAGACACTTCAGCCTCTCACCCAGGCAGAGCTGAACTCTGAGTTAACAAACACGCCGAGTTTCCTTCAGATGAGGTGGAAAAAACCCCAATTAAATTATTTCCTTTTCCCCTTCTCCTTGCCTGGAAAACATGGAGCAGTATCTAAATGTGGATCTGGCTCAGGCTGAGCAAAAATTCTATTTTTCTCCTATTTTTTTCCCTATTTCTCCGCTATTTTTTCTCATATTTTCCCTCAACCTTTCCCTGCCTCTTGCAGCAAAGTGGGAGCATGGCTGTGTTGGGTTCAGGCTGAAAGTCCAGACACCCCAAGGTCACCCCTCAGTCTGGGTGGATGTTTAGGGAAAAACACGAGGGAAACACAACCATGGATTCCTTCTTCCCAATTTCCATAGAAACAGCGACGTGTGGCTTTTCCAAACCAGAAGATCTCATACTATCAGCTGTGTTTATTGTCCCTCGAGGCTGTTCTTTTGGAAGCGCATCTTATTTTCTCTCCGAAATAACTTCAATTTTTGCCCTCTCCAACGCCCCGTGGCAACGAGCTCCACCGCTGGATAACACAGGGAAAAATAACCCCAAAACTTCCTTTATTTTATTTTTTTTTATTTTTATAACCTGCTGATGAGCTTTAAAAGACCACTGCACCAGGCCCTGCAGGTTTGAAAGAGGAATAAGTGCCAAATCATCATTCCTACCTGTGGGGCTGAATTTGAGTCAGTTCAGACTTAATTTCCATAAAACTGCACCGGTGTTGTTTTTCCTTAAGTGCCACTTCCAGAAGGAAGAAAGAGCTGATAATGGATCAATTTGTGCTGTGGTATCAATGTAAATCCACAGCAATCCCATCACCTTGTTAAACCATAAATTTAACCAGGCATTAGTTGGAATAAATTTGGGGTTTTGCAGCTCACTGGGTTTTTCCTTCCAAACCCTCTCCATGTTTTCCAGGAGCATCTCCTGTTTTATAACCAGATTATTTATCCGCAGATGCACGTGATGGGTTTCACCACAGAATTATGGACTGAAAGTTTTATTTCTGAAAGTTTACAGTGTAAAGCAAAAGGCAGCAAAAGCCTAAACAAACTTGCCTTTTAAGCACCCCCATCCAGGCAAAACCACCACCAAAAAGACAGGAATTTAAAATAATCTAAATAATGTCATTGCTTTTCACTGCCTTTTACCTTCCTGGCTCCTAACTTTGTATTTCCTGAAGATACCCAAGGAGAAAACACTTTTAGATTTCTGTTCCCACTCTTCCAGGTAAGAATTCCATGGGGTTTTGACCATGTTTAATTCCCTGGCAAGATTTTGGGATTCAGGTTCTCCCCATGGCCATTCCTCTGCCATCACCCAAAGGACACGACATCAACAAAAATGCTGATAAAAATGGGATAAAAATGGGATAAAAATGAATCCAGAGTTAACAAATACACCGAGTTTCCTTCAGATAACATGAAAAAAACCCCATTAAATTATTTCCTTTTCCCGTTCTCCTTGCCTGAAAAACATGGAGCATTATCTAAATGTGGATCTGGCTCAGGCAGAGCAAAAATTTCAATTTTTCTCCTATTAAACTGATTTCTATATTTCCCCGATTAAACTGATTTCTATTTTTCTCTGATTAAACTGAGGCCCCCCCCCCATAAGATATTCCAGGTGTGAATCCATGCTCTGTAAATCCAGGAGAAATTCAAAGCACCCATGGGGACAACCAGAATTCTGAATTCTCATTTCAGAACCCACCGGGCGTTTTTATATCCCAAAGACACCACTGGGGAGGGCTGCTGGCTCCGAGGCTGGGAAAGTCATTTTAGTGTCAATCCTGCCACAAAATACAGCTCCTCCTGTTAGCAGGGGGGTCAGGAGAAGTGTTTTCATAAAATATTCCTTTCTGCTGACACCGTCCTCGGTCAAGTGCTGGGGCTGATCTCAGCATTCCCTCCTTGGGTCGGTGGCTGGGACGTGACAAGCTCATAAAAAATTCTAAAGGTCAGGCCTGAGCTCCAAGGAACCCATCAGCGAGGAGCTCGGGGCTGAGCTAAATCACAAGTGGCTGCACAAACATTAAATATGAAATGAATGCTGAGCAGCTGTGTCTGCACGGAGATGAGCCACGCCAAGGTGACCCATTCCAGGAGATGAACATTTCCCCTGTCCCTCCTTTTCTCCTCCTTTTCTCCCTCCTTTTCTCCCTCCTCAATTCATCACTGTGGACTCTGGGTGCTGCTGCCACCAACAGCTGGAGGCAATTCCAATGTAATTAAGAAAAAATTAATTTTTGGAATTGCCAAAAAAAATTTTAAGGCTTAGATTAACACCGCTGTCCTGCAACTGGCGAATTCTACTTCATTTCATCCTGAGGATGCTGCTGATTTTATTTTTGATCTGAAATCCCACCCTGATTCAGAGTTACACACTCAGCTTTAAGTGACTTCTGCCTTGTGTGGAGTCGGGGATGATTTGTCCAAGTGTTTCAACGAGGACCTCAGATCCAACATTCATCCTCTGCGGTATCAAAGGGCTCTGAGCTCCCTGTGAGCTTTGGATGAAGACAAAAAGAAGCCCCGCAAAGCCACAACAGCCTCCCCAGCCTTTGCTCTGCCACTACCCCGTCCTTATTCTCTGGCCCCAAGGGCTCATCCCACCCGTGGTCCATGAGAAGGATCTGAGAGCAGGGTCAGCCTCATTACTGCATCCTCCACGAGCATCTCCTGCCCTCCAAGGTCAGCCAGGTTCTCCTTGTTGTGGCTCTCCACAGTTTATTGGGATGAGGCTGAGGAGGAGCACAAAAGCCACACAAAAAACCGACCCAAGGGCGTGTTGTGCTCTCTCCTCTGAAGCGACAACCCTCAGAACCTCAACTTTCAGGTTCTCTCTGTTGTGGCCTCTTCAAGGCCTCTTTTTGGGCCTTTTCATCCAAGTCAGACGGTCACAGCTCCTCGTGTGGGTGGCTTTGAAGGCTCTGCTGAAGCAGGAGGAAAAGCTCCCCTTCTTCTGGCCCTGTTTCATTTATTGTGCCTGGGAACAGCAGCACAGCACCCAGTTTTGTCAGGCAGGTCAGGAGGTTAAGGAAAAGGTCCAAGGAAAAAACTTAACCTCCCTGAGATAGAAATTAGTGCTCACAAAGATGAGTGGGGAAAAGGAATATTGGAGAATAAAAGTGGCCACTTGTATTCCAAGGGCTGCTTTTAGTACAAGACTCACTGGAACTGAATCAGGAATCCATGACCTGAAGAAAAGGCAAAACTTTGTCATTTAAATAGTGAAAGTGGGGACTAAAATCAGCACAACCCATAAACACGACCTCCAACAGAAGAGAAAAAAACCAGATCTTGTGGAGGAAGCCAAAGATGCTGGGTTGGGATGTAGCAAAAATCATCCTGAGTGCCCAGAGTGACTCACAACAACTTCTGTGGACTTCAATCTGACTGAACATTATCCCCATCTCTAAAACAAACTTATTCCTTCACTCCCCTATCCTTATCCCCTTATCCCCTTTTCTATGGTGTGGGCAACAAGGGCAGCACCGAAGGACACCACAAGGAAAATCTAAACCCCACAGTTTTGCTGTTTCCTGGAATTCCAAAATTGGATTTGAAGGGACTTTGGAGCTCATCTCATTCCACCCCATTCCATGGGCAGGGACACTTCCACCTTTGTCTTTGTCCTCCAAGAACGTGGCTGCACTGTTATCAGAGCATTAAATATAAAAATACAGAATAGAAATGAAATATAAAAATAAGGAATTTGGTTCCTTCAGAAGCTGATGGACATACGAGGGACTGACACCAGGAACTCTGGATTTTGGGAGCTCAGTGTCCCCAGGAATAAATCTCCATCTCAGCTCCTGTTTTTCTGAAGTTTGGGTGATGGCTGTGCTCATGCTCTGATCCTCCTACCCTGTCAAGGCTGGGGGAGCTCCAGGATGAAGGTTGAGGGAGGAACGTCATTTGGAAATGTTTCTGTGGCTGTTTCTTCTCCAAAAAAACACAGCAAAAAAAGGCAAATAACAAAAAACCCCCATGTAGCAAAAAGCATCCCGAGTGCCCAGAGTGACTCACAACAACTTCTGTGGACTTCAGTCTGACTGAGCATTAACCCCATCTCTAAAACAAAGTTATTAATTCACTCCCCTATCCTTATCCCTGCAAATGATTCACCCAGGCACCTAAAAATCAAGATTTTAGGCCTCGTTTCCCTCAGTCCCTGCTCCCCACCTGGTGCTTCCTTTCAGGCCGCGCCAGCGCCCGAGGCCTCGCTGCTCGGAAAAGGTCAGGCAGGATTTACAGAGCCTGAACACAGCCCTGGAGGCACAGCCCTCCCCAAACCGCTGTGAAGCTCCAGCTGCATCCCAAACCAGCAGCAGCAGCAGCAGCGCTGGAAATCAGGTCAGACTTGTAGAGCCTGAGAGTTGTGAGCAGGTTGCAGAGTGAGAGAGGGAGAGAGGAGCTCTGCTGAAGGGCTCGCACATCAAGACGAATTAATTTCCTCCAGCTTTGCCATGTTGGGACTGGTGTTACAGCCCTGGGAGCAATCCCTTCTTTTCAGGGTTCTGGGGGAAGGCAGGAGGTCATTTTTTTGTCACTTTTCCTCCTTTTCATGTGGCAGCAGCTCTGTGGAATGTTAATGCTGGCAGACACTCGGTTCCTGGGAACTTCAGTGAGGCGCTGGGTGAGGAGGATCAAGCGCTGCTGCTCTGGAAGTGACAAGGAGCCCAGGTTGACACGCAGGGATTACAACCCCAGGCACTGATTCCTGGCGTGGAAATCAGCTCTGAGATCAGATGTGTGACAGAGACAGCTTGGAAAATGTGAGATACCAGAGCAGGAGGGGAAGTGTGACGGTGTTCACAGGGGTTCTTGGATTGGGGAAGAGACAAAGATCTGACTCCGTGTTTCAGAAGGCTTGATTTATTACTTTATGATATATATTACATTAAAACTATACTAAAAGAATAGAAGAAAAGGTTTCACAGAAGGCTGGATAAGAATAGAAAAAGAAAGAATGATAACAAAGGTTTGTGGCTTGGGCTCTGTGTCCGAGCCAGCTGACTGTGATTGGCCATTAATTAGAAACAACCACATGAGACCAATCCCAGATGCACCTGTTGCATTCCACAGCAGCAGATAATCAATGTTTACATTTTGTTCCTGAGGCCTCCCAGCTTCTCAGGAGGAAAAATCCTAAGGAAAGGATTTTCCATGAAAGACGTCTGCGACAGGGAAGAAAGAGGCGGCAGGGGAGATAAAAATTCAGTGCCACAGCACAAATACAGATTTCTCCAAGAGGAGTCTACTTAACTTTTTGTCTTGGCCAGAGTGAGGGTTGTGTTTCTCTGTATGGCCAGCCGTGCTGAAAACGAGGAGGCAGGAGAAGAATTCATTCATAACCAGGAGACCACTCGCCCCATCTGCTGCTGCCTCTGCTGCCCAGGCTCTGGCAGAAGCTGAGCACAGGAGGGGAGATGAAATCCTGCTCTCTCCCAGCCCTGTCCAAGAGTGAAACCATCTGCAGCAGCAGCAGCAGCAGCAATCACAGCTTGGCTTTAACTTCTTGTGCGCCAAGGGCTCCGTTTATTTGGGCATTGCTGCCACATCAGCCTGAGGGAGCCCAAAAGGGTTTGGGGAAGGGGTGGAAGAGCATGAGAGGGGGATTAAAATGTCCATATTTAACAGATCTTTCATTATCTGCACCCTCTGAGGTGCAGTGAAGCTGTGAGGGTTGCAGGGATTGAGGATTAACCCGGCTGCTGATAGGAATCAGCCAGGTGCAACATTTCCAACTGCAGCAGCCCCAAAATTGCTGTAAAAACACGGGAGAACCACAGCAGCCACGGAGGCTGCTGAGGAGGTGACATGGGGCTGTCAGAATTCAGCTTACAGGAGGTCAAAGAGTCACAGAACTCAATTTATTTGAGTCTAACTACAGCCACGGACGTGATGTTTGCCCATATTTACACAAGAGAATGTTGCACAGGAGAGCTCAAGGCTCAAATAATCAAAACTGGCTGAATTCCCCTTGGATCTGACAAAACGTGAGTGTTTAATAAACTCAGAGATGGTTTTGGAAGGTGTTACTCTGCATCCACAATGCAGGTGTGTAAAATTCCACTTGGCCAAAGGATCTTTCCTGAAAATCCCAGCCTTTAAATCCAACTGAACCAAGGCTGGTCCCCAATCTACAAATCCCATGTTCCACACAATGGACAGAGATGAGTTTTAGGGGGATTTTACAGTCATCTAAAAATTGATTCTGTACTGTGCAGCAATTCCAAAGTTATTTTTTGGAGGGGTTGAAGTTTGGTTCTTTGTTTTTAGACACAATTGTAGAGAACGGGTAGATTATGAGGAGAAGGGGGATTTAAAATCCAGCTGAGCCCAGCTCAAACACACAGATCGGTGACTGCAGGTGCAGGGAATACACAGGGAGGAGGAGCAGGGTTTGTGTGGGCTCTGCGTGTTTAAATCTGGTGGGAAAAGCAAGAGTAAGGAATATAATATAATATAATATAATATAATATAATATAATCAATATAATATAATGTAATTAATATAATATAATGCTATATTATATTTTAAAAATTATATTATATTTCTATATAGTATAGTATATGATTTATGATATGATATATGATATTATATTACATTACGTTACATTACATTACCTTAATATTATATTACATTACATTACATTGTATTAAATTACATTATATTATGTTAGGTATGTAAGAAGTCTGATTGATTATTAAATAGATATTTTGCTTTTTATGAGGAAAAACAGCAAATATTTTGCTTTTTTTTAAATGAGAAAAATAACTATTTTCCTTGTTTGCTCCCAAAATGTGTTTCTGAGAGGCAAGCCCTGTGCACCAGCAGGTTTTGTGTTGGGAAAAGGAAAACACCTCCCTGGGTGTGTGAGGATGTGCACAGGAGGGAGGCAGAAAAATTCCCTCTAAAAGCCCTGGGAAAGACTCAGGGAACATCTCAAGGCATCCGAGGCCAAACACCTCCAGCTCCCAGCAAAATTTATCACAAGTGAGAACAGAGCAAGAGCCAAAATTTGCTTTGCAAGGCGGCAATTTATAGCCAGGCTGGGGCCCGGGCGCCGAGTTTCGCACATTCCCCGTGCCCCAGGCGCTCCTTCCCCTTCCCCACCTGAGGATTCCTGTCTGCCACCTCCCACCCACACGGAAAAAACAAAATTTCCCTGCTGCAAATCCCTCCCCAGACTGTTGTGTAAGCAGAGCTGAAGCACAGAAATTGCTGAGCTCCCTCAGTGGAGGAATGACAGGGTGGGATGGTTGGGATGTCTCAGGTTGCTGTGGTTGAGATGATCTCCAAGGTATTAAAAAATCTCTTTTTTCCCCAGCCCTGTGACTGAAGAAGAAGTCAAGTCAATTTTATATCTTAAAATAAACTTATAAACTTTTTTATCTTTAAAAAAAAATAAACCTTGAAATAACCTGCTTTTCAAGGTTTATTTTTTAAAATCTATTTTTATGATATGTTTCTTTAAAATATTATTATTTATAATATATAATTATAATTTTAGATATAATTCCATATTATTTATTAAAATATTTAATACATTTATTAAAAATAAAATGTTTATTTACTCTTATCTATTACTTTTTTTCCCTGACCTGCTGAGATCTGTCCAGCAGGTTGGGTTGTGGCACAGCCCCTGCCCTTGGGGTGGTGTTGGCTTTTTATACTAAGAACTACGTTTAAGTTTATTTACAATACTACTAAATTTATTTACAATAATTTTCCAATACCTATCACCTATGTTAGACAGTCTGTCTCTACTACTCTAAACCAATCCAAAAGTGTCCCCATCACAGCAGAAGATGGAGGACAAGAAGAAGGAGAAGGAGGACAGGACGCGCTCAGATTCCTCCATCTTGCCTCTTGAACCCCCATTCTGAAACACCAAAATTCTACTTTTTCACCCTGTGATAAATTCACTCTCATTCTACTCAAACTCTTGTGGCTTGTAAATCTCCACACAAAGTTGGTAATTGTTTCCATGGGTTAAAATCAAAGGCACAGGTGGTTTTGGTGTTTTTGATTCCATGCCAAGGTCTCTGAGCCCCCTCCAGGGTCTCAAATCTCCCAGGGCAGCCAGAGGAATGTTCTGGGTCCCAACAGGGATGGATGGAGATGAGAGATTTTTGAAGCCAGGTTGTGGAATTTGAGGTTTACTGCAAAGGGCCTGGGTGGGTGCAGGGCCCTGCTGGGAGCTGCCAAACACAGCTCAGAGCAGGCCTGAGAGAGAGAAAGAGAGTTAAAGAGAGTAATAAAGAGGATGAGAGAGCGAGGTTCCCATTATAATACAAAAAATCTTCCTCTGGTTGTGGAATTTGGGGTTTATTGCAAAGGGCCTGGGTGCAGGGCCCTGCTGGGAGCTGCCAGCCACAACTCAGAGCAGGCCTGAGAGAATTAAAGAGAGGTAAAGAGAGTGGTAAAGAGGATGAGAGAGCGAGGTTCCCGTTACAATATAATAAATCTTCTTCTGGTTGTGGAATTTGGGGTTTATTGCAAAGGGCCTGGGTGCAGGGGCCTTGTTTGGAGCTGCAGCCACAGCTCAGAGCAGGCCCAAAAGAAGTTAAGAGTAAATGTCAGAATCCAGGACAATATTCTCATTCTCATTAACCAATCTAGTACAAGATACAAATCCTACAGCATTTCCATACAGCCTATAAGAATCATTACATTACCATCCTGTGTTACATTTTAAACACTAAAAATTCCTCTTTGGGCCCCTTCTGCCAAGCTGTAGGGTCTGCTCTGACCCTTGGGCCTGTCTGCAAGCAGAGGGTGTTGTTCCATCAAAAGGGGATTACCTTCAGCCAGCCACACCATTGTTTTCCAGTTATTCAGTGACTGAGGGATCTCAAAGCTTGCTTTCATTTCAATCTCACTTATAGTTTCCATATTCTCCAAATCTTTTGCCTGGCAATCATATTTATATATCATATTTATCTTTCCTGTTTCATTTTCCCCAACCCTGCAGTCCTGGAGCCTCCATCCCAAATCCTGGGATATTCCCAGAGCAGCCCTGCCAGGCTGGCTCTGCAGGCACACACCCACTGCTGCACAGAGCCCTCCAAGCTGCTCTAATCCAATTTATGCCCACTCTGTGTTTGCCACCAGCTCTGCAAACCCACAGCACCTCCTCCCTGCTCCCACACACATCTGGTCACCAGCGCTTCCCTTCCCAAACAAATTCCAGCCAGCAAAGCCAACTTTCCCAGCTTTTGGGGTTTATTTATTGATTTTCCTGCCATCTCTGTGCTGCAGCTGCCTCATATCCCAAAAATTGTGGCAGTTCCACTGTGGGATTTGCCCTGTCAGGGGTAGAAAGTGCTCCTGAGAGCTCAGCAGGGCTCAACCCTTGTTTTTGGCACTGGATTTCCACCCCAAATCTGAGGCAGCTCCAGTGAATCCCCACTCCAGCTCCAAAGGGAATTCCAGGCCCTTGCAGGATACACACACCAAGGGGATTTAAAGAGTTTCTTGCTCAGCTCACCAGCTGAAAGCAGCAGCTGGGAAAGTATGGAATTCAGAGTTACACACTAAAGAACTGGAGGATTACAAATAAATGGAAAATAGAAAAGCTGAAATCCTAAGGAATCACTGGCCCCAGTATTCCTAAATCCTCTCCATGAGGCAGCTCCAATGCCTTTGGCAGGATCAGGCCCTGGAGGGAAAGAAATGTTTGGTCCCAGCCCCAAAAATGCTTGGTCCAACCCCAAAAATGTTTGGTCCTGAGAGGAATAGTGGATTTGTCTTTCCAAACAAGCTGGGAGATAAAACCAGCACTGGGAGATAAAAGAAACCATGGGAAGGGTTCCACTGATTGATGAATGGAAGAAGATATTTGCTTTTACAAATGAAGTTTAAGGCTGATGATAAATGAAATTAGACATTGAGAGGTGAAAGAAACAATGGGGAAGAAAAACCCCTAAACTCAGTAAGAATTAAAAATTGAAAGGGAGGTTTGTACATTAGAGGGGAACCTTTGGGATCAGATGTTCCGGGAAATCTGAACCTCTCAAGTACCTCAGAAATGGGGAAAGAGAGAAGGGAAATGTGGCTGGAAATTGGGATAACAAGGGAGGCTGCATCCTCCAAAAATTGGAGAGAGCCCAGGGGATGCCCCATGGCCTCTGCCTTGATTGGAATAAATCAAAGGACTCCTCTGTCTCCTTTTTGGACATAAACCTCTGGTGTTTGTGGATTAATTTTCCTAACAGTCCCAACCCCATAAATGTTTGGTCCCAACCCCATAAATGTTTGCTCCAACCCCATAAATCTGCACGTGGATGTTCCAGCCTCCCCTCGGGGTGCTCACGTTGGTGTCCCAGCAGTGCCGAAGCCCCTCAGCTCTGCACCACGAGGATCAAGAGATTCTCAGATGACAATTCTTGTGACCATCCACTGCAGGGAGGTGGGTGAATGTTATCAGCCTCTCTTCCACGCACAAAATGTGCTGGGATTTCTTATCAGCTCTCATTTTTTGCTCTCTGCTTGTGCAAAAATGCTGGATTCCATCAAGCCCCAGCTTCTGTGGGAAACCTCGCCTAAAAATCCCAACCAAGCACTCAATAACAGTTGTGAAAACTGAAAACCACCCTAAATTCATTTTGAGCACGAGCTACAAGTGCAGAGCTCGCCCTCGGAGACAGCGGGCAGGCGAAAACCAGAAAAGGGACATGGGGAAAACTAAATGGATTTGGAGTGATCATAAAATCACTTTATCAAGCCTTGGCCTGTGGGGTTTAGCTGCTGTCAGGTTGGTCACAGAGCTCTGCTGTGTGGGAGGGTGGGATTTTATTTCACCTGCTTGTTGCAGGTGTTTTTAGAGCCTGGTCAACATCAAAGCTGAGGCAGATGTGGGGTTGCAACAAAAACAGCAATTCCATCGTGCTTAACCAACAAAACCCCAGAGTTTTTTTTGGGGAAAATCCCTCCTCTGTCCAGGTACAGCCTCAAACACAAGCACAGAGTCACAGGGAATTTAATCAGTGCCATTTCTGCAGCACAACAGCCCTGAGGGGTGGGAGGGGATGGGAGGCACATTTGGTGCACCCAAAGCACAGCAATTGCTGTTTATAATTCCTGTGCCCCTCAGTGAGCACCGGGGAATGCTCAGCACGGCAGAAGGAATGAGGAAAGGCCTAGGCCCAGGCTTATCTCTCCTTTTGAGAGCAACACCACTGATTTCAGAGTCAAATCTTCGTGGTTGTGTCATCAACATTTCTAAAAATCCAGGTTGGGTATAGAACTGAACCTGCACACCCCAAAGATCCCAAAGCCCTGGAATGATGGTTTAAACCAGGAGCTTTAGGAGGTGCAACCCCACTGATCCCAAACCTTTGGCTTATCTCTCCTTTCGAGAGCAACCCCACTGATTTCAGAGTCAAATCTTCGTGGTTGTGTCACCAACACCCCTAAAAAGCCAGGGTGGGTACAGAACTGAACCTGCACACCCCAAAAATCCCAAAGCCCTGGAATGATGGTTTAAATCCCCCCCTACATCATTTCTCTCCCCCTCCTCAGAATTAAAACCTCCCACAGTTCTAAATTTAAGCACAACTCACCCTGTGTCAGCGTCCTGAGCAGCCCAGCAGTGTCACCAAAGGCTCCAGCTGAGCCCTGTGGGTGCCATCCCCACTTTGTTTTCCAGGAATTCAACATTCCCAGGCAAATGCTTCCCTCCCAAAGCACTCCCTGTGCTCTCCAGGGCTATGGAAACGCTTCCCTCCAGGGAGCAGGTGCCATATGGGTGTGTAGGCTCAATTAGCACACGCTGACAGATAGCAAGACACTTCAAAAAAAAAAAAAAAAAAAAAAAGGAAAAAAAATATCTCGAGCCTTGGCAAGCTGGGAAAGTTTCTGTATTGATTATGTCATGTTGCATCTTGTGGTGCCTTAACTTAAGAGGTTTGCTGGGAAGGAAAGGGAAAAAAAAAAAAAAAAGCAGAGGAGAAATGGAAAGGAAAAGATGGAGAGGGCTCCTGAAGGAGGCAGAGGGATGGTGACACCAGCCAGGGGCTGTGTACAAATTCCAAACAGGACAGGACTGCTGGGAACGTGCCTTGAGCTGCTTGATTTTCCAGCATCAGCCTCATTCCATGGTTATGACAATGGGAAGATGCCACCAGCTCACGTCCCAGGCAGCAGACACAGAACTCAATGTTACAACTCACTTTATAAGTTTTTTGACCAATGACACAAAGCAAAAGCACATTACAGTATTTATATCTGTATAGTATATATTCTATATTGACAGTAGTTCTATCCAACCACTATAAGCACAGGTACCTTTGGTTAAACAATGCTTGATTATTTCAAATCCAATACCTGCTTGTGAGCCTTAAACACAACGCACAGAGCTCCATTATTAAGCTTCAAACTTCCTAATATCTTGCTAGATATAGATGGATATATTAGATAAACTTTTCTGTAGCTTAGGGAGTTATTCTAGACAAGCATTAATGCACAGATCATTGTTCTATTTGTCCTTTCTTTTCTACATTTTAAATAATTTTTCTGCTGACCAATCTCATGGCTGCTGCTTAGCTCTACTCATAGTTCTGCTGTCTCTGGAGTCTCCATTTTGCAGCTTTCCCAAAACCCTCTGATTTTGTGGATTCCCACAGATGGGAAGGAGCAGCAAAGCTGGGGAGGAGCTCCTTGCCAGGCTCCCCTGCCAAGGGTGGGCACAGGCCCTCCTGGAGCAGACGTTTCATTACTCACACAGCTCTGACTGCCCAAAGTGATCCTAAAGCACTCCGGCACGTGCCGAGGGTCCTCGGGGATGGCTTCCTCCCTGCAGCCATAATGGAACAGCTCTGAACCCAAATTAAACCGGAATGGCTTAATGGCTTCTGAAAATCGACAGATCTGAAAGAGCTGATTTCTTATTCCCCTCCTGCCCGTGTGATTAGAACAGGATGAAAACAGCAAAGTTTTCTCTCTGAAGTGCTGAGGAATCATCAAAACTTCTCCAGGAGGCAGAAAAGAGCAGAATCCCCTCCTTGCATCCTCCAAAAACCCGAGAGACCACAGGGCCTCTCCCTTTACTGGACTAAAGTAAAAGGATTTCTCTGTCTCCTCTTTGAACATAAACCTCTGGTGTTTGTGGATTAATTTTCCTAACAAGGATTAAAAATTAAAAGGAGGGTTTTACAGTAGAGGGAAATCTTCAGTATCAGCTGTATTGGGAGGTCTGAATCTCTCGAGTACCTCAGAAATGGGGAAAACCCCCCAAATTCCGTAAGAATTAAAAATGAAAAGGGAGGGTTATACGTTAGAGGGGAATCTTTGGGATCAGGTGTTCCAGGAAGTCTGAACCTCTCAAGTACCTCAGAAATAGGGAAAGAGAGAAGGGAAATATGGCTGGAAATTGGGATAAAAAGGGAGGCTGCATCCTCCAAAAATTGGAGAGAGCCCAGGGGATGCCCCATGGCCTCTGCCTTGATTGGAATAAAGTCAAAGCACTCCTCTGTCTCCTTTTTGGACATAAACCTCTGGTGTTTGTGGATTAATTTTTGTGACAATGTGAATTCAGAGTTGGTGGGCAGGGAGCAGCTGATGCAGGGCAGAGCACGGGCACTGCAGAGCTCAGGGCTCTGCATTCCTGACTCATCCAGCGCAGCAAATGGAGGAACTCACTGTGAACACCCAGGAGGAATCAAACACCGGGCAGTGATCTGACAGGCACGGCTTCCCTTCCCTTCCCTTCCCTTCCCTTCCCTTCCCTTCCCTTCCCTTCCCTTCCCTTCCCTTCCCCATCCCCAGGGTTTTTCCATGGAATCTGCTCCTGCTCTGTCCACACCACACGTTGCACCTGAACAGGTGAGAATTGGAGGGTGACTGTCACAAACACATTTTATGAAAAATCTTTTTGTTAGGATTTTTTTCTCCTGAGAAGCTGAGAGGCCTCAGAAATGAAATTTAATAATTACAATGATTATCTGCAGCTTTGGAATGCAACAGGTGCGTCTGTGATTGGTCTATGTTAGTTGTTTCTAATTAATGGCCAATCACAGTCCAGCTGTGTCAGAC
The DNA here is from genome assembly GCF_028551555.1 of Melozone crissalis. NCBI lineage: Eukaryota > Metazoa > Chordata > Aves > Passeriformes > Passerellidae > Melozone > Melozone crissalis. Next base: position 130,543 of record NW_026536006.1, read on the forward strand.
TCTCTGAGAGTCACAAGATTTTATTATCATTCCTTTCTATTTCTTTCAAACCTTCTGATGAAATCCTTTCTTCTATTCTTTTAGTATAGTTTTAATATATAATTTTCTTTCAATATAATATATAAAAAATATTATAATATATATAATAAAATAATATCTATCATAACATATATAATAAAATATTAAATCAGCCTTCTGAAACATGGAGTCAAAATTCTTTTTTCTTCCCTGTCCTGAGACCCCTGACAACACAACCACAGGTGACAAAAATCATTTTCCACTCCTGCCTCTCTGTCAAAATTAAAGGATGAAACCCATGCTGGCCATGGAAATTCTGAACGTGCCTAGGAAGGAAAACAACAGCCTTGGCTGGCCCATCCCGTGGTGCAGAGCCTGCAGGGGCTGGGGAAATGCCAGAATAAATAAACAAACACTTGGAGGTGTTCGTGGCCTTGTGTGCAGCACAAGGGAGCACGGGGGGATTTGGATGTGGGAGAGGCACGTGCAGCCTCCTGTGAAAAACACGTTCACTCTGCTGTGAGAATTTAAAGAGTTTAATAAAGGACAAGGGGAGACAAAGGCAGCAAAGCAAAGATTACGATCCTGTTTGCCCCATAGATGCTGAAATCCTGCCCCATAGATTCCCTCTGCCCCATAGATCCTGAAATCCTACTCCATGGATTTCTTCTGCCCCCATAGATCCTGAAGAGATTCAGAGCAAGAAGTTGACACTGCCCAGGCAGAATCCTGTGTTTGAATGGAATTTATGCATCATGGATGAGGTGTATGAATATGCAACAGGCTGTTGCTTTTAAGGGTTAATCCTCTGTTAACATGAGGCCTTTTTTGGGCTTATTTTGCCCAGAAAGAGGTACCTGGACTGTCCATAACTCTTTGTTTTTATTGTCTCATATTGTCCTAATCCAAATTGTCCAAATTTTTATTATTCTAATTATATCACTATTTTAACAACTATTTTATTATTGTTAAACTTCTAAAATTCTAAAAACAAGTGATTGGCGTTTTTCACATGCCAGAAGTTCTCCCACCTGGTGCTCACCCCCTTCCCTTCTGCCTCACTGCTGGGAAATGCTCAGACTGGAGCAGTTGTTTGTCCCCGAGCCTGGATTCCCTGGCAGCTCCTTCCCCCCGTGGTTTCTGTGCTGCACAGATGTTCCAGGGACGCCTCTTTGCCTCCTCGAGTGCCTCTGTGCACAGCTGCTCCCCGCATGGGCCTTGTCCCCAGGCTCTCCTGCTGTCACCAGCACGAGGGGCCTGCTCTCCCTTCTAATGCCAAATTCTCAAAATTAAGGTGATTTTCCTCCTGGGCCCTGCATGGGCTCAGTCCCCAGGCTCTCCTGCTGTCACCAGCACAAGGGGCCTGCTCTCCTTCTCACCCACTCAATGCCAAACTCCCAAAATTAAAGTTATTTAATGCCAAATTCTCAAAATTAAGGTGATTTTCCTCCTGGTCCCTGCATGGGCTTTGTCCCCTGATTCTCCTGTTCTCCTTTTCACCCACTTAATGGCAAATTCCCAAAATTAAAGTTATTTCCCTCCTGGTCCCTGCATGGGCTTTGTCCCCCAGCTCTCCTGTTCTCCTCACCCACTTAATGTCAAACACTCATAATTAAGGTTATTTCCCTCCCTCCCCTGTCTCTGTGGGGTTTTTTTGCCCCATATTTCCCTCACAGATGGCAGAGCCTTCACCCCATTCCTGCTGGTGCGCCAACTCCATGGATTCCAAAAAACAGAACAAAAAAAATTCCAAAAAAATTCCAAAATTCCAAAAATTCCAACATTCAAAAAATTCCAAAATTAAAAAAAAACAGAACAAAATCATTAAATATGGATTGGAAAAGGACAGTTTTAGACTAATATTGACAAAAGATTGCTTTGTTTTTGATGAAGCCACAAGTTGCAAGAAAAACCAAATCTCCAAAAACCATAATATTCTCTTTATACCCTTTTCAGTTTCTCCAGTAAATTTATCATGTTGTTATTTTGATTGTAATGATGTTTTATTATTCCATTGAGTTAATTAAGAAAATCTTTCTGTTAAGATTGATTTTTGTTTTGTCGATTCCACTCGCCCGGAGAGGCTGGGGGGAGAAACTTCAGAAGATTTTGGGGGAGAAACTTCCAGAAGATTTTGGTGCAACGGCCTGGAGTAAAATTCCATCAGGGCTGAGATGCAGCAGAACTCCAGAATTCCAGTTATTTCCATAAAAAAACAGCCATGGGGAGCTCAGCAAGCACCAAGGAGATAATTCACCTCCTCCTGCTAGGCCTGACCTGAAACACTTCAAAAACTGATGTCAAACAAAACCAAGTTTGGATGGGATCAATTGTTTCCTTTCCCTGGGAGAATGTTAACTGAGATATAAAGTGAAATTGTTGATTTAAGCAGCTGTGAACAAACCTTTGTGCTCTGCTGCAGCAGAAACTCTGGGATAAACCTCTGCCACATTCAGTTACATTTTAATCATATCCCCAAAATACCAAATTCCTTCAATTTGATTACAATTGAAAAGAAATCTGTCAGACAGGTATTTTCCTGACATGCAGTTCCAGGGCAGTAGATTTTTTTATGGATTTAATTATTCCAGCTCCTCATCACAGAACAAAATGGTTTTTTGTTTTGATTTTTTTTAGGGATGTAATTATTCCAGCTCCTCATCACACAAATCCAGCCTTCAAAAATGATCCCAGCACAAGGCCCATGGAATCCAGCTGATATTAAACATCAGCAGGGCTCCATTATCAGTTTTTGGATCTGAACATGGTAATATCAGCAATTCTTCTTTTATATTAAAGCTGGATCTTCGGGAGAGAATTCCTTCCCTTGGCAACACTGGTAAATGTGAACTCCCTGGAATTTTTCAGTCCCACATCCATTATGGATGAGATTATTATCAGCAATAACAGGGAAAACCAGAGCGAGAGACAAAAAGATTTGTTTTGGGGAAAGACTTCTTGTTCTCAGGGAAAAAAACCACACAATAGATATGAAAAAATATACTTGGAATAACACATCAAGTCATCTTTCACGGGATGCAAGAATCTGGTTTGGTGTTTAGGAAAGAACTGAATTTTTGCACAGCAAAACAGCACCAAAATATTCCTGATTTGCGTACCTGTGAGCAGCCCTCCCTTGAAAAATGTAAATTATAAATTTCCCTGCTTTCCCAGCAAGCAGAGTTCTGTAAACCAGGCTCACCTTCAGCTTTAAATGAATGTTTACATTGATAAGTAAATTGAAAATTACATCTCCTGCATGCATTACCCACGCTAATTCCACAGCCCTGGCTGCAAATATTGACAGAGCTCGAGCTCATTCATTAGCCCAGATACTTACAAATAATTTGGATACTCCCAGTTTATGTCAACTCCATTTTCCATGCTGGGATCAGGCACAAAAGGGCAGCAAAACACCAGAACTTCACATTTCTGCCTCAAATTCCCAGAGCAGGAAGATGGTTGTGGGTGTTAAGGCTGAAGATGGAGATTTAACTAATTCTGGCAGTTTTTGGAGCTGCTGTTTTCTACCTTCCCCTAAAGAAGCTGCTCCTTCCCATTCCTGGCCTTTCCCCAGTCCATTTGCAGCTGGATTCACCAGCGGGGAGCACAAACAGGGAATTTGGGGCAATAAACTGGGAAATTGCTTGGTTTAGGCTGGGGTTTGTATTCAGTTCCCACCTGTTAGAGGCGGGGCAGTTTTCTGTTCTTTGGGCAGTTTTATTTATCTCTCCCACACCCAATCCTCCCACCAGGAGATCTCTGCTGTTAATGAGCCATTAATTATTAATTATCTCCTGTTCATGGCCAGTGAGTGTCCCTGCATGGCTGATAAAATCCCATAATCCCATGGGGAGATGCTCCATCCAGGGGGAGGAGCCAAACATTCCTGCCTGGATACAATCTGAGGTTTCAAACATTCCTGCCTGGATACAATCTGAGGTTTCAAGGATTCCTACCCGGATACAATCTGAGGTTTCAAACATTCCTACCTGGATACAATCTGAGGTTTCAAGGATTCCTACCCGGATACAATCTGAGATTTCAAACATTCCTACCCGGATACAATCTGAGGTTTCAAACCTTCCTACCTGAATACAATCTGAGATTTCAAACATTCCCGCTTCGATATAATCCGAGGTTTCAAACATTCCTACCTGGATACAATCTGAGCTTTGGGACACCCCAGCAGCCTTTGCCCACTGCATTCCCAGAGAAGCAGCTTTCTTTTCTTCTCCACTGCATTCCCAGAGGAATTCCAGGCCCATCTCCAGCAGCCCTGGAGCTGCAGAGGAAAACTCCCCCCTTGTGCAGGAACCCTGCTCCAGCAGAACCACAGCTGGCACTGCAGGAGGACTGAGCCACCATGGGATGGGGCTGTGCCACCTCCCTGACACACAGCGTGCCAGCTCCTCTTCTGGCTCTCTCAGTGGTTTCTTTTCTTTTTTTGTACTATTGCACCTGTACTTTTAATTTTCCAACTGTTATTCCTGCTCCCATATCTTTGCCTGAGGGCCCCTTAATTTCAAAATTATAATAATTCAGAGGGAGGGGGTTTGCATTTTCCATTTCAAGGGAGGCTCCTGCCTTCCTTAGCAGACACCTCGATTTTCAAACCAAGACAAGCACAAATCAGGAACAGATCCAGCTCTGGACAGAACCAGGATTGTGAACACCCAGGCCTGGCCCCAACCTGAGCAGGAATTCCAGCCCAAGCCCCTTGAGCTTGGGGATGGAGAGAAAGTGAACTGTAAATCATTCCCAAGGCACTTGCAGATAAGGCCTAAACTAATTAATATCAGAATTATTGATGCACAGCAAATATTTTGCAACGAATTTATCTGAAACTCTGCCACCACTTCCCCTTTCCCAGCACTGATTTATAAATCATTGAACAAACAGTGGCATGTCCAATAAATACTTTATGAATGTTTGCCAGCCATTTATCTTACATAATATGATATAAATACATTGCAAATACCACAATGTTTGAGGAGACTGTTTATAAATTACAACTTGAATATCATCAACAGTTTATTGGAGTGCTGCTCCCTTTGTCCAACACGAGGAATTTAAAAGGGATTTTCTAACCCAGGCCCTTTCTAGGATTTTATGACAAGGTTTTATGATGTATTTTGCTCTGAATTATTGTGACCACATTTTCCATCCCAGCGGGACCCTGACATCACCGTATTTTCCAACCTGCCCTCTCTTTCAACCCTAAATTCCCAGAAGGATTTGGGAGGAAAATGCTTTCTTTTCCCTCCCTCATCAGGCTCTCAAGATCCTTGGATCCTGCTGTTCTGAGCACACCCTTTTAGCAACGAGAGCCCTCCAGAGCACTGGGGAGCCCAAGGAGCTGATTGAAAGTCACGAGCTGCTGCAGTTTGTGCCTTATCAACTTGATTTTCCTCTGCCTTTTTAGTACACAAAATATCACTGCGGGGTAGCAGGGGAGGGGGAGGCGGGGACAGAGCCCTGGTTTGACTTTGTCACTGATTTTTGTCTCACTCACACCAAAAGCTGAGAGCGAGCTTGCAAAGAGCTGGGTTTAATCACAGAATCGCCAGGCTGGACCTGACCTTCAAGATCATGGAGTCCAACCCAAGCCCCAGCACCTCAACTCAACCATGGCACCCAAGGGGAAAAAAGGGGGGAGAAAAAGGAAAAAGGCTTTTTTTTGGCATGTAAATGAATCCAATTTCTGACACTGAATTAAGAGAATTCACAGAATTCACAGGATGACTGGGTTGGAAGAGACCTTCAAGACCATTGAGTCCAACCCAGCCCCAGCACCTCAACCTAACCCTGGCACCCAGTGCCACATCCAGGCTTTGTTAAACACACCCAGGGATGGTGACTCCACCACCTCCCCAGGCAGAACATTCCAGAATATTATCCCCCTTTCTGTAAAAAACCTTTTCCTAATATCCAACCTATATTTTTTTCCTAATATCCAACCTATATTTTTTTCTGCTTAACTCTTTTACAGAATGGGATCAGGCTGGGGAGTTTTTATCAGAGAATCATGGAACGGTTTTTATTCAGACAACCATGGAATGGTTTGGGTTGAAAGGGACCTCAAAAATCCATTTCCAACATCCTGCAGGGACACCTGTCACCGTCCCAGGTTGCTCCAAACCCCACCCAACCTGGCCTTGGACACTTCCAGGGATGGGCCAGCCACAACTTCTCCCCCAAAAGGGGCAGATTTATTCTTATTTTTAATTTATTCTTATCTTTATCACACTGATAATGACACTTTTAAAAATCAAGATAATCAAACCTCATCTTCTCAGTGATGAGCAGGATCTCAACATTTCCTGCTCCTGCCCTGAGGAATGGGTGGTCACTCCCTGAAATTTCCTTTTCTCCATTTTTTGGGGATCAAGGAAGGTTTTTCATTCCTGCCCTCCAACAAACCCAAACTCCAAGTCAGTCTGAGCCTTCTTTATTGCTCTCACCCTTATGAGGAAGGCATTAATATCAGGCAGGTAATTTATTTTTCTTAATTTAAGGCAAGGTTCCAGCTTGATGGACTCACCAAACCCCCCCTTCCTTTCTACAGCTTTAAAAAAGTGACAAGTGACATTTAAAGGAGCCAAAACCACCTAAAAATTAATAACTTTCAATACACACTACATTAGAGCCTTAAATCTTCATGCAGCTTGAAAATATCTATAGAAGCACTAGATTTGCCATGGCCATGGTGCCAAATTCCTTCAGGGACTTTTTCCAGTGGGGACTCAGGATGAAATTGTGTTTATCAATCTTGGGAACACTTGCAATTCATTACTGAAAAGGGCAGCTCGTTCCAAAAAGATTTTTTAAAATCTTACAGGAAAATATTGCCAGCCTTGGGAATAACTGGGAGCAGGAGAAGTGCTGGGATGGGCTGTGGGATGCAGATCCCACCCCAGCACTCCCAGGATGGGGGAATTTCAGCCCCCCATGGACATCTGAAAGGTGAATATGAACCAAGGAGAAAAGCAGCATCTGATTTTGCCCAAAATCTTGGAGAATCTGTTATTTAGACCCATCAGTTGTTGGGTTTTTTGCAGAGCATGAAGTTCATAGCTTTGGTTGGAAGCTCAGCAGCTCCTTTGTGACCTCCAAGATGCCACCAAAGCCACCATTCACTAACGAGGTCCTTTCATTAATGTTCCTTTTCTGGGAGAGGAATCCCTGGGAACACCATCAATGTTTAAATTTTTAATTTTTGGGTCTTACCTGGAAAGCTGTTGAGTTTCTCCATTCTCCCTTGCAGAGCAGGCACTTCCCTCACCAGAACTGTGTGAAGAGGAGCAGAAAGGCCTGGACTAAAGAGAGTCACAGTCTGAGGCTGAAGGTGCAACAGAATCACCTGTGAACGCAGGAACTGAGACTTCAAAAAGAGCACAACAAATGTAAAACTCATAACAAAAGGTCAGCACATTAATCTTGACTTTTGGGATTATGGCTGGAGAGTAAAATTTATATGAATTTTATATAAATTTTATATAAATTTTATAAAAATTTGTATAAATTTTAAAAAAATTTATTTGGCTTTAATTGCAGGCAGGAGAATTAAAATTTTGATTTTTGTAAAATCTGGAGCCCCACATCACCTTGTTTTGTTCAGATCGCTTGAGCTCAGCCCAATATCTTCTTTGTTCCAAAGCAATCCAAATTTGTGCCTCTTCCAGACCTTTAGCACTTGAGAAAGGTTTAACTTCATGCCATCAACTCATTCTTGGAGCATTTTCTCCTTTATTTTTAAGGATGCAAACAGAAGTCAGGGGCTTCTTATCCAAACTGGCATCAGGGGATAAACAGAGGAAACCCAGCAACATTTCAGACAGAAAACCATGAATTTACCCAGAGATTGTGCCCACAGGAGTTTATTTTGTTCCCACAATTCCCACTAATTGCCAAGAAAATCTGTAATCTAATGTCAGTTCTAAACATCCTCCAAATCAATGCTGAAATTAGGTTATTTTGAAATAAGGAAATAAAGAAGGGGGAGTTTGTTTAATTTTACCTTCTCTTTCAGTAGCTTTTCCCAGAGCACAGGGGGAAGTTGCATTCAAGACGATTATAAATGAAATTAAAAAAAATAAACAATATATTCTCCAATATCCACATGCCCAGCAGGTAGGGGGGCTAAGGAACAAAACAAACCAAGACAAAAAATATTTCTGGGTGACATTTCCTTTCCCAGTCCTTGCAGACGCAGAATGATCCTCTCAAAAATGACACCAGGGTTATTAAATTGCCGTTAACGATCCTTAAAATAAAAATATTTCCATCCTCATCCTTCAGGAGCATGGGAATGTTGTTCCACTCTGGAATTTTTTTTTTTTTAATATTTTTTCTGGATATTTTTTGTTGTTCCACTCTGGATATTTTTTGTTCCACTCTGGATATTTTTTGGAATGCATCCTCCTGCTGACCTGGAGTTGACAGGAATGGGTGGGAGTTCTTTCATTTCCAGCTGCATGGGTCAGTGTTTTAAACTCGTTGCTTTTCCCTTCCATCCATGGCTCTGCCAAGGCTGACAGATCTCAGGAGATCTGATCTGGAAACTCCTCACCTGGATTTTCACTCCATTTTCTTTTCATTTCCTGCCCAACACTTAATTCTAAATGCATTACCTTCCGTGCTTCGGGTTCATTCTGTGTGTCCACGTTTCCCTGCCTAGCCCAGCACATCCATCCCCATCCTTCCCTGCCTTCCAGGGAAAAATTAATCAGTTTTCCAGGTGAGAAACGCAGGAGACAATAGAATATTGTGTCTGTGAGACAGCACTCAGCACTTGCAGGAATTCATTAAGCCTCGTGGCCAAGATTTTGCATAACACACCCAAATAAATACCTGAAATAATCACCAAATTCATTCTGCCCTAAACTTTGTCAATGTGTTATTCCCCCTCCAGATAAAAACTCATCCCTTGTGTTCTAATCGGAGCTGGTTTAGCTCCAGCTCAATTTTGCAGATGAAAAACCTCCCTTCTGATTAAAACTCCAATTTTTAGTTTAAAAAAAAAAGGTTGTTTTCCCTCTCTTCCCCTCCCCCAGCCCCCAAACCACCTCTTTTTTTAGCCAAACCAAATAAATTGAGCTTCTTCAGACTCAGGTTGTTTAAATTCAGAACAATTCCCTGATTTCCTTCCAAGAGGGGAGGAACAGGATCCAGCATTGTCCCCGTGTCACACACCCAGAGAAATCATTCAAACAGTGCCGTGGCTGTGGTGTCCCAACCACAAAATAATATGTTTATTTTTTTTTTCCACCACTTCTTTTTTTTTTTTTCTGTTTGTTTGTTTGTTGTTGTCATTTTATTGATAAAAACTACACAAAAACTAACTGATCATAATAATTAATAAAAAAACAAAACCAAAACCCAAACCAAAAAAACAACATTACACATTCTGCCGTGTTTTAGAAATTGTGTCAGCCAGTGAGTTGCCCTAAATGCTCCTTAAAAGATTCTCCTTCTGATCCATTTCAAGCACTTCACTTCCATTTTGGTTCCCAAACGTCCACGAATTTTGTTTAACAAGCACCACTGGCCTGGAAATCTGAGTTGTGACTCCGTTGCAGTATTTCCCCCTTTTTTTTTTTTTAGAGCCCAAAAAGGAATTAGAGTGTCAACAATGAAGCACAATGAAGATAAAAAAAAATCAAAAGCCCCCTCCATAGTGTACAGCCTGTGTCTTAAATGTACATGCACCCGAGTTTCTTTGTTTCTGCTGCATCAATTGCCAAGGTCCTTTTGGTTCAACATAAGCTTTAATGCCCATGTCTGAAGGTTGAAATATTAATGCTCAACCACTTAAAAAACAACCCCCGAAAAAATAATCCAACCCCCGAAAGGAAAAAAAGAAAATATAGAGCTATCTTTTGTTGGCTTAAAAAGAACAAAAATAGTCAACGGATCTTTGTAATAAACACTTAATAAGGGAACATGGCTGACCCTCCCCAGAGCCTTGCCCTCCCCACCCCATTTATTTTTTACCTGTGGTTCTCCTTCCCTGGAACCGTGCAATGTAGAAAAATCAAATATACAAACAAAACTCTTAATCCATCCCTTTATGTAGCTAGAGTGAAATCTATTTGCTGTCGCCGCCGTCGCTGTCGTTCTTTTTAATAAGAACTCGACAATCTCTCTCTCTCTTTAATATTTACACTGAGGAATTTCTTTGAAAGTTTAAAGCGAAGGGAAAAAATCCTGAAGTTTCTCCGCGCCGCGAGTTCCGCGCCGCGCCGCCACCTCCTTGTCCTCGGGAGCGTTTCCCCGCGGGAACGGCGGCGTTGGAACAACCTTGCCTGGTCTCCTGCAGGACCAAAGGTCCCTCCCAGAGCTGTCCCCAAGAGGCGGTTGGCCAACGTTAGTTGGGTATTCTCTCGATGTAGATGGCGGGGGCGGCGGAGCGCGCGATGGTGGCGATGAAGCTGTGCTCGCGGCCCAGGTCCAGCGTGGAGGGCTCCGCCGGGTCCCTGGACACCGTCTCGTAGCCCTTGTTGACGTGGAGGGGCTTGTGGGCCTGGCAGTAGCCGATCACGGGCTGGTCGTAGCTGTAGTAGGGTAAGGTCTTCATGTGGTGAGGGACCTGCATGAGGAACGGGAGCAAAGAGCAGCAGATGAGCGTCGTGGTTGTGCAGCATCACCAGAAATCCCAACGCGGCCTCAATCATCAGAAATCCCAATGAGGCCTCAATCGCCAGAAATCCCAACACGGCCTCAACCCCCTGGGATCAGCCCACAGGAGAAAGCCCTGAGGGCTCCCAGCTCCCTGCAGCACCTTCAGGTCCCTCTGGGGCGGCACTGCCAGGCTGGGGGAGCTGTGGGAGGAGGAAATGCTCCAGGGGGATCTTGGAGCCTATCTTAGAGTGATAAAAGGGAAGGAGAAGGATTGTTTATATGGATAGTAGTTTTGCACTGCCAGAGGGATATTGGGATGGAATTCCTCCCTGGGATGGAATTCCCAGAGGAGCTGTGGCTGCCCCTGGATCCCTGGAAGTGCCCAAGGCCAGGTTGGAGCACCCTGGTCTATGGAAAGTGTGGGACCCATGATGGGGCTGGATGGGCTTTGGGGTCTCCTCCAACCCAAACTATTCCAGGATTCCATGGGCAGGTTTGGATGGGATTTTGGGAAGAACTATTGGGAGAGGGGCTGGGATGGAATTCCCAGAGCAGCTGGGATCCCTGGAAATGCCCAAGGCCAGGTTAGAGCCCCCTGGTCTATGGAAAGTGTGGGACCCATGGTGGCGCTGGAATGGGATGATTTTAAGGTCCCTCCCGCCCCAAACTGTTCCAGAATTCCATGATCTGTGTCGCCACTCCTGGATGGATCCTGCCTGGCAGTGCCAGAGCCAGAGCAGAGGGAGCTGCTCTCCCTTCCTCTTTCCCTTTCCCCAGTTTGTGGGCAGATGCTCAAACTGCTCCGTTCTGGCTCTTTTGGATGACCCAGCTCTGAAAACACAAACCAAGGGGTTTGTAAACCCAGCAGCTTCCAAAAGCGCCTGGAAAGGTGCTGAGTGCTTCCAGAGCAGCCTGGGAATGGGAAAGGCAGAGGCAGCTGGCGGCAGGGGTGGTGCCAGCACAGCTGGAACATCTGTTTGTTGCTTCCAGGACAAAGCTGCTCCCCCAAGGTCACGGTTCCCTGCGTTCTTTATCTCCCAACCTCCCTGAGATAAATCCTGTCAAAGCAGCTCCACTGCTGCTCACCAGAGCTGAGCACATCCACACCTTGTACAAATGGATTTCCAAACCCTGAATGCCAACTCTTCCTTATGTAAATCTTCAGAAACTGCCAGCCCCCCACCTGCTTTTTTTGCTTTTTTTCTTCTTTTTTTTTTTTCCCCCCCTTCCATAAATATTCCACGCTTGCAAATGTTAATCCTACGACTAAATATGATTTATGGCACAACATCAGATACAAATCTTTGCAGATAATTTTATCATCTGCAAGAGATGAGCTGATCAAGTCGAAAGAAATATGCTCTGAGGGAGAAAAACACATGTGGCAGGAGAGAGAGAGAGGCGAGAGTTGATTCTAACGCTGCCAGCAAACCTGAGCTCATTATAGCTGCAGATATCCTACACATAATCCAATCTTGGAACAAATGCCTTTTGATTTTCCAGGCTGAACTTTAAGTGAAGACCAGCAGAGCTAATTTCACCCAAATTTTCATTGCTCCGTGCGCCTCATCCCAAAAAAATAAAAGTATGGAAAAAGCAAAGGCGTTAAAGCTAATTGGGAAACTTTGCAGGGTCAGAGTTCCTCTTGATGTGGAGCCCCTGCAGAACGCTGGAGAGATCCCAAAAACCCTTCCAAGAGCTGGAATTCAGCTGCAGATTTGATTTGACGCGGCAGCTGAGCGGCAGGGACGCAGAGGACAAGCTGCCGGGTGGAATTTGATGGGACAACTGTGCTCACTTGTGGAGTCACAGGAGCACGGATCTCCCCTGGATAGAGCAATATCCGTGCCAGTCCCTGTCTCAGCTTTAAGGCAGCTTTTGATGATCCCATAAAAGCCAAGGACTGTTTGTGTTCCGGAGAGCTGAGGGATGGAGGTCCTGGCTGCAATAACACACAGCTCATTGAGCACCTGAGGCCGGGCTGCAAGCTCCAAACCGAGGCAGAGTGTTGCAGATATAAATTATAATGTTGGCTTTTCGCAAATATGAAAATGGATTTTATGTGCGTGGTGTTCAAGTGATTTTGCTATAGACATATAGTTTTCATTTCAGATATATATATCTGAAATATATATATTTATGATATATTATATTTATGATATTTATATTTATTATCTGAAATATATGTATATATTTCAGATATATATTTTTGTATTATTATATATATTGGCTTTTTGCAAATATGAAAATGGATTTTATGTGTGTGATGTTAAAGTGACTGGGTTAGAGATATAGTTTTTATTTCAGATATATATATCTGAAATATATATATTTAAGATATATTATATTATATTTATTATCTGAAACATATATATTTAAGATATAATATATTTATATTTATTATCTGAAATGTAGATATATATTTCAGATATATATTTCTGAAATATGTATTTTTAAGATATATTATATTTATATTTATATTTATATTTATATTTATATTTATATGTATATTTATATTTATAATCTGAAATAGATATATATTTCATATATATATTATAATATTGGCTTTTTGCAAATATGAAAATAGATTTTATGTGTGTGGTGTTAAAGTGACTTTGTTATAGAGATCCAGTTTTTATTTCTGTTGTTAATTAAGCTTAGAGATAGTGGTGGAATAGCTGTTTGTGTTAAAATTCCTGCTGGGATGGGATAACACCCAATGCACGCAGGATGAACACAGCTGCACAGATCTGCCAACCATCAGCACCCACCCTCTGAAGGCAGCGTGCACAAAGGCCCAAAAACTGGAGGTGATAATAAAAAATAAACTGAAACCTGTCCTTCCCTGGAAAACAGCTCTGCATCTGCAGGGAGACACAGGGCTCAGTTTTTATTTACTCTGAGGTGACTCCAGGTGACACCTGAGCCCCCAAAAAGCCTTTCCAGGACACAGCCTTGCTGCAGTTGTGGGGACAATTGTGCCAGCACTCATCCAGGAAAATGATGGAAAACACTGGGGATGCTGTTCACAACACACAAAGCTGTTACCATTCTATTTTTACAGATCCAGAGATCAACAAAACACGTTCAATATCATCTAAGTTGCAGAGAATTAATTTTAGAAGTGTTTTTGTTCCAGGTTCTGAGGTAATTTATTTTTTTTTTCCCACTCCTGCTATGGAACTAATACCTGAGACGCTCAGATATAACCTTGCACAAGTCGTTTTATGAGCTGTAAAATGAGAAGCTTCAGCCCTGCCCCTGCTTGTCCTTGGAGTCTGGAGCTCTTTGAGGTGAGGACTGTTTGTGCAGAGACTGAAACAACCCAGCTGTGACCTGAGCTGGGCCTGTTCAGCTGCTTTGGCCTCCAAGAGACAAAAAAATAAAAATCAGAACAAATTCCAGTCAGGTAAAATTTAAAAAATCCAGACAAATAAATACAGCCCTGAGATTGTGGGGGTGGAGTTTCCATCCTTTGGGGGGATTTAACATGGAATCGTGGAATGGTTTGGGTTGAAAAGGACCTTAAAGTCCATCCAGTGCCATGGGCAGGGACATTTTCCACTGTCCCAGGTGGCTCCAACCTGGCTTTGACACTTCCAGAGATAGGGCATTCACAATTCTCTGATCTGTTGTGACCCTGCACATCATTTTTTCTGAAAATCTTCTCTTTAATTTTTCTCTTTTCATCCCCATTTTCATTTTTAAAACCAGCACTGCCCAATCCTTACCTGAAGCACTGAAAATTTTTGCAGCAGGAAAACAGAAATCAGCACGAGAACGAGCTCCAGAATCAGACACACAATGAACATTTTGGGTTTGGCCCTTATGATAGAACTGTGATCCTTCCCTGGGAGGATGGGGAGGGGATGGGATGGAATTCCCAGAGGATCTGGGGCTGCCCTGGATCCTTGGAAGTGTCCAAGTCCAGGCTTGGAGAACCTTGGGACAATGAGACATGTCCTTGTCATGGCAGGGTGGCACTGGATGGGCTTTGAGGTCCCTTCACACCCAAAACATTCCATGGAGATTTCATTATTCTATCCAAAATTATTTCATAATTCTACCCAAAACTGCAACCAGCTAATTAAGCAAAGCCTGGAGTTGTTCCCCTGTGAGAGCTGGAATTTTTCAGCGAGTTTAGGCCTGGATTAGTTTCCCAGTATTGACTTCTCAAGCCCACACCCCACAGATCTCCACCCTAAACGTAATAAATGTTGCACCCAAGCAGCCACACACTTCAAACAGGGCTCCTGTGAGGAGCACAATTTACACAAATCCCCAGCTACAGGAGGAAGACAAAAGGTTTAGCGGTGGGAGTTTAAGGAATGCAAATCCTCCTTGTCAAAGCCCAAGTGACACTGGAGAGGTTCCCAGCTCAGCAGCTTCCTTGCAGCACAAGTGCTCCCCTCAAAAACAGCTGGAGGAACTGAAGTGATCCAAAATTCAGGGAGATTTGGGTGTACATGAAAAGGTGTTACCCAAAATTCAGGGAGATTCTGGCCTACATGAAAAGCTGTTACCTGAAATTGAGGGAGAATCTGTTCTGCATTAAAATGGTGTCACCCAAAATTCAGGTTGATTCTGGCCTGCATTGAAAAGGTGTTAACCAAAATTCAGGTTCATTTGGGTCTGCATGAAAAGGTGTTAACCAGAATTCAGGTTCATTCTGGCCTGCATTGAAAAGGTGTTACCTGAAATTTAGGGAGAATCTGGCCTGGTGTTAAATGATGTTACCCAAAATTCAAAAAGGTGTTATCCAAACTTCAGGTTGATTCTGTTCTGCATTGAAAGGTGTTACTTGAAATTTAGGTTGATTTGGGCCTACATGAAAAGGTGGTAACCAAAATTCAGGTTGATTCTGTTCTGCATTGAAAAGGTGTTACCCAAAATTCAAAATGGTGTTACCCAAAATTCAGGTTGATTCTGTTCTGCATTGAAAAGGTGTTAACAAAAATTCAGGTTGATTCTGGCTGGCATCAAAATGGTGTCACCCAAAATTCAGGTTCATTCAAGCCTGCATGAAAAGGTGTTACCCAAAATTCAGGTTGATTTGGGCCTGCATGACAAAGGTGTTACCCAAAATTCCAAATGGTGTTACCCAAAATTCAGGTTGATTCTGTTCTGCATTGAAAAGGTGTTACCCAAAATTCCAAATGGTGTTACCCAAAATTCAGGTTGATTCTGTTCTGCATTGAAAAGGTGTTACCCAAAATTCCAAATGGTGTTACCCAAAATTCCGGTTGATTCTGGCCTGCATACAAAGGTGTTTTCCAGCATGCCCTGCCCACCTGTCCTCTGACAGCCTCCACTGATGTTCAGCTCAACCCTCAGGCATCCAAACATGCAAATGCAGGGACCCACACTGCAATCTGCATTCTTTGTCTTTTATGTTTCTTTGACACAGCACTGAATTCTATCAGCTTTACTTAGGCTGAAAATGTCTGGGAGTGTGATTACCCCACATGAAAGTTCTATTGAAAATAGTCAGAGTTTAGAATTCAGCCTCGACTTCTGTTTTTTGTAGGTGCAGCATTCAAAACCTAGATTTTTAGCCAAACATCAATAAAAATCCTTATTCTGGAGCTTGGAAAGCACTGCAGTATTACAGGGATGTAACCTCTCCATATTCCCACTGGATTCAGGGAGCTTTCAAGGATTTGGACTGGGGTCCGAGTGATGCTGAGTGACCTCATTTCCAGAGTGCTTTTCCCTCTCTCTCTCACCTCTCCTGTGTTGTTAAACACTCACACATTCTTAATTCCTTGCTCTGCCTCCCAACAGGACACCTCAGACAAGCTGGAATCCAGCCCAACATGATCTCCAGGATGTGACACCTCCCTACCAAGCAATTCCAGGAGGGAAATGCCAACTTCTGTGCCCAGCTGCAGCTCCTGCTCGGGTATTTCCCTCTGTGCTCACAGCAGCAGCCTCATTGCAGGGAATCAGGCAGGCACGACCTCCCTGCCTCACTTCAACCAGGTGAAATCACCCATTCTCAGGTTGAAACGATTCCCTGGAGTTTGTTAAATAAAACTTTGGCTGCCCAGGTTTTGGGAACAGGTTGTATTTTGTTGGAAATACGATGAGTTTGTTCTCTGTGCTCATTTTGGAGGATGGGTTTCTCAGCATCCATCATCCTGCAGAGCAGGAAAAGTCCTTGTGGAGAGTCAGGAATGGCCGTGGCTGTCGGGGTGACTCAGTGCCAGAATTCCCACCAGGAGACAGGGAAATGGAATCTATGGAAGGACTGGCAAGCCCAGCAGTCTCTGGGGAGAAGTTTGGATGGAGTGGAGTTTATTTTATCCCCGAAAGGAGATGGTGCAAAGGCTCACGCTGTCACTGGAGCCTCACACAAATGACTGCTCCAGAAGGAGCCTAAACCCGGATCCTGGCAGGGAAAATGATGCATTTCTGAGTCCCAGGCTGTCTCAGCTGCCTCAGTCTGGACACCTGGGCTTTATCCAGGCACTGCTCAGACACTGCAGTTCAAATCCTTCAATTTCCAAGAGGAGGAACACCCTGGTTTGAAAACTCAATGCCTGCTCCATCCCTGCTGCTGGAGGCTGCCAGGGCACAACCAGCCCTGCCCTACAGGGAACACATTTCCCTTTTTAAACAATAAAAATGCAGCATGAACATTGCCTGGTAGCTGAACATCATCTGGTTTGACATTTGCTGGTAATCTCTAATCCAGGTAAACTGATTCCTGTGGAAGTGCTTGCCCAGTTAATGATTCCATGAATTAATTACGCACAACTTTAGGAGCTGTGGAAACTCAGAGTTACTAAACATGGCAGCGATGTTTTCTCATTAGCACTAATATTTAGCACCATGACTTCATTGGTGAATTAGGGGGACACATTTCCCTTTTTAAACAATAAAAACACAGTATGAATGTTCTCTGGTAGTTGAACATCATCTGGTTTGACATTTGCTGGTAAACTGATTCCTTTGGAGGTGCTTGCCTAGTTAATGATTCCATGAATTAATTACACCCAACTTTAGGAGCTGTGGAAACTCAGGGTTACAAAATGTGGCAGCGATTTTCTCTTTAATGCTAATATTTAGTCTCAGAGCACCATGACTTCATTGGTGAATTAGAGGGATACATTTCCCCTTTTAAACAGCATGAATATTCCCTGGTAGCTCAACATCATCTGGTTTGACATTTGCTGGTAACCTGCAATCCAGGTAAACTGATTCTTGTGGAAATGCTTGCCCAGTTAATGATTAGATGAATTAATTACACACAACTTTAGGAGCTGTGGAAACTCGGAGTTACAAAACGTGGAAGCGATGTTTTCTCATTAGCGCTAATATTTAGTCTCAGAGCACCATGACTTCATTGGTGAATTAGCATCGGAGCTGTTGATAAATCAAATTCAGAGTTCATTTCCAAGCTGATCATAATTTAGAGTAAAAATAAGCAAGATGTTCTGTGGTAGCGCGGTGATTAGCGGAGCAGGCGGCTTCACCTCAGAGACAGATTGATTGGGCACATTAGGCAGACAGAGTTGGGATAAACAATTCCAGCGCATTTCACGCCGCTGAAAAATCACAGGCAATGGCCCTGGAACATCCCTTTGGAGGCAGAGCAGAAAAATTTCCCTATTCAGGAAAATGCCCTATCAAACATTCCCATCAAACACGTTCCGAAGGACAAGCGCGGGTGCTGAGCTCAGCGCTGAAATATGAGCAGGTCTGCGTGCTCTGCTTCCACTTGGAACAGACACAAAAGTGCCTGGCTGCTGTTTGGAGCAGGCCTTTTGTTCTGCAGTTCGTGTTTCCTCAGGTAATTCTCATTGATTAAAACAAAAGAATCCAAAATCTCGTCTATTAAAACATTTAGCCCGTGCTTGGCTCTGAGGAGGGCTGGTGAGCTCTGCTGTCACTGAGCTGGGCCCTGTGGCACCTGAGGAGCTCAGGAAAGAAGAAAAAGGAAATTTGCCAGCTGCAGTTTTGCAGATTTAGGTGAAGGTCTTCAAGCTCCTCAGTTAGCCCACGATTTCTGAGAGTTGCAGATCCCACTGGGCTTGGTGCCTCTGTTAGGCCAGAATCTCCCTGAATTTCGGGTAACACCAAAAGCTGGGGTTGGAGGTGCAATTCCCACAGTCAGTCTCTTGCAATTTGAGTAAATTTCCAATTTACTTCGTACTGCAGACAGAAACCATCCTGGATTCTCTCTTCTTTCCTCCCAAATCACATCCATGGTCTTTGTCTGGAGGGCTGAGGGAGGAGTTGGTAGCCTCAGGCTGGAGAAAAGGTCCCACAGGGCATTGAGCCACTGACCCAAAATCAGGAGTTCCAGAAAAAAACCCACCAACTATCTGTTGGTTTTCTCCAGGAAATCCAGGACAACCTGCTGAACATCCACCAAGGGCTGGCATTCCATGGGGATGTGGCAGATTTGGAGCCTAAATTCTACAAAATTATCATTCTACAAAATTATAATTGATCTCGTTAATTCTTGTATTTCTATGGGAATGGGATCCCAAAATTGGCATGGATTGGCAGAAGAGAGGTCTTGGTATGGAAAATGTAGAGAAACATTTTCTCTACATGGGACAAAGATGCTGCAGCCCCCAGTTCCTTCTCCAGGTCCTATTAAAGGTCTATTTGTAGCTCATAAAAGGCCAACTGATAATTAGTAACTACAGGAATTAAACAAACATCATTGTGTTAGATGTGATTAGAGGCACATTAACCTAAGAAATTGCACATCTTGGTAATAAGCAATTTAGGAATCTATGGGATTATGTAATACTTCATAGAATTGGTCAATTTAATACAAACTGAATTAAAATACAGCTATTAATTTCTAATTTGAGATGAAAGCATTCACCGACTTCTAAACCATCCTCAGGCCAGCCTGGGTGCAGCAAAGAGAGAACTTTTATGATTTATTGGGTTGCCCTTGCCGAGCGCATCCCAGGTTTTAAAGCCCTGTAACATCACACTGACAGTTCCACTGACACTGTGAACTGAATTTGAAGATTTCCTCGCCTTCCCTACAGATAAATTCCTAATCCTTCTCTCCAATCACACAAATGCCTTCCCCTTTAAAGCAGAACCTCTCCACGGACTCTTTAGCTGAGTGTGTTTTTCTAGAGATCAGGAGAAAAATCATCCACACCCCACTGCTCCCTCCATGGGCAGATTTGATCTTTCAATCAGGAAATGAAAAGGTTTCCCTAAAGGAAACTCCCAGAAAGAAGAAAAAGCCTTCTAAGCCTTGTTATTGTTCCTTGGGCAAAATATTTCTTTTAAATGGCTTGATCTGTTTTTTTATGACGTATCTGGCTCCTGAAGAAAAGCCCCACTGAGGAAAAACTCGGCATGAGATGCACAGGAACCTTTGATTTTCTGCCTTGGAGGGCTGATCAAATAAACAAATTATCTAGATATTCTAATTAGAAAGCCATTAATAATTGCTTTGAGTGCTCTTGGGATTGTTTCCTCTGGAAGTCGATAGAGATGGAATCCTGGGGATGAAACAGAGAGTCCCTCAAACACAGCACAGTCCCTTGGAGTAGTTCCTTATCCACAGGTAGAAAAATCCCAGTGGGAGCCTCTCCATATCTTTGGGTGCACAGACTTTCCAAAATTTTAGTCAGCACAGCTTTTATTTATTCACTTGAAGCTCATTTTTCCACAGGAATTTGTGCTCCCCACTCATGGCAGAGCTGCAAACTGAATTGAGTTTGAACTCAACCTCTCAGGCCAGGCCAAAGGTGCCTCCAGCCCAAAAGATCACAAAGAAAGAGCAGAAAAAGGGTCAAGAATCCCATAATGACACCCCCAGAGCCTTCTCCTGACCTCCAGCACTCCCAGCTTGCTGAATTTCTGCTGTTTCAACCCCAAAATTCCATGGACCTGGACCTTCCATGGTATTCCAGGGCCTGCCTGGAAGGCCCAACTCCATGGAATTTGGGCCTGCAGCACAGACCTTCCAAAATTTTAGTCAACTCAGATTTTATTTAGACACTTTAAGCTCTTTTTTCCCCAGGGATTTGTGCTCCCCACTCATGCAGAGATGCAGACTGAATTGAGTTTGAACTCAACCTCTCAGGCCAGGCCAAAGGTGCCACAAAGAGCAGAAAAAGGATCGAAAATCCCGTAATGACACTCCCAGAGCCTCCTCCTGACCTCCAGCACTCCCAGCTTGCTGAATTCTTACTGTTTCAGCCCAAAATTCCATGGAGCTGGACCTTCCATGTTATTCCAGAGCATCATGTGGGGAATAGGGCACATTCTTCAAAAAAAAAAAAAATAGAATTATGGCAATAAAAGGAAAGGTGCAGTTGCTCTTCCATGTGGTGATCCAAAAGATGGCAACTGCTCCCTCCATTAGTCCCAACAAATAAATCCAGGATTTAATAGGAACATCTGATCCTGCTGCTGCCACGGTGACAGATGAAGGAGCTGCAGAATGAGGGGAATAAGTCTCTGTCTCATATTCAAACTCTGCTTTTCATTAGATCTGCCCGGAATTGATGGGCTGCAAAAGAGCTCTCCAGGAATTGATGGCTTCTCCAAAGGTTTTTAAATACTGTTTCAAGTTGTGCATTGATCCTGTGCATCAAGAGAACAAAAACAGTGTTTCCTAAAGCAGGGGGAACATGGCTCAAATTGTAAAATATTTTGTCCTAAAGATATGAGAGGATATAAACAAAACACTGGGTATCAAACAACACCAGCATGAGAAGAAAGGGATTAAAAAAAGGGGAAATTTCCCTGCATTGTTACCTGTTTATCCTAGACACTAAAGGTTTTGGCTGCAATCAGGTGAATCTCAACCCATTTTGATTTAAAAATTGCTTAGAACTACATTTGTAATTGGCACATTCGTAAATGACACCAATTCCATTTAATATGGCAATATTCAAAATTGAAATAACATCCAGCCCCTGCACCCCCAGCAAACTGTAAGAAAACAAAGTCCTGCTCTGCCATTATTTGAAATTCAATGCTCAATGCTGGCCCAAAAGAGCAGATAATTTGGGGTTTTCCAGTCATCTCAAGGGATCATTCTTTACAGAAAATGGGTGTCAAAGGAAGGGATGAGTGGAGGAGAAATGAGAGAGATGGAGGAGAAATGAGAGAGATGGAGGAGAATTATATATATATATAAATATATATATGTATATATAAAATACATATACAAATATATTTTATATATGTAATATATTTAAAATACACATATATTAATATATGTGTACATATACATATATAAAATATGTATAATTTATGCATTTATTAAACATACAAAATATATACATATATATTTTATATATAATATATATATTATATGTATCATATATAAAAATAAATATATATAAAATATATAAAAATATGTAGTATATATACATATATTGGAAAAATATAAAAACATACATATATATGCATACATATATGCATATATATATATGTACATATACATATATATTTTTATATATTTATATTTATATATATTATTTATATATTTTAAAACAGATAAATAAAAATATATACATATACATATACATATACATATACATATACAATATGTACATATACAATATATATATGTATATATATATATATATATATGCCTGATAAATTTTCTTCTTTTCCCCACTGCCCAGCCTGCCTAGCAAGCAAATATCCCAGAGGGAATGAACCAAAAAGAGATTGCTAAACCATGGCTTTAGAGATCTCCAAGCTTGCATTACTACACGTGAATACAATCCTGTCCAGGACAGAGCATCCCCAGCACTGTCAGGATGCTCCTGGAGCAGCTGCCAGGAGCCAAATCTGCCCTTTCCACACAGAGATGTGAGAATTTCTCTGGAAAAGCAGAGTTCAGTCCCGTCCAGCGGGAAGCAAGCGATTTCCCCGCCCAGCCGAGCGCTCTTGGATGCGGCCAGGAGAGGGCTGCAGAGCACCTGAGTCACTGCAGGACACGAAACAGCACAAACACGGATGCTGTTCTCAAGGTGGAAAAGGGAACTTTATTTCCTGGCTCCAACATTTATAGATTTGCAAAAGTGACAGTGGATTGGAGGGCGGTGTGTGGAGGTGTTCTCAGGGGTCCCAGGATGAGGGAAGAGATGAGAATCTTGTGTCCATGTTTCAAAAGCTGATTTATTATTTTATGATATATATTATTTTTAAAGAAAATTATATATTAAAACTATACTAAAGAATAGAAGAAAGGATTTCATCAGAAAGGTAGCAAGGAATAGAAAGGAATGGAATGATAATAAAATCTTGTGACTGACCAGAGAGTCTGAGCCAGCTGACTGTGATTGGCCATTAATTAGAAACAACCACGTGAGACCAATCACAGATGCACCTGTTGCATTCCACAGCAGCAGATAACCATTGTTTACATTTCATTTCTGAGGCCTCTCATCTTCTCAGGAGAAAAAATCCCAACAAAAAGATTTTTCATGAAACGTGTCTGTGACAGGGTGACAGCGCCACCCCACCAATGACACTGGGCAAACCAACAGTCCATCAAATTTCTCCTTCTCCATAAAAGAATGCAAAACAATGAGTTATTTACAGAAAGTGTGTTGGCAAAAGCAAAGGGAACTTTGAAAATTAGACCTGGATTGCAAGAAGATTCAATCAAACGGGTTCACTGGAAAAAGAAAATCCCAATAAACTCAGGGATCCTCGATGAGGCTGCTCCAGGTCTTGTCCAGCCTGGCCTTGGGCACTTCCAGGGATCCAGGGGCAGCCACAGCAAATCTGGGAATTCCACCCCAGCCCATCCTCACCCTCACAGGGAGGAATTTCTTTCCCTTTCCTGTCTCTACACCCACCTGGAACAATCACCCCATGCCTGCTCCACCAGTAAAATCCAGGTGCTATCCCCTCCAAAACACTGGGAGGAGAAAGCTAAAGAGAAAATAAACCTCTCATCATCCAAAATCTGCTGTTTGCTGTGCCCAGAGGCCTCGACAAGAGCTGGAGCTGCTCCTGGTACCCGACGCTTGCGAGCCCTTGCCCTGCAGAGCTTGTGCTCCAGACAGGAGTGACAGATGAAGGGTGGGAGAAAGGAAAATAGCAAACAAGAAAAAAAGATCTCGCACAGATTGAGGGACAGATTTTTCCACGAGCTAAACACATGAATACAGAGCTTTTATCCCCAAATGACTCCCCCTGTCATGTGGCCGTGGCAGCTCTGTGTGTGTGTGTGTGTGCTGGGGAGTGGAGGCAGCCCAGGAGGAGCAGATCTGTGGAGAGCAGGAGTTGGTGGTGGGTACACAGTGTCGCAGACAGCTTTTCATGAAAAATCCTTTCCTTTGGGTTTTTCCTCCTGAGAAGCCTCAGGAACAAAATGTAAACATTGATTATCTGCTGCTGTGGGATGCAACAGGTGCATCTGTGATTGGTCTCATGTGGTTGTTTGTAATTAATGGCCGATCACAGCTCAGTGGGCTCAGACTCTCTGTCGCAGACACAAGCCTTTGTTATCATTCTTTGCTATTCTATTCTTAGCCAGCCTTCCGATGAGAACCTTTTCTTCTATTCTTTTAATATAGTTTTAATGTTAAATATCACAAGAAGGAATCCATAAAAAAACCCCAGACATCCTTGGAAGGTGCTTATCAAAACCTCAGAGTTGTGTAGAGCAAGCGTGTTAAAAAGGGAACTTGACTACGAACTGATTCCACGGCTGGATGAATATCACAGACATCTTTTTATGGAAAATCCTTTCCTTAGGGTTTTTCCTCCTGAGAAGCTGGGAGGCCTCAGGAACAAAATGCAAACAATGGTTATCTGCTGCTGTGGAATGCAACAGGTGCATCTGGGATTGGTCTCGTGTGGTTGTTTCTAATTAATGGCCAATCACAGTCAGCTGGCTTGGACAGAGAATCCGAGACAGCAGCTTTTGTTATTCATTCCATTCTATTCTTAGCTAGCCTTCTATTCTTTCAGTATAGTTTTAATGTAATATATATAATAAAATAATAAATCAAGCCTTCTGAAACATGGAGTCAGATCCTCGTCTCTTCCCTCATCCTCAGACCCCTGTGAACGCCATCACATGCACGGTGTCCACACATCCCCACTGCCAGGACTGACACCAAACAGGCTCCCAGCACCCCTCAGCAGCACCACAACGGGGCCTTGATGCTCTTCCAGCATGAGAGAGATAAAATCAAAATAAATCTTTCCCGTATTTAATATTTCTGTGTTTCCCTGAGTTTCCTCCTGGATTTTTGGCTGAGGCTGATGTTAATGGAATCCTTGGATGGTGACCCCAGTGCAGTCACTGAAGGACCACAGTGACAAAAGACCAGAAGGGGCTTTAGAACCCTCAGAATCTCAAATTCTTGCCCCAGTGTTGCAAATCAAGGGCCGTCAAGTCTGTTCCAAAAACTCCTCCAGTTCAGAAAAGCGAAATCATTAAATTGTTTCTGCAGCCCAACACAATTTTATTTTATAAAAATTTATAAAATTTTTATTTTAATATAAAATAAAATAATGCATAAATATAGTAAATGTAAAATAAATATATTAAATATATATTAATATTTATTAGTAAGATATTTAATGTAATTAATATTAAAATATTATTATTAATATAATAATACACAAGTATAACTAATATATAATTAAATACATATATAAATAAATATGAAACAAATATATTAAACATAAAATAAGCACTCCTGAGTGTCCTTTTCTCCAGGCTGAACACCCCCAGGATGATGCAATTAAGTGCAGATTTGGTAATTTCCTGCCTAAAAACCCTTTTAGCTGTGCTGTCCATGCCAGAATCCAGCAGCAGGAGGTTTTGGGAGGGTTTGGGAGGGTTTGGAGCGCAGCTGCAGGAGCTGAGCTCTCATCTTCAAAGGCAGATCTGACCTCACCAAGCTCAGCTCGTTCCCACCAACTGTTTGCCTCCCACCAAAGCTGCTTCCTGTTAATTTGTGTTCCTTTGATGTTGTCAGATCCCAAACCTCCCAGCTGGCCCCCAGCTCCTTCACCTGGGTGTCCCTGTGTCCTTCTCAGAGCCCCTTCCCTCGTCTGGACCCCAGATTAACAATCTCCATCTTTTACAAATAAATCCACAACCTGGGAATGAGGTTTCTGCTCTTTTTCCTGAATTCTTCCAGCCAGGGCTTGATCCAAATTCAAGGAAATAAAAAATAAGCAAAGAAACTGCAGCCCAAGCGCCCTAAACAAGCCCAAAAGAGATTTGAGGTTTGAGAACTAATGGAGATTGGCAGGTAAATGCGAGTGGAACAGGATTTATGTGAAGCCTTTCCAAAGGCTGGGATCCTTGGATACCTTTCCAAGCAACAGCCCCAGCAGAGCTCAGGGAGCAGCAGATGTGTGTCTGGCAGGGGCTGGGAATGAGAACAATGTTTTTGAGCAGCTCTTTTCCTGCTGGTGCCATGGGAACCAGGATTGGATCCATCAGTCCTTCTCCCGGGGATAGATCCACCAATCATCCTCCTTCTCCCAGGGATGGATCTATCAGTCCACCTCCTTCTCACACGCATGGATCTGAGCTCATGGAATCCCCAGGGATGGATCCATCAGTCCTTCTCCCTGGGATGGATCTCAGCCCATGGAATCCAGGGATGGATCTATCAGTCCTTCTCCTTCTCCCAGGGATGGATCTCAGCTCATGGAGTGGATTTTCCAGGAGTGGATCCATCAATCCTTCTCCCAGGGGTGGATTTCAGGTCATGGGATCCATAGCTGGATCTCAGCCCATGGAATCCAGGGATGGATCCATCAATCCTTCTCCTTCTCCCAGGGATGGATCTCAGCTCATGCAGTGGATTTTCCAGGAGTGGATCCATCAGTCCTTCTCCCAGGGATGGATCCACCAATCCTTCTCCTTCTCCCAGAGATGGATCCATCAGTCCTTCTCCCAAGGGTGGATTTCAGTTCTTGGGATCCAGGGATGGATCTCAGCTCATGGAATCCAGGAGTGGATCCATCAACCCTTCTCCCAACTGTGGATTTCAAGTCATGGCATCCAGGGATGGATCTATCAGTCCTTCTCCTTCTCCCAGGGATGGATGTCAGCTCATGGAATCGCCAGGGGTGGATCCATCAATCCTTTTCCCAGGGATGGATCTCAGCTCTTGGGATCCAGGGTGGATCCATCAATCCTTCTCCTGGAAACGGATCTCAGCTCTTGGGATCCAAGGATGGGTCTCAGCTCATGGAAACCAGGGTGTATCCATCAATCCTTCTCCCAGGATGGATCCATCAATCCTTCTCCCAGGGATGGATCCATCAATCCTTCTCCCAGGGATAGATCCATCAATCCTTCTCCCAGGGATGGATCTCAGGTCATGGGATCCAGGGATGGATCCATCAATCCTTCTCCCAAGGATGGACCTCAGCTCATGGGATCCAGGGATAGATCCATCAATCCTTCTCCCAAGGATGGATCTCAGCTCATGGGATCCAGGGATAGATCCATCAATCCTTCTCCCAAGGATGGATCTCAGCTCATGGGATCCAGGGATAGATCCATCAATCCTTCTCCCAAGGATGGATCTCAGCTCATGGGATCCAGAGATAGATCCATCAATCCTTCTCCCAGGGATGGATCTCAGGTCATGGGATCCAGGGATGGATCCATCAATCCTTCTCCCAGGGATGGATCTCAGGTCATGGGATCCAGGGATGGATCCATCAATACTTCTACCAGGATTGGATCCATGAATCCTTCTCCTGGTAGATGGATCTCAGCTCATGGAATTCAGCTCATGGGATCCATCAATCCTTCTCCCAGGATGGACCTCAGCTCATGGGATCCAGGGATAGATCCATCAATCCTTCTCCCAAGGATGGATCTCAGGTCATGGGATCCAGGGATGGATCCATCAATCCTTCTCCCAGGGATGGATTTCAGGTCATGGGATCCAGGGTGGATCCACCAATCCTTATCCCAGAGTGGATCCACCGATCCTTCTCCCAGGGTGGACCCATCAGTCCTTCTCCCAAGGGTGGATCTCAGCTCATGGAATCCAGGGATGGATCCATCAATCCTTCTCCCAGGATTGGATCCATCAATCCTCCTCCTTCTCCCAGGGACGGATCTCAGCCCATGGAATCCAAGATTTCCTTGAGATTTCTGCGGCCTCCTCCACAGTCTGAACCCCTCCGGGGAAAATCCATTCCTCTATCCCCAACCCAGCAATGGGGAGCGGGAAGGAATTGCCCACGTTGGACCTTCCTGCAGCTCACTTGGAGGGAGATTTAACCTGGAATCCTGAGCCAGGCAAGGAAAGCTTCCCAAGAAAAACTTTGGCTGGAAACCACTCTGCGTCAATGAGGCAAAACACGACTAATTTGGTGCTCCTGAAGTTTTATTGCGCAATTCTAAAGGAATTTCTCCTCTTCTGTAGCTAAAGCTGGTGAGTAAACAGTTCCTCATAGCTGCCTTTAGTTCATTTACTGCATAGATGGGAAATGTGTTTTTCAGGAAATAAACCCAAACCAGTCACCTATTTCAACCTATGGAAAAGTTACTGCCACCATTAGGAGCTCACAAGCTCTTCCAGGGAAATATGACCAGGACAGAAAAATGTGCAGTGCATTTTTGGAATATCAGAATTATTCTCTTTTTTTTTTTTTTTTCCGGAACTCCCCTGAAATTAAAAAGAGCAGGGTAAAATTTGAGGAATATCAGAATTATTCTTTTCTTTTCAGAACTCTCCTGAGATTAAAAGGAGCAGGGTAAAATTTGAAAAATATCAGAATTATTCTTTTTTTTCTGAACTCCCCTGAAATTAAAGGAGCAGGGTGAAATTTGGGGGAGTAATATTTAAAAATTCCAGGCCATTTTGAATCTGTGCTCCAAACCATTAAAGGGTTCGGTGATTCCTGCTTAAATCAAGGAGCTGTTCTGAGGCTCAGGCAGCACAGAAATGACCAGAACATGTTCCAGATGGCAGGGCCACATCACACAGCCCAAAACCCAAGATGAGCAGCCACAGCATCCTTTAATCATTGGGATGTTGTTTTCCAGGGAATGACAACCCAGATGGAGCTCAGGGTGGTCTCATCCATTGAGGCATTTCCTGCACCTCAAATCCCTGATTTTTCAAACCAAGACACTGGAACGTGCCCAGCACCCTCTGGGGAAGCTCCTCCTTGTAAAAACCTTTTGGGATTTGTGGAATCTGAGCGTGGAACAACTTGTCTGCTCCCCACAAAGGCTCCCTGCAGCCCCACGTTCATTCCACGGGCACATCCTCCCACCCAACAATGGCTTTTCGCTGAACAATCTCCCAACAACAACCACTTTGAGCATAATTAAGTAATTAATTATATTTTCTAATCTATTAAGCCTTGATTGCTTATCAAAGCATTCAGCTGGATCATTTTCCTCTTGTCATTTCCAATTAATTTTTCTTTTTTTTCTTTTTGTTTAGCAAAGGAAAAAGTCTCTCAAACTTCCCAGGGAATCAGGAGCTCCACTGGAGCAGAAAGAGGAATTGCTGATTTTTTTTTTTCCCTCCACTTTTGGCTTTCTAAGGAGGGATTGCTTTCCAATAAAAAGGTTCTGTTCACACCCAGGCTGATTCCACCTGGTGCCACCCCGAGCATTCCAGAATTTGGATTCTTTCCCACCTTGTGTCATCCCAGGAATCATTCACAAGTCACAAAAACACTGCAAGTTTTCCCCTCAGACTGGCCATTTCCTGAGCCCCCAGGCCATCTCCCAATTCAACACCCAGACAAAGCTCTCGGTGACACCCATTTTCTGCTCTAAATGGCTCATTACACGTCCTTAATTAACCTATTTATTTTTAAGCTTATATGTTGAAGTATAATTATTTTATGTATTCATTAATAAATTAATACATAATATATTATGGATATCCTAAAGAGTGCTGCAAGATTTAAATCTCTTCAATTAAGACTGGGGCAATGATGAACTTTCTCCACTTCACTGTGGGCTTCGAGTGGCTGGGAATGAGAACAATGGACCTGGAATGGGCAGGACAGGGCAAGCTCATGGATGGACAAATTCCATGAGTTTTCCCAGGGATAAAATCACCTGAAAGAAAGGAAAGAAGGGGCAGACCCAGGGATTTTCCCTTTTCATTTCTTTCACCAGCCCAGGCGAAATTCCAGCCATGAATTCCAGCCCAACATGGAATTCCACACCCTGTGATGGATGGGATGGAAGCCAAAAGTTTTCCCTGGTCAACACGGAAAAACCAGAGCTGCGCTGGGAGACAGCAGAGCCCTGTGCTCCCCTGGCCTGGAAAAAGCAAAAATCCAAATGGTTTTGTCCAAATTTCTGTCTTTTCCCCCCAGACAGGTTTCCCTCATTCTTTCCACATGGGAACAACTTTCCCCTCAAGTGCCAGTTCCAATTTTGCCTGTTAATGACTCCAAGATCTAAAAAAAAATTGAATTATTTTAAACCTCATCTTCCAACAACAATCAAACAGGAAAACTTTCTCAAGAAAAATCATCAAAATCCACGGGATTCAACTCGGAGGGGAAATTCATCTCTCTGTCAATACAGCACAAACAGGTTTGTTCATCCTTCTCCTGGGGCATCGAAAGCCATTCATTCCAGAGCAGATCCATGGATGTGCTGCCATTTCCAGCTGCTGAAACAACGCTCCAGACAGGCACTAAACTCACTCTGGGCAGTAAATAAATTTCCTGCCTTATTGACTGAGGTGAATACAAAGAGATGAAGCACTAAATCCTGCCCACGGCACGCCAGCTCTAATCTCAACTTGTCACGCCAGCAAAAATTATATCCAGCTCAGGCCAAGGCAGCTCTGCCTCCAAAACATCCTTAATAAACATGTTGGGGGAGATTTGGTTATTTTTGAACTCTGGGGGAAGTTGCAGCTCTCTGAGAGGATTTTGAGGTGAGGTGGGGTTGGTTTCAAGTGACAGAAAGAGAGGAAATGGCCCCAAACTGTGACAGGGAGGCTCAGGTTGGATTTTGGAAATGGATTTTTCCACTGGAAAAGGTGTCAGGCCTTGGAAGAATTTGCCCCATGGAATTGGTGGGGTCAGTGTCTCTGGATGTGGCACTTGGGGACAATTTTTAGGGCTGGTGCTGGAGCTGCTGGGGTCACTGGAAGGTCTTGGAGGTCTCTTCCAGTCTTGGTAGTTCCATGAACCTACAGACCTTAAACACCAATCTGTATCCAGAATTTTTTTTTTAATTTTAAATTTAAATTAATTTTTTAAGTTTTAAATTTAAATTTAATTTAATTTTTAACATTTTTTAATCCGGCATTTTTCCATCCTGGAGAATCCCACTGAGCAGCTTACAAGGAACATTTCAGCCTCAGAGGAGAACCTGTGCAACTCTCAGTGTCCCACCTAAAAATTCAGTTTGAAATGTGGTTTGGGAGCATTAAACCCCAAATAAACAAATAGTGATCTTCCATCCCTGCTGTGTCCCTCAATAATTTCATCCCACAGAGACAGCTCAGACAGCAGATGAACCAAAAATTTCCCATATTTCCCCCTTTTTAGAGCTTTACCCAGAAAGTAAGTAAACTTTTTTTCCCTTTTGCTGCTCTGCTGAAAACAGCGAGAGAACTTTGGGAATTCAGCCACTTGAGCCACAAAGAATTTGAAGTCTGAAAACCTGACAAATAAAATAAGAAAGTGACAAATAAACAGGAAAATTTGGGTATTTTAGGTTGCTGCAAAATACAACAGCTCCAGATCCAAATGCATCCAAATGCTTCTCTCTCCTCCCCACTTCCCACACTGTTGTTCATCAGGAGGTGCAATCTGAGTTTTTTCCCTTCCTTTCATTAAAAAGAATTAATTAAAAAATAATTCAAGGCATAAAAAGATCTAAAAATATTTGGATAAAAGAAATATTTAGATATAATTTAGAATTAATTAAAAAATAAATCAAGACATAAAAACATTTAGACTTTAAAGAGACTGGACCTGCTCCTGGCTGGCCTTTGGGGCTTTATTGGGATTTATGTCGTGGAATGGCAGAGTTTTTCAATCACATCAGCTAAGAGCTGGAGATAAGAGAGAGCCAGAAAAGGAATTACATGGGATATAACCTGTATAATTTGGCTTTCTGGCTGGGGAGAATAAAAAATAAAAATATCCAAGGCAGTCACTGAAAGCCTGAGGGATTGTAAGATTTCAGCTTTAAAACAATTTATTTACTGAAAGACAAAATTGGGATAAGGATTCAAAAAGTGTCTCTGTGGCTTCAAAACTTGAGCCTGGTTGTCAGACCTGCCTGAAGCTCTCCAAGCCCAGTTTAAAATTTGAGCGCCCACGAGCACGAAAGCAGCTGGGCTTGTTTGGGGCTTTTGGGTGTTTTGGGGTTTTTGGGGTTGGTTTTTACGAGGGAGGGAATGGTTTGGGTTGAAAAGGACCTCAAAGTCACCCAGTGCCACCCCTGCCATGGACAGGGACATTTCCCACTGTCCCAGGTGGCTCCAGCCTGGCCTTGGGCACTTCACCCTCCAATCCACCGTCACTTTTGGAAATCTATAAATGATGGAGTCAGAAATGAAAATTCCCTTCTTTTTACCTTGCAGTTTCAGTGTCCAGATTGTTTTATTTCGTGTCCTACAGCAACACCCATGTTGCCCTGATTTTTAAAGATTTTCTAAGCCTTCTGATGTTCACATTCTTGTAACAAACTTTCTCACACACTTTCTGTAAATAATTATTGTTTTGCATTCCTTTATGGAGGAGGAGAGATTTGATGGACTGTTGGTTTGCCCAGTGTCATTGGAGAGGTGGCACTGTCTCCCTCCAATCCACTGTCACTTTTGAAAATCTATAAATATTGGAGTCAGAAAATAAACTTCCCTTTTTACCTTGAGAACAGCAGCGTGTCCATGTTGTGTTATTTTGTGTAGTTATTTCATGTCTTATAGCAACACCCCTGCCCCTCACGACCTGGCTCCTTCCCCCCTCTCCGTTCCTCTAATTAAAAAATTGCCCCAGCTCCGTGCAGGCTGCGGAGCGCGCCCGCCGTCCCCAAACCCAATTCCACACAATGACAGCCTAATTAATCTTCTTCTTTTGTTTTCCCCGCCATCATCCTGCGCTCTGCTCGGCCGCGGAATGTGGGGGAATCTTGCTGAGAACACATCTGCCAGGATTGCAGCGCGGAGGAAGGGATCCAGCAGGCTTTGGGGTGATTATTTCTGTATTTATGGAGCTCTGCTCTCCCAGACGCACGTAGGATGGGACAATCCATCCTGTAATGTCCCCGAATTTCCAGAAACACCTGCGATCCCAGACACCAGAGCAGCAGAATGCAGCGGGAAAGGCATTGCCCAGGGAGACATCATCGCTCCCACACACGGCTCTCAGGTAAAGAAAGATGGTGTGACTCGGCCAAGGTCACCCAAAAACGGTGACAAAGCTGGGAGCTCAGCCAGCGCCTCATGCCCTCAGCTTAATTCCTGCAACTCTTTGTTTTCCAGAGTCTGTGTCCCCTCCTCTCCTCCAGGGCTGGAATTGCACTGACTGACCCCTCCTTAGCTCTTGTGGGCTGATGTGGAACTGGAAATCCAAATTCTGGCAAGTTCTTGCTGGAAGCACCAGCACATGGAGACACCTGGACATGGCAAAGTTCCACTGTCCTGAACGGAAGCAAACCCAAGCTTTTGGTTGGATCTCTCATCCCCAATGTCCTCATCACCATCCTCATTGTCCCCATCATTACCACCACTCTCATCCTCACGCATCATTGTCACCATCATCATCCTCATTGTCCCCATCATGGCCACCAGCCTCATCCTCAACCATCGTTGTCACCATCATTGTCCCCATCATCATCCTCATTGTCCCATCATGGCCACCACCCTCATCCTCACCCATCATTGTCACCATCAATGTCACCATCCCCATTGTCGCCATCATGGCCACCAGCCTCATCCTCAACCATTGTTGTCACCATCAATGTCACCATCCCCATTGTCCCCATCATGGCCACCAGCCTCATCCTCAACCATTGTTGTCACCATCAACGTCACCATCATCATCCTCATTGTCCCCCTCATGGCCACCAGCCTCATCCACACCCATCATTGTCACCATCAATGTCCCCAACACTGTCACCATCAACATCCCCATCATTGTCCCCATCATCATCCTCATTGTCTCCATCGTCACCACCACCCTCATCCTCACCCGTCATTGTCACCATCATTGCCACCATCAATGTCCCCATCATCATCCCCCTTGGGTGCCCAGGGCCTGTGCCAGCTGTGCACCCTCTGCCCCCTTGGAAAGGTGGATTAAAAGATCCAAAGGGTTAAAAAGATGAAAAGATTTGGGGATAAAACCTCCCTAATCCTTCATTCCTGTGGGAAACTTCGTCCCAACCTAAGCCACCTCCTGGCACAGCTGGGGTTGTCCTCTCAGAATATTTGGTTCTGTTCTTCGTATTTCAGTGTCTGACACTGTGAAATGGCAAGGTTGCCACAATTTTCACTGAGTTGCAGGTTCTGAGACCTTTCACCTCAGATATGAACACGAAGCTGAGCCTCAAGAGCTCCACAAAAATTCCGGGCTCACACGAAATGTGTTCCCTGGTGTTCTGATGGGGGCTGGAGGCTGGGTTTGACCGCCTGGGCTTGTCAGGGCCGAGCTGAAATTACTTCAGCACAAAATAATGAAAGGTCACAGGATTTCAATCAGGATCCTGGGCCTGTGTAAATCTCCTCTCTCCGTGGAAAGCTCCTGGTGCTGGGTAGGCTCAGGCCTGCTAAAGTCAGGCTCAATTTATAGCTTCAATATCAATCAATAAAATTTGGTGTCCGGGTTTTAAACGAGAGCTAAATTTGTCTCTGCTTCAAGGGAATGCAGCTACATCAGTGCAGCTTCTCACGTTTACACCAACAGAGCTGGAGCTGCACCTGAAAATTTTCCAAAGGCAAAACTCTGTGGTGTTTTTTTTCCAAATTAGCTCCCTATATTTCTGGTAATTGCTGAAGAAAGTATTTGGCTAATGAGCAGCTATACCAACCACTTCCATTGGGAGCCACAGTGATAATTAGGAAGAGAGAAAGAGGGGGAAGGGAGGAGGAAGAAGCTCCGGGTTCCTTGGGATAATTATAATTTGTGTCAGGGAAGACAAATATTTCACTTTGGGGCAACAGGTAGCTGAGGAATACGACGTGGGCTGCTCCAGTCACAACATGTCAGGGGAAGTGGTGTGATCCCATTGCTGCAGTCGTGCAATTAAAGCTGGCATGTGGTAATTAGCAAGGCAGGTGCACCGCACACATCCTCCAGGGCTCTGCACGAGCTCCCGGCTCCCATCATCCCACCCCTGGGTAAGTGATCCTGGAGACAGAAGGGAATGATACCCCCAGGATGCAAAACAGAGGCTGGGGAAGTTTATTTATGGAGAGCAGGAATTGGGGTGGAATTGGGAATCTCTCTGTAACAAATCAAGAGCAGGATATTGGAAGTCAACTTCACGTGAGCTCGAGGAGGACAAGACAAAGAATTATCCCATCCAAGGTGTTTTTGAAATCTGGTTATCAGCCTGGAAGTGGGGAATGCAAAACAGAGGTTGGGAAAGTTTATTTATGGAGAGCAGTGAGAAGGGGTGGAGAGGAATTGGGAAATCTCCCTGTAACAAGCTCCCAGTCAAGAGCAAGATATTGGAACTCAACTTCATGTGAGCTTGAGGAGGACATTTGCAAAAAAATACAGAATTATCACATCCAAGGTGTTTTTCAAATTCATTTGTCAGCCTGGAAGTGGGGAATGCAAAACAGAGGCTGGGGAAGTTTATTTATCGAGAGCAGCGAGAAGGGATAGAGTGGAATTGGGGTGGAATTGGGAATCTCTCTGTAACAAGAGCAGGACATTGGAAGTCAACTTCATTTGAGCTTGAGGAGGACCTTTCCAGAAAAAATACGGAATTATCCCATCCAAGGTGTTTTTCCAGTTCAGTTATCAGCCTGGAAGCGGGGAATGATCCACAGAATATTATTATGATGCCAGGAACAGATGATGTTATGATGTTATGACACCAGAATATTGTTATGATACCAGTGTACCTGGGATGTTTGGGGTCCCTGGAAGGGTTAAAAAGGCAGTGGAGCAGGCGCTTCACAGTGTGGGACTTTCCAATGTGGTGGGATTCAAAAGTTGGATTGGTGGTCTTGGAGGCTGCTCCAGCTCCAACAATTCCCTGACTCTCTGTGTGTCCCATCCAAGCACCATTCCAAAAGCACAATCCCTCAGGAATAAAAGGAAAAAAAACCAAAAGGAATTGTTCTTTTGGAATTGTGCCTCAGATCCTGCCTCAACATTATCTGTGCAGAAAGAAAATTCAAGTTTTTATAAACCTTTTTGCATAGAAAACTCTGAACACCACGATCATGTCTCCTGACATTCTGCTGCCTGAGAACCCCTAAAAAAACCACTGTTAACAGGAATAAACATCCCAGAGGAAATTCCTGCTCCAGGAGCTCTCTGGCAGAGTTAATGAGAGCTGCAGCCCATGGCACAGCGCAGGAAAACAATTAAGAGTTGTTCCCTTCTTCCTAAATACCAATATTGATAAAGCTGTGGGACTTAAACGACCGTGAGACGTTTTTACGGCTCCTGAGAACTTCCTGAGATATATGAAGTGGGCTAAGGAGTTAAAAAGGAGCATAAACTCCCCAGCTCCAGGCCAACAACAAAGTGCTCCAAGGCAGGAAGGAGATGTCACCTCTGGAACGGCTCAGGAGATAATTAATTGTCTGGAAGAGCATTTTTTATCATCTCCAGCACTAACGAACTCCTCACACAATTCAGCTCATTCAAAACGCTCCCTTTTATGCCTCCCACTAAAAGGGAAGATTTTTCAAAACTACCCAGGGGCATTTGGGTGCTAAATTTTCATTAAAATTAATGGGAGCTGAGCCTCCCCGTTCCCCCAGTGCCTCTGAGAGGCTCAGACCAGGCACACACAAAATCCTGATCATTCTGAAGGCTCCTGATGCTTTTGGAGCATTCCTGGTTCTATGCAGAGCACATTTCCCTGGGATGGAGTTGCCTCTTTCCACCTGTGTCACCTCCTCTCTCCATCCTGTGTCACCTCCTGACCCTTCTGCAAAATCTTCTGTATTTTCACAAACAAAATCTCATTTTTTGCCGACACAAACCCAAAGGAGATGTTGCCCGTGTGCAATTCTGGGTGAGCATTTGGAGCATCCCGAATGGGATGAGCTTTTTTCACGACACCAAAAATTACAATAATCCCAGCCACAATTTCTCATTTTCAGACCATTTTGGGTCCTCTCTGGAACGCTGAAATTGGTGCTTGAAGCGCCTGACAGCAAAGGACAAACGCCTTGGCAGGACATAATGCTTCCCTAAGAATAATTAAATCCAAGCGTGGTGTAAATCCCAAGGGTGCCTCTCCTTTGGTAGTATTTCTATCAAAAAATCTTCAAAACCTTAAATCCAATATTTGGAATTTATGGGTTTCCCCTGTGGTTTCAAGGTGAGAGGCAGCTGTAGCAATGCTTTGGTGCTTCTGCCTGTCTCACCTTTCATTTGGGCCAGGAAAGAAAGAGAAGAGAACAAAATGCTGCCTTGAATGCCTTGGCACAGATAATTCCTGTCTGAACAAACACAATTTAAGGGTTTTCAATAAAAAAAAAAGTCCCCCTAAGCCACATGGGTAAACAGAAATACAGTGGGAACAGAATTGTTTACATTGCAGCCTGAACGTTACGGAAATGTTGGCCCCAGGCAAGGTCAGAGCAGGGATTAGGAGACAACACAGACAGGTAGAACAAAATTCTCATTATCTTTGCTTAAAAATAGGTACCCAATGCACGAAAACGTTCAGTAAATTGCCCCAAATTATTCAGGTTTCTGGCAGAGAAGTACCAAGAGCTGCAGCTCAACACTCCCTGCTCAAACTCCCATCAAATGTAATTGAGGACAAGCAGAGACACGAGAAAAGAGACAAACTTATTGATCCTCCCAGCTGCATCAACAAGCAAGAAAAGAGCAATCCTACCTCAAAAGAAAAGGGAAGAACATTTCTAGCTCATCAAAGGAAGGGGGAAAGGGTAATTTCATGGGGAATGGCACAGGGTTCCCTCAATCATTCTGCTTCCCGCCCTGGGAATTCATTAATGGCCTGCAGGGTTGTGGTGTCAGTGTTTGATCTGGGGCAGGCCAGTATCTACCACAAAAATCCCAATGTTTGGGGTCAGTGTGGAATCCACCACAAAAATCCCAGTGTTTGGGGTCAGTGCAGTGTCTACCACAAAAATCCCAACGTTTGGGGTCAGTGCAGTGTCTACCCCAAAAATCCCAACGTTTGGGGTCAGTGCAGCGTCCACCCCAAAAATCCCAATGTTTTGGGTCAGTCCAAAGTCCACCACAAAGATCCCAATGTTTGGTTCAGTCAAAGTCCACCACAAAGACCCCAATATTTTGGTCTAGTCCAAAGTCCACCACAAAAATTCTAGTGTGTGGTTTAGTCCAAAATCCATCACAAAGATCCCAATGTTTTGGGTCGGTCCAGCGTCCACCACAAAAATCCCAATGTTTGGGGTCAGTGCAGTGTCCACCCCAAAAATCCCAACGTTTTGAGTCAATCCAAAGTCCACCACAAGGATTCCAATGTTTGGGGTCAGTGCAGTGTCCAATATTTTGGGTCAATCCAAAATCCACCACAAAGATCCCAATATTTTGGTTTAGTCCAGTGTCCACCCCAAAAATCCCAATGTTTTGGGTCCATCCAAAGTCCACCACAAAGATCTCAATGAAAGCATTGAAATAAAGCAAATATCATTGGGAGAAAGAGGTTCCTGGTTTAAACCTCACCTCACCAGAGTCGAGCGCGAAAAGGCAGGAGCAGAAATAAAACAAATATCATTGGAGGAAAGAGGTTCCTGGTTTAAACCTCACCAGAGTTGAGGGAGAAAATGCAGGAGCAGAGAGAAAGCCAGAGCAGGCACCTGGTTTGGAATTTCCAGGGGAAGATCCTGTGGTAAATTAAATCAGAGCGCACTCAGTGCCACGGCATGCTGAACGAGCTGGGAGGAATAAATGAGAGATCAGATTTGCAACTACTTAGCAGACACAGCGAGACAATTACAGCTGGTACATCATTCTGCCTTTGCACAGGGCCATAAATTGGTAATTTGACTCGGGAAAGCTCTTTGGGATGGCTTGGGGTTGGGAAGTGATATTGGAGAAGGAATCTCAGTGTCCACAGGGCTTGTTCTGCTGCAGCAGAAACCATTTCGTGCCTTCCTCTGTGGATTTGCTCTGCAGTGCAGTGAGGAGGAGGCTGCAAATGAGAGGTTGACGACTCCTTGCACTCATTTTTTGGAATAGAAAATGTTGTTGTTATCTGAGCAAAAAAGTTCTGGGAGCTGCTGCCACCATCCCAGACATTGTGAGGGCCAGAGGCTCAGCTCTGGAATTATCTTGAAAGGTCACATGGAGGGAGAGCCAACTCTGCTAGACAATGCAATAAATAACATTTGGAATGTCAGGCCTAAAGTAAACTTCCAAAAGACTTCTCATGAGGGATGCTGAACGAGGATGAGCTGACATGGGATGGAACAGCAAATAATGTGCCAGTGGTGGGGAATGGATCTGCTTTAAGGGTCGCTAAAATGCATCAAAATTGTCATCACAAGAAAGAATCCATAAAAAAAAATCCAGACATCCTTGGAAGGTGCTTGTCAAAACCTCAGGGATGTGTAGTGCAAGCGTGTTAAAAAGGGATCTGGGCCATGAATTGATTCCACGGCTGGATGAATGTCACAGACATTATTTCATGGAAAATCCTTTCCTTAGGATTCTTCCTCCTGAGAAGCTGGGAGGCCTCAGGAACAAAATGTAAGCAATGGTTATCTGCTGCTGTGGAATGCAACAGGTGCATCTGGGATTGGTCTCATGTGGTTGTTTCTAATTAATGGCCAATCACAGCCAACTGGCTCGGACTCTCTGTCCAAGACAGAAGCCTTTGTTATTCATTCCTTTCTATTATTAGCTAGCGTTCTGATGAAACATTTTCTTCTATTCTTTTAGCATAGTTTTAATGTCATATCATAAAATAATATATCATAATATATATAATATCATAAAATAACAAATATTATGATCATAAATTAATAGACATAAATAAATATATATTTTATATATTAATGATATAAATAGATTAATATATATAAATAAAAATAGATTTTATATATTAATAATATATAAAATATACAATTTATTATATATATTCTAATATGTTTATATATAATAATAATATAATATATAAATATATATAATATAAAAATATATAAAATATATAAAATATTATAATATAATAAAATATAATATAATATAATATAAATATGTATTTATTATATATTTATCATATATCATAAAATAATAAACCAAGCCTTCTGAAACATGGAGTCAGATCCTCGTCTCTTCCCTTATCCTCTGTGAACACCGTCACAGATGATCAGATAAAACATTAACCCAGAAACAGCTTTAATTACCGACCCCTCGTACACCACACCCACCTCAAACCGGCGCCTTGTAATTTATTCAAAGCACCTAATGATCACCAGCTCGGCTCTCAGATCCTATAAATAGCTGACCCCTCAGAGCATGGGATCCCAAAACCCAGATAATGAATTCCTCGGGGGCCCTGCTGCAACTCTGCCTCTGAGCTCTCTGTTAATATTCAGCTCATTTTCCCCTCCTCACATCGAAAATTTTGGTAAAAAGCAGAGGCTTGGTCCAGAGCTCACCGAGGAAATCAAGGGGCATTTTTTGATTCTCTTTAGTACTGGGAGGGTTGGAGCAGAGACTGATGGAGAACATTATCGTGCTGTGAGATGAAAAAGGCATCGCAGGGCTCTGATGTCTCTTTTCAAAGGGAGAGAGCCTGTGCTGGGGAACTTCTGGGTTGCTGCAGCTCTGGAGCAGTCAGGAGGCCAGGGCAGCAGGAGGAGAGGATGTCTCCGGGTCAGGCTGTCCCTTGATGCCTTTTTGGGACTGCCTAAAAACAGAGGCCAGACAAAATTAAGGGAATAAAAAGCATTTCTATTTGTTGAAAGGCCTTCAGGTGCATTTAGGGCAGAAAAAGCCTCCCCAGGTGCTACACCCTAAAATGGAAAATGAGTCACGGGTTTTTACACTTTTTTTGTCCATTTGCATGTTGGGGGTTAATCTAATTAAAGCTCCAGGTAATGAAGCAATTTACCCCAAGCTTGCTGCCCCCAACTCACTTTTGTTTAATTTCTGGGCCCTGAGACAGTGAGGTGTCCTTGGTTCTCAGGCCTGGAGAGGAATTGTTGTGTCTGCCCAAATGTGAGAGCAGCAGCTCAGATTGAGTGTGGGGTTCAGAGTTACACACTCAAGAACTGCAGGATTACAAATAGATGGAAAATAGAAAACCTAAAATCCTGGAGAGGAATTGCTGTGTTTGCCCAAAATGGGAGAGCAGCAGCTCACAGTGAGTGTGGAGCTCAGAGTTACACACTCAAGAACTGCAGGATTATAAATAAATAAATAAATCCTTTTATTTAACTTTTATTTAACTCCTCTGTGGCTGAGCCCCAGCCCCTGCTCTGCTCCAGCTTTTATTTAACCCTCAGAGAGTTCATTCTCTCTTTCTGTGACTTTGTTGCTCCACCAGGAAGGAACCAGGACAGAGCTGTCACCGCTGCCCCCTGTGATATGCCACCACTGCCCTCCTGTCCCTGGGGACACCCAGCCATGGTCACCCTGTCACCAACAGCAGCTCTGACAGCAAAACCTCTCAGCACAGCTCAGCAGGGCCCAGGGGAGGCTGCAAATGGAGCAGGAGATCCAGAGCTCCAAAAAGCATCCCCCAGCAGCTCTGTCCTGTCCCACCATCCCTTTTCCCAGTCCTCATCCTGCCTTCTTTCATAATTCCACTCAAATTTCATAATTCCATTCAAATTTCACAATATTTCCCTCCCAGCTTTAGCATTTGGAGTTAATTTGTTGGACATCATTAAATGTAAACTTTTCCAACACCTCCTTTTCCCTGGATGTTTGGAAGTCCAGCAATTAACTCCTCTCATCTCCCTTCTGCTGCTGCCACCTCTCCGTGCTCCCAGTTCTGTTATTTCAATTTTTTTAACTGGCATTTGTTAATTCCTGACAGCCACTGGCACCGTGTGAATGATTGTCTCTCATTAATTAATAGCTTTACATTAGGAAAAAAAAAAAAAGAAAGGATGAGCATCTGGGGGGAAAAATGCAGAGCACAAAACCTAAAAATACAGCCTTGGCTGTCTCCCTGTCAATGGATGGGGTGATGAAATATTGCTGGTAGTAGACAGCTAATTAAAAAATGTGAGTTTGGAATGAAATAAATCATCAGCTGCTCTTAGTTTCATGGAGATCAAACCCCAAGCTGTGCTCAGAGCTCCGTAAGGTCATGGGGGGATGGATTTCATGGCAGGAGGAAAGGAAGGAATCATGGGATATCATGGAATAACCCACAGGGATTAGCAAAGTCCAGATTATGTCCCTGCACAGGATATCCCAAGAATCCCGCTAGGAGAGAAAGTTGGGGGAAGGAAAATGATGAAAAAACACCAAATAAAAAAAAAAAAAAAGGAATGGTTTGGGTTGGAGGGACCTTAAAGCCATTCCTGCCATGGGCATGGACACCTCCCTCTATCCCAGGATTCTCCAACACTGTCCAAACCTGGCCTTGGGCAATTCCAGGGATCCAGGGAGAGCCACAGCTGCTCTGAGAATTCCATCCCAACCCCTCTCCCAATATTCCTTCCAAAAATCCCATCCAAACCTGCCCAGGGAATCCTGGAATGGTTTGGGTTGGGAGGGATCCCAAAGCCCATCCAGTCCCACCATGGGTCCCACACCTCCCATTGTCCCAGGGTGCTCCAGCCTGGCCTTGGGCACTTCCAGGGATCCAGGGACAGCCACAGCAAATCTGGGAACTCCATCCCAGCCCCTCATCACTCTCAAAGCCAGGGATTCCTTCCCATTATCCCATCCAAATCCACTTCCCAGGGATCTGCCAGAGGAAAACCATGATCAAACCCCACCTTCATCACTTCAGCCTCCTCTCAGAACATTCACCCATCCTCAGAGGGAAGATTAACAGGAAAAAGTGATCCCAGCCCTTTCCAGGCCCCGTTTTATGGAGCAGAGGCTGGAGCAAAACTGGGAAATCGGGCGAGGAAGGCAATGGATGAATCCATGAGCACACAGGGATGTGCTGTGGGATACTCCCAGTTTTCCTGCAGGAACCACTTGGACAGCCAGGAATCCATGGATTGAGTCCCTCAGATCCCATTTTGGTAGCACAACCCAAACCTGAATGCCTGACTGTCCATGTCAGGTAGAAGACAAACCCGGAGTTACGTAGAAGAATTAATTAACAAAAAGATAAAAATGAGCTGCTGGATTCAGCCATAGTTTACAAGGACATAAAATGATAAATTAACCGAGTTTGAAACGGAAATTGCACATGGTAATTACATGATTTATATTACACAAATAATGAATTAATATTAATTAATTCCAGAGATCTGGATTCTATTCTCCTGGCAGCACAGTCACTGTGCCAAAAAGACCTTCATCATTCCATCTTGGTTTGTTCAAACAACTTTCCTTTAATCCTCTCCTTATCGGGACCGTTCAGATTTGCAAACTCTTCAG
Source organism: Melozone crissalis (assembly GCF_028551555.1). Classification (NCBI taxonomy): domain Eukaryota; kingdom Metazoa; phylum Chordata; class Aves; order Passeriformes; family Passerellidae; genus Melozone; species Melozone crissalis. Next base: position 173,833 of record NW_026536006.1, read on the forward strand.
GAGAATTCAATTTTTCTTATATCCCAATTCCAAATATTTAGAAAGCACCTTGAGACAATCTCAGAAGAACAGATGCTTGGAATTCAGAACCTGCGAGGGTTTGAGGTGGTTCTGCTTCATTTTTTCTTTATAGAAAAAGGCATTAAAGAGGCAAGCACAGCTCCCAAATCCACAAATCCAGTGCACCCCAATGGGTTTCCCTGGCTCCATTTTCCCATAGATTGATCCCTGGATGGGTTGTTCACTCAAGAGTTGTGGGTTCCTCCCAACTTGGAATATTTTGTGATTCCATTATCCTCATTAAAAGATTGCCAGTTGGATCACCGGGATAAAATTTTTTTCCTAATATCCAACCTATCCCTTCCCTGACGTAGCTTGAGGCTGTGTCCTCTGGTTCTGTCAGTGCTGCCCGGTGGAGGAGATCAATAGGTTGGATATTAGGAAGAAATTTTTCCTTAAAACTATAATAAAGTACTGGAATGCTCTTCCCAGGGAGGTGGTGGAATCACCATCTCTGGATGGGTTTAAAAAAAGCCTGGACATGGCACTGGGTGCTATGGTCTGGGTGAGGTGTTGGGACACAGGCTGGACTCGATGATCTCAGAGGTCTCTTCCAACCTCATCATCCTGTGATTCTGGGATTCTGGGATTCCGTGATTCTGTGATTCTGCAATTTTGTGATTCTGGGATTCTGGGATTCTGGGATGCCTTCCCTGCCATAGCTTGAGGCTGCATTTTCTGGTTCTATCAGAGACCAACCCCACCTGTCTCCAACCTCCCTTCAGGAAGTTGCAGAGAGCAATAAGGGCCCCTCTGAGCCTCTCTTTTCCAGGATAAACAGCCCCAGCTGAAAAGTGTGAAATCCATGACATCTTCCAAATTTCTGCTTTTCCTTTGCTCAGAAATGAATTTTTAGGAGCCAACCCCTGCCCGGAACCACAGCCCCACATCCTGAGCTGAGTGGGCATAACCCTGAATGAGGAGGGCAGTGACAGGCAGGAAACCAGGAGGGAGAGCAGGACAGCAGGGAAATGTGTTCCCTGCAGCTCCCAGTGCCCCTGGGAGCAGGTGACAGTGATTTATCAGGCACTATTAAAGTGTCACCGTGTACCTGTCACTGCTGCTGCTCCCAGAGCTGCTCTGCGCCCGCTGCACGCAGAGCCCGAGCTCAGAACGCTCTGCTGGGGGAGTGCAATGGGATCTGACACTCTTTGTTCCTCCCAGCACCAGCACAAGGCAGAAATGAAACTTTCCGTGACACCGCCGCTGTAATTTGGGAGGCAATTTTTGTCGGGAGAGTGTTTGGAGCGGGGTTTATGTAAGGAGTGGGCACGGAAAGGAGAGAGGGATGAGAACAAGGAGCTGTTTGCAGCTCTGGCAGGAAAAAAACAGCCAGCCCAGTGTTTTCTGATAGTCAGAGAGGCAATTACCAAATTACTGAGCCTCTCAGTGGCTTCTTCCCAGAAAAAGCCCTAATCCTACCCAAATCCTGACACCTCTGTACTCCTGGGTGGGGAAAGGGCAGTGACCAGGCTCTGCTGAAGCAGCAGGACAGAAGGGACAGAAAAGGGAACCCTTGGATTGCTTCTCTCAAAATCTGTGCTAGAAATGGACTTTTGAGGTCCAGGCTTACAAGGAATAGTGGAAAACATCAGCGTGGAATTTCAGTGTGGAATCAGAGCCTGGATCCCATCCCATCACATGGATCCCATGCCATCCCATCCCATCCCATCTCATCCCATCCCATGGATTCCATCCCATCCCACAAGGCCAGGCTGGACAGGGCTCAGAGCACCCTGGGACAGTGGAATTCCCATTCTGGAATTCTGATTTTCTGGAAAACCCCATTCCAGACAGACCATCCACGAGCTTTGTCCATCGGTTTTCCAAGAGTGCCTCACCTGACATCAAGCACCCCATGACAGCAAATTCCTCACCGGCTCTGGGAAGTTGTGACTCCCATCTCCAGTTTTTGGGGACTCCACAGGAAGAGTTTTGCCATAAATCACAGAATTCCAGAACGGTTTGGAATAGAATTGTCCTCAAAGCCCATCCAGTGCCACCCCTGTCATGGCAGGGACACCTCCCACTGTCCCAGGTGGCTCCAACCTGGCCTTGGACACTTCCATGGATCCAGGGGCAACCACAGCTCCCCTGGGCACCCTAAACTCCAGCAGGACACGGAATCTCCTTATTACAAGTCTAATTCCCCCTTTTTTCTGAGGATTACAGTATTTTAGCAAGACTACAAAAGAATATTTGCATGTACTCCACTCCTCAAATTCGTGGAACTTTAATCTGGGAAGATTAGGCCCGTTCCGCTTCGGATGTTTAATAAAACAGATGGGGAAAAAAAAATCCTTAAGTAACCAGTGTGGAGTTAATTTTCTCATTAAAAAGCTCTAATTTCCACTGCTTTTTTCCATTTTTTGGAGGATTTACAGCGATACAGCCATGCGCTCATGTATATCCAAGGGATAGCTTTGGAGATAAAAAAAAAAAAAATCCTATAACCCGTGGGAGATTTATTTTCCTAAGGAAGAATGTAAATTTGGCAGACAAAAGCAGAATCAGGAGGATGTTGACAGCTGCCTGAAAAGAATTATTTATTGGAGGAAATCTAATTTTACCACTGGAAGCAGATCCCAGCAATGAGATGAATAACGGGGAAAACAATTTTCCATTAAAAACACTTCCATGGGGTAGTTTTCAAGCAGCTGAAGGATGGATCCACATATGTGTGGATAAATTCATAAATCAAGGAGCTGCAGACAAATAACAAGGAGGAAATTCAATCCAACCCTGTATTATGTCCACATCAGCACTTATTGATGAATAGACACCAATTCTGGAAATATTTTGCTTCTGGTGAGGACTTTTGAGGGAAATATTTTCTGCTTGCATCTAAATCAGGATTGATGTTTATTTTATGAAGAAAAATGCTTCTTTCCAGTGAATAGTGGGCTTTTAAAGAGTTGTCTGTCCTAAAAAATCAAACACAGGTTGACTTTTCAGCTGTTCAAATGTGTCTGGGCCTAAAAGAAGTGGAGTTGGGTATTTAATTTTTTATTTCTGTGGTCACAAATGTACATCTGGTAATTTTTTACTGTTCAAACCACTTAATGTGCCACTTAAAGTCTGTGTAACAAGAAATGGTATCAGCTGAAAGTTTGTAAAAGAGAAACAGTGGATTTACAGAGCAGGTTCCAACCTTGAGCAGCAGGAAAGTCTAGGCCTTCATCCAAAGGAATTTTTATCAATGACACCATTTCTCCAAAATTCATCTGCTTGACTTCACTGCATTAATGAGGTTTTGGCACTAAATGACACAAGCGAGTGACTAAAAACAGAGGAAAGAATTTCTGTTTTCTGAGATTTAATTATCACAGTTTACTCCTCCTTACAGGAAGCCCTTTGTGGATGAGGGCCTGGACAAGAGGGAATGTCCAGGACATTCCTCTTGGAATGGCTTCCAGTGCCAGAGGCAGGTTTGGGTGGGATTTTGGGAAGGAATTCCTTCCTCTGAGGGTGATGAGGGGCTGGGATGGATTTCCCAGATTTGCTGTGGCTGCCCATGGATGCCTGGAAGTGCCCAAGGCCAGGTTGGAGCACCCTGGGATAGAGGGAGGTGTCCCTGCCCATGGCACAGGGTGGAATTAGGTGACTTTTTATTTCCTTTCCTTTCCAACCCATTTAATTATTATATTTAATCCTCTTCTGGACTTATCCCACTCTAACCAACTCCCACAAAAAACACCTTCGTCCTCTGGGAATGGGAAATAAAAAGATGTCACTATTTGATGTCATGATGTGTTTGAACAGATCTTTGTCACCTTTCTGAATAAAGAGACAAAACCCAGATTTCCATTTTTTTTCCTCCTTTGCTTCCCAGTTTGAATTCCTTTGCCTGATAGAAATGAGAAGGAAGCTGGGAAGTAAATCCATCATGGAGAAGAATAGCGAGAAGTAAGTTATAATACAGATGTCATACATGATTTAGGGGATTCTGGCCCCAGAACTAAACAGCAAAGCTCCTCATGCAGATTCATTGATACCACCCTAATTTATGTGACAGCATTTAAAGGCAAAAAAAAAAAATTATGAAGCAGGAATACACAAAAATAAATTTCCTTCAACACAGCCTAAATTTAATAAAGCAATCTAGCAACTGCCAGCGAGAGCAGGGCAACTCCAGAGTGATTAAATAAGGAGGAGCATGAATTATGCAAGGCAGTTAATCAGCGTGGAGCTGCTCTGCACAGCACCCACTGCACCCCTCCATCCCCTGAGCCCCCCATTCCCTTGGCTCAGCATTCCCACCTCCCATTCCATGAGGGTTTTCCCCCTACTCATTCATTTTGGGGTCGTGCTGGAGGTCAGGTTCTCTCTGATGTTTATTTCAATGCACAAAAATGATTTTTTTTAAAAATTTGAATGCGCAAAAAGGATTTCCTTCCCCACCTTCTGCTCATTTGGGAAGATTAGGGTGAATCTGAACAGTGTCCCAGTGGAAATCTGGGATTTATTTTCCATCCTGGCTCCTTCCAGTGAAAAGCAGTAGTTTGAATTTACATTTCTCCCTCTGTTTAGCATCACTGGCTGGATCTATAAATAGCTTTCTTTCCCAGTTCCTAATGTTAACAGAAGTTTCTCTGCATCCACACTTGCACAGTTTTCCTTTGCCATTTCAAAGGCATGAATTTATGCTGGCAAACCCAAATGCATTTAAAGGGTGTTAAAATGGCATTTCCATGAGAGGAGCAGCTCAGTCTCTCCATCACCCACCTGAGCTGAGGGACCAAATTTGGGTTTTTTGTACCCAAAACTTTGATTTGGATCCCTCACCCAGGCCCTTCTGTTCAAGTTATTCCCTTGGGAATAACTTGCACTTGGGAAATGTTGGGATTTATGTAATTACAGCCCTCCAAAAACCTGGAAACTTGGAAGTTTCTCTCCCTCTGCACCTCACTTTAGTCATCTTTAAAACTCCTGTAAGTGAGCCCTCAACTCATGGAGATAATGAGGGATGAGCAGGGTGGAAATCATGAGGTGTCAGGATAATTTTAATTTAGCTGAGACTGACAACTGTCAGGCTCTTTTGAAAGTCAGAGTTTAAAAATAAACTCTGTATTATGAACAATTCCGGATGGGAAGAAATCAGAGCATTATAAACAAAGGCCTTGTGTTCTATTAATTGATCCTGAGCCACTGCCATTAACAGACAGGATGGAAATATCTTTGATTCAAAGCAGTATCAATTTTTAAGCCTTTAATTCATGGATTCTTATTTTTTAGTAATATTTTCCCCCTTCTTTAATTCAGTCTTAAAAATCTCCAAAGCAGAGCAGGAATTCAGACTTGTGGTCTGCTCAGCTCTGGGTTCTTGCTCTAGAAACGTCCCCAGTCCACCACAGTGCCAAGACTTTCTACCTGAACAGGCAAAAATAATTTTCCTTCTTTCAGCAGGATCAGAAAATGGATTTCCTTATAAAAATGCAGGGACACCTTGCAGTGGAGTAACTGCAGACAGAAACGAGGTGACAGCAGAGGGAAGGAGATGCATCCAGAGAATCCCAGAGTCCCTGAGGTGGGAAAAGCCCTCCCAGACCCTCGAGTCCAAGCTGTGACAGTCCCCAGCTTGTCACCCAGAGCACTGAGTGCCACCTCCAGCCCTTCCCTGGCCACCTCCAGGGCTGGGACAGGACACCAAGAAGTCCCTGGCAGGGAAGGAGCAGCTTTAGCTGAGGTGTCCTGAGCTCAAACCTCTCCTCTCCTCTCCCTGGGATAACTCTGCCAGCCTGGTGCAGAACTAAGGGACAGGCACCAGGACACAGGGACAGGCTCCAGGACACAGGGACAGCACCCAGGGACAGGCACCAGGACAGAGAGACAGGAAACATGACAGAGTGACAGGAATCAGGACACAGGAAAAGGCTTCAGGAGCCAGGGACAGCAGCCAGGGACAGGCACCAGGACACAGGGACAGGCATCAGCACAGAGGGACAGACCCCAAGACAGAGGGACAGCTCCATGACACAGGAAAAGGCTCCAGGACACAGGGACAGCAGCCAGGGACAGGCCCCAGGACAAAGGGACAGGCACCAGGACACAGGGACAGGCTCCAGGACAGAGGGACAGCACTCAGGAACAGGTTTCAGGACATAGGAACAGGATCCAGCACCCAGGGATGAGCTCCAGGACACAGGGACAGGCTCCATGGCACAGGAAAACGCTCCAGGACACAGGGACAGGCCCCAGGACAGAGGGACATCTTCCAGGACAGAGGGAAAGGCTCCATGACACAGAAAAAGGCTCCATGGCACAGGGACAGGCTCCAGGACACAGGAAAATGCTCCATGACACAGGAAAAGGCTTCAGGAGCCAGGGACAGCAGCCAGGGACAGGCACCAGGACACAGGGACAGGCTCCATGACACAGGGACAAGGCCCCATGACACAGGGACAGGCTCAGTGTGCTGAAGCCATGCCCACACCCAATTAAAATGCTAAACCAGGCTTTATGCCCTTGTTTCTAGCAGGATCCATCACCTCCCTGGCTGATAGCACTCCTTATCTCTGGGCTGCTCCGAGCAGGGCCTGAACATCATCCACACAACAGGGCCGCGGTCCCAGGACACCTCAGCATTCCTCCCATATAAATAACAATTTGTGAGTGCAAAGATTAGATAAACACCTTTTCCATAACCCCGGCAGCACATCTGCTGCTCTGGGAGAGCTGAGATTCCTTGGAGCTGCTCCAGAGGTGAATTTGATCCTTTTACACAGATTCCCTTTGGAGTCTCCTCATCCTTTCCTGTTCATGCACACTTTTAACACTTGTTTCTGAATTTTATCCCAGCACAAGCTGGCTCAGGTAATTTTCCACCTATTTAATTGTAATTTTTGCCTCAGATACCTCCACAGGAAGCCCTTCATTTCACTGAGTGCTTTTTAATTTTTCACCCTTGTAAATAAAGATGAAATCCATCACATCCAAAGCGTGTAAGAGATCCAAGCTCCTGAGCCCTCAGCACACTTGTTGAGATGATGCTGGGTTAAGGATCTGAGCTAAATTTCCTTGAAGAAAGTGTCTGGACTGATATTTATCCTCACCAGACTTGTGAGAAGTCCACAGAGAGGTGTGAGGGAGTGAAAGAGCCCTTTGCACTCCTTATGATCATCCCCAGGTCACATTCCCCGCACAAATCCCGCTGAAGCGAAAAAAGAAAACAGAAATGAAAGAAAAGGCAAGTGGGAAAATAAAAAAAAGGATTCACAAGGAAAGCCAGAGGCCCAATTTAACAGCAGCTTTTCATGTGCTTAATCAAGCTTTAGGTTTTTGTGTTTATCTTTGATGTTTCTCCAGCAGCTTCAAACCGCCAGAGGTGCGAGTGCAAAGCAAATCCTGAGCAGCTGCTGGATTTGGGAGCTGCCCTCAGAAATTCCATGTGAGACCTGGCTCCTGTGGGGCTGGAGCTCTCTCAGGATTTCTGCTGCTCAGAGTGACCCCAAGATGTGTTAGAAAATCTCTTTTCCCAGCCTGAAGAAGGCGTCAGAGCTCTGCAGTTCTCTGCCTCGAGGTTGTTTATTGTTTCTTATCTATAAAATTCTTTCTCCTGTCCAGCCAAGATCTGCTCAACAGGACAGACAGAGGCACACTGACACCCTCAGGGTGGTGTTATCTTTTTATACTAAAAACTATATGCAAATTATTTACAATTCCTTCCCAATACCTACCACCTGTGTTAGACAGTGAGCTTCTACTCTAAACCAATCCAAAAGTGCCAACATTACAGCAGGAGATGGAGGCCAAGAACAAGAAGAAGGAGGACAGGACATGTCCAGATTCCTCCATCTTGCGCCTGAACCCCCATTCTAAAAACCCCCCAAAAATATATTTTTCACCCTGTGATAAATTCAGTATCATTCTACTCAAACTTTCGTGGCTTGCAGATCCTCATATAAGGTTGCTAATTTTTTCCAAGGGCTAAATCAAAGTCACAGGGGTCCTGGACTCTGTCCTGGATTGCTCAAACTCCTGCCAGCACCAAGGCTCTTTATTTTGCTGCAGATTCACAGAGATTTTTATAATTCCTTGCTATTATACCCAGCTAATGATAACCCTTTGTCCTCTTCTTCCATCAAAATATTTCAGGGATTATTTACAGACGGAGAGAGATTTGCTTTGCCTGCTGCCGGTTTGAACCCTTGGGTGAGCAGGGGAAAAAAATCAAACACAAATTATTTCCATGCCTGTGCAGCTTCCCTTGGAAAAGCTGAAGGAACAAACTGCATGGAATTCATGCTGTACTTTAGGGTTTTTTGGAACAATTTCTCAGCTCCTCAAAGAGAAATGCCAGGAACTGTAATTTGGAGTCCTGCCTGGATCATCTCCACCCCAAAATGTGTGGATTGGCAATGTGCTCCCAGTTCCCTCAGGAGAGCAGGAATAATCTGACTTTTAATAGGAATTTGGACCCAGCAAAGGAGATCTGAGATCTGATTTTACCTCAGTGGTTCAGGCACAGCGTGGGGACCACAAATAAAGGACGCAGAGCTGAGGGAGAAATAGCAGGAATAAAACAGGGTTGGGATTGGGATTTGTTCCATTTGAGCCCCCTTTCCTAATTCAGGACCTGAATTTCCTAAAGCACTCTCAGAAAGCAAATCTGATCCATTCACTGATAAATTCCCATGATTACAGTGACAATATTCCTAATTTTAATCCTTTCATTAAATAAGAACCCAGAGTTTCATTAAACACATAAAATTCAGCTCATCCTGGCATTAAAAACAACTAAAAAAAGCGCAAATAAATACACAGAACATTGTGATTTTTTTTTCATTTAATTCACTATTTTTTAGTTTGTTTTTTTTTTTTTTTTACCAGTAGCAGCTGGTAATTCTGACAAGTTTGGGATTGGCACTGCTGGGAAAGGATGTGGGTTTTTTTTTTTTATTTTGTGCTCTCCAAAATCCTTCAGCAGCAATTGTGAGCTAACCCAGGGACTCCTCCAGCACCAGGCTGCTGCCAACCAGCTGATTCCCAGGCAGCTGCCTGATCTCCCTCAAAATTATTCACAGCTTGGGGATGGAAAAAGATAATAAACATATGGAATAAGATAGTGAGAGGCTGGAGAAGAGAGGGGGATAAATAAAGGTTCAAAATCTGCCAGCTGGGGAAATATGAGCCAGTAGGTAGAAAGCAGGAGAAAAATGAAGTCTTGTCAAAGAGACAAGAGTGATTTGGTCAATTTTGGGAATGAAAATCCCGCTGTAATGAAGAAAATGAATGGAACAGCCACCAGTCCCAGGCAGCAGTGACATTTTCAAGCAATACTGGTGTAAGTAGTGAGCTGAAAATTTCATTTTTAGGGACCTGCCAGCTGCCAATCCAAAAGACAAATCTCAATAAAAGAATGTGTTGTGTGCCAGAGTTACTTTGAAAAATCAGATTTCACAGGATCCTGGGATGGTTTGGGTGGGAAGGACCTTAAATCCCATCCAGTGCCATCCCCGGGACATCTCCCACTGTCCCTGGTGGCTCCAACCTTTCATTAAATGAGAACCCAGAGTTTCATTAAACATGTAAAATTCAGCTCATCCTGGCATTAAAAACAACTAAAAAATAAAATAAATACACAGAAAGCTGTGCCCATCCCCATTTTCCCCTCAGTGACACCAAGACCCCACAGTTCCACGTCCATTGGCACAAATAATCCTTATTAAAACTGTCCCCATTCCCATTTTCCCCTCAGTGACACCCAAACCCCATCCCTCCTTGTCCATTGTCACAAATAATCCCCATTAATTTTGTGCCCATCCCCATTTCCCCTCAATGACACCAAAACCTCATCTCTCCATGTCCATTGTCACAAATAATCCCCATTAATTTTGTGCCCATCCACATTTCCCCCTCAGTGACACCAAAACCCCATCCATAGTCACAAATAATCCCAATTAATGCTGTGCCCACCCCATTAAAGCTGTGCCCATCCCCACTAAAACTCTGTCCATCCACATTTTCCCCTCAGTGACACTAAAACCCCATCTCTCCATGTCCATTTTCACAAATAATCCCCATTAATTTAGTTCCCATCCCCATTTTCCCCTCAGTGACACCAAGACCCCATCCACTGGCACAAACAATCCCCATTAATTTATTTCCCCATCCCCGTTCTCTAACCTCCCCTCCCAACTCCCACCCACTCTCCCTGAGCCAACAAAGTCACAGGATCCCTCTCCGGCATCTCTGGCTCATTTGCTGCTCCCAAAATGAGGATTTTCTCTTTTCCCCAGTGCTCTGAATGCAAAACTTGGATGCAAATATGCCCAGCCCCTCCCTCCTGGAGAGAAATATGGACAAATCCAGTTATTAATTCCCCATTGTTGTTCTGACTTTAAACTGCTCTTTAAAGCCACTGCCATCCCTTTCAAGCAGTGGAGGAAAAAGAACTCTTTAATCACTAAAAGTGCATTAAAAATTCAGCACTTGAATCCTGCCTAATAGATTGATATTTCCCATGAGCTGGCAGGGGAAGATTAGCTATTAAAAATTCCCCTGTCCACTGGCATGTTAAATCCACCTGAAATTGGGCCCTGCTTGTTGTGCTTGTTTGTTTTTCTGCTTAAAGAGACACTTAAATTCTGACCTCTTCACACTTTAAATAAATCAGGGAAATTTATTTCTGTGTTTTTACAGGGGTTTTAAGGCTGGCTTCCATTTCCACACTGGATCCTGCCCGTCCTTCCCAAATTCCCAAGGCTGCCTCGATGTTTGCAGGATGCTCTGGGTGAATTTAAATCCAGGTATTACAAACTCTGCAAATTCTGCTTTGTCACCCCAAACCTCTCCATTAGCTGGGTTAAGGATTAAGATAAAAAAAGACACAAACACTGCAGAGAATCAGGAAATGGAGTGAAAGATTAAATCAGCCCCTGGAAACGCAAATTCCTCTCCAACGATGGATTTAGGGGACATAGGGAGGAGTTTAGTCCCAGCTTAAAACCAGGAGAAATCCTCAGCTCCTTCCTCAGTCCTTTATTCCTCCCATCCACCTCTTCAGGGATCTGCAAGTTTTGGGGTTTTTTGCTGTCTTTTTTTTCAGTTTAAAATTCCAGGTCTTGGGAGTTTCAGCTGTCCTGAATTGATCAGAAATTCAGGAGATTTTCTCTGTGTCCTGTGGGACAGCTGTTGATCCCAGAATTCCATTAAAAACATAAAATTTTCACCTTTCTCTCTTAAGCCCCAGATCCTCCCACCTCTCTTGAGCTAAACTGGGCAGGGAGTGTGGTTAAGATGGGATTTTTTTGGGATAAATACCTGGCAATACTCTAAACCCACAATGGAATTCTTAAAAATAAACCTTAAAATTGAAATAAAATTCTGAATAATAAAAACAACTCAAATGACTTGAATTTGACCGATGCTGGACACGTCAGATATTTATGGTCACAAAAAAAAATGTGATTTATGGGCAAATCCACCCTGTCGGTGGCAGCTGAGAGAATTCTGCTCTGACAAGGTCCTGTAGATAAATTTCTGTTTCATTTCATGGTATTTCTTCCAGCCTGATGTTCCAACCAGAAACCACACTGGGAACAATTTGGGATGGAATAGAAAATGATAATGTCTAGACAGCAATGCTGCCTGAAGTATTTTCAGGGAATATTAAAAAAACAAGCATTAGCAGCAGCTCTAATAGCTACAAGTTAATAATGACAATGTTAATTTTAATTTTAATGGTTCTAGGTGGGCACTTGAAAAAAAAAAAAAAAAACAAACCACAAAACAAAATCAATGAGCCGGGATAGGAATTTTAATTTGGAAAGCTGGACAATTATTAATCATTTGTATTATTCAATTAATAGTGACTTTTCTAATTAATAGGATGGTTTATGTCCCCATCTGGCATTTACAGGCATCATTCATTTTTATTCTTGGGAAATATAAACAGCTGCAAAGGGGCTTGATGCACTAATGGAGAGAGAAATTAAACACTGAACAGGCCAAGTGGGAACTTGAACACAAACATCACCACAGCCCATGGAAATTTTCACTTTCTCCATCTCCTGTCCCCTTTCCAGGACTCCTGAACCAAAATTGGTATTTTTGCCAAGATTTCCATGGGTTTGTCCCTTTCCCATCTCAGGTGCCACAATGCCAGTGCCACCAAGCCCCAAATAAACTGACTTTTACAGATATTCAGAAGACCCCCTTAAACAGAAAGAAATAATTAAACAGAATGAGCTGTTGGAAGGGCGATGGATGCAAATTCAATATCTCCTGATTTTATTCCGGGCTTTTGCCAGTGACTTAATGAACAATCACAGACAAGCCACTTCATGTTGTTTCTCAATACATTAATTAGGAATAACAACACTCATCTCCCAGGCAGCTCCGCAGCTGAAGGTGGCAACGATTTCCTTTTTATTGTGTTTAAAAAAACCCACCCCCACTTGGAGATGGAAACAATTTGCCAGAAATTTCCACATCAAAACAAACAGAACGCCACGAGCAAGAACAACAAAGCTCTGTGCACACCCAGGGGCGCTGCTCAGGATCCAAATCCATTTGCCATGAAAAACTGCAGATTTAGGGTCATGCTCCACTAAATAAAAGGCAAAAAGCTCAGGGAATTTTGTAGCAGGCTTTTTTTTTTTTTTTTTTTTTCCATGCCTAACAATCCTATTTGGAAGAATCTATCTTATATATTTAGAAAAATAGATTTTCAAGTTGTCAACGCTCCCAATTCTTGCTGAATTTGCTTTCCAGATGTTTTGGAGATGACAGAGGAAGGGGAGGAGAAGCTCAGGCATCAGGACATTGCTGTGTCCACCCCTCTGGAGTGGGAAACCCAGCAGCAGATCCTGTCCCACAGCTGGGATTCACCAGGACACAAATAATTTAATTAATTTAATTAATTCAATGTCCCAACAGCTGGGAGAAGGAAAGGTTCTGCAGAAGATGGGAGGCAGAGAAAAATGGCTTCAATTTCCACACTGGACACACAACACCTGGGACTGGCTTTGGAATTAAAATCCAGAATGGTTTGAGTTGGAATTAAAATCTGGAATGGTTTGGGTTGGAATTAAAATCCAGAATGGTTTGAGTTGGAATTAAAATCCGGAATGGTTTGAGTTGGGAAGGACCTTTGGGGTTGGAACACCTGGGATTGGCTTTGGAATTAAAATCCGGAATGGTTTGGGTTGGAATTAAAATTCTGAATGGTTTGGGTTGGAAACATCCAAATCCAGAAAGATTTGGATTGGAAAGGACCTTTGGAATTGGAACACCTGGGACTGGCTTTGGAATTAAAATCCAGAAAGGTTTGGGTTGGAAAGGACCTCTGGAATTGGAACACCTGGGATTGGCTTTGGAATTAAAATCCGGAATGGTTTGGGTTGGAATTAAAATCCGGAATGGTTTGAGTTGGGAAGGACCTTTGGAATTAAAATCCAGAAAGGTTTGGGTTGGAAAGGACCTTTGGAATTGGAACACCAGGGATTGGCTTTGGAATTAAAATCCAAAATGGTTTGGGTTGGAAAAGACCTCAAAGCTCATCTGGATCCAACCCCCTGCCATGGACAGGGAATGATTTTGCATTTGGTTTTCTGTTTTACAGACAAAGCAAAGATGATTTCAGTGTTGTCACGTTGTTTTGGGTGCTGAACTCTCGGATTCTGTGTCTGCTGGAAATTCAGGAATAGCACAGCCATGGCTGAGTTGGCTCAGCACGGTGACAGCTGCAGAGTCTGCACTGAAAATCCCATTTTTTTCATTGATATTTTAGAATTCCAAACTTTCATGGACTCACACTGGGTCAGAATCCAGATCTGAGAGCTCCAGCCAAGGACAATGCCAATATTTGCATCAGCTCCCAAAGAGCCAGGCGGGATGGTGACACATTTCTGCTAAAAAAGGGAAATTTGGGTAACTCTGAAAAGGAAAATCTGAGCAATTTGGGCAACTTTGAGGCATTTGAGTAACTCTGAGTAACCCTCAACACCTGTGAGAGCCACCAGGTCACAGGAAGGTTTGGCCACCCCCAGGTCTCACCTTGACTGTAGAATCAGACAGAAAGATAATGACCTTAAAATGTCACACAGGAATGATGGAAAGAGCCGGAGTTTAATCTTAAAAAGTCATCATTGATCGTTTTAAGGGCTCTTTGACATCCCTCTCTTGAAACAATGTAATTGTCTGTAATTATCCCTGCAATCCGGGAGTTTGGCACACGCTGGGAGCCCCTGGGATAAGTGCTGCACTGAATTCTGTGTGTTTTGTAGGATTTGGGGATAATAATTATAAATATAAAAATAAAATATAAATATATTATATATATATATATATAAATATATATATATAAATACATAAATAGATAAAATAGTAAAGATATATTAAAATCTATATAACTATAACTATAACTATAACTATAACTATAACTATAACTATAATTTTTTTTGCAGGTGCATCTTTGATTGGTCCCATGTGAATTGTTTATTCTTAATAATCAATCCCAGTCCAGCTGTGTCAGACTCTGTGGTCAGCCACAAGATTTTATTACTCATTCCTTTTTAGCTTTCTGATGTCTCCTTTGTCTATTATTTTAGTATAGTTTTAGTATATAATTTTCTTTTAATATAAGAATGTAATAATATAATAATGTAATGTAATGTAATGTAATGTGATGTAATGTGATGTAATGTGATGTAATGTGATGTAATGTGATGTAATGTGATGTAATAATATAATATAATATAATATAATATAATATAATATAATATAATATAATACAATACAATACAATAAATACAATACAATACCCTTTGCCTTCTCACCCCCCTGGATTTTAGGAAAATGATGGAAATTATTCCTTTCCTAAATCCAGGTGGACACATCCACAGCCTTTCCCTCCCTCCCTCACTCAGCAATTACCTGGCTGAGATAATTATTCCCCTCTTTCAGGTCGTTCAAAGCAGATTTATTAATTGTATAGGAAAGAAAGGCGTCTACAATGTCTTCCATATTTCCTTTACTAATTTTTAATTATTTTCTCTTCATTATTAGGACCCGCTCTGCAATGTCCTGGATGAGTGCTCATAATTAGAGTTCAAGTATTTGCTCTAAATTAAATCTGATCTCAGCTCTTGGGCAGAGGGAGGTGTGTGGGGGGATTTTTTTTTTTTTTTCCCCTTTTAAACATGGAAAATTGAGGAAACACATTTGTTCCTGCCATCCACGGACGAGCTGCTTCTCTAGCAGACAAATATTCCCCCAAGTTAATCTGGAGGTGGTTACATAATGCAGAATATCAATTTTTGGGGTGGCATATGGGCAGAATAACAATTCCAAAGCAGCTCTGGAGTGCCAGTGACCATCACTGCTCCTTAAAGAACCTCCCTGGGGCCTCATGTTCATTCCATTCCCTGCCAAAAAACCCAAAAAGTGAGAAATTATTCCCATTTTCCCACATAAATACTTCCCTCATGGCCACAGTCCCTCAACTCCTGACAGGGCTCCAATTTATGAATCCAGCCCTACTGGGATGAAAAAGAAAATTCCATTGTGGGCACCACAAAGTCCCTTTTCCTCTGGCCCATCCAGCAGTTTCCAGATAAAAATTGGGATGAACACCGTGAAATGCAGCCCTGAAAACTCCTCACTCCCATTTTCATACTCAGTTTCTGCAGCCCAAAAACTGCCTGCAAACAAATCCTGAAAATTCCCAATCCAAGGTAAACAAGTGCTGAAAATTCCTCATCCAAGGTGAAGTCCTGAAAATTCCCAATCCAATGGAAACAAGCCCTCAAAATTCCCAATCCAAGGAGAAAGAATTTCTGAAAATTCCTGATCCAAGGGAAAGAATTTCTGAAAATTCCCAATCCCAGGGAAACAGGTGCTGGAAATTCCTGATCCAAGGGAAACAGATCCTGGAAATTCCTAATTCAAGGGAAACAAATCCTGGAAATTCCTGATCCGAGGGAAACAAGCCCTCAAAATTCCTGATGCAAGGAGCTTTTTTGTGCTCCTGTTGGATCCCTTTTGTTGGAAAAGTTTCTGCTTTAATCCCATCAGATTTTGAGTCAGTTCTCCCAGGGGATGTCAATGGAATTACAGGGAATTCCACTGGGTTTAGTGAGGTTAAAACCTGTCCATGAGAATGAATAGATAGAAATAAAAATAAAAAATAAAAAATTAAAATAAAATTAAGAAAATATAAATATATAAATATAAATAAAAAATATAAAATCTTGCTGCTTGGGCTGCCCAAGAATGAGCACACAATTTACAGGTGTGAGCTGAGCAGTGGAACTCTGAGCTTCAGAAAAGCAAGAAATCACCCAAATTCATCATTTCATGTAAAAATTCCAATTTCTGCCATCCTTTCTTGTTCCTGTCTCACGTGAAATTCTCTTACAGAGGCGTCTGACACCCAAATTATTTCTCAGAGACCTCCCACAACACGAGGGCCCCACAGTGTTTTGAAAACAATGGGAAATGTGTAAAAACAATCCCAAATCAGATTGTTGAGCCAAAACTGCTCTGGGGGAGATTATCCAGAGTTAGATAAATGCAGGACTTTCTCCATGCTCCCTCCGAGCATCATTCCTGACATTTCTGGGAACTATTTTCAGCATTTGATCTGTGCTGGCGTCAGTTGTTGCTACCCAGAGTAATCTCCTTTCGCAGGGAAATAAAAAGTGAGATTATGTAAAGGCAGCCAGGAATAGCAGGGACTAAAAATACCCAGGATGGAGGGGCTGGGAGCAGCCAGACACGGGGGATTTTTGGGCAGCCCCAACCTCTGGGTGCCTTCAGCAAAAGCTCACCTGGTGGGGTCACCAAATGTTGGGGGTCCCTAGGATGAGGTGGGAGATGAGAATTGACCCCAAGTTATCAGAAGGCTGAGATTATATATCGTATTATATTATTGCATTATATCACATTATAGATTAATATATTATATATTATTATATATTACTGTATTATGTATTATTATATATTATTATATATCATTATACATTATATTACATTACATTACATTACATTACATCGTATTATACTACATTATATCATATTATATCACATTATATTACATTACATTATATTATTACATTACATTATATTATTACATTACATTACATTACATTATATTATATTATATGAAAATTATATACTAAAACTATACTAAAGAAAGAGAAAAGAGACATCAGAAGGGTAAAAAAAATTATAATAAAAACCAATGACAGACCAGAGTCCTGACACAGCTGGACTGTGATTGGCCATTAATTAAAAACAATTCACATGGAACCAATCAAGATGAACCTGTTGGTGAGCAACCTCCAGCCCACATTCCAAACATTCAGATAGTTTACATTTATTTTCTGAGGCTGAACTGAAATAAATTTATCTGATATTCACACGTGTCTGTTTCATCCATTTGTATCAGCAGGGCTTCCGAGCCCCTTATTAAGAAAGCACAGCTAATGACAGAAGGCAAATGCTAATTTTGCTTGGTGGCTCTTCCTGCATTCAAGTTCACTGATCAGGCAGACAGATTAAGAAAGATTGTGAGCTGACCCAGGAGCCATTTGGGAGTGGACAAAACCAAGGAGAGTTTGCCCGGAAAACAACGAGGGAATCACAGCAGTGCCAGGGAGGGAAATCTCAATTTTAGCCCTAAAAAAGCCCCCAGTGAGCCAAACCCCTCCAGCATGGAGATGAGGATCTGCTCTGCACCTCTGGATCTGACTCACGGTGCTTTGGTGATGTTCTCAGAGAAAGAAATAAATTTATCTGATATTCACATTTGTCTTTTTCATCCATTTGTATCAGCAGGGCTTCCGAGCCTTTTATTAAGAAAGCACAGCTAATGACAGAAGGCAAATGCTAATTTGGCTTGGTGGCTCTTCCTGCATTCAAGTTCACTGATCAGGCAGACAGATTAAGGAAGATTGTGAGCTGATCCAGGAGCCATTTGTTCGACATCTCCCCGAATCAGCGCCCGACACAGCCGAGCGTTTTCGTGCAGCGGAATTTTATTTGTCATGTTGGGCCAGGAGCAGCAGTTAATAATTCACTGCACAGCTCCGCGGAGCTCCCTCGCTCTCTTTCACACAACCTTGCAGTTTCACAGGGCTCTTGTTAGGGAGCAGCTTAAAATAGTTCTGTTATCAGAGCTGTGGTGGCTGTCAGAGCCCCGGCAGAGGCACCGCTGTGATCCTTCTGACAAGGGAACAAAACAAACAAGCCGGGAACTTTGGGAAGGACATGGACACGTGGAGTTCAGACCCACAGGATGGCTGCTCCAGAGCTCAGAGCCACAAAGGTGGAGAAAAAGGAAAAATCACCGACTCAGGTGCTCTCCCAGCCTTGTCGGTGAAACCATGGAATGCTTTGGGCTGGAAGGGACCTTCAATCCCACCCAATCCCACCCAAATTCCTGCCATGGGAAGGGACACTGGAACAGAGCTGGCTGCTCCTGTCCAACATGGCTTTGGAGTAATTTCTGGTTCAGATTTGGATTTTCTGGTTCAGATTTGGATCTTCTGCTTCCCCACACATCATCACCTGCTCAGGATGCCTGAGGTCACAACAGTCAGGCTCAGGTTAAGGTACAGAGTGGAGAACTCAAACCAGGCCTGGTGATCTCTGCTCACCACAGAAACCTCAAAAGCAGCAAATAAAACTCTCAAGAATGCTTCATTCTGCAGGTTCATCCCCACAGGAGGGCTACTCCAGAGCTCAGAGCCAGAGAGATGGAGAAAAAGGAAAAATCACCAACTCAGCTGCTCTCCCAACCTTGTCACTGGAACCATGGAATGCTTTGGGCTGGAAGGGACCTTCAATCCCACGAAATCCCACCCAATCCCACCAAATCCCTGCCATGGAGGGGACACTGCACCAGAGCTGGCTGCTCCAAAACTCATCCAACCTGGCCTTGGAGCCATTTCTGGGTCAGATTTGGATTTTCTGGTTCAGATTTGGATTTTCTGCTTCCCCACACAGAATCACCTGCTCAGGGTGCCTGAGCTCAAAACAGTCAGGCTCAGGTTCAGGTGCCTGGAAATGGAGAACACAAGCCAGGCTTGGTGATCTCTGCTCACCACAGAAACAACAAAATCAGTGAAAAAAATCCCTCAAATAAGAGGAGCAGATCAGAAATGGTGCCACCTCTGAGTCCAACACAGTGTGCGGGGTCAGGACATTTCCCATCCTCAATCTCCAATCCCCCTGCCATGGGAAGGGACACTGCACCACAGCTGGTTTCTCCAAGCCCCATCCAACCTGGCTTTGGAGCCATCTCTGGTTCAGATTTGGATTTTCTGGTTCAGATTTGGATTTTCTGATTCAGATTTGGATTTTCTGGCTCAGATTTGGATTTTCTGCTTCCCCTCACGGAATCACCTGCTCGGGGTGCCTGAGGTCAGAACAGTCAGGCTCAGGTTGAGGTGCCTGGAAATAACAGAGTGGAGAACACAAGCCAGGAGCAACACAATGGAAACACTCCATGGACGCCTTCTTTTTGGTGGAGTGTCCCTAATTTAACTTTTAGCTGCTGGTTTTATCTCTTTTCTGGAAAAATATGGAATAATTGATTGGATGATGGGGTGAGGGAAGTCAGAAGCAGCTTGGGGAAGAGCTCAGGGCTGCATCCAGGGTTAACCAGGGAAATATTGCAGGGACACAGGAGAAACACTCCATAAACACCTTATTTTTGGTGGAGTGTCCCTAATTTAACTTTTAGCTGCTGGTTTTATCTCCTTTTTTTTGGAAAAAAAATAAGGAAGAACTGATTGGATGCTGTGGGAAGTCAGGAAAGAGCTCAGGGCTGCATCCAGGGTTAACCAGGGAAATATTGCAGAAAGAGAGGAGCCTAAAGTGGATTATCTGGAGGTTCCTTCTGGCTTTGCAAGCAGACAAATGGAATCTGTGAGCCTGCTGATTATCCCACTGTCCTCAGCCTGAACCCGGGGCCACCCAGGGGACAATCCCACACCAAGGGAACAGGAAAAACAGGAATCAAACAAGGTGCAAAAGGTTTCTAATTATTTATTTTGGTCCATGGAGATAAATTCTGTCCTCAGGGAATGCTGCACATTCCTGCTTGGTGTCTATCCCATGTGTGACAGCAAAATCTTACAGGTTTAGTGGAGAAATCATCCATTAGATCCCACTGAATTTTAGACAATTTATGATTAAAATTAATTTTAATTATTTTAATTAATTATTAAAATTTTAATTTATTATTTAATTTTTAAAAAAATTATTATTTAAAAAATCCGCCAAAATCCCTTAATCCTTCATGCACAACCACCTGGTTGTTGTTTTTTTTCCTAATTATTTATTTCAGCCCCTGACAGCAAAATCCCACAGGTTTCAAGCAGAAATCACCCAGATTCTGATCACTGATCTTTGGGCAATTTATGATTTAAAAATTCAATTTAAATCGAATCATAAATTGATTTCAAATTCAATTTTAAATCAATTTATGATTTAAAAACCCATTAATCCTTCATGCACAACCACCTGGTTTTAGGTTTTTAAGCAGCTGGCTGTTTGTTTTGCTCTCTGATGTTTCTGGATAGAAAATTCTGGCAAAGAGCACCAATTTCACATCCCTGGAGCACCAAATCCCAGGAAAACACCCTGGAAAACAGGGGACAGCACACAGTGTCACCTCTCTGGTGACACCTCCCTGATGCTGATGCAAATATTGCAACAATTTCAGCGCCAAAAGAGGAAAGAAAGGGAAAATAATTCCACCAGACACAAACACAGCCGTGCCTAAATTAAAATATAAAGCCCAAGCAGGCTTAGAGAATATCCTGATTAGCCTTGAAAAACTGTTGTGTATTAAAGAGACCCTAGAATATATTTCATTTTATTTTTATTTTTCCAGCCCAGCAGAGGAACCCACTGATGCTCTGCCATTTGTTCATTTACAACAAATATTAACACGGGGCCCAATTTTCTGCCTGGCGAAAACCATTTCAATTTTTTAGCAAGACGAATGTTTGGAAGGGCGAGGAATAATTAAATCATTTTCTACTCCAAAAGAAGCCCTCACGGTCTCGTCGCGGGGTTCCAGCGTTTTGTAAATCATCTAATGATTTTCTGCTCGTTTAAATATCGCCTCCCCATCCCAAACTGATGAGCCAAGGGGGAAAAAAATACAGGGTGGAGGGGTAAAGTTCCTAAATCATCCAAATATTTCTTGATCATGGGAAAACCCTTTGGTCTGGGAGCTGGAATAATCAGAGGGGAAATTTTGGAGCCCCAAAACCTTGAGCAGGACACCTAAACACCAACCTGAAGCTGCCACAGGTGGGTGGAGAAAGGAAATTCATGTTTGGAACTCAAAATAAGCTGAAAACAGACAAATGGAACCTGTGATCCTGATTTGTTGGGTTCCTTTCAGAAACCAACAAATGGCGCCAGAGATTCCTCCACTGCCAATTTAAAGATTTCTTCTTCTTCTCTCCATAACGAATCTGGAATTCTCCTCTGCTCAATGACAGGAAATCAAGTTTTAAAAGCACGAGGTTCATATGGAGACAGAGATTTTAAAGGAATTGAGGTTTTTTTTTAAGGGCGGGGAGGGAAGAATATGACAAGTTAACAATGGTTGCAAATTATATTAAAATCTTATTGAAAAGAAAGGAAGATTCGCTTGCTCCTACAGGCAGCGAAGATGTAACCTTCCAAAAGCATCATTATTCTGCTGTTAAAATGACAAAAAAATAACCCTCTGCCCCCAGAGATAATGCAATTTATTAGTATTTCAGTGCTGAATGCACTTGTCAAATATTTAATCATCCGATTCTTTACATTGGAAACTCTGCAGAGGGAGTCTGCCACCGGGGAATTGCAACAATCCACAGGAGTGGGAATAGGGTTGGAGGATACTCGTGGAGAAAAACTGGAAATATCAGGGGGGAAGGAGGTTCTGCTGCTGTTGTGCTTTGAGGAAAACCTCAGGAGGGGATGGAAATGGGAAATGTGGGAACAGCAGGGCTCGTCCTGATGCCTTTTGGGACTGCCTAAAAACAGTCGGACAAATTTGAGGGAATAAAAATTTCTAAAAACAGAGGGCAGACAAAATTAAGGGAATAAAAATGACTATTTCAATATCAAATTTATGAGGAGGCTTTAATATAAATTAAATATAATAAATATAAATAAATATTTAAAAATATATAGAAATATAAATACAAATGGAACTCCAGAAGCTGGTGGAGCTCCAGAGGCCAGTGGAGCTCTGGAGACCGGTGGAGCTCCAGGGGCTGGTGGAGGTCCAGAGGCCAGTGGAGCTCCTGAGGTTGGTGGAGCTCCTGAGGTTGGTGGAGCTCCTGAGGTTGGTGGAGTTGCAGAAGCTGGTGGAGCTCCTGAGGATGGTGGAGCTCCAAAGGCTGGTGGAGCTCCTGAGGTCGGTGGAGCTCCTGAAGCTGGTGAAGCTCCAGAGGTTGGTGGAGCTCCTGAAGCTGGTGGAATTCCTGAAGCCAGTGGAGCTCCAGAGGATAGTGGAGCTCCAGAGGATAGTGGAGCTCCAGAGCCTGGTGGAGCTCCAGAATCTGTTGGAGCTCCAGGGGCCAGTGGAGCTCCTAAGGCCGGTGGAGCTCCAGAAGCTGGTGGAGCTCCTGAGGATGGTGGAGTTCCAGAAGCTGGTGGAGCTCCTCAGGCTGATGGATCTCCTCAGGCTGGTGGAGCTCCAGAGGCTGTTGGGGCTCCAGAAACTGGTGGAGCTCCAGCAGCCAGCAGAGCTCCTCAGGCTGGTGGAGCTCCAGAGGCTGGTGGAGCTCCAGAGGATGGTGGAGCTACACAAGCTGGTGGAGCTCCAGAGGCCGGTGGAGCTCCTCAGGCTGGTGGAGCTCCAGAGACGGCCCTGATGGACAGGGTAAGGCTGGGAACATAACCTCAGTGTCCCTCCTGGATTTTCCCCTGGCTCCCTGAGCTGACACAGGGATCAGCATTGAGTTTAACTCAGAGTTTACCACAGCTGGCTCAGCTTCCCTAACTCTGCACCAGCCTCTGGCTCCTTCCTGCCCAATTCCTCCACACTTTGTTCTCACTGCTCCTCCCCAGCTGCCTCCCCTCCCAGCCTGCCTCTCGACGTAAATCAGGAGTGCACAGCAAATCTCCGTGATAAAACACCTGCTCCCCTCAGAACAATCCCCAATCCTGACAAGTGACCTTTCCATCAAACTCCATCCACTGGTGCCAGGGAGAATTTCAAATCTGTCTCGAGCGAGGAGCTCGGGTGCTTTAACCTGCAGAGATTTATGGCTCCGGAGAATATTTAACTTATGAATAAGCTGATTGCTGTTGGCCTCGCTTTGTAACAGAGCGTTTGAGTCAGCAGAGTGGCTGAGTGAAGCCTTCCTGCAGGTGAAATGTGTTTCCATCAGTCATTCCCAGCAATCCAGCTCAGCATTTCCAGCAGAACTCCTGCCCTGCTCCATTTCTCACCCTCCCCATGTCCCTGTGGGGACATGGACACAGCACAGAGCTGATTCCGTGACCCAGAGCTGATATTCCCAACACAAATGTCAAAAACCAGACCAGGGAATGCATGGAAATACATCCCAGCAAGAGCTGCCCCCAGAAAAATGGAAATTCTCTCCCAGGAAAACTGCTGTTCCCAATTCACCACGCAGGGATTGTCACGTGCAATTTATTCCCTTAAAAATTGATTGACTCATCCTGCTCCCTCCCAAAACTCAGCTCCTCTTGCAAAATAATCTAGTTTTATCTCTTAAACTTAAATTTATTGGGTGGGGCTCTGGTGGAAGGTGTCCCTGCCCGTGGCATGGGGAGAACGAGATGGGGTCTGGGGCTTGTCCCATTCCAGACTGTTCTGGGATTATAAATGATAAATTATAAATTATTCTGGGATTATAAATTATAAATTCTAGAGTCCCTCACTGAACACAGAGTCCCTTCTTTCCCAATTCACCACACCTGGATTGTCACAAGCAATTTATTTCCTTAAAAATAAAAGATTAAAGAGCCACAAGTGTAGAATAAAAAGGGACAAGGAAAAGATTGTTGTCTCCATATGGAAAGTGAAATGGCGATATTAATATTAAAATTAATATTGACTGAACCTGAGTCACTTTGCTGTGATGAGTGCTGAGTTGTTGAGCCCCCCAAATCCCCTTCCTGAGCAAAGGGATTGACTCATCCTGCCCACTCCCAAAACTCAGCTCCTCTTGCAAAATAATCCAAATTATTTTGGATATTAAACTTAAATTTATTGGGTGGAGCTCTGGTGGAAAGTGTCCCTGACCATGGCATGGGGAGAACAAAATGGGTTTTGAGATTTAAGTTTTATGGTTTTAAGTCCCAACCCAAACTGTTCTGGGATTCTAGGATTATACATTATAAATTATTCTGGGATTATAAATGATAAATTTTATAGTCTCTCACTGAACAGAGCCCCTTCCTTCCCAATTCACCACACCTGGATTGTCACAAGCAATTTATTTCCTTAAAAATAAAAGATTAAAGAGCCACAAGTGTAGAATAAAAAGGGACAAGGAAAAGAAAGGATTGTTGTCTCCATATGGAAAATGAAATGGCGATATTAATATTAAAATTAATATTAACTGAACCTGAGTCACTTTGCGGAGTTGCTGAGCAGGGTGTGGGGGAGGCAGCGAGGGGAATGAAAAGTGACAATAAAAGCACCAATAAATCTGAGCCATCAGAGGCTGGCACTGCAGGGGAGAAGTCACACGTTTCTTGTCCATATTTACTTTACCAAATCACGCTTTGCTCTCTGTCACTGACATTTGCTGCGCTGAAAGGCCCTTAAAGCTCACCTGGCAAATTCCAAAAGCCATTCCCAGCCTGATCCCTGTGCTGGGGGCACCGGCTGGACCACGGGAGATAATTAACCTCATCCTCGTTAGCCTCACCCAGCACAGCCCATCCTCCCTCACAGAACACAACTTCTGTCGCAGAATTCTGAAGAAAATGTTCCTGAGCAAATCCATTCCTTCAGCTGCACTTGGAATCACAAAACCCCGGAATTATTTGGGTAGGAAGGACCTTAAATCCCATCCAGTCCCACCCTGGAACACCTCCCATTGTCCCTGGTAGCTCCAGCCTGACCTTGGGCACTTCCAGGGATCCAGGGGCAGCCACAGCTCCTCTGGGAATTCCATCCCAGCCCCTCTCCCAATATTTCTTCCCCAAATCCCATCTAAACCTGCCCATGGAATCCTGGAATGGTTTGGGTTGGAGGAGACCCCAAAGCCCATCCGGTCCCACCACGGGTCCCACACTTTCCATAGACCAGGGTGCTCCAACCTGGCCTTGGACACATCCATAGATCCCAGCTCCTCTGGGAATTCCATCCCAGCCCCTCACCACCCTCAGAGCCAGGAATTCCCCCCAAAATCCCATTTGAATCTCCACCTTCCCAGTCTGAAGCCATTTCCTTTGTCCTGTCCCTCCATCCCTTGTCCCCAGTCCCTCTCCAGCTTTCCTGAAGCACCTTCAGGCCCTGGAATGTTCTGGAAGCTCTCCTTGCTCCTTCCCTTCTCCAGGTGAACCCCCCCAGCTCTCCCAGCCTGGCTCCATTGGGCACACAGAATATAAGGAATTCCCTAGAAGTTCAAACTTTCGAACTTAGAATAAAGATAAGAAAAAAAAAAAAAAAAAAAATAAAAATCAAACTTTCAAGCTGTTCTGGGGATTTGAGTCCGACTCAGCAAGTCCTGGCTTTGCAGGGGGAAGTGGGAGGAGGCACATGCAAACTGTCAAATCCCATCTCTGTGAGGGCTAAAATCTCAATTGAGAGCTTGCAGAGCCTTTCAGGAAAATTAATTAGCCTCTTGATTTAAGGAGTTCATTGCTGTCCCCACGGACAA
Source organism: Melozone crissalis (assembly GCF_028551555.1). Taxonomy (NCBI): domain Eukaryota; kingdom Metazoa; phylum Chordata; class Aves; order Passeriformes; family Passerellidae; genus Melozone; species Melozone crissalis. The sequence continues at coordinate 199,713 of NW_026536006.1, forward strand.
AGGCGGCATTTAACCATTAAAATCTTACATTGGCCGACAAGTGACAGCAAATCCTGACACAGCCAGAGGCACCACAGCGCGGATTTAAAATAGCCATCCCCAGTGCTTTATCCCTTTTGTGATTTAATTGAGTTTTAGCCAAATTTCCCTCAAAAATTTGCCCAGAACTCGTTGGAGTCATCATTTTATTGCCTCGGAGCAGAGATTTGCAACCTGAGCTTTCTGTGGCATCAGGATGCAGCAAAAATTAAAAAAAAAAATCCAGATTATGTGGAAAATGCTTAAGTGGCCCCAGAATGCAGCCACTCCGTGGCTGGCTCAGGGGGATGCTGCTAAAAAAGAAGAAATTCAGGATTTGCTTCCTCCCACTTTATTCCATTTTTTCCAGAAAGTTCCCCAGGAAAAGGGAGCCCAGTGAGCAAAAGATTTAGTGCAAGACACTGACCAGGCAGATCTCCTGAAATAAAACAGGTTTTTGATAAGAAAAATGGCTTTAAATGGGTCCAAAATTTTGGATTTATTTTGGAATAAACAAATCCAAGATTTTGGACCCATTTAAAGCCATTATAAGTATTATAAACGCAAAATAAGTATTTTTTACCCACCCCCATCAACTGATTGAGTGGTGGTTAAATTAACTCAGTGGACACCTTTACAATGGGAAAATAATAACAATGACAATAACAATACCAGTAATAATAATAATAATAATAATAATAATAGTAGTAGTAGTAGTAGTAGTAGTACTAAAAATAGTTTACAAGGAAATTAAGAGGAGATAAAATCACTTCAGGGAAAATCCAAGCTGGGAGTTCAACTGGTGGCTGCTGTGTCCCTGTTTTGTGCTCTGCCCACTGTGGCAGACACCAGGAATACTCAGATTACCCAAATCCTGTGAGTTTTGGTGCTGTTCCAGCTCTGATTGTTTGAGTCACCTCCTTATTGACTTCTCTAAAAGGGGGATTGGAAAACACACAGCAAACCCAAACAACTCAAACACACAGAACAATCCCAGAGAGCTGAACTCCAACCCCAGCTCAGGAAAACGTTCTTCTCCTCTTAAATTTCTTTTCAATTTCTCTTGAAAGAGAGAAAGCCACATAATGGCTCTGACTTTAAAATCTGCATAAATAGCCTGAATAATTGATGAGTTTTGCACTTTATCACCATTCTGCACTGAATATGAATTATTCTTTTAAGAAAAAAACCTGAATAAAGTTGATAAAAAGAATGGGTGCATAAGGAGCGTTTTTGGAGGGTGAGAAACAGAATTGGCATAGAAATGTGGAATGGTTTGGGTTGGAAAGATCTTAAATCCCATCCAGTGACAGGGACACCTCCCACTGTCCCAGGTGGCTCCAACCTGGCCTTGGGCACTTCCAGGGATCCCAGCTGCTCTGGGAATTCCATCCCAGCCCCTCTCCCAATATTCCTTCCCAAAATCCCATCCAAACCTGCCCATGGAATCCTGGAATGGTTTGGGTTGGAGGAGACCCCAAAGCTCCTCTGGTCCCACCATGGTCCCACACCTCCCACTGTCCCAGGTGGCTCCAGCCTGGCCTTGGGTACTTCCAGGGATCCACAGCTGCTCTGGAAATTCCATCACCCTCAAAACCAGGAGTTCCTTCCCAAAATCCCATCAAATCCTACTCTCCATAACATTCCAGACTGCCAGGCAATCCCAGGATAACGCCACACGTTTCTGCTGCTGCCCTGAATCCCTGATGTCCAAACTCCTCCTGCTGAAAGGACCCAACTCCAGCTCCAAGAATTCTTCAAACCTGAGGAACATCCTTCAGCCAAAGGGCTGCCAATCCCTGGATCATTACAGCTGTGAATATTTAACCCAGGGAAGAGCAACGAATCCTAAACAAGGAGCTGAAAATCCTTCAATTTAAACGCTCACCCGTTTAGTTTTATTGTTTTTAACCGCAATTTTTTTCCTTAGACCATTTTTGCCTCTCTTTCCCCCCACCCAGCCCCTGGCAGAGATTTTATTGTTGGAGGATGTCACCGGCGCCGTTTCAGATCTGTCAGAAATAATTTTCTCATCTGCCAACTCCTCCTGGGGAGGAGATGAGCTCATGTTCCGAGTGACAAGAATGTGCTGAAGAGCCCGGGCTCCTCGGAGCCTGTGAGAAGCTCAACTCCCCCCAATTGTGAGAATCCTGTCAGAGTTTGGCCCCGCAATTTCCCTAATGACAGCTGCTGTCAGCCGAGGAGGGGAAATTATTCTGTTCGGCTGGGAAGGGCTGACAGGAGCTGCAGGAAGGGCCTGGGTGCTGGAGGGAAGAAAAAAGGGGCCAGGTATCTGAGAGAAGGTGTAGGAAATTAAAAAAAAATACTCAACTCGAGGTATTTTCAGCTTTCTTCCAAAATCCTGGGGAGTTGTTTACTCTGGCGAGAAAGGAGCGACACAAAATTAAATAAACCAGCTTGGGAATAATGTTTGAGACAGCCAGCCAAGTGTGTTTTGGTGTCAGTAATTGCACATTTTAACACCATTTCCAAGGGCATGATGTAATCGAGATTGTCCAGCTCCCACATGCGTTCAGGAGGAGATCTGAAATTGTCTGAGACAATTTTTAAGTCATTAAAAAAGCTTCAAAGGTGCATTTTTGGGAGCCTGTTTCCACTCTTTCCTATTGTAAAGTGGACTCAACACAGAGATTTTGCAATTTATTCCTTGCCCTAGAGCCAGAGATCCAAACATATTTTTGTGGAGATCCCACAGGTCCAGGAACACATGGGATTCCAACAGGTTTTCCGCTGAGGGTGCCCAGGGGAAAACACAGCTCTGCTGCTGAGAAAAGGGAAAAAAACCAAACCCAGGAAGAAAAAAACAAAAAAACCCAGGAAAAAAAACCAAACCCAGGAAAAAAAAATCCAATGACAATTCAAAATTCATCATCTCCTAAGGAAGAGATTAAATGTGTTACAAGCAGGAACTCTTTTCCCAAATGGGGAAGGAGACTCAAGTGCAGTAGCCTGAGGTTCCAGACTTGTATTTGTTATGCAAAACTAACTAAAACTGACTAAAAACAGACCTCAAAAATCCACATGATCACAAAGTCTGGAGTGATTTTTATCTCCTAAACAGTTTTCCAGCTGTTGCACTTGTAATTAACACCATAACAGCTTTTTTGCCTTTCTAATTTCTGCTTCCAGGGGGAAGAAAAGATAAATCAAGAAATGAGAAAGGGAAGCTTTGCTGGACAATTAAGAGCAGCCAAACCAAACAACACCCCTGCAAATTATTCCCAGCTTAAAACCTTTTCAGTGTCTCGGCGGCTTTAAATCCTATTCAGGTGATTAGTCAGTTCCACTGTCAGAAAGATTAAGAGATTGATCTTTGAGGAGGATTAGAAGAAGATTTCAGTAATTTTTCTAGGCACAATGCACACTCTTAGTGGGAAGTTTCCCCTCCTGGACCTGGCTGTGGTCTCATTGGGGATAATTCTGTTCCTTGTCTCCTTTCACAGCCTCCTCTGTGGATGATCAGGTGACAGAAAACAACTGAGATAAACCCAATGGATGTGGTGGTGGTGGGGAGAACAAGGAGGAGCAGCTGATCTGGTGGGAGCAGCCACTTCTCCATGAGCCACAATTTAGGGAGCTCTGTGTTGGAGAGGACAAAACCAGGGTGGTGTTTGTCCTCAGTCCATAAAAATCCTGGAAAGGTGGGGCTGCTCCAGCACAGATTATGGGGGGTGGTCCCACCAGCAGGGTGGGTGCACCCTAAATCAAGGCAGGCTGCCAGGAGCTGGAAGAAAGCATCAGTTCTAGGAATTATAGTGCCATAATAATAAAATTATTATATATTATATATATTTATATAAATATATTATTTAAAATAATATATTGTATATATATGTATAAATATGTATACATATATATGTGTATATACATATATGTATGTATATATATGTATAAGTATGTGTGCGTATATATATGTATATGTGTATATATATATAATATGAGAAACATAATTTCTCATATTATAGAAATTATATACATTATTTTATATGATATTAATACAAATAATATATATATTATATTGTATTTATTATAAATATAATATTTATTTCTAATGCATAATATTAGAAATATTTATTTCTAATAAATTATATTTCTAATAAGTCTAATAAGCTTATTAGAAATATATATGTGTGTGTATGTATGTATGTATATATATGTGTGTATAAATATACACACACACACACACATATATATATATATATATATATATATATATATATATAATATTAGAAATATAATTTCCATTCCTACTAGTTCTTTCACATCATTTTGCCCATTTTGGTGCCCCTGGATCCCTGCAAGTATCCAAGACCAGGCTGGACAGGCTTTGGAGCACCCTGGGACAGTGCAAGGTGTTCCTGCCCATGGTAGGGGTGGAATTGGGCGAGTCTGAAGGTCCTTCCAACACAAACCATTCAGAATTCTGTCACAAAAAGCAATTCAGGTTGGGGAAAACCCAATAAAAACCCTGGAGGTTCCAGAGGTACCAGTTTGGCAAAGCCCTCCCTATCGCGGACACATTTTGTGAAAAATCTTTTATTTAGGATTTTTCCTCCTGAGAAGCTGAGAGGCCTCAGGAACAAAATGCAAACATTGATTATCTGCTGCTGTGGAATGCAACAGGTGCATCTGGGATTGGTCTCATGTGGTTGGTTCTGATTAATGCCCAATCACAGCCAGCTGGCTCGGGCTCTGGGTCAGAGACACGTCTTTGTTATTCATCCTTTCTTTTTCTATTCTTAGCTGGTGTTCTGATGAAATCCTTTCTTCTATTCTTTTACTATAGTTTTAATATAATATACATAATAAAATAATAAATCAAGCCTTCTGAAACATGGAGTCAGATCCTCGTCTCTTCCTTGATCCTGGGACCCCTGTGAACACCGTCACACCTCCCTGCTCCACAAATCCTTCTGATTTTCAGGAGTTTTCACCAGATCCCAGGTCTTCTCATCCATCACCAGGGGCTGGAATGCAGGACAGACATGAACATCCCTCCCTGCATCCCCAAGAGCTGCTTTGAATTCCCTCAGACACAGCTTTGGCTCCTCCACTGCATCCCTGGGGGTTTTGAGCTCCCCAAGGGAACTCAGCTTCTCCCCAACCCCATTTTTGTTGTGTTTTCAATAATTCTGGTCGAGGGGGTGATGGAGAACATCCAGCTCTGAGCAGACCCTCCCACAATATCTGGCGTCTCATCTCTTGATTTTAATTCCTCACCCCACTTCCTTTGTGGCTTTTGAACGCCGTAACAAAACCTTTGAGGTTTCATTCCCCATAATTTCAGTGTTCATACCAAATAACTTCATTTCAATGCAGTTTGGAGTGTTCTCAGCACCACATTATTTGCGTTTCCGCCCAATCAGAAGCACAAAGCAAACAGCTTTATTTTCCTGCACCACCCACCGCCTGCTACAGGGTAATTCCAGGCACTGAAAGCTCCAAATGGATGAAACACCACTTTCTGAAGCACCCACTGTGCTTAAAATTTCTGGTTAGGCCAAAAAATCTCATTTATTTCCCACCCAGGGACCTTTATAGAGAGAAAGGGAAGGCCATGGCCTGAAGGGAACCCTCTTCCCACCCTCACTGGTGAACAGAAACATCACAAAGGAATTGTTCCATTTGATTCCTATAAAAGATCCTTTAACTTTGTTGTAGCATCTGCATGAAGCCTTTTGACTTCTGGCTCAGAATTTCCCAGCTCTGCATTTTGTATTTTTTTTCTTAATTCTGCACTTTCAGAAGCTGTGAGGAATTCCCTGTTTGTTCTCCCCGAGTCTGTATTTCCTTTTTTCTTTCAATTCACTGAATAATGATTGTATAAAGAGAAGAAAGGAGTGGGTGAGAAGGATCAGAATTGGGATTTTTGAGCTCCCTCCCTGCCCATTTGCCTGAGCATCACATGGGGCAGCAATTTAATTTAGAGCAAGATCAACAAACAACATCCGGACCACTGAGAATTGTCAACTGCAGGCAGAGGAGATCAGCCAAGTGGGATTTTGGAAATCCCATCTTCAATATCTGCACCAGGATGCTTTGGCATCTTCTGGAAGTGTGGAGAACATTTAATTAAAGCTGATCCACCTCGGAGCTCCCAGATGTCGAAGGCAGTTGATTGAGGCAAAAATTGTTAATTAAAGGCCCCCTGTCCAGACAGCTTTCAACAACTCGCCCTCAGAAAAGGAAAACAGAAAATTACAGGAAGGCGTTTTTATAATGAATTTCCTGGGCAACCCACGGGAGCAGCAGGTTCCAGGGCTCACCGAAGCTTTGGTCCCACTGGATCTGAATCTGGATCCAAATCTGGATCTGAATGTGGATCTGAATGTGACTCTGAATGTGGATCTAAATCTGGATGAAAATCTGGATGAAAATCTGAATCTGGATCTAAATCTAAATCTGGATCTAGATCTGTATCTGAATCTGGATCAAAATCGGGATCTGAATCTGAATCTGGATCTGAATGTGGATCTGAATGTGACTCTGAATGTGGATCTGAATCTGGATCTAGATCTGGATCTGGATCTAAATCTGGATCTGAATCAGAATCTGAATATGGATCGGAATATAAATCTGGATCCGAATCTGGATCTAAATCTGGATTGAATCTGTATCTGAATCTGGATCTAAATCTGGATTGGATCTGGATCTGAATCTGGATCTAAATCTGGAAAATGATCCCCATCCATGAGGGGATGGAAAAATTATCCCAATCCATGAGGGATTGGAAAGGGATGGGAAAATTATCTGAGGACAGGATGGCAAACCCGTGCAGGAAGGAGGTGACACCAGTACCCACCTGCCCAACCTGAGTGCCACCAGTGCCCAACCTGAGTGAAACCAGTGCCCACCAGCCCAATCTGAGATAAACCAGTGCCCACATGCCTGATCTGAGTGAAAGAAGTGCCCATCTGCCAAATCTGAGAAAAACCAGTGCCCATCTGCCCGATCTGAGTAACACCAGTGCCCCTCTGACCAATGAGTGCCACCTGTGCCCAATCTGAGTGACACCAGTGCCCCCTGCCCAGTCTGAGTGCCACCAGTGCCCGATCTGAGATAAACTAGTGCCCACCTGCCCAGTCTGAGTGCCACCAGTGCCTGATTTGAGTGTCACCAGTGTCCCCCTGCCCAGTTTGATGCCACCAGTGCCCCTGCCCCAGCTCCTCAGCCATCCCCAGCCCCAGCTCCTCAGCACATCCCTGGATCAGCACCACGACCCCTCCTCCAGAGCAGCTCCTTGTGTAAAACTCTGAACCCTCACAGAGCCTTTGGGACACCCCCAGAGCCACAGTGATGATCCAAACTCAGAACAGAAAAGGGGAAAATGATGAAGATTGAACTTCCCAACTGCTGCTGAGCATTTAACAGAAGTTCCTGGCTACCAAACCAGTGTAAAGGGATTTTTACTGGGCAGACTGGAGTAAGCAGAAGTGACAGGAGTGGGAACGAGCTGCTGCTCAATAGGAAGTGACAGTGAGAACACCCAAGGGTTGCTGCTTTACTCACTTACTGTGATTAACAATGTTGTCCACAAAGATTGAAACTTAATTAACATTTTTAAATTGTGCTTTGACATTTTTAGCTGCTCCTATCAAAGCACTTGTGCAGCTGTGTGGGTAAAGCAGAGCTTTAACTGTTTGAAGCCCTCACCCTCTGGAGGCTGATTGTGTTTGACTCCTGACAACAAAACCACCCAAAATCCAGATGGAACCAACGTTCCAAGACCTGCTCCCAGCTCCTGCAGTGATTTGGTGCCTGGGATCAGAGCCCTCCTCCTCAAAACAGGATTAAAACCCTCACAAAACGTTCCATTAACTTTGGTAAAAGAGTTTTGCTCGAATGGGATCTTGGAGCAGAGGATTACAGTGAGCTTGACCCTGGTGAGTTGATAACACCACTATCTTTGGGTGAAAAAAAAATAAGAAATTCAAGCTTCAGCAAGAACTCTTTGTGCACTGCTCGCACTGAATTTCCAAAGTGAGATTCCCCATTAAAGTAGGAGCAGCAAAGAAAAATGGAAAGGGACATAATTATTTAATTTCCTTGTGAAAGGGCAGGGCCTGCAGGAGAAAATGCAGAATTATTATTATTATTATTATTATTATTATTATTATTATTATTATTATATTTGACTTATGAGTTAATGACTTAAATAACTTAGGAGTTAAATAACTCCAAATTATTATTATTATTTTCATCATTATGAATAATATTATTGTTAATTTATGTTTATTTTAATTTTAATTTTTATTGTTATTATGGAATTTCACTTAGAGTAATGACTTAAATAACTTATGAGTTAAATAACTGTATTATTATTATTATCATTATTATCATCATCATCATTATTATTTTCATTATTACTTTCATTATTATTATTATTTTCATTATTTGGGGTGCTGAAATCAGAGTTCCTCAAACATTCCCAGTCTCCCAAGAGTTTTCACCTTCTTTTCCAGGTCACTCCTTGGCTTTTTCACAGGTTTGATCCAAGGAAAATCAGTATTTCTCTTTGAATATTAAAAAATAGGACAGAAGAAGTCTGGAAAAAGAAGGAAATACAATTTTCTGAGGATTATGATTCTGTTAAATCAGTCAAAGAAAAAATATGTGGGAAAATGGGGAAAGAAGGAAATTTTTTTCTGAGTTCTGGTAGGAAATCCCCATCCCCTTGAAGTCTCCCACACGCACCAGAGAACAGACCTCATCTTTCGAGTGGGAAAACAAAGGATTTAATAAAATTCACTCTGCTGGGCAAGGAAATGTAAATATGTGGAGTTATATAAACACTGCAGCAGGGCAGTACGGACATGGCCAGCCAGGGCAGGCTGCAGTGAATAATTCTCCTGTGTTCCATGGAATATTTAACAGCTTCATTTAGGAAATCAGAGCTGCTTCACCTCCTCGGCGTGCACCAGGTGTCAGGACACAATCACACATCAATCCATTCAAATCAACCCCAAACCAGAGCCTCTCGGAGAGAAAACACAATGCAATTAGAAGGAAATGGTCAGCTCAATATTGGCCCAGTAATGAGAACTGCCTCGATGAAATGACTAAATTCATTTAATTAAAAAGACCATTATGGACCCCGTTCCAAGTGCTGCTCACTGAACTCTTTCATATCAATCTCGTTTGTGTTTGCAGCATGTTTGGGGCATTGTGGGGATTTGTGCAAGCAGGTTCTGGAGAACAAAGTCTTGGGGAAGATGCACTTGGCCCCTCATGAAAGGGTTTTACGAGAGACAAATGTATATTTAGATAAATATGAGCACTAATGGTTGTTTTCTAAACTACCTGCAGCTCGGGTGCAGGAGTAGGAGGGATGTAGTATTCCCAACCTGGAGTACAGCTCAACTCCACGTGCAGCAGTTGCTGAATCACCACAAATATCACTCAGGTGCTGTCACAGTCACATTTTCTGGAAAAATCCCTTTGCCCAGGATTTTCTCCTGGGAAGCTGAGAAGCCTCGGAGAAAAAGGAAAACAATAATTATCTCATTTGCTTCTCCTGTGTTTTGCTGCTTTGGAATGTGGTGTGGAGATTGTTCATCCAACAGGTGATTGTTTCATTGGTTTCTGTGAATTGTTTTTACTAATTGGCCAATCAGGCCAAGCCAGGTGTGAGGGGCTCAATGCCAGGGCTGAAATATTCAGCTCCAGGGTTGAAATAATTCCAGGGCTCAGGTTCTTCATTTCAGGGATGAAATACTCAGTTCCAGGGCTGAAATACTCAATTCTAGAGCAGAGGTTCTCAATTTCAAGATGGAGGCTGAATTCCAGAGCTGAGGGGCTCAGTTCCAGGGCTGAAATATTAAATTCCAGGGCTGAGGAGCTCAATCTCAGAGCTCTGGGGCTCAGTTCCAGGGCTGAAATCCTCGATTCCAGGGCAGAAATCTTCAATTCTGGAGCTGAAATCCTCAATTCCAGGGCTGAGTGTCTCAATCCCAGGGCTGAAATATTCAATTTCAGAGCTGAGGGGCTCAATTTCAGGGTGCAAATCCTCAATTCCAGGGTGGAAATCCTCAATTCCAGGGCTGATGGGCTCACTTCCAGGGCTGAAATCCTCAATTCTGAAGCTGAAATCCTCAATTCTGGAGCTGAACTCTCTCTTCCAGGGCTGAGTGTCTCAATTCCACAGCTGAGGATCTCAATTTTAGAGCTCTGGGGCTCAATTCCAGGGTGGAAATCCTCAATTCCAGGGCAGAAATCCTCAGTTCTGGAGCCGAAATCCTCAATTCCAGGACCGAAATTCTCAATTCCAGGGTGGAAATCCTCAGTTCCGGAGCTGAAATCCTCAATTCCAGGGCAGAAATCCTCAATTCCCGGGCTGAAATCATCAATTCTGGAGCTGAAATCCTGAATTCCGGAGCTGAACTCTCTCTTCCAGGGCTGAGTATCTCAATTCCAGGGCTGAGTGTCTCAGTTGCAGGCTGACCCTGCTGTTCACGTTTAGCTGAGGCCCAGCCGTGCCAGCTCTTGATCTATGGATGTGGTTGCCAAGGTTGAGGCCCGGCGTTTCCAGGGGAGGCCTCGTGCCCCGGCCTCTGGCACCGGAGCTGCTGCTGCTGCTGAGGGCCTGCGGTGCCAGCGGCCTCCATCCCTGCTCCAACCCTGCTCCATCCCTGCTCCAACCCTGCTCCATCCCTGCTCCATCCCTGCTCCAACCCTGCTCCATCCCTGCTCCAACCCTGCTCCATCCCTGCTCCATCCCTGCTCCATCCCTGCTCCAGCCCTGCTCCAACCCTGCTCCATCCCTGCTCCAGCCCTGCTCCATCCCTGCTCCATCCCTGCTCCAACCCTGCTCCATCCCTGCTCCATCCCTGCTCCATCCCTGCTCCATCCCTGCTCCAACCCTGCTCCATCCCTGCTCCATCCCTGCTCCAACCCTGCTCCAACCCTGCTCCATCCCTGCTCCATCCCTGCTCCATCCCTGCTCCAACCCTGCTCCATCCCTGCTCCATCCCTGCTCCATCCCTGCTCCATCCCTGCTCCATCCCTGCTCCATCCCTGCTGCAGCTCCAGGGGACCCCTCTGGGCATGGAAACCACGGGCTGGCTCTGCTTCCAGCCTCTGGAATTCAGAGCTTTGCCTGAGCTTCCGGACTCTGGAATTCACAGGGCTCTGCCTGTGTTTGCAGCTCCTGGAATTCACAGAGCCCTGTTGGAATTCACAGGGCTCTGTCTGTGCTTCCAGGCCCTGGAATTCGCAGGGATCTGTCCATATTTCCAGCCTCTGGAATTCACAGTGTTTGCATCTCCCGGAATTCACACGGCTCTGTCTGTTCTTCCAGCCTCTGGAATTCCCAGAGCTCTGTGTTTGCATCCTCATGGAATTCAGAGAGCTCTGTTCATGCTTCCATCCTCTGCAATTCACAGAGCTTGGCCTGTGCTTCCTTCTCCTGGAATTTCCAGAGCTCTGTCCATGTTTCCAGCCTCTGAAATTCCCAGAGCTCTGCCCATGCTTTCATCTTCTGGAACTCACAGGGCTCTGTCCATGTTTCCAGCCTCTGAAATTCCCAGAGCTCTGCCCATGCTTTCATCTTCTGGAACTCACAGGGCTCTGTCCATGTTTCCAGCCTCTGAAATTCCCAGAGCTCTGTGTTTGCACCCTCTGGAATTCACAGGGCTCTGTCCATGCTTCCCTCTCCTGGAATTGCCAGAGCTCTGCCCCTGTTTGCTTCTCCTGGAATTCCCAGAGCTCTGCCCCTGTTTGCATCCTCCTGGAATTCACAGACCTCAGTCCGTCTTTCCAGCCTCTGGAATTCAGAGCTCTGTCCATGCTTCCACCTCCTGAAATTCCCAGAGTTCTGTGTTTGCACTGTTTGCACCCTCTGGAATTCCCAGATCTCTGTCTGTGCTTCCTTCTCCTGGAATTCCCAGAGCTCTGCTGGAATTCAAAGAGCTCTGTCCATATTTCCAATCTCCTGGAATTCACAGAGCTCTGTTCCTGTTTCTTACTCCTGGATTTCAGAGCTCTGTGTTTCCAGCCTCCTGGAATTCACAGAGCTCTGTCCATATTTCCAATCTTTTGGAATTCCCAGAGCTCTGTCCATATTTCCAATCTTCTGGAATTCACAGAGCTCTGTGTTTGCATCTCCTGGAATTCACAGAGCTCTGTTCGTGCTTCCACCCTCTGCAATTCACAGAGCTTTACCCGTGTTTTGATCAGGAATTCACAGAGCTCTGTCCATGTTTCCAATCTCCTGGAATTCACAGACTTCTGTCCATGCTTCCACCTCCTGGAATTCCCAGAGCTCTGCCCCTGTTTGCACCCTCTGGAATTCCCAGAACTCTGGGAATTTTACAAGGTAGAAAAGAGAGAAGTTCAATTTTGACTCCAGCATTTATAGATTTCCAAAAGTGGCAGTGCCACCTCTCCAATGACACTGGGCAAACCAACAGTCCATCAAATTTCTCCTCCTCCATAAAATAATGTAAAAACAACGAGTTATTTACATAAAAATGCATGAGAAGGTTCATTACAAGAATGTGAACATCAGAAGGCTTAGAAAATCTTAATAAATCAGGCCAACATGTGCTGTGTGTGCCCCGGAAGGTGCCACCTTGTCCCCAGAGGACAGACAGACAATTCAGAGCTCTTCTGGAGGTTATTCCAGGCATTTCCAGCTCTCTGCTCTCTCCCTGCCACACAAAAGGCTGAAAGAACAATGTAATTATCCCCATGAATCAGCAGCACCTCGTTATGACAATATCAGAGCCTAATGAAAGCAGCTCCTTTCTGTGTCACTGCAGAGCTACAGCAGGTTTGGAGTTTGGGAGAGAGCACCTGAGAGATATTCAACATTTTTCTGCTCTCCTTTCCTCTCCAGAGCCAGGAGATAACACTTTGAGCTTTAATTTCACAGCAGAAATTAAAAGGCTGGCATTAAATTAACACACGGCAAGGCACACTGCTATTTTGTTCAAATATGCTTTTGAAAAACCCTCCTGGAACTCTGAATTTTTGGCACAAACATGGCCTGGACTAAAGGAGGAGCTGCCCCAAAGCCTCCGTCTGTCACTGAGTCTCCCATTCTGAAGTGTTCCATCCTTTAAATCTTGCAGGATTTCAGTTTATGGAAGGAAATTTCTTTATTCTGGAACTTCCCTGGGTTTTGTTTATTCTGGCAGGTGTAAATCACTGGTGCAAATCTCACATCTCACAGCACTGGTGCAAATCTCACATCACAGGTGAGCAAAGAGCTGGTTTGAGTTCTCCCCCTGCAAACTGAGACATCAACAGGAGAAATTCAGGAAAAATTGAGGAAAACAACCTCACCCCTCCTGTGCAGATGAAATTGAGCTCTGTTTCTTTACATAAATAACATTGTGCTGGATTCCGCCATCAGATTTGCATCACAATTTCACTAAGAGCTGCCACGCAGGCATTAAAGAGTTCTCTTTGCTAATACCGGTTCTTAATTTGTCATTTCTGAGCTGGATTGAGGTTATTCTGCCCCTCAACCTCGATTCCTGGAGCTTAATGCCAGCAGCAACTTTTTCATCCACTTAAGTGATGACATGTTCATTATAAACAGAAATTAATCCCCAGCAAAAATCAGGAGTTGGTGAAGAGTTAAATCAGAAATCACCAGCTCCTGGGAACAACAAACACCGATTTTTTCTGAGGTTTTTTTTCTGAGCTTGCCCAAAAATAAAGCACAAGGCAGGGCTGAAACTGAACCAAGCCTAAGCTTAAATAAATCAACCTGTTGTTAAGAAGATCCAGAGCACAGCCTGTTAATAAATCCATCCCTGACCACACAAAAGGTGCTGTTGAAGCCCAGAATTTTGTGATGCTCCAGAATAGAAATGTTTTTCTTTAACAACACCAACAGATTCCACCCTCAACCCGTGATCCTGCCAATAAACAGCTCATTATCAGCCTTATCCTTATGGCTCATTAATTTTTTTAAAAGGAGGGGAAAGAAATGGAGAAAACAAGGGGGATCAGTGGGGTCTGATCCTTCTGGAATTCCCAGAGCATTTTAGTTATATAAAAAAATTGGCTTTTTTCTGTTTGCTTAAAAAGCTGTTATGAATTCAAATTTATGCTTTTCTTCATGTAAAATATATATAGCTGTTAACTAGCTTTTGATAAGTATTTATTTTTATGTCCTTCACGAAAAGAAAGCAAATTCACATCATGGGGAAGGCTATTTTTTAATCTATGATATTAAATAATTAATTAATTATACTATATATAATATATAATATATAATACATAATATATAATATATAATATATAGCATATAGTATATAATATGTAATATATATTATGCATTATATATTATATAATAGATTTAATTAATCAAAGTATATTATTAATATAATACAATATTAATATTAATATATATTAATATATATCATATATAATATATATAATATAATAGAATATTAATATATAACATTAATTAATTAATCCGTGGGATCTGATGAGGATTAAAGGGAGTGATGGCTCCTTCACCCTGTGCCTCCTGTTTGTCCTTCCTGCTCCAACCTCAGCATTATTCCTGGCCTGGGAGAGGGCAAACTACCAAAAATAAAATGTGATCCTGTGTCTGAGCTGGATTCTTTAGAAAAACAAACTTCTCTGGGAGTTCTGTGGAGCAAAGGATGCAAAAAAATGGGGTGTGAGGAAGGGAATTTGCGTTTGAATTAATAAGAAAATCGTACCCCAATTTGTGAGAACTTGTACCTTTAAAATCATCGTCTCAGTTCTCCTGAGACAACTCCAGAGCAAAAAACACACTTTGGAAAGGTTTTCAACATTTAATCCCCTTCCATCAGCTAAATTAAAAATGCCATTTGGGGTTTTTCCACCATTTGCTTCCATAGGAACAAACCTGCTGGAGCAGCAAAGGCTTTCTGGAGGTTTCAGCCTGAAAATCCAGAATTCCCAAAGCTCCTGCAGTGAGTGGGAGCTGCTCTGCACTCCTGGCAGGTCGGATTATCCAGGGTTCATCCTCCTGGGGGAACACGGGGCTGATCCTGATGAGTTATTGCTGCTTTCTGTGCGCCTGTCCATCCCTTTTGTTCACAGGGAAGAGCTCTATTTACACAAAAATTTAAAACATTTAAAAATATAAACTTAAAATAATGACCGCGTCCCAGTCGATCCCTTTTGTTCACAGGGAAGAGCTCTATTTACACAAAAAATTAAAATAATTTAAAAAAAAATTAATTAAAAATAATTAAAAAAATAAAATTGAAATAATTAAAAATAAAAATTGAAATAATTAAAAATAAAAACTTAAATTAATGACTGTGTCCCCCTGAGCCTCAAAGCCTGGCGATCCAAGTTCACCATCCATGACCTCATCTAGAGTTTCTGGGATGGCTAAAATTGAGTCCAGTACAAAAAGTGGGGGGGAAAGTTTAAAACCCACCACAAACTGTCGTTGCTGACATTCTGGTCAGAGGGAGAGAACCAGATAAACTAAACTTTCCCACACCCAAATCCCTCCATCTTGGCTTCTGAACCCCCATTCTAAAACACCAAAATTCTACTTTTTCACCCTGTGACAAATTCACTATCATTCTCCTCAAACTTTCGTGGCTTGTAAATCTTCATTTGTCACCTGGGGCATCCAGGACATTTGTGACCTGCTGGGATCCACTGGATTTTGTGTGGTGCTCCCCAGAGCTCCACTGTTTCCATGTCTGTTTATAAATCTGGGAGAAAAATGCATTTTGCTGAGCTGCAGCTATGGCAACGAGAGGCTGGATATTGAGCTGGGTTGCAGGGGGTGATAGCCAAAGGATTTGGGGTTGTTTTTTTGGTTAATTTGTGAAATAATTTATTGGAAAATCCAGCACAATTAGTACTGCTGGCCATGTGTTTATTCAGTATGGATGGGTTTCATATTCTGCAATGTTTTCTGGTAAAAACTCAATTTTTTAAGCTTTTTTTTTCTCAGAGCTTCTGTTTTATTGAAAACGAAAAAATGAAGAAAAGAACCCAAAACTGACTCACCCCAAACTTGAAATTCTGAACTTTTGTTCAGCAAGGTGTCTGAAAATCTGGGATTTTACAAGTGGCCATAAAGTTTCCAATTCTTCCAGAAATGAGACACCTGGAATTTGGAATTTGGGGATATCTGTAACTGTCATTTCTTTTGACACCCTTGTGTGTCAGCTACTCCTGAATTACAGCAAAGAGGGGGATAAAAATTTAGGCCTTAAACCTGTGCTTTTAATAAATACAGCTCTGAAAATGGCTATTTTGGGACTAAATATTTGAAATATCCAATTGCTGGCACCCATGTTTCAATTAAGCACATCCCTGGTATCGCCTGCTCACATATTCTCAGGGTGTTGTCATCTGAATTTATCACTTTATGGGGAAACCAGTCATTTTTGTGCTACTTTAAGGGATAAATTAAATCATCTCCACAAATTAGGAGTAGGTGTTTTTTGGCCAAGGAGGGACATTTGATGTTTGTGGCTAAAACCAAATCAATCCATGCCTCAGTGTGCTTTTGTTTTGTTTTGTTTTTTTTAGGCAAGGAAAACAGCGCTGCTTTTGTTGTGAAATACTTAGAGATTCATCAGGGAAAGGTGGATATTATTGGCAATGCCCAGCTGGATCCTGAGTCCCTGTGTGTGTCTCCTGCAGGTCGAGGAAGCCATAAAATAATTGAGGAACCATCCGCACACAAACGACCAAATGATGGACCCCAAACCCTTGGATTTTCCTTTGATTTCCTCCCAAAACTCCTGCAAAAAGCGCAACCTTTCCCTCCTGGTGTCAGGCCTCTCCCCCAGCCTGTGTTTGCCCTCAGAGCTGTTGCCACAGCTGCTGGGAACGTGCTCATCAAAGGAGCAGCTCGTCTAAATTATTAAGGAAACAGCACAATTGATGTTCCTCTAATTCACAGAATTCCCCATCCGAGCCTTGAAATCAATTATGGAAAGCATCAGGCTCCTCTGCCTGCCTTTGGAGCAGTTTCAAGATCCGCTGTTTTATCCTCATTTGTTCCAACCTCATAATTGGCCGTTGGCTTTGATGAAGGGCTCGCGCTCTGCTTCTCTTTGCAGGGGATTCCACCCCTTCCCCTCACTTTTTATTGGAGCTGAGTTGACTATTTCCAACCTATTTTCTGTAATTTCCCTCCCATAAATCCCTTTTCCCCTTTTATTCCCAGATTTAGGGATTATTCTTGCTTAGGGTTCTTTTCCTGCTTACAAAGTCCATGTTGGAAGCTCAACCAAACCAAGAGCTTCTCAACTGCTGGGTTGTTGAATTTTGGGCGGGATTCCTCATTCCTTTCACCAAATTACCACAATCCTTGGAATTCTCTGCAAAATGATCACTTCTTGGAAATTAGGGGGGTTTTCTGGAATTAATTCAGTTAAATTAGGGAGTGTCTGAAATTAATTCAGTGTCTTAAATCGCCATCTCATCACTGAGAGCTCCACGCCCTTGTTCCACCTGGATGTCAGGACAAAAGGAGGCTGGGCTGAAAACCAGGCTCCAAAACTTTGGGATCACCTGGGAATGTTTTTGCCTCTCTTGGTTTCTGCCCCTGGTTGGACAAAAATGACATTTTAATACCATAAGAAAGGTGTGTTTTAAAAGCATCCCACCACACAAAGCTCAAAGTGCTGTGACACTGAAATGCTGCTGAATGTCCCTGATTTCACGGTTTCACTGGAGGGGGGAGAATCTGGATTTTATGAAAAGGAAAGGATTTTATGGAAAATCCTTTCCTTAGGATTTTTTTCCTCCTGAGAAGCTGGGAGGCCTCAGGAACAAAATGTGAACACTGGTTATCTGCTGCTGTGGGATGCAACAGGTTCATCTGTGATTGGTCTCATGTGGTTGTTTCTAATTAATGGCCAATCACAGCCCAGCTGGCTCAGAGAGTCTGATCCACAAGCCTTTGTTATCATTCTTTGCTATTCTATTCTTAGCTGGCCTTCAGATGAAATCCTTTCTTCTCTTCTTTTAGTATAGTTTTAATGTAATATATATCATGAAATAATAAATCAAGTCTTCTGAAACATGGAGTTTGATCCTCATCTCTTCCCTCATCCTCAGACCCCTGCAAACACCGTCACAAAAATCCACCAGGGATTAGGCAGGAGTTGTCCTGTGTTTGATTATTAATCCTGACGGAGAGGATTGGTAAATATTGAATTTTGACAACACCAGGCAGAGCCTTTCCTGATTTTTCCCTCGAATCCCCTGCTCTAAGGACAGAAATCACCTCTGTCCATCTCCCCAGCCCCATCCAACCCCCATTTCCATCCCTCTGCCTGGAAAGATTTGTATTAGAGCAACGAGCAGTGCAAGCAATGCCCTTTTTCTAGCACAGAAAACAACCCAGATGAACCTCCTGAACCCTGACAGCACCCTGGGGCTTTCACCACTTGCCCTGCAAAACGTTTCCTTTCAGCCTGGATGAGCACCACGAGTCCCACAAGGGGCCCCGAGTCCGGCATCTGCTTGACCTGGCTGCCTCCATCTGCCAGGTATTTAAGCATGAACTTCAAACTAAACCCTGGGGGATGTTTGGTGCATGCTGAGGAACTCGCTCGGTGACCAGAACTCTGCCCACACCACAATTCTCCGTTCCAAACCTATTAAATCCGTCAGATTTCGGTGGGGCGGACGAATTGCACCAAGGAGCAGAAGAAAGGAAGGAAGGGCAGGTTTGGAGGGTGTGGAAAAAGTGAGGTTAGAACGCAAGACTGGGCTTGTGTGGTGAATTTCACCAAAAAGCAGAAGAAAGGAGGGAGGGGAAGGTTTGGAGGGTGTTTTGGGTCTGAGGTGTGGAAAAGTTGAGGTTAGAGCCCAAAACTGGCTTGTGTTGTGAATTTCACCAAAAAGCAGAAGTGAAGAGAGAAGGGCAGGTTTGGACAATTTTGTTGGGTCTGAAGGTGTGGAAAAGTGGAGGTTGGAGCCCAAAACTGGGCTTGTGTGGTGAATCTCACCAAAAAGCAGAAGAGAGCAGGGAAGGGCAGGTTTGGAGGGTTTTTTGGGTCTGCGGGTATGGAAAAAGTTGAGGTTAGAGCCCAAAACTGAATTTCACCAAGGGGCAGAAGAAAGGAAGGAAGGGCAGGCTTGTAGGGTGTGGAAAAAGTGAGGTTGGAGCCCAAAATTGGGCTTTTGTGGTGCTGACAGAACTGGAGTTTGGGATGGATATTGTTCAACTTCCCTAAAAACCAGCCCTAAAAACTTCCCTACAAACCATCCCCAGCTGCTGCTGGGAATGAATTCTGGCCACTGGGATCAGGGCAGGTTTAAAGTCATTATCACTCGGGCAGAAAGTCCATTATCCATTCAGCCATTTGGGCCTCCTCTCCTTTTTTTTCCCTTTCTTTTCCCCTTCCCTGCACATCAGCTGACGGTATTGACTCATCCTCCTGCAAAAAATAAACATTCTTGGATGCTGAAAGAATATTTGAAATCAATTCTTGACTCACTGCTGAAATCCAGGTCCTTGGGCTCATTTGGCTCCTTCCTGAACTGGAAGGCAGAGCTCTCGTTAGAGACAAATTGCTCCCATAAATAAAACAAATCCCTGAGACCCTGCGAGGTCCCACAGAGGGATTTTCCTTTGGAATGGTCAAAGCACTGGACAAGAAAAGCCAATATTGGGTTATTTTGTCAGGGATTTCGCACGGCAGCTTCCTGAAAAAAAGCAGGGAGGAATTGCAGTGGCACAGGCAGGAACAGGGAATGGGTTTATCTGAGGAGAAAGGGGTTGTGAAATATAAATCCTGAGCTGCTCCTCGACCTTTACACCTGTTTGGAGACCCAGAATTACATGGTTGAGATGTCCAGCTTTGTGCTGCAATCCGCACAGGGGTTTGGAAATTGGGGTGAATTCAGCAAAACAGCCAAAAAAATGAGTGGTAGGCTTGGAAAAAACCGCCTTGAGAACGAGATTTCAAATCCTCAGTCTATTTATGCCACTGCAAAGGAGTGAGCAGCTTATCCTGTGTACATAACTCCTGAGGAAGCAAATAGTAGCAAAGAGAGTTTTAAAACCCAAATTTGAAAAAAGTTTAAAGTAGCCAAAGGAGCAGCAGCCAGGCATGAAATCCCAGAGAGGCAAAAAAGGAGGAGTCAGCATGAATTCCATTATTTATGCAGAGAAGATTTGCTGTGCTGAGGGAAGGGGAGGCACCTTTGTTTCCTGGGTGCCCCAATCAAACCTGAATGGCTTAATTAATTAAATTAATTAATTTGACACAAATGAGGGAAAGCTGGCACCCCCTTCAAGCAGGTTTTTCTATCCCAGCAGGTGTTTTTAAAACTTTTGATGGATCTCTGTCCACTGCAGCCTGGTGGAGTGATCGCCCCAGGGGAATGGGAACCCATTTTCTGTCTCATTTGCTTCCCACTGCCAGAGGGCAGGTTTGGATGGGATTTTGGGATGGAATTCCTGGTTTGAGGGTGGAGAGGGGCTGGGATGGAATTCTCAGAGCAGCTGTGGCTGCCCTGGATCTCTGGAAGTGCCCAAGGCCAGGTTGGAGCACCCTGGGACAGTGGGAGGTGTGGGACCATGGTGGGACTGGATGGGCTTTGGGGTCTCGTCCAACCCCAACCATTCCAGGATTCCCTGGGGAGGTTTAGATGGGATTTTGGGAAGGAATATTGGGAGAGGGGCTGGGATGGAATTCCCAGATTTGCTGTGGCTGCCCCTGGATCCCTGGAAGTACCCAAGGCCAGGTTGGAGCCACCGGGGACAGTGAGAGGTGTCCCCTCATGGTAAGGGGTGACTTTTAAGGTTCCTTCCAACATAAATCATTCCAGAATTGCAAGAATTCCCCAGACTGGAGAACTTCTGTGTCCCATTTGGATCTGGATCCCTGGAGGTACCCCAAGGCCTGGTTGGAGCCACCAGGGACAGTGAGAGGTGTCCCCTCATGGCAGGAGTGGCACTGGGTGACTTTTAAGGTCCCTTCCAACACAAATCATTCCAAAATTCTAATAATTCCCCAGACTGGAGAACCTATGTTTCCCATTTGGATCTGGATCCCCGGCACTGCCCAAGGCCTGGTTGGATCCACATGGAACAGTGGGAGGTGGCACTGGGTGAGTTTAAGGTCCCTTCCAACACAAATAATTCCGAAATTTTAATAATTTCCCAGCCTGGAGAACCTCTGTGCCCCATCCCAGAGCCCCCTGGTCCCCCTGGCCGTGGTGTGGGTCCCTTTGCTCCTTGCTCCCCTCCATTCCCACCCTCAGAGGAGCAGAGGAAATCCCACTTGTCCTCTTTGCCCTCTGCAGGAGCCATCAGCCAGTAAATTCCAGTGAAAAGGATCCTTTTCATTTGCAGTTCTATTAGTGGAAGGCACGGTTAACAATTCCAATCCAGGATAATTGTAGGAGCTGATTGCCAGCCATCCTCCCGGTGTTGACTCACAGGGCACAACGAGGGAGAGTGAGAAAGAGAAGCTAAAATTACAGCCCGAGCTCTCTGGGGAATATTAATGTAATAGTTTTAACATGATCCTGCTCACATTTCAGCAAGGAATGTTAATAACCAGGAGGGCAAAGCTCTGATAATTTTTTTTTTTTTTTTGCAGCTTTCCTCTTTCTTTGGAATAATTGGGACACAATGCTCGCTTTGCAAACTTGTACAGCCGGGAATGGTTTTGTCATTTTGGTTTTTTTGTTATTCAGGTGCAGCCTGTACTTGTGGGGATGTGCAGTGTGGAATGTTAATCTTGTTTGCTGAAATATTGACGTGTGCTGAGCCTCGCAGGCTCCTCACAGCCAGGGATCCTTCCCTGCGGAACACATTGCCATGAAATCCCTGGGATGGCTCCCAGCACCTCCTTGGCCACGCAGAGTGGGGTGGTTTGGGGTGTGAAAAATGCCTGTTTTATGATTGGCTATTCGCAAATATTCAAATTAATATTATATGCGTTGTGTTAGAAAGTGATGCTGTATTAATTCTCTTAAGTAGTGTGTTAAATGTAGTTTTAGGTTATGACAAAATGTTAAAATAGAAACTAT
Organism: Melozone crissalis; assembly: GCF_028551555.1. Classification (NCBI taxonomy): domain Eukaryota; kingdom Metazoa; phylum Chordata; class Aves; order Passeriformes; family Passerellidae; genus Melozone; species Melozone crissalis. The sequence continues at coordinate 221,733 of NW_026536006.1, forward strand.
GCTATGTGAGATATTTTTTTTCTAAAGAAAGGACTCACAGGGAGAGGCAGCCACGGGACACCTGATTCAGGCAGCCACAGGACACCTGAATCTTTCAGAGATAAAGAATTTATTGCTCCATTATCAGGAGAAACGAACTTCTTCTTGCCTTGCTCAGCCCTGAAGACACCATCAGGATTCAGAGGAAGAAGCTGACACTTCCCAGACAGAATCCTGTGTTTGAATGGAATTTATGCATCATGTATGAGGTGTATGAATATGCAACAGGCTGTTGTTTTTAAGGATTAATCCTCTGCTAACGTGAGTCCTTTTTCAGGCTTATTTTGCCCAGAAAGAGGCACCTGGACTGTCCATAACTCTTTGTTTTTATTGTCTCGTATTGTCCTAAACCAAATTGTCCAAATTATTATTACTCTAATTATATTGCTATTTTTATAATGATTTAATTGCTATTAAGCTTTTAAAATTTTAAAACCAAGTGATTTGGGTTAATTCAAATCTACAATTCTCATTGTGGCCCCAGTCAAGGCTCTGGGCCCTGCCCTGTCACCAAGCACAAACCCCTCAATGCCTTCACTCCTCCAAACCTTTTTATTCAGAATTCCTCTTCTACAATCCCCTGCTCCTCCCCGTGTTTCCCTAAATTTAAGCAAACCGAAATCCAAACCCAAAATGCTTTTCATTCTCATCAAAACTTTTCAGCACAGAGAGGAAAAAGAATTTCCTTTTTTCTCCTCACCTCATTTCATTTTCTGCTAGGCTCTCATCAGCATTCCACATGCTAAACTCCTTTGAAAATCCAGGGTGGAATTATAAGATTTAAAACACGCAAGCCCCCTTTGCTTTCAGTGGTTGTTATCCTGGAGATACTTTTCTCTTTGGAAAATCCGGTGCATAATGGCTCAAAATTATCTTCCCTTGCTGCTGTTTGGCTCCTTAATGCTCATCTCTTTCAATCCCTCTGCCTGCTCCCTGGAAAATTCCATCTATTTTGGATTATTCTCCTCATAATCTTTCAGTTCCTACGCCAGAGCATGGATGGAATTTTGTATCCAGAAAAAGAAGCTGGTGTTTCCCAGATTTTCTCATTATTCCTGAAATGAAGAACTGATTCTTCTATCCCTTGGATGAATCTCCACAACCAAGATCCAATGATGGGGGAAAGGGAAGGGAAGGGAAGGGAAGGGAAGGTTCGGGAAGGGAAGGTTCGGGAAGGTTCGGGAAGGTTCGGGAAGGGAAGGTTCGGGAAGGAAAGGAAAGGAAAGGAAAGGAAAGGAAAGGAAAGGAAAGGAAAGGAAAGGACAGGAAAGGAAAGGAAAGGAAAGGAAAGGAAAGGAAAGGAAAGGAAAGGAAAGGACAAAGGGGAATCTTTTATCCACCAGAAGCACCTGGTGATCCAGAGCTTCCCAGGAATGCATTCCATGGGAAATCCTCTCTCTGCAGCATAATGCACTCATCAAACCTCCTGAGACAGGGAAGAAAACGTTTCCTTTTTCTATGTCAAAATTTATATTTATCCAGCTCTCTTAGGAAGGAGAGGCGAATCCTTCAGACCTGCTGATATTTACAGCAGGAATTTTGTTGGAGTCAGAATTTTAACGTCTTTCCTTGAGGGTTTTCAGGGAGAAGGGGGCAGGCAGTGACCCAGAACTCCAAAAATAAGCAGAAATTATGACAATTTTACACTTCAGGTGCCACACGAAGGAACCTGGGGGCTGTAGCACCATTTCTGAGCAGGAAAATGGGAATTGCAATGAGCTGAGCAGCACTGATGGGCTGGAGATAGAACCGAGTTTTCCAAGGCTGGGTTTTCCAATTCCTGCTCTAGTCAGACACAGCCTCCAAGCAAATCAAAGTTGTTTTCCCTGGAAAATGGGTTATTATTTTTCCATCATCTCCCAGGTGCTCAAACACTCCAGCTCTTGATGTTATGGAGATATTTGCATTCCCTCCCAATCCCATCTGGCTGCGATTTCCCCGCTCCCTCACCTGTGCAGGGTCTGTCTCCCATGGAAACATCGCTCAGAAAATCATGGAAACGACTCCCCAGACTCCCTGGTTCCAACAACTCCAGGCAGGAGCAAAAAGGAGTTGCCTGAGGATATCAAAGTCCTACAAATGCAAAATCTTCCCTCCTTTTCCAGTCCTTCCCTATCCCAGGCCTGTGATCCACAGGGTGGCCTCAGGAAATTGGGGTTTTCTGTTGTGGTTTGTGCTGCAAAAGCCCCAAAACTGCCTTGATTTGCACTACAACCCTGTTCAAAGGTTGTTTATTTATTTTATTCACCATCCTCACTCAAGACACAGCTCCCCAAGTTAATTTGGCTCATTTTCCTTTATTTGCTTCATTTTGATCCCCGAATTCCTATTTTTAGCATTAAAATTGTATTAATTACAATCAACTATTAGTCTGAAAGGAGCATCTTTACCATATTTTGTTAATGTTTTTCCTTAATTATCTTTTTGTTGGTCGGGGCAACTATTTCAGCTCAGCTCTTACACCTGAATCCTGCCCAAATCCTGACTTTCCTGCCCAAATCCTTCCTGCAGCTCCATCCCGAGCCTCCTGTGCTGTTTTTTAGCATTTTTACCATTTTTATGAACGTTTTTCCTTTATTATCTCTTTATGTTGTTCAGGGCAAGTATTCCAGATCAGCTTTTACACCTGAATCCTGCCCAAATCCTGACTTTCCTGCCCAAATCCTTCCTTCAGGACCATCCTGAGCCTCCTGTGCCATTTCTCTGCTCTGTGCCACGGCTGCAGAGAAGGATGGAGCCTCTCCCAGTGTGACCCAGTGCCACCATCCCCAGGCAGACACATTCCAGCAGTCACTGGGTCTGGAACATCCCTTTCCCCCCATTTTTCAGGATAACCCCCAGGTCAGGATTCCCTGATTAATTTCCATTAAAATCCCGTCACACCTCACTGAATTTCATCACCCAAACCCCACTGGGCTCGCTGAGGATCTCAGAACAACCCTAAAATTCAACATTACCCTAAATCCTGCCTTGAAGAGGAAAAACTTTTCCCTCAGCTGCTCCTTAAAAACTCAGGATTCCCCTCAGAAATCTTTGCTTTTCAAAAGACTTCCCAAAACTTTTCAGTGTGAAAAGCACTTTGAACTCCCCAGCTGGAAGGTCCTGGGAGGATTTATGCCATCCCTGTCTCCCTGCAGAAGCTGATTAGGTGACATTAATACCTTGCAAAGAATCTTCCCCCACCAAAATCTTCTCTGCGCTGCCAGAAAGTGCCAACGTCAAGCATTTCATTTTCCCACTAATAACATTTCCCTATTATGGCTTCAAAAAAGAAATCCCAATCTGTTTAGCACTTGCTGCATTTCAGGCCTCCCATCACTCCTCTGCTTCTCATGTGTGAAGAGGGAAAAGGGGGAAAAAAAATAATAAATTCCACGGAGTCACCTTGAGAATGTGTTTGAAATTTGGGAGAGTGCAAATTAAAGCGAGGGGTGGGAAGGGCTGTGAAGGTGCCACATTTTTTTAGGGGTTCCATCCAATCAATCACCAATCAAGGGAGATTAAATTATCTCTGGGGGAAGGGGCTTTGTTGTGTTTGTCTTCCCAAGGATCCTGCTCTTCACCTTCCCCTGAGGGCTGTGCCTGTGCTGGTGCCTCATCAGGGAGGGCTGAGCAATAATCAGAATTTCCCGATGGGGAATTGCGCTGCTGGGAGATTTACAGCAGCCCAGATGGCCGAGAGTGCCACAAAGATTCCAGCACCTGACGGCTCTGCAGAGGAAATTCGAGTTTTCCCTCAGTGACCTGACACGGGGGAGAGGATTTCGGGATAATTATCAGGAAAATTATCGGGATAATTACTGGGATTTTGGGCGTGTTTTGAAAACCCCCTGCAAAATCCCTCAGGGCTCTGCGTGAGCCACCTCAGGGACAGGGACTCCTCTTATGGCAAGTTATTTGGCAAATTATTTGGGAATAATTCCAAGGAATGTTTTTGAGGCTCAGGGCCTGTGGAGGTGGTTGGGTGGTGAGGTGTCCTGGATTGTAAAATAAATCTGTATTTTATTGCCATCTGTTACAGGTGGGGCAGTTCTCTTCTGTTCTTTAGGCAGTTTTTATTTATCTCTTCCACATCCAATCCTCCTTCCAGGATATATTCTATTAATGGCCCATTAATTATTAATTATCTTCTGTTCTTGGGCCATGAGTGTCCCTGCATGGCTGATAAAATCCCATCATCCCATGGGGAGATGCCCCGCCCAGGGGAGGAGCCAAGCGTTCCTACCCGGATACAATCTGAGGTTTCAAACATTCCTACCCGGATACAATCTGAGGTTTCAAACATTCCTGCCTGGATACAATCTGAGATTTCAAACATTCCTACCCGGATACAATCTGAGGTTTCAAACATTCCTGCCTGGATACAATCTGAGGTTTGGGACACCCCAGCAGCCTTTGCCCACTGCATTCCCAGAAGAGCAGCTTTCTCCTCCCCTGCATTCCCGGAGGAATTCCAGGCCCATCTCCAGCACACCTGGAGCTCCAGAGGAAAACCACTTTTCTCCAGGATCCCTGCTCCAGCAGAATCACAGCTGGCCCTGCAGGAGGGCTGCAAGTTTTACCCAAATAGAGAATGAGAGACTTTGAAAGAGTCTCATTCCAATCTCATCCTCTGCTGGTTCATTAACACGTGGCTGGGACAATTAAAGTTACCCCTCTGAGTAATGAGAAGTTTAAATCTATGAAAAACTGCTTTTCTCAAAATTTGAGTTTCCTGACTGGCTGCAATTTCAAATCCTCCCAAGTAGGGACTCTCCAGTTGTGTCCAGGATATAATTCCAGGAGTTCTTGTTCTCTGGAGGTTTTAATTGTCCAACAAATAACAACAAAAGCAGATGAATGAATAAATTTAACCCTCAGAACAGCCTGAAATAATAAAGCAGCTGCTGAGGTGGATTAGCACCATCCAAACTGCTGCCAACAGGAACCTGCCACGCTAAGAGAGGCACTCAGGATAATCCCAGGCTCCTTGGAAAAAACCATCCAGACATGAAAAAAATACTTTAAGGACAAAAAAGAATTAACATGAGAAAAGGCTTCAGGACTGAATTGTGCCACTTGATGCCACGTTAATTAGGGGACCCTTGGACAAGTTCTGTGGTCTTTTCATTTGTTCTCAGTCACAACATGACAAAAAAAGAACTCCAGTTGTTCCTTTTCCTCCTGATTTTTACTTTAAATGCTCATTTTCAGCTGCTCCAATGTTGAGCTGGTTCATTTCCAGCTTCCCCTCTCTGGGCATTATCTGCTTCCTTTTTTTTTCTGCAGTTGCCATAAAAAAAATATGTGAGTCAGAAAAAAATTTAAAAAAAAAAAGGCGACATTTTATATCAGCCTGCAGTACAAAATAATTACAGCATCCCCTGCTGAGTGATGGGCTCACACAGAAGCCTGGAGGTTTTAATCCCATCTAATTCCAGGAGCTTCCCAACAACAGGTGCTGCTGTGTCCACCTCCAGCATCCCAGGGGTTCCAGCTCCTCCCATGGCCTGGAAGGACTGGTGGCCATCAGGAAGTGGTGAAAACATCAAAATTAAAATTTCATTTTAGTGCTGCAGCTCATCTAATGACAGGAGATCAGTGAGGAAAAGCAGGAGAAGCTGCTCCCCAGGAAAACCTCTGGGATTTGGTCCCTGAATAATGATTGCTTTTGTTTTTCACACAAACCCAGAAAGAAACAGGTGCAGGTTAATAATTTACATATTTACGGGATCCTGCAGTGGTTTGGGCAGGGAGGGACCTTAAATCCCATCCAGTGCCTCCCCTACCAAGGGCAGGTACATCTCCCACTGTCCCAGGCTGCTCCAACCAGGCCTTGGACACTTCCAGGGATCCTGGGGCAGTGTAAGATCCTCTGGGAATTCTATCCCAGCCTCTCTTCACCCTCCCAGCCAGGAATTCCTTCCCAAAATCCCATGCAAACCTGCCCATGGAATCCTAGATTGATTTGGGTTGGAGGAGACCCCAAAGCTCATCTGGTCCCATCATGAGTCCCACACTTTCCATAGACCAGGTGGCTCCAGCCTGGCCTTGGGCACTTCCAGGGATCCAGGGGCAGCCACAGCTCCTCTGGGAATTCCATCCCAGCCCCTCTCCCAATATTTCTTCCCAAAATCCCATCTAAACCTGTCCATGGAATCCTGGAAGAATTTGGGTTGGAGGAGACCCCAAAGCTCAACTCTTCCCACCCAGGCTCTCCTCAGGCCCCTTCACCCCTGCACAGCCCTTGTCAAACATTGGGGACCTCCCAAACCTCCCATCCCTTTTTGCTCCCTCACAATCCCAAACATTCCCAGCAGGAGCACAAACATCCCTGGGTCCTGCACAGCCTCTGCCTCCAGCACCAACTCCTTTTTAAGGCTGAAAAGAGGATTTTTGGAACTTTAACCTTCCTAAACCATCCTGGCTTTTCTGGGCCCTTTCCCACTTGTCAGCATCACATTCACCCTGTCTGAGCAGGGAATTTTCAGCAAGATGAATAAACCAGGCTTTTTGTGCAAGTTTTATGCATATCAGAGTTTTCTCCCCCCCCCAGCACGAAAAGCCTTCATTCTTCTCCTGAAAGCTCTGCCAAACTTAGGTGCTATTTCTGGTGAGCAATTAGCAAAAGAATCAGTCCCAAAAATACTGCGGTTACCAGGCAGCAGGCTTGGGGAGAGGGGAAAAAAACCAAGGGAAAGGAAAAAAAAATATTATAAAAAAAAGGAACACATGGTGGAGCCCAATGGCATCTGATATTCCTGGGGAGCATGAGCAGGGTGGGATTTAATTGGAGAATTCTCTTTAATTGGGGACTCTTTTTGCTCTGCACCATGATCCTGTCTCGTTGTGTGGAGCTGTCCCATTCCTGTCCCTGGCACATCCAAGCACCTGCAGCTGCCACCAGCTGGGCCCTGGGGTGATGGAATGTCTGTTCCTAAAGTTCAGCTGCCTGTGTGAGCCTGCCCTGATGAGAAGGGAGGGAATTCTCATCTCCCCATCACAAGGATGGCCTGTCACTGTCGCTGTCGCTGTCACAGCACCTCATGGCCAAAATCACCGTTATTATCCCAACTTCTGAATGCTTTCTGAAGGGATAGAATCACCCACGTGGGATCAGGGGCTCAGGCACCCTGGATTACTGAGGAAAAGGATTTCTGAAGGTTTGGGATCACCCACAGCAGGTGGGGGGCCTAAACACCCCAGATCCCTTAGGAGAAAGATTTCTGAAGGAATAGAATCACTCATGTGGGATCAGGGGCTCAAACACCCTGGATCCCTGAGGAGGATTTCTGAAGGTTTGGAATCACCCACACGGGATCAGGGGCTCAGACACCCTGGATTCCAGAGAAGGATTTCTGAAGGAATCAGGGGCTCAGACACCCCAGATCCCTGAGGAGAAGGGTTTCTGAAGGTTTGGAATCACCCACGTGGGATCAGGGGCTCAAACAACCTGGATCCCTGGGGAGGAGGATTTCTGAAGGTTTGGAATCACCCACATGAGGTCAGGAGTTCAAACACCCCGGATTCCCAAGGAGAAGGATTTCTGAAGGAATAGCATCCCCCACATGAGGTCAGGGGCTCAAACCTTCAGAAATCCTTCTCCAGATCCCCAAGGAGAAGAATTTCTGAAGGAATAGAATCAGGGGCTCAGACACACCAGATCCCTGAGGAGAAGGATCCTCTTCCACACCCCAAATCCTGGTGCCCCTGGCTCTGTCCCAGGGCAGGTTTGTGTTGCAGCCACAGCCCCAAAAACATTTTTATGGTTTTCTATTGAAGTGCAGAGTGAGCCGACACAGAGAAATATTGCCAGGACAAACAGAGCCTCTCCTAAGCAGCTTCTTGCAGAAATTTGGGGTCAAAGTCCTGGGTTTTCTGTCTGGTTGGGAGAATGAAGTGTTTCCAGCACATGAATTCAGGAAAAACAGTTCAGTTCCAGCACATAAATTCAGGAAAAACAGGATTGTGCCTCCATGACGGGTTTCCAGCAAACAAATTCAGGAAAAACAGGATTGTGCCTCCATGAGGGGTTTCCAGCACAGAAATTCAGGAAAAACAGGATTGTGCCTCCATGAAGGGTTTCCAGCACATGAATTCAGGAAAAACAGGATTGTGCCTCCATATCTGCCCAGAAACTCAGGTTTCAACTGCAGGGAACTCAGGAGATTTTCCAAAGAGCTGCACCAGCAGAGAGCACCCAGAGATCTCCAGAACCTGGTGGAAATTGAAAATATGGTCCAGAACTCCCTGTTGGGGCCACCAGAAGAGATCCCAGCCAACCTCAACCTCCAGGACTGAACCCCTTCAGCTCCTCCTCACGTTCCCAGCAACTCATCCAGAGGAATTGTCCCAAACTTGGGAGCTCAGCAGAAATGAGAGTTTTTCCAATGCCATCAGGTGGAATTGGCTAGGCCCAGCTGCCGCACGTGGACTGCAGAGATTTTTCCTCCATGAAAAGCAGAGGGTGGGGAGAGGCAGAGCCTGGGATCTGCCAGGCACTGTAATTTTAGTTGTTTTTGCTGGAGAAAGGAGGGGGGGCTGGGGAGGGAAATAGAATTAATTTAAAGGTTGGTATTTTAGGCTTTGCGTTGCTGCGCATGAATCTGAGCGTGGCCCTCTAAAAATAAGCTGGTGCAGAAGAAATGAAAAGAACAAAAAAGCAAGGTTGGAGGTGTGCTGGAGTGACTAATGCTCTATAATAAGTGAGCAGTTCAGTTCTTGCCCTCAGAGTGTGTTGGGATGTTATTTTTGAGAGCCCCAAACCAGTTATTCCTTTGGTGCTCAAAACTGGGCCTTGTTTAGGTATTTTATTTTATTTTATTTTATTTTATTTTATTTTATTTTATTTTATTTTATTTTATTTTATTTTATTTTACTGTATTTTATTTTATTTTTGTTGCCAGCGTTCACAGCAAGTACAAATTGTTGTTGTGTTATCCCATATTCATCCAGGAGTCCTGCAAACATTTATTTAATGAATGAAATCCACCTCTCTGGAATACCATGGTTCCATTCTACACCACTCCATCCCAGTTGTACATTTTGAAGAACTCCAGGCTTTTCATCCCCAGCTGATAAAATACAGATTGATAAAAATCTGCATTTCCAGGGGACGTGTGAGTTCCTCTTCTGGCAGTGACATTTAATGTGACATAAACTGCCTGGCTTTCCCTTGCCCAAAAAATCCAGGAGAGGACAAATCCAAGGCTTTGAGCTCTTGGATTGTGACTTTAATGGGATCAGAGGAGAGAAAATGAATCTGAACACCAGAGAGGAGCACAGGAGTAGTGCAGGTATAAATCCACAGGTATCATTAATAGGGGAGGTAACTCCAACACTACTCAACATTTCCAACCAGTCTTGGACCACCTGTTTATGTCCTTGAATTTAAGATTTTGCATCCCCACAAAAAATCCAGAATACTGACCCTGAATATCCTCATTAACCACAAAGCTGCCCTTTGAAAATTCATTTATTTCACTCAGTTTGCGTCCTTGAACTTAAGAATTTGCATCTCCACCAAAAATCCACAATTCTAACCCTGAATATCCTCATTAGCCACAAAACTGCCATTTGAAAATTCATTTATTTCACCCCTTGGTGCTCTGGATCTCGAAGCCATCTCGGAGTCGTGAGCTCCAAGGAATGACTTTATGTTACATAAGCTGAAAAAAAGCTTTTGTTTTAAATGTTTCCTGTCAGCTCCTCGAAAGGTTCCATTATTCTTCGGGCTGTGAAGTGAAATTTGGGTTCTCTGGGATGCTTTTCCTGCATCCTGGAGAGTCGTCCTTAATCCAGAGCATCCCAAGTTTCATTCAGTTCGTGTCAGACCTGAAAAATTCCCATTTTTACAGCAAATCAGAGCATGCAGAGCCTTTATGGAGCTGTCTGGACTTTACACCCCCTCGGTGCTGTTGTCTGAGTGATTGAACACAATTAGCAGCTGGAATTTGTTGAATATTCCAGGGACCGGGACCGGGAGCTGTCCCTGGTGCTGAGCTGCTGTGACACACCGAGGCGCAGCAAAGCCTCATCTTTAATTTATTGCTGAGTTAGGCATGGCTTTGTGTGCAGGGCTGGAAAGGAGCAAATTCCCTCATCCCAGATCCATGCCTGAGCTCCAGTCACACAGAACAACTTAAAAAAACCCTCTTTTAAAAAAAATTTGGGGCAGCCACAGCTGGTTTTACCCCTATCCTGCTGTTCCTGTGTTTAGGGGGTGAGAAGGGATCACTCCCAGCCCTCCAGCCCTGGTAAAACTGGGGACAAACTGGGGCAAAGGAGTGAAAAGAATTAATTCAATAATCAGATTATTCTCCCCCCCCCCCCCAGGCACTGCCTCTGTCTGAAGCCAGACACAACTTCAGTCCCTGCCTCAAAAGCTCCAGGTAATTTATTTAAATAACTTAACGAGGGAAAGGAAAAAAAAAATTAAAAATCCTCTTTGATGAAGGGTTTTGAAGAAGTCAGAAAGATTCCTGCAATCCCATTCCCTGATCATTCACAGGGAATTATCTCCTCAGCTTCTTTGGCGCCTCTGAGGAATCAGCAATAATTCCTGGGAGCTCAGGCTGTGCCTGTGCCACACCAGGGGTGGCACAAAGTCCCCTGGGTTTGGTGTCATTGTCACCCTCATGCCAGGGAAGGTGTCCTGGGGGGAATTCCAGTTTAACCACTTCCGTTTCTCACCAGGAGGGAATGGTTTATCCATGAGCTGGACTTCAAACATCTCCACAGCAACCCCACCCCTGCAATTTTGCATATTAAACATGGAATATGTCATGCAATATGTATAATTTCATATCTATGTGATGTAAATACAATTTCAGATGTATAATATATATATATATTCCTGTATTTTATATATGTATAAATAAATATAATATATTTATCAAGGGGAAACTAAGGGGAAAATCAAGGGGAAATCAAGGGGAAAATCAAGGGGAAACTGAGGGGGAAATCTATATTCTATTCTATTCTATTCTATTCTGATATATTATATTATATTGTATACATTATACCATATATATTATACTATATTATTATATAGTATATTATATATACTATATATATTACACTCTGTAATTACTATATAATAATATAATTATTATATATTTTAATATATAAATTATATATAAATAAACTACAAAAATTATAATAATATAATAATACAATAATATAATAATATAATAATATAATAATATAATAATATAATACTTGCAGGGCTGGACATGGGCCCAGAATTTCCTAGCCCAACACCTTGGGGAGAACATCAGCACTGCAAGCTGCCAGCTCAGGGAGCTCAGCAATTTTCGCAACAAATTTAAACATTTTTAGCCCTTTTGGAGAAGGTCAGACACCCACAGGGCATTATCAGTCCCAAAACACACACACAATTTCCTCTCCCACTTGGATATCTCCAAGTGCTGGAAGACATTCCCTGAATCACCACTTTTCCTTCTGGATGCCATCAGAATTCTGAATTTTCCTATAATTTTGTTTTTAATTTTAATTTTTTTTAATTTTCCTATAAAAATAAATTTTCTGCTTCTTAATTTTCCTATAAAAATAATTTTTTTCCTCCACTGCTATGGAAAGAGAAGGCTCCCCCTCAAACCAAAATTCCAGCTGTGACACCTTTTTTTCCAGTTCCTTTGGTTTAATTGAAGCCAGGACTTGACCTTGATGATCCCTCAGGCTCCCCTCCCACTCAGGACATCCCTGATTTCTCTGACTAATTACTTCCTCTTGCTTAAATGGATTTCCCATCCCACTTTTTATCTCCATCATTAATTAAAGGAAGGATGAAAACCTCAATCTACACCGTGTGGTCAAAACTTCCTGGTGCTTTGATCCATGTGGAAAATTCCCTTTGATGCTGCAGCTCCGTGGCACCACGGGACAGATCTGCAGATCTTCCCAGGGAGCTGAACATCAGATCTTTTTCTTCCAGAATAGAAAACCTGCTCTGCCTCTGCTCAGATGGCTTTCTCAGGGGGTGAAGAGGGAAGGGTAATTCTGAGAGCTGATTTAATTCACTTCAACCTTCAAAAGGACCTCAAGACCCCTATGGAAAAAAAATAAAATATTCCTTTGCAATCCATTAAATGGCATTAAATAAATCACTTATTCCTCCTGAATACTTTGAGTGAAAAAAACCAAATTATATTGGGCCTAAAGAAGATTCCAGGAGCAAAACCCCAACATTTGCAGCGTTTTGCGAGCTTGGATATTCCCAATTAACTGTGATAAATCCTCTCTCGGAGCCTCTTCTCATTTCAGAGTCGGAACATATGGAAAGCTCAGCCCATGGAGCTGGAGGATGGTGCTGAACAGATTTCTCTTAAACCTGTCTCAGGGTTTCTTTTTGCCCATCCCCAAGAGCAGAGCTGTGAGCAGGGAAAGCTCTGACAGGAATGATGATGATGATGATGATGATGATGATGATGATGGTGTTCCCAAAGCCATCCCCAGGCTGGATCTGCACATCTGCAGCTCCTGGAACTCCCCCATCAGCTCAGATTTACAGAGGGGCCTCCTTGCTGGGTTTTTTTTCTGCTTTCAAAGAGAAAAGGAATTCTCAGTGTTCTCGGCAGGAATTTACAATTCGTGTGCTTTTAACAGCTCTCCTCCCCCAGGCTGGGAGAAGGAACCGAATCCAGAGCCTGCACTGGCACAGAACCATCTCCCCAACACCTCCTGCCTCTTCCCTGGCGGAATTCCTCTCCACCTTCCTCCTTGCAAAGACCCTGGAATTCTGCAGTGCCCACCAGCTCAGAGTCCTGCAATGTTTATAAACTACAACATAAAATAACAAGTACGCCAATTATATCTAAAATAAATGATACATTTATCACAAATTAGAATTTTGTGGGGGCCATTGTGGGGTGCTTTTCCTGTTTTAGCAGAGTCCTGCCATGTTGATAAACTATAACACAAAATAACAACTATGCCAATTATATCTAAAATAAATTATGCATTTATAAAAAATTACAATTTTATAGGGTGATTTTCCTGTTTTAGCAGAGTCTTGCAATGCTGATAAACTATAACACAAAATGAGAACTATGCCCATTGTATCTATAATAAATTATACATTTATCCCAAATTATAATTTTGTGAGGGCTATTGTGGGGTGATTTCTCTGTTTTAGCAGAGTCCTGCAATGCTGATAAACTATAACACAAAATAATAACTATGTCAATTGTATCTAAAATAAATTATATATTTATAACAAATTATATTTTTGTGGGAGCCATTATGGGGTGATTTGCCTGTCCTGTACAGGTTCTTGGGGTCACCAAGGATTGGGAGGGTTGAGGGAAATTTGGGCTCAGGTCATTCTGTTTCTGTCTCTGGGACACCTCCATGTTCTCCAGTAGGTTTGGGATGTTTGGGCTCATTTTTCCCTTGGCTTGTTTGTTTTTTAAAGGCGTCTGATGAAATTATTGTGAGATAATTCGGTTCAAGCTTGGAACCAAACTTATCAAAAACCAACGCAGGCAGAACCCCAAGATGGAAAAAGAAATGGGACCACAAAAGACGTAAATGGATTTAACCCCTCAGAGATACCACCCCACCAAATCTGTGCTCCAGAGCTCTGTTTTAATAGCAACACAGAAAATTAAAATACCTGAAAATTAGTAAATCTGAGAGAAATAAAATACCCGAGGCCTAAATCCTGCAACCTCTCTCCAAAAACCCTCCAGGATTTTGGCCTCTTCATTCGGCTGAGGTGAAGCCTTGGCTGCAGTCCCTGCTGCCACAGAGGAGCAGCGGCTCAGATAATATCTTATTTATTTATTTATTTTATTCATGTTATTCATTGCCCTCAGCCTCGGAGAGCTCTGGTTCAGAGCTGGGAAAACAGGATGTTCATCATTATCTTCCTGACAGAACATGAATTTCACTGTCCCATGGAAAGGGCTGCACACAGAGCTGAGGAAAACAAGGAATGTGCCCTCTACCAGATGATTTTGGGTGGATTCAGGGTGGCCTTTGGGGACAGAGCAATGACAGGGCCTTAGGGTCAAGTGTTGAACCCAGAGCTGTGAAAGGAACCACAAATTCTGGTCAAGGAGCAGCAGGAGGAGAAGCTCTGGTTGAGAGCTGGGAAAACAGGATGCTCATCATTGTCCTCCTGACAGAACATGAATTTCACACCTCTTTTTTGTCCTGTGGAAAGGGCTGCACACAGAGCTGAGGAAAACAAGGAATGTTTCCTCTACCAAATGATTTTGAGTGGATTCAGGGTGGCTTTTGGGCACAGAGCCCTGGGGTCAAGTGTTGAACCCAGAGCTGTGAGAGGAACCACAAATTCTGGTCAAAGAGCAGCAGGAAAAGACGGGAGAAGGGAAAAGCGCAAAGTCGCTGCTAAAAAAAAAAAATTGTTGTGCAACTTCACATTCTTTTTAAGTCTAAATAAATTCCCTCATAGCAGGTTTTGAACTTGGGTTTTTGATCTGGATTAAAGAGAAATCCGAGTCAAGAGCGAGCGCTAATGACAAGAGCTGGAACATAAATAATTAATGACTCTGCAGGGGGAACCCTCATCTCCCTCCTGCCTGTCCAGGTCCCTGTGCAGAGCCCTCCAGAAGATCCACACCTGCTCCAGCTTGGTGCCATTGCAAATCTGAGAATTGTGGAGTCATGGAATGGTTTGGGTTGGAAAGGAGCAGTTCCAACCCCTGGACATCATCTCCAAATCTGAGAATCATGGAGTGGTTTGGGTTAGAAAGGATCAATTCCAACCTCTGGACACCTTCATCTCCAAATCTGAGAATTATGGAGTCCACACCTGCTCCAGCTTGGTGCCATCTGCAAATCTGAGAATTGTGGAGTCATGGAATGGTTTGGGCTGGAAAAGATCAGTTCCAACCCTTGGACACCTTCATCTCCAAATCTGAGGAACAGGGAATCATGGAATGGTTTGGGTTGGAAAGGACCAGTTCCAACCCCTGGACACCTCTCAGGACTTCTGCTGCTCAGAGGGACCCCCAGATGTGTTTTTCCAGCCTGGAAGTTGAAGAAGGAGTCAGAGCTCTTCATTTCTCGGTCTCAAGGTTACCTATTGTTACTTATCTATTTTATCTATAAAATTCTTTCTCCTGTCCAGCCAAGGTCCACTCAGCAGGACAGACAGAGGCACACTGACACCCTTGGGGTGGAGTTACCTTTTTATACTAAAAACTACATGTACAATATTTACAATTCCTTCCCAATACCCATCACCTATGTTAGACAGTGAGTTTCTACTCTAAACCAATCCAAAAATGCCAACATCACAGCAGAAGATGGAGGCCAAGAAGAAGAAGAAGGAGAAAGGCTGGACGCACCCAGATTCCTCCATCTTGCCCCCTGAGCCCCCATTCTAAAAACCCCAAAAATCTATTTTTCACCCTGTGATAAATTCACTATCATTCTACTTAAACTTTCGGGGCTTGCAGATCCTCATGTAAGGTTTGTAATTTTTTCCATGGGTCATAATCAAAGTCACAGGGGTTTTGGGCTCTGTGTCAGGATCTCTGAGCTCCCTGGAAGGGGTTTGAGCAATCCAGGACAGCCAGAGGGATGTCCTGAATTCCTGAATTCCCACAGACACCTTCCACTATCCCAGGGTGCTCCAAGTCCCATCCAACCTGGCTTTGGACACTTAAGGGATCCTCTGGGAATTCCATCCCACTGCTCCCCCAGTTCCTTCCCAATATTAAATCATTTTCTCTCTCAGGTTGAAGCCATTCCCCCTGTCCTGCTCTGTGTGCTCAGATCCCCTGAGTTCTGCTGTTGGTGGCAGCTCCGGGGTTATTTTTGTGTTCTGTGATTCCATCTGAGGCACAGCCCTGCAGTGTTAATACAATATCTGCCATAATTTCCCCACACAGCAAATGAGAGTCGGCCCAGCTCTCAGCAAGACAAATCTCTTTTTGTTGTTGTCACGCACATTATTCCGCTCTCTCCCACTTAAGACAGATGCTTTTGTGCTGGTTTGTGCTCTGAGTTTGTAAATGTTCATCCTTTTAGTGATGTTTGCCTGATAACAGAGCGAGGGAATAAAACAGAATCTGCAATGAAATCAATGGAATGTGAGCTCCAACAGCAACGGGAACACGCAGAAACGATGCTCTGGCCAGCAGCTGCACTCAGCAATGAGGAATTGCATCCAGGACACATTTTGGGAGGTAAACATGTTAACTTGCTCCTCCAGCTCCCCAAATGTACCTCATTTATCACCAGAGCAGCTCCAGAGTTTTGGCTTTGGCGCTCCAGGACTCTCCATGCAAATGAAGATTTATGTCCCCAGGCACGGGTTGCTCCAGTGCCGCCTTCAGAGCAGATTTCAGGGAAATAAAAGAAACTTTTGTGTCTCTTCATCTAAAAGAGGCAAACGCAGCTGAGCTCACCCCACAGGTATTGGCTGCTGTTTCAGAACCAGCAAGAATTCTCTGTGAGTGGAGGACGGGCAGGAAATCAATTCCCTTCCACACAAATTCCCTTCTCGGAACTCCCTGCTGGACCATTGCTGCTCCTCTGCTCGCTTCAAATGGAATCCTGGCTCACTTCAAACCGGCAGCAAAAACTTTTGGGTGCCTGATTTCCATCCATCCCTGAAAAACGCACCCAGGTGAGGCTTTCAAAGGGAGAGGAGCCTCTGCTCAGAATCCTGACGGGAAAGGTGTCACAGACACATTTAATGAAAAATCCTTTCTTCAGGATTTTTCCTCCTGAGAAGCCTCAGAGGAAAAGAAAAACATTGATTATCTGCTGCTGTGGAATGCAACAGGTGCATCTGTGATTGGTCTCATGTGGTTGTTTCTAATTAATGGCCAATCACAGTCAGCTGGCTCGGACAGAGAGTCCAAGTCACAAACCTTTGTTATCATTCAATTTCTATTCTTAGCTGGCCTTCTGATGAAATCCTTTCTTCTATTCTTTCAGTATAGTTTCAATATAATATATATAATAAAATAATAAATCAGCCTTCTGAAACACGGAGTCAGATCCTCATCTCTTGCATAGTTGGGATTGCCTGAAAATTCCACAGTAAAACACAGGTGATAGGTATTGCAAAATTATCGTAAAAATAAAATTATTGTAAAAAGTAAAATTATTGTAAAAAATAAAATTATTGTAAATAAAGAACAGGTCATTTTTAGCATAAAAAGTTAACACCAACCCAATGGCTGGGACTGTGCCACAACCTGACCTGCTGGACAGATCTCAGCAGGTCAGAGAAAGAATGGGATAGATAAGAGAAAATTAATATATTATTTTTAATAAACATACTAAATATATTAATAAATAATATATAATTAGAAATATAATTATAAATTCTAAATATAGAATATATTATATTATATTATATTATATTATATTATATTATATTATATTATATTATATATAATGTATATAATATGATTATATATTAAAATATCTATTACAATATAGTATATTGATTTATATTATAATTTTAATAATATATTTTAATAATTTATAATAGAGTAAAATTATAAATATTTTAATAAACATGTCATAAAAATAGATTAAGATAAATAAACCTTGAAAAGCAGAACTGATGAATCTCAACTTCTTTGGTCATAGGGCTGGAAAAAAAAAAACTTTTTAATACCTCGGGGTCATCTCAACCACAGAAAGTGAGATGGAGGATTGGAGCAGCCCTTTGTGACATCCCTGGGATCATTTTGGGGGAGAAATGAGCCAGGCGTGGCATCCCTGAGAATCCAGGCTGGTTTTTATTTGGGATTAATTAACACCCACTTGGCTTTGATGGCTCCAAGGAGCACAAAACCACCAAAAAAAGGAAATTTAGGTTTAGACAGGCCTGGAGATTCTGTGCAAAGCTGAGGCTCAGCTCTCCAATATCCCATTCCTTGGGAAATTTGGCAGCAGGTTATAAACTGTGCTCGATCCTAAAAATATTTATCAATTGACCAATCATTTGTAAGGCTGTGGTTGTCAGGGAAACAGGCATTTAGGAACATCATCTCCAGGGACACGGAGCCAGAGCAGCTGGGCTGGGATGCAGGAGAGTGATGCCTTTTTGGGGCTGCCTAAAAACAGAGGCAGACAGAATCAAGGCAATAAAAAGCATTTGATTTATTGAAGGGCCTTCAGGTACATTTGAGGCAGAAAAAGCCACCCCAGGGGCTACACCCAAAATGGACAATGGGATTTGTACACCTTTATAAGCTTGGTTCATTTGCATATTGGGGGTTAATCTAATTAAAGCTTCAGGTAATGAAGTAATTTACCCCAAGTTTGCTGCCCCCAACTCGCTTTTGTTTAATTTCTGGGCCCTGAGGCAGTGAGGTGTCCTTGGTTCTCAGGCCTGGAGAGGAATTGTTGTGTCTGCCCAAAACTGAAATTTTGGAGGGGAATTGTTGTGTCTGCCCAAAATGGGAGAGCAGCACCTCAGACTGAGTATGGAGTTTGAGGTTATACACTAAAGAACTGCAGAATTATAAATGTATGGAAAATATAAAGCTGAAATCCTAGAGAGGAATTGTTGTGTCTGCCCAAATGGGAGAGCAGCAGCTCAGACTGAGTGTAGAGTTTGGAGTTAAACACTAAAGAACCGTGGGATTACAAATATGTGAAAATAAAAAAGCTGAAATCCTAAAGAATCAAGAGAAGCAGCCCCAGCCCACCTGGAATCTCCCCCAGTGAACCCCACTCAAAGAATCATCAAAAGGATCAAAGAATCATAAAATCATGGAATGGTTTGGGTTGGAAGGGGCCTAAAAGCTCATCCATGGTCATGGCCAGGGGATTCCAGGTGTTGTTCTTTGGGCCTGGAGAAGGAAAGTTCCCAGGCATTGGATTCCTGCCCCAGCATCACTCACCAGACCTGCTTTAATTAATCCTGAAAGTCACTTTCAGGATTAATTCATTAATTCATCCATTTCTCTTGGAAATCCTTTGAAGATCAGCCAGCCAAGCACACCTGGATGGGCTGAACACAGAGACCAGAAAAATTCCTACCTGAGACATGAATGGGCCTTCCTTTAATTTAAAACCTTTTAGCAGCTCTTTTTTTTACTGGAACACAATTAAAACCACTCCAAGGACCAGTTCTGGGAAGCAGGTATTTATAATTTCCCCTCTTTTGGCAAAAAAGTGTCATTTTCTGAATCTTTTTGGGCAAAAAGTGGCATTTTCTGCATCCCCTCCTGGTTGCTGTGGTTACCTGGAGGATGCTGTGCCCACCACAGTGATCCCAGAGCTCTCCCAGACTAACAGGCTGCATTTAGCCCAGATTTGTGTTTTCACCTCCTCTTCTTTAAAAAAACGAGGCAAGGAGAGACTTCCCCTGCAGCTCTTCCCCTCCTCAGCCTTCTGCTCCATCCAGGAGATGGTGGGGTGGAATTTTTAGAGCAGCAGACCAAAATCCGAGCAACTGTTAACAAAAAGTGTGAATATGGCAGACAGGAGAGGAGTTCCATAAGGGATGCGCTCCTAGGGGTGTTTTCTGGGGAGGGAGAGCCTCGATTCACCCAAAGGAACATTTCAGATCCGGGCACTTTTCAGCTCCCTCAGAGCAGCCAAAAGAGACAGCCAGAGGAGTAAAAATAATTTCCCAGATGAGAAAAATCATCTTTTTCCTCATGATCTGAGGCTGGCTTAAACTCCAAGAATGAAATTTTATATAATAGATCATTTCATGGAGTGGTTTGGGGTGGAAAGGAACTTTAAGATCCTCTCATTCCAACTCCTGCTATGGGCAGGGAAGTGTCCACTGCAAACTGGGAATAGTCCTTTGAATATGCACAGAAATTTAATAAAATATCTCTACATGTTTTCTAAAATATCTTTACATGTCTTGAAAGGATCACCCAATGAATTTTCAGTTGTTCCTGCCCAGCTCTCTTTGCTTAAACTCCAAGAATGAAATTTTATATCATAAATCATCATTTCATGGAGTGGTTTGGGGTGGAGAGAACTTTTCAGACCTCTCATTCCATGGGCAGGGAGTTGACCACTACAAACTGGGAAAATTCTTAGAATTTGTACAGAAATTTCATAAAATATCTGCAAACATTCCATAAAATATCTCTACATGTTTTCTAAAATATCTTTAAATATCTTGAAAGTTAAACTCAAAGAATGATATTTTATATAATAAATCATCATTTCATGATGTTATTTGGGGTAGAAAGAACTTTTAAGACCTTCTCATTCCATGGGCAGGGAGTTGACCACTACCAACTGGGAATAAATCTTTGAATACGTACAGAAATTTCATAAAATATCTCTACATGTTTTCTAAAATATCTCTACATATCTTGAAAGTTAAACTCAAAGAATGAAATTTTATATCATAAATCATCATTTCATGGAGTGGTTTGGGGTGGAAAGAACTTTTAAGACCCTCTCATTCCAACTCCTACCATGGGTAGCCAGGCGTCCATTGCAAGCTGCAAATAATTCTTTGAATAGGTACTGACGTTTCATTAAATATCTCTACATGTTTTCTAAAATCTCTACAATCTCTAAAATATCTCTACATGTTTTCTAAAATATATTTATATATTTTGAAAGCATCACCCAATGGATTTTCAGTTGTTCCTACCCAGTTCTTTTTGAAGCCAGGAAATATCAGCCCGTGGACATCTCATGTCTGTGACTCCCCCAGATTTATTTCTCTATAAAGAAAAGTATTTTTTCCTGATTTTTTTTTCTTTTTTTTGCATCACGTCTTTCAGTTTCACTATCTCCTAATTTCTGAGCAGCAAGACAGAGAGGAGCTCCAAATAACTCTCATTGAAATCAGCCATTATTGAGAACTCTTTAATCACGCCTCGTCTTCAATCGTGTCTGTTCCAAGATTAAACACTTCCAATCTCCCTCCTGCTCCCAAAAGTGCTGGGAAAGCAACAATTAAACAGCAAATCTGAGTGCAGAGACATTTGCAGAAGAAGCAGTGACAGACTGCACTTCCCTCCTGATAGAAACCTATTTATAGATAAATATCTCTCTATAGATATCTACATTACATACAGAGATATATACAGCTTTTCATTACATTAAATTCCAAATAACCAACCAGAATGGATTGGCTTCTTAGTGGGATTTGGGTTTTTATTCCTTTTTCCTGCATCCATTTCCCTCCCCAGCACTTTGCCCCTGAAATTGATAAAAAATTGCTAAAAATTTCCTGGGATTATTTGGGGTTGGAAAAGCCCTCCAAGAGAATTCAGCCATGAATTCCCACCCAGGGTTGTAAAGGGGATGCTGTGGGGCCTGACTCACCTGAACCTGCAGAAAATGGGACAAGAAAAATCCCAAAATAAGTAAAAGTCAACAATTGATAACAATTGGTAACAATTTCTGGGATTATTGGGGTTGGAAAAGCCCTCCAAGAGAATTCAGCCATGAATTCCCACTCAGGGATGCTCTGGGGCCCTGACTCACCTGAACCTGCAGAAAATGAGAAAACAAAAATCCCAAAATAAATGATAATCCCAAAATTAACAACAGCCCCCAAACCAGTCCTGGGGGTTGGAGCTGGATGATTTTAAGATTCCTCCCAACCCATTCAGGGATCAAACAAAAGGGGGAAGTGATGGCTCAGAATCCCAAAGGGATTTTACTCCCGCTGGAGCAGCTACAACCACACCTGGGAATATTTTGCAAACAGATTCACGACAGGAAAAGGGGGTAAAAAAAAAAGGCAAAAAGTGTGGGGTAAATTGTTCTCAATGAATAATTCCTCCAGCTCTGATAGCAATGCATAATTACAGTGCATAATAGGATGTATTAGTTGGGGGTACTAATTAGTTCATGTTTGTACAGCTCCTGTGAGGTGTAACGAGCTCAGGCATTATCATTAACTAAGCAGAGCCTTCAGGTTGAAATCCTTTTTGCCATAACTCGGAGCAGGATCACCTACACCCCTTCAGATCCATGAAATGTGGTTCCTGCTGATCTCATCAGGGAGGAAAATTCACAAATTGGGGCCCGGGAGGAAGCACAGGGTGATTAAAAGGAGAGGAATTATTGGCACTTTGGAGGGTCCTGCTTTGGAGCCGAGGCAGGGCTGGTGAGCTCAGGAGGCAGCAGATGAATTTTGCCGGGTAAGATCAGTCAGAATCTTGATCTGACAGAAAATCAGAAGCTCCTCTGGGCTTCAGAGCGTTTCTCAGCACCTCTGAACAGCGGATAATAAAGTCCTGAAGCTGTGAAGGTTCCTTATATCAACATTAATTAGCCCAAAAGAGCCAAAAGCCATTGAGTGCTTGCCCAACCCTGATCAACTTTGTGCTTCACTGCTGCAGAAAGGATAAAAAACCCCAAAACCCACCCAAAAATTCAAATCTTCAGTAAACCAAAATTTAGAAATAATTTATAAATTTATAATTTTGTTTATAACTTAATGCAATATATAATTTATACTAATATAATATAATATAACATAATATAATATAATATACAATTAAATTATATTTATAATTATATTTATAATTTATTATACAGTTTATATAAAAATATTATATTATATTATATTATATTATATTATATTATATTATATCATATTATATTATGTTATATTATATATTATATTATATTCATATATTAAATATAACATATCATATGAATATATCTTATATGTTATATTAAATTATAATATATGTTTATTATAATAAATATATGTCTCAGGGTATTCATTATATATTATTGTAATAGAATATTATAATTATTAATTATAAATACATTAATAATAAATAATAAATAATTATTAATATTCCATATCATTAGAATATTAGAACTGTGGCCCAGAGGTCCCACAGTTCCCACTCTCAATCTGAGAGTATTTATTATATTAATATATAATGTTAATATTAATATTAATATAATATATTATAATATATTATATATTATAATATTATATATACAGTCCCCACTCTCAATCCCATCTCCCACTCAGCTCCACCCCATTATTTTTTCCCTGAATTCTTAATCCTGAAGCCCCTGGATGGGGGGAAATTTTTTTTTTTGAGGTCTTTTTCCTTTTCTGAGGGCTTTATTTGCTTTCTGACTGCGGCTGGTGCCAGGCAGTTTGTAAACAGCTCTCCAGAATGAATAAAAAATTAATATACCGCTGTAAGAAATGATCAGAAATCACATGTGACCTCTTATTTATGTGCTTATCCTGCTTTAAAATTCATCAATGTTTAACCAGTACTCCTTAAACCACTTACAGGATGTACACACAGCCACTAATTAATTGCTGCTCTCAGTTTGAATTGAGGCCAGCCCCTGCCTTGTCTTACCTGGCCATGAGGTCAGGATGAAAAATAACAGCCAGAGATTGAGTGTAAAAACCATAAAATTGCAAAAAAATGGGGTAGGGGAAAAGTTATGGGGTTTTATATGGGTTTTGTTTATAATTTATTTGATTTCCTTTGACCTGAATTGAGCTGTAGGCTGCTAATTTGGGTTAATACTGATAATTACTCAAAACAGTGAACGTGGAATAGTTCAATCACTCAAAGGCTTTTCCTTTTTTTGAATAGCAGAGATTAAACCTGTCCTGCCACTCCCCAACGCCCTGGTGAAAAAAGGCTTTAACTCTTGCTGGGAATGAGAGAAATAATTCATTTTTTTTATCTGACACACTTTCAAAGGGAATAAATTTTTTTCCCCTATTGGATCTTGGTTTTTCTCCTTAGTGGTGATTTAACCTGCTGTTCTAGCTCAAAGTAAAAGGAAGATTTCAGGTGACTCTCTGGAGGCACCTTTTAGAAATAGTGGTGGTGGAAACAGAAAAAATTTGGCATTTGGGTGGCCCTGGATGGACAAGGTGGAGAAATTCCTCTTCTCCACTTCCATTTTTTTGTTAAACTCAGAAAATCCTGGAATTGTTTGGGTTGGGAAGGACTTTAAAGCCCATCCAGTGCCATTGCCTTGCCATGGACAGAGACACCTTCACTACACCAATACTTTTATGAAACTCATGGCAAAATATCAGGGAAATATGAAATTTCTCCTCTACTTTTCCTTATCACTTGCACGAAAAACTGATTGAGGCCACATTAATTCCAGTCACTCACCTTGTACAGCAAAACAACAGCGTCCAGACCTCACTCTCGAAAATTAATAGAATAAATTTGGGAGCTAATCATAACTAGAGAGAGGTTAATCAATTCCTCAGATTGCTGAGGAATTTATACACACTGGGACCCTTAATATATTCAACAAAGCAATGGCACCAAAGAAAATACCCATAGATTTTGTTTTCAAATACAAATTTCTCATAATTCAAAACCGCCGGTGGGCTCCTTCCTTTCCTGATTTGTACAATTTGTGCTCCCACTGCAGAGCGACCAAACTCTGCCTTCATTTGCCTTCACAAGTGACATTGATGTGGCTTTTAAAGCCAGCAGCCCAACGTGTGATTTAAGAGGCTCTGAGAAGGAAAATTATAACTCTGGGGGGAAGAAACGGCTGCGAAATTTCCATTGAAATCGTTCGATTTCACTCCGGGGACGAGGCAGCACCTGAGTGGTTCTAAGTCAGTCTGTCTCGCATCTGAATATGGGATGGAGGTTTAAAAAGCACTAAACAGCCTGGTGCCAATGCCTCCCCAAGACAAAGCAGAGCTCTTCAGGCTGGCTTTGATGGCAGGAACAAAACAGGCGCAGCTGGAGGCCCCCGAGGCTCCAGACAATTCTGCTTTTGCCTTTCATGCAGCAGCAGCAGCAGCCAAAGCCCAGCCCTGCTCCAGGGAAAGGCAGGGCACCCCTCTAAGTGGAGGGGAGGGCAGGGACAGACAGACAGGAGGGATCTTCAAAGGTTCAAGGGCTGGTTGCAGTGCTCGGGTTCTAATGAAAAGTCAACGCGACCTTGGTTTGATTTTCTTCTTTTGAAGAGCAGCTGAGACATAAACTTTAAGGGATTTAGAGATGTGGCTGCCCCTGGATCCCTGGAAGTGCCCAAGGCCAGGTTGGAGCAACGTGGGATAGTGGAAAATGTGGGACCCATGGTGGGGCTGGATGGGCTTTGAGGTCCCTCCAATCCAAACCATTCCATAATTCCATGGTTAGATGGGATTTTGGGAAGAAATTCTCACCTCAGGGTGAGAAGGGGCTGGGATGGAATTCCCAGAGCAGCTGTGGCTTCCCCTGGATCCCTGGAAGTGCCCAAGGACAGGTTGGAGCACCCTGGTCTATGGAAAGTGTGGGACCCATGGTGGGGCCAGATGGGCTTTGAAGTCCCTCCAACCGTAATCGTTCCAAGATTCACTGGGCAGGTTTAGATGGGATTTTGGGAAGAAATATTGGGAGAGGGGCTGGGATGGAATTCCCAGAGCAGCTGTGGCTGCCCTTGGATCCCTGGAAGTGCCCAAGGCCAGCTTGGTTGGATGGGGCTTGGAGCACCTGGGATAGTGGAAGATGTGGGACCCATGGTTGGACCAGATGAGCTTTGGGGTCTTCTCCAACCCAAACCATTCCAGGATTCCATGTGCTGGTTTGGATGGGATTTTGGGGAGGAATTCCTGGCTGGGATGGAATTCCCAGAGCAGCTGTGGCTGCCCCTGGATCCCTGGGAGTGCCCAAGGCCAGGTTGGATCCACCTGGGACAGTGGGAAGTGTCCCTGTCACTGGTTGGGATTTAAGGTCCCTTCCCACCCAAACCATTCCCTGGCATCAACAGAAGAAAACGATGCTCAGAACACCAAGAACAGAGATTTTGTGTCTATTTCCACAAAATCTCGGACAAGACAGGATAGATGGGCGTAAAACCACGACTAAAATATCTCAGTGTTTATTCAGAGCGTCCCGTACGCGGAACTCTGCCCTGACCTCAGAGCTCCTGACCTCCCCTCCCGCTAAATTAACAGGATAATGATGAAAAGCACTTCTCTCCTTGTCCAGCAATGTGAGAATTGCCTGGCAATTCAGCAGCCTTTGAGGATGACACTGCTGATTATTTCAGGACAATCCAGAAACGGGGTTGGAATGGGAAAAGCAGTGTCAGAGGCACAGCTAAACAATGCCTGGCTTGCCCATCATTCCCACCAATTATTGCGGGATGGGGGGAGAAGGAAAACTATTTATAACCTGTCAGTCTCCAGAAACCACAATTATGATGATTTAATTAACACATGGAGAGAGGCTTTGAGGCAATCACGTCGTTCTAAATTTAAGAAGCAGCACATTTCAGGCCCAGGATGATTTAGGAATGCTGGTTGAGCCGGGGCAGGGCTTTGATGCCCGTGTTGGTTCCTTTTAAATCATCCATCATGTCCCAAGATAATCCACATGTGGCAGTGAGGGATGGGAGGAATCAGCAGGGCTCTCAGGGGCCATCCCACAGAAGGAAAAACTGATTTTTTAATGAGGACGGACTGAAAATGAGCAAAACCACAGAACCCAAGTCTCTGCGTCAAAGACAGCATTGGTGTGGTGGAAAAACCTGGAAAATGGGGATTGGGTGGATGAGAGGGGAAGGACCTGCTTGGCACTGAGTGTCCTTGGCATGGTGGCCTGGAGGCCTAACCTTGGCTTAACGGAGGCCTAACCTTGGCCTAACCTTGGCATAACCTTGGTTAACCTTGGCGTAACCTTGGCGTAACCTTGGTTAACCTTGGCTTAACCTTGTCTTAACCTTGGGTTAACCTTGGTTAACCTTGGCCTAACCTTGGCCCAACCTTGGTCTGAACTTTTCCACCCCTGGGCCGAGAACTGGAGCACCCAAAGCCAGGATGTTGCCAAAGGATTCCCAAATCCCGGGAATTCCTGGGCTACCCCAATGCCCTGGCCAGTTCCTCCAAAGAAATCACACTTCAGGTCTCATTTCCTCTCTCTGGCTCAGATTATTTGCTGTGTCCTGTTCTCCCAAACACAAAAAATTACTCCTCTGGTGTTTCCATGCAGTGATTAAACCCGGGAGCTGTCAGCTGCTGCCCAAATACAAATAATTCCTGCCTTCTTTCACCATCTATTGTTTTTTAAATGGATTAACACCCAAGTAACATAAAGGAAAATCCCACTTCTTCCATATTTCACCATCAATTGCTCCTTGACTGGATTAACACCCAAGTAACAAAAAGGGAAATCTTAACCACAGTTTACATGGAGGAAAATAAAAATTACAAAGAACCTCCTGCTCTGTAAGTGCTGGAAGATCCCACCAGGGCAGACTGAGAATTCCAAGGGGCAAATCCAGGGAAAGATGGGGCCTGAACCACAATTCCAAATTCCTGCTGAGCTCCTCTCTCAGCCAGGCGCCAGAGGAAGCACCGAGTAAGAGTTTCACAAGTGTTCCACATCCTCCTGCATTTCCTTTTCCAATTTTTTCCCAAATCTGCAGCCCTCAATTGCTGCAGGAGGCACAGCTGGCTCAGCTCCGCCGGAAACGCGGCCGCTCCATTTTGGGAACGTCTTTTGGGGAACTCTCACGCACAAAATTTTGCAGGGAAATTTTGCCCCTGTGCATTTTCTTGCTGCATCACCGGTGCCTCTCCAGCACACATCTCCTTAGTCTGGGGTTATATTTGCAATGCCAAGGGCAAAGAAAGCTCAGAGGAGTAAAAACTGCCCCATCTCTGGAGTGTTCAAGGCCAGGTGGGGGCTTGGAGCAACCAGAATGTCCAAGGCCAGGCACCAGAGGAAACACCGAGTAAGAGTTTCACAAGTGTTCCACATCCTCCTGCATTTCCTTTTCCAAATTTTTTCCCAAATCTGCAGCCCTCAATTGCTGCAGGAGGCACAGCTGGCTCAGCTCCGCCGGAAACGCGGCCGGTCCATTTTGGGAACGTCTTTTTGGGAACTCTCAGACTTCACAAGTGCTGAGCCCGGGGAAATTTCGCCCCTGTGCATTTTCTTGCTGCATCACCGGTGCCTCTCCATCACACCTCTCTTTAGTCTGGGGTTATATTTGCAAGGGTAAGGGCAAAAAAGCCGCCAGGGCATCCCTTTTAATGCTGAGTCAGAGAAATTGAACTGGAACCTCACCCTCAACCCTCTCTGGAAACTGTTCTGGTTTATCCTCTTGTTCCAACCTGCACCATGGTGTTTAATAAATAAATAAATAAATAAATAAATAAATAAATAAATAAATAAAAACCAGCATGTCAAGACCATGATGTTTAATAAATAAATAAATAATAAAAACCAGCATGTCAAGACCATGGTGTTTAATAGATAAAATAAATAATATAAAACAGCATGTCAACACCATGATGCTTAATAAATAAATATATAAATAAATAATAAAAACCAGCATGTCAAGACCATGATGATTAATAAATAAATAATAAAAACCAGCATGTCAACATTTCCCTTAAATTAGGCTCAGCAGAAGCTCTGCAGCAGCCCCACCAAGCCTGCGTATCTTTAATTGAATTTATCAATTATTTCTTTATTTATAAGTTATATTTATATTTTTATTATATTTATATACGTATTACATTTCTATTTTCCCCATTTATTTTTTTATTTATCTGTTGTAAATTTATTCAATTTATCAATGCATTTCCTCCCAATGGAGAGAGGGGAAAGGGGCAGATTTCCATGCTGAGTGCGTGATTTAAAAGTTGTGAGCACAGGTGACACCCAGCCCTGTGGAGAGCCCAGCAGAGCTGTCCCTGTGAGTTTAACAAATAAATATATAATAAAAACAGGTGGCTGTTTATCCACTGTGGGGTACGGCCAGACATGGAGAAGGAGAGGTGTAAAAAGCGACCTCACAGCGCTCAGTTCACACAGAAAAGCTCAGTTCACACAAAAAAGCTCAGTTCACACAGAAAATCTGTTCACCTCTCTGCCTCTTGTTTGTTCTGTCCCTGCCAGCCTGGGAAAGGGGACAGCAATGACCTTCCAGGAGACAGAAACATTTAAACATTTTCCTTCTCCCCACAGCACCTTCCCAGCCACTCTGTGAGTGCGACATGCATGAAACGCACAGCACCATGGCTGGCTTTGTGAAATCCCTTTTCACAGCTTCCAGATCTCCAGAAAAAGCAGAAAATAAACGGGAAAGCGAGAGAGAGGGAGCAGCACAAAGCAAACCCCAGGCTGAGGGAGCAGCACTCTGCTAAACTGCATGGCCAGAGCCCAAATTGGGAGCATCCAGTTATTTCAGCCAGCCCTGCCAAGAGACTGAGCAGAGAGCCCAGGTGTCAGTGATTGTAATCCCAGCGCTGCCAAAGCCACTCCTGCCTGCAGCCAGCCTGCCTTGGGCTCCCATTCCCAGCACAGGGAATCATTCCTGGAGCAGGGAATGGGAAATGCAGCCCCACAAAGCAGCTCCCACCTCTGGATGCTCCAAACCTCATAGAATTTTAAAGCAGCACCATCCCTGGGGCTGCTGTGGAGAAAAGAGCTGTGGAAATGCCTCAGTGCATCATTCCCAGGCCAGTTCTGCCTTGGAAAATCAGTGGTTTGTGGATGGGTTGAGCTGGATGCTTCCACACCTTTTCTGCCTTGGAAAATCAGTGTTTTGTGGATAACGTGAGCTGGATGCTTCCACACCCCAAATGGTCCCAGTGAAGGTTCCAGCTCTGCTCAGCTGACCCCAAACCCCACCCCAGTGTCTGACCAGACATCTCTTCCCTTTCCCACTTCAAATGGAGCTGATCCATCACCTTTTCCCAAACCCACACCATTCCTGGACCCTCAGCTGCCCCAAAGCAGAAAATGCTTTAGAAAATTTTGCTCAAAGAGGTAAAAGCCCAGGTGTCAGTGATTGTAATCCCAGCGCTGCCAAAGCCACTCCTGCCTGCAGCCAGCCTGCCTTGGGCTCCCATTCCCAGCACAGGGAATCATTCCTGGAGCAGGGAATGGGAAATGCAGCCCCACAAAGCAGCTCCCACCTCTGGATGCTCCAAATGTCGTAGAATTTTAAAGCTGTGGAGAAAAGAGCTGTGGGAATACCTCAGTGCATCATTCCCAGGCCAGTTCTGCCTTGGAAAATCAGTGGATAACATGAGCCGGATGCTTCCACATCCCAAATGATCCCAGTGAAGGTTCCAGCTCTGCTCACCCGACCCCAAACCCCACCCCAGTGTCTGACACTTTTTTAAATGTCTTAATTATTCAAAATAATCACCATCCCCTCCCTGCCTGTTGTCATTTAACACCAGAGAACCTTCCACAGAGCAAACCCTGATGGAGGCAAAAAAACCCAAACCCCAAAAACCCAAAATCTCATCAATCTTTCCCTTCCCTTTCCCACTTCAAATGGAGCTGATCCATCACCTTTTCCCAATCCCACACCATTCCTGCACCCTCAGCACAGGGGGTGAACCCACGAAAGCAGAAAATGCTTTGGAAAATCTTGCTAAAAGAGGTAAAATCAATCGATAAATGAGTCCTGGAGCCTGCCTGCCCTCACACAGGGATCCAGGCACTCCTCTCCCCTCTGAGGGCTTCTATTTTTGGGAGGAAGCTGAGGCTGAGCACAGGGAGTGAGGGATGGGCCTGAGCTGCATCGCACCTGCACAAAATAATAGTTTTTCCACAAGCACGGGTAAATTACAAAATAAAGAGAGGTTCCATTTCCTATTTTTTTTTTCCTTCCACCAAACACAAACCCTTTCCACCGCTGAAGACTCTACAAGGGATGTTTTTTTTTAAACCATTTTTAAGTGCTGTACATTGAATATCTCTCCTCTTACAAGTGGAACCTTGTAGCTATGGAGACGCAGAATGTCAAATCCAAGCTGAAGACAGGATTTCAGTGGGGGCTTTGGGTTGCTACATGTGCCTTCAATGATCTGCTTTCCACCTCCTGAAGTCTTTATCATCCTCTAGATTTTATTAGTGCAGTGCAAAGAACCACTGGATGCTCAATAAGGACACAGAGTGACCTGTTAGGGACAGCTCTGGGGTGTCACAAACAGTTTGATTTACACCACAAACCCCCCTCAGTCCATTAATTAATATTTAATTTAATCCAAATTAATCCATCGTTGTTTAATTTAATCCAAATTAAAAACCAGGAACCGTTGTCATCAGCGTAATTTAACCCAAATTAAAACCCAGGAACTGTTCTGGTGCTGCCACAGCACCTGGAATCCAGGTGAGCTGGGGTCCCCTGGTGTTTAATGCTGTGTGTAACAACCACAAACACCTGGGGGAATTACACCAGGCTGAGTCCACGTTACAGCACCTCCTGGACCTTGTTATTGCCTGCTGTAATCTGAATTATCCAAATTCCAGCCTGCCAAACATCGTGCCTGTGTTCTGAGATCCAAAATGCGTCGGGTTCGGTGGTGGCATTTCCTGAATTCTCATTTACCACGTGCACATTCACATTCATCTGTTTCCCACCAAATTAAACAACATTTATTCAAGATAATGAAACTTCAGGGGTGTTAAACCTGAGTGTGAGTGGGACAGAACCTTCCAGGCCAGGTGTGACAGACAGGGGGAATTCAAAATGACTTGAGCATCACTCATTTTCCACTTGTGCTGGTAACAGTGAGCAAAGCAAGGCTCACACCTCCATTCTGTATTTTCCTGAAGCAGTGACAGGGACGTGGCAAGTGGTTTTCTGTTCTGAAGACAGCACAGCTCCAGAGAAAGCAACCCCAAATTACAGCATTTTAATTCCTTATCACTGCATTTTTCTTCCTTCCCCTTAAACTCCACAGTCCAAAACCACCTGGGGACTCCAGGTGCCAAGTATGAAACCTCTCACGTTGTCAGAGAACTGGGTTCAAAATTCAAAATTCAATTCAAAATACTGGGTTTGAACAATCCAGATCCCAGAACTGCAGATCCCAACCCCAACCTGCACAAAAACTCCAACAGGCACATGAGTGGATCTGATCCATCACCAACAGGCACGTGGAAAGTGGTTTTCTGTTCTGAAGACAACACTGCACCAGAGAAAGCAACCCCAAATCTCTGCTGCATTTTTATTCCTTCTCCTTAAATTCCACAGTCCAAAACCACCGGGGGACTCCAGGTGCCAAATATGAAACCTCTCACATTGTCAGAGAATTGGGTTCAAAATTCAAAATTCAATTCAAAACATCGGGGTTTTGAACAATCCAGATCCCACCCTGCTCATCCTTACCACACCCAGGTGCCAAATCCAGGGCTCACAATTCCCACAGCCAACCCCAACCTGTGGGGAATAAACTCCAACAGGCACATGAAACAACCTCAGGTTGAACATCCACCACCAAGGAAGCCAAGCCCACCTGGTGCCACATCACAATCAGGATTAAGTGAGCAGGACTGCAGTGGAGTTGTGCAAATCCTCCTTTGCCAGCTCCAAACAAGCAGCAGCATCCCAAGCAAACCCATCCCCTGCATCCACAGCAGTGGAGCAACACAGCAATTTGGAATTTCCTTGCCAAGCTGGACGGCAGAAGAGAAGAGAGCTGAGAGCTTTTCCTGATTGCGTTTCCCCGTGTTGCTGAGTTAAATCAAGATTGTGGGAATCAGCTCCAGCAGGGCTAAGTCTCCACTGATGACTGAAATGCAATTAAACCCTCCAAGAATCCCCTTCTCCCCACCCAAACGTGCTGTTTGACAAAGGCTCACGTCCAGAGGAGCCTCTGTGTTCCTGCTGGCTCCAGGAAAACAGCTCCAAGATCCTGCTGCAGTCCTGTTGTCCCCTGGTTTGTTCCTGGACCAGACCAAAAATGCAGGAAATCTTTGGCTTTATCATTAAATAGGCCACAAACCCCTCAACATTTGATGTGGGGTCTGGAGAAAAGAGGTTTCCATATTTAATTTTAAACCAGAAAAGGCTCTTAAGCTCCTCTGCATCTACCAGTCCATTAAAAATAGGATTCTGTTGTAGCCACAGCTCATCAAATGGGTGCAAACAGGGGGAGAACAACACTCCAGATGCCTTTATCACAGTTGTTGACTCCAACTTAATCGCTTTTTTAATAAGTCTTAATTATTCAAAATAATCACCATCCCTTCCCTGCCTGTTGTCATTTAACACCAGAGAACCTTCCACAGAGCAAACCCCGACGCAGGCAAGAAAAAAAAACCCCAAAACCCCAAAATCTCATCAATCTTTCTCACATTCAGAGACACCTCAAGAGCTTCGAAACATTTACCTCTCCTTCCCAGCAGCTGAAATGGTTTTAGGAGGATTCATGGTTCATACCTCGCATTCCCTGGAGCCAGAGATGGTGTAGGTGCAGGGCCCAGATCCATTAACGGATACATCCATGGTCTCAGAGTTTGTTGGCTTGTAGTCCACGTAATATTCCTGCAAAGGGGAGTTCATTTGCCTCTCTGACTCCCGCGCCTTTTTCCTGCGCCTCTTCATCAGCGTGTGCTGCTGCAGCTGCTTCATGCTGGCGGGGTAACGCTTCCAGGACACGTAGATGACCAGCAGGATCATGGCCACCGAGAGGAAGAGGGCCACGCTCCCCGCGATGATCTTGTGGAAGGACACGTGCTCGTATTCCGGCTCCACCGCGGGCGTCGGGATGTCCGCGGAAGGGCTCGGCGTCGCCGGCGTCGGCTGGTGGCTCTCCAGTTTGGACACGGTGGGTTTGGGGATGAACACGGGTCTCTGGGGGGTTCTGGGGGCCTGGTAGGACCTCTCAGTGGCCACCACCTGGATTTCGGCGCAGATGTTGTAGGTTTCCACGGCGTCGCTCACCTTCTCACCCTGGATGTGCTTGGGGCCCGCGCAGATCATGGTGCTCTCCTTATTTCCCTTGAAATTCTTAAGCCAATTAAACAGGGGGCAAATGCTCCGAGTACATTCCCACATATTCCCAGACAGGGTGATGGAGATGAGCGAGATCCACGTGTTGATGGTCTCCTGGGAGATGTTGGTGAGCTTGTTGGAATCCAGGTTCAGCTTCTGCAGGTTGGGCAGGCACTGGAAGGTGCCGGGCTCCACGCCCGCGATGTCGTTGCCCGATAAATCCAAGTTGTGCAAGGAACTCCAGGTCCACGTCAAGCCCTGGCTAATGGAGCGGATCCTATTCCACTGCAGGTAGATGGAGCGCAGGTTGAAGAGCCGCGGGAAGTGGGCGAAATTGATCTTGGAGAACTGGTTGTGCTCCAAGTGGAGCTCCGTCAGCTTCAGCAGGCCGGCGAAGGCGTTGCGGGACAAGCTCCGCAGGCGGTTGTAGCCCAAATCCAGGAAGTCGAGGTTGCGGCAGTCCTGGAAAACGCGGATGGGCACCGTTTTCAGCGAGTTGGACCTCAGGTGCAGGATCAGCAGCTTGCGGAGCCCCTTGAACTGCTCCGCCTGCAGCACCTGCAGCTTGTTGTAGGACAGGTCCAGGTTGCGGAGGTTGGGCACGGGGTGGAAGGTCTTGTTGTGCAGGTGGGTGATTTTGTTGGAGCTCAGGATCAGCTCCTTCAGCCGGCGGATCCCCTGGAAGGCGTCCTCGTCCACGGAGCTGATGTAGTTGTGGTCGAGGTAGAGCCATATGAGCTGGTTGAGGCCGGCGAACTGGTGGGATTTGAGCTTCTGGATGCTGTTGTAGCGCAGGGACAGGCCCTGGGAGCCGCTGGAGATGTTGTGGGGGATGTCGCGGAAGGCGTGCGACTCGCAGTACACGATCTTGCCGTCGCAGCGGCAGCTCTTGGGGCAGGCTCGCTGCGCGCCCGCCAGCCCCGCCAGCAGCGCCAGGGGCAACAGCCCCAGCAGCGCCCTGGAGCCTCCCCGCTGCTTGGTCACGTGGAAACCTGCAAGAGCCAAAGGGAAAAAGGGCTGTTGGAAAGGCTTGTAGATAAATGACCAGGTCACCATGCCATTGGAAAGCCTTGCAGATAAATGACCAGATCACCACATCATAAATGACCAGATCACCACGCTGTTGGAAAACCTTGCAGATAAATTGCCAGGTTACCACACCATTGTAAAGGCTTGAAAATAAATTTCCAGGTTACCATACCGTTGGAAAACCTAGCACATAAATTCCCAGATCACCATGTCATAAATGACCAGATCACCACACTGTTGGAAAGCTTTGCAGATAAATTACCAGGTTACCATGCCATTAGAAAGCCTTGAAGATAAAATACCAGTTTACCACACCGTTGAAAAGCCTTGGAGATAAATGACCAGATCACCACACCATTGGAAAGCCTTGAAGATAAATTACCAGATCACCACGTCATAAATGACCAGATCACCACATCGTTGGAAAGCCTTGCAGATAAATGACCAGATCACCATGCCATTGGAAAACCTTGCAAATAAATTAGCAGGTTATCACACTGTTGGAAAGCCTTGCAGACAAATTACCAGATCACCACACCGTTAGAAAGCCTTGCAGATAAATTCCCAGGTTACCACACCATTAGAAAGCCTTGCAGACAAATTACCAGATCACCACACTGCTGGAAAGCCTTGCAGATAAATGACCAGATGACCACGTCACTGGGGACAGCCTGAGCCCAGCTGGGATTTGGGGATTTGGGAGACACAAACCTGTTTGCCTCCTGCCTCAGCCCTTTGTGGTGCAAATCTCCATCCTTGGGGCACCTGCCTGGCCCCCTCTCCTGCTGCCACCACCACCAGACTCCCCTGGTTGTTTTTCATGCACCCAGTTTTTTAGAGGAGGAGCAGGGGATGAGATTTCCAGCCTTTTCTTTCCTTCTTTTCCTCTGGATCTTTTGCCTCCCTGTTGGAGAATGTTCAGCTTCCCCTGAATGTTAAAGAGAGCATCTTTCTGCTATTCAATCTGGTAAAATTCCTCTGTTCAGCCTGCAGCTTCTCCAGAATGAGGGCTGAAATTTCTAGATCCCCGACCCAGGAGTAGACCCAGGCATGGAAAATCCTGAGTTGGGTGGGAAATGGGAGGATATGGGCCAAATCCTGAAGGATTCTCTGACCCTATAGCCTGGGATTTTCCACATGAACAAATACAGGACCCAGCTGAGGTGGGGAAATGAAAGAGAAGCACCATGGTGACCCTGAGGGTTCTCCAGGAGCTCCAGGAGCCGGTTCCTCCCTGCTGTGCTCCTGTCCTCCAGCTCTCCGAGGAGCTGGGGTGTCCTCAGTGCTCCGTGCTGAGCTCTGAACAATAAACATATTTGTCAAGTCACTGTGCTGGATGCTCCAGAGTGCTGGAGAGGAAATGAGCCAGAGCTCCTGCTCCTACGTGCTCCTCAAGGAAACCAACTGCAAATCCAATCCCCTCAAAATTACCTCAGAAACAGGGAAATCTGCTTCTCCTGAAGTTTTGATCCACCTTTGTAACCTGTATTTATTGTAAAACGAGGCACTAAGTGAAGGTTTTTACTTTTTGCACTGAGTGATTCAGGTTCAGGAGGAGGTTTAAGTAAAACTCGTGAGTTTTATGTACCTAAAATACAGAAATAGATGCAGACAAACAAAGTTTGTCCATGCAGAGAAGTGCACCAGGAATGCTGGCACGGGACCCCAATGCCAGGTAAAGGTAGGAGACATTTTCCTTTCAAATGAACCTTAACCCATTAAACTTCATTTAATTCATTAGGTGAATACCTAAACAGTTATTAATCTGAATTAATCCAGGAGATGATGAAAATACCCACCCCAACACTTCCAGAGAGCAGCAAACCCAGAAAGTTTAAAGGAGGATTTTTATTTCTCTTTCAATTCCCCTCTCCTGACTGATTTTAAGGGTTTGCCTTTAAGATGTCATGTTTGTCATGCAGCAGCAGCAGCCCTGGATGTGAGGACATATGTAATAATTGAATCTATGGAATCCTGAATAATTATGAGAGGGCGTGGAGGGGGTGTCAGAGCCCCCAACACCCATCTGCACGCCTGGAATAATTTTAGGGCTGCTGCCTCCTGGAGTTGCAGCCTTGCTGAGAATGAAAATGCATTCTTCCAACAGGAAATATTTCAAAGGCTCGTATCTCCTTGATAAATAATCACTTTATTA
The DNA here is from genome assembly GCF_028551555.1 of Melozone crissalis. NCBI lineage: Eukaryota > Metazoa > Chordata > Aves > Passeriformes > Passerellidae > Melozone > Melozone crissalis. Next base: position 258,589 of record NW_026536006.1, read on the forward strand.
TTTGTCACACACACAGAGAACCAACCTGGTGCTGCAGGTCTTTAATCCAATTTTAAACCTGCAAAAACAATTCCTGATCTAGAATGCCCCTGCCTTACAGTTTAATGGGTAGATTTGTAATGTAAATTCTCTTTTTTTTTTTTTTTTTTGGCTCCTTCTTTTTGCCAGCAGCAGCCAGCTAGAAAGAAATATGTTCTGGCTGTTACAGACTCGGGGGTTGGGGATGGGGAAGGAAGGAAGGAGGGAGGGGAATAAACCTGTCACACTCCAAAAAAACCCCGACTGCCAAATGACTGCTGGAGATGTAGCAGAGGTACCGGGGGCATCTTTTCAGCCTCTTCAAAACCCACCTATGCAAACAGCTCCCCTTCGCTTCCCACATCCTGCAAAGTGCTAAACCCAGCCCGAACGGTGCCGGGGGGGGTGAAGCCGGCAGGGATTTTTGGGGGGGTCGGGACCCCAAAGGTGCCCTGCAGGTGCGGGGGTGGGATTTGAGGAAGCCGCCCGTGGGTGCCACTGCGGGAGGAAAGGTGTGTGTGTGTGTTTGTGTTTGTGTGCCCGGAGGGGGGGACAAGGGCTAAAAAGGCGATTTTTCAGTGCCGTGAGTCACCTGGCACAGCGGAATGCGCCGCTGGCTGCTGCCCCCCCCCCCCCCCCCCCGCCGCCACCACCACCGAATAATCCAGCTGCAAAATCCACCCCACAGCTGCAGCTGTGCCAGCCAGCAAACCACAAAAAGTTCACTCACCCATCCTTTTGTCATCAATAGCGTCCTCCTTCGCCTTCCTCCAGATGTTTTCTCCTCTCTCTTCCCCCTTTTAAAAATTTTTTCGGCTTTTTCCCCTCGCCTCCTTCTCTCCCTCTTTAAACCATCAGCATCCTCACGTCGCTGCCGCTCGCCCCGCCGCCATCCAGCCCTGCCCGCCAGGAACCCCACAAAGTTCCCCGGAGAGGAGCAGCCGGAATTTTTTGGGGGACGAGGGGAAGGGAAAAGGAGAAGGGAAGGGGTTGGGGGTGGGGAAGACAGGACGAAGGATGGGGGGAGTGTGGGGGGGTAGGGAGGGACTCTAAGCTCTGAGAGCCATTGTGGAAGTCATCAGAGGAGCGGCGGCGTTAAGTGGCGATTTTTTGGAAAGAAAAGCCGGAGCAGGCGATGGAGACGAACCAACTTCTGCGGGAGGAAGGAGCGATGCTCTGGCGGTGCCTGGCATCCCTCATTGTGCTGCTGCTGCCTCTTGCCATGGCCGGGCACCGCGATCCATCCTCCGCAGGGCCTCCCGCGCTGTGCCAGAGCCCGGCTCGGCAGCCCCGCAGGCTCGGTTTATTCCATTCAGCTGGTCGGGTTTAAAGTGTTTTGTAGCTGTGCTGAGAGGCAGCTCTCGTCTAATTCCGAGGCTTTCCAGAGAGCGATGATGCTCCGGAGCTGGCGGGTGCCGGGGATGGAGTTTGCGGAGCGCCGAGTGCCCTCCACTGGAGAAAACCCAGCGCGCATTAAAGGCTGAACAAGTGAGGCTGTCATGGCTCTGCAGACTTCGCTTCCCTCTCGGAAAAGAAAATTAAAGACACAGCATTGCATTTGCCCACCGTCCGTCCCCTGCCCGGCTCCCTCCGAATGCCCTGGATTATGGAAATGTTCATGGCGTGGGATTTTCGGGAAGGGACGCCAAACAAAACATCTGCTCCCCTTCGGGATTTGCCAACCTGAGCTTGCTCTAATCCACCTGACCTGTGTGTTTGGCTTGGGCAAATTCTAAACTGTTCTTCTTTTTTTTTTCTTTTCTTTTTTATTTTTTTTCCCCTGTATTCCCGTGGGAGGGGAGGCAGGAAAAGGAAGGTTTGCAGGTTAAAAGTGAGATCTTGGTGCAGGGGCTGTGATCACACCGATCATCCCCACAAAAGGCGTTTGATTTGACTGCAGGCAGCAACTCCAAATGTAAACACTCCGCGTCCTGCTGCAGCTGGGACAGGGTTAATCCCCTGCCTCGCAGCCTGTAATTTTTTTCCTGTTAAATCCAAGTTTAGTCGGAAAAACACCGACTTTGATAAAGAGGGCAGGAGTGAAGATGCAGAATCAGTGACACCTCGTTCCTCCTGAGCTCCTCTCATCGCAGCAGGGGCTGGGATCCTGCAGGGTCCAGCCCAGAGCCAGGGTGGGACCTGGGCTGTGCCACCTCTCACGTGTGTCATCTCCCAGGTCACCAGGTCTGGAATTCCCAGTTCACCAGGGCTGGGTTGATTCCTCAGGGCTGGGTTAATTCCCAGTTTACCAGGGTTGGGTTAATTCCCAGTTCACCAGGGCTGATTTCATTCCCAGTTCATCAGGACTGGGTTGATTCCCCAGGGTTGGGTTCATTCCCAGTTTACCAGAGCTGGGTCAATTCTCAGGTCACCGGGGTTGGGTCAGTTCCCACCTCACTAGAGCTGGGTTGATTCCCCAGGACTGGGTTGATTCCCAGTTCATCAGGGTTGGGCTCATTCCCAGTTCACCAGGGCTGTGTCAATTCCCAGTTCACCATGAATGGCTCAATTCCCAGTTCACCAGGGCTGGGTTGATTCCCCAGGGCTGGATTCATTCCCAGTTCATCAAGGCTGGGTTAAAACCCAGTTCACCAGGGCTGATTCCATTCCCAGGTCATCAGAGCTGGGCTGATTCCCTAGGGCTGGATTAATTCCCTGTTCACCAGGCTTGGGTCCATTCCCAGTTCACCAGGGCTGGGTTGATTCCCCAGAGCTGGGTCCATTCCCAGTTCACCAGTGCTGATTTCATTCCCAGTTCTCCAGGGCTGGGTTAATTCCCAGTTCATCAGGAAGGTGCCAGAGGATGTGGAACAGGGGCAGGGGCAGCAGCATCTCCCTGAGCTGGTTCTGAGGAGCCCTTTATCCAGAAGCTCCAAGGAATTGAATGCTCAGGGCAGGGCCAGGATCCCTCAGGGACCATTTCTGGCCCCAGCACACTCGGGTTGCTCAGAGGGCAGCACTGGACTGTTCTGAACAGATTTAACAGCTCCTAAAACTTGGATATTTGTGTCATTTCCATCCCTCCCTGCGCTAAACACCCCCATAGGTTATTTGGGGAACATCTCCCTGCCCAAATCCCACTTTAGCTGCCAAAATGGTGGCAGTGCTTTATAAAGTCAGTCATGAGCCAACCATTGGGTGTTATTTAGGTTTTAAATATTTAAAATATTTCCCCCTGTGGCTCAGGAACTCCCTGCTCAGCATTCCACAGCTCTGGGGGTGATTCCTCTGATGATCCCACTGTGTACCAAAAATGAAAACTGCACAATTATCAAGGTCAGATTCCAGCCCTTCCATCTGAATTCCGAATTCTTGGCTCACTGCTTGCCCCTGAACTCCATCCCAGATGAAGTCACAGCCCCAGGATCCTCTGAAGGAGCAGGAAAGACCCTGGGATGCAGGATGGGCCAAGAGTTCAACTCCATGCCGAAAAATAAATAATAACCCACAAAACAATCCATGGAAACCAACCTGTCCTCCCCTATATCTGCATCCAGACTGCATCTGCACCCACACTGCATAAATATTCACTTCTGAATAAAAACCCTTGCTTGGTTTGTTCTGTTATGACAATTTGTCGCTACCTATAGATCAGATATTCATTTGCATATGAAAAATATCATCATTAATCACTATTTTTATTCCGGGTTGGACAGCAGCACACACAACTCCCTCAAACAAGATTCAGAACTTAATTATCATAAGTGATGTTGAAAATACCTCTCCCATATCTCAGTTAACCCCATCTGCATCGCAGCCAGGAGCACTGGAGCAGGAATTCATATTTATTATTCCAAATAAATGTAAAAGCTGAAGTGTGCAGTTATTTATTCCACCTGGGGTTGATAATTCTCCAGGATGGGTCCATTTGAAATCCTGCCAGGTCTGGGAGTGAGGAGAGCAATGTCCACAGGAGCTCCACACAATTCCAGGGATGTTTTTTCCCCAAATTCTTGGATCCTACAGGAGCTGAAGCAGCAGAGCCAGGAGCTCTCCTTCTGCCACTGACTGAGCCTCAAAATCCCCACATTCCCACCAAAAGGTGGCCACGATTTTCCTGCCTTAAAAATCCCGTGATGCCCCAATGGAAAATTTCATCAATTCCAAGGCAGAAAACTTGGGGAGCTGAGCTGAACCATGGGAGCTTTCACTCTGCAGCACAAATGCCACCCCTTCCATTCTTATTTTATGTTTTTAATTTTACATTTTCTGATGAAAACAAACCCTACTATCTTCTATTTTTCCATACTTAGAGTTACAATAATTTGGACTATTTGCATTAGGACAACATGAGACAATAAAAACAAAGAGTTAAGGCACCAGTCCAGGTGCCTCTTTCTGGGCAAAATAAGTCACCCCTCAATTTTTATTTTTTTTTTAATTTTACATTTTCTGATGAAAACAGATCCACTGCCAAGGGAGAAGAAATGGGGAAGTTTTAATCAGCACAGAAAACCCAAAAAAGTTCCCTCTAATTTGGACTCGTTCTTCAAGGATGAAACAGATCCAGAGCTCAGGGATATGCAGCTTTGTTCCCAGGGCTGCAGAACTCACACCTTGGGTTTTCCTTTCCCCCCTCTCCCCACCGCTGGTAAATGATGAATAAATTAGCAATTTGCGTGTAATGGCTGGAGCAGCTTCATTAATACCCTGTCAGGGCGTGCTTGGTACAACTTCTGACATTGAGGCTCTAATGTCCTGTGAATTATTGATGACAGAACTCGCATCCAAGTCCTTATCTCCAGCTCTTCATGTGCTAAGTGTTTAATTGTCAACAATCCATGACTTCTGCCTTGGGCTGGTGCATTAAAACCCGAGTGCAGAAAACCCCTGTGGATCCCCGGGTGTGTTTCCACCCATGGCTCACCTCCCTTGTAGCCCAAATGTTGGAAATGAAACAAATTCTAAATCTGTGGGAGCGTCGGGGTAGGATGGTCGGGATGGACGGAGATGAGAGATTTTTGAAGCCAGGCTGTGGAAATTGGGGCTTATTGCAAAGGGCCTGGGTGGGTGCAGGGCCCTGCTGGGAGTTGCCAGCCACAGCCCGGAGCAGGCCTGAGAGAAGTAAAGAGTGGTAAAGAGAGAGAAGGCAAGAACGTGGTAAAGAGGATGAGAGAGCGAGGTTCCCATTAAAATACAATAAATCTTCTTCTGGTTATGGAATTTGGGGTTTATTGCAAAGGGCCAAGTGCAGGGCCCTGCTGGGAGCTGCCAGGCACAGCTCAGAGCAGGCCTGAGAGAAGAGAGGGGGAGAGAGGATGAGAGAAAGAGAGAGGATGAGAGGGTAAAAGAGCGAAGTTCCCATTACAACACAATAAATCTTCTGTGTTGACTATTCTGATTCTCACTAACCAATCTAGCACAAGATACAAATCCTACAGCATTTCCATACAGCCTGTAAGAATCATTACATTACCATCCTGTGTTACATTTTAAACCCTAAAAACTCCTCTTTGGGCCTTTCTGCCAAGCTGTAGGGTCTGCTCTGCCCCTTGGAGCTGTCTGCAAGCAGAGGGTGTTGTTCCATCCAAAGGGGATTACCTTCAGCCAGCCACACCATTGTTTTCCAGTTGTTCAGTAACTGAGTCATCTCAAAGCTTGCTTTCATTTCAATCTCACTTATAGTTTCCATATTCTCCAAATCTTTTGCCAGGCAATCACATTTATAAGGCTTTCCTGTTTCATCTTCCCCATCACCCCTTATGCTGCTGCTCACAGGAATCTTCCAATTTCCCTCAATTCCCAGATGGAATAATTCCCTCCTGCAAGCCCCTGGGCTGACCACCACAACTCCACATGAAAAAAAGCTGAGAAGATTCACCCAGGAGACCTGACAGGTGAAGGAAACACCAGGAGCACCACCAGGAAACCGTGCCCTGAAACTCCTCATTATCCCAGCTCTTCCCAGCCAGGTCAAAGCCTCGTCCAGAGCTCCCTTTGCAGAGGCTGAGCGTCCTTCACACCCATCGACATCAAGGGCACTCAGCTCCTCAAACCAATTTCCTTCCCCCGAGTTCCCCAAAGAGCCTCTTGTGGGAGAAGGATTGCACTTGAGAATAACAATGGAACGTGTGTTGGATGGGGAGCAGCTCCTTTTCAGCTCAGGGCCCAGGTGAAACACCCTGAGGTCGAGATTTTCACTCCAGATCCTATTCCTGCTCCCTCTCCATGACAGGTGGGCATTCATCCCCCTTTGTGTTTCTGGCAGGATAAATAGGTTGGACAATGCTGTTCTATTTCACAGGACTCTTTTAGAATTAAATATAAAAAAAGGGTTTGCAGGACAAAAGAGTAAAGAAAGAGGCCAAAAAAAAAGCTGAGGAAATCCCGGAAAGGAGAGAGTTAACCTGGAATAATCCCTGGAATTTAATGGCACCTAATGCCATTTATTAAAGGAAGGTGTTGGAGCACAGAATGGTTTTAATTAAAAGGTGGAAGAAAAGCGAAATAATTTATCCAAATCACCCTGCTTCGAGTTAGGGCCCAGTTTTGAAATATCCATTTCCATACATCCCCAGCCTGGGCATTAGCAATTCCAAGATTTAAAAATTCAAGAGACTATTAAAAAATAAAAAAAGGATTTATTGGGTGTTTAATGAGGCTGCAGGATTCACCCAGGTCAGCTGTGACAAACCTTTGTGCTGGAGCCACACAGAGCCAGCTCACCAACCTGGGGCAGGGTTTTCATGCCAGCAGGGAGTTGGGATGTCCAGAAAGTGATCGTGAAAGTGATGGAAACTTCCAGAAAGTGATAGAAAATCAAGAAATTTCCCCACAAAGTCAGGGAGGGGATTGTGCCCTGCTCAGGTGAGACCTCACCTGCAGAGCTGCCCCAGCACAGGGAGGAGCTGGAGCTGCTGGAGGGCCAAAGGGATGGAGCAGCTCTGCTGGGAGAAAATCGGGATTATTCTGATGCCTTAGGATTTTAACTTTTATATTTTTTATACATTTGTAATCCCGTAATTCTTTAGTGTGTAACTCTGAACTCCATACCCAGTGTGAGCTGCTGTTCTTCCATTTTGAGCAGACACAACAATTCCTCTCCAGGCCTGGCAACCCAGGACACCTCACTGCCTCAGGGCCCAGAAATTAAACAAAAGTGAGTTGGGGGCAGCAAATCTGGGGTAAATGACTTCATTAGCTGAAGCTGTAATTAGATTAACCCCCAATATGCAAATGGACCAAACTTACAAAAGCGTGAAAACCCATGAGTCCATTTTGGGTGTAGTCACTGCCCTAAATGTACCTGAAGTCCCTTCAATAAATAGAAATGCTTTTTATTCCCTTAATTCTGTCTGACTCGGTTTTTAGGCAGCCCCAGAAGGCATCAGCTCAGCCTGGAGAAGAAAAGGTTCAGGTGACCAAACCGTGGCTTCCAAGGAGACAGGAAAGGTAGCGAGAGACTTTGGACAAGGGATGGAGGGACAGGGCACAGGGAATGGCTTCAAGCTACAAGAAGGCAGAGATGGATTGGGATTTTGGGAAGGAATTCATGCCTGGGAATGTGGGGAGGGGCTGGGATGGAATTCCTGGAGGAGCTGTGGATCCCTGGAAGTGCCCAAGGCCAGGCTGGAGCCACCTGGGATGGTGGAAAGCAAGGGACCCATGGTGGGGCCAGATGGGCTTTGAGGTCCCTCCAACCCAAACCATTCCAGGATTCCCTGGGCAGATTTAGATAGGATTTGGGGAAGAAATATTGGGAGAGGGGCTGGGATGGAATTCCCAGATTTGCTGTGGCTGCCCCTGGATCCCTGGAAGTGCCCAAGGCCGGGTTGTAGCACCCTGGGATGGTGGGAGGTGTGGGACCCATGGTGTTGGGAGGTGATGGGGAAGGGAGCAGGGAGAACATCTGCGAGCTCTCTCTGAAGGAGCTGAAGGGCAGCACAGCCTCGTTCTTTGCTCCTGTAATCATTCCTGCAAAGCCTTGCTGGCAGCTCCTCCCTGTAGGACCTGAGCATATGCCAGGCAAACTTTCTGTGCTGGCACCGCTCCTCGAGCTGCTCGCATGATGTGAGCTGAGTTGACAAAAGCAGGATTTTTGTCAGTGCTGCAGCGTCTCCTGGATTCAATATTTCAGGACCAGACGGGGCCATTCTTCCCTATCACAGATGTATTTTATGAAAAATCTTTTTGTTAAGATTTTTTCACCTGAGAAGCTGAGATGCTTCTCAGAAGAAAAGAAAAACAGTAATTATCTGCTGCTGTGGAATGCAACAGGTGCATCTTTAATTGGTCCATGTTGGTTGTTTCTAATTAATGGCCAATCACAGTCCAGCTGGCTCAGACTCTCTGAGAGTCACGAGTTTTTGTTGTCATTCCTTTCTATTCCTTTCAAGCCTTCTGATGAAATCCTTTCTTCTATTGTACTATAGTTTTAATGCATCACTTTAATATAATATGTATAATAAAATAATAAATCAGCCTTCTAAAACATGGAGTCAAGATTCTCATTTTTTCCCTCAACCTTAAACCCCTGTGAACACCACCACACTTTCCTTCCTCACCTCCTTCCTTGCTGATTTTCCTCCCTTTCCCTCACATCTTTCCTTCCTCATCACTTTCTCCACTCAACAGAGGAAACAAAACCGAGCCCAAATCCACCCCCATCTGCCATGGCTGGTGTGGCATTCACATTTTCTGGAAAAATCCCTTTGCCCAGGATTCCTCTCCTGGGAAGCTGAGAAGCCTCAGAGAAAAAGGAAAACAACAATTATCTCATTTGCTTCTCCTGTGTTTTGCTGCTTTGGAATGCGGTTGGAGATTGTTTATCCAACAGGGATTGTTTTGTTGGTTTCATTGGTTCCATGTGAATTGTTTTCACTCTTTGGCCAATCAGGGCTGAATGTGTCACACAGAGATAGCAGCCACAGGACACCTAAATCTTTCAGAGAAAAAGAATTTATTGCTCTCTTATCAGAAGAAAGGAATTTCTTGCCTCGTTTGGGCAGGACAACACCGTCAGGATTCAGAGGAAGAAGCTGACACTGACCAGACAGAATCCTGTGTTTGAATGGAATTTATGCATCATGGATGAGGTGTATGAATATGCAAGAGATTATTGTTTTTAAGGGTTAATCCTCTGTTCACCTGTGTACTTTTTCAGGCTTATTTTGCCCAAAAAAGGTACCCGGCCTGTCCTTAACTCTTTGTTTTTATTGTCTCATATTGTCCTAATCCAAGCTGTCCAAAATTTTTATTACTCTAATTATATTGCTATTTTAATAACCATTTTATTACTATTAAACTTTTAAAATTTTAAAAAACAAGTGATTGTGGTTTTTCACAAGGTTGATTTGCTCCCTTCAGTGCACCCACCTCAGCCATTCCCAGCTTTTCCCTACACTTGGAGCTCAAGCTGCCCCAGCCCCAAATTAAAAGATTTGGCAGCTCTAAAATCTTCTCCCACCAGTGATTTACACTCTGATTTAACATTTGTCACCTGCCTGGTGACATCCTCAATCCTGGGCTAAACCCTGCCTTTGCCAAATCTCTCTTCACTGGGCTGCTCTCAATCTCCCTTCCTACATCTCCTGAATTTTTCATGGCCTGTAAAGAAGGATTGTCTTCTGGAGTCAAAGTGGAAAGATGAATTAAAAATGAGGAGTGAGTGGAGCTGGGTTATCATAGGTCAAGCTGCTGCTTTGGGGGTTTTATTTGTGTAGAAATGTGAAATACAGCAGAGAAATTTCACCGAGACAGCCTGGAGGAACCTGGATGTAAAGATCTCTAAGTGCAGCAAAGAGATGAGGAGATCCCTCATCTCTGAAACATGAGTGTAAAATGTGGTTTTAACTGAAAATCAGGGCAGAATTGGCTCAGGATGAAATTGTCATTCCCAAACTAAAGCAAAAAGAGGTTAAATGTTGATATTTTACCTCTTGGCACCTCTCAGTTACTGTCAATATGTGGCACCATCCGGAGTGTGGCACCCTGTGCCACAGGGATGCTCCTCCTGTTGCAAGATTTTTTTTCTTTTCCTAATGTCAAAACATTCTTAGTTTGAGAAATCCCAATAGATGAAGGGATTGGAAGATCCATATGTTTGGGGAACGTGCTGTGAAATGGAGTGGAAAACTCTGCGTGCTTGGTATCCTCTCACAGGAGGTGGGGGCTAGCAAGGAGTTAAATCTGAAGCAGAAAAAAAAAAAAAAATTAAAATGCTGCAGTTCCAATGTTCCTGAAATCTGAATGGTGTTAAATCCATCTGCCTTTGATGTAGCACACCAGTGGAATTGGGAATTGAGGCCACTGGAGTTGCATGAGAAATCAGTGGACAAGGCAGAGCTGTGGAGGAGGGATGGAGGGACATGGGGACAGCCAGCCCTGGGTTGTGCTGGTCCTGCCCGGTGCCCAGGTAAATTTGGGGCACTCCCATCCCTGAATCTCACCTGGAGATAGAAAGATCCCTCTGTGACTCACGTCCTCTGTGAAAGGAGTGAGTTTTGGGTCAGTTTTTATGCAGATTTAGGCTCCTCACCTCTCTGAAGTTCAGGCTTGCGACTTCCCTTCCATTTTCCTACTTGGGTGATGGAGATAATGATGCTGGACTCGTTTATGAGGAGAGCTGAGATTCACAGTTTGGAATGTTTCTATCTCTGAAGGAGACATAATTAATTTCTTTCTGTCATCACATGCAAAATTCTGCAACAGATGGACCCGGTATCATTTGGCAAATAATTCACCTGACATTTCCCTCATCAATCATTAAACAATTGGTCCAGTTCTCCACTGTGAGGCCAGATTTAAATCCTGGTTTGTTCCAGGTTTCACAGCACGCTGATGGGATTGGGCTGGATCCATGGGGATGAGGGAGGGACTGGCATGGGGGATCTATGAGCAAAGAGAATTCCAGATTGCGTTGGGCTGGAAGGGGCTGTAAAGATCCTCCTCCATCCTTCCGCTGTCCCAGGCTGCTCCAACCTGGACTTGGATAATTCCAGGGATCCAGGGATCCACAGCTGCTCTGGGAATTCCATCCCAGCACTTACAGCACTTTACCGTGGCTGCAGCTCAGTGCCTTTGGCCTTATCACCTGGGATTGGAGATTAAATATTTTCATTAAGTCTGGAGCCTTTTCCACTCCTAAAACATTTCTGTAGCACTGTTTACTAAGCACAATCATCTTTATATAAAAATAAAGAAATTATCTCCCTTTTCTAATGCTGTGAACACTCAGTGCCTTTTCCTTCCTGCAATGACAACAGGAGAATTGCCCTTAATTAAAATAATGCGAAGCATTGAGAATTCTTGGGGAAAAAATACTCATGGTGGGGGAGGAGAAATGGAAGAGAATCAAAGTTATTTTTGTGCATGAACTGTAATGAAATACTTGGGACCAGGGCTGTACACAACAGCCTTCTCCTTCTCCTTCTCCTTCTCCTTCTCCTTCTCCTTCTCCTTCTCCTTCTCCTTCTCCTTCTCCTTCTCCTTCTCCTCCCCGTTTCATAAAATCACAAAATAATTTGTCTTGGAAGGGACCCTACAGATCCCCCAGTTCAATCCCCTCATCCAAATCCATCACCCATATTCCTTTTTATTTTTTGGAGATATAAACACGAAATGTGAAATCCCTGGGAAAATGCACGCCTGGTTTGGTTTTTATTTTTTCTTTAAAAAGTCTATAGCATTGAGCTGCCTTTAATTAATTTTACAAGATGATAAATTGACAGCATTACAACATCAGAAAGCCCATCCAGCAGAACCTTTATGGAATAATTTGTAAATCTGCTTGCTCGTAAAATATTAAAGGAAAGCTGTGGTTAAAAGTTGAGTTTGATGCATATTGACGAGGACTGGAATTAAAATGGGAAAACACAGGAGGGGAATCTGGGTCTGGGGACCCTGGGGGCAGAAAGGGGGAGCTGAAGGGGTGCCCTGGGTGGGCAGAAGGGAAGTAGAAATATTCATGGAATATTTCATGCAATATTTAATGGAATATTTCATGGAATCATGGACTGGTCTGGGTTGAAAAGGACCTTAAATGCCACCCAGTGCCACCATGGTCCCACACCTCCCACTGTCCCAGGTGGCTCCAACCTGGCCTTGGGCACTTCCAGGGATCCAGCTGCTCTGGGAATTCCATCCCAGCCCCTACCCTCCAACCAGGAATTCCTTCCCAAAATCCCATCCAAACCTGCCCTCTTGCCTTGGGAAGCCATTCCCCCTCTACTTTCCTTTTGAGTTGTGCCGTCTTGGGATCCTTCTTACTCCAACAAGTTTTATAATAAATATAATTTTATATTTATTATAGATAAAATAAATAAATAAAAATATATATTTAAATATATAGGAATTCATATAACCATATTTATATTAATAGAAATATAAATATATATTTAAATATATAGGAATTCCCTTTAAATTTTAAATAAAAATTTTTCTACTTAAATATAATTATAATAAATGATATAAATTATATATATGGTTTTTTTACTCATTTTTTCCTTACAGACCATGCAAACATCCAGAAATACTTAATTCATGTATTATTTTTTTAATTATTATTTTTAAATAGCGCTGTGCATAAACTTTTCCTTTGGTTCATTTGGGGAAGAAAAAATAAAATATGGCTGACCTAAATAGCAAAAACTACCTTTGATCTTGCAGAGATTGAACTGTTAACAGGAATTAATGACTGAAAAATGAACACGTGTGGCATCCCTCCAGAGAATAGCACAGAGCTCTGAATCAAAAAATCCCAGAGCAGGAGGAGCCAACTCCCCACAAAGCTGGCGGAGCTTTCCACAAAATGGTTGGGATTTTAAAGAGGAGGGGAATGACCAGACTGGACCAGACTTTTACAGATGAAAATTCTCCATGGTGTGTTGTGTGCTCCTCACTTTTGTGGGTGAATTTGAGGGGTTTCAGCCCTTGCTGGCTCCATCTGAGAGTTGGAAATCTGAAATTAGAGCCATTAAATCCAAATTTGGAGGCAAGAGAGGAGGAGGAGGATCAGCTCTGTCCCTCCAATCCTTCCCCACAGGCAGTGCCTGGACCTGGAGCTGCTGTTTGGGTGAAGAAAATGGAAAAATGAAACATCCCACAGGAAGCTGGAATCCATGGCCTCCATTTTCCATCACTGACAAGCCCTTGGTACTGATGGAATTTGGAGCTGAGCACATTTGGAATTCTGAGTTGCTACAATCCTAGATGATGAATTAGAAACTCAAATTTCTGCTCTTTCCAAGAAAATTTATGGTTTTTTCCAGAATTCTGTCATCTTTTCCCTCTAGGACAAGGAGAAATGGCCTCAGGTTATACCAAGGCAAGTTCAGGTTGGATTTTAGGGAAAATTTATTGTAGGGCAGAAGTGGAGTCCCAGATCTTGGAGATGTTAAACAATGAGTGGATGTGGCCCCTTTGGTTTAGTTTAGGTGGGATCTGGTCAAAGGTTGGACTTGATGATCTTGGAGGTTTTTTCCAACCCCATTGATTCCCTGATTTTATAGAAACAGTTCTCCATCTCTAGAAGAGGCAACACTGGGGAATTGAGTGTCCAACAAGCAGCAGACACAAAGGAAAAAAATAAACTTTAGGTTTGCTGGTTAATGAAACTAGACATTGAAAGATGAAAGAAACAATGGGGAAGAAAAACCCCAAAATTCCATAAGAATTAAAAATTAAAAGGAGGGTTATACATTAGAGGGGAATCTTCAGTATCAAGTAATCTGGGAAATCTGCACCTCTCAAGTACCTCAGAAATGGGGAAAAGCCCCGAAATTCCAAAAGAATTAAAAATTAAAAGGGAGAGGTATGCTACTTTTGTAACCGTTTTATTATCATTAAACTTTTAAAAATTAAAAAAAAAACCTGAGTGATCGGCGTTTTTCGCAGAGAGACACCAGGAACTGCTCTGCATCTGTTCTTGCTGCTAATCCTATTACCAGCAACAGGATTAGCTCACAAACAAAGAGCGCTGCTCCTCTGCTCTGAAAATCAGACGGGGTTTGCATTACAGGCAGCACCTCTCACCAATCCCAGATGCACCTGTTGCATTCCACAGCAGCAGATAACCAATGTTCACATTTTGTCCCTGAGGCCTCTCAGCTTCTCAGGAGGAAAAAATCCTAAGGAAAGGATTTTTCATGAAAAGATGTCTGTGACAGGCCCCTACAATATCAGATGGGCTTCCAGGTGGTGTTGGAAGGGAAGGGACGGGAAGGGAAGGGAAGGGAAGGGAAGGGAAGGGAAGGGAAGGGAAGGGAAGGGAAGGGAAGGGAAGGGAAGGGAAGGGAAGGGAAGGGAAGGGGAGGGGAGGGGAGGAGAGGAGAGGAGAGGAGAGGAGAGGAGAGGAGAGGAGAGAAGAGGAGAGAAGAGAAGAGAAGAGAAGAGAAGAGAAGAGAAGAGAAGAGAAGAGAAGAGAAGAGAAGAGAAGAGAAGAGAAGAGAAGAGAGGAGAAGAGAGAAGAAGAGAAGAAGGAAAATCTCTGCCAAGGCTGGGCTGCTGCAGCTTTAAGGGCTTTGGCACCGAGGCAGAGCTGAGGCTGCTGAGCCAAATCTCACACAAGCTCCTTTTATTCCGTGTGCTGCTGGCTGAGGGGGGAAGGAGACCAACTGTGGCAGAAACAACGTGTGACATGAACACAAAACAAATGCCTGAATTTCAACTAAATTCCCCAAATTCACGGGGCTGCAGGGCAGAGGGTGGAGAGAGGAAAGAGAGGGACAAGAAGGGTTTGTGTGCCCCACAGGCAGAGAAAGGGAATTCTGCTGGGAAACCCAGTCCAGAGCTCCCTTCCATAAATGTGTACCCAGAATAAATCCATTGCCAGGTGTGAAAAATGTGTATTTTATGATTGGCTTTTCCCAAATATTAAAATGAATATTATATATGTCATGTTAGAAAGTGATGCTGTATTAATTTTATGAAGTAGCGTGTTAAATATAGTTTTAGGTTATAACAAAATGTTAAAATAGAAATGATATCTTACAGGAATAGGATAGAATAAATAGAATAGTACAGAATAATAGAAAAAATAGAATACTTAAAATGAAATACTATCCTGTGCTATGTAAGATTTTTTTTAAGAGGGGACTTGTACTGAGAGAGCAGCCACAGGACACCTAAATATTTCAGAGAAAAAGATTATTATTTATTTTATTTTTGTTTTATTTTTATTTTATTTTTATTCTATTTAGCTTATTTATTTTATTATTATTGCTCTCTTGGTTCTTCCCACCTCCATCAGGATTCAGAGGAAGAAGCTGACACTGCCCAGACAGAATCCTGTGTTTGAATGGAATTTATGCATCATGCATAAAGTGTATGAATATGCAACAGGCTGTTGCTTTTAAGGGTTAATGCCCTTAAAAAGGGGTTAAAAAAATTAAATGGCAAAAAATTCTGGCAAGGCAAAATACGAGAAAAATTCACTTCACAGCCCAAAACCTCATGAGTGTTGTGTTCTGAAAATCACCCAAACACAGGGCTTAGGTCAACCTGAAGTGGAGCAAAAGGTGCTTCCCTGACCCCATTTCTGTACTTTATAAAATATATTTTATCAAACGCAAAAGAATTTAGGAGTGACACCATTTCAATAACCTTTTCTCTCGCTTCTCTTTCTCAAACCCAGATTTTAAGATAAAACCTCTCAGGGCATTCAGAACAGCTGGAAAAGGTATTGACGTGGTGTCAGAGAAATGAAAAGTACATTTCTGTAATCTCTGATCATTACCGACTTGTCATCTTATTACAAACCCAAATCAATGCTGGGTTGGGTTTTTTGGTTTTTTTTTTTTTTTGCTTTTACAGCATAATCTGTGCTGAAGAAGAATTCCACTGATTGCTTTGTCGATGCCTGATGTGGAACCAGACAGGGACTTTCACAGCTCTCCCCTTTTCCCCTCCAAAATCTGTCAGACCCCCAGATATGATATTTAATTCTTTGTCTCCAGGACTCCCTGGCTGGCAAGGAACTCAGGAATAAAAGTGATTTTTTTTGGTTTGATATAAAAGAAACAGGAATTTTTCTATGGATTTCTTTCCATGAATTTCCATGGCAGTCTGTATTTTCAGCTTTGAGAAATCAGCTCCATCACACTCAGTTCTATGAGATACATGAGTAGAAAAATGTTTGAAGTGCTAAGTGTAAAAAAATCCTTTTTTAGGATTTTGAGGGCCCCATGGCCCTCCCCAATTACTCAACTCCCAGCAATATCATGGAAATATTTTATTTCCATGATATTGCTGGGAGTTGAGTTATTGAGGAGGGAGGGCTTGGTTTGGGGTTCTGGCTGTGGTTGGTCTCGGGGTATTTTTAATAATAAAAGATATTTATTGCATCGCTCTATATCGCCCTGCTTTATCAATACAACAAGAAGGGTGATGCTTTCATGGTGGGAAAAACGATAATTTTTATTTATGGATTTATTTTCCCTCCCTTTGGACCCTCCCCATGCCCAGCAGTGGATGCCAAAGCGAGGGAAACAAATAACTCAGCAATGCCGCGGGGATAATTCCTGGTTTAGAGCTCATTTGTCAGGCAGTGTTTGCCTCTCCAACCCCTCCTTTGCCATGGAGAGCAGAGATGCTGCAAATGCAACTGGAAAGATGGAAGGGCCGCGTTCTGACCTGCAGACAAAATGTGTCAAACGAGACCTTTCGGCACGGAGAGGCCCCGAGCTTTTAATGGGATCTGTCAGGTACAGATGAATGCTTAACCTGCCTTTCCTTCTCCCAGCTTATTAAAATCATTAAAAGCCAGCAATAATTATGATCCTTTCTGACTGCTGGGTTTATGGCAGGCCCGGGGGTCTCGTGCCTGTGGGGGGATCCTGCTCGGATGGGAAATGTTGTAGAAGGTCACTGCTGCTCATTCCCTGCATCAGGGTGGGGAAATGGAGATTTTTTCCTCTTTGCTGCCCTTTTCAAGTGCAGGATGTGACCTCTAGAACACAACCAGGTGATTTTTGCTTAAAAATTTTTGTTTTTCATTCATCAATTACGAAATGAATAGTGGATTTGCGTTTCCAAACAAGCTGTGGGTCTGCTGGTGGATAAAACCAGATAAAAGAAACGATGGGAAGGATTCCACTGATCGATGAATGGAAGAAGATATTTGCTTTTACAAATAAACTTTAGGTTTGCTGGTCAATGAAATTGGACATTGAGAGATGAAAGAAGCAATGGGGAAAACCCCTAAATTCTGTAAGAATTGAAAATGAAAAGGAAGGGTTATACATTAGAGGAGAACCTTTGGGATCAGGTGTTCTGGGAGGTCTGAACATCTCAAGTACCTCAGAAATGGGGAAAGAGAGAAGGAAAATGTGGCTGGAAATTGGGATAAAAAGGGAGCCTGCATCCTCCAAAAATTTGAGAGACCCCAGGGGAATGGCCTGCCCAATAACTCAACTCCCAGCCATATCACGGAAATAAAATATCAGGGAATGCTTTGGGTGGCAAGGGACCTTGAAATTCATGTAATTCCAGCCCCTGCCAGGGACAGGGACATCATCCACAATCCCAGGGTGCTCCAAACCCCGTCCAGCCTGGCCTTGGGTGCTTCCAGGGATGCAGAGACAAAATTTGGCCCATGAAAGGCCCATCCATGAGGAATTCTGGCCAGAGACCAGAGCAGGAGGTTCTGAAGGGTGTGCTCACAATTTGAAAACTCAGGAGTGACCCAAGGGTTGACCCCACGTGCACTCAACACTGAAATTGCAATTGGGGGCCCCGAGAATGCGTTCCAGGACTTTGGTAAATCACTTTTCTGCTCTATTCCATGATCTCCTTTCCTCCTCCATTCCAAGTCCACCACTCCAAGCCATTCCAAGGAAGTTTGCTGGCAGAACTCTTTGTTCATGTTGACTGAAGCAAGGCATTCAAAATTCAGCAGCAAAGAACATGATGGGTTCCAGGAACGGGAACACAGATACTCCAAGGAGGTGCCACCACCAGCAGAAGGTTTTATTGAGGTTTTATTAATGTTTTATTAAGGTTTTATTAAGGTTCTCTCAGACCTACCAGCTGCTCCTTTTCCTTCCAGGAACCCTGCCACAGCCCAGGCAGGATTTTTCCCCTTTCTCAACAGGAACAACAGAAGAATTCCATGAGGGAAATGAGCATCCAAGTGAAGATAAAGGCAGGGAATGAGTGTGGAAGGGGGATTAGCTGTGCTGAGTTAATGGGATCACCCATCCCCTGCCAGGGCAAACCCCCTCTCCTGCCTCCCCTCCATCCAGCCATACCCTTGGCATCTCCTCAGAACAAATGTGCCCATTCCAGGCTCCTAGGAAATAATGACTTGCACTAATTACTCTAATGAGGATTCTACTTTGACTTCCCCCTTGCTGGATTTCTTTTCTCTGCCACATAAAGCCATGCTGTCGGAGGAGCTGAGCTTAATGAGTTTCGTGGTGTCGGTCCAGCTCCTCTTGGAGCAGCCTCCATAAGCACCAACCCAATCACACTAATTAGGCCCCTGGTTGCCTCTGTCTGCAGAAAAGCCAAGGACAGGAGGGATATTAACCCAACCTCCTTTATGAGAGCAATCTCAGAGTGATCCCCACAGATTTAAACAGAATTACACTTGCAGAAAGCCAGGGAGGAAAAAAAAAATACACTGAGAGCCCTCAGCTTGGGTTGAGGACAAATCAAATATTCTGAGGTTTGATGCAGCCCTGCCCAATGCAATTACAGCTCTGCTGAAGGCCGTTGTATTGATCTGAGACAGGGGAGAGCAAGGGGAGATGTTCCTGCCCTGCTCTGACAAAACTTTGGAGGAAAAATCTCCCAAGGAACGTGGCAGGGAAGCTGAGGGATCAGAGAGGATTGATTGTTTTTGAAATCAGAGAATGTGACGGTGTTCACAGGGGCTCTTGGATGAGGGAAGAGACGAGGATCTGACTCCGTGTTTCAGAAGGCTTGATTTATTATTTTATGATGTATATTACATTAAAACTATACTAAAAGAATAGAAGAAAGGATTTCATCAGAAGGCTAGCTAAGGATAGAAAGGAAAGAATGATAACAAATGTTTGTGGCTCGGCTCTCTGTCCGAGCCAGCTGGGCTGTGATTGGCCATTAATTAGAAACAACCACATGAGACCAATCACAGATGCACCTGTTGCATTCCACAGCAGCAGATAACCATTGTTTACATTTTGTTCCTGAGGCCTCCCAGCTTCTCAGGAGGAAAAATCCTAAGGAAAGGATTTTTCATAAAAGATGTCTGCGGCAAGAGAGGAGAAAGTTTTTGTTGTCTCCAAGAGTGAATTTTCTCCAAGAGTGAATTTTCTCCAACAGCAGGAGAGGAATAAATCAGCTTGGCTGAGTGAGATTATGGGGCTGTTGAAGACATTCCCACTTGTCTTCCGTGCTTCCTCAATCCCAGGTCAGGAATGCTCAGGAGAGGAAGGAGACAGCGCAGAGATTGATTAATGTCTAAATTATCAACAGGGATCTTGGGCAGAGATCAGGAATTGACCTTACCGGGTTCCAGCCACCCACAAATAAACACCGAGGACAGCTCCAAGTTCAAACCTCGCTCCTGTAAATTATTCCAGGCCGGGCTGCCAAACCCAAAATAAAGCTCTGAGAAGTGTCACCCCTCACTCCTCATCTGCACTGAACCTGAAATCAATAGGACAATGACACAGAGTCTTTGTGACATCCCCTTTGTCTGAACACTCCAAAGATATCCTGAGACTTCCCCAATACCACTGTAATTTTTGATTTTTGCTGGTTCTTTTACAATAACATTTAGAAAAATGAACCACAAGGGTAATATTGTGATTTTAATCCTGTTTTAAAGAATGCTGGCTCTTATGAGGTCATAAAATTTGGAAAGCATACGAGAGGAGAGTTCCACGAAGAACTGGAGGGATCCTGGAGGATGAGCTGAAGGCAGACACGTGCATTTGCATTAATTAACAGTCAGCTGCTGATCACCTTGTCTCTATTTTTTAAACACCTCAGAAAGTGGCAGCAAACAGAGCTGAGCAGCACCACAGCCACGTTCTGCCCTTGCTCTTCTTGTTCTCTCTGAGCAAAGAGCTCATCCCTGCTGCAAACACCCAATGTGAAAACCTCCAATCAATTGGTTTTAAAATTTTTAAAATTTAATAGTAATAAAATGGTTATAAAAATAGAAATGTAATTAGAGTAATAATAATTTGGACAATTTTGATTAGGACAATATGAGACAATAGAAACAAAGAGTAAAGGTCAGTTCAGGTACCTCTTTCTGGGCAAAATAAGCCCGAAAAAGGACACAGGTGAACAGAGGATTAACCCTTAAAAGCAACAGCCTGTTGCATATTCATACACCTCATCCATGATGCATAAATTCCATTCAAACACAGGATTCTGTCTGGTCAGTGCCAGCTTCTTCCTCTGAATCCTGAGGCATCTTCATGGCAGAAGCAGAAAGAACTTGATAATGGAGCAATAAATTCATTTTCTCTGAAAGATTTCGGTGTCCTGTGGCTGCTCTCTGGTGTGAGTAGCTCATTCCTTTCTTTAAAGAAATATCCCACATACTTAGTTTTTATTTATCATTATGTTATAACCTAAAACTATACTTCAATACATTATTTAAGAAAATTGATAGAGCATCACTTTCTAACATAACACATATAATATTCATTTTAATATTTGCAAAAAGTCAACCATAAAATACACATTTTTCACACCCAACAGCCCAGCAGGAATTCCACAGGGACATCCTGGAGCTGTTTACTCCTGGAGTACAGAGTGGCTGTGAACTGGAGGCCAAAGGGTGGAAAATCTCCATTGATGCTGCTCAGGTACAAATCCCCCTGAAATCAACAAGAATGATGAAAGTTTATTTATGTGAAACTGCTTCAATTTTGGAACAAGAAAAGGAAGGTGAAGCAGGGAATGCCTGGAAGAGCAGAGCAGGGATTCATGAGAAGAGGTTGATCAGGGTTAGAATCAAAAAGAAAATGCTCTGCTCAAGGATATTTACATTTTTGTTCACGTGGTTTTTGAGCCTTCAAAGATTAAGCTCAGGACTTTGTCTATTAAAAAACTGGGGGAAAACCCCCTCGGAATGCGAGCATCCACCTTGATTTATGATATTTGAAATCCACCGGTTCCTAATCTCCTTTCAGAAGGTTTAGCTGGATTTAGATGGCAGGAGGAAGAAAGGGGTGCAGCGGGCACGGGAGGGGTGGGAAGAAAGGGAAATCCTTAAATTGCCACCGATGATCAGAGGGAGCAGAGCAGAGGCTGCTGCCCTCGGGGTGGGATTTTGTCACAAATCCCTGTCGGGAGCAGCTGCGTCCTCCGGGGATTGAGGCAGAGAGGAGCCCTTCACCCTTTGGGGTCTGGTTCAAAGCTGGGCCACGGGTGGATTTAAACAATCACAGGGACAGGCTGGAAAGTGATTTTCCCTCCTAATCTCCAGCCAGGGAGGGATCTGCTCCTGCCTGCACAGGGAGCTCCCCCTCCTGTCCTGCTCCTTTGATATTTTCAGGATATTCTGTCCTGCTCCTGGGATGTTTGCAGGATTTTCCCTCTGCTCCTTTAGACGAAACCTGGAGTCTCAGCCCTAGTACTGAACCAATGTTTAATGGTTTTTCTGATATTTCCATCAATTAAAAACAATTCTCCTTGAATATTTTCAGGATATTCTGTCCTGCCCCTTGGATGTTTGCAGGATTTTCCCTCTGCTCCCTAAGACAGAACCTGGAGTCTCAGCCCTAGTACTGAACCAATGTTTAATGGTTTTTCGGATATTTCCATCAATTAAAAGCAATTCTCCTTGGATGTTTGCAGGATATTCGTTCTGCTCCCTTAGACAGAACTTGGCATCTCAGCCCCTTGTACTGAAGCACTTTTAATGGCTTTTCTGCTATTTCCATCAGCGAAAAAAATTCTCTTTGAGTATTCGCAGGATATTCTGTCCTGCTCCTGGGATATTTTCAGGATATTCTGTCCTGCTCCTTGGATGTTTGCAGGATTTTCCCTCTGCTCCCTAAGCCAGAACCTGGAGTCTCAGCCCCTTGCACTGAACCAATGTTTAATGGTTTTTCTGCTATTTCCATCAGTGAAAAAAATTCTCCTTGGATATTTTCAGGATATTCTGTCCTGCCCCTTGGATGTTTGCAGGATTTTCCCTCTGCTCCTTTAAACAAAACCTGGAGTCTCAGTCCTTGCACTGAACCAATGTTTAATGGTTTTTCTGCTATTTCCATCAATTAAAAACAATTCTCCTTGAATATTTTCAGGATATTCTGTCCTGCTCCTTGGATATTTGCAGGGTATTCCCTCTGCTCCTTTACACAGAACCTGGAACCTCAGAACCTGGAACTGTTTTCTACTCCAATTACTCCTTGTGGCTTCTGAAACCCAAACCTTGTCCCGTTTTTTTGAGTCCCTGCTTTAATTCCCGCGCTCTCTGCACTGTTTCCCGGGACAGAGAGAATTCCTAATGATGGCAAGGTTTGTCAAAGGCAGCAGCTCATTCAGGCCTGGCTCCCCTGAACAAACCCAGGCTCTTCATCTGTCCTTTCAAGTTATCCTCCAAAGGCTTTATTTCAACAGTGCAGATGAAGACTCCAGTCTTTTTAAGTAACTGCTTTATCCTCTTTGGGAGGCAATTAAAGAGTGCAAGAAATTACCACTTTCTGCTTCTATTCTTGTCAGGCCTGGATAATTGGTTTGTTTTAAGGGAGGGAAAAACCAGTCAGACGCTGCCAACTTCAACATTTCCAGCTGCTGGGAGATGAGCAGGGCATCAAAGCAAAGCACAGAGGGATTTGCCCCCAATTTCCCTGCAGGGAGGTGAAATCTGTCAGCTCTGGTATCACCTGGATCTACAGAAAAGCGAGGAGTTCCCTCATCAATGTCCTGCCATGCTCCCTCTGTCTGGGACAGAGTTTTGGAGCACATTCAGGTAAATTTTTCCATGAGCAGGGGCCAGGTGAGCTCTCCCTGCCCTGCTGTGCTGCTTTCCCTGCCTCCCCTTGTCACCCCTTTCTTTAGTAGAGTTTTACTTTTAGTATAGCATTATTATAACATAATTAATATAATTATAATTATTATTCTAATTATATTTATTATATAATAGTTATAATTTGAATATTATTATTATTATATAATTTGGAAATTATATTCTCTTATAATTAAATTATAGTATATTACAGGATAATGTAATATAATACAATGTATTTATCTTTCTCTTTCTTTAGTAGTTTTACTATAGCATTAATACAATATAATATGATATATGATATAATACAATACAATACGATATAATATAATACAATATGATATGATATATTATACAATACAATACAATGTAATGTAATATATAATATAATAAAATATAATATAATATAATATAATATAATATAATATAATATAATTTGGAAATTATATTCTCTTATAATTAAATTATAGTATATTACAGGATAATGTAATATAATACAATATATTTATCTTTCTCTTTCTTTAGTAGTTTTACTATAGCATTAATACAATACAATATGATATGTGATATAATACAATACGATATAATATAATACGATACGATATGATATGATATGATATACAATACAATGTAATGTAATATATAATATAATATAATATAATATAATATAATATAATATAATATAATATAATATAACATAATGTCAGCCTTCTGAGAACATGCAGTCAGATTCCTCAATCTCTCACCTCACCCTTTCCCTCTCTAACATGGTACTCAGAGGGGAAAGGATGCACTACAAATTCCAGGAGTCCCCATTTCCGTGCCCAGCCTGTGCCAGGGGCAGGGAATGCCAGGGGCAGGGAATTCCAGATGCAGGGAGTTCCAGATGCAGAAAATGCCCACCCTGGGGCAGCAGCCCTGCAGCAGCCATCAGCAATCCTGACCCCCATTTTAGCTGTTTGCCAACACTGCAGCTCCTTCATCAGCTGCTGCTCTTTAAGCACAGCCTGGGAAGAGACAAATCCATACAATCACTAAAATTGATCAAGAGTGGATGAGGGAATGACAGAAAGTTTCTGGGCTGGGATGCATCCACAGCCCACAAGCCTCGACTTGAAAGGTTTGAAATTCAATTACAGAAACTGAAATAAATGACCATAATGTTTTCTATTATCAGATACATACAAATCATCTTCCCTTCCTTCCCCTGCCCCAATAAAACAAATTTCAATTACTTTTTCATAATCAACAAGCTTGACCTTCTATCAGAGTCCTTTGGCAGCGCAGAACTTGGGAAGTTAAATCATAGATCAGAGTGGGACAACACAGCAGAGGATCTGCAGCCTCCAAATGCAGCATCTTGGCTAAAAAAAATAAAGGATTAAATGCTTAAAATGCAGCTGGGGCAAGCAGAGGAAAAGCTGAGCATGGAGCACCAAAATCCAGGGTAATTAATGGGGATATACAGAATTTCTCGTGTTTATTCAGTTATTTGTGTGAGACTGCAAAACTCTGGGGTGTCGGGAAGAAATCCCCATCTTTGCCCACTTCTCCTCCAGGATGGTTTTTGATGGCAAAAAATGATGGCTGTTGATGCCACATCTCCATCCCTTTATTTTTTGTTTCAGTGGCATTTTAAATCAAATTAAAAATTTTTGTTTCAGTGGCATTTAGATAAAATTAAATGCACCCACACAGATCTACAGACAAAATAAACCTGTTGAAAACATTACAGTCACATCTCAGCTACCCCTAAGCTTGTAGATACATAAAATTTGCATTAAAAAGCTTCCTGAGCCTTTTCCTCCCTCCGCCTCCTTCAACGTGATGTGATTTGGGCTCTGGTTTTACATCACCACAGAATATAATAAAAAATAAAGGGAATTTTACTTGTCACAGGAGCAGAGAGGAAAACAAAAACCACAAACACGGAGTTGCCAAGGTTACTGACACACCTGGCTGGGATGAATGGAATTGGGAGGGAGGAGACTGAGACACTCAACTCCATTTTCACACTCTTATCACAGATGGGACCAGCCCTTATCATTTTCTTTTTTTTCTCCTGGGGAATTTAAATCAATTTATATCCAGCAGAATTCTTCACATAACTCTAAGGCTCCAAGAGCTCAGGTGGAATTGCCCCGGCCTTGAAGTGCTGATCTGATAAAGCTCCCAAAAAACGTCTCATACTCAAATCAGCTGCATTTACATGTCTCAATAATCTGCAGCCACAAATAGCAGAGCTAAAAATAAGAATTTTTTCCTCTGCCATTCCTCCCAGCCCCTCAGAAACCAGTGGGTTGCTGTGCCTGAACTTTCTGAGGGTAATTTTAGTTTTAACTGTGTTTCTACTGCAAACAAGTTGTTCCTGGTGTCTCAGAGGCACAGAGCAGCTGTTTCAGAGCAGGAAGGTCAAAGTTTCCCTATCGTGGTTTTGCTCTAAACCTGTGACAGAATAGCCAATCAAAACTCCCCAAAATTCCACAAATTCACCCCAAAATTCCACAAATTGACCCCAAAATTCACCTGGGAGCACCAAAATTCCACAATTTTACCAAAATTTCTTTTCTTTTCTTTTCTTTTTTCTTTTCTTTTCTTTTCTTTTCTTTTCTTTTCTTTTCTTTTCTTTTCTTTTCTTTTCTTTTCTTTTCTTTTCTTTCCTTTCCTTTCCTTTCCTTTCCTTTCCCACTGAATGTGGGAGCTGACTGAGAGGCAGCATTTTCCATTCCAGTGATAAATCTTTGAAGCCATCTGGGGTTATATTTTTTTTTTATTTTGATTAAATAGTACTTGAGCAGCAGAGGTTGATTGATGAAAATCAAGGAGGGTGTGAATCAAACATTATTCTCCTTCTTTTTTTTTTACGATAAAGATTGAAATTCATTTTTGGAGAGTTCAATGAAGATTAATACACGAGTTAAACAGCCAAAAAAAAAAAGATTTTCAAGAAATGAGCACAGATTAGAAGAAAGGGTTTTCTCCCAAATTTGCCCTAAACCGGAACAAAATTTGGCGCCCAATGTGGGGCTCGACAGAGAGTGGAAAAAACCCATTTTGAGTTCATTTTTGGTTGCCGTTACTCTGTGTTGGTATAAAGCAGTTAATTCCCCCTGGCACCACCAAACATGGCCCAGGAACATTCCCTGGCATTATTAAATAAATACTGGGACCCCTTTTGGAGGTTTTTTCCCAAATTTGCCCTAAACCAGGACAAAATTTGGCACCCAGCATGGGGCTTGAGAGATTGATGGAAAAACCCCTGTTTTGAGTGTTGCCATTACTCTGTGTTGGTATAAAGCAGTTAATTCCCCCTGGCATCACAAACCACGGCCCAGGAGCATTCCCTGGCATTATTAAATAAACACTGGGGAGGGCTGGATGTGTCAGGATGCAGGAGTCTGGAAAATCCACAGCTCCCCTGAGACAGCATCCAGAGCTGAGCCTCCCAACCTATTTAGGCCTTTCCTTTGAACCTCGGCGAGTTTTTAAGCCTTATCTGATGAGCATAATGATATTAAAGTGTTTTTCATTACCCATAAAAAAATGAACAAAAAGGATAAAACTGCTCCAGACTGAGGCTGTTGGAAAGGAATCAATAGTCTGAATCCCTCAGTAGATCCTGCTCGGAAAATAAAGCATTTGCTTGAAACTAAAAGGAATTATTTGGATGTGAGGAGCAAGTTGCACCAAAAGTACCTTTGGGAGAAATAAAAATCCTGGGAAGATTTAAGAAACAAATTGAAAAAACCTCCTCAGATAAATAGTTATGGGTATATTAATGGATATTCCTGTTTGTATGTGTGCAGGAAAAATCTCTGCATTGAGAGGCACAAAACCCCCGAATTCACCGCCCTGGAGGAGGTTTGGAGGAAAACAGTTTTTAGGTGGAGCTCGTGGAAATCTGATGGAGTTAACACAGGGCAGAAAAGGATACACTGAGCCTGAGGCACAGGGCAAACAAAAAACCTGCTCTGTACCTGAAAACCTAACAACAACAACAAAAAATCCTTACAGTTTTGGAGCTCTGTGTTCATTTTGCTGCCAGGCAAACCCACGATCCCACAGGGGAATATCTGAGTCAGGAACAAGACCCAGGAGCAGCACTAACTGTGAATTTTCTGCTCTTTTTTTTTTTTTTTTTTTTTTTTGTTGTTGTTGTTGAAAATATATTGATTTTTTGGAGCTGCAGCTTTTCACGGGGATGTCTCCACTTCAAGGAACACTTGTCACAAAAATTTCTTCGCAGCTGACAAATTCTGGGGGAAATGTGAGAAGGAATGTTTGTGGCAACAATGTCCCAGTGCTACATGGCACGCACATGCCCCATCCCATGCTCCCAGGCTCTCATCCCAGCAGCATTTCCGTGTTTCTGGCATTCCCTGCATTTCCAGCTCACAACCCCCGGCCTGGTTGTGCATTTTGGGCAGCAGCAGCTCCAGAGAGGTGCCCCAGGTGCCCCTTTCAATGCCCAGCGTGGAGCTGCAGGTCTGGCACTTCCCTGGATCTTTGTCTTAATTAGTGCTGGGTTAATGAGCTTCCCCTCATCCCAGCATTCCTTTCTGTCTCGCTCCGTTCCAACACCATCATTACCTGGCCAATTAAGGGCTGCTCCAGGTTTTTATGGGAGTTCCCACCGCAGAGCTTTGCTCTGATTTAATTCCAGGGCTGCAGGTGACACAAACATTTCACAGCAGGGCTAAAAGGGACAGAGCAAAGGTGGGCACGGGGGTGACACAAACATTTCACAGCGGGGCACAAAGGACAGAGCAAAGGTGGGCACGAGGGAGATGCTGTGCAAGAATTGGAGTGGCAGGTCAGGGAGGAGGCCAGAAGGTTGGAGCTCTCAATTTAAAACACTCTTTCAGACTTTAAAAGCCTAATGGAGGTGAAGTTGCCTGCCAGGGTCACCAAAGGTGTTTGTCACTAATTAAACACCAAACTGTGCAGGGTAGCTTGGCTTTGGATGTACCCGAAACTCAATTTTTTTCCCTTTTCCAGCGTTGTGTTTAAAATTTGCCCAGAGTGATCTGCTGGAGTTGGGTCTCTGTTTATGTTTCCAGGGGCAAGAGGAGACATTTTTCCCTTTAAAGGCTGGCCCAGGTTGCAGCTCCAGCCCTGCTTGTTACAGATCCATGAAAACCAGAGGGGACCTCTGGGACCTGGAGAATCTTTTCAGGAATCAAACATCCACACACCAGGAATAAATCACTGCTGGAAAAAAGACCTGAAATTTGGAAACCTTTGACTTTTCAAGCCTTTGAATATTTCCACCTGTGCCTTGCTGTCTTTTTGTTCAGCTGTACATGGAGTTAATTTTTCTCTTCAGTAAATTATTCCCAAAAATACAGTTTTTTGGGGCTTTTGGAGGTTCAGAATGAATTTGGTTGCCCATCTGCTTCTCAATCCCAAGGTTTCCTGAGAGTGCTGAGAGCAGGAAATCCAAATACCTGCTTAGAGACAACCTCCTCTTCAAAATTAGAAAGTTTTTTTGCAAAATGTCTGATTTGTGACCACATTTCAGGAGTGAGAGGTGACCTTGAGGGAGGGCAGGATGCAAAACTCTCCGCCCTAAGAATCTGAACTTGGAAACTCCACCCAACGTGTCACCTGGAGGGATAGGAAATCATCATCCAAGCAGATTTACAACAAACAAATACCCAGCAATTAAATATTACGGTTGTGCATGATTCCATTTATTGGCTTTAAATAACCAGGCGAGGGTTTTGGGGAAGAGGGCAGATGTTCGATCATCATCTAATTATTTGTAGCTGAGACACTCTGGGACAAATTCTGTTCTCCTCCATCCAATAAATTCTGCTGGTTTTAATTTCTATTTTATCAACAAAGGAGCTCCCCCAGCCCACCCTGGAGTGGGGTGGGACAGCCCAGCTTGAGTTTAAATGACTTTTATAGGGGAAAAAACTCTTCAGCTGCTCCAGCTGCAGAGGAATTTCCAGGACAGCTTGGATTTATCATTTCTTGCACTCCTGCATGTTTATATCCCTGCAGGAAGGGAGACTTGGATCAAATCACTACAAATCCAAGGATTTTTGCACATTCCAAGGGTAAGGGCGGCCTTGGGCTGAATCGAGCTCATTTTGAATGTGGAAGCTCAGAAATCTCCAGGTTTTCCCAGGCACCCACAGCAATAATATTCAGAGTTAAATTCCACGGAGAAAACATCATTCCCCCTTGGAAAATTGCTTATAAACAATCAAAATCTGCAACAGGGAATTGTAAAAGACCGACTTAGATACTGGAAAAACAACAGGAAAAAATGGAGTTTGAGCTGTTTGCTCATCAGCTAATTGTGATTTAAAACTTTTGTTTTAATGCCTGTTTACACTAAAATTGCAGGAGGAGAAAGAGTTCCTTAAATACAGGTTGCTATGGAATTTTTTGTGTAAGAAACAGGCAAATTGAAGTGATTGAGGAGGCAGAAAATCCGTGTGAGACACGGGAGCAAACAGGCAACAAAGTGAGGCTGGTGTGTTCCTGCACAAGGGAAAAAATAACAGAGACAGGAATAAAAATAGTCTGAGATGCTCTTTGTACCCAACCCATCCCCAGCCTCACAAAATATCCCAGCTCTGGGAGGTGGGAAGTGCCGCTTTTTGTGCTGTTTGGAGCAACTTCATTGTGCTTTGGTTAAAACAATGCTTGCTTTATTTCAAATACAATCCCTGCTTGTGAGCCTTAAAACACAATGCACAGAGCTCCATTATTAAGCTTAGAACTCCCTAATATCTCTCTAGATAAACTTTCTGCAGCTTAGGGAGTTATTCTAGACAAGCATTAATACACAGACCATTGTTTTATTTGTCCTTACTTTTCTACTTTTTACATCATTTTTCTGCTGACCAATCTCATGGCTGCTGTTTAGGTCCAATCACAATTCTGCTGTCTCTGGCCTGCCTTTTGCAGCTTTCCCAAAACCCTCTGATTTTGTGGATTCCTACACATCCCACAGGTGATAACAGCTTCACAGGATCCTTGGGTGTCTTGGTTTGGAAAGCCAGGTGCCTGCTAAGGAAGGCAGGAGCCTGCCCTGAAATGGAAATTATAAACCCTCCCCTTTCCAAATTGTTATAAATTTGAAATTAGGGGCTCTCAGGCAAAAATATGGGAGCATGAAATAACTGTTCCTTAATAGGGAAGAAAATAAAATGATAAAATAAACAATGCAGTAAACTAAAACAACACTGCCAGAGCCAGAACCCAACCTGACACCTTGTGGGTCAGGGTGTTGGCAGCAGTGCCATTGGAATTGTGGCTCAGCCCTCCTGCAGTGTCAGGGGTGGTTCTGCTGGAGCAGGGATCCTGGAGAAGGGTGCAGTCTCCTCTGAAGATCCAGGGGCAGAGGCAGCTGCTGCTCCTCTGGGAAATCCAGTGGAGAAGCCGTGCTGGTGTTCCAGAATCTCCAGATTATATCCGGGCAGGAATGCTTGGCTGGTGTTCCAGAATCCCCAGATTGTATCCAGGCAGGAATGCTTGGCTGGTGTTCCAGAATCTCCAGATTATATCCAGGCAGGAATGCTTGGTTGGTGTTCCAGAATCTCAGATTATATCCAGGCAGGAATGCTTGGTTGGTGTTCCAGAATCTCAGATTATATCCAGGTAGCAATGCTTGGCTCCTCCCCCGGGGCTCACATCTCCCGATGGGATGCTGTAGTTCTTATCAGCCATGCGGGGACATTCAACGACCTCTTATCAGCAGATGTCCCCCTGGAGGGAGGAGAGGTGTGATTGTGATCACTCAGGGAGAGATAAGGAAAGTTGCCCACCTGATAAAAGCCATACAGATGGTAATAGAATAAATCTTGCCTTGCAATCTGGGATGTTGGGAGAGCATTTCCTGCTAGCCAAGGTGCCCGGGGTTAATTAATCCTTGAGGGTAGCCAGGATTGATCCTGAGCTGCTGTAAATTGGCTCAGGCAGCTTGAAAGGGCTCAGCTTTACTTACACACCACGGGAGGATTAATCCTCTCTCTACTCAGATCTGGATATCTTCAATTAGCATAGACAAGTTCTTTATCAAAGGAGGGATATTAATTATTCAGTGGATAACAGGGTATGTTTCCAAAAGGAGATGTTCGGTGGTTTTCAGGTGGGAGCTGGAGCAGCACAGATCCTCTACGAGTCACTCAGGTTTATTTTTTTCCTGTAATTGCCTCTTGGCCTGTCCCTATTTCCCTACCCCATGGATACAGAGCATGGCTCATGTCACAGCCTCTGATTATGATGAGAAATAATCTCTTGCTCTCTTCAGGAAAAATGTTTTTTCCCCATGCTGAATCAAAATTGAATTAATCCACTGCAGTCCTGCTGTAAACAAAGAGAAACATTTATTTCAGGAAAGCTGAGACCAGAAGGTTCCCAGGTTTCCCAACCCATTCTCGAAGGCCAGAGTTGGGCAAATAATGTGAAAAATAGACAGGAGCAGAGTTTAGAGCCTGATTTCTTTATAGATAAATGGTCAGAGAAGTATCACAGAATTCCAGGTAGGTTTTGGGTTGGAAAGGACCTTAAAGCCCATCCAGTGCCACCCTTGACATGGGCAGGACAACTCCCACTGTGCCAGGGTGCCCAAACCCCATCCAACCCAGCCTTGGGCACTGCCAGGGATGTGGAATCCCCAATTCTCCTTGTGGAAATGGGACATGGGACATGCGGCAGTGGAGCACGTGTGGCAATGGAACATCCCCTGCCTTGGAAACCTGCAGACGCGTTCCATTTATTCTTCCCTGCTCCTTATCCTGTTTAATCTCAGTTTAATTCTCTGTCCTGGGGAATTCCTAATCTCCCTCCTCAGCTCTGGAGCACAAATGGGTCCCAAGGATTTGAATTTCAGGAGGAGTTGCCAGGTGAGGCACAGGCTGGGCTCTCAAACAAAAAGCAATGGCAGACATTGAGATTCAATTGCTCCTTAAGATGTTCTTGCTCTGCATTTAAATCTTCTCATCCTCTGGATCCCTTTTTCCCATCCTTCCCATTCCCATTACAGAGATGAAATTCAAATGATCCCAAAATCAATTCAGGGACTTGTCTGCTGCTTTCCAGTTATTTTCAATCACACTGCCCCACTCCAACTCTTCCCAACTTGTACTTCCCTTCTCTCAGATGCAGCTGAATAAGAAACTATAATATATTTTATATATGAACCCATCTAAATGTATTTATGCTCTAAGAACACTTGAAAATAAAACTCAGCCACTCTCTGCTTTAATCCTCACCCTTTCCTTGCTGTTAATTTCCCATATTTGAGGGGAAAAAAAGCAAAAAACCCCAACTCTCAGCACCTTGAGGGGAGGAAAAATTTCTATTTCATGCTTTATTAATATATTTCAAATTCATAAGTATAGTGAATAAGTAAAGTGGGCTACTGAAGTTTGTATTTATAGAAGAACTTAATCTTTAGAAGTTAAATCTCCTTGCAGTGAATGGTTTCTTTTCAGAGCAGGTGACACAATGGCTTCGAGACCTTACCACGGAATATCTGATCCCAGAGTCGCTCAGAGACACCTGGAGCATATCTAAGAACCCAGCAAGAAGTGTTTGATTGCAGATAAGACTTTATCTCAGCAACCTGCTCTAGTAGAAAACGTCCCTTGGAATTCCAGGGGGCGAATCAGCTGAAAAAGGGGAAAATCTTTGATCCCAAAATGTCATTTTTTTGCTGATTTCCTTGGCTCTAAAGCCCAGACATGTGACAAGCTGAGCTGTTAGTGAATAAATAACATAAATAACATCCCTGATAAATGGGATGGCAGCCCCTGGCTGTCAGCAGGAGCGTCCTGGGCTTGCAGGAACAGCTGGATTTGGACATTTGGCTCTTTTATTCTCTCCAGGCAATTAGAAGCCAGCATTGCACTGCCTGGCACTGAGCCCAAGGGATTATTTCTCCTTCATGACGTTGGCATGGATTTATTCCCTCTCAAGGTTATACTCTGTTTACACTGATTTTATTGGCTCTGCACAGCACTGAGATTGGACACTTTTATGAGCACGCTGATTTTTGGGGGTATTTTTATGACAGTGATTGGTTGGGACCTGTTTTTCATCCCACTTTGATTTACATCTTATCAATTCTAGGCTACTTTTTTTAAAGAATGGGACAAAGAGTTTGCACATTGCACACTCATAGGAAGCTTTGAAAACTATCATCATTTTCCCACCAAAAATGGATTTTATGGAGTTTATTCCAGAGTTAACCATCCTGGAGGAAGCCAAAGTTTCTGAAATCCCTTCCCTCAGCCCCAGAATGTGACAGGAGCAGGGATTGTGCCTCTGGATGAGGAATTTGGCATCAAGGAGCAAAAATTTCTCCTCCAAATGATGCCCAGCTCCTCACTCAGAACATTCCCATTCCCAGCACATCCCTTTTCCCTCCCCAGGTCAGGGGGATGCTGAAAAATTTCCTTCTCTGTTAATAAGGGCATTGGGAGTTCAGTGCAGAATTTATGGCTCCTGTTTTAAAGCCTTGGAAAAGATGTTCCCTCCTTCATCACCAAATGGGGTTTGATGGAAAACCTCCAGCAAGATTTTCCTTACGTTGCTGATAAACCAGAGAGCTCCAAATGCTGAGCCACGAGTGGAAACCGTGACAGCCAGGGAGCTTTTCATGCCAAAAGCCCAGAAATTAGACAAATTATGAAACTTTAAGGAATTAAATAACGAATGAGAATGAACTTTCCTTTTTTTTTTTTTTTATCCTGAGGTGTTAATGCTGGTGCAAAATTCCCAGAGGGCACAAAAGAGCTGAAAAACAACCAACCAGTTTTATTTGTAGAATTATCTGGTGCATATTTGGAAACAGGACAGGCAAGAAAATTGCTGTTTCTTTGTCAGCCACTCCCTCAGCCACAGAGAAGATCAAACAGCTCTGCTTTAATTACATGTAAGGAACCAGAGTCAGCTCAAAGCCATCGAGTGATGCTATTTTTAACACATATTTACAGCAAAGCTGTAAAAAAATCAGCTCAGCCTTTTCAGCACAGACCAAGCAACGAGGAAAGGCTCGGTTTGGGCTCCTCTGTGGTGTTTGTGAGGGTTTCTGGGATGAGGTGAGAGATGAGGAATCTGAGAACTTTCAAGTTCTCAGAAAGCTGATTTATTGTATTGTGTTGTGTTGTGTTGTGTTGTGTTGTGTTGTGTTATGTTATATTATATTATATTATATTATATTATATTACATTATATGCTATGCTAAAACTATGCTAAAGAAAGAGAAAAGATACATCAGAAAGCTTAAAAATAATGAATAATAAAAACCTGTGACCGACTCAGAGAGCCTGACACAGCTGGACTGTGATTGACCATTAAGAAAAACAATTAACACGGAACCAATCAAACATTCACCTGTTGTTAAACAATGTCCAAGCAGCAAAACACAGGAGAAGCAAATCAGATAATTATTGTTTTCATTTTTCTCTGAGGCTTCTCAGCTTCCCAGGAGCAAAATCCTGGGCAAAGAGATTTTTTCAGGAAAAAAATGGAAGAACCTTGAAGAGAAGGAAAAAGTCTTTAAAAATAGGGAAAAAACCAGATTGGTTTGATTTCTGCTGTCAAACTGCACCCATGGGTTTTTAGCCAGCGTTCCCTGGATTCTGTCCTCTAAAATTCCTAAATTTTTCTTGTCTAGCAAACAACTTTTTAACCATTATTTTCTCTGCTATGCTTTGCTCAGTCAGAGGATTTCAGGCATTATTTTTAGAGGAATAAGAACATTCAGAGGAGTTTTTTTTGCCATATAAGGGAGGAAAAATCCCAGATAAAATGGCCTTGGCTGAGTAATTAATACCTTCCATCCCTTTGACAGACAATCCAACCAAGATTGACAGGCAGGAGATAAAGTTCAAGGGATGCCAGTGGGGAGAGAGGCAATTATTAATTTTTTTAACATCTTAATAACTTCTCAAAAGAACCCTCCTCGTGTCAGGCTGAGGTTGAGAACCAGTCTCAGGTGCTCTTTAGAGAAAAAGAAAGATGGAAGGGGGGAAAAAGCTCCCTGAGGATTGTTGATCCACGTTTTGATGAAAGCTTAAAATGCAAATGAAAAGAGAGAGAATGGGGATGAAGCATCTTTAAACTTCCAACAAATCATTTTTTATTGATAGAGTCCTGGGCTTCAATCCAAGCCCAGCTATTGCCTTAATGCTGACTGATTTCAGGAGACTTAAAAATAGCCAAGATCCTCTGGTGACTGGCAGCCATTGTGGAGACAGCTGCCAAAGTCAAATTGAATTTTTTTTCTTTATTTTTTTTTAATTTTTGCCTTTTGAAGGACTCCACGTAATTTAAGCACTCACAGAGATGACTCCTGAAAATCTCCCTGCTTGGATTCCTTCTGAAATCCAGGAGATTTTCCTGGATTGTGGGAATGGTGAATCCTTTAAATCAATCCAACATTGGAAATGGAGAGTTTTGCATGGCAAGAACAAAAAGTCAGACAAGTTAGTTCCCAATGTTCAGACTTTTGACAAAAGAAACCATCAGCATTTAATTCATGGAACACCATTAACTCTTTTATCCATTTGAAAATGATCATTTATCGGGATATTTAAAAAAAAATAAGCCCAAACTGCATTTCACCAAGTTTGAAATCTCTCAGTCTTGTCAGATGAGAAATTCAGCCAAGCATTGCCAGCCAAAAAAAATAATAAAAAGAATTTAAAATTGCTTAAACCTTTCATTTACAAGTTTATAAATTATGAAAAAAATTTGCTTTTTATTTGGAAAAATCTGTTCCAGGGTAAATTTCAATACAATTATTTAAAAAACCTCTTTAAAAATAGGGGAAAAACCAGATTGGTTTGATTTCTGCTGTCAAACTGAATCCACGGGGTTTTAGCCAGCATTCCCTGGATTCTGTCCTCTAAAAATCCTAAATTTTTCTTGTCTAGCAAACAACGTTTTCACCATTTTTTAAAATTTGCTCTGCTCTACTCAGCTAGAGAATACCAGGCATCATTTTTAAAAGAATAAGAATATTCAGAGGGGTTTTTTTGCCATATAAAGGAGGAAAAATCCCAGATAAAATGGCCTTGGCTGAGTAATTAATACTTTCTATCCCTTTGACAGCCAAGATTGACAGGCAGGAGATAAAGTTCAAGGGATGACAGTAGGGAGAGAGGCAATTATTAAATTTTTTTAACATCTTAATAGCTCTTAAAAGACAGGATTCAATATCAGAGTCCACCTCAGAATTATTCCAGAGCCTGCTAATCCCAGCTGGAGCTTGGAGCAATCCTGAAGTGGAAAGAAGGAGAGCAAACTAAATAGGAAAAATTATAGAAATAGGAGAAAAATAATAGAGATGGGAAAAGAAATTATTGAAATAGGAAAAAATAATAGAGAGAGGAAAAGAAATTTTTGAAATAGGAAATAAAATTAGAGAAATAGGAAAAAATAATAGAGATAGGAAAAGAAATTGTTGCAATAGGAAATAAAACTAGAGAATTAGAGACTGGGCTCTAGAGCCATTCCCCTTTTCAATAGAAATTTTATTTCTATTACCCATCCAATTATAATAATAATAATCTGGATTCTAATTTCTCTAATATTCTGGATTATTAGATTTCCACCCCTCCTCCAGACTGCTGGATGGAAGGGAGGGGGAAAACAACCCTGTAACAGAATCCAAGGCCAGAATTTATTTAATGCTCTCCTTAATCCCAGCCTAGCAATGTTGGAGGCCTCAGTAATTCTTTTTAAACTGTCACTTAACAAGAATTATCCTTGTAAACAAACAAATCCTTGTGTGAACAATCTCTTTTGATACTTAGAATGAGGCTGAGCGAGCGCTGAGGAACATCTGAGTTCTGATGTTTTAATCAAAGCTCCTGAGCTGGGAGCAGCACCCAGGCCTCTCCCCACAGGTCTTTATTCTGAAATTCTTTATTAAAAACCAGAATTTTATTAAAACCTGAGGGGATCTGGATTTATTGTGCCTGCAGACTTCCCCATCCACTCCTTTCTGTGAAAGAATTAATTCTCAACTTGCCTGGGAGTTTTGGAGAGCTCCCTTTCCTCCAGCTGCTTTTTATTCCAATTAAAAGAGCTGGAATCGGTTAAATCTGAATGTAGAGATCAAGAAATTTATAGAGAAAATTTTAAAGGAAACATAATCTTTTTAATTTAATTTTTTAAAATTTAAAGGAAAAATTATAAAAGAGAAATAAGTCCATATTCCAGCTCAGGTCTCTCCTGATATAATAATTATATTATATTGTATTGTATTAAATTGTATTGCATTATATTGTATTATATTATATTGTATTATATTATATTATATTATATTATATTATATTATATTATATTATATTATATTATATTATTCCTGCTTGGGAAGATTCCCTGGCTGGGCAGATCAGGGCAAATATGACAATTTCTCTCTTCTTAGGGAGAAAAAAAAATAAAATGCAGTGCAATAGCACACCCGGGGGAAAGATCTAGAAAAATCTAAGAATTAAAGTAAACCCATAAAAATGGCAATAAATTCATTTTCCCCTCCTGCGTTGCAATAGGGTTTTATGGGTAACATTGAAACTGCAACGTGAGTTATCCTTGCAGGAGTTACTTGGAAATATCTGGGTCTGAAATCCACCAATCCTTATATCCCCTCTAATTGCATTCATAACCCACTCATTTGTACCACCAGAGGTATTATTTAGATGTATGCTGGATGTTCTGGCTAAAATAAATTGAAATAAAAATATAATGCAGAGCTGGAAAATATACTCCGTGCAAAGCAGTGCATCTCAGTGACAAGTACTTAAAAAAAAAGAAGCAAAAAGTAATAAAAATTACTGCTAGAAAAATCGAAATGTTCCATTCCTAGGTTTTATGGGGGTAATAAAAAATGAAAAAGAAGCTCTAGTTAAGCTGGCCTGATGAAGTGATATACAGCTAGAAAGGCAGTCAAGGTTGTGTGGAAACAGATTTAAAATTGATATATATCAAATACAATAATTCTGGTGCATATTAAACAGAGTCTGGATGGGGTGTTTGTGCAGAATTGCACCAGATGATTGTAAATTAAATAAAAAAGTAAAACCCCAGCTGGACAAAATTGGGATGCAAAAGAAGTGGGATGGATCTGTTAAAAGCAGCTCTACCCCATTAAAAGGGGGTAACCTAGCCACACTGGAAATTGTATTTATTTCCATTTCCTGACATTTTAGTAAAATTTCCTGAAATTTTATTTCAGGAATTGCAGGGAAATTCTCAAGAAATCTTTGTGTGATCAATCCCTGCGTGTCCAGCTGCCTTGAGGCTCCAGAACTCCAGTTTTGGGTTATTTCTCCTCTTTTACCCATATAAAATAAATCCTAATTGTCAGATAAGCTCATCCTAAGCGTGGGCTCAGTGTGGAACAGAACAGAACAGAGTCAGTAAGAGAAGCTAACAATGAGTTAAATGACCCCAAACGCTGCTGTATTTATTCTGTATTTATTTTATTCCCCATCTTCTGACAAGGGTCTAGAACTCCAGTTTTGGGTTATTTCTCCTCTTTCACCCTCATAAAGTAAATCCTAATTTTCAGGCAAGCTTATCCTAGTAGTGGGCTCAGAGTGTAACACAGAATAGAGTCAGTCACACAAGTTAACAATGGGTTAAATGACCCCAAACGCTGCTGTATTTATTCTGTATTTATTTATTTGATTCCCCATCTTCCGACTACAGTCCAGAGCTCCAGTTTTGGGTTATTTCTCCTCTTTCACCCACAATAAATACATCCTAATTTTCAGACAAACTCATCCTAAGAGTGGGCTCAGTGTGGAACAGAACAAAACAGAGTCAGTAAGAGAAGTTAACAATGGGTTAAATGACCCCAAACGCTGCTGTATTTATTCTGTATTTATTTTATTCCCCATCTTCTGACAAGGGTCTAGAACTCCAGTTTGGGTTATTTCTCCTCTTTCACCCTCATAAAGTAAATCCTAATTTTCAGGCAAGCTCATCCTAGTAGTGGGCTCAGAGTGTAACACAGAATAGAGTCAGTCACACAAGTTAACAATGGGTTAAATGACCCCAAACGCTGCTGTATTTATTCTGTATTTATTTATTTGATTCCCCATCTTCCGACTACAGTCCAGAGCTCCAGTTTTGGGTTATTTCTCCTCTTTCACTCACATTAAATACATCCTAATTTTCAGATAAACTCATCCTAAGAGTGGGCTCAGTGTGGAACAGAACAAAACAGAGTCAGTAAGAGAAGTTAACAATGGGTTAAATGACCCCAAACGCTGCTGTATTTATTTTGTATTTATTTCATTCCCCATCACCAGCAATTACAAATGCTAACAAGAGACTCTTTTGACCTTTAGAATAACTGACACTGCCTTGTGCAAGCTGAGCAGAGCAGCCTCCCCAAGAACACAGGCAGGGGAAGGAGAGTCAAGAGCCGTAATTAGCTGCATAATTATTTTCCAAAATAAAACGTGCACTCTTCACCTCTCTGGCAGAGCGGTGTCATTGGGGGCCCTGTCATTATCTGCCATCTCTGCTCTGTCATTAGGGGCTGATAAGGGACACAAACACCTCGGATCCACCTCAGGATGTGTTCATTGCCCCGCTCCGGAATTTCTGCCCTTGCTTTTGGGGCTGATGGGGTTTTGAGGAGGAGGAGGAAGGTCACTGACATCAGAACCAGCAGGGATGAGGAGCTCTCTTCTCTCCAGGAGCGGATTCTAATCATTGCTGTGTGTTAAATTCTGTTTATTTTTTTCCTTCACTCAATGACAAAACTCTCCTCGAGTCAGGGTTTTACTCCGAGCTCCACTCAGAGGAACAGAATCAACACAAGAGCTGGAGCAGGAAGGAAAGGGAAGGAAGGGAATCCAAGCCTCACAGAAGTATTTGTGAAAAACGCCAACCACTTGTTTTTAGAATTTTTAAAGTTTAATAGTAATAAAATGGTTATAAAACTAGTAATATAACCAGAGTAATAAAAATTTGGACAATTTGGATTAGGACAATACGAGACAATAAAAACAAAGAGTTAAGGACAGTCTGGGTACCTTTTTTCTGGGCAAAATAAGCCTGAAAAAGGACCCAAGTTAACAGAGGATTAACCCTTAAAAACAGGAAGGAAGGAAGGAAGGAAGGAAGGAAGGAAGGAAGGAAGGAAGGAAGGAAGGAAGGAAGGAACGAAGGAAATCCTCACAGAAATATTTGTGAAAACATCAACCAATTGTTTTTAAAATTTTAAAAGTTTAATAGTAATAAAATAGTTATAAAAATAGTACTATAATTCGATAATAAACATTTGGACAATTTGGATTTAGGACAATATGAGACCATAAAAACAAAGAGTTAAGGAAAGTCTGGGGTGCCTTTTTCTGGGCAAAATAAGCCCATGTTAACAGAGGATTAACTCTTAAAAGCAACAGCCTGTTGCACATTCATCCACCTCATCCATGATGCATAAATTCCATTCAAACACAGGATTCTGTCTGGGCAGTGTCAGCTTCTTCCTCTGAATCCTGAGTCCTTGCAGCCCTAAAAACTTCAGGCAAGTGCTCAGTGACATTTTTCTTGAGGCATTGAGGCAAACAAGAAACTCAGAACCCGCAGCTGCCAAGGGACAGGCACAGAATATTCACAGGTTTGGGGTTTTTTAATGAAGACAGAAGGATTTAATTTTTCAGAACAAAACAGACCTAAAGGAGCCTGTCAATTAAAGTGACTGATAAAAGTTTATGGTTGCTGTGAAATATTTAACAGGGAGCGCTGAATTTTTTATGGGAGAAATATTTGTGCTTGCCAGAGTCTGATGTTAATATACAGAAATTAATACAAACATCAAACCTGAACTTTTCAGAGAGGAACCTCGGGAAAGGATTTGTCCTTTACATCTGTCAAAATTAACATCAACAAGGCCAAAACCAAAATCTGGGTAACTCTTCTGTCAGCCCGGGTACCCTGAGTTCTCAGGAGTAGCTGCATATTAAAATTTTTGCCGAAATTTAATTTATATCTAATCCTGACCCTGATTTCCCAAAATGAATTTATATCTGACCATGATTTCCCAGAATGAATTTATATCTGACCATGATTTTTCAAACTGAATTTATATCAATATCTATATCTATATCTATATCTATACCTATACCTATACCTATACCTATATCTATATCTATCTATATCTGATTTCCCAAACTGAATTTATATCTATATAAAAAATATAATTAAATAATATTTTAAAAATATTTCATTTTATAAATAAAATTATTTTATAAAAATGATTTTTATTATTTATATATTATTATAAGTATATAATATATTATTACATATAATATATAGTATATAATATATGATATATAGTATTTATTATATTATGTATTATATATTATATATTACATATTACATATTATATATTATATATTATATATTATATATTATATATTATATATTATATAATATATATATTATATTACATATAATATATAATACATAATATATAATGTGTTATATATTACATATTGCATATTACATATTATATATTATGCGTTATATATTACATATTATATATTATGCATTATGTATTATGTATTATATATTATGTATTATGTATTATATTATAAATAATAATAATAATTATGCTATTATTATTAAATAATATAATAAAATAATATTTTAAAAGATTCATTTTTATAAATAAATTTCTTTTATAGAGTCAGTAAGAGAAGTTAGCAATGAGTTAAATGACCCCAAATGATGCTGTATTTAGTCTGTATTTATTTTTCATATTATAAAATATATATTTTATAAAATAAATATATCTATTTATATATAAAATATGTATTTTATTTATTTTTATATTATAAAATATATTTTACAATATTTTTAATTTTATGGCAATATAAAATAATCTCATAAAATAATAAACCAGCCTTCTGAAACATGGAGTCAAGATTCTCATCTCTTCCCTCATCCTGAGACCCCTGTGAACACCACACCAGGGGTAGGGGGCATCCTTTGAATCTGCCAATCACTCGAGGAACTTTCTGGAATTCCAGGACTGACAGACAGCACTGGGAGGGGTCAGAGAGGGAAGGGAGAGGTGATTGACACCCCTGGGAGGGGTCAGAGGTGATTGACACCCCTGGGAGGGGTCAGAGGTGATTGACAGACCTGGGAGGGGTCAGAGGTGATTGACACCCTTGGGAGGGGTCAGAGGTGATTGACAGACCTGGGAGGGGTCAGAGGTGATTGACACCCCTGGGAGGGGTCAGAGGTGATTGACACCCCTGGGAGGGGTCAGAGGTGATTGACACCCTTGGGAGGGGTCAGAGGTGATTGACAGACCTGGGAGGGGTCAGAGGTCATTGACACC
Organism: Melozone crissalis; assembly: GCF_028551555.1. Lineage (NCBI taxonomy): Eukaryota > Metazoa > Chordata > Aves > Passeriformes > Passerellidae > Melozone > Melozone crissalis. Next base: position 300,840 of record NW_026536006.1, read on the forward strand.
CCTGGGAGGGAATTATGAGGGAGGGGCCCCAGGTTTTGAGGCGAACCCTGAAATCTCGAAGCTCTCATCATTGAAATTCCGCTGCTGGGTCCTGACTGAAAGGCCAGGCTGGCAATTGGAGCATTTCCACCCCGCTGTCCCCTGGCAGGGATGATAATCACAAGGTGCCTGTGCCCAGTCACATCCCCTCCTCCTCCTCCTGTATTACATTTTACCTTCAATTCAAAAATATAATTCCATCCCTTGCTCCTGTCGTTTCCTATGGAAACATTCCCTCTGTGCACTCATTTTGCCCTTTCCTTCACTAAATCCTTCCCTCTGCTTCTTTTCCCTTTCCTTACCCTTTAAATTAAAAATTTTGAGTGCTGCCACTGCATTAACACAACTTCATCCTGCTCTCAAAAAGTTCTTCCCTGCACCAGGCAATATTTCACCTTTTCTGTGAATTTGTCTTTAAAAGGATGTCACCTCAAAAGAAGATAAAGTTGTTTTCTTTAGCATTTGATATATGCAACAATCCTGCTCACCTCAGAGAAATAAAAATGCATAATTGCTAGCCTGAAAGCCATAATTTGCATTAATATTGGGATTTTAGAGCTCTTGTGCAGGCAGGGATGGAGTGGTGGCCTCAGCATTTGTGCCTCCTTTAGGTGGGCAGGGAGAAATATTGCAGCTCCCTCCCAAGCAGAATATCCCTGATTAGATTTGGGAACTGGCTTGGAATCAGCTTTATCAACCGTGCCCATTTCCTGGATAATGAAATTAATTTATTCATTAAAATGTTATCTAATTATTGAGAAGAAATCTCCATCCTGAGTGTGAGATAACAGCAGCTCTGCTTCCCATCTTCCCCCTTAGCAGGGACTTTTAACTGGCATTATTGGGTGGTGATTTTATTATTGCCATTATTCAATTCAGCCAAGTTCTTTTTTTTTATCTCCTTTGTACTCTGTTTACACTTTTTAATGAGGTTTTAATCTTCCCTGACGTGTTTATTCAGGTTATTTATTTTACAAAAGGAAAGGGCCTTAAGTATAACTGAGGAAATCAATGCTTTGGGGTTTTTTTTTTTTTTTTCAACCTGGATCCGAATCTCTTTCTAATTTTCCTTTTCAAATATTCCTCAGTCTGAGGGGATGAAAACACACAGGGTTTTGGGGAATGTTTGAGAAAAGGTTTTTAGATTAATTCAAGTAGAACTCAAATTCTTAGGGAAGAATGGTGAATTCTCCAAATTCCCCTAACAATAATTGATTGCAAAACATTAACTTGATCCCTTGGAGGTTTTAAATGAAAATGAATTAAAGTAGCCAGGAAAACCTGAAACTGGGCACAGAAAATGAGGTGAAATTCCCTGAAATGCAATGCTGGGATCTTTCCCATTGGTTCCTGCAGGGAGAATGTTTGAGAAAACATTGGGGAATGTTTGAGAAAAGGATGGAGATTTTTTGATTAATCCAAGTAGAACTCAAATTCTTAGGGAAAAATGGTTAATTCTACAAATTTCCCTAAGAATAATTGATTGCAAAACATTAACTTGATCCCTCGGAGATTTTAAATCAAAATGAATTAAGGCAGCAAGGCAAACCTGGAACTGGGCACTGAAAATGAGGTGAAATTCCCTGAAACGCAGTGCTGGGGCTGAAGGGTCTCAGGAAGGGCAGGAAATTCTGCACCCATGGAGAGCCCCAGAGCAGAGAAACTGAGGCAGGGGCACTTCAGTGTGGCTCTGTTCTTCTGAGCAGTCTGATGTTTGCATTCTTGTAATGAACTCCTGTAAATAACTCCTTGTTTTACATTATTTTCTGGAGGAGGAGAAAGTTGATGGACTGTTGGTTTGTCCAGTGTCATTGGAGAGGTGGCACTGTCACCCTCCAATCCACTGTCACTTTTGGAAATCTATAAATGTTGGAGTCAGAAATTAAACTTTCTTCTTTTTACCTTGGAGGCTCCAGTGTCCAAGTTGTTTTGTTTCGTGTCCTAGATCAACACTTCAGCCTCGACCCTCTGAGGTTTGAAGGGAATTCCGTCCTTGCAGTGTGATGGAACAAAGAATGGAGAACATGGATTGGCTGGAGGATCCTCTACAGGATCCCCGGAATCCATTCCTGCTTCTGTCCCTCCTCTGCCCGCCCTGACCCCGAGCAAGACCCGGGGCATTCCTCACTGTCATTGGGGTAATTCCACATCTCACATCCCGTTCCCTGGATCCAAGAGCCCTGGAGCCCCATGGAAAGGTTTTTTAGGGCTGGAAGGATTCCTCCCCTGGGGCTGGGAATTCACTGTCACTGGGGTAATCCCACATCCACAGGCCTGTTCCTGTTCCCTGGATCCAGGAGCCCTGGAGCCCCATGGAAAGGTTTTTAGGGCTGGAAGGACCCTCAGTGCTGATCCCAGCAGCATTTTTAGGTGAAATGCATTCATCTCTGAAATGCATTTATGTCTATTCCCACCAAGGGAATTCCCCATCCCTGGAAGTGCCCAAGGCCAGACTGGAGCAACCTGGGACAGTGGGAGGCATCTCGGTCCATCTGAACGAGATTTAAGGTTCCTTCCAACCCAAACCATTCCATAATTCCACCATTCTTTGCTCCAGACCTGCTCCAGCACCTCTGCCAGGAAGGGAGGGTGAAAATTAACAATTTTAATCCCTTCCCCACGCAACACCTCAGAAGGATTTCTGCCTTTAACACTTTCCATGCTGAATTTCCCCTCCTCCCTTCTGCAAGGAAGGCAGTAAGATGCTTCCCATTTAATTTTCCAAGCAGCAGAAGTATTTAAAGAACATTAATGGAGTCAGACTTAATTTACTCTTTTTCCTTTTTTTTTTCTCCCCTGACTTGCAATCATTTTTCCCCCTCCTCGTGCTTGTTAGCTATTATTTTGTAAATGAATGACTTCATTTCATTTAGTCCCAGATTTAATTGTTCCTTATTGGAAATGTCAGCTTTCACAGTTCATTAATAAGGCACTGGTGGAAAAAAAAATAAAAAACAGGGAAGAAGTGGGGATGGGGAGACATAAACCAGCCTGGAAAGGAACGAGGAGCTTTAGTTACTGCTGGGTCCACAGACAGGCTGGGATATCCAAAGGATTTCTGCATGGAACCACCTCATTTAATGAATAATTACTGCCTTTAATCATTCCTGTGCCTCAGATGCTTTGAGGAAGACATGAACAAAAACCACTCCCTGTTTTTCCAGTGGGAGCAACACCAAACCCAGGAATCCAGACCATGAATTCCTGCAGGAGTTCCTATGGGGAGCCCAAAATTACATTTTCTTTTTTGCATTTACTTAATAAATTAAAAAATTAAAACATATTAATTCTATCTTTGCCATGTAGAATGTGACTGAAATAATTAATTGCCCTGATGGTTTTGTCCTCAGTGCTAACATTAAAGGGTTTTCTAAGTTTATCAGAGGCTTTGCTAAGTTTTAAGCCAAAGTGTTGGGGTTTTTTAAAAGCAGTGGGACAACTGTGACAGTGATGGAAAAAGGCAGAATAAGGTCATATCTGTCCATTAATTAATTTACTTTACCTTTATTATTTCATTATTATTAATAATAATTATTATTACAATTTATATGTTGTACTATCACACATTATTATACTACTATTATTATTCCTACTACTAATATATTGCTGTTTTATTTTAATTACTATCTTATTGCTATTTTAATTACTATATCACAATACTATTATTTTAAAGTTCAAGTCTGATCAAATTTTGTCACTCCCACCAGTTAAGAAAGAAGAAAATCCCCAAATAATCTATAAAATCTTTATGATAGAATGCCTTAGCTTGGAAATGCAAAATGTGGATAGGGTTTGTATTCTGTTCCCATCTGTCAGAGGTGGGGCAGTTATCTTCTGTTCTTTGGGCAGTTTTTCTTTCTCTTCCACACCCAATCCTCCCTCCAGGAGATCTTTGCTGTTAATGAGCCATTAATTATTAATTATCTTTTGTTCATAGGCCATTGATTATGAATTATCTTCTTTTCATGGGGCACTGAGTGTCCCTGCATGGCTGATAAAATCCCATCATCCCATGGGGAGATGCTCCGCCCAGGGGGAGGAGCCAAACATTCCTACCCGGATACAATCTGAGGTTTCAAACATTCCTACCCGGATACAATCCGAGGTTTCAAACATTCCTACCCGGATACAATCTGAGGTTTCAAACATTCCTGCCTGGATACAATCTGAGGTTTCAAACCTTCCTACCTGGATACAATCTGAGGTTTCAAACATTCCTACCTGGATACAATCTGAGTTTTCAAAACATTCCTGCCTGGATACAATCTGAGCTTTGGGACACCACAGTAGCTTTCTTCTCCCCTGCATTCCCAGAGGAGCAGCTTTCTTTTCTTCTCCACTGCATTCCCAGAGGAATTCCAGGCCCATCTCCAGCAGCCCTGGAGCTGCAGAGGAAAACTCCCCCCTTGTGCAGGATCCCTGCTGCAGCAGAACCACAGCTGGCCCTGCAGGAAGGCTGAGCCCCCATGGGATGGGGCTGTGCCACCTCCCTGACACACAGCGTGCCAGGGCCTGCTCTCATTCTGGCAGTGCTGTTTTGTATTACTGCATTTTATTTTTATTTTTATTCTTATTCTTATTTTTACTTTTATATTTAGTTTTCTTTTATCTTTATCCTTATTTTTACCTTTATTTTTATTTTTTAAATTTTCCTAATAAAGAACCGCTATTCCTACTCCCACATCTTTGCCTGAGACCCCCTTACTTTCAAAATTATAATAATTCAGAGAGAGGTAGTTTACATTTTCCATTTCCTGCCTTTCTTAACAGACACCTGTCTTGTCAAACCAACACACAAAATAAAATCTAAACTTATTTAGAAATTCAACAATGTTCCAACACTGTATAAATCCATCACCAAGGGGATAGATCCTGCAATCTGTCCTGTAATTGGGATTTTTCCTCTGCAAAATGCTTTTTAAGCCCAGTTTGGCTCATTTAGGATTTTTAAACTCCTTGCTATGAAATGGTTTTGCCTCCGTGTTTTTGGGCTGCCTTCTGCTGCTCCCACATGTTTAAATTAAATGTTCCCAACAGATTTGGGGGGGGGTGAGAGGGAAAGAGCAATTTTATTTTTTAAAAATGAGTAAACAGTGCAAAGAGAATTGCAGAAGAAAAAGAAATAGAAATAAGGTTTTGCATATTTATGCAGAACCTCCAAAAAGACAAAAGCTGAAAGGAAACAGCTTTGGTCTGGGGAATTTATTACTCATCAAAAGAGGCCAAATTGGCTCAATTCGCCATTATAGGAAGAAAAGGAAGATCTGCTGTGTTTTCTATAGACAAAGATATTAAAAGCTGGACTGAAACCATGGAAAATAGGAAAATATCCCCACTCTGAGGCTTGCAGATGGAGAACTCCCTTTTAAGAGAAAATATTTGATTTTAAAGGTCCCAGCTGACCTGGACCAACAGATTTGATGTCAGTAACAGGTCCCCATTCCCAGAGATGCAAATCAGTCACTGCCTCCTTCAAAAAGGAAACAAAAACAGACCCAGAGCAGCCCCAGGAGGTTTTTCCCCGAGTTTCCCCAAGGACACAGCACTGGGATAATCTTCCCTGAGAGGAGATTGATAGCTTTAAAGTAGGGTTTTAAAACCACATCCAGATTTTAAGAAAACTACAATATAAATGCAAAATATTTCTATAATAAACACTCAACTGTACAAACTATAATAATCTTCATTTTTTTTTCCTTCAGAAGCAGCAAAGGCAAACATAATGCACACACTTATCAAGGTGAAATTATCCCATCTTGGAGAGGCCGTGAAGGGAAAATTCTAAGGTGGTATTTTCTTGGATGAAAGCTCCCATGCAAGTGTAAATTATTATCATTAAAATAATGAATTCTTTGCCCGTTTTAAGCTTTGCAGCTCACTCTGGAATTGAAAAATGCTCTGTGCTCAATGAAACTCTGGGGTGTAATGTAAATTTTCCACAGCATTTGCTTTTCAGCTGAATTGTACCCAGACAAAACTCCGTTCCAAGAGGTTTGGGGGGAGCACCAGGAGCAGCTGCATCTCCATGCAAAATCCTGGAAATTGGGGAGCTTGGTCACCTCAGGGTTTGTGGAGTGGATATTGAGGGTTTGTGGGGCAGATGCTCAGGGTTTGTGTGGAGTGGATTCTCAGGGTTTACAGGGCAGATACTTAAGGTTTGTGTGGGGCAGATACTCAGGGTTTATGGGGCAGATACTCTGGGTTTGTGTGGAGAAGATACTCAGGGTTCGTGTAGGATGGATGCTCAGGTTTGTGGGGCAGACGCTCAGGGTTTGAGGAGTGGATACTCAGGGTTTGTGAGGCAGATACTCAGAGTTTATGTGGGGCAGATGTTCAGGGTTTGTGTGGAACAGATACTCAGGGTTTGTGTGGAACAGATATTCAGGATTTTTGGGGCAGATGCTCAGGGTTTATGAAGCAGATACTCAGGGTTTGTGGAGTGGATACTCAGGGTTTGTGTGGAGTTGATTCTCAAGGTTTGTGGAGCAGATACTCAAGGTTTGTGCAGAGAAGATGCTCAGGGTCTGTGGGGCAGATGCTTAGGGTTTGCGTAGGGCAGATGCTCAGGGTTTGTGCAGAGCAGATACTCAGGGTTTGTGGGGCAGATACTCAGGGTTTGTGTGGGACAGATACTCAGGGTTTATGGAGCAGATACTCAGGATTTGTAGAGCAGGTGCTCAGGGTTTGTGCAGAGCAGATACTCAGGGTTTGTGTGGAGAAGATGCTCAGGGTTTGTAGGGAGTGGATGCTCAGGGTTGGTGCAAAGGACATATTCATGATTTTTGGGGTGGATGCTCAGGGTTTGCAGGGCAGATAGTCAGGGTCTGTGGGGCAGATCATCAGTTTTTTGGGGCAGATACTCAGGGTTTATGGGACAGATACTCGAGGTTTATGGGGAGTGGATGCTCAGGGGTTTTGGGGCAGATCCTCAGAATTAAAGGACAGAGGGGTGAGGGGGGCACTGCCCCTGCAGCCACGAGTGGATCTCCCCCTAGCCCTGCTCTCCAGGGTTTGAGGAACATCCCATTCTGATTGCCAGCACACAAACTCATCTGCATAGCACAGAAGAGCTGCCTGCGAGCAAAAAGCACTTATTGCCTCTTCCAAATGCTCCTTCCTTATCGGCTCTAAAATGTTACAATAATAAAAATGATAATCTCAGGGAGGAGGGGGGGGCTGGAGTCCCAGAGGGTGCTCATCAAGGAGAAAAATAATTGTTAACCAGAGCTGATTAAACAGCAGCATTTTCTCAGGCTGAGAAGTCATCCAGGAGATGCTCATCCCGGAATCCTGGACCTGTCAGGAATGGTTAATTTGCTCAGGAACCCGTTCTGAAGGAGCTGATGCCGCTCCCTCCCCAGCCTCACTAATTGTTTATTAACATACAAAAGAACCGATGACCTTTAAACGCAGCTTTTTGTCCCTGCTAGGCAGAGGAAATGAGCCCCGGCACAGCCAACGTGCCTGGGCTCCTCTTTATTTTTAGGAAAGTAACCTTTTAAGCAAGGAACTCTTCATCAATAGCGTTTTCACACTCTATATTTAATAATCATGGGATTAAGCAGAAACGTGTTATTTGCTGCTTCATTTAGGATTCAAAATTCACCCAAAAGAATTGAGGCTGCCTTGAGTGTTAAGTCATAGCTGTAAAAATGGAAGAATTTGGGGAATTTAAAAACATATTAAAAGGGTTTGAGGTGTTCCATGTCAAGCACCAGAACCACACATGGATGTGTAAACTTTTTGAAGGGGGAATGGAACAAAGCCACATTTTTTTCCCCGGGTTTTACATCACTCCCACTCTCAGAATTGTAACTGATTTGGGAGCTCAACTCTCACTTTCAAAGCCATTTCAAAGTTTGGGACATTTATTGCCTTTCCCAATGGATTTGGTTGTAACCAGAAACTCTTGGGTGCACCTCAGCTAAGAGAACAGTGAAGGTGCTGATGTGGATTTATTCCATTTATCCTCTAAGAGGAGGCCTGGCTAAAGGCACCCACCAGAGGCACAATTTTCAGGACGTCTCTGAGCCTGGGCAATCTGTTAGTGGGGAGAGTTTTAGTCCATTAAGCTGCTGAGCCAATTCATGAGAATGTTATTTAGTGTAAATTTTCATTTGGATGAAGAGCAGGGAGCTTGATCTCTAACATCTGTAATTGAATTAGCAACCTCTTTGTTTCCCCATTCTCTTTATGGCCGGGCCACGGATGCATTTTGTGAGCGTTCAGAATTACAGCACTCGAGCCATTACTTGGGAAAAGTGCCACATAATGCCCTTCTGGAAGTGGATTTTTATTTCACTTAACTTTTTTTCCTTCCCAGGGAAGCAATGTTTTGCCTTTCACTGCTGTTATTCACTGAATCCTCTTTAAAGCTGCTTTTTTCCCCCCCAAATTTGATTAGATCCCATAGATCTTCTTTGCATGGCTGGTACAGTTTGACCCCTACAAGCCTGGAGCCAGAACTTCAGGATTCATTTGTTTTCCCATTATTTTCCTGCACAGGAATAGTAATGGGAGATTAGGAAAGAAAAATATAAGAGACTAATTTAACAAGGGATTTAAACACCTGCTTAATTACATCTCTGCTGAGGGCAGCACTGATTCAAGTGCTTAATTGGGTGTTGTTATTTGAAAATATGGAAGAATTGCACGGCAAGAGGTTTGTAAAAGTGCTGGAATGTGGAACAACATCCCCCATTTATTATAATGCTCAGCATTAAACCAGAATGCTGCATTTTGGGTTTAACCAGTGGAGCCTCAAGCTGGGTTAAGGCTCACGGAAGAAAATGGGTGAGTACAGAGGATTTTCTGCTTTTACCAACATAAAGTTGCTCCTCTAGAGACCCATTTCAATCTTTAAACATAATTTGAGCATTAAAAAGCCTGAATTCTCCCGAGGTTTGGGTCCATTGGAAGTCCTTCCACAGCTGTGCAGAGGGGAGACTCAGAAATGTCACCACCCTTGGACAAATGGGGGGAAAAAGTGATATTGAGCCAAAGCTTCAACTTGATCTTGGAGGTCTTTTCCAATCCTAAATATTCAGCAGAGTTTAAATTCAAGGAAGGGAATGAAAATGCTAAAATACACTTACATTTAGCCCAAAATAGTCAAGGGTTGTCCTCTGACCCTAAAATCTGTGTTCTCTTTGGTTGAACCCTTTGATCCCATATGGAGCATCCAGCCCTGGCAGCAGCACCACAAAACAGAAATCTCTGTTCTTCAGCTGCTGAGGGCTTGGGAAAGATTTCCCTGCAGAATTTCCAGCTGAATCTGAACCAAATAAATCCCAAACCCATGTGCTGGATTTTCAGGGTTCCCAGACAAAGGAAGGAATGACGGATCTGACTCCATGTTCTCAGAAGGATAATTTATTATTTTGTGATATGATATGATATATGATATGATATGATATTAAAGAATACAAGACTATACTAAAGAATACAGAAAGGATATTACAAAAGGTTAAAAGATAATAATGAAACTCATGACTCCTTCCAGAGTCCCAACACAGCTTGACCCTGATTAGCCAATAAATCAAAATAATTTACCTTAAACCAATGAAAAAATCACTTGTTGGATAAACAATCTCCAACCACATTCCAAAGCAGCAAAACACCGGAGAAGCAAATGAGATAATTATTGTTTTCCTTTTTCTCTGAGGCTTCTCAGCTTACCAGGAGAAGAATCCTGGGCAAAGGGATTTTTCAAGAAAATATGACGACGACACCCATGGACCTCCTTGTGTTTACAAGGCCACATAATTCTACACATGGAAACAGGGCAAAATGAATTATAAAGGTTGAAAAGCAAATAAGTGACAGGTGCCCAGCGCTGGACAACAAAATCCTGGCAGGGAATTCCCGCTCCTAGAGGGAATTTACAAAAAATATTTGGATTTTTTTCTTTTCCCCCACTGAACTCTGGATGATCTGAGTCCCCCACTCCTCCTCCTCCTCGGGGGTGTCGCTGCTCAGGGCTCCTGCCAAGATCCACGGCTGGGAGGCAGCTGGAAAACCCAGCCAGCTCTGAGCGCTGGCCAAGAGAGCAGCTCCACAGCCAATTCCTCAGGGGCACAATTATTTGCCACAAAACTGAAGGACAGGGATACGTTTCTGACTTCATGCACTCCCCAGCCCACTTCATTTGTTCTCCCTCATTTCACAGTGTCAGAAATTGAGGAGAAAAAAAAGCAGTTTGCCAAAAAAATGCAGTGGAAGAGCCTTTCCCGAAGTTGAGGGTGTTTAATATTCATGTAGAAAACACTGGATATTCATGTAATCATCCTGATTATCCTCAATATGATGTTGCTAAAAGTTAATCTCTGCTGGGCAGAGTTGTTTAAAGTAACAGCAATGTCTTTGCAAGACACAATAATTTCTTAAACTCGTAAACATTGGAGTTCCATGGGCTGTTTGGGGATGGAGGGGGGAGAATCTGAGATTTGGGGATTTAATGTTCTCAGTGGGAATTAAAAGCAATACAACCACGAACCAAGTGACTGGGCTGCTGCTACAGGGAAAAAAAAAGGACTTTTATACAGCAAAGTTTAATACAATCAGTTTAATACAGCAAAAAAGGATTGAACAAATGACAACAAACTGCTCGGATATTGGGGCACGGGCAGAGGAGATGAAATCAGGCTGTGGAAATAACTCTCCACACTGGGTTATTACAGAAAAGGTGGACTCCAAAAAATCCCTGGAAATGGTGCTGAATGAACAAATGCACATTTTGCCCGTGGTGTGTGGTGTGGAATGCTGGCCACGACCATAATTGCAGGTTGAATGTCTTTGGATGTCTCCCCACAGCACTTCAGGGACTCTGCTTCTAATCAGTCGTGGTGGAAAGCATCCACTCAGGGCTTGCCCTGTCTCATTAAATAAATGACTCAACACGACACCAGGCAAATTATCCCCCAAGGGAAAATGCAAAATGCTGCAGGGAAGGACTGAGCTCTGTGGTGTGAAATCCTGTCCTGGGAATGATCAAAGCAGAGGAGTGCAAAGGGTGAATTTGTTGGGCACTCGAACTTCCAGAGCATCTGGCAGCTGAAAGGATGGCCAGGAAAGGAGGGCAGTGACTGCATTTCCATGGAGAGAATCCTGGGATGGTTTGGGTTGGAAAGGACCTTAAAGGCCATGGAATTCCAGCCCTGTGCCATGGGCAGGGACACCTCCCTCTATCCCAGGGTGCTCCAAGCCCTGTCCAACCTGGCCTGGGACACTGCCAGGGATCCAGGGGCAACCACAGCTGCTCTGGGAATTCCATCCCAGCCCCTCACCACTCTCACAGGGAGAGATTTCTCCCTATTGTCTCACTTGAACCTCCCCACCTTCAGCTCAAGACTCTTCCCACTCCATGTCCTTGTGAAAAGTCCTTCTCCAGCCCCCTGAAACCCTCCTGAGGTACTGGAAGAGTATCCCACTCTTCCTTGGATACACTGGCACATTATCCACCATCTGTTCCTTAATTTTTTAAATTTTTTTTCCCTCAATTTTTCCAGTCAACTCCTTTGGAGAAGGAACAACCCCATCATGGAGAAGTGAAGTGGTGAAAGCTCTGCAGAAGGAAAAATTCTCTCTTGGGCCAATATCCCCATGGGAATGTCCCCAAATTTCCCCCCAGTCCCTTCAGAACCCCCCGAAAGCTCCTCTGTTGACTCAGGTCATACTAAAGACAACTCACAGAGGATGACAACGAAAATCCAGGGCTGGAAAGAGCAAATCTGAGCAGCAGGTGACTCCTGGGTGCCTCAGGGCCAGGGCAGCCAGTTTGAATTCCAGTGGAAGTGACTGAGGAGGGCTCAGCTGTCACATCCCACCAGCTGCAGCCCTGCCCGCGGCTCCGGCCTCCATTTGTTGTTGTTGATTGCTTGATTCATGTTAATTCATTCCACTGTACCACAGCCTTGCCGGGGCTCATCTGTTATTATTAATATTAATGAGCCCCAGCAGTTTCATCCAAAGAGCTCATGGGGATTTGCAAACATTAATTAATCTTCACAACACCCGCGGGGCGGGGAGGAAACTTTGGAGATCTCTTGGAAAGGTCACGGAGGGTTTGGTTAAAGGGGGAGCTTTGGGAGGGGTTCAGAGGAATGAGTTCTTCTAAGTTCTAAATTCTTCTCAGCCTTCTGATGTTCACATTCTTGTAATGGAGTTTCTCACACACTTTTATGAAAATAATTATTGTTTTTGTATTCTTTTCTGGGGGAGGAGAAATTTGATGGACTGTTGGTTTGCCCGTTGGAGAGGTGGCACTGTCACCCTCCAATCCACTGTCACTTTTGGAAAACTGTGAATGTTAGAGTAAGAAATTAAAAGTGCTTTTTTACCTTGGGAGAGCTGCATGTGCTCATTGTGTTATTTTGTGTCCTACAGCGACGCCTGACCAGATGTTTTCTACCAAAAATGGCCAAACAGTTTTTGGATTTTTTTATTCTGCCAAAATCTCTCCAAAAGTGAGGGGCCACATCCAACTGTCCCAACATGCCAGCAGTGTGTGACACCACCCTGGAAAACCTGGAGGAAGGGTCCATGGAGATCCCCGATCACACCCAGACCCAAATTCAGATACAGGAATGCGCTCCCTGTTGAAGGAGTGACAAAACTCTCCTTTGTCCCATTGAAAAGGAAAAGAGCCCAGAAGTTTCTCTCCTCAATGAGGTGAAAAGACATCTCCTAGGACCTGGGGGACTTCACCTCAATCTTAAGGACAGGAGCCAAAAAGTCCCACCTGAGCAATTCACTAGAAAAAGAAAAGAACAAAGAAACAAATTGCTTTTGTGAGGTGTTTTACCAGGAGCGAGAACCTCTTGCACCTGGCTGGGTTTTTCTCTGTAAAGAGTTTTGTTGTTTTGCCTTTTATTAAAACCTTTTTGTTTCCAACACTACCACAGAAGCCATCCTGCCTGATTTAATGCCTTCTGAGGTAGCTGAGGGTGTGAAATAGATCTCCAGGAGCTTGTGAGACCTGGCTGGAGGAGAATCCTATTTCTCACACACCCTCGGTGTGGTCTGGGGGTTCTGAGCCTCCAAAATTCATTGGGCTTTGTCCTCCTGGGTTTATTTCCTAAAGCAAGCAGCCCTTCCATTCTCCCAGCAGCATTTCAGGGAAGGAGATTTTGCTGTGATGGGAAAAGCTACAGCGCCAGGGTGATGGGCAGAGATAAAAGTGAGGTAAGTGCACACTGAGTGCCACAGAATCCATTAGGGGAGGGAACACTGAGTGACTGCAAATAACTTGTTAATATTTCCTTATTCCAGGAAAAACTCTCTGATGTCTAAAATGTGAGACATCACATGGGCCGGTGAATTAAGAGACAAATCTGGGAAAGATGCAGCACTGAGCTATAGATTTCTGAAACCAACATTAGCTGTAAGAATAAAACCCCTAAATGAGATTATTTTTCAATGATCCGGCAGAACCTGCCTTGAAAATCAGGCTGCACTGCCTCCAGTGAAATCCTTATTTATCTGCTTGAGAATCCAGCATTTGGCCACCTGTAATTTTTATATTCTTGGGATGTTTTCTGGACAGGTAGAGGGCTTGATTTAGGTTGGATTTAGGCTAAATTTAGGTTGGATTTTAGGGAAAGGTTCCTCCCCCAGAGGGTGCTGGGCACTGACCAGGGAAGGGGCACAGCCCCAAAACTGCCAGAGCTCCAGGAGTTTTAAAGATTTTGGGATATCTGTGCAGGGCCAGGGTTGGATGGATAATCCCTGTGGGTCCCGTCCTTTCCAGGATAATTCCATGATGATGTGATTCCACTATTAAAGACGCCAAGAATTTTATGAACTTGCAAAACGTTTTTCTACATGTTTAAGATGGAAAATTTCTCATTCATCTGAAGGACAGAACCCTCATTCTCATTGTGCAGAGAGGAACCAGGAAACCTGAAGGGCCCTGTGTGAGCACCCAGGGTGGGAATTTGGCCTTCCTGTATTTTTATTCTTTTGAAAATCATGTTTCACAGAATCACAGAATGATGAAGTTGGAAGAGACCTCTGAGATCATCCAGTCCATGATGATGATGATGATGATAATCAGAAATAAATTATATTGATGACGATGATGATGATGAAATCTGACTCCTCATAACTAACTCAGAGCTCCTGCAAATAGATGGGTCCTAAATCTCCCCACTGAGTTTGTACACAGATTTTTTACATCCTCCAAGATGCAGAATAATGGAAGTGAGGGAGGAAAAACCCACAAGATGTCCAGGATCTGTCAGGCAAGGAGCAGAACTGAGTCTAAACCACAGGTTAAGTGAGTGCCCAACCCTTCCTTCAGCACAGGTTGATTTTTGAGGAGCTCAAATTGTCCCCTGCCGACCCCTCAGGTTTCTCCTCCCTCCCTTTGAGCTCGGCTGTCAATTTTCTGATTGTTCCATTTGGTTCTGGGGCTGATGTGGGTATTTCTCCTTTCAAAGGACACTCTGGGAAATGAAGGGAAAATTTAAGTAATTTTCTGAACCTCCTGCCTCCCAGGAGGCAGAAATGGAAGTCCCATATTTTTGTCATCAGGATGATAGCAGCAATCTGCAGACCTGTGTGAGGCCACAAACATTTACCTGGCAGGTTTTCTCCAAGTCACAGAGAAAGGAAGATAAGCCCAGAGCAAAATCCATTTCCCTGATAGTGTTTGTCTTCAGCAGCATTGCAGAGAAAACACAAACAGGAGCTGACTGTTTAAAAACATCTCAAAAAGGGGCAAAAACTGAGCCTCTGTTGTGTTCTCAGAAACCACAGCAGAAGCTGAGCACAAACAAGGTGATGGAACATTTTACTGTCACTTTTAAATTTCTTTTCATAAGTTTTGAGGTAAATTTTGGGTTTTCAGCAAGACCCTGCAGGTTTTGAGGTACAGGAACAGGTCTTTTAGGGGTTTGTTTCACATTTCTAAGCTCCACATCCAGCCCCATTTAAGCTGCACCTTACACAGGTACCAACGTGGACAAACTGCCAACACCTTACTGGGATGCTCCTGGTGTTGGTAAAAATACCAGTTTAAATCTTTTTGTGTAACTTTAGTCAAGGGGTTTTGTTTGCCTTGGCCCTGGAAAAAGAATTTTTCATTTCTTTCCAGGGTATTGTTCCACCAGGTGGGGTCTGATGAACTCAAGATGTCACTGTCACATTTTCTGGAAAAATCTCTTTGCCCAGGATTCCTCTCCTGGGAAGCCTCAGAGATAAAGGAAAACAATAATTCTCTGATTTGCTTCTGCTGAGTTTTGCTCCTTTGGAATGTGGTTGGACATTGTTTATCCAAAAGGTGATTGTTTGATTGGTTTAATGTGAATTGTTTTGATTTACTGGCCAATCATGGTCAATCTGTTTTGAGGCTCTGGAAAGAGTCACGAGTTTTCATTATTATCTTTTTAGCCTTCTGTCTATATCCTTTCTGTATCCTTTAGTATAGTTTAGGATTCTTTAATGTAATATAGTATCATAAAATAATAAATTATCCCTCTGAGAACATGGAGTCAGATTCATCATTCCTTCCTCTGTCTGGGCACCCCACAAATACAATACTCAAAATTTCAACAGACTGGGCATAACCCAAAAAATAAAGGAGCAAAATGGCCGTTAATGGAACACCACCTAGAACATCTACCCCAGCCTCTGGCAGGGCCAGAGACATCTCCTCAGGAAATGACTGATAAGAAAATCAAGGAATGAAGATCTAATTAACATCAGGAGCATGTCCTTCTGACCAAGCCCTGATGGCTGCGCCAGGATTTACTCCTGGTGACAATCCTGAGCTGCTTGCCAGCCTTCTTCTCCCCTTTGAAAAAGGGAATAAAGGAGTCAGATGATCAATTTTGCAATTTGCAGTTGCCAAGCAGCTTTGAAGCAATTTAGTGATTTGGGTACTTATTTCCTGCCCCTCCTGATGGCAGGAGATGATATAAGGATATTGAGCCTTAATAGTCTATTCATTCCCCTGATAAAACTGAGGGGATCAAAAGTTTTTTGTGGTTTTGGTTTTTTTTTTAATGTTAATTTTGGCTTTACAAGAGCTTGTTGTGCATTGTCTTTGAATTCATTTAGGAAAGCTCTGAAAAATAAAAGCACAATTTGCAAAGTATCAGACACCTTGCACCACGCAGCTCTGAGCACCCATTCAGGTGGACGTTCAGGGGATCTGAGAGGCATTAATTAAAAGGGTGGCGTTAATTAACACAAAAGGAGTGTGAGCATCACCATTCAGCAGCCCAGAGGTTCCTGTTCACTGCAGTCTAATCCTCCTCCAGGGATTAATGTCAACAATAGAATTTAAATTCACTAAACACCTTATCAGATTGGCATTTACACCCCGCTATTAAACGTTTATCAGGACAGCAGAAGCCTGGATTCCACTCCTTTCACCCTCACATCTCCAATAATTTGGGGAAAGAGCTCCAGCAGATCATTCCCTTCCTGGCTGGATGCCCGGGATGGGTCCAGGAGATCTCCAGGGAAGGGATTTGGGTGCAGCCTCCTCCCCACAACCCCTCCTGCTGGGACTCAGGTAGATTCAGTTTGGATAATGGGAGGAAATTCCCGGCTGGGAGGCTGTGAGGGGCTGGGATGGAATTCCCAGAGCAGCTGGGGCTGCCCCTGGATCCCCGGCAGTGCCCAAGGCCAGGTTGGAGCACCCTGGGACAGTGGGAGGTGTGGGACCCATGGTGGGACTGGATGGCCTTTGAGATCCCTCCAACCCAAACCATTCCAGGATTCCATGGGCAGGTTTGATGGGATTTTGGGAAGAAATATTGGGTGAGGGGCTGGGATGGAATTCCCAGAGCAGCTGCGGCTGCCCCTGGACCCCTGGAAGTGCCCAAGGCCAGGCTGGAGCCACCTGGGACAGCGGCATGTGTCCTTGCCCATGGCAGGGGTGGCACTGGGTGGGATTTAAAATCCCTCCCAATTCCACAATTCTATGATTCAATAACTCAGTTTGAAGCATCTGCAAAGTGCTTGAAGCTGCAGCTCAGTTCCTTGGTGTGGCACAAAATGGACTGGGGATGATCTCCTGTTTCAAGAGTTGCCTGACAGCTCCTTCATGATTTTAAAATAAAACTCTCCTCTTTTCTTTTCTCCGCGGCAAAATCCTCTGAAAGAGCTGACAGATTGCTTCCCCAAAGTTTCTTTGTGTTCTCCTCTTTGTGCTCGCCCCCTTTGTTCCCCAGGCAGATTGGGAGTGGCGAGGGCTGAACAATCCAATTTTGGAATGAAGGACAAAACTCAGGAGTCAAAAGCAGCAGTGCTGCTCTTCAAACAGAAGAGGAAATGTTGAGCTGTGCACAGCCCCAAAGAGGTGAAACACCGTGCCCAAATCCATCCCAGCTGATGAAACTCCCTTTTGTGGCATTCACATTCTCTGAAAAAATCCGTTCACCCAGGATTTTTCTCCTGGGAACCTGAGAAGCCTCAGAGAAAAAGGAAAACAATTATCTCATTTGCTTCTCCTGTGTTTTGCTGCTTTGGAATGTGTTTGGAGATTGTTCCTCCAACAGGTGATGGTTTCATTGGTCTCATGGGAATTGTTTTGACTTTTTGACCAATGTGTCCCTCTGGCTGCTGTGACCCAATAGCACAATTCATTTTTCCCCCACAAATCTGCAGCACTGGGGGAATGGTGCCAAATTCTTCAAAATCCACTCATGAAAAGGACCCTAAGAGGAATTTTGAGCTTTGTGAGGAGCAGGAAACTTTTTTCCAGTCATCCACAAGGGTCAAGGCCAGGTTGGACAGGGCTTGGAGCACCTGGGACAGTGGGAGGGGTGGGACTGAATGGGATTTAAGGTCCTGTCCAACCCAAATCATCCTGGGATTCCCTGATTCTGCCTAGCAGAGGCTTTTGTTCCCATTTTACACCAGTAAAGCAACGTTACAACATCTCCCAGCCTCCTGCATAATGCAAGCGACATGATTTCATCTGGTAGCTCCAGCACTGAACTGGATTTATTTTTTAATAACACTATATATATTTTATCCAAACTGTCATTCAGGCCTTCAGAGCTGGGAAAACGAAGACAAACATTGCAGAAAAGTTTATGATTCCCTCACTCAGAGGATTTCCATTCTGCTCTCATTATTTCTGGCAGATTCGCTGTGGGGAGTTTTGCTTCTTCTCCTCAGTTATAAATATTCCATGCAGATTTTTAATTAGAGCAGCATGGGTTTTTTTGGCTGAGACAAAAGAAATTGGATTTCCTCCCCCCCTCACCATTTGGGCTTCATTCATGTGGATGGACTTCCAGTAATGTACCCACATCAAATCTCTGCATAAGCAAACCAGAGGCTGTTTTATTGAACTAAAACTCTAATTGCTTTTACCAACAGGTGTCTCCGAGTTGGAAAGCAAAACAAATGTTTGATCTGGTCCTTCCTCTAATTAGCAACAGATGAATTAGCAGCTGAAGGGAAAGATGCACTTTTGAGCCCATTGTCTGGGTTTAAACCGCTCTTGTGGAATGTTTCATTCAACAGGAATTTGCTTATGAAGGAGTCAGAATTTGTTGCAGGGAGCACTGAACCATAAGGAAAAGCAAAAAAAAGGAATTCTAGAGGGAAGGATAAAGCAGAAGGAGTAAACAGCAGAGTTCTGATTTCTGCCTTTCAGATTTCCTTCAGAAAACTTTTGCTGTGCTCTTCTTCATCTGCTCCCGGGTACCTGACTGAGGATTTTGTCGGGATTTTTCCAACAAGCTGCTTCGTTTAGAATCAGAGTCCCAGACTGGATTGGGTTGGGAAGGGACCTTAATTCCCATCCAGTACCATGGACAGAGAATCTTCCACTAATCCAGGATGCTCCAGGCAGGTCCAGCAGGCCTGGAATTCGTGTAGGACTCTTTAAACAGATTTAGCCAAAGGGAGCTTCCAGATGTTGCCGTGTCCTCCTCAATCCCTTGTGCTTCCAGCCTTGGAGCAGCTCCAAGAATTTGCCGCTGGTGTTGGCAAATTTCTGAATTTAAAATCAGCGTCGCAGACTGGATTGGGTTGGGAAGGGACCTTAATTCCCATCCAGTACCATGGACAGGGAATCTTCCACTAATCCAGGATGCTCCAGGCAGGTCCAGCAGGCCTGGAATTCGTGTAGGACTCTTTAAACAGATTTAGCCAAAGGGAGCTTCCAGATGTTGCTGTGTCCTCCTCAATCCCTTGTGCTTCCAACCTCCCAGGATTTGCCACTGCTGCTGGCAAATCCGTGTCTCTGCCTAGAAAAAGGAATAACAGAACTCCCAGCTCGGCCCTGCTGCCAATTCAGCTCTTTATCTCCTGATTTCGCTAATTGATTTACAAACTGCAGCCATCAAAGCAATGATTCTGTCCAGCCATTGAACACTGCCCTGCACAGAGGGCTTGGGATGACAACCAGGCAGAGGAAGGACTGGAAGTGGCTCTGAATTCCACATTTTCTCCTCCTCCTCCAGAAAAGAATGCAAAACAATCATTATTTACATGAAAGTGTGTGTGAAAAACTCCATTACAAAACTGAAAACATCAGAAGGCTTAGAAGAATTTAGAACAGAGCAAAAGGGAACTGTGGGGAGAACAGAGGACATCTAACCCACAATAACATAACTAAAAATCACTAAAGATTTTCTTAATATTCACACAATAGTTATCTCTTATTTGGGAGAGCCAATTATCTCATTATCCATCTACAACAGGTCCATCAGCCAAACAGATTCCATTTTCCACTAGAAATGGAGCTAGGTGTTGAATTAATATCTGGTTTTTTCCATTTTACTCCTTAGGGATCATAGATAGAATAAGGGTAGATGGATAGTGAAAGATTTGGTATTGCCATGGATTTTTGTACTCTGCATTGGACAACACCTCCCAAAAGGACATCACTGAGACTCCTCCCGACAGCCAAACAAATTCCAGTTTCCTGTTTCCATCAGAAATGGAGTTAGGATTTGAATTAATGTCTGGGTTTTTCCATTTTACTCCTTAGGATACACGAATAGTGAAAGATTTGGTATTGCCATGGATTTTTGTACTGTGCATTGGACAAAACCCCCCAAAAGGAATTCATTGAGCCTCCCCCCAACAGCCAAACAAATTCCAGTTTCCTGTTTCCACCAGAAATGGAATCAGGTATTGAATTAATGTTTGGGTTTTTCCATTTTACTCCTTAGGGATCATAGACAGAATAAGGATAGACGGATAATGAAAGATTTGGTGATGCCATGGATTTTTGTACTCTGCAAGCAAACAAAATAGGGGAAAAGGGGGAAAAATAAAAAAGAGGATACTGGGAGAGAGGTGTGTGAGCAACACCCCCAGGATGTCCTGGGACAGTCCTGTCCCCTTTCAGAGCTCCCCAGAGCTGCTCCCACATGCCCAGGCTCCAAATTCTGTTTATTCCTGAGCTTGCAGCCTCGTGTCTCCTCTTCACTTTAATTGTTTCCACGACCTAACAAGCGTTTCACAGGAAAAAAAAAAAAAAAATTAAAAAAAGAGACTCACTGAAAAGTGTGAAAACTCCTCGTGTCCTTGTTCTCATATTTTTCCTCTCAGTGTCGCACCCCAGGCAGAGGAATTCATTTGGCTTTACAAGGAATTCTGCTGTAAGTCAAGTGTTATTAAGGGCTCCTTCGTATTGTTTATCACGGGAATCTGAGCTGATGCTGGCTGAGCACTCCGAGGGAAGCTTGTTTATTAAAAGGTACAAGTGTTCCTGCAGCCCTACAAGCACGGCCTGACAAGCCTTCCCTTCCTTTTCACACAGCTCCAGAATAAATAACTCTAGAGCTGAGGGGAAGCTCGGCTCTGCCCTGGCTGACAGCAGCTCCTGTGCTGAGCAATTAGGGAGTGTGGAGAACGCCAATTGCTTGGTTTTTTAAAAATTTTAAATGTTTAATAGTAATAAAATGGTTATAAATGGTAATTAAATGGTTATAAAATAGTAATTAAATGGTTATAAAGTAGTAATATAATTGGAATAATAATAATTTGGACAACTAGGATTAGGACAATATGAGACAATAAAAACAAGAGTTACAGACAGTCCAGGTACCTCTTCTTACTTCTTTTTAAATTTTTTCAAGTTTAATAGTAATTAAATGGTTATAAATAGTAATTAAATGGTTATAAAATAGTAATATAATTGGAATAATAATAATTTGGACAACTAGGATTAGGACAATACGAGACAATAAAAACAAAGAGTTACAGACAATCTGGGTGCCTCTTTTCACTTGCTTTTAAAATTTTAAAAGTTTTATAGTAATAAAATGGTTATAAATAGTAATTAAATGGTTATAAACATAGTAATATAATTAGAATAATAATAATTGTGGACAATTTGGATCAGGACAATACGAGACAATAGAAACACAGAGTTACAGACAGTCCGAGTACCTCTTTTCACTTGTTTTTAAAATTTTAAAATATTTAAAAGCTTAATAGTAATAAAATGGTTATAGAAATAGTGATATAATTAGAGTAATAATAATTTGGACAATAAGGATTTAGGACAAAATGAGACAGTAGAAACAAAGAGTTAAGGACAGTATTTTGGACAAAATAAGCCCGAAAAAGGACCCATGTTACCAGAGGATTAACCCTTAAAAGCAACAGCCTGTTGCATATTCATACATCTCATCCATGATGCATAAATTCCATTCAAACAGAGGATTCTGTCTGGGCAGTATCAGCTTCTTCCTCTGAATCCTGAGGCGTCTTCAGGGCTGAGCAAGGAGGGAAGAAGTTCCTTTCCTCTGATAAGGGAGCCATAAATTCTCTTTCTCTCTGCACAAGAAAATACATCACAAGTGTAGGAATTGACTTTGTGCTGGAAGAAAAATAAATAAATAAAAGGGAGAGACACAAGCAAAGATAATAAACCCAAAAGAAAATAAAGCCAGTGCATAAATCACTACAGACTCAGGGTGGAAGAGGCTGCACTTCATAAAATCTGACACTGTCACCTCTGGTCTGCAAAAAGGAGATAAAAAAATAAACAACCCTGGATGCTAAATTTGCCCTTTACATCTAATTTAAAAATTATAACATCATAAAATCAGAATAAATCAGTCAACTTCAGTCCCTGGGACTGTGTTAGGGACTGTCCCTTAGATACCCAGGATTTGGGAGCTGAATTTATCCTGAATTTAGAGCCTGGACATTTTAACTTCCCCCATTAGAAATGAATCAGACACCTCTGGTCCCTCACACCACAGAATTTCTGTTCTGTAGATCCCACATCAGATTCTAACCCTGATATAAGATTTATTCCCACAGGTTTGTGTGCTCCTCATTATTTTGGGAAAGGCAGCAGGGCTGGCTTTGTCCCTGGGATTTCCACCTCCAGCCACAGCAACAAAAAGGAAAGGAAAAAAAATCCAGTCCTTGACCCTCAGTGAACCTGGGAAATTATTTTTAGCAAATCCTGAAAAGTGCAGGAGGCAGCAGGGGGAGGGAGGGGACGAGCACCCAACCAGGTTTCAGATGTGCCTGAAGGGGATGGCAAATATCCAGGGGGAAATGCAATCATTTGCGTAAATTATGGCAATTTGTGTTTGAAGTTTCTTTCTTTTGCTGTCTCTGTAGGGGGTTTGTTTGGGTTCCTTTATCTAAGCAAAAAAAAACCCAAACAAACCAACAAAAAAAAGGACTAAAAAGTTAAATATTGGAAAGAGGAGGGGGTACAACACCTGGGCAAGAAATGAAGTTATTAATGAAGTTATTAATGAAGTTATTAATGAAATTATTTCACTCTTTATTTCAGCCACCAACCCACAGAAGCCCCACTTTGCACTCAGCTGCTCCTTAATTTCCAGTGAATTACAGCTGCATCACCCCATTGATGAAAATCCACACAGGGAGAGTTAAAATTGAAGACTTTTAGCATTAAAACCTCCCCCTCAGGAAGGTAACAAAGTATGGGAAGAAGATGTGAGGTGCAGTCCATATTTTATGCACTGACCTTCCAGAAATCAGAGAAAAATTAACTAGGGGCCACAAGGAAAAATATCCCACAGGAAATCCTGAAAACCCCGAATTTGGACAGGCTGCCCAAGCAGCACCAGGGGATTTGCAGGATTTTTGGATGTGTGTAAACTCCTCTTTGTGCTCTTGAAAATCCGCTTAAAAAGGGGCCAGAGTAACCGTGCTGGACCCTAAAACTTCTGCGCAGATAAAGCTGGGAAATAACACCAATAAAATAATTAACTGCATGGAAAAGCTTTTAAAGAATAGAAAAATAACAGAACTATTAGAAGACAGGCAGGTGCTGATTTTAAGCAATCTGGAAGAGGATTCAGCCCAAAAATCCCCAAAAGCTTGAGGCACTAATCCCACACTTCCAAGCCCCAATTAAGCACTCCTTGAGGATCAGATGTTAAAAAGCACAAAACAAAACGCGTTCACGTTTTCTCGCAAACCGCTTTCACCCAAATGCTCCATTTTTCTGCCCTGACAGCAGATAATGGTGGGGAAATGCTCTCTGAATTTGCAAAGCAGGTGACTGTAATGTGGCATAAACGTGTTCATTATGCAAATCTGATTGCCAAAATCTTCAGCTGGAGCTCGTTTGTTTGGATGAGGCAGAGGATGCTCAGTTCTTGGAGTTTCCTAGTTTTATTCACCAGCAGATTTGCTGAGATAATTGTTGATATTCCCCCCAAGGCATTCACAGTCCTGGGAGAGCTCAGCTCTTATAAGGGAAGGAAATTTTTACCTGGCTTTGAGCTTGAATTCCCACTGCTCATTCAGAGAGAAGGTTGCAATTAGAAAAAATAAGAAAAATAGCAATGCCTCACCTTTGAGATATTCGGAGATATTTTCACTTAATTCTTTCAATGCCACTGACCTTGGGTGGAAAGGAACTGATTGTTCTTGGAAATTGGAGGGTTAATTAAAAAATTAAATAAGTGCAGGGTCCTTTGGGAGCTGCCACAATGGAGACATGGATATGGATTTGTAGAAACATTTCCATGTGTCTAACGCTAATAATAATAATAATAATAATAATAAATAATAATAATAATAATACTTCCAGCCCTTCAGACAGCAACACTAATAATAACAATCATCATCATCATCATCTTCACTCCAGCCCTTCAGAAACACCTCCAGATCTTGGCATTTTCTTCTATATTTCTATTTACAATATAATTCTGTAGCTTGAAAGTTGCTTTTTCAGTGAAGGAGTTTATTTGCATGAAATTCCACGTTCTTGGACAGGTTTGAGTGGAAATTTGGGATTAGTGAGCCTGGACTTGGGCAGAGCAGGGGCTGAGAATTCCACTCTTTATTCCCAGGTCATTCCCAGCAATACTTCCACAAAATCCATTCCAAATTTCTGATTTTTCTTCGACTCACCAAGAACTAAAACCACCCCGGATTTTGACAGGCTTTTTTTCTCACTCAGCTCTAAGAGCTGCATCTCATATTGCAGATCCTTCATTAAATTAAACAACAGCTCAAATGGCTTAAAAGATGTGCTGTAAAATTTGTTATTTATTTTAAAAAAGGCAGCAAAAAGGGGTCCAGAGGCAGGAGAAGGAGTTCCTCAGAGACGCAGAACCACAGGATTGTGGTGGGAAATAAAACGAACCAAGGCCTCTTACTGATCAAACCCCTCATTGGAATGGAAGCATTTGGAGATTACTTTCAGCTTCTGGGAATTACTGACAATAAACAAATATCCGAACAGTGCTTCTGAAGCCATCACAGAGCTGTTCATGGGGGTTTTTATGCATCAAGGCAAGAGAGAGAAATAAATTTTTAAAAAAGGGCTAAAAACGGGGGGTGAAATATTACTGCCAGGTCCTTGAAGGAATTTCAGCCCGCAGGATGCTCTGGCTGCCATGAATAAAGGAGGGGACAAGGTTTCAAAAGCAGGAGGAAGAGAAAGTGGAAAAGCCAAGATTTATTCGATTCATCCCAACAGCAAGAGGGGCTCTGCCTGCCAAGGTTAGCTGACACCAGCACAAAAATGGAATCGCCATAAATTTGTCTCCAACGAGATCCATTGTCACTTGGAGGTGATGAAACCTGGGTTAAAATAAACACGCACAGAGCAGGATGTGCTGCTAACAGATGAAATAATACTTGAAATCTCTGAAATTTTAAGAGGATGCGTGTCACCCTGATTTTTAAAGATTTTTTAAGCCTTCTGTGTTTGGATTCTTGTAATGAACTTTCTCACACACTTTATGTAAATAACTCATTGTTTTGCATTCTTTTATGGAGAAAGAGACATTTGATGGACTGTGGGTATGCCCAGTGTCATTGGAGAGGTGGCACTATCACCCTCCAATCCATATAATATAATATAATATAATATAATATAATATAATATAATACAATGTAATATAATATAATATAATATAATATAATATAATATAATATGATATGATATAATATAATATTACATACATAACATAATATAACATATCATACAATGCCATTTAATATAATACAATATAATGATAATGATAATGATAATAATAATAATATCCTGATGGCACCAAGTTTTGTGGATAATAATAATAATAATAATAATAATAATAATAATAATAATAATATCATCCTGATGGCACCAAGCTCTGCAGGCTGCAGCCAGGCATTAAACATTAAATTTGGGACTTTTTTCCCAGGTAAACCCTAAAAAATCACCACAAAACCAGGGCACAGAAGGATCTGGAGAACACAGGGATGTGACACTTGTAAAAATGGACATTTTAATTGGAAGTGACACAAAGACACAAGGACAGACAGACATAAAAATCCTGCCTGATTAGCAGGGCCTCTCTCTGTAGCAGGAATGATCTCACAGTCATTTCCTTCAACAATAATCTGAAATAAACCTGGACACCTTTCCCTGCCCCTTTCTCAGGACAAACTATTTAACCAAAGTAAAAAAATCATATTTTAAGGATGTTTAAAGAAGGATTGCAGCGTTCAGGACTGGTTTAGTTGTTGTGAGCACCTTGCACACAACAGCCTGAGGAGCAGCAGAGATAATTCCCCTCCTTTTGGAGCTGGGCTGTTCCCCATCAGCACTGAACAAATGGAACCTGATTGCAAATTTTGGATCCCTTTTATCTCCTTCTCATCTCTTTGAAGAGTGGCACATGAATGACACCAGCCCGCGGATTAATGAGCGCTGGGAAATATTCTTACATTTTTACATTCTTACATTTTTACATTCTTATATTCTTGCACAGGCTGAGAATTTCAGCTGAAAACAGAAAGGGAATTAAAGAGGGAGAAAAAGGGGAGTTCTGGTTTCATTTACAGCTCTAAACTGGGGGGCTCAGAGGGTGAGACAGCCCAGGAATATTTTTTAAGCCAGGACTTGTGGTGTGGTCTCTCCAAGCCAGGACTGGTGGCACAGCAGCTCATCAAGAGCCACAGGAGAAGAGAATGTCAGGAAAATTAATCCACAAACACCAGGGGTTTGTGTCCAAAAAGGAGACAGAGGAGTCATTTTTGACTTTATTCCAATACAGGCAGAGGCCATGGGGCAACCCCTGGGGTCTCTCCAATTTTTGGAGGACGCAACCTCCCTTTTTATCCCAATTTCCAGCCACATTTCCCTTCTCTCTTTCCCCATTTCTGAGGTACTTGAGAGGTTCAGACTTCCCAAAACACCTGATCCCAAAGGTTCCCCTCTAATGTACAACCCTCCCTTTTAATTTTTAATTCTTACAGAATTTAGGAGTTTTTCTTCCCCATTGTTTCTTTGGTCTCTCAATGTCCAATTTAATTTATCAGCAAACCTAGAGTTTATTTGTAAAAGCAAATCTCCTTTTCTATTCATCAATCAGTGGAATCGTTCCCATTGTTTCTTTTCTCTCCCAGTGCTGGTTTTATCCCCCACAGCTTGTTTGGAAAGACAAATCCCCCATTCCTCTCAAGATGCTCAAACCCCTCTCACTCCACAGTCAGTAAATAATGCATTGAAATCCCTCACATGGACCTGAATTATCCCTCCCTAAATTTTCTTTCTGCTGTTTAATGCCCCACTGAAATTTGGACCTCACATCCCAGGCTCTCCCTTTTCCCTGCCCTCAGACAACTTTTACAGCCCAACTCAAAAACTGTTTAATCAAACAATTCATCCTTTGTCGCTTTAATCTCTCCTTGTAAATCAAACCCTCAGTCTTCATCATCTCCCCTGTCCTTCCACAGCAATCCATCCCAGAGCTTCTGTTCCCTTTGGCGAGTTGATAAAAGACAATTTGCAAATATTTGGACGCGTCCTGCGGTTTGCAAATTGGAGCAGCAGCTTTGTTGGGTTGTGCTCTGCTGTTTGCTCTGCCTGTCCCCTGCGTGCTGCTGCTTCCAGCCCTCCCCGGGCTTCCAGCAGGGAAAAGATCAGCAGATAATCAAAATACTGAATACTGAAAAGGTCAACGTGATCCTGAACAGAACCCGAGCTACTCCGATGTATTGGGTATTAAAATTATTGCATCTTGCACTTGTGAGAAAAAGAGCAAAGGCTGGAGCATTAATCCATTCAGGTGTCAAAGGCAGCAGGGGAAAAGGAGAAAAAAACATTCTGAACCATTGATTTCAGCTGATTTCTTGTCCTAAAAAAGGGATTTCCCCTTTTCCATTCCAAGGTAAACATTCAGAATGAAGCAGCCTTACAAAAAACTTCACCAGGGAAGGAATTCTGGCCTGGAATTGAATGAGTCGGAAGATTCTGCTACAAAAAGCTGAAATATTTACTCCAGTGTTGACACCCTCAGGATGCTGCTGGTGCTTCACCCTAAAATGAGCCATGGGAAGAAATGACTTTTCTCCCTGAGGTTTCCACCAGGCAGAGCAGTGGTGATGGTTTTGTTATTCATGCTGAGGAAACAAGGGCTGTGAATGTGCTGAAATTCCTCCAGAGAGCTCCAACAACACAGACACAGGAGCTGCCTTTGCATTGAATACTGAATAAATAAATAAATCACCAATGAGGCAGCGCTGGTGCTGGAAATGTTGCACCCTGTCTTAGGGCAGAGCTGAAGTTCTCCCTGAAAAGTCCAGGCAAAATTCCTTTGCTATTTTTTTAAAAAAAGGGAATAAATATTGCCACACTCTCAAAGTAAAAAAGAAAAAAATTTTTTGCCACTTCAAGCTGTTACAAAAGAGTTGAGGTGTGTACACATCAAACATGAAAATCTCAAAGCATCTCAAGTGCTGGGATTCCAGCTTCTTGTTGCTCATATTTTTCTTCCAGAGAACTGAAACTAATTTTTTTTAGCTGTTGAAACTCACCAAACAAAGTCGATTTTTAAGGTGTTTACAGAGGAGAATTTATCCACAGCTTTTTGGACAGCCACAGGTTCTAAGTGAAATAAAAATGAATGATTCATCCACCAGAAGAGCTGCAGGTTTTCCCACCCTGCAGCAGGGGAGGTGTGATCACAAAAATGTTCTATACAATTCCTTCTTCCAGCCCTGCCCCTTGTTTGAGGGTGTGCAAGGTCAGAAAATGGCATAAATTGAGATTTGACACATTTTTGGGGTGGCAATGATGAAGGGAATTGTGGCAGGACGGATTCAGCCCCTGGGCCTCACATCTGTAACGCCCTGAGGGCTCTGCCAGGGAGTGGAAAGGCAGCAGCAGCAAACCAGGGCTTCATCCATCAATTAATTTGATTTTTCATAATGAATATCTCAGGGAGGGGACAGGAATTACAGAGGAATAAAATTCCACCTGGGACTGAGAGTCTGGGGGAGTTTTGTGAGCTACAGGTTGCTGTTCCCTCACCCAAAAATCCTTGACCCGAGGCTGGGGCTGTTTTTGGGGTCACAAAGTGACAGGATCAGCAAAGATCAGGCTGCTCTGAAGTTTGGCTCCTTAATATTCCTCCTGGATTTTATCTGGATTTTCTAAGCTTATCAGCAAAAGCTGAGGGAGCTTCTCCTTCTCCTTCTCCTTCTCCTTCTCCTTCTCCTTCTCCTTCTCCTTCTCCTTCTCCTTCTCCTTCTCCTCCTCCTCCTCCTCCTTCTGCTTCCTCGTCTTCTTCAACTTCTTTCTTGTTCTTGTTCTCATTCTTCTTGTTCTTCTTGTTCTTGTTCTTGTTCTTGTTCTTCTTCTTCTTCTTGTTCTTCTCCTCCTTCTTCTCCTTCTTCTCCTCCTCCTCCTCTTTCTCCTTCTTATCACTACTACTACTACTACTACTACTACTACTACCACTATTATTATTATTATTATTATTATTATTACTATTACTATTATTATTATTACTTCAGAATCTCATTCCTGAAAATGGGATTTAGGGGACACAACCAGGAGCCCCCATGCTGAGCACCCAGGCCTTGGACACATCCATGGACCCAGGGGCAGCCCCAGCTCCTCTGGGAATTCCATCCCAGCCCCTCACACCCTCCCAGCCAGGAATTCCTTCTCCAAATCCCATTTAAATCTTCCCTTTCCCAGTTTGAACCATTCCCTGTGTCCTGTCCCTCCATCCCTTTGTCCTCCATCCCTCTCCAGCTCTCCTGGAGCTCCTTTAGGGGCTCTGAGCTCCCCCTGCATCTTCCTCTTCTCCCCATGGACCCAGGGGCAGCTCCAGCTCCTCTGGAAATTCCATCCCAGCCCTTCACCACCCTCAAACCAGGAATTCCCTCCAAAATCCCCCCTAAACTTCCCTTCTATCCCTTTGCAAACTGAAACCATTCGTGGTCAGAACCCCAGCAGAGTTTCGTCCCTTCAGCTGGTTCCTCTCCACATTTTTCTTTGTTAGAATATAAAAAATGAAAGATAAAAAAAAGCCACATTCTCCTGATCTGTGCTTGCCTTTGATGCTTTGATTTAAATCTCATCCCCCTTCACTCCCCAGATAACGACTCATTAATTGTTTCTTTCTGGAAATCAGGCTTAAATAAAAGTGGATGCAGACACAATAAATTTCCAGATAAGAAGATATCCTTAATAAAACCCTGGGTGGCAACGATGTTCCCGTATTAAATTCACAGCATCTGTTTAATAAACAATCTTCTCCTCCCTCCTCTTTTCCAAATGTTGCTCCAGGAGATCTTTTTATGGAGGATAATTTTTGATTTTATGGTGGGACTGTAAACAGGCAGGGAAAGCAATATTTTAGATTATTCCTCGTGCTGGGCTCCACAGAGCCCTTCACTAAAACCTGGTGCCCTTTTCCAGCTTGAAAATTGAAATTTGGGGAATTTTCTTTTCCATTTTCCCCAGGATTGGTGTTGCACAAAGAAAAGTTGGGATGGGACAGCAGCACCAAGGGAATAAAACAGGAACAGGGCTAAAAATCCCTGTGAGCCAAAATCTTTAATTCTGGGGGAAAATAACTCTGGGGAAAGGATGATTATATATTAATTTAATTTAATTTAATTTAATTTAATTTAGTTATAAATATATTTGGGCTTTTCACTCATGAGGGAGCAATTTTATGGCTTTAAAAATGCCAAAAAATGGAGTTTTGTTCCAAACCCTAATGTGATAGGAAATAGTGATTTTCTATCACAGTTTTGGGGTAAAACCACTGAATTACCACCCAGTCTTAAACAGGGTCCTAAATCAAGAGCCAGGAGTTATTCCCAAGGATCATTGTTGTGAATAGGGAAAAAATAAAAGAAAATTGAGATATTAATTGGTTTTATTTTTATTGTTTGATTGAGGAGGGAATTAGGAAGGGAAATGTCCTGGCAGAATCCTATGGAACTGAAAGGAAATGAAGAAAAAAAATAAAATCTCTGTGTAATGTAATATACATATATATAGATCTATATATAATATATAATATGTTATATGCTATATGTTATTTGTTATATGTTATATATTATATGTTATATGTTATATATTATATATTATATGTTATATATTATATATTATATGTTATATATTATATGTTATATATTATATATTATATATTATATATTGTATATTATATAGACGTATGCAACTTCATATTCACTGTCAAGTTTGAAAAAAAAATGAAACCATGTTTTATTTACAAAATAACTTGGATATTTCAGCAGTTTTAACAGAAGTCAACCCAAAAAGTGCAGATATTTGGAAATTTTGAACAAAAATGTCTCCTTTAAAAAATTTTAGAGCTCAAATTTATGCATGATCATGTTTACATCAACATTTTTCCAGTTTCAGTGCTCCTCTTAAACCTTTTCCCATCATTAATTTGCGTCTGGGGATTCCATGAGAAAAGAAGGAGAAAAAAACCCACAAAAACCCAATGGCTGCTCATAACTTTGCAATTTGTTGTGGTTGTTAGCAACCTGAAAGAAAAATCCATTTCCTTATTGACAGTTTTCTTTCTCCCCAGCGTGGATATTCTGCTTTATTGCCAGCGGTTTGTCCTTTGTGGGCTCTTGCATTGATTTTTCTGGTTTTGGTGAGGGTGAAAAACATCAGGTTTGGGAAACCAGCATGAAATATTGCATTAAAAACACCATAAACCCATTAATTTTTGGGAAACCAGCATGAAATATTGCATTAAAAACACCATAAACCCATTAATTTTTGGGAAACCAGCATGAAATATTGCATTAACAACACCGTAAGCCCATTAATTTTTGGGAAACCAGCATGAAATATTGCATTTAAAATGCCATAAAGCCAGGCCATGCTTTGGGGACAAGGCTGGATTTGTACAATATTTCTAAGGAGAGAAATTAGGAGGCTATTTAAGAATATTTGAAAATCAAAGAGAAGCATTTATCCAAGGCCTGGACAGCTGCAATTCCCTGAATAATCAGGAAATGCACAGCCACAATCCATGGCACCTGAATTCCCTGGATATTCACCCCAGGTATTTAAAGTGTGATTTTTCATAATATTCTAAACTAAAAATGCTCATTTCTGCTTAAAGCTCACCTGGTGATTTGAAATTCAGATGGAATTTTTTCCTTTGGCCTAATTTTGTCCATCTGGTGCAAAAGACCACAGGATTTTGCTCCTCAGCCATCTCAATAATCCCATTTTCTCCCATTTTCAAATCCATTTTTCCTGTGGCTTCATGCAGCTTTTTCTTCCTGAAATACTGACTTTTCCCCTTTAAAAAACCACAGAAGATAACAAAATCTTTCTTGCATTTGGCATCATTTGGCATCAAAACATTTCTATTCCGTTTCCTACCTTTTGTTTGTTGTTAAATAAATCCAAGGGGTTACATCCTCTATTAACAATTACAAGAAGTGAATGCACTAAGAGCTGAGTTCAAATCACTTCAAAAATTTACCAAAATGTACCAAATTTCAAACACCAGAGTGTTTGAAAAGGATTTTCAAATTCATTTTTCCTGTAGCTGGAATTGGAAACATTTTCAAATTTGTTTTTCCTCTGGCTGCATGCAGCTTTTTTTCCTGAAACAATGATATTTTTTTCCTTAAAAAATACAGAAGATAATAAAAAAGAACAAAAATATTTCTTGCATTTGGCATCAAAACATTTCTATTCCATTTCCTGCCTTTTGTTTGTCGTTCAATAAATCCGAGGGGTTACATCCTCCATTAACAATTACAAGAAGTGAATGCGCTAAGAGCCGAGTTCAAATCACTTTAATAATTTACCAAAATTTACCAAATTTCAAGCACCAGAGTTTTGAAAAGGATTTTCAAATTCATTTTTCCTGTGGCTGGAATTGGAAACATTTTCAAATTAATTTTTCCTGTGGCTTCATGCAGCTTTTTTTTCTTGAAATACTAATTTTTTTTTCTTAAAATACAGAAGATAAAAACCTTTCTTAGATTTGGCATCAAAACATTTCTATTCCATTTCCTGCCTTTTGTTTGTCGTTAAATAAATCCGAGGTGTTACATCCTCTATTAACAATTACAAGAAGAGAATGCGCTAAGAGCCGAGTTCAAATCACTTTAATAATTTACCAAAGGAAAGCAGGAAGCATAAACAAATTATAATGAAACGCTTGTTAATGAATTCACATCCCAGAGCTCTTGTTCCCACTCCTGAGCAATTCCTGCTCTGTTTTACTTAGAGTGATGAAAATTAAACATTATCACACCTCCACCTCTCACCTCCAAATTAAAGTATTAATGAGCTGTGCTTGTTTCTTCTCCTCCTGATGATTTTAACATCGTTTGACCTGGATACTTCTGGAAGTCTCAGAGTGGAGAAATCTCATTTCTGTCATGTCAGCAAAGCAGAAGGGACAGGCACTCATCAGAGCAAGGCATTTGTGTCAAAAAGAAGGGAAATGAAAGCAGATTAACAAAGAATCCCAGGTGAAAAATTGTTTTTAAAATAATTCAATTTTTTATTATTTAATTATTTAAATTATTCATTTAATGATACAATTATTTAAATTATTATATATTTAAATATTTAAATAATTTCCTATAAACTGCATAATAAATTTAATATAAATTATATCATTTTAAATAGATAATTTAAAAAATGTTGAGCACCAAAATGGCAATATTAGTCCCTCCCACGTGCGCGAGCATAATCCACCCTCAACTCCAGCGGCGGTCCCTTGTCACGGACATATTTTGTGAAAAATCATTAGGATCTTTTCTCCCAAGAAGCTGGGAGTTTCATCCTCTCCATGTTTTTCTGCTTTGGAATGTGATTTGGAGAATTGTAAATGTGAGTTGTTTTTACTTGATGACCAATCACAGTCCAGCTGTGTCGAGGCTGTGAGCAGTCACAAGATTTTATCATCCTTTTTCCTTTTCCTTTCCTTTTTCCTTTCCTTTTTCCTTTCCTTTCCTTTCCTTTCCTTTCCTTTCCTTTCCTTTCCTTTCCTTTCCTTTCCTTTCCTTTCCTTTCCTTTCCTTTCCTTTCCTTTCCTTTCCTTTCCTTTTTCCTTTCCTTTCCTTTTTCCTTTCCTTTCTCCTTTCCTTTCCTTTCCTTTCCTTTCCTTTCCTTTCCTTTCCTTTCCTTTCCTTTCCTTTCCTTTCCATGAAATCCTTCCTTCTATTCTTTTAG
The DNA here is from genome assembly GCF_028551555.1 of Melozone crissalis. Taxonomy (NCBI): domain Eukaryota; kingdom Metazoa; phylum Chordata; class Aves; order Passeriformes; family Passerellidae; genus Melozone; species Melozone crissalis. Next base: position 334,774 of record NW_026536006.1, read on the forward strand.
TATACTTTTAATAGATCATTTTATTTTAATACAATATATATCTTTAAATAATAAATCAGCTTTCTGGAACATGGAGTCAAGATTCTCATCTCTTCCCTCATCCTGGGACCACCACACTCCCTCCCACCATTCCCCAAACCCAAACTGATGCTCTGAATAATGCAAAAAATGAAAAAACGACAGGAAACCAGACAGATCTGACAGCCAAAAAAAAAAAAAAAACAAACAATCTCTGTATTAATTTTCAATAGAATCCTGTCCCTCATTTGAATTTGGCAGCTCAGCTTTTCCACGGAGCACGTAAATAATAAACACAGGCTGCTTGATCTGCCTCTGCAATCTCCTGCCTCCTCAAAAAAACAAATTAGAGCTAAAAAAAATTTCCCTATTTAGCAATGAAATGACAGCAGATCCTGTCAGGGGTGTGACACTGCCACCTTCCCTCGTTTGTCACTCCTGGGGCTGCGTCAGCACCCCCAGAGCCACCTGTGATTAACAAAAATCAATATTGCTTTGCAAAAAAGGCCAAAATGTACATTCCTAAATTTCCTCCAGCTGAAAGAATTTAGGAATGTGCATTTTTCCTGAGGAGGGAGAGGAATGAGGGATTTATGTTTCCAAACAAGCTGTGGGGCTGCTGGGAGATAAAACCAGCACTGGGAGAGAAAAGAAACGATGGGAACGATTCCACTGATTGATGAATGGAAAGATATATTTGCCTTTACAAATTAACTTTAGGGTTGATGACAAATGAAATTGGACATTGAAAGGTGAAACAATGGGGAAACCCCCTAAATTCTATAGGAATTAAAAATGAAAAAGGAGGGTTATGCATTAGAGGGGAATCTTTGGGATCAGGTGTTCCCAGAAGTCTGAAACTCTCAAGTACCTCAGAAATGGGGAAAAACCCTTAAATTCCATAAGAATTTAAAAATTACAAGGGAAATTTATACATTGGAGAGAAATATTCAGTATCAGATGTTCTGGGAAGTCTGAACCTCTCAAGTACCTCAGAAATGGCGAAAGAGAGAAGCTGGGAAACTGGGATAAAAATATGGGGTATAAACAAGAATAAAATACAAATAAAGCTAATAATTCCATTTTACAGTTTATAACTATCTATATCTACATGCAGAAAAAAAAAAATAAATAAATCCTGCTTGTAAAACCCGGAGAGCTCAGGGGTCTCTGCTCTCCAGCTGAAGGGTTCAAAGCCAATTTCTGTTAACAGCCACTTAAAGCTCATTTCCATTCCGAAGCCATTAGGAACGGCGGGCAGGGACAAGCTGTGACACGGAATCAGTGGCAGAGGTGAAAATTACCTTGGAAATACCTACAAGAATCACGGTGGCACTACATTGTCCCTAAGTGGGTAATTCAGTTTATCATGTCTGTGAGTCCTTTGATTCCCTTTATGTGCGTGGATTTTTGCTCCTGGCATCAGGATGCTCAGGACTCAGGACCTGAATTTCTTTGTAGCTGTTAATTCAGCTCTAATTAACTATTATCTCTTAAGCTTTGAAGTTGACATCATTTTTAGTTGTTGGACTTTCTGTTTTGCTGGCATCATAATGCAATTTTGGAAAGTTCGGTCTTTTGTGAGAAGTAAAATCCATTTTTACTCACATCTGGATATACGCATTCAATCTTTTTTTACTTGAAAAGGATTTAAACGATTCTCAGTTTTGATGCAGAGAAAATAAGAGACCTATTCACATTATGGAGACGAAAAGAAATTAAAATGAATTCCTGGAAATGTGTGGGGTTTTCCCATGTGTGGGGAAACGGATTTCAGTAATTTCCAAGGGATTGAGTGAAGGAATCTGAGCACATGGTCCTTGTTTTGGTGGTAAATTACACTCAATTCCTAATCAATACTGTTTATTTTGCCGGCTTTAATGCAAGCACTGGTTTATGTCCTGCTGTAATCTCCTGGTAGTTCTTTAGTTTTACACTGTCTGGTGAGTAATTCTGATTGAGATCTGCCTGTTATCTATTTCTGCTTTATAAAGAATTCCTTTTTACAAACAGATCTGTTTTACCACTGGAACTTGAGGAACAAATTCCTTAAATTTAAACTTTTGCCAAGATCTGAGGTTAAGGAATGATTTCCCTCTGTTTAAATCCCTTTCTGTGAAGGAGTTTGAATACACAAATTTGTCTTTTCTGCCCCTCAGACATGGCAGAAAAGCTTCTTTAATAAACTCTGTCTGTCAGATTTCAAAGCTGGGGGCTCCAATCCCAGGAATTTTATTTATCTGTGTTCTGTGACCTGAAGTGCTTTGAGAATTAGCTAAAGAAAAAGGGAAAAAACGGGAAAAAAAGAAAAAAAGGATACAGCCAGCCCATAAATTAATGTTAAATGCACAAGGACCCACATTAAACAGATATAATAATAATAATAATAATGTTATATTTAATACATGATAACATTATATATTAAATTATAATTATTATAATTATAGTAATAATATAATTATAATTATAATAAACAGATATCTTTGTACATAAACAGGCCTCCAACTGTAACACAAATGGGAAGAAAAATAACTCCATGTCAGCTCTGTGTTTCCAGCAGGATGCTGTGGTGCTCTGCACTAATTAACCACTTCATTAATGCCTGGAATTGATGTAAGTGACCATCCCACTGACAAAGATGAAACACAACTTGCAGGAGTGGTTCCTGACAGAGGACAGGAGATCATTATCAAATTACAGAAAACAATGGCATAAATCAGAGGAAATGCAATTTCCATCCCCTGCTCGTGCCTGGAGGCCCATTTCACCTTTCTGGGGAAATATTTCCAGCAGCAGGGTCAGGATCTGGATTTTCCCACTCCCAGGAATGGTTTTTCCAATGCTGTGGTTGAACTGAACCTGATGGAAGGGATTTACAAGGAATTATTTTTGTGTTGCTCAGCGCTCACAGGTCATGCAACTCTCTCCACAATCCTGCATCTCAAACAAAAGTAAATAGTATCTGAGGCCCAAGCTAAGAAATTATACTTAATTCTACAACACTAAAAATGCCAACAAATGCTAATTATTATTTTAAGTTTCTCTTGGAATAAACTTTATTAATGATTGCTTCCTCCGCATGCAAATTTTTATGACTTTCCCACTGTAATTAAATTAGCATTGTTTATGCTTTGGAGTATTTAAAGTCTGAAATTACAGGCAATAACTATAAAATAGAGTGATAATTAATGATGATAACTCACTCCTGCAGAAACTGGGCTGATGCTTTCGCAGTTACGACACTTTTTATTCCCAGCAGCTACTTTATGGTACTTGAAATTACTTAGCAATTCTCCTGAGCTAATTTTTTATTGCTAGGCAAAAACTTTCCAGAGTGGAGGGGTAGAAATTTGGTGCTCACCTTTGGGGTGTTGGAGTTTCTGGTCATTTCTGGACTCCTGGAGTTTCTGGTCATTTCTGGAGTTTCTGGTCATTTCTGGAATTTCTGGTCATTTCAGGATTTCTGGAGTTTCTGGTCATTTCAGGATTTCTGGAGTTTCTGGTGGTTTCTGGATTTCTGGAGTTTCTGGTCATTTCAGGATTTCTGGAGTTTCTGGTGGTTTCTGGATTTCTGGAGTTTCTGGTCATTTCAGGATTTCTGGAGTTTCTGGTCATTTCTGGATTTCTCTGTCTGAGACACTGCAACACAGCAGAGAAGCGGATTTGATGTGTCCAGACACTTGGGGGGAGGATTTATCATGGAATTCTGGAATATTTTGCGCTGGAAAGGACCTTAAATCCCATCCAGCGCTGCCCCCTCCATGGGCAGGGGCACCTTCCACCATCCCAGGGTGCTCCAACCTGGCCTTGGGCACTTCCAGGGATCCAGCGGCAGCCACAGCAAATCTGGGAATTTTATGTTTTGTGCTGCTCCTGACCCTCTGTGGTTTCACCCAGGGAAAGCTCTGCTCATTCCCAGCCAAGCCCAGAACTTCCCTCAAGAAAACTTCAGTCAACAACAACAACAACAAACAGCACCAAAAGTTGGTGGGAAGCACAAACCTAAATCCTCCTTGTTGTAAGAGCTGGCGCAGCACCTAAATCTTCCCGAGGTTTTTTTTGTGTTTTAGCATGGAACAAAGCTCTAAATCACAGCCACCACAGTAGAATTGGTTTTGCCTTTTAAAAAATGGGGCCTCATCCACCACAAATTCGAGGGCGAGGGCTCAGCATGGCAGCAGCGGCAGTTGAGGGATGACTTGAGGGAAAAATCTATTAACTCTCCGAGCTCCACATTCCTGAAAATCAGATTGTTTGGTGCTGGGTGCCCAGAGCAGCTGTGGCTGCCCCTGGATCCCTGGAAGTGCCCAAGGCCAGGTTGGAGCACCCTGGTCTATGGAAAGTGGGGGACCCATGGTGGGACTGGATGGGTTTGAGGCCTCCTCCAACCTCAAACATTCCAGGATTCCATGGGCAGGTTCAGATGGGACTTTGAGAAGAAATATTGGGAGAGGGGCTGGGATGGAATTCCCAGAGCAGCTGTGGCTCTCCCTGGATCCCTGGAAGTGCCCAAGGCCAGGTTGGAGCACTCTGGGATGGTGGAAGGTGCTCCTGCCATGGCAGGGGTGGCACTGGGTGGGATTTAAGATCCTTTCCAACCCAAACCACTCCAGGATTCCATGTTAAATCCCTCTAACAGTGAGAACCGAGCGCTGCTGTCAGAGCTGGAGGTGCTGGGCTCAGGCTGCTCACCCAGCCAGCAATCTGTGCTGCTCCTGCTGCTCAGGAAGGATTTAAATCCAATTAAAGTGCCCGTTCTGCTGGCAGTGCCTGCGCATTTCCAGCACGCCCCTGGTCGTGGCACCTCAGCTCCTGTTCCAGGAAACCTCTCCAAGCTCAGCCAGGTCACTCCACGTCCCTCCAGCCAATTCTTTGAGGAGCTCTCGGAGACCTCCACTTTTGCAAAAGTACTTTCTTGGCAGCTAACAGGGCTCTGAGGAGACATCCCTCCTCATTAGAGCATAGATCTTCCTTCTGACACCCCTGAACTTTTTGTGGTTGGTTTCAAAGTCCTGCAGGCTCAGGAGAGAGGAAAAATCTCAACCTTTATGTGCCAAGGGAGGAACATTTTAAGCTGCTGCTGCCGCCTTGCTTTTCAGCTGGACACACACAAAAAAAACCCCCAAACTAAAATCAAAAACGTTCTGGCCAAATTGTTCTACTTGACGGTAGCCAGAACAAAATGAGCTGAAATTTTCTCCTTATGGATAACCAGGAAAAAAATGAGCTGAAATGTTCTGCTTATGGATAAACAGACTGAAGTCAGATTAAATATTCTGCTTATGGATAACCAGACCAAAATGAGCTGAAATGTTCTGCTTATGGATAACCAGAAAAAAATAGTTGAAATGTTCTGGTTATGGATAACCAGAAAAAATGAGTTGGAATGTTTTGGTTATGGATAACCAGACCAAAATGAGCTGAAATGTTCTGCTTATGGATAACCAGAAAAAATGAGTTGAAATGTTCTGGTTATGGATAACCAGACTGATGTGAGATTAAATATTCTGCTTTTGATAACCAGGCTGAAATGAGCTCATGGTAGAACATAGGAGGTGAAAACATCACAGCTGATCCAGGTGTGTGGATGTGGCACTGAGGGACAGGTTTAGGGGTGGATTTGGCAGTTTGATGGTTGGACTCAACCATCCCAAGGGCTTTTTTTCCAGTGTAAAAAATTCTGGGATTCTAAGAAGTCAAGCTCAAGAGACTCCTGTGCTCTCTAGCTGCCCAAGGTCGAGACAATTAATCCCAAAAACGACAACACCACTGACCCACGAACATTTCATCTTTGCCATCACCAGCCACAACAACATTTCCAAGGCTTGGATTCCTCATCCTGTGGCTGTCCAGTGACCTTCAGAGCCTCTGGAGGAGGAGGAGGAGGAGAGGACACGGAGATTTAGTGCTGAGCAGCCGCTGCAGACGTGGGCAGGCAATTACAGCTCCTGGGAACATCGATGGAGCAGGGCACTGATCCAGAAAAGCGCTCAAGCACGTGCTTAACTTTAAGAGCTCCTTCCTCCCCTGGCCTGATCCTGCAGCATTTTAGAGGGAGAGTAAAAATTCCAGCAAGGAAAAAAAGCTCTTGGTGCTGGCCCAGTGAGCGTGAGGTGATTTAGAGTGAAGGGAATTGTCACAACACTCTCTCGGTTGTTTACAGGTCAGCCTGAAAATCCCTCGTTGTGAGGAGGAAGAATCAATAGAAAACTCCTGCCCGTGGCAGCAGATCAAGGGAACTACAGGAACTACAGGAAAAACACCTTTAATTGGTGTTAAGGCAGCTCAGCAGCTCCTGAACACGACAGATGTGCGATATTAAAAATAATTTTCTGGTTTTGCACGTGTGGGGTTTTGCTGTAGGTATCCAAGGGCTCCCAGGAGGTTCAGCCTCATAATTCACGTGGGGGATGCTGGTGTGAGTGCACCAAAGTCTCCCTGTGTCTGCTGAAGTGCCTGATGGATGGGTTCTGGGAATTCCAGATTTTGGAAGCGTAATTTCTTGTAGCCAAGGGTTTATTTATGGGCTTGGCACTAAAAGCAGAGACAGACCAAGCTGAAATAGCACAGACTTGGACAATGGGATCAGAAAGTAAAAGGGTAGAAACCCCAATTTCTCCTGAGCTCTTCATCCCCCAGCACCAGGGAGCTGCATCCACGTCCTTGCCAAACCTTTGGGATATAAAATATGGACACACACAGAGGTTTTTATTTTCTCCTTGGAGAATTTATGTTCCGTTACATCCCATTATGGTTTTTTTTTATTTTTTTTTTCAGCTGAACATTTAAATGTTGTTGGATCAGTGATCATTAAACCGAGCCCCTTTTTATTCAGCAAGGTTGGGATCTTTGATCCCCCCCAATGCCTCTCGCTGCGAGCCAAAGCCTTTTATAATGCTGGTAAATTATTACTTTCCTGCCCTGAGTTTTAATTAAATATATGGAGTCAGCAGGTGTCAAATCACAGCTCCCATATCAGCCACAATTTCTACATGACACTGCACCTTCCAAAAGTCAGGAGCCATCCATCCTAAAAACAAAACAAACTCATTATTCTGCCCATTTGTGATTGAAGAAATGGCTTTTTTATTTCATTTTTCTGTCCAGAAGGGCTCGACCACTGGAACATATCAACTCACGATGCTGCCGTGCTGCACTTTCGATTTGTTGATGATATTCTGAAACAAACACTTCTCAATTTGGAAATTTCCTGCAGAACCCTTTTCCTTCAGCCATCCATTAATCAAAGGAAGTCGTAGCAATTTTCTTTTTTTAGCGGTTTTACATTTTACACATCCTCAGGGGTTTCAGGCAAAGGAGCTGTGCCTGGAATCACATACACACAAATGGAATTTCTCCTTCCAACCCTTTAGGAAACCATATGCTGCAGTGGAGGGAGGGGAGGCAGCAAGAGCCACTTCCAAATATTAAAATTAAACTACAAAAAGCCAATTTTCAGCAGGGAGAGCAAACAGAATTTGTTACTGCCACATGGCTGTGTTTCTTTACACTGCATGAAGTGGGAAACAATTCCACCTCTACAAGCTGGATAATGGGCTAATGATAATTTGCTAATTAAACCAATCCAGTTGCCCTACACGCCAAGTTGGGCAAAATTGTGACAAACACCCAAAGTTGTCCTTGTCCTTTTCTGCTTTGCTGCTCAGCTAATTCCTACAGGACAATCTCCTCTCCCACCCCTTTTGCAGAGGATTTTTATGAGGAAAAATAAAAAAAAATAAAAATTGTTCCTCCTTCTGGAAAATCACATTCAGTAAACATTGGGATTTTGGTTGGAGTGGGGCCATTCATGCCATAAATATTTATTAATCACTTATTAATTACTTTATTAATCATTAATCAAACTAGTAGCTGCTGGGAATCCCTCAGTGCAGTTGTCTTTGCACATGAGATGGGTGTGAATTCCACTTACCTGTGGCTAAGAATGCTGGAAATTAAATCCCTTGGAAATAATTATTTCCCTTGGAAAAATAATTTTTTCCGACCCCCCCTTCCCCCCCCAAGTTTCAACAGGTAAATTTTTGCTTTTCTAAGAGTTTCTTCCCAGGACAAAATCCACATTTTGTGATGTTTTATTTTGCTTTTCTAAGAGTTTCCTCCCAAGACAAACCCAACATTTTCTGATATTTTATTTTGGATGCTTCATCCTTCTTCCTGAAAGGATTCAAGGGAAAATCATCAATGATTTTCTGATCTGATCCCTGTCAGGTGTCAGAGCTACAAAGCACCTTTTTCCATTTTTTTCCACATTTTTCCTATTTTCCCCTCCAATTCCTGAACACTTTCACTTGGCTTTCACCCCCTCTCAGAGAAAGCAGAGCATTGTAACACCCAGAAGGAAAATCAAGATATGACAAAGCCCTTCTTCAAAAGACATGAGTGCACTTCAATTAACTCGCGGATTTTGCCGCACTAATTGTTCCCATTATGTTAATATCATAATTGCTGCCATTTTCTTACATAATCCTGCTCCTCCTCACAGAAAAAGGAGAGGAAAGGAGCTTCAACATGCCCTGAGAAGTTCTCAAGGCATGAGAACAGGGGGTACAGTTAATTTGGGAGCAGTTTTTGCCAGAGTCAGGTGAAGCAATTCAAGGTTTTAATTCTTTGTTAAGTTCAGGAAGCCAAGCTTTTAAAATCATAATTAAACAATGCCTCCACCCCCCAAAAAATGGCCTGTCAAGAATAGACATTCTGAGCAGACATTACAGTGAATTTTTCTGCAATGGAATTGCTAATGGATTAATAATTGGGGTGATTGCTTAATAGGAGAGCGCTGGATATTTATAGGATTGGTAACAGCACAAGGTTTGGAAAGGAAGTCTGGTTAATGATCCCTTCTCAGAGCTGAGGTACAGGCAAAGGTGCTGTGCAAATGTTGCTGGGAGTTTGTCTCTCATCCTTTTTCCACTCTTTTCCTACCCTGGAGTGTGGAAGATGTGCCCAGAGTGATGGGAGTGGGGCACAGAACTCATTGATAGGGTTTGGTACCCAAATTCCTTCTCTGCTGCAGGATTTAAGGCTGGATTCTGTAAGGTGCTGATGGGGTTGTGTGGTATTTTCTGGGGTCCCTGTTGTTGGAAGGAATTGAGAATCTGACTCCATGTTCTTAGAAGGCTAATTTATCATTTTTTGATATTTTAGTAAAGAAATGCTATACTAAAACTATACTAAAGAATACAGAAAGGGTACAGACAGAATGTTAGAAAGATAATAATGAAAAACTTGTGACTCCTTCCAGAGCCTTGACACAACTTGACCTTGATTGGTCATTAAGTAAAACAATTCACATGAAACTAATCAAACAATCACCAGTTGATAAACAATCTCCAAACACATTCCAAAGCAGCAAAACACAGGAGAAGCAAATCAGATAATGATTGTTTTCATTTTTCTCTGAGGCTTCTTACCTTCCCAGGAGAAGAAATCCTGGGCAAAGGGATTTTTCCAGAAAAAGTGACGATGACGGGGTTGTGCTTCAGGAATTGTGACCTGTACTCATGATATTTTATGAAAAATCCTTTTGCTGGGATTTTTTCCCTCCTGAGAAGCTGAGAAGCCTCAGAGGAAAAGAAAAACAATAATTATCTGCTGCTGTGGAATGCAACAGGTGCATCTTTGATTGGTCCATGTTGATTGTTTTTAATTAATTGGCAATCACAGTCAGCTGGCTCGGATTCTGTGAGACTCACGAGCTTTTGTTATCATTCCTTTGTATTCCTTTCAAGCCTTCTGATGAAATCCTTTCTTCTATTCTTTTAGTATAGTTTTAATATTTAATTTTTTAAAATATAATATATATCATAAAATAATAAACCAGCCTTCTGAAACATGGAGTCAAGATTCTCATCTCTTCCCTCATCCTGGGACCCCTGAGAACACCAGCACATTGACCTGCTTGGGAATATCACAATTCCAGGGCCAGAGCCCCTTGGAGCCAAGCTCTGCAGGCTGTACAGGGATCAGAGCCATTGTGAATCTTGTCCCTTTCAGGTTTTATGACCACATCCTTTTATTCTTTTTAATCTTCCCGGAATAAAAGGGATGGGGAAGCGGGGGGAGGAGAGGAAATGATCTTATTACTACTCCTAAAAGTGGCTTTGTAGCTGAGAGTAAGAACCTCAGTGAAACGGGAATGGGACAATAAATTGTCTGTGCTTGTTCCTCGCTGGCCTTTATTTTCATTAAACATTCACAGGCACCACTGCAGTTACTTAAATCAACATGATGACCCACTTTAAAAAGATCAGCTAGAAGAAAATATACCTTTAATTATATTCAGTGATGGCTTTATAAACTTTATGGAGTGAGTAAATGTCTTCATGTGCGTTTGAGGCTCCCACATGAGCAGAGAGTATGGTGAGGGGTGTCTGGGCATCCTTTGTGTATTTGCCTTAAAACAGCTTTGCACCCAAGTTACACCTCAGGGAAAACAACTTCCTATGTGGGTTTTAATTAGGCACATCCTGCACTATAAACAATGAACTTTGGGGAAATCATGTCCCCACCAAGCTGGTGATGCAATTTTCCTATGGGGGCCAGGATTTCATAGAAACCATAAAATTTTCACAGCAATTTCAGTGTCTGAAATTCTTCTGACTCTGAGGAAATTCCAGATAAAAGTTCAGCACCTGCAGTGCCTTCACTGGGAATATCCGTGTGGCATTTTTTCTTGGAAAAGCCCCAGCAGAGCATTCCTAACCCAGAAAAGAATTTGGGTCAGGTAATTAACTTGAATTGCAATTGAATTCATCCAGAGAAGCCGCACATCCTCTCGTGGCTGACACCCCTTCCCTGGGGATGCAGAATGGGAATTACCCAATCACTTCCCAACTGGGAATTACCCAATCACTTCCCATTCCTCCGCCAGTCCCTTCACTGCATTCAGGAACCAAACAAAGGAGCAAACAACCACTAATCCAATTTGTCTGTGATGAGAAGGGCAACAAGCTCAGGTCTGTCTTAATATTTTCTGTCCCCACTGAACTTCCAAAATTGTCTGAAGCACCATCTCCCCTTCGTTTTTTGTTTTATTTTGGCTCCCAGGCAGCCTGATTTCATTATGACAACTGCTATTTTATCCAAGTATTAAGAATCTGTGTTTGCTGCGTGACAACATTAATTTCATCAGCCAGTAACAAGCATCATAAAATCAGTTTGCAGTAGCTCTTTCTTGGCAGCTTGATAATCCACGCTGCAGAAATGAGATGTTCTCTGGGGCTCCTTTTCAGTGCTAATGTAGTGCATGAATGCAGAGCTTTTATTTGTAGTGCATTTTAGAATCAGGCAAAGATATTATTTGGCATCAGGCAGCACAAAGTGCTCCTAGTTCTGGTCTGCTCCTGTTCCTGTACAGCACTAAATCTCCCCTTCCTAAGGCATCATCATTCCCTGCTGTAATAAATGCTAAAAAACAAATGAAAAAGAAAAATTCAAGTACAGCAGAGCTGAACTTTTGGAGATGGATTGCAGCAGCGCTTTAACTCGCACTTCAGTTTCGCACAAATTGCTTTCAATTTTACCTGCTTTGCATTTAGGAAAAAAAAGAAAACCACCCCAAAATTCCCATTTCTCTTGCAGATGCAAGGGCTGCCCCCACAGAGGCAGATTGGTTCCTGTCATCTGGGTTTGCTGCTGCAAACTCTGTTAGCAACCCCTGGCAGCTCCAAATGAAGCTGCACGAGGGAGAGCTCTCAATAGGAATCGATTTGCAGCACAAAATGCCTGATTTGCAGTTTTATGGCTTAAAACTCCTTAACCACCCTGATTTATTGTTATTTAGGAGGGAAAGGCTGGGGGGTGGTTGATTCTCCTGATTCGGGCTTTTTAAGTTTTATTGGTGGTGATTGCTTTCAAATATTAAATGTAGAACAATGCTGTTAAATGTCAAACGAGTCTCAATAATTTCTGCATCCCAATCTCACGTGGGAATTTGCATCGTATGCAGGATTTTTCCTGGTAAATGTCATGATTCTCCTCACATTCCCTCAAGTGTGATTCAAGATACCCAAAGTGTATTTCAAGCTGCCCAAGAAGGGAAAAGTGAACCCCAGGGGCTGCTCAAGGTCATGAAACTGAATTTAATTATTGAATATATTTATAAATAATGGTGGCCATGGAATGTGACGGAGGTGGCTGGATTGCTGTGTGGGACAGCTGTTCCACAGCCATAAAGTTGTTTTAGTGGAGGGGAATAATTTGGTGAATTTAAAGCAAATTTAAGGTAAATTTAGGGTAAATTGTCTCCTTTCCTGAGGCTCAGTTCCAACAGAACCAAGCTGGTGCAGCCTGGAGTGACTGAACAGAGGCTGGAACAGAACTGACAGGGAAGGCTTCAAATTAACTTCTTGTTCCTGTTGTTGGTGGGGATTTCATCCAAATTTCATTGGCAGCAGCAGAAGTTTTCTCTCTTTTTGCTCAGGCACAGAGCAGCAGCCACACGGAGCTGTGCAGAGCAGGAATGCAGGAGGGGTTTGGGAATCCAGGTGAGGTTTTGGAATTCAGGGGGATTTTTAGGATCCAGATGTATTTTTGGAATCCAAGTTATTTTCAGAATCCAGGTGTATTTTTAGAATCCAGGTGTATTTTTGGATCCTATATTATTTTCAGAATCCATGCTATTTTTGGAATCCAGGTGTATTTTTGGAATCCAGGTGTATTTTTGGAATACAGGTGTATTTCTGGAATCTATGTTATTTTCAGAATCGAGATGTATTTTCAGAATCCAGGTGCATTTCTGGAATGCAGGTGGGTTTTTGCACTCTCCTTTGGGAAGGAATCATCAGCAGCTTCTGAGATTTGACCTCACATTGCTGACACCAGGGGTTTTCTGGTGAGGTTTGGGTTACAATCACTTGTAGGCAGTTTTCTTATAAAACACAAAACTCTTCTACTCTTATGTGGTGCGAACAACATAAAAGATTTTTTTATTTCCTCCTGCTTTTAATTTTGAGGTTATTCATTGCTGCCTTTCAGTGCTGCCCAATATCCATCTGTTCATCCTCATTCAAGTGCCTTTTCTCCTTAAAGCGGGCATGAGAGACGATTGATTAAAATCTCTGCATTTTTACATTTTAACTGCTGCTCTGTGTTTAATAATCTTTGCTCTGAGGCAGTGATTCCTTAATATTGGCAACACGCACTTTCAAAATTGATCTTTGTTCTTCTGGTGCACAAAATCCCACAAACACAAAGTCATGGAATGGTTTGGGTTGGAAGGGACCTTAAAAATCATCCAGGGCCATCCCAGTGATGGCAGGGACACCTCCCACTGTCCTGGGTGCTCCAACCTGGCCTTGGGCACTGCCAGGGACATTAAATGTAAAACAATGCTGGTAAATATCAAATGAGTCTCAATCATTTCATAACCTTTGTGTTGGGAAAGATGAAAGTTTGACAAAAAACTCTCACAGATATGTGTGCTTGGCAGAAAGATTTTTAAATGTAGATCTGATGAAGGAATAGAAATTAAAGCAAGTTTTGATACAGAAGAAAAGAATTGCTGAGCCAGTCTTACTGGCTAACCAAGGAGGCAAAGGGTGTGTTAGTTAGAAGGGGTTTTTAGGATAAACCCACCCCAAACAAGAAGATGTTTTTACCAAGCAGGAAGATAGCACAGGCAAACAAGTCAGAAAAGTTGCAAGTAGAAAAAGTCTCAGAATTTTCCACTGCAAGAAAACTGAAAAACAACTTCTAGCTTAAACTGTAATGTACTGACTTTCAGTGATTGGAGAATAGTAACATGAATATGGTAATTACAGTAGTTATGATAGGCTATAGACAATAGTTAAGGTATAGATTGGTTCTACTGTATTAAGATGCTCAGCAAAGAAAAGTAAATAATGCATTGTAATTAAAAGAAAAGTATATAATGCATTGTAACCAAAACCAAAGGGTCTCCAGGCCTGCCTGCAGCTGGAGCTGACAGCTGTGGGCACAGCTCTGTCACCCACCACCCTGGACTGCTGAAACCTCTTAGACAGAACAAACTGCATTTTGTACTCAATAAAATGCTTTTTGGATACAATAAAATGCATTTTGGATACAATAAAATGCATTTTGTACACAATAAACTGCATTTTGGAGAGCCACCTGGAGTCCCACATCCCTCATTTTGCCTCTCACACCTTTGGAGCAAACACACCCTGTCCTGTGCTTTGTCCAGCCCCGAGGGTTCTGCCTGCACACAATTCCTGATCATCTCAGTGCAAATTTCCACGTGTGGGAGCAGCAGCTGTGGGACTGAGCCACGTCACACAGGGAGGATGGGAGGCATCAAACAAAGCCCTCACTCAGGTGGGTTGTTGCCAAGCTCCAGCTGGGATCTGCGTAGGAGGAAAAGGAGCTGGGAGAAGGGAATGGGAGAAGATTTAAGAGCATTTTAGGACAAGTGCAGCTCTGGCAGTGTGAGCTCTGTGTGCCTCTCCTGGGCTGGCAGAGCACAGAGCCCCCAGCACACTCAGCTCCTTCCACTCCAGTGAAGCTCGGCAGCCTGGGAGATTTGCTCTGCGCTGTTTACAGGCTTTGTTTTCCCCTCTTTCATCCCCCCACGTTTCACTTTCTGCAAAGTTAATGCTCCTCAAAGTCAGGCGCAAAAGGAGGCTGCTGATAGACAAGCTGCTTTTTGTCACCTGCGGGGAATTCCTGTCACTGCTGAACGTGTGACCCCCTCTCTTCTGCTCTCTTCTGCATCCTGGAGGTGAATTTGTGGTGCAGCTGGGAATCAGGGAAGCTGCCTGGGCTAAAACAAGCTGGTGCAGGGGCTGGGATGGCTCCATCCCTCCTTCCCTGCATTCCCAGTTTGTGCCTGGCTGGTACTGGGAATGTCTGACAAGCAGAGCTTGGGATCTGCAGGGTCTTCATTGGTTTAAAACTGTTGTGGGTGCCAGGACGAGGTGAGAGAGGAGAATCTGACTCCAAGTTCTCAGAAGGCTGATTATTCTATTCTATTCTATTCTATTCTATTCTATTCTATTCTATTCTATTCTATTCTATTCCATTCCAGTCCATTCCATTCCTAACCCTAACCCTAACCCTAACCCTAACCCTAATTCCATTCCATTCCATTCCATTCCATTCCATTCCATTCTTAAACTATACTAAAGGAAGAGAAAGGAGACATCAGAAGGCCAGACAATAATGAATAATAAAAACTTGTGACTGACCAGAGTCTGACACAGCTGGACTGTGATTGGCCATTAAATAAAAACAATTCACACGCTGGGTAAACAATTTTCCAAATCACATTCCAGAGGAGCAAAAGGTGAAGAAGCTGAGGCTTCTCATCTTGCCAGGAGAAGAATTCCTCGCAAAGGGATTTTTCATAAAATATTACAGTGACATAAAACCACCTTGGAATACGCTGCATTCTGCTTTTTCTTTTATCAGTCAGGAATTTGGCATTTTTGGCTTCTTTTATTTCCTAATTTTCACTGTAGGAAACTTTTGCTTTCTCTTATTTCTTAACTTTTACCATGGGGAACTTTGTTGTTGTCACTGCACAGATGTGACTCTCTGGCCATGAAATTCACTTCAGTGCTACCAGAATCTTTCCTAGAGTGGGGTTCCCATTCCCATCTTTCATATTCCTAAGCAGGAAAGGCATCAGGAGCTGCTTTCTAGAGACCTGGCTAAAGAGAATTGAATTTATTGTCCCAATACCCTTTGAGGATTCCGTCCCCTTTCTCATCAGCTGAAATTTCTCTGCTCCAGCCCTCCTCCCCCTGAGGATTGCTGAGCTTCATTCTCTTGCCAAAACAGCAACTGACTGTCATTTTTCTCAGCCTTATTTACAGTAAGCTCCCTTTATTCAACACCCAGGCAGGAAGGGATTCTTAAAGTGGGCATAGATCACATTTATGTTCACTTAATTCCCCTTTGGAGTGCCAGGATGATGTAAATCACCCTGAGAACAGACCACAATCAGCCGCTGGTCCTGCAGCCCAAACTGCAGCCAGGCTCATTCACTGAGCAGCCCTTAATGGGAGGTCACTCATTATTTACACAGCTTACAAGTCGTTTGGAATTATGGTTTATTAGCACCACAGCAGGAAGGTGATGGCAGAGGAACATTTCCCTCCAGTCAGATGTGCCCTGCTTTGCTCGAGGTAATTTTGGAGGGTTCATTTTCACTGCGATTTTATGGATTCCCACGTGTGCACAAAGGAGTGACAGCAAATAAGGATCGAGTTTTTTACATGTGCCGTGTCACCGAAGGCTCTGAATTAGAAGAGCAAACAGAAAATGAAGATTTTGTGATGTGCCTGCAATGACAAGGGCAAGCTGGACAGGGCTGGGAGCAACCTGGGCTGCTGGAAGATGTCTCAAGGCAGGGGGAGAGACTGGATGAGCTTTAATGTCCCTTCAACCCAAACCGCTCCATGACTTTTTAATTAAACACCACCCCAAAACCTCAATATTTCCATCAGCCTCACTGGTGAGAATTCTGAGAATTCAGTGTGACCAGATGGAATTCACACTGTGGTGAAGGAGAGATGCTAAACCCCACAATTACCTTTGGGCTCCTTCATTTGGAGTTATTTCAGCCTCAATTTTCCCATAAACATTAAACTGTGAAAAATCAGTGTCACCTAAGAGACTTTCAGTAAACCAGCTCTATTTTTTTCTGAGAGATCCATGAATAGTTGTTATTAAGCAGAGGAACATAAAGCAGCATTTGTTGAATCACAGCTCAAGTGGCCTTTTCATTATGGGCTTCATCTGCCACCACTGACAGAAACAAGGGCCAGGATTGAGCTAAATTGGCTGTTACTGACCAAACACCAGCCTGGCAGGGCTGCAACAAAAAAATTACTGAATTTTTTATTAAAAAAATAAAAATATAAGGTCTGCTCAGGGCAAGATAGTACCTAAGAACCGTCATCCCTGAAAGATCAATGGTTTTCCATTGGTTATAGGTGTAGAAAATTCCCATATTTATGCATATCCAAATGCAGAAAATGCCCAGGGAAGGAATTTCAAGGAATCCTGTCCCTCCTGGAAAGAAAATTCCCATATTTATGCAC
The DNA here is from genome assembly GCF_028551555.1 of Melozone crissalis. NCBI lineage: Eukaryota > Metazoa > Chordata > Aves > Passeriformes > Passerellidae > Melozone > Melozone crissalis. The sequence goes on from NW_026536006.1 coordinate 351,837, forward strand.
ATTGCCATGTTTCCAAATGCAGAAAATGCGCAGGGAAGGAATTTAAGGAATCCTGTTGTTCCTGAAAATAAATTTCCCATTTTTATTCACATTGCCAGGTTTCCAAATGCAGAAAATGCCCAGGGAAGGAATTTCAAGGAATCCTGTCCCTCCTGGAAAGAAAATTCCCATATTTATGCACATTGCCATGTTTCCAAATGCAGAAAATGCCCAGGGAATGAATTTAAGGAATCCTGTTGTTCCTGAAAAGAAAGTTCCCATATATATTCACATTGTCATGTTTGCAATGCAGAAAGTGCCCAGGGAAGGAATTCCAAGGAATCCTGTCCCTCCTGGAAATAAAGTTCCCATATTTATGTACATGACCATATTTCCAAATGCAGAAAGCGCCCAGGGAAGGAATTCCAAGGAATCCTGTCCCTCCTGGAAAGGCTGCCTGATCTCCTGTACCTCACCTTGCAGAGCTCAGAGAGGCAGCAGCTCCAGCCCTGTCCCCAGGCTGTGAAATCTTGATTTGTTCGTGGCTACAAACCCTTGAAAGAAACATCATTACCAGCGGAGTTTGCTTTATGAGCCTTGAGTCGAGTTTGGATTGTCGGAGGGGTTTTATGGATGTCTCCAGCACGAGCAGCGGGGCTGGGGTTTGGATTGCAGTGCCACTCGTAAAAGGCAGCTATTTACTGCTCTCCCTGCTCCCATCACCTCATAAACCGGGCTCCCCTGACCTGAGGTGTATTTAAGATTTAAAGGGGACAAATCCCAGGAGCTGGAGGCTCAGAGCAGCTCCCAGCCTGGGAAAGGCACCTGGGAAATACAGAAAGAGATCAGGAAACACAGAGGGGATCAGAAAGAGATTAGGAAACACAGGAGGAACTCAGAAAGCACAGGAGGAGATCAGGAAACACAGGAGATCAGGAAGCACAGAAAGAGGAGATCAGGGAGCCCAGGAGGAGATCAGGAAGAACAGGAGATCAGGAAGGACAGAAGGAGATCAGGGAGCACATGAGAAGGAGGTCAGGAAACTAAGGAGGAGATCAGGGAGCACAGGAGGAGATGAAGAAGCACAGGAGAATCATCTCTCCCTCCAGATCTCTGCCTCAGATCAGTTCCTGTCAGACACAACCCAAGGATGCTCCTGCAGCCTCCTCTCCCACCACTTCTGGTGCTTTGTGCCACTCACAAACAGTTTTTCCTCACAGAAACAAACCCAGCTCTCCTGAAGGAGCAGTGGGAAGGTGCTGCTGGAGCTGTGGCAGCTGCAGGAAGCACAGGAGGAGATCAGGAAACAAAGGAGGAGGAGATCAGGAAGCACAGGAGGAGATCAGGAAATACAGGAGGAGATCAGGAAACAGAAATAGGAGATCAAGAAGCTCAGGAGGAGATCAGGGAGCACAGGAGGGGGAGATCAGGAAACACAGAAGAAGAAGAGATCACAGCAAACAGTTTTTCCTCAGCAGACAGTTTTGTGCCCCTCACAAACAGTTTTTCCTCACAAGAACAAACTCAGCTCTCCTGAAGGAGCAGTGGGAAGGTGCTGCTGGATCTGCAGGCAGCCCTGGAGGAGATCAGGAAACAGAAATAGAAGGTCAGGAAGCACAGAAAGAGGAGAATAGGAAACACAGAAATTGGAGATCAAGAAGCTCAAGAGGACATCAGGAAGCACAGGAGGAGGAGATCAGGAAACACAGAAGAAGAAGAGATCACAGCAAACAATTTTTGTCTCAGCAAACAGTTTTGTGCCATCACAGCAAGCAGTTTTTCCTCAGCAAACAGTTTTTCCTCGCAAAACCAAACCCATCTTTCCTGAAGGAGCAGTGGGAAGGTGCTGCTGGAGCTGCAGGCAGCCCTGGAGGATGGCCCTGCACGCAAACCCTGCAGGTGCCCCCTGAGATCTGCCCTTGCCTTTCAGGGCTGTGTTTTCCATTTCACTGAGCGCGTAAAATTCACCAAAAGGCCATTTCTGACAAGATAAACTTTTGGTCAATTATTAGAGCCTGACATCCTGGTGCTAATTAATCAGTGGCTGATTATACCTCTTTGGGGTGTCAGAACAATGACTTAATGTTGGATTTAATGAACAAAGCTGGAGCTGCGCAGCTACAGCTCGTGTCATGCCAAATTAGCTGCATGTTAATGGGATTAAATTACCTAAAATAAGTTATAAAATGTTTGACCAGTGCTGCTACACAACAACAAAATGAGAGGTGACTTTCTCCTGCCTGTCAGAGCATTGCAGGATGAGCAATGAGCAATGATTCCTAGTCCTGGGAGGACTCTCATGGATCTGGATTTCATATTCAGCACCAAAAATCATTTACTGAAGCCCTCCACGCACCTAGAAAATAGAAGTGGAATAAGGGAAAACTTCTGCTGGAAGGATTTTTAATGGAGACCTGGAAGTGTCCAAAGCCAGGTTGGACAGGGCTTGGAGCACCCTGGGACAGTGGGAGGTGTCCCTGCCATGGCAGAGGTGGCTCCAGATAATTTTTAAGGTCCCTTCCAAGCACATTCCATGACTTTTGTGTTTGTGGGATTTTGTGCACCAGAAGAACAAAGATCAATATTGAAAATGTGCATTGCCAATATTAAGGAATCACTGCCTCAGAGCGAAGATTATTAAATACAGAGCAGCAGTTAAAGTGTAAAAATGTAGAGATGTGATGGTGTTCACAGGGGTCTGAAGTTGAGGGAAGAGATGAGGATCTGACTCCGTGTTTCAGAAGGCTTGATTTATTATTTTATGATATATATTACATTAAAACTATACTAAAAGAATAGAAGAAAGGATTTCATCAGAAGGCTGGCTAAGAATAGAATAGAATAGAATAGAATAGAATAGAATAGAATAGAATAGAATAGAATAGAATAGAATAAGAAGGAATGATAACAAAGGTTTGTGGCTCAGACTCTCTGTCTGAGCCAGCTGACTGTGATTGGCCATTAATTAGAAACAACCCCATGAGACCAATCACAGATGCACCTGTTGCATTCCACAGCAGCAGATAACCATTGCTTGCATTTTGTTCCTAAGGCCTCTCAGTTTCTCAGGAGGAAAAATCCTAAGGAAAGGATTTTCCATAAAAGTTGTCTGCGACATAGAGATTTTAATAATGATTTAAGGCCCCTTCCCACCCAAACCATTCCACAATTCTGACATTTCTCACAAGAACTCAGACACTCATGGTTCTTGTGCTCAATGATCTTGAGCATTGATCAATGTCTCCTTTCTTTAGTACAGTTGTAATATATAATTTTCTTTTAATATAATAATATAATAAAATATTAAATCAGCCTTCTGCAACATGGAGTCAAGATTTTAATCTCTTCCCTCATCCTGTGGACCCTCAAACACCCCCACACTCCCAGCTGAGGTGGAACAGAGTTGTGCTTCCAGCCTTGCTCGGGTGGATCCCGCTCCTTTCTCATTCCCTGCCGCTGTCCATGGTGCTGATGGAATCAGGGCAATCCCCCCTAAATCTGGAAAACAAAGGGAACCTGCATTTCCCAGGGCTCTCCTGAAGGGCAAATCTGCCCTGGCAGCTTTTAATAATGGGGAACTCGGGCCTGGGGGTTTAGGGAATAATGCTGTGCTACTAATCCTAATCTTTAGATGGGATTAGACCACAAACATTGCAGAATTTAATGCCGCAGTAATCACAAAAGTGGAACTTTTTATAGAAATAGTCTAAAGCTCTTATCAAATATATGCTCTATGCCCAAGTCCTAAATCCATATTTTATGCAACTTCCAATTACTCTTCTAACAGAGCCTTTATTAATTTAAAAGCAGTGATACTTAATCAACTTTGAACCCAGCAGATGGCTCAGCTTTGGCAACTGTGACCACAAATTAACTCTTTCCAGCTTGGTCCAAATACCTCAGAGAAGTTTTGGACCAACCTTGGGCAAAATAAGAGATAAAGGTACTTTTATTTTTTCAGTTTGTGGATGGATTTCCACTCTCTCCATGCATTTCTTCCTTAATTCTTCTAAGTATGGGAATATTTGTGATAAAAAAACAAGAAAAACCCCTTTTTTTCAAGGAAAGGTAAATCCACCCCAACCTTCGCAGAACTGGTTCTCTCCATGCTATAAAAATAAAATTTGGGGTGCTCGGGTGATGCCTGAAATAGGAGGAAGGGGCAGCAGCAGATTTGGGAAAAAGCTCTGAATTTAGAGGAGTTTTGGTGGAAAGTGGAAAAGAAAGGGAAGAGATTGAGCAAGTGGAAGAAGAGAAAATATTGAATTCTGCCTTATAAATAAATAACAGGAAAAAAATGTAAGAGGGAGCAGGAGACAAAATTCACATTGTAAGGAACAGCAGGAGCAGCTCAAACTGGGGAGTTCAAGGCGAAGTTGTTTTTTTAAATATTCCAGGTCAACTCTTGAACCTCCTGGATGAAAATGTTCTCTTTTTTTCTGTAATGCACAGTAAAAATTTATGGTCAGATCGTGACCTAAAACTGACCCAAAACAATAGAAAAAATAAAGCTACCCAAAAGAAAAGAACTCAAACCATGGAAAATATGAGTTAGAACCCATGGAAAATCTGAATTTGCAGCAGCAACTGGTCGGCATTGGGTTGTGAAGTCACACATGGGCAGAAATTTATAAATGAGCCCTGCAAGGAATTTTGCAGCTCTGCATTCAACCTGAAAAAAAATTAAAGATATTTTAAAATACTCTCATTACGTGCAAGACAATTTAATTAAAATAAGTGATTGCTGGTTAAGGGAAGAGCTGGAAAGCAGCAGCTCAAAGTTCCTTTCCCTGCACTGGTTTTAAGTTCCAAAAAAAGATTTTTCAGCCAATTATTAGTCCAAAAAGGACAAATATCACAAATATTCCCGTGTTTAGAAGAATTAAGGAAGAAATGCATGGAGAGAGTGGAAATCCATCCACAAACTGAAAAAATAAAAGTACATTTACCTCCTATTTTGCCCTGACTGTTAAATTAAAATAAATTAACCCCAATTGAGGTTGATTTCAACCTCTGGGTTGTGTCTGTCAGCAAACAAACAAAGGTCACTGCAGGGTGTGCAGATAATGCCAAGTTCAGCTGGTGAAAATATAAAAATAAATATAAATGAGCCTGAGGATTAAAAGAAAATCCTGTCTGAAAGGCTTATTAGGAGTCATTTGTTATGTTTCCCTCCTAATTACTGGAATTAATAAGAATAATATCTCCTCCACTCCCAGGATTAATGGGAGATCTTTCCTTCCTTGGTGAATCCTTTTTTTTTTTTTTTTTTCCAACAGGGAAGTTTATTCAAACCCCATTTTAAGAATTTATTTCATTAGGGAAGCTTCAAACATCAAAATGGATGAAGAGTTAAAAGTTTGTCCAGCAAATGATGGATATAGAAATACACAGAAATAAGTAGAATGTAGAAATATATGGAAATAATTATCTCCTTTTTGATTCAGATGAATAATAATTAAATAAAAAATTTAATTTCAATGGAGGAGATGGGAAAGCATTGACAAAAATGCATCTCTCTCCCCTGTTTTGAAGAGGGAAATCTTCCAGATCCAGATGTGCTGGGAAAAGGAGTTTTCCTCTCCTGGAACTCTTCCACAACAGTGGCCGAGCAGTACCCACATTCCTGAGGGGGCAAAAATGAGTTTTTGTTAACTTTGCTCCTTTTTTTTATGGGAATAAATATCCCTGAAGGAGCCCTGCAGCAGATTTGGGCTCTGGGAGCTCTGCCAGAGCAGCTGTGAGGTGGAACCAGTCAGGAACAGCGGCAACATCTGGCAGGGGCACAGCTGGATGTGAGGAGCAAAATTCAGAATCAGAATTTTGGGCTCTTCCCCAGCTCTGCTCCCACTCCAGCCCTCTGAATCCCCACAATCCTTCCAACAGAACAATTCATCACCTTCCCCGTCTGGATCAGCTGGTGGGAGGTGATGACAGCCCAGCTAATGAGGCATTAATTATAATCAGAGCCACTCAGTGTCTCCATTGTGTAAATAATAAAAAATGGCCCTTTGCCACATGCCAGGGATCTGCTGGTGTGAACAGCCTGGAAATGCTTCCCTCTGAGGAGATGGGGATCCTGATGGATTGAGAAATTCCCTGATCTTCCCAGCTTCTGCTTTCTGTGCTCTGACAGAATATATATTATATATTATATATTATATATTATATATTATATATTATATATTATATATTATATATTATATATTATATATTATATATTATATATTATATATTATATTTTATATTTTATATTTTATATATCATATATTACATATCATATATCATATATTATATATTACATATTATATATCATATACAATATATATCATATATCACATATATCCTATATAATATATATAATATATATATATATAATAAATATATATAATTTATAATCACAGTGATTATAAATTATATATATTATTATATATTTATCAGCCCCTGATAAATCAAATTATGGGCAATTCCTACAGCAGTGAAAAAAAATGCTGTCCTTTGTTAAACTGACTGATAAAAGTTATGGTAACACAAACCAAAGCTTTGTGTATCTAAATTACAGCTGTCTGATAGGGGAGCTCAGGATAATGAAGTTCTAATAAAGATATTTTAACTCCAGAGAGATTCCCAGCAATAGAGTTGCAAACCAACACAGCTCAATTCTCCAGCATTCCACCCCAAAAAGAGCCAGCACAATCCACAGAACTCAGAAATAAAACTGGTGGAAGGCCAAAGGAAAGGTGTCAGAATTCGCCATTAGCAAAAACCTTGCTCTTTCCACGCAGCAGCTTTAAAAATAAACAGTTTTTGGCTGTGTGTTAAGAGGGGCAGGCAGATTTCAGCAGGAAAACCCTGCTGGCCTGGATCAGCCCCTGATAAATCAAATTATGGGCAATTCCTACAGCAGTGAAAAAAAATGCTGTCCTTTGTTAAACTGACTGAAAAGGTGATAAAAGTTATGGTAGCACAACCAAAGCTTTGTGTATTTAAATTACAGCTGTCTAAAAGGAGAGCTCAGGATAATAACGTTCTAATAAAGATATTTTAACTCCAGAGAGACTCACAGCAACAGAGTTGCAAACCAACACAGCTCAATTCCACCCCCAAAAGAGCCAGCACAATCCACAGAACTCAGAAATAAAATTGGTGGAAGGCCAAAGGAAAGGTGTCAGAATTCGCCATTAGCAAAAACCTTGCTTTTTCCACGGAGCAGCTTTAAAAATAAACAGTTTTTGGCTGTGTGTTAAGAGGGGCAGGCAGATTTCAGCAGGAAAACCCTGCTGCCCTGGATCCCTGCCACGCTGCTGGGGAGTCATTTGAAATATTAATCCAGCGGTTTTATCCTGGCCAGTTGTGCACACACAGAGCTCCAGCCTGGCTGAGCGTGCCAAGCTCAACCCCCGGCTCCCAGGAGAGCCTTTGCTGAGCAGGGCTGGGAAAGGGAAAAAAGGAAAAAAAAATGAAAAACACAAAGGGAAATTGCTGCTTTGAAGGGAAAAGGGGGAGACAAAGGCTTGCAGGAGGCACAGGAGGATCTGAAGGGGTTTTTCTGTCTGTGTCTGCATTCAGAGCTCCACAGTTCAACAGCTTCTCACAGATCCCTGCCTCCCTGAGCCAGCCAGGGCTGTCACTTGTGTCACCCCCTGCCTCAGCCACCACCCCTTCCACTGCCCGGGCAGAGGATGATCCCCAGCAATTCTGAAAATCCAGGAAAAAAACACATCAGAAAGCTTGGAAGGACTTAGAGGAACAGGGCGACACTTCAGCATCTCCACATAGGAACAGTTTTGTCTCTTGTAACTCACAGCAGAAGCAAATTCATGTTTCCATCATTCCCTTTTGGAGAGATTTTGGCAGAATACAAACTGGTTTGGCCATTTTTGGTAGGAAATGCCTGGTCTCTCAAGGTACAAAAGCACTTTTAATTTCTGACTCCAACATTTATAGATTTCCAAAAGTGACAGTGGATTGGAGGGTGACAGTGCCACCTCTCCAATGGCACTGCACAAACCAACAGTCCATCAAATTTCTTTTCTTCCAGAAAAGAATGTAAAAAAACCAATTATCTACATAAAAAAGCGCGAGAAACTTTATTGCAAGGTTGTTTTTAGGACAGCCCAGGAGGGTCTCACTGAGGACAGAGCACTGATGGTGAATCCAAGGGATTTCAATCTGGATCCAATGAGTGGCATTCCAAAATCATGGTTTAAATCCCTGATCCGTCCTCTTTTTTAGGGCTGCAAGTAAAAAGTTCTGCCTTTTTGGAGGTTTAATGATGAGCCTTGGACAGACGTTTTTAACTTCCCACATTAGCACAGAATTGTGTCTTTTATTTTACACTTCAAAACCTCCTCTTTTCCTGCTCCTCAAGGGCTGGAGTTTTTGGCTTTTAATTGCCTCTGGAACTGCACACTGTCATTTAACCCTCTTGTTCAGTCTCATTTTCCACCTTCTCTATTTTCACACACAATTGAGCTGACTTCCAGCAAAATAGAATTTATTAAGCTGAAGACAATGTGGGTAATCAACATAATGCACTGTCTGCTAATCCCTGGTTACTCCATTTATTTTTTTACTGTTTATTCGACTTTTGGTCCACATTGTTGAGCAGAGAATATGGATTTTCTTCACTGAGGAGAGCCATTCAATTGGAAAATGTGTGTGATGCTTTGGATGTTGTGTGCACGGGTACCAGCACAGGTCCTGGATAAAAGGACCATCCATCAAAGCCAGGCAAGAGCCTTCATTCTCCAGGCTCTGAAAATTCCTCTTTCAAGGAACAAAAAAATGTGAGATGCTGCATAAATTTACCTTAAAAAGGTGATTAGAAGGAGGGGATTATTTATTTTGTGAAGGGGGTACAAATCCAGCCAGGATCTGGATCTGGATTTGGATGTGCCTGGGGGTTTGCAAATCAAATCTCAGATTCAAATCTCAGATTCAGATCTCAGATTCAAACCTCAAATTCAAATCTCAAATTCAAATCTCAGCAGCACAAAGACCCAAACCTGGGATTTTTTTTTACAGTTGTTTTTACAAACGACTTCCATGGCAACGAAGAGGGAGAGGAAATGCTGGTGGAAATCAGGGATTGACAATGACATTCCACTGGGATCTCACTCCCTGGGATTCCTAATTCCTCCTGTGGGGATGATGATTTCCCAGCTCCCAGGGCTCCTCCATGGCAATGGGGAGGGAGCATTTCCATCAGAATTTCCAAATGCTGTGGAAATCAGCCTGCAGATCTCCCGTGGTTCCCTCAGCATCCTGCAGGAGTGGCTCCCGTGGGCCTTCAGCCATTCAGAGAAACCTTAAATACATTAAAATCTCACTCAAATCTTGACAAGAAGGAAAACTGCACTGGTAAATCCCATTTCTCGCTGCTGAGACCAAAAAAAAAAAAATTAAAATTAATCCTTTTATTTATACAATTTATACTACGTTTCCTTGCCTCTTGTGCTTTACAAAAACCATTTTATTTTCTAGCACCAAAGAGCAGAGGGAGCTCTAGGGAAGCCTGGTGGGTTTGCAGGTTACAGGTGTCCTTTGGAAGCTCAAATTTTTGATTACAGACTCCAGGTGTCCTTTGGAAGCTCCAATTTTTGATTACAGATTACAGGTGTCCTTTGCAAGCTCCATTTGACAGGAGATGTTTAAAAAAACAGGAAAATCATCCACACGGTGGAGAATCTCCAGCAAATCCAGGAGGGTTTGAGCCCATTGGAATTTTCTGGAATTATGTGGAATTTTCTGGAATTTTCTGGAATTATTTACCTGTGGCTGGAGCTGACCTTTACCAAGCCCAGGTTTTTCCCAGGAGAGGAATAAAACACAACAGGTTATTTTCTCATTTTCCCCATAATTTTCCTGACAGGTAAAAGGGTTGAAAAGGAACACAGCAAGGACAAGTTTTGCAAATTAAACATTAGTGATGCATTTCTGGCGGAAATAAACAACTTAGAGAATTCTCTTCAGGTTCAGCTCCCTATCAGCTAAATTGGATCTTGTCTGTGAGAGAGATAAAATCACCAATTGCTTATCTTTAATCTGGGATTTAATAACCCCGTTTTTCTCCGAGGGCTGAGCCAGCCTGATTGCATTGATGCAGTTTGTCAGGCAGCAGAGTTTGGGTGGGTTTTTGTGGGGAGCAGCGAGGGGGTTTTATTTACCTTCACAGCATCTTCCACTTCACCTGGAGCCAGCAGATGATGCTTAATGACCTCGCCACCCGTGGAAACAAATCTGACACAGCGTGCAGGCTGCACATCAAACCTTGGCCGTGCTAACAAAAGCGTTCAAGTGAGATTCTGTTGCATTTACCCACAGAACCATAAATCACACACTGGTTTGGGGTTGGAAAGGACGTTAAATATAATTTTGTTCCAAACCCCTGCCACGGGCCAGGATGAAATGTAACATATAACTTAAGGAGACTTGGTTTTCTGTAAAATAAACAATAAAATTTCTGTCGTTTCTGTGGTGTAATTTAAATTTGGAAGCACAGCTGGGATGTGCAGAGGAAAGAGCAAGGAATAGAACCTGGATGGGAAAAGTTCAGTTTGTGGGTTATTTGAATAAGCTGTAAGGAGAAAGTTGGGTTTCAGCATCTCAAAAGGGGCTGCAAATGAAAGAGAAAATGCACAAATGTTAATGAACACAATCCTCTTATCTCCACTGATAAAAACCAGCCAAGATTATCAGCATTTTAACTTCTCCCAGGCAAAAGCAGCTTGGCTTTCCCTCCCTTCCACTGTGACGGTGTTCACAGGTATCTGAGGATGAGGGAAGAGACGAGGATCTGACTCCACGTTTCAGAAGGCTTGATTTATTATTTTATGATATATATGACATTAAAACTACACTAAAAGAATAGAAGAAAAGGTTTCATCAGAAGGCTGGCTAAGAATAGAATAGAACAGAATAGAATAGAATAGAATAGAATAGAATAGAATAGAATAGCAAAGAATGATAACAAAGGTTCTGTCTCACACTCTCTGTCCGAGCCAGTTGGCTGTGATTGGCCATTAATTAGAAACAACCACACGAGACCAATCCCAGATGCACCTGTTGCATTCCACAGCAGCAGATAACCATGGTTTACATTTTGTTCCTGAGGCCTCCCAGCTTCTCAGGAGGAAAATTCCTAAGGAAAGGATTTTCCATAAAAAGGTTTCTGCGACACTCCACCACCAGATTGATCTAAAATTCAAGAAAAGCCCCATGATGTAAAACCAGAATCGTTCTCAGCAGGACATTTCATCACCTGCCTCACTTCCAGGGGCTCATCTGCACCAGAGTCACGGCAGCAGGAGGGTGAAGTCATCCCTGGGTGACCCGCAGGACGCATTTCCCTGACATCTCATTCCTGCCAAGAAAATGAAGCTTTGTGCCTGGAAACGCTCAGGTTAGTGGAGATAAAATCAGCCCAAAGAACAGAACATTTACAGCAATCTGCAAATTTACAGCAAGAACAGAAAATTTAGCAATCCAAGACTTGGTCTGAGAATCCCTTAAAAAAACCCCTCAGCCATAACAATTAATTATTGTGGAATTGATTATTTAACATCTGCTTGTGTGATTATTCAGTGTAAATATATATAGTCAAAATATTAAATATATAAATATAAATATCTAATAATATATAATAAAACAAAAATGTAATAATATAATAATATATAATAATACAATTATAATATAATAATATAATTAAACATCTGCTTGTGTGATTATTCAGTGTAAATATACATATTCAAAATATAATATATATAAAAATATAAATATACAATAATATATAATGATAAAACAATAATATATTAAAATAATAATACATAAAAATATAAATAATTATATATTATACCTATATATAATTATATATAGGTAATATATATAATTATTTCTATTTTACCTATATTTATTAGAGTATTAATAAATAAAATATTATATAAAATATTATATATAATAATAACATATTTTTATAGTTACCTATATATAATTATATATAAGTAATATATATAATTATTTATATTTTACCTATACATATATACATATACATATACATATACATATACATATACATATATATATATATAATATAAATAGTCAATGGATACAACATTTATCAGTGGGTTTCAAAGCGAATAAAGAAATCAATTCCCACTTTTTTTTTGTTTTTTCTCCTAGTGGATAAAAAGGAAAATAAAGGCAAATTAGTGACTTGATCAGCAGAGCCCCAGCATGGAGCAGAAATAAATCCAAGTTTGGAATCACCCTCAAAAATCCAAGTTTGGAGTCCCAGCTCCACACCAGAGTTTTCTTGTTTCTGGGTCAAAAACAGGCAAAAAGTTCAAGCCATACAATGAAAGCCTTGAGCTGGGTATGGAGTTTATTATTTTGAAAAATCACTCTCAATTATTTCACATTTCAAAGGAAAATGCATCAATTTGTTATTCCTGTCATCACATCACATAATCCCCCAAATCCAAATTAGTTCCTCTAAAAAGCACTTCAGCCTCTATTTACTTTCTGCAAAGAGAATTCGTACAATGTATTAAAAAGAAATACTTTTAATTTCAATGACTTCAACCAAAACATTCCATACAGAACAAAATCATTTCACTTCCTCTGACTTCACACTTACATCCTGGAATTCCTAATTATTTTTTAGGAGGATTTTAGATGTTGCCCCAATTAATAAAGCACCACTAACGAACTTCTGTGCAGAAAAAGATTGAGAGTTCTCACTCAAGCAGCCTGAGAAGAAAATCTCAGTCTGAGCCTCTTTGTTCCTCAGTTCTTCGTGTGTGAAAGGAATAATAGAACTTGTCTGAGTCCCAGGGCTGCTGTCAGAGTAAGAACATTAAAGGTTAAGAGTGGCTCTGATAGTTCGGTAATGGAGGACAATAGCTGAGATAATATTTCATTTATTCAAAGCCCTGCAGAAACTGCAGAGCCCCCGAAATCCTGCAATCCACCCCTAAAAAAATCTAAAGCGCTCCTAAATCATCCTAAATATATTACCAAGCAGGGGTTTGTGGCAGAGTGTGAAACAGCTTTGTTCTTAAGAGGAAAAATGGCACTTTTATCATCCCTCCTCTTTTTATTCCCCCACTTTTATCCCCTTTGCTTTGGATGGGGAAGTCAGAGCAACTCAAACCTTGCTGGGTAAACAGGAAAGAAATGTGTTGGCATAACTCTCCCTAAAATCACATCCAGCCCCCACTGGCTGGCTGCTCTGTGCAGATGCACATCAAAAACAGGGAGGGCAAAATAAACACGAAATATCACCCAGGGAACGAGAGAAATATGGAACAGCACGGATCTCTCCAAAACTCTGTGTATTTTCATGTGAACTTGGCATGGGCTCGAAGCAAGGACAAAGAGAATGATGATGTGAGTGATTCACCACTAATAAATATATAAAAAATAAAAAGGTTTAAATGTCCCTGCTCTGCTTCTGATTTAAATGGAACTGGGTGTGGGATGAGACACTGAAGAAGGTCAGTGAAATTAGCTCACAAGTCTCAAATAAATGTGAAAATTTATATAGGGAATAATATATAAATAAATAAAGTGAAAACAAAGTGAAGTTAGCTCACAAGTCTCATATAAATGTGAAAATTTATATAGCGAATAATTTTGAATACAAAACTAAAAAAAAGTAAACAAGCAAAATCCCACTAAAGACAGGACACACTTTTTTTCCTTCCTTTATTTTAAAATTTTATTTTATTGTGGTTTTTCATTTGCTTGGTTTTGTTTTGTTGGGGTGTTTTTGGTTTTCGTTTTGGGGTTTTTTTGCGGGGGATTTGTTTAATTTTTCTTTGGTTTTTTGCTTTGGTTTGCTTTGGGTTTTTTGGTTTTGGGTTTTGCTTCGGTTTCAAGGTTTTGGTTTGCTTTGGGTTTTTTTGGTTTTGGGTTTTGCTTCGGTTTCAAGGTTTTGGTTTGCTTTGCTTTGGTTTCTTTGGGTATTTTGGTTTTGTTTTTTTTTTTTTAGGGATTCCAAATGCCCCAGCATGATGAGAGGCTGGGATGAACAACTGAAGCAGAGTCTGGAGCTGGAGCTGATCCAGACTCAGGTGAATTTGGACCTTCTGGATTCCTTCTGTCCCTTCTGCTTTGGAGAAGGAAAAACGATCCATAATCCTTTAATCTGGCCTTTCTTTCCTCAATTTAATGACAATTTCCTGAAGAAGAACGACGAGCAGGAAGGGAATGAAGCCCCTCACTTTATCTGTGCTTCTCTGGGTGAATACCCCACTCTCCAAGACAGCTCTCTGAAATTCCCAATTTTTTTGTGCTGCTTTTCAAGGGGAAAATAAAAGTTTAAATAATTTCTGGTGGTGCCTTGGCTTTGTGTTTATACTGGCTTGGTTTTTGTTGGAAAGAGAATAAAGATCCAGACAAACCCCCACCAATTTTTTCCCCACTTCTTTTCTGTTTATATCAGATTTTTGCCAAGTGGAGCATCATTTGCAGCACCATTTCTGTTCACATCACAGCTCTTCCTTCCCTAAAAACCCTAAATCTTAAATTTTTCTCTTTTATTTAAAGAAGTAATTCAATTTATTGTGTAAATTGGTCTTGTAGAGTGGAGCACAAACCTGGAAGAGTGAAAATTCCATCTTTTCCATCCCAGTCAGGAGGTTGGGACATTGTACAAGGGAAGCCACTCCTGTATTTATCTCATTTACTGCATTCACATGTGCTAAATGGAATTACAGCCATAATTACACACTGTGTCAAAAATAACTCCAGCTAAGCACAACCACCTCTGCTTCCCTGCATTTTTTTTTTATTCCTGTTAAGGATAGGCACAAAAATTTTGCAGGAATGCAAATGAAGAGCTTATTTATGCCAAATGATCAATTACAGTAATAACTAATACAGAACCGAGTTAAATAATAATTAACTATTATTATTGCTGCTGGGAAAATAATATTTCGAGTATAGCTGGGGAAAAACACTGAACATCAACACTTGAAATTTGTCACAACTTGTTTAAACTCGAGCCAGGAATTCCATTGGGTCATAAACAAAACAAAAATTCTTTTCCAAATTTTCCAAGAAGTTCACTGGTTCTTAGGTGTCATCCCAAGAGCTGTGGCTGCTTTAAGAAGTAAGAAAAATGTGTCAAAAATTCACCTTTATACCAATTCCAGACCCTTAGGCTTCCACATAATTTTTCTCCTTGTAAAGGGGAAGAAAATTCCTTGGCTTCCCCCTTGAAATTCCTGCAAGTCTTTGGGTGATTTAATAAAGAAATTCTCTGGATGGATTGTGACTCCAATTAGTGGATTGGCTGATTTTCTCTAATTACAGCAGTTTATCGCTGGGCTGTTTGCTCTAATTGGTCACCTCGAGTGTATAAAAAAAGGTGGATTTACAGGAGTGTGTTTATAAAAAGAATTTTTATAATTCTTCCCTGAGGGCTCTGGAGCTCTCCACTGGCCACACATTTCCCATGGAAAATCCTTTTCCCTCAGGCCGTGGGGTCCAGACACAACAACCCTGAGGGGAAAGCACAGAGGTGAAAATTTTGAGGTTTATTTTCAGCTCTGTCACCACCCCGGGGGACTCACTCAGCCTTTGGCATCTCACTTAACTCCAGGGCAACATAATTAATTCAAATCTGTAATTACACGTTTGCTTTCATCAGGGGGACCACAAAAATATTCCCAAATTATTGTTATTATTACCAATATCCCAAACACCAGAGGTCACAGCAAGGCCTTCAGTCTGCTCAAGGCCAGCATTTGAAAATATATTGGCAATAAAGGGAATTTCAAACACAGGGTTTGTTGGCTCAGCTGCTAAAATGCACAGGATACCCCAATTTTCATATCACACAGCACAGCATCCCATATTCTTATTGTTAAAATAATAAACTTATTCATACAGAGATTTTTCCAAAGTCCTTTAGGGTGAAAATTGAAAATGGCTTTTTGTCAAAGCCAAGGTCAATCCTGCAACCTGCAGCATTAATAACCCTGCACTGCTTTTTCTGCTGCAAAAAAAACCAAGCGTGAAAGGAAAATGAAGAAGGATTTGCATTTAATTTCTTCCTTAAGGAAGGAGGCTGTTCTCAGTCCAGGGATGTGACTTCAGGGTGTTTCACTTCACTGGTCTGAACTCAGAGCTATGTGAGCAAAAATAACATGAAATGCAAGAGAAATGTGCATTTAAACCCTCAAACTTTAGCTCAACCTGTTCTGCTTCTGTCTCGCTGACTGAACAGCTCCGAGAACAGCAAAATAAATGTTTTAATTCTTTCATCAATGCCTAAAACTGAAGTAGAGCCCCATGAGTGTGGTGAGCACGTGGGCTCCAAGAGCTGGATGGGATTTTGGGATTGCCTGATTGGAATGCCATGGGGAGCCTGGCCCAGGGCACTGTCATCATCACATTTTCTGGAAAAATCCCTTTGCCCAGGATTTCTCTCCTGGGTAGCTGAGAAGCCCCAGAGAAAAAGGAAAACAAGAATGATCTGATTTGCTTCTCCTGTGTTTTCCTGCTTTTGAGGTGATGGGCTCCCAGCGTGCACTTGAGGCATCCATTCCTTTAGGAACAAAAAGGTAAATAAATTCCCAATTTCCTGGGAAGGGAATCTGCAGAAGGGGTTCTGGGTCAGGCACTGCAGGGAGGGTATTGAGGTGACCCTTCTGTCACTGTCACATTTTCTGGAAAAATCCCTTTGTCCAGGATTCTTCTCCTGGAAAGCTGAGAAGCCTCAGAGAAAAAGGAAAACAATAATTATCTGATTTGCTTCTCCTGTGTTTTGCTGCTTTGGAATGTGTTTGGACATTGTTTATCCAACATGTGATTGTTTCATTGGTTTCATGTGAATTGTTTTGACTTATTGACCAATCAGGGCCAAGACTCTGGCAATAGTCACAAGTTTTCATTATTATCTTTTAAACTTGCTGTAAGTATCTTTTTTGTATTCTTTAGTATAGTATAATACATAATATAATATCATATCATATCATATCATAATTAATATATATTTTAGATATAATGCGTAATAAATAAATATAAAAATAAATAGAATATGAATATAATATATATAATATAATGTAATGTAATATAGTAGAATACATAAATAATAAATATAATTAAATAAATAAATAAAATTATATAATAATGAATTTTATTATTATATATTATATAAATTATATTCTGAGAACATGGAGTCAGATTCATCATTTCTTACCTCATCAGGGCACCCCACAAATACAAGAGGGCACAGCAGGGTTTTCTTTTGGAGCAGGGGGATGAAGGCAGCTCCTGTTGCCTCCTCATCACCCCATCTCCACAAGCAAGCCACACATCAGATTGAGGTTTTGGTGCAGCTTTTTGCTCGGGGTATCAGGAAGATTTATTTGTGTGTTTTCATTGCGCTTTGTTTGCTTTTTCAGCTCCCCCAGCTGCTCCTGGATCCCCTCCTCCCCGTGTGTTACCTTGCCCTGGCTTGTCAGGAGCAGCAGCAGGAGCTCTGGGTTTCCTCCTCCCTGCTGCTCTCTCCTCAAACAGCCAAACAACGCTGCAAAAGGCTCCTGCTGCCCAAACACCCCCATTTTTTGCTCTATTTAATTTAACACGGTTTCTCCTGTTCCTACAAGTTCCGGCCACTTAACTCCGGGGTTGTTTGTGAGGGCTGGAACAGGAAGGGGCCAAGTGCCATGGCAGTAAAATGCTCGGCTTCCAGCTCAGCAAAACACAGCCAGGACTCCACCTGCTGCACCAGCAGCTCCTGTTCAGGAGGTTTCGGGTTCCTGAGAGAGCAGAGAAATAGAACTTTAAAGAGCCAGGTGCCATAAGAAGCTGCACATCCCACCGAGACTTGTTTAGGAGCCTTGTAAACGTCTTTGCACCTGTAAACAGCTGTAACCATGATATTTTTTATGGAAAATCCTTTCCTTAGGATTTTTCCTCCTGAGAAGCTGGGAGGCCTCAGGAACAAAATGTAAGCAATGGTTATCTGCTGCTGTGGAATGCAACAGGTGCATCTGGGATTGGTCTCATGGGGTTGTTTCTAATTAATGGACAATCACAGTCAGCTGGCTTGGACAGAGAGTCTGAGCCACAAACCTTTGTTATCATTCTTTCTTTTTCTATTCTTAGCTGGCCTTCTGATGAAATCCTTTCTTCTATTCTTTTAGTATAGTTCTAATGTAATATATATCATAAAATAATAACTCAAGCCTTCTGAAACATGGAGTCAGATCCTCGTCTCTTCCCTCATCCTCAGACCCCTGTGAACACCGACACAAACAGTGAAATCTCCTTTTTTTGGTTTTTTTTTTCCTTAATCTTTGGATCTGAGTCTCAAGGGAGGGAATTTCACTTAATTTGGTGCCAGTTAGAATCAACCTTTAATGATGGGCTGTGGTGTTGAGAGGCACAACAAGCTGGGTTGGAGCTGGGATAAACCAGATGCTTCCATTTGTGTATTTAGAATGAAAAAGGAAAATTCCTTCTCCATCAAATTGAGGTCCTGAGGCTGTTGAGGACAAGGAAGGTTCCTGGGTCCTGAAGCTGTCCTCAGGACAAGGAGGTTTCCACAGTGCCTCAACTCTGACTTTGATAAAAACGCACTTTTGTGCAAGGTTAAAGATTTCCAGTGAAGACAAAGAATTCTGGAACGCAGCTCATGGAAGGAAGGGGCTGAAGATGGTTTTGCACACCACCAGAAAGCCAATTGAGAGCCTGAAGCAGAGCAGGAGATGATAAAGGTAATATACTTGACAAAGTTTCCCAGAGATACACACTGGAGAAATCCATCCAGACCATTTATTCCTCTGTGAGCAACTGGAAAGGCTCATTACAGATTCTGCCTTTGTTGCTCTGTAGAAATGAGAATGCTAATTGGTTTACTTGAAGTTTAATTGAAAATTAATAGAATTTCACCAGAGATTTGCAGCACAGGACTGGAGTTAAAATGACATTTGATTAAAGTCACACTGAAAACATACTCAAGGACATTCTGAAGGCAGCAGCAGTGGCATTCCTTTTGGAATGGAAATAAATATTTCTCATTAGTAGAAATCATTGAGAAAATCCACTGGTTTTAAGGACCACAGTGATATTTTCACCAGCACTTCTCTGTCCCTTTTGTGTCTTCAAGAACCCCTCTAAGTTGTTCTGCATCATTTTTTAAACAGAGGATATTTAAGCCCAGATAAACATTTCCCCAAAAATATGAATATGCAAGCTTAAGAATAGAATCCTGACCAGGATGATGCAGGAAATTTCCAGGGAAATCTTGAACAAATCAATTGGAATAAATAAAACTTTTAATCTGCACGTGGCAGGAGCATCAGGAAACAAGAGACACTCAGCTTTCCTCCAAAGAAATGAGGCCAGGCTTTTCCCACTGGCTGGAATATCCACCTTCACAAAGATTTGGAAAATAAACAAATACTGAACACTTCAACACTTCAAGCATTGTGGAGCCCAGTGCTCCACAATGGAATTTTCACAACAAAAGTCCTGAAGAACGAGAAATGTTTTGCCAACTGCAGAAAAATCCCCGCTTGGACGTGGTAAAACACAGGTTTGAAACGAGAGCACCTTTGTGCAAATTAACTGCATCAACTGAATATTCATTTGATTGACTGCAATTCCATTTCCTTTATCATTACTATGGTAACTGTTTGGCTGGCATTTGGTATTTACTTGAAACATGCTAAAATTTCAATACTATCACCAAAAGTAGGTCATTAAGCTGCCACCCCTATGAATTCATCTCCACATTTCCAACCCTTCCTTGCCTGACTTAATTGCTTTCCTTTCCAGTCAAAGCTAAATCAGCCCTGCAAGAAAATATCTATTGATCTGCAGCACAGGGCCATTGTCCCCAGGACTGGCAGCAGAAAATAAAAGACATTTTCTTAAATTATCAGCTGCAGTTGTATCACTACAGAGCCTTTGATCGGGTCAAAAGAAAGAGGCCAAAGATTTATTGGATATTTAACAGCGTGTTTTAACTTTGCTGTTTCTGTTAATGACAAAAACAGATTTTGCTGGATGTTCAGTGGGTTTTTTCTTTTGAAGGAAAACACTGAGCAGCCACATCTTCAAAAGAAATGGTACCAGGACAAACTGCCCAAGCTGTGCCAATTAAGTCACTAATGACAATGTCACTCTCCAGGTCAGTAATGGCCAGGGCATGTTCTACAATTTAAACCAAATCTCTTTATAACCCATATTTTAATATTTAGGAATCATTAACTTTTACTGTGCACAAGTCACCAACGCTTCAAATTACTTACAATACTTAAATTAAAGGATTCATTTCGACTCATAAAAAAGCCCACACAGGGTTGTTGCACCCCAAGTGTTTACAATGAGCACTAAGATAATTGTGTTTAAAATCTCTGCTTCCAGTTTCCGACTCAATCGCTGCTTGAGTATAATTTTTATTACTAATAAAAAGAACTGTGCAAAATTTATCCAAATCCTTTCATGGACCTGCAGCCCAGTAAAAGAAATTTCAGCAATAAAATTCCTGTTTTGTGTCTAAAACACGAACCAAGTTTTTGGCTAACAGATGCATCTTCCCTGTCATGATACAAACCTGCCTGGAAAACTGAAAATCTCAGTTCTCTCAAGCGTTAGAAGAGGTAAAACCCTTAAATTATCCCCAATCACGACATCAGAGATTTGTTATGTTTTACAGAAGCGGAGCCCTCATCCCCTGTTGAAAGAGGAGATACCAGGATTTGGAATTGGTCTATCACCAAGAATTACAGCTGCAGCATTATCTGTACCAGGAAATGCTCCCATCACAAACACCCGCTCCTCCCCGCATCTCTCTGCAATTCGGCCTCCCCGAAATGACTTCCCAGAGAAAGATGAATCAGGGAGGTGTGAGAGGGCTAAAACAATTCTCCAGAGTTTCCTGATGAAAAATTTCTGGGTATAAATCACCGAGAAACTCTGCAGCCATCTCTCCTCACGCGGGAAGGAAGTTCAGAATCCAAATTTTGTGAAGTCAGAGCCTCCAGTGTGGATCTGGTGGATAATCAGGGAGCACAACTGAGCCAAGGAACAGGACAGAGAGAGGATTTAAATGGATGAGTCCTCATCAAGTGATGAGTGATGGTGAAAACAGCCCCAGCATTAGTACTGATTGGATACTAATTAATTAATAATTTATACATATATAAAGTGTATATATATCTATAAAGTATATATAAATATATATATAAATATATATAAAGTATCTATATAAATGTATACATAATATATATTTTATATATATAATTAATAAATAATACATCAATATATATTAAATAATATTGTATTATATATTAATAATATATTTATTAATATTAATATGTAAAGATAATATATATTAATATATATTGACCAAGTGATGAGTGACAGTGATAACAGCCTCAGCATTAATACTAATTGGATACTAATTAATTAATACTTTATACATATATAAAGTGTGTATATATATATATATATACACTTTATATATATATAAAGTTTATACATATACTTTATATATATAAATGTATAAATAATATATATATATTAATATATTTATATCTATACAAATGTATACATAATGCATATTAATGTAAAGTGTGTATATATATATATATATGTATACACACACACACACACACACTTTACATTAATACTAATACTAATATGAAATATGGGTCTCCTCCAGCCAGGTCTCACAAGATCTTGGAGATCTATTTCAGACCCAAGACAGCTCAGCTACCTCAGAAGGCATTAAATCAGGCAGGACGGCTTCTGTGGCAGTGTTGGAAACAAAAAGGTTTTAATAAAAGGCAAAATAACAAAACTCTTTACAGAGAAAAACCCAGCCAGGTGCAAGAGGTTCTCGCTCCTGGTAAAACACCTCACAAAAGCAATTTGTTTCTTTGTTCTCTTCTTTTTCTAGTGAATTGCTCAGGTGGGACTTTTTGGCTCCTGTTCGGTTGGGTGTCCTTAACTTTAATGTGAAGTCTCCCTAGTCCTGTGAGATGCCTTTTCACCTCATTGACCAGAGAAACTTCTGGGCTCTTTTTCTTTTTAAGGGGACAAAGGAGAGTTTTGTTACTCCATCAACAAGAAGCACATTCCTATACTAATAAATCTCTGTAATTTAGGAAGAAATTCTTTTCTGTGAGGGTGAGGAGGGGCTGGGATGGAATTCCCAGAGGAGCTGTGGATACCTGGAAGTGCCCAAGGCCAGGTTGGAGCCACCAGGGACAGTTGGATGTGTCCTTGCCATGGCTGGGGTGGCACTGGATGGGCTTTGAGGTCCCTCCCCACCCAAACCATTCCAGGATTCCCTAAGGATCAGCCTCAGCAGAAGGACAAACCCCCAGGAAAATTCCTCCCAGATTCTCCTTTCAGGAAATAAAACATTTACAGTTTGTCAGGGTCTAAATCATGGAGCTGCCATGGGAACTCCTAAATGCTCATCAATAAACAAGGGCAGCGAAAGAATTTCTGAAATGTTCCTCGTTAATCCCTCCTAATTTCCCTTATTAGTTTTGATTTTCACACTTGTCCTTTTTCATGCCTTTCATCCAGCACATTTAGAAATGGAAGGCAATACAAGCAAACAGCACAGAATCAGCTCTCTCTCCCTCATTATTGTATTTGAGATTTCACTGTGATTTTCACAGCCTTGGCTAATCTCAATTTCCCTTCTCCAAACAGCTTTATGGGGTTTTATTCCCCCATTCCCAAAATTATTTTGTTTTGTTCACGCTCCTTCTTTCCCTTTAGCTTTTATTGCAAACCCAACTAATCCTTTTCATTTCAAACCCATGTCATTATTAAAGCCTCTTATTTTGCTGTTGGGCTGCATCTGTTCCAGAACCAGATTCCAGCTTTCTATGCAAGTTTTACACCTCACAGATTAACCTGTTGGTCATATTTTGGATACAATAAAATTGTTTGGGGTTTTTTCCTTACTCCCAGTTTGTTCCCTGTACCCTGGTGTCCCAACTCAGGCAGGGAACTCCTTAATAACCACGTTTCATTTTAGAGGCTCAAGGTAAAGATCAGTAGAGGATCCACTGCTCTGACTTCTACCAGAATTGACAAATAAGGGGAATTGGTCATTTTTGACTTTATTCCAATCAAGGCAGAGGCCATGGGGCATCCCCTGGGATCTCTCCAATTTTTGGAGAACTCAGCCTCCATTTTATCCCAATTTCCAGCCACATTTCCCTTCTTTCTTTCCCCGTTTCTGAGGTACTTGAGAGGTTTAGACTTCTGGGAACACCTGATCCCAAAGACTTCTCTCTGATGTAAAACCCTCCCTTTTAATTTTTAATTCTTTTGGAATTTTGGGTTTTTCCCCCCTTGGCTGAGGTACCTGAGAGGTTCAGACTTCCCAAAACACCTAATACAGAAGATTCCCCCTCTAATTAATAATCCTCCCTTTAATTTTTAATTCTTACTTAATTTAGGGTTTTTTCCTCATTTCTGAGATACTTGAGAGGTTCAGACTTCCCAGAACACCTGATCCCAAAGATTTCCCCCTAATGTATAACCCTCCCTTTCAATTTTTAATTCTTACTGAATTTAGGGTTTTTTTCCCCATTTTTGAGGTACTTGAGAGGTTCAGACTTCCCAGAACACCTGATCCCAAAGATTCCCCTCTAAGGTATAACCCTCCCTTTTAATTTTTAATTCTTACTGAATTTAGGGGGTTTTTCCCCATTTTTGAGGTACTTGAGAGGTTCAGACTTCTGGAAACACCTTATACCAAAGATTCCCCTCTAAGATATAACTCTCCCTTTCAATTTTTAATTCTTATTGAATTTTAGGGTTTTTTCCCCATTTCTGAGGTACTTGAGAGGCTCAGACTTCCCAGAACATCTGATCCCAAAGATTCCCCTCTAAAGTATAACCCTCCCTTTCAATTTTTAATTCTTATTGAATTTTGGGGGTTTCCCCCATTTCTGAGGTACTTGAGAGGCTCAGACTTCCCAGAACACCTGATCCCAAAGATCCCCCTCTAAGGTATAGCCCTCTCTTTTAATTTTAAATTCTTCTGAGCCCCATGGCATGGGGTCCTGGCCATCCTGGGGATGTCCTGGGTTCCCACAGGTGCCCAGCTGAGTATTCAGACAGAAACTGGTCAAGCAGGAGCATCTGAAAGCAATTCCTCCTCTCCCGAGCCATCCTAATGGAATGATTATGCAAGGGGATGGAGAAAGGGGGAATTAAATGCGGTGGAGGCAGCGTGGGAGGACAGCAGCTCACTCAGTGATAAGATGTATTCTGTGCTTTTAATAAATAGCAACAAATTGCACAGAACCAGTTAAAGTTGAGCGCTGAGGCGAGTGCTTTGCTGAACTGGGGCCAAAAAACCTATTCTGATCCTTGCTGGCTTTTTAAAAAAAAACCAACACAAAAAAAACAAACCCCACAAATAAAAATTTCAGTGAGCAGGAAGGTGCCAGGTTATTTCTTGTTATCTGACATCTCAGAAAGGGAGCTTGTCACCAGCTCCTCAAATTGAGTCATCAGGCCTGAAATGCCTGGCTTAAAATACTCCTTTTTTCTGCTCAGTAACATGTGCACGTATGTGGTTCTGATGTAGGGTTTAATGCACAGCACAAAAAAAAATTTTCCTTTTTCCAACTGCAGCAGTGAAACACAAAAAGTTCTCAGGAGAGACACAGAGACCAAGGCTCCTCCTGGAGCTGAATTCAGGCTTGTTTCAGGTCTTGTTTTTTATTATTATCCATAACCTTTTCACACAATCTGGCATGAAACAATCCTGACAAGTTTATTAAAGCCTTTTGTTGTTACACTTGACATTTATGAAGGGGAGATGATAAACAAGCAGGGGAATGACATGTTTGCCAGAAATGCAGACTCTGGCGAGGAAGGCTTCTCCCCAGCCTCCCTTTTAAATGAAATCTACCCTCTGCAGTCATCCCTGCCTCTCTAGGAAGGAAAAAATGTCCAGTTTTTCTGCACTTGAACAGCCAGTTTGAGCCTGATTTTGAATTCCAAACATTGCAACTTCAGTTTCCAAGCCACCGAGGTCTTATGCAAGTGAAGATTATCGTTTTATTTAAACAACAAAACAAAGGGCAGTGAGTTTTAGTGCAGTAAAATCATTATTGGGGAAATAATTTTGACACCAACTGGGCTGGTTTGGGAGCTCTGCTCTGCTCAAGGGATCCACAGAGAAAACAGAGTCACTGAAATCTGCATTACCCCACACACAGATTGGAGAATTATGTGGAAAAAAAAAATCTACTTACACTACTCCATGTCCCAAAATTTTTGAGGCAGAAATAGTAAAAATAATTAGAATAAAAGTGGACATTTTTGGGTGCCCAAGGAGGAGCCATGTTGGCCATTGCTGAGTGATTTCCTTGTCATTATTTATTTAAAGGATGGTAGCACATCACAGATGGAAAATGGAAACTTCCTGTGGCACTTTCTACCAGGAAAAAAAATTTAAAAATTGTTTTTAATTTTTTTAAGTGCTTCATGGTCAGGCAGCACCAGCAAACACAGTCCCCTCTGAATTTCCAGATCTGGGGCTCTGCAATCCAGGAAAACTTGAATAAACTGGGGGTTCCACTTCCAAGAACAGAAGTTTTCTTGGGGACAGAAATTCTGATTTGGATTGTGTCAAAATCTGGGAACTGGCCCCAAAAGGACCAATGGAAATGACAGAGGAGTGATGCAGCTGAGTAAATTTCTGAGCACCGGCAGAAATTCAGATTAGACTCTCAAAGATCAAAAATATATTGTTAAAAATAAAGGAAGTTATTAATTTTTTCTGTATTCAAAAGAATGTTGAAACTCTGTCACAAAGCAAAGGCATTAAAATATGGGTTTTTTCTGAGACTACTGAAAACTCACATGATTAGAAACATAATTATTGCTGGGAGTCTTTAACCTTGTGCAGGAGAACAGCACAAAACCACAGAGCAAATCCCAAATGTGATTTAGCACAAAATCCTCCCCAGACCTTGCACCAAGGGAGGACTCAGTGTCAGCCAGCAAAGCCTAACAAGGTGATTTTCTTTTATATTATGATTTAAAATGACAATAATTAAAATTATTTCAGTTAAGGAGCATCACTTTTATTTTTATATTATTTAATGTTTGGTTGTTAATAATTTTAAGTTCTAGGTCTGCAGTATCTCCATTCTATAGGGCTTTTTTTAAGCATAAAAAATCTTACCATATTCTCAAGCAAACCTGCATGGAGGCACCTTTGATCTCTGCAATATTAAAATACTAATTAGAAACACGATCAAAGTGAGATTAGAATTATTATTGCCCTGACACTGCTAGAAATTACTTTGGTTGTTACAAATTAAACAGAAAACCAGAAATGAACTTCGTGTTTCCCTCCCAGGACATTTTGCTTTTCCCTCCCAGGAATGTTCCAGAGAGTTCTAAATAATCCCAAATACAACAGGGCTGCTTTTGAATTTACCTTAGAGAATGTCACAAAAGTTTATTCAGTTTATTTATTTATTTATTATTCCCCACCATTTGCAATCACACAGCACATCCCGAGGTCACATCAACCTGTGCTGCTGGGGGATTCTGCATTTCATGTGCAGATGGCAAAATCAGAGACTGGAATTGTATTAAACACTGGGTGAGTGTCATAAAAGCTTTTTTAACAGAGAGAAAAAATCCCTTTACAAGCAGCTGATGGGCCAAAGCTGGGCAAGGAAACAATTCCAGCCCTTCTGCACATCCACAGGTGTTTGCAGGTCCCTTCCAAGGATGGTCGTGGCTGCTTTTATTTAAAAAAAAAATATAAAAAAAATAAAAGGAGCAGTGAAAGAGAGAAATCAAAGCTGCAGGTACTTAATTTGTGCATCCCTTTGATGATCAAAGCCTTGCTCAGGGTTCACAGCAATTCTGATCTGACACAGCCACTTCCTTGTCTAGAGCCCAAATCTCCAGCTGCAATCTCATGGTGGAAATGGGGCAGAAAATCATAAAATCCTGCAATGGTTTGGGTTGGAAGGGACCTTAAAACATCTCTTTCCATCCAATAGAACAGTGAACAACAAAACAAACACCCAAAAAGGTTTTCTTTGTACGTTTTCCTCCTTGTAAATTTTAAGAATGCTGTTTAATACTTGGCTGGGCTACAGATCACTGGTGGAGGTTTAAGGACCGTATGTACGTTTAGACAAATTTAGGCAAATCTCTATTCTGCTCCCAAACCAGCAGGTCCCAACTGGTGGCAAGTGTTTGAGTCCATCCAAAAAGCTCCAACCAAAAAGATCCAGCCCAAAAAGATCCAAACAAAACGCTCCAACCTCTGCCTGGCAATGCCAGGGAAGCTCCTGAGGAGAACACACACAATGAGAGCTTTTTCCTTTTCATTCCACCTTCTCTGCCTCTTCCCCCATCCTAGGAGATGAGTCATGAATCCAGTATTTAGAGGATGTTCTGAAAACATCTCTTTCCACCCAACAGAACTCTGAACAACAAAGAAAAATCCCCAAAAGCTTTTTTTGTTAAGTTTTCTCTCTTGTAAATTTTAAGAACTGTGTTCAATACTTGGCTGGATTACAGAGGTTTAAAGACAATATGGTGGAGGTTTAAGGACAATAAGTTTAGACAAATTTAGGCAAATCTCTATTCTGCTCCCAAACCAGCAGGTCCCAACTGGTGGCAAGTGTTTGGCTCCATCCAAAAAGCTCCAAACAAAAAGCTCCAACCAAAAAGATCCAAACAAAAAGATCCAACCCAAAAATCTCCAACCTCTGCCTGGCCATGCCAGGGAAGCTCCTGAGGAGAACACACACAATGAGAGCTTTTGCTTTTTCATCCCATTCTCTGCCTCTTCCCCCATCCTAGGAGATGAGTCATTAATCCAGAATTTAGATGATGTTCTGAGTAGCCTCGCTGCATTCCTTTCTGTGTTTTTTTGGCTGTCAGGACGTGCACAAAGCCATTGAGAAAGCTCTGAGGACTCTGCTAATTACCTCGGAACAAACAAGGCTCCTCAGCTGGAGCAGCTCAATGGAAAGCCTTTGGTATTTTTAGCACAAAGTCTCTGCTGCTTTTCAGAGTGGTTTGGAATATCGCTTTGCTTTCAATATTGAATTGTTGGAGGCTGAAATCAAGCGTTCTCAGCGGGGTCAGGGCCACCTTTGCTGGTTCTGGATCCCCCCGTGGTGTCTCACATCAGCTCTGGGCACAAATAAATTCACTCCCAAGCTGCCTTTTCTGAGATGAGCCCTAAAGGTACAGGAGGAGGTGGGGATGCTCTTAAAATCAATTAAAACCAATCATTGGAGAACAGCTACAGCTGCTAGTGCTCTAAACCCAGGAGTTTTCCCAACTTAAGTGCCTGAAAAATCCATCCTGCTGCTCCTCCTAAGGATATCATTATGGCACAAGGCTGGGGAGGATGACAAATGAAATACTAATTAGAAAATAAAATACTGAAAACATGCTTTAAAATGGAAAGTAATGTCAAGCCAGTCAGGTTCAGCGCTTGAAAAGAAACATAATGCAAAGCAAATTAATGGGCATAATGAGATAAATGGATCCAATTGCCACGTGAGCCCAAATTAGTTCCCAGTTGACTTAAAGAAATTCAGGGCTGTTAACCTTAAATTGAGCAAAAATTCCATTTTAATTAGCTCATGCAACAGTTAAACAGCAATGGCATTTGAGAGATGAGGTGAACATTTCTCGCCCTTAACATTTCTTTATTCTGAGGTAATTTTGCTGCTAAGGTGAGGATTGACACAGGCCATCAGTTCCTTTACTGCGGCACGTCTAGCAAGCACCACAACAAATTCCTGAAGTTCACAACCCTTTTCTGGAACAATTCACCACTCACAAGGTCAGATGGATAAAATCCCCACAAGGGGAATAAATGGAGCTGAAGAGGCAAAGCTCAAAACCTACTGGACCGGAAATGAATTTAAAAGAAAAATTAAGGATTCCAAGTGTTTACATGAGCAAGGAAAAGGGATTTGCACAGCTCCCAGCCCTTCCTCAGGGACCACAGACACCTCCCAGCAGTGCTGAGGGAATACAATCCCTTCTTTTCCTCAGACCTCAGAAATGATCCAGGTCATTCATCCAGCTGTTCTTCCTGGGTTCCTTTGACAGATCCACATGAGGAATGTGCAGGTTAAAAACTGGAACCAGATGATTTCCCATTTTCCAAGGACTCTCAACCTCTCCATTGTCCATGGCAGCTGAGTTCCCTGTTCTACAGGAGCACCCAAACAGGATCTTGCACTTACAGGGCAGTTTTATGGCAACGTATTTCTGGGGGCTGTTTTCTCTGGAACCCCTTTTCCTTTTGCTGAACAATCTGTAATTCCCAGCCAAATTTGCCTTACAACCCCCCTTATCTGGAGATTCAAATATTGTAATTCTCCAGCCATGTTCCCAGATGAGCACAGAGACAATCCCTTATTTTGCCTCAGACCTCCAACATTATCCTGGTCATTCATCCAGCTGTTCTTCCCGGGTCCCTTTGAAAGATCCACACAAGGAATGTGCAGGTTAAAAACTGGAACCAGATGATTTCCCATTTTCTCAGGACTCCCAATCTCTCCATTGTCCATGGCAGCTGAGCCCAGCTGGGCTCCTCGTTTTACAAAATAGGATCTTGCAGTTACAGGGCAGTTTTGTTTTCTGGGGACTGTTTTCTCTGGGAGCCCCTTTTCCTTTTGCTGAACAATTACTGTAATTCCCAGAAGTGCAAACCAGCCAAATTTGCCTTACAACCCTCCTTGCCAGGAGATTCAAAAATGCAATTCTCCAGCCGTATTCCCAGATGAGCACAGAGACAATCCCTTATTTTGTCTCAGACCTCAGAGATTATCCAGGTCATTCATGCAACTGTTTTTCCCTTTCAACAGATCCACACAAGGAATGTGCAGGTTAAAAACTGGAGATTCAATCTGTAATTCCCAGAAGCACAAACCAGCCAAATTTTCCGGCACGCCTTACAATCTCCCTTATAAGGGATTCAAATATTGTAATTCTGCCTTGTTCACAGAGACAGGCAGCGAGTGCCCCATCAAATCCAGCGTCCTGAGGCTCTCCACGGACTCCCTGTCCTACCCCTGGGCTGGGCACTGTCAGGAGCTGCTCCCCAGCAGCTCAAGGAGAAATCAAACCCGGCTCAGACGAGCCATGTCCTGACTGATTCCCTCCCGTGGGGCCAAGAGATGCCCTGTCCAATTTATTCCTAGCAGCTTCAAACCACAGATCCTCCTCCTTGCCTGTGTCCAGTTGTGTCAGGAAAATGACCTTTCTTCATCTCCCCAGGTCCTTCATCTCCATCACAATTCTTTTTTTTTTTTATTTTTTGCTTGCTTGGAATGAAGAGGGGAGCCCAAAATAGCAAAGGATATTCTCATTACAGCTGCATGAACCACCCAGGATTTCTTCTGCTGAGCTGCTCTGTCCCATCCTATTCCTCTTCTGGCCCAGGAGATGAAGGTATTTCATTACCAGGTGAAATAATTCCCCTCTGCAAAATTGATCAAGTCCTCTGCCATCTGCAGAAGAAAGCGGTTCTATTAAACATGGATTATTAACAATAACAAATGCTTCAAACCCCTGGGCACTGCTCACCAGCCACAGGAAAAGCATTATCATAAAACCCACATTCTTAAATTCTACAGGAATAAAGCTTGGAGCCGGATTGGTGGCAGTGGCAGGGATATCTATCAGGGAAGCCCATTATGATGAAGAGAAGCACTTAGAGCACAGAAGGGCTCTGACAAAAAGCAGTCAAAACGTTTTCATCAAGGATAATGGATCAGCTCTGCAAATCCCAGCTCACAAACACCCCAACACACACACACACAAAAGCCTTTCTCCATTTTATTTGCATCTTGTTCAAGTGGTTACAAGGATGTTGAGTTAATTTTCCCCCCTTTCTTCCCTTTGAGCACCATCTCACACAGGCAGCTCAGGGCTGTCACTGTAGGACATGAAACAGCCCTGCTGCTCTCAAGGTGAGGAAAAAGGGAAGTTTATTTTCTGATTCCAACATTTATAGGTTTCCAAAACCAGTGGATTGGAGGGTAACAGTGCCACCTCTCCAATGACACTGGGCAAACCAACAGCCCATCAAATTTCTCCTCCTCCATAAAAGAATGCAAAACAATAATTATTTACAGAAAGTATGTGAGAGTGTACATTGTACACTATTGTACATTGTACATTGTACATTATTGTACATTGTTACAATAATGTAAAATCAGAAGGCTTAAAAAATCTTAAAAAATCAGGGCAACAGGGCCTCTCATTGCTGAGCCACAGCCACACAGGGAGCTTTGTCCCTGTTCCATCGGCTGGGGGTCAGGATGATCCATGGGCTCCTCCCTGGTCCTCTCTGCCAGCACAGGAGCTTTTCTGCTGCTCCTCTTGCTGCTGCTCTGGTGATGAGGTCTCTGGTGTTGAGATGACTTTGAGGTGTTGGAAAGTCTCTTTTTCTCAGCTTTGAGACTGAAGAAAAAGACAGGATTCCTTGGCTTTGATTCTCAAGGTTGTTTATTTTCTCTTATCTATTCCATTCTTTCTCTGACCTGCTGAGATCTGTCCAGCAGGTCGGGTTGTGGCACAGTCCCTGCCCTTGGGGTGGTGTTGGCTTTTTATACTAAAAACTATGTGTGCTTTATTTACAATAATTTTCCAATACCTATCACCTATGTTAGACAGTCTGTCTCTACTCTAAACCAATCCAAAAGTGTCACCATCACAGCAGAAGGAGAAGGAGAAGGAGAAGGAGAAGGAGAAGGAGAAGGAGAAGGAGAAGGAGAAGAAGAAGGAGAAGAAGAAGAAGAAGAGGAAGAGGAAGAAGAAGAAGAAGAAGAAGAAGAAGAGGAAGAAGAAGAAGAAGAAGAAGAAGAAGAAGAGGAAGAAGAAGAAGGAGAAGAAGGAGAAGAAGAAGAAGAAGGAGAAGAAGAAGAAGAAGAAGAAGAAGAAGAGGAAGAAGAAGAAGAAGAAGGAGAAGGAGAAGAAGAAGAAGAAGAAGAGGAAGAAGAAGAGGAAGAAGAAGAAGAAGAAGGAGAAGAAGAAGAGGAAGAAGAAGAAGGAGAAGGAGAAGAAGGAGAAGAAGGAGAAGAAGGAGAAGAAGGAGAAGGAGAAGAAGGAGAAGAAGAAGAACAGGACGTGCCCAGATCCCTCCATCTTGCCTCCTGAACCCCCATTCTAAAATGCCAAAATTCTACTTTTTCACCCTGTGATAAATTCACTATCATTCTATTCAAACTCTTGTGGCTTGTGACTCTTCACACAAAGTTGGGGACATCCTTGTTGCTCCAACATTTACATTTCATCTCCATTAAAACCACTGTGAATAAATCCATTGAAAATCCACGAAATTCAGGGTTTGAGCTCCTGCTTTGAGCTACAAGCAAAGGGAAACACAAACAGAGCTTTGGAAGAACCAACAGCTGAGCTCAGGGACCTTTTGTGCTGCACATTTACCCCGGTGTTCCCCGAGTTTAATGGATCTCACACGCTTTCAAACATGAGTGTAGGTTTTTTAAAGGGTTTCTGCATTTCATTTCCTTCCTTTCTTGTTTTAGCTGCCTCTCAGGGTTCTTCTGCCTCCTAGAAAACTCTGAAGTGTGTACTTGGCTAAGAAGAACTAACTGAGTATTTCTAAAAGGAAATATTCCTCTCAGTTTGTGAGGGAAACCATCCCCTGAACCTCTCCCGAGACAAACTATTGTTTATAGAGATGGGAGAAGGAAATAAAAACGGTTCAGATGTTGGCTTCACAAGCCTGCTTTCCATATGACAGAGCCTGGAATAAAAATATATCAAACAAAACTGTGTTTGAGGGCTGAGCATGAAAGAGGCACAGACTGTGCACAAAACTTCTCCAGCCCAACTCAGTTTTTTGCAGCACTGCCCCTCAGAACAGATCCTTCAATTCCAACTCTGCCTCACATCCTTGCCCCATTTATTACCTGTATTTTCAATA
The DNA here is from genome assembly GCF_028551555.1 of Melozone crissalis. Lineage (NCBI taxonomy): Eukaryota > Metazoa > Chordata > Aves > Passeriformes > Passerellidae > Melozone > Melozone crissalis. Next base: position 384,772 of record NW_026536006.1, read on the forward strand.
TTCAAGAGACACTTTAATCACCACGCTGCGCTTTAATTGTTATTAGCATTTAGATTATATGGTAATCTTGCAGACAGAAGTCAATATTAAATTACTGCCTTTGCCTGCTGAAGAGCAGTATATCTAGAGAGAGAACAGAGCTGAAAGGTCTTTTAAAGTTTCAGTTCAATTTTATGTCCTAATTACTCTGGAATGTTATGAAAAGCCTGCAACATCACACCGTATATTGCTGCCATCCCATGACTGGCTTTATGGGAATATTACAGAGCTGATTAATGAGCATTAAACTTATTACAGGGGAGCATCACTGAAATGAAACAGAAAAACTGCTCCTTGTTAATAACCCAGCTTGGTTTGGGGGTTCCACCCATCCACATTCCCAGATTTTCAGTGCCAGGCTGGATTGTGAGAGAGATTCACAGGAGAAGAGGTTGGGATTTGACTCCCTGGCTGCTGTGGAGAGCCAGATCCTCACAGAACCCCAGAATGGGGTGGAAAGGATCACCCAGTCCAACCCCCTGGAAATATCACTACATTAATTTATTTTATTTGGTGTTGCTTCTTCTCCATGCTTCAAAGAGCTTTTCAGTTCCTGCCTAGAAAATTTCCCTTTCACCAACAGCTTTCAGTGTAAAATTCAAGGCAAACCTGGTTTGAAGTTTCTTTGAAACCTGCATAAACCTAAGCACATTCTACTCCCAATTATATCCTTTGATTATATTGATTCTGATTTAACACTGATCAACAACAACTAAATGTTGCAATTTCTCTTTTTTTTTGCTTTTGGAATTATTCTCAGGCTGACAGCAACAGAGCAGGTGCAAAAATACCATGAAATAATGCAAATTCTCAATATTTCCCAAAACCCAGCATGTGTTTTGAACATTTTATATAAAGAATCACCCTTAGATATTTCTTAATCATGTGACAGAGGGAAATCAGTGTAAAATTGGGAATTCTTTACTGTCTGTCCAGAATAACCTCTGCAGATACAATTCTGTTGTAAATGCTGCCTGATCCCAAATATTAATGGAGTATAGAGCCAGCATAATTCTGGCTAAGGTTAATTTATTCTCCACTACTAACACAGCATTCCAAATATAATAAAAAACCCCCTGGTATAATTGCTATTGCTGTAAAGCCAAATGATTGGTGACAGCTTTACAGTCACCTGCCACAGGAAGGGGATAAAGCCAGTTATTAGCAGATGAAGATCTAAAAGAACCTGTGGAATAAAGAGATTTTTTTTACAGATATCCTGCTAAAGGCAGGGGAAAAGGTTCTTTACATGGAGTTAGACAAATCCTGACCATAGTCAGACATATTTTTCCATGGGAAAATTGTTTCCCTTCCCCAAGAAAAAGTACTCCTGTGTGAGGATTGATAGGTAGGGGAGTGCCAGGCTGCTGGAGATGGTGATTATTAATTCTGCCAATTCCACAATCTGGAGATTTCCAAGTGTTTTGCAAACATGAGTAGGTTCAGTTTCACAATTGTTTTTAGTCCGCAATCAAATCCTCTCACCTTTCCACAGCCAGGGAAGCTGAGGAATCCCAAATCCTGCTGGGGGGGAGCTTGGAAATGAATCCCTGGGGAAGTCTCTCCCCAGCCCAGCTGCAATCCCTGCATGTTTTGCAGTGCCAGCACCCAGTGCATGTCCAGCTCCAGTGCATCAGGTGGATTTTATTCTAGTATTTATTCTAGTATTTTATTCTAGATTTTATTCTAGAGCACAGCCTCTTGCAGGACTGCAGAGAAACAAGGCTCAGGTTATGCCAGGGGAGGCTGAGCTCGGATATCAGGGAGAATTTCTCCACTGGAAGAGTTGTTACAGTCCCAGGGAGGTGTGGAGTCCCCATTCCTGCTGGGGTTCACAACTCAGGCAGATGTGGCACCTCTTGATGTGATTTATAAGCATCCAGAGCTTGGCTGGAAGATCTCAGAGGTTCTTTCCAACCTGAATGATTTTGTGGCTTCTGGAAAAGGGGGATCTTTGTTGGGCACTGAATTACAGGAGATTAAAGCCCTCAGAGCAATGGCACAAGCTCCATGTCCAACCTGTTCCCACAGGCAGGATTTGTGCCTGCTGAAAACTTGTCCCGCCCTTTGCAAGGTGGAAGAATCCTCTCCAATATGCTTGGTCACATCTGTTGCAAGTAAATTGTGTTTAAAAAAGAAAAACAAACACTAAAACATACTAAAACAAACATTGGGCTAAAAAGCAGGCAAATCTAAAGTTAAGTCTGTAACTCCATCCTGTGGTATGTAGGTATTACAGCACATTTTTTGAAATTCAGGGACACAAATATTTCTCTTTGATTTGTTTGGTAATTGGAGAGCCTTTGAAAATTTCCTTTAGAATTTCCTTCCTCATGCAGGTGAAACACATATGGTGAGCCTTGCCAAATTGTTCAGGTCATTCTTCTGTCACTTCTTTGGGATATTGAAGGAGAAGAGATTTGGCCTGAGCTTGTAAAACACCCCAAGGTTCAGGCAGACACAGGTTCTTAGGGCAGATCTCCAGCCTGACTGAATCACCCCAAGTTCCTGATTTAATTTTACACATGGAGCAGCTTAAGGGAGGGAATTATCTCCACCAGCTTCACCACACCACTGGAAAAAATTCCAATTTGCTTTTAAGGGATGCCATTTGAAAATGCACACCCTGCCAGGGCTGAGTGTTCCACCCAGCCAGGTGGGAAAGACACCTGGATCAGGATACCCAATTTCAGCATGAATTGTCCTGCAAGGATGGAGAATTTTAGAAATTTGTCCTGATTTCAGGTTGGAATTTCAATGTTTATTCACCTGACATCTCTTCCCAGTGGTTTGAGCCAAGCAAGAGACAGAAATCTGCTGGTGAAAGGCCTCAAAGAACCCCTCAGTCACTGACTGTAATGAAAATATCACCTCTCACCTCCTCTTTTTCCTTCAGCCTCAGTTTGTCCAGCTCACTCATCCTCTTGTTTTGCTGCCAGCTTAACTCATGATGATAAAAACAAAAGCAAAAAAAAAAAGACTCCTGCTCGCTACAACATGTTACTTTCCATTTTTTTTTCTTCAGGCAACTTCTCAGCATCATGGTTTTTCAGCTCTAAACAAAGCTCTTGCTGAAAAGGCTCTGAGTGACAGTGGAAGGAAAGGAGATTCATCACAGCTGTGTGTACTCACAGAAATTTTTAAGGCAGACAAGCAAAGGGAAAAGCAATAGTTATCCACCAAAACAAAGCAGTGCCTCTTGAAAGGAAATATCACAGCAAATAGCAGAGATTTTCATTCACTCAGACATTAAAAAGAAATCTTTTTCACTTAGCTGAAAAACAGAGACAATCATGTGTCTTGATTTCCCAAGCACACCAGTTGAAATTGAAAGAGGGGCTGTCAATTTATCTTCCTCTGGGGGAAGAACCTTTCCCTCATAGCCAACCTAAACCTCTCCTGATACAGCTCCAGGATTTCCCTGGGTCCTGTCATGGTCACCAGAGAGAAAATCATTTTATCAAATCCCAATAAAATGATGCCAAAGCCTTCCAGTGACGCCCAATTTCCCAAATACACACGCACGAGCAACCAGGCCTCAACAGCAATGCCACTCTCAACATCCCTAAGATTTTATTGTCAGACTCCAGAAGAGAAGAATTTTTTCAAATTCCAGATTGTTAAACTCCAGATTTTGTCAAATCCCAGGCTCCAGGAAAAAAGAATATTTTGTTTAATCCCAATAAAATTATGCCAAGGCCTTCCAGTGACACCCAGTTTCCCAAATACACACACACGAGCAACCAGGCCTCAACAGCAATGCCACTCTTAACATCCCTGAGATTTTATTGTCAGATTCCAGGAGAGAAGAATATTTTGTCAAATCCCAGACTCCAGGAGAGAAGAATACTTTTTAAACTCCCAATAAAATGATGCCAAAGCCTCAGTGCTCCTGTGACACCCAATTTCCCAAATACAGCCACACGGTCAACCAGGCCTCAACAGCAATGCCACTCTGAACATCTCTAAGAATTTATTCTCAGACTCCAGGAGCCAAGGATATCAAATGTGGAGAAGCAGAGCACGCCACCACTCCAAATTCCTCTTTTACAGCAACATAAAGTGGTCATCTAATGCTGCACTATCATAAAATTAAATCACGCTCACTTGTCATTTTGCACAGGCCCGACCGACAGATTAAACACTGCACAGCAAAATGTAATTTCCCCGAGTGAAGGGAGAAGAGGGGGTTGAAATATCTTTGTCTGCAGTGTCTGCTCAGTCCTGAGCCCTTGTGGGAATAAAGCAGCAGCCTCAGGAAGAGGATTTGCAGCGTCTGCCTTCGGGGCACAGGCAGCACTTGGCATCCCCCAGCCAAGTGCTGGATTTCAGCAGCCTGACAAGGTTATTCTTCTTTTGTAGAGAAATCCTGGCACAGGGAGAGCTTTTCAGGTTGGAAATGTAATAAATGTGCAGTTGAGAGAAGTAAAAAATAGTTTTTCCTGCATTCTGAGTTCAGGGAATGGCTCTCCCTGCAGCTGCCCTGGAGATGTGGGGTGAGAGCTGTACCCAAAACCCAGCAAAGGCTGCAGAGCATCCATGGCACCCACAGGAACATTTCTCTTCCCAAAAATATTTCCATATGGAGCCAGCAAGGACAATAAACACCATCTACAGCCCCTTGGGACAGGCCAGTGTCCCAAAACCCAGCAAAGGCTGCAGACCAACCACTGCACCAACAGGATCCTTTCCCTCCCCAAAAATATTTCCATATGGAACCAGCAAGGACCCTAAACACCATCTACAGCCCCAGTGTCCCAAAGCAGACAAAACACAAATTCCACGGAGTATTCTGAGCTGAGAGGGACTCACAGGGATCAAGCCCAGCTCTGAAATGAATATCCCAGCTGGGGATCAAGCTCACAATTTTGGAATTGTCAGAATTCCATGGAAAGGCTGTTGGTCCACACAGCAGGAGCTCATCCCTGTGCTCTCATCCGCATCCCCAAGTCCCAAAACCAGAGCCAAGGAGTTCCAGGAGTTCCAAAACTCCTTGGAGATTGGTGGCAAATCTGTTGGAAGGTGTAAGCAGCAGTAGGAATAAAGGGATTGCAAAAAAACATCAGGGCCAAGAGCATGGAAAACTCTGCTCAGCTCAGCCCAAAGCTCCCTGAGCTGCAAAGTGACATCAGGGGCTTCTCAGCCCTTGAGTTTGTGGGGTTCAGCTCTTTCTGGGATTTTGGCAAAGGGATAAATACATGGAAAAGTGAGGAATGGGGCACAAGGATACCCCCTCTACACACACACATCAGATCCAACCAGCACAGCCCCTCCAAAAATCTGCTTCTCTGTTCTGTGGGATTCCTGCTCTATGATAGCTAAAAAAACCTCTGAATTGGGATTAAAACTTCATTCAGGTGAGGTTTTACAAAAACCCTGAAAAAACCCCTGAGTTGTGATTAAAACCTCACTAATTTCAGCTCAGAGTCACCTTAAAGCCCTTCCATAAAGCAGTAATGCCATGGCTCAGATGCTCATCCTAAATAAACGTGCAGGAATTCTCTGCCTTTCCCGAAAATCGTATTTCCTGACCTGGCTGTGTGCTCTGGCACACGCTGCAGGCTTTATTGATTAGAAGGTCTGTTAAGATTTATCAGACTTGATAATGCACTCTACTTGATTAGGATTTCCAGCTTCAGAGTCAATACTGGTTTCATATGTGATGGAAAGCACTTGGATTCACTCTGTTCCCTTTGGAAATTTGACAGGAATTGTCTTAGGCTCAGCACTGGAAAATCAGAAACACAGCGCTTCAAAAATTAAAGAAACCCTTTTTTGAGGAATCAAAGAAATGTATTTTAAGCAGAAAGGCACCTCCTGCCTGTCAGGGCTACAGGAAAATGAGAATGCCACTCTGGAAAGAGGCAGGAAATGGGAAATTCAGTGATTCTTCTTATTTCAATATCCTAACTCCTTCCCTCTGTACAGGATGAACTTCATCTCATTATTCTACAGCCCCTTTGTAAAGGGATTTTTTCCCTTGTAATGAAAAAATTCACCTTAATTAAGCAGCACCATGAATAGAAAGACTTTTAACAAAACCAACATGTAATTTCTCTCCTTCAAAGTTATTCGTACATTAACATTTACAAATCTGTTCCTTTTTAAAAGGATCCACCCCAGTGAGGCATCTTCAGCTTGTGAATTCACCCACACTCAGCTCTGACTACAAAATGGATTTTTCTCTCTTCAGCACTTGTGGTCAACTGCATCAATATTTCTGTGCCCACAAAATGCCAGACCAAAAAAAATGATAACATTTTAAAGCTTGAGAAGGTGCATTTCAGGCTCAGTCAAGCAGTTCTTTGTCAGGTGCAAAGGAGAGGGAAATTTTGTAGTGGGGCTCAATGCCTGCACTGCTCCTTCATTGGAATAGATCTGGTATGTGAAATGAACTTCTGAAATGCAACTGGACATGGACAATTCTTTAGCCAAAAGAGTGGAATCCATGGAAAAAAAAATGGCTTAAAATTCAGATTTAGAATAAACACTCATGGAAATTATCTGTGTGATTGTCACACATATCATGCCAGAAATTAAACTGATGTGGGGTTGGTTTGGGGGTTAAAATCTTTCTTCCTCTTTATAAAGTAGTTGATTCTCTGTGGGTGAGTTTTCTGCCTAAATGTGGGAATTAATGTTCTTCAGGATTTTCCAAATCACCTCAGATTATAAAAATGAGTACAACTACCTTCAACACAAAAAAACCACCAAAACTGAACAACTTTAGGCCAGGCTGGATGGGATTTGGAGGAACCTGATCTAGGAGAAGGTGCCCCTGCCCATGGGGAGGAGATTCTAGATTCTTCCAACACAAACCATCCTTATTTTCAGAAATAAATTTTATATACTTATTTAGAGATAGGTAATATTATAAACTTATGTCCATGTGTTTCTTTAGATGCTTAAATACCTTTAAAAGGCCCAGAGTTGTGGAGGGATGGAGGCAAAATCAGGGTTCAGTTCAACACATGAATATCAGTCCCCTCTCCATTAGAAGCCAGAAAAATGTCCAAACTTGGGGGGGAAAAAGTCACATATATAGGAATTATTAAGGACTGCATCATTAAAACCCCTCCCATACCTGCAAGATTCTTTCCAAGCTTCATTCACCTAAAAATACAGCCCCAAACAAAACGTTTTCTTCAGCTTTGTTGTTTACATTTGCTGGCAATCTGGAGAATCTGAAGTGGGGTTTGATAGTGCTCAAAACATCTCCCTGATTCATTGCTCCAAATCTGGACCCTCAGCGTTCCCTTTGAGTCATCCCACTTATATTTAGCAACACCCAAATGCCTCATGATTCGCTCCAAAATAAACATGAAGAGGTTTTAATCAAAGCTGAGCAGCAGAAGCTGTAGCTGTCCCACACTTGTTCTCTTCAAGAACTCTAATAATATTAATTTCCAAGTCTCAGGGATTTGGAAAAAAAAAAAACAACCCTGTGAAGGATTTCAACCATAAAAATCCTGAAAAAATTTTGGTGGTTCATCCCAATTTTCAGCATTTTTCTGCCATGAAACTGCTGAAAAAATCTGGGTGGTTCATCCCAAATTTCATTGGTTCATCCCAAATTTCATTTCAATGGCCTCATTGGCGTTGCCTATAAACCCCCTATCCAGGGTTTATAGGAAACGCCAATGGGGCCATTCCATGACTTGAAATGTGTTATAGAGAATACATTTCTGCTCAATAGGAGTAAATTTTTATGAGCTAAACAATTTTTATTCATATCAGCTTCGGAACAGCCACGGCCACATCAATCCCATTGTCCATGCTGCCATTTTCCCAGGAATCCATGTCTGCTAGAGAGATTTAGGTGGTTTAACACTCCAGCAATGGCCCTTTCGGGCTGTTCTCATCATTTTTTAGGATTCCTAGAGCACAGAGGAGGAATTTGGGGCCCCCTCTCCTGATCCCTGCCTGTTTTCCTTGCCTTAGAACACGGCGGGAATTCATCCCCAGAACTCCAATCCAAGGCAGCTCCTGCTGCCAGAAGAAACCCAACACAGATTTTTCCCCTCTCTGCCCAGGTTTTCTGTCTCAGACGTGCCCTTCCCGTATTGTTTTCCCTCCTTCTCCTGGAACCACGCTGAAAATCGACCTTGTCCTTCTGCTGAGTCTTGGCAGCGCTGCCGGGATCTGAATCTTGGCACTCCTGACACTCCTCCACACGTGAGAGCCCTTTTGGAGGAATGTCACGACTTCCAGCGCATCTCAGAACAAGAATCCTGTCTAAAATGATGGAGAGCCGAGGAATTTTGCAATGATTTTTTGTGAAAACTGAAAATCTGCTGCCAACCACAAACCAAGGTGAAGGGCTTGAGCACTGGGTGGGATTGTAGGGGTGAACTGTGAGGGGTTTGATCCTGATGGGTCCCTCCTAACTCAGCACATTCTGATCCTGTGAAATAATCATATGCATTCATCAGATAACATTGAAAGCTGGCAGGATGTTTCTTTTCCACTTTTCTCAGCCATTTATTTTTTCCCCACTGAGGTTCAGCACATCTGCCCATCCATCCCTGCGTTTGAGGAGCCTCACCTGGTTCAGACCCAGCAGAAAGATGCCCCTGGTCCGTATTTGTGTTAGAAGTTTGCAATTCCAGAGGGATCCCCCCAGGAGCAGAAGCACCAGCTGCACCCACCATGGATCAGGAGGAGGAACAGCAACTTTTGGCAAAGTGGGAGCCTTGTAGGAGCTGGGTTGGCTCCTCCTCCTGTTTATATTTGCCTTTTACTCATTTAATCAGACAGAGAGACAGATGCCCTCTCCTAAGAAGTTGAGCTGAGCTGTTGATATTGTCCAAGAAGCAAGAAATTCATTATTAATCATCACAATCCATTCCTGGACTTCCCATCCTGCCTAGAGGGCTCCAGGGCTGCCAAGGAGTGAGTTCCAAAGCACTGAAGTTCTTGTGGGATAATTATTTCTTACTACTGGGCCCAAAGAGGAACGCTGTTTCTTGCAATCGCGTGTATTGAAATTAATTAGATTTACAGTCTTGACTGGCTGATCAGGCAGCAATGGAAAATAAGATTCCAACACAAATAATGAATTGCTCGGTCATCCAATAAAGCAAAGCAGCAAAACAGTCCCTTTTACTCTCATATGAGCATAATTGCCATCCTTGTTTCACATAAATGGCTTTTCCCAAGTATTCCAAAGGCCATCGGGGAAGCTGCTTCAGATCTAAGTGTTGAAGATGATTTTTAGAATAAAATACCTGCAATCTTTGGGTCAAACACAGGTACAACTGCCTGGGAGCCACGATTTAATGATGAGGGGACTCATTCCCACACTGCTCAAGGCTGGAATTTTCTTGGGAGAGCCTGGGAAGGGCTCAGGGCAGCGCAGCTGCAGCTGTCGTCCAGCCCCTGGTGCTGAATTCTGCAGTGTCCCCTCACACCCACAACAGGAACACGACCACAAATTCTTTTAAAAAAAGCAACCAAAAAAAGAGGTTAAAGGGAAAGTTTTAAAAGTTTTAAATGTTTTAAATACTGCTCAGGGCAGCGCAGCTGGAGCTGTCCAGCCCCGGTGCTGAATTGTGCAGTGTCCCCTCACACCCAGAACATGAACACAACCACAGCTCTTTTAAAAAACCAGCCAAGAAAAAGGTTAAAGGGGAAAGTTTTAAAAGTTTTAAATGTTTTAGATACTGCTCAGGGCAGCACAGCTGCAGCTCTCCAGCCCTTAGTGCTGAATTCTGCAGTGTCCCCTCACACCCAAAACACAAACACAACCACAACTCTTAAGAAAACAGCCAGAAAAGAGGTTAAAGGGAAAATTTTAAATATTTGTGTCTGCCTGACGACATTACCACTGAAATATTTCAAAACCTGCCCCAAAATTTCCTAAAGCAGAAGTTTCAACACACCCATTGTCACCAAAACACAAAATCTGCCCCCGTGGATGTTTTAAGAGGGTCGTTCCACAAAATCAGCCTCATCTGCTGACATTTGCACAATCGCCAGCACATAAACCAGCTGAGGAACTCTTTTATGATTCTTTAATTCGTCTGGTGCAGCGTTTATTCGGGAGGGCTCTGGGCTCCCTGGTTCCCTGCATTCCCAGGGTGCAGATAAAGTGTCACTGTGATTTCCAAGGTGAGCTCTTGGCTCAGCACTGCCAATGAATTCGGGTCTGGGTGGCTGTTAAAGAAGAAAAATGGGAATTAGCTCTTTTCCTATTGCTCACCTTCTCAGCTCTCAACTTTTGGCACTTCCCTGCTGCTACATTTATATTTTTTGAAAAAAATCCCCTTGCTTTACCCTGGATTTTCTCTTAAGAAGCTGAGAAAAATGAAAGCAGTAATTATTTAATTTGTTTCTTTTCTGTTTTGCTCATTAGAGGTTGTTTATCTAACAAGTGATTGTTTTATTGATTTTTGCTGTGATTTGTTTTGACTTTTTGGCCAAGCTGTGTTGGGACTCTGGAGAGAGTCATGACTTTTCATTATTATTTTTTAGCTTTCTGTAAACATTCTTTCTGCATTCTTTAGTATAATATGCTAAATAATAGAATAGTATTCTTTAGTATAATAGTATTCTTTAATATAATAATTAGTATTCTTTATATAAGATAATAATTATAATAATAATATAATTATTATTAGAACATATAATAACACAATAATATATTATAATTAGTATTCTTTAATATAATAATTCTTTAGTATAGTATAGTTTTATATTCTTTAATATAATAGTATTCTTTAACATAATAATTAGTATTCTTTGCATAAGATTATAATAATATAATAATAAATATAATAAATAATAATTATAGTATATAATAAAATATAATATATAATAATCATATATAATAATTAGTATTCTTTGATATAATAATTCTTTAGTATAGTATAGTATTCTTTAATATAATATAGTATCATAAAATAATAAATTAACATAAATTCTGATTGATCATTCCTCCCTTCATTGGGGCACCCTGCTAATACAATACTCAGCTCCCTCTTTTTGTTGGAAAAACACAAAAATTAAACTTGTTCTTGGCCTGGGGTGGAAAGAGCATCACTTCCATCCCTCAGGAAAGGCCACTGGGAACATCCATCCCTCACCCACCCCCTATTTGATACCCTCCCACAAAAGCTGCTTTTTGGAAAGGAAAAAATCTTCATTTTCCCATCTTGGCGGGCAATAAAGCAGCAACGTTTGGTCAGTGAAGGGATGCAAACCTGTCCCAGGGCTGCAGAAATGGTTCCTTGTAGAACAATTTCCATACGCGCTCGAATCCCGCAGCACCGCTCAGGCTTTAACTTCCTTATGAGTGACTTTGCAATCGGTGATTACCGCGAGCCCACGGCAGTAAATAGGGGGAAACAGGCAGGTTTTATTTTCCCAAAGCAGAGCTGTGGGGAAATACATGGATATTTTATGCTTACTTAAGCAGTAATGATCCATCCTGAGCTCTCTCCCATCCCTGGCTCGGCCCCTCAGGCAGATGTCAGTCCTTGCTGGGGTAACGGCTCCAAAGGCAGAGCTGCAGTGGAAATAAAGATATTTTACAGCATTAAGTGACTTTAATTGTACATTTAATCCAACATAAATGGGGTCTTCCACATCCCAGAGCCCCCTTTCTTTTTTGGACCCGACTTCAGGTATATTTACATTTTCAGAGGATGCACTTTGTAGGTTTCTAGGGCCAATCATCTGTCCCCATTCTCATTCCTCCTCCTTCCAATATCCCATCACAATGGGAAGGATTCCATGGATTGATGAATGGAAAAAGAGATTTGCTTTTACAAATAAACTTTAGGTTTGCTGATAAGCAAAGTTAGACATTGCAAGATGAAAGAAACAATGGGGAAGAAAAACCCCTGAATTCAGTAAGAATTAAAAATTAAAAGTGAGGGTTATACATTAGAGAGGAATCTTTGGGATCAGGTATTCTGGCGAGTCTGAACCTCTCAAGTGCCTCAGAAATGGGGAAAAAGCTCTAAATTCTTTAAGAATTAAAAATTAAAAGGGAGGGTTATACATTAGGGGAAAATCTTTGGGATCAGGTGTTCTGGAAAGTCTGAGCCTCTCAAGTACCTCAGAAATAGGGAAAGAGAGAAGGGAAATATGGCTGGAAATTGGGATAAAAAGGGAGGCTGCATCCTCCAAAAATTGGAGAGACCCCAGGGGATGCCCCATGGCCTCTGCCTTGATTGGAATAAAGTCAAAGGACTCCTCTGTCTCCTTTTTGGACATAAACCTCTGGTGTTTGTAGATTCCTTTGTTAATATTTGTGTATTCAATAATCAGCTGGTTTCACCTGCAATAGTTTTCTCCTTTTTGTAGGAAAAAATCCCTAGAGAGAGAAAAAGAGAGAGAGAGGTTCCGTCCTAGGAGGGAAAAGCCTCTTTTTGCTGCCCTTTGCTGATCACCTTGACACACAATTTCTCTGTGCCTGGGCACTGCTGCTCCTGGCCATAAATCCACGCAGAATTTACTACCTGGGAGAGGCTGAAGGCATTTTCTTGTGCAAGATCTGCATCTCCCTCATGTGTGCATGTGTATGAGCACGACCTATAGCTCCTCTGAATTATTTATAGACAAACAAGTAATTAAAATTTTTATTCTGCCCATTTTGGAGCGCGGAAGGAGGAAAAAAAAAATCTGCTTTATTCTTTCATCAAGGAAGCTGCTGGCCAAGCTCATAACTCTGTCTGCACGCTGTAAAGAATGGGGTGAGTGGTTTCTCATCAAACACACTTTGCATTTTATGGGATGCACTGAAAAACTAAGTGGCTTAGTGACTTCTGGCAATGTCACCAAAGGAGAGAGCTCAGAACAAGGAGCATCCCACTTCTCCTGAGCCACAAATCCATCCCAAAGCTGTCCAGGAGCAGAGGTGAAGGGAGAGGAGATTTCTGCCCTGGAGTTCCTCAGAGTGACCAGCTCAACACACAGAAATTGTTTTGGTCTTGACTTTCCCAAGTCCTGTTGTGTCGCAGACATCTTTTTATGAGAAATTTTTCCTTAAGATTTTTTTTTCCTCCTGAGAAGCTGAGAGGCCTCAAAGACAAAACGTGAACAATGGTTATCTGCTGCTGTGGAATGCAACAGGCGCATCTGTGATTGGTCTCGTGTAGATATTTGGAATTAATGGCCAATCACAGTCAGCTGGCTTGGACAGAGAGTCCAAGCCACAAACCTTTGTTGTCATTCTTTCCTTTCTATTCTTAGCCAGCCTTCGGATGAGAACTTGAGAACTTTTTATTCTATTTTTTTAGTATAGTTTTAATTAATATATATAATAAAATAATAAATCAAGCCCTCTGAAACATGGAGTCAACATTCTCGCCTCTCAAATCATTCCCTGTGAACACAGTCACACTGTTGAACCTCCCTGTGCATCTCCACTAAATTTCCGCAAGGTGACCATGGAGGGCAGGGTGTTTACGAGCACAAAACCTCTTGGATCTTATTTCCAGCTCATTTTCTCACTTTGTGACCCTGAAAATGACTTTTAATACAATAACAAATAACATCCTGGGCTGGTGGAAGGTGTCCCTGCCCGTGGCAGGGGGCTGGAACGAGATGGGTTTAAGGTTTTCCTTCCAACTCACACCAAAATCCTCTAAGCAATCCTAGCTACTATTTTAAATATTTCTGGGAAATAAGGAATGCTTTGAAAATCAAACCTTACAGCTCTGAGGCCACCCACAGCTGTGCCAACACTGAATCATTCACATCACCTCCAAAGAAAGAAAAAAAAAGAGAACAACAGAGCAGAACCAGATCACCAGGCAGCCCAAGATAAATTACTGAGGTCAGCTGGAAGGTGTTTTTTTTCTTGAGATGGGCTCAAGTACAAAATGAGTGAGTCAATTCTTTGCCCCTCAGATCACAACTTCCCTCTGGTGATTCTGAATGTCAGAAAAATTTTAAAAGTGTTCCAAAAAAAATAAAGCCAGAGGCTTCAGCCATGGCATTGCCCATGCTCTCAGAGCAGCAGCACTGGTTTTTCACTGAGGTGTTGTTCCACAGTGACAGAATTGAGAAGAAAGTGGTTTAGTGGCTGCTCAAATGCCAGAAGTAACACTTCTAGGGAAACTGAGACATGCAAGAGGATACAGCTCACCACAACAATTTTCCTTAAAAAAATAACAATCACTATAAATATCACATTAGCCTCCTGAATATCACATTAAATATCACTATTATTATCAATATCATTATTATCACTATAAATATCAAATTAGCCTCCTATATATCACATTAAATATCACTATTATTATCAGTATCATTATCACTAAAAATATCAAATTAGCCTCCTGAATATCACATTCAATATCATTATCATTATCAATATCATTATTATCACTATAAATATCAAATTAGCCTCCTGAATATCACATTCAATATCACTATTATTATCACTATCATTATTATCACTGTAAATATCACTATTATTATCACTATCATTATTATCACTATAAATATCAAATTAACCTCCTGAATTATCATCAATAGCCCAGAAACAATTGGCTACAGAAATCAAATGACTTTGTAAGCTTGTGACACACCTGCATCCAACTTCCAGGTCTGTCCTAAGTGCCAGGGTTGATATTTTTGCTTGTTCCTGTGCCAAATAATAAAAAGAAGATACTCAACATTTAACAGAAGTGCCCCATGCAGAGGAAAAATTAATTTACAGGGGAGAGGGAAACGTGTTTCACTAATTCTGCTGAAGTGGAGCCGTGAGGCGCTCGCTGGCTTTGGGAGAACTTCCCACTCTTTCCTGGGCTGGGAGCTCTGCTGGGCAACATTTCTCTGCAGCACCATGAATTTAATCACATCAAAATGTCAGCAGAGAAAAATGGAGCACACAGAGGCCTTTTCCCCTTGGTATTTAGCAGGAGAAATGGATGTTTCCTTAAAGAGGCGGCGGAGTGAGCTGCACACGGGGTTACACCTCTGTTCTCACCTCTGCGCTGCCTTTGGACTCCACTCCCCAGGGACATAAATCAGGATTTCTGTCATTTCAGCACAGCTGGTTGTGTTTGTTCTGGCACAGCACGGGTATAAAATGATGGCATTTATACTCCAGTGGATATCCAGGGTGGCTGAGGGGCCCTTTCTGCAGGGATGGAGCTTGGGAATCCTTCCATAAACAACAAAAAAAAAGCCACAGGATCAGCAACACCAAACATTGCTGAGTCCTGCAAAGAGCAACTTTAGCTCTTCCCACCACCAAATATTGATTTCCACGTGAAAATGATGTGTTTAGAATAACACAGTCCCTGCCACACCTCTAGGAGTGCCTGGGGGAGCTACCACCACCATTAATTTACACCCACTTGTTTCAAAGCTTTGTGAACAAAGCCAACAGCAGTGAGAAGGAGAAAATATCCGAAGCATATTTTAAAATTTTTCTAAGGAGAAAATATCCAAAGAAACCATTCAGAAATGCATCCAGTTAAAAAATAAAGCTCCTCGAGGGAAGGTGGAATTCCCCCAGCAGATAAATCCCTTTCTCAGGACCTCACTCCCCATGTAATGAGTCCAACCTTAACCCCAGCTCTTTAACGAGCTGCCCTGAGCCACCCCATCCCAAACCCAGGCAGGATCCAAGGCACTTGCTCCAAACAGAATAGTAATTAAAGTGAATTTATATTAATCCAGGAGAGCTAAGGGAAAGGACGATGATTTATGAGCAATTTTGCTGGCATTTTCAAGAGGCATAAAAAGCATTAAAAGGGAATATCAAAAAACTATTAGTTAGGAAAGCAGCCATAATTGGAGAAGCAATCCAGGCTGTCTTTAGGGCATTTGGTTCCTCCATGGAACACAAACCAAGAAAACCTTTGAGGAAAAATGAAAACCAATTTTGCAACTTTTTTTTTTTTTTTAACGGATAGGGTGAAATTATTCCAATAAAATACGTGTAGTCATCCACAACCCTCGATTGCTGTAACATCTTGGATACAATAAAGCAGATTTTGAAGATCCCCTGGAGTCCCACATCTCTCATTTCAGCTCTTACAGTGGCACCCAATGTGGGGTGCCATTAGTGAGAGCCTGAATGAGGGGAGGATTTAAAGGGATGGATTTTAAATAGACAGTGATTTCCCTGTGATGGCACCAAACATCATTAATTCCCTGAATGAGGGATGTCGGTTTCCAGGCCTGCCTGCAGCTGGAGCTGACAGCTGTAGGCACAGCTCTGTCACCCACGACCCTGGACTGCTGGAACCTCTTGGATGTAATAAACTGCATTTTGCATACAATAAACTGCATTTTCTATTCAATAAACTGCATTCTGTATACAATAAACTGCATTTTGTGTATAATAAACTGCATTTTGAAGAGCCCCTGGAGTCCCACATCTCTCATTTCAGCTCTTACAGTGGCGCCCAACGTGGGGTGCCATTAGAAAAAGCCTGAACGAGGGATGTGGGTGTCCAGGCCTGCCTGCAGCTGGAGCTGACAGCTGTGGGCACAGCTCTGTCACCCACGACCCTGGACTGCTGGAACCTCTTGGATGGAATAAACTGCATTTTGTATACAATAAACTGCATTTTGTAAGCAATAAACTGCCTTTTGTATACAATAAATAGCATTTTGTAAAAATATACTGTATTTTGTACACAATAAACTGCATTTTGAAACGTCACCTGGAGTCCCACATCCCTCATTTCAGCTCTTACAGATGTGAAACCGACCCACCCGTTACCTTTACCAACATTCCCTTCCCGGCTTTCTGCCTGGCTTGACAGGTCACATCCAGCTGCAACATCTTTGACTTTGCCTTGGAGTCGAGGTGTGCATTCCCAGAGCAATCAACGTGTCCTGCAGATGGATTTATTGGTCCCCACTCTCTGTAATTAAGCTCAGCAAGAGCAATAACAATGCCTTAAGTGTTCATCCTTTCAAAATTGTCCTCAGCTGCCTTTAATCTGTGGGAACAGATGGAGTCCTGCTCCATCACCTTGCAAACTTTTTCCTGAGCTATTAAAGCCCCAGCAGAATTTAAGGGGATAAATTGAAGGCAGCAAATGTTTAATAATTGCTGTCACTTATTCCTTCACAAAGTTTTGGAGTTAATGAATAAAACATGTTCATGAGAGGCTGGGCACGGGGAAGTCAACAGAAAACGTCCTGCTGAGTTAAACACATCATGCCAGAGCTGGAAATCCAATATTTACTTCCAGGGAATATTTATCTTGCTGTGTTGATATTCCAGAAATCCCCCTGAACTGTGACACCTGTCCTCAAATCCCAGGCCAGCAAGAAATGAGTTTTTAACTCAGTAGTTTTTTGAGTTTATCATGGATGGAATTCTCATTTGATTCCTTCTCCAGTGACATCAGTGATCAGAACTGGAAGTGCCAGAATTCTAATCTTACTTTGTTTTAAGATTATTTGTATCAAATTTGGCTAATGACTGTATTAAATTACTCAGTGCCAAGAAGGAGATGGCAGAGCTTGGCTCGCTGTCACAACTGAATATTTCACACCAGGTATTGCCTGGAGTGCAGATGATGCTCTCTGCTCAAGGCACAAATGCTGTTTGTGCCTTTAAATCAATAAACCCATTTAAGTGGAAGAAAAAAAAAAGTGAAAATATATCCTTTATCCAAGGCAAATTTTGGGGGAGGAAAATGAATTCTACTGAAGTCAATGAAAATACAGGAATGCCATGGAAAATCTAGCTTAACCTTATGATGGTGCATGATAGAAAATTTGACCCCTCTGAAAAAGGTTAATGCCCTCTCTGTACATTGAATTTCAGCTTTACTTTTGCCAAAACTCTGCGGTGCAACAGCTCAGGGAGTTAATATAAAAATGCCAAAAATGCATGAATTTTCATGGGTTAATTGTTTGATGCTTTTGAAACCTGGAAATAGGAGCAGGGCTGAGCATTCCACATTCCTCTCTAATTTCAAATAAGAACCCACATCCTCTTGTCCCAGACAAGTTTAACCACAGCTCATCCAAAGGTACTCACTGACCAAAAAACTCCAAATGTGCTGAGATGCCAGAAGAAATCTGTAAAGTAGATCTCCACTAAACCCAGCTCAGCTTATGGGGCTTTAGCACTGGCTTTAATAGGATTTTGAGCAGGTTTAAACCTCGGTGTGACTCAGATCCCAGACTGGAGCAGATGCTGAATTGGCTCTGGGTGCATCGGCAGCCAGAATCCAGCCCTGATTGATGGGAAAAGCTCTTCCTGCCATGGTCACCTCAATCCAGGGTTTAGAGGAAAAGATGATGGAGAGGTCTGAGCACAGCACAGGGCCTTGCAGAGCTTTAGCAATTCCCCTTTGGGGCTTTTTGTTTGTTTTTTAAAAAGTTTTACTCACAACCAAAGAGAAAAAGTCACCGTTGATGTGAAGTTTTGAGCTATAAAACTCACTGGTGGCGCAGAGTAACTCTGAGCAGAGAGTCCCAGGATTTAGGGCACAGATGTGATTGCTCCTCTCATGATCATTAATTACACATTTAATGGACACCTCGTTTGTCCAGAAGGATTTTGAGAGAACTCACCAAATTTATGGCACAGAACTTGCAGCCCATTGTCTTCTCCCAGGTGTTTCATGCATCCAGTGCAGGGGGAACCTTGAAGAAAGGTAAAGCACAGCCCAGATGTTGATTTTGGTCACACAGATTTTATAGACTTTGTGCCCTGTTCCAAAACCCTGCTGAAATCTAAGAACCTCTGAGGGAGGAATGACTGCACTGAGGGAAATCAAGATTTTCCTCCAAAATTCAGAGTTCCCATCACCTGCAGCATGACTTGGTGAACCAGGGTTGAACTCCCCCACAACGAGCAAAACTCAGATTTTATTTTCTTTTTTAATTCAAGGTTTCTCTGTGCTGCACTGAGCCACCAAAACTCTCCTTCACTCATCCTCAGTATTTCAAGCTCTCCTTTGAATGATAAAATATTCAATATCAGCAAAACCCTTGGTAAATGTTCTTCTTGGATTTCACATCAAACCCATGTCAGTCTTTCTGTCATTCCTCATTGAGGTGAAATCTGCTGAAAACACATCTAGCAGAGACAATTAAAAATAGTGCACAAAGGGCACCCTTGGCACTCTGGAGTGCTGTTGACAAAATGAAGACATTGCTCACAATTACACCGGGGGAAATTTATGCAGCTGGTGGCCTCTGCCAGCACGGGCAATGCCAGCCCTGCTAATGAAACCAGGATCAATGTGACACCAGAATGATGGCAGATTTTGAAAACAAGGACCAACAGTTTGCAGGTGGTTTTAGGCAGCTATAAAAGTTGATTTATAAGAGCTTTTTAATCCTTGTTTTAATTCACCTTGTGGGAATGGATTGTCATAAAATATCCTGCCACGTTACAAGCACCGAGCTGTTTGAGATCCAGCAGGGCACAAATACAGGGAATTATACAGATTTTATTGCTTTTTTTTTTGTTTTTTGTTTCTACTCCAGCCTTGCTCCCTCCCCACTCTCACCCCGACCTCAGGTTTAATTCCTTGTTTAAATCCTTTTTTACGTACTTTAGATTAGGACTGAGGGAATAGAGGCACAGGCAGGCTGGAGCTGAGCTTTGGCCATTCTTTATTTTTCCCAAGCTGTAATTTATGCACATGGAGTCACATCCATCTTCCTGCTGCACAGCAATGGGCATTACAGGGACACTTGGTGTCCTGTCCCCATAAAACCAGGTGGCCCCAAGGGGGTCTCTGAAGAGTCCTTTAAATGTGACACTTGGGTACGCACAGGAAGGAGCAGAGCTGAAATATGGAGTGCAGATGAAATAAAAGGGATGGATTTTAAAAGGATGGATTTTAAATGGATAGATTTTAAAAAGACAGTGATTTCCCTGTGATGGCACAAAACATTAATTCCCAAGCAGAAATCCAAGAGTTCTGTTCCTTCTGAACTGGGCTGCAATCTCTGTCTCATGCAGCATTTTTTGGTTGATGCCACTGCTGAAGTCAATGCCCATGAGATTCCATGGCTTTTCCCCCAGGAGGAGAATGCAGAATCAAACCTGAGTCTATTCAATGAGGTGGGCTGAGCACTGGCCAAACACCAGTGCACCCATTAGAATTATTTATTCATTTTCTGTTAGATAAGGATTAGGAGAAAGGCAAAAACAGGCTCAAAACTTTAAAGGTTGTCGCAGACATCTTTTCATGAAAATCCTCTCCTTAGGATTTTTTCCTCCTGAGAAGCTGGGAGGCCTCAGGAACAAAATGTAAGCAATGGTTATCTGCTGCTGTGGAATGCAACAGGTGCATCTGGGATTGGTCTCATGGGGTTGTTTCTAATTAATGGCCAATCACAGTCAGCTGGCTCAGACACAGAGCCTGAGCCACAAACCTTTGTTATCATTCTTTCTTTTTCTATTCTTAGCTGGCCTTCTGATGAAACCTTTTCTTCTATTCTTTTAGTATAGTTTTAATGTAATATATATCATAAAATAATAAATCAAGCCTTCTGAAACATGGAGTCAGATCCTCATCTCTTCCTCCATCCAAGAATCCCTGTGAACACCATCACACTTTTGCACAGCAAAATATTGCAGAACAGTTCCTGAAATACTCCTGAATTTCTGCTGGGGATGGAGGGAAGGGTTATTCCTCCTCCTTTGACTGATGAGAATATTCTGGGTGAGGATCCATGTTTTCCAAGAGAAAAATATTGACAGGAAAGTGCGATGGCAGATGTCCCAGCTAACAGAGCTCCTGGCCAGCAGGACATTATCTTTGATCCTAAAACATGAATAAGAGCACAGGGAGCAATCCTGGGTGTCTGCCTGGCAGCCAGAGGGATGGATCAGGATATAAACCTTGTGATCTGAAGGACCTGATTTTATTCTCGTCTGTTCCGATTCCATTATAGGCACATTAAAAGTCATCTCATCTTTTTAGTGCTGCAAAAAAAGTGGTGGAAAACAGGGTGGAGATAAATCAGGAGCAGCCCTGGAACATTCCTGCTCTTTCAAAAGGCATCTCCTGTAATTTTTATGCACAACAAGGGAGGATAAAAAGGATCTTGAGACATTGTTGTTTACAGCACCAAAATCCAGGGGCAGCCTCACATTGCAGGTCACCAATTCCAGGCACTTTTATTACAGCATTTCCTCAAAAAAGGCTCAGAATGTTCATTTTCTAAGATTTCTAAGAGGTTTCTTGTTCATTTCCTAAGACTTCCAAGAGCTTTCTCCCATCCCAAACAAAATTTTCAGGCCTTGCCAGGCTGCTCTCAAGGAGGAGACTGAAGACCTCCGGACGCCAACATCTCCAAGGGCACAGCAGGAAGAACTCACTGAATTATTAAATAAATATTATTTATTTTATTATTATTATTTATTTTATTATTATTATATTATTAAGAAATGTGAATACACATTCCCTTCAGCCTGGTGGGCATCAGAAACTCTCCTACAAAACCAGCAGCAGCCCTCAGCTCCCGATCCTTTCCAGCCCTTCCTGGCAGGCACTTTTATTACAGCAGTTCCTCAAAAAGCATCATGGATGCACCAAAAAAGGCTCAGAATGTTCAGTTTCTAACATCATCAAGCTTTTCCAGACTTCCAAGAGCTTTCTCCCATCCCAAACAAAATTTTCAGGCCTTGCCAGGCTGCTCTCAAGGAGGGGACTGAAGACCTCCGGGCGCCAACATCTCCAAGGACACAGCAAGAAGAACTCACTGAATTATTAAATAAATATTATTGTTTAAGAAATGTGAATATACATTCCCTTCAGCCTGATGGGCATCAGAAAATATCCAGCTACTCCTGAAAAACCAGCAGGCAACAGCAGCCCTCAGCTTCCCTTCCTTTCCAGCCCTTCCTGGCAGGCACTTTTATTACAGCAGTTCCTCAAAAAGCATCATGGACGCATCAAAAAAAGGCTCAGAATCTTTATTTTTTAACACCAAGAGCCTTCTCCCATCCCAAACAAAATTTTCAGACCAACAAAACTTGCCAGGCTTCTGTCAAGGAGGAGACTAAAGACCTCCAGGCACCAACATCTCCAAGGGCACAGCAAGAAGAACTCACTGAATTATTAAATAAATATTATTGTTTAAGAAATGTGAATATACATTCCCTTCAGCCTGATGGGCATCAGAAACTCTCCCACAAAACCAGCAGCAGCCCTCATTTCCCTTCCTGGGGCCCTGATTAAATACCTGTTTAGCCAGTGAGGAGTTCCTGCTGGAACAAAGCAGCTGCAGCACCTGGGTTTTCCCCAGAGCTCTCCTGCCTCACGCAGCCAAATCCTGTCGGGGTTCTGTAATTTGGTAAGCGCCTTTTGAATGGTTGCAGCTGCAGCAGCCCCTGGGTTGGAGCGCTTTGTGCATCACCTCCATTTATTACCCTTCAGGCAGCCATTCCACTCGTTTTATCCTTTAATTTATTGTGTGTTTGCCTGCTGGACCACACTGGGAGCATTGGTCCTTTTCCAATCCCATTCTGTCATGGAAGATGTTGTCAGTGGGACTCTGTTAACAAATCTCTCACAGCGCAGCCCTGCTCCCAGGGTGGGACTGCCGTGGTTTCCTCAGAGCAAATCGGGCAGCAGAGAGGCCCAGATGCTGCAAGAAGTGTTAATTTATTAATATAAATTATAGTTATAAATTATACTTTAAAATATTATTAATATATTTAATAGATAATATTATATATTATTAATGTATATTACAATATATATCAATAATTAATAATATATCATAATTAATTATTACTATGTATAATTATTATTTATATATAATATAATTAATTAATAGTTGATAATTTAATATATATTATAATATATAATAATGTATTATAATGTTATATATTATATATTAATTATATATATTGTTAATATATATTAATAATTATTAATATAAATGATTTAACAATTATTTATTAATTTTAAAATTATTATAAATTTTATTAATATATTATTAATGACATAAAATATTTTAATAATAATTTATTAATATAAAATTATTATGAAAATATTTTATTGCCACCAAGCAGGAAGAACAACGGGGCAAAGCAATAGAGAAAATCAGCTCCTTAACTGTGTTTGAACACATCCTGGGCAGGAAAAGGATATTTTGCATTGGATGGACAATTCCAAGGTCAATCACTCCACAAAGCACAAGATTTTCCATCCTTTTTCTTCCCAGAGTGGTTTCAAAGACTGCCCAGGGTGTGATTTTCAGGAGGAACCTCTGTTTGGCATGGGTTTGTTCAGCATTAAAGCAAACCAGCAACACCCAAAAATTGTTTATTCTGCCTGTGTCTCCCAAGCATAACCATGGGGGACTCTCACATCCATTTTTTCCCTCCCTTTTTGGGCAATCTGTGGAATTTTAACACCAATTAGGTGCTTAGCAGCTGCTCCCCTGTGAGCAGATTGGAGCAGACATTTCCAGTCCTGGAATGATCAGAGGCAGAAGATGTTTCTTACCCTCGGTGTATCTGTGACTGCCCAGTGCCCCCAGCCCCTCTGACTCCTTCATCTCCTTTGTTTCCATCCCCACGACCTCATTAAGAGCTGAATTTCGGGATTTATTTATAGCCGGAGTTAATTTATTACATTAATGACTACGCAAGACGCAGCTGAGCGTCTCAGATGGAAAATTAAGAGCTTCTATTGTGACCTGCATGATAAAAAATCTGCTCTTTGTGCCTCAGCACCTCGGAGAAGCAGCTTCCACTCAGTTCCACTTGGTTTTTATTTATGGATGATGAATATCCAGTTCCATGTCAGTGCACCCCTGAGGAGAGAGGGGACAGCTCAAAATCAGGCAACCAAAGGCACAGCCCTGCTCTCCTTGGATGCCACAAATATCAACTCCTGCTCCTCTGTTGGGTAATTTCAAATTATTTCTCCTGAAAAGTTTCTATCTTTATAGAACCTGCTGCACAAACACCAATCGGTGTAAATTAATACGGCCCAGACTTTCTATTTTAGCATTTGAAGCATCAATAAATTAAGATTTTAATCAAAATCAATCAGTTTAGCTGCTTTTCTGTTCTTAATGAACTACTGGTTGAATATCAGGTTAATGTGGGCTGGAGTGAGGGGAATTTAGGACATTGGAAGCCAGAGATGTTCTAATATTTTATCTTCCTTCCAGAAGCAGTTACACCCAAGTGATCAAAACGAGCAAAAGTAAAAGAAAAATTTACAGAAATTTAAAATAATGGCTTTTTAGGAAAAAAACAAACAAAAAAACCTCCACAAAAACAAAAAAAACCCACAAATAAAACAAAAAAAATCCCAAACAAACAAACAAAACCCCCAAACAAACAAAAAAAACTCCACCAAACCACAAGTTCATAAATACTCCATTACACATTTTTTTGAGGTTTGAGGTCCTGTCCCCACATCCCCACCCTCATTTGAGACAAAGGATCTCTGTCTAAAACGTTTACCCAGAAAGAACAAATTAACTTTCTCCTTTCATTAATGAAAAATAATACCAGAGCGAGCTTGAGTGAGAATGATCTTAAACAATTAATGTTAATTGCTTGTGCTTGTAGGAAAGACCTTGACAAATTCCCAGTAATATTTTATCCTCCTTCCAGGAGCAGTCGGTGCCCTCCCAGGGCTTTAATAAAGGGATGATGTTAACCCTTAATTAGCCCCATTTGAAGGCTAATTAATGGTGAATAAAGGGGGGAGGAAAAGTACTTGATAATAATGGTAAAACACCCAGAAATTGCTTTAATTTTTTCTGAATTATTTTAATGAATTATTTTTTCTGAATTATTTTAATTTAAACTTAATTTAAAAAAAAAAATTCAGCTACCAGAGGTTTTTCTCAGCCAAGTTAAAGGAAACATCAAATTTCTGTGTAACATAAAGAATGAAAGCCGTTCCTTGGAGGAGACACATTGCAGGAAATTCCTGATTCTCCAAAGTGACATCTGCTCAGGGAAATGAAAAAATGAAAGGATCATTTTCTCCACAGCTGCAATGAGCATCACAAAATGCTAATTTAGGGTAAATTTTCTAGAAGGGCTTTACTGATCCAGGAGCCAGAACATCTCTGGCTTCCAATCTCTTAAATTCCCCTCAATACAGCCCACATTAACCTGTTATTCAACCAGCGGCTCATTAACATTTGAAAACCAGCTAAACTGATTGATTTTGATTAAAATCTTAATTTATTGATGTTTTAATTGCTCAAATAGAAAGTCTGGGCTGTATCAATTTACTCAGAGGTCGCATCAGATGGCTCTAAATTAAATAATTCTGTAAACCTGAGCCCCTCTCTGCCTCTGTTCCACATCTTTGAGCAAGCAAGAATAATATTTGCAACACGAAAAGCCCATGCATATTCTTTTTGGACAGCTATTTGTATATAACCTCAGGAAAACAAAATAAATGTATGAAATAGAGGCCATGCAAATGTAGGAAAAAATGCTGAGCAAGACATTTCTGTCCTTCTTTCACTTAGAAACAGCGAAGATATTTTTGGTCCAAACACATCATTCTGTTCCAACACATTGATTTATTCAATTTGATGAAAATGGAATGGCCAGAACATAATTAATGGTTGAAACTCTTTCTGTTTAACAAATTGAAATACTTTGAATACTAACTAGCCATATGTAAAGCTCATCAATATTAATGATACTTTCTGAAATGTATCATCCATTCTTCATGGGCAGAAATAAGTTCTGGGTTTGCTGAGGCACAGAAATGATTAGGGAGGAATTCACAGGGGCTCCTAAACCTCCTGGAATGCAAAGTTCCATTTTAAAACTGAATTTTCTGAAAATCTCAGACACTTTTCCACAGTGTGGGTGGCCAAACCCCTTCCAAAAGTGGTCTTAAGTCCTGAGTTTGCAATAGGGCACAACATGAAAGGTCTAAAAATGGCCAGGAAACAGAGAAAGGAAATAAGATCTCAAATGAGATTGTAAAAAATGTTCATTGTTCTGAAATAAGAGCAGGTTAATGTTGAAACCCAGTGCAGAACTGTTCACAGAGTTATCTGTGGGATTCATGGTCCTGAACTTCCTTACAAGGAGAGGTTAAACCATGCAAAAGGTTGGATTTCAATACCATGAAACCACAATTTACAAAACTACCAAGTCCTGTTTTGCAACAGGAAAGCCCCAGAAAAGGAGAAAACGAGGAATAGGAGAAGAGAGCTGCAGGTATGGAACAACAGGACCCCACTGAAATAATCCCAAATCTGAGATTGTGCCACCCCAGCTGCTGCTTCATGACCAAAGAGGAATTTACCAGAACACATTTGAAAGAAAACACAGCAAACCTGGTTTATTCCTTTTTTTGTAACTCTCTACCCAGCATTTGAAAAATTACAGAGAAGATGAGGAGCGCACAACCATCACACCAAAAAAAGAGCAGGTTTTTATCCTCATTATCACCCAACTCATTTGTATGTGTGCAGGTGCAGCCCTTGGACAGAGATTCAGGATATTCTGTCCAAGTCACATCATTTAATTATTCACTCAACTTTTCACAAAATAAAATAAAAATTATCCAACATTGTTTGAATTCCTTGAGTGACAATTTCGGGCCATCCCGTGATGTCACAAAGTGACTTTTCCAAGATTTATTAACCCAGCTCCATCATTAAGTAATTGCCAGTGGAAAGTTTGTTCTTGTTGGGGTTTATACTTTTAATATCTCTCTCATCTCAGCTGTTTATTGGATCCAATTTATGAAGGGTGAGAGGAACACGAGTCATTAAATCACCTGGAGGTGCTTCCTGTTTATGAGGCAATAACCATTTTCCTCTGCTAATAAATCCCAGGCCCGCAGCTGAACATTTATTAGGCCGAGCTACAGTTATTGTTGAGTTAATTGGAAGCACCCTGAAGTTGTTACTATAATGAAAATCCCAATGATTAAAGATTGGGGAGAAATCATCTGTTTTAAAGTTGGGGGGAGGAGGATGGGTAATGGGAAATGGGAAATGGGAAATTGAAAATTGAGGGGTTTGGGCAGCGCCACTGGGGGAGCTCCAGCACCAAAGGAAAGTGGGGGAATGTGACTCATTCCAAGACCAATATTTGGTATATTTGGTAGTGTTTGACATGGAATGGCTCCTTTTTTTTTTAAATTCTTTTTTCTCTGCAGACAAAACCACCCATGAGCCAATTCTACTTCTTTCTTTCTCCCTTGAATATCACCTTGAAGCCCATTTGATATTGTAGGGGCCTGTCACAGACACATTTTATGAAAAATCCTTTCATTAGGATTTTTTCCTCCTGAGAAGCTGGGAGGCCTCAGGAACAAAATGTAAACAATGGTTATCTGCTGCTGTGGAATGCAACAGGCGGATCTGTGATTGGTCTGTGTTAATTGTTATTAATTAATGGCCAATCACAGTCCGGCTGTGTCGGGACTCTGGTCAGTCACAAGATTTTATTATCACTCCATCCCTTTCTATTCCTTGCAAGCCTTTCTTCTATTCTTTTAGTATCGTTTTAGTATATCATCTTCTTTTAACATAATGTATATCATAAAATAATAAATCTCCCTCTGAAACATGGAGTCAAGATTCTCATCCTTTCCCTCATCCTGGCACCCCTCTGAACACCCCCACAGGGCCCTTTTTGTGGTGAAATGGAAGGACAAGAATGGATGAATCCCCTGTTCGACCCATCCAACACAGAATCAATCCCAGGATGGCTGGAACTGGAAGGAACCTCTGGAGATCAGCCCCACAAGGTCGTGTATTGCAGATATTTTTGCCCTCGATGAAGGAGCGGAAAGATGAGGAGGATCCATCTTATCAGAAGGCTAATTAATTACTTTATTATATTGTATTATATTACATTACATCTACACTGAATCTGCCAAGCTCCACTCCAATTCCCTTCAGGTAAAAATCTTCCACAATGCATTCCACTTGTGAACAAACACAGGCACAGCAAATACGGTAAGAATTGTTTTTTCTTTCTCTGAGGCTCAGAGAATGTGAACCCCAGAAATATTCTTGGGTAGAATTGTGCCTTGCTTTTCTCTATGAAGGGGAAAGTGGCCACTGCCATGCAGATAAGCTGATTTTTTTGAGATGGTTTTGAGCAGACTTACTGTAAATATTCACAATGAGTAGGGTGATGGGCTCTGACCTAAGTGCTTTTTGGGGAGAAATCACTGAAATTCCTGCAGGCCAACTGGTGGGGCTGCAGCTGGGGGAGCTCCCTCAGTCAAAGAAAGAATAATAAGAATTAGAGCTCCCCAAACCAGGAACACGAGGGATGAACACTGGAGAACACAAGAATTAAAGCTGCATTTGGAAAAATAAATCACATAACAACCACAGGATCTGATTTGTGATGACTTAACACCGCTTGTTAGAGAGGCAGGAAGCTCCATCCACGTCTTCAATGCAATTTTTTTTCTCCTCAAAATATGAGGGAGCAGCTTAACCTTGAAAATACCACTTAGCTCTCACACACACACGTGGTAATTAATTTTCTACAGCGGCTGAAATCACTTTGCCTAAAGCAAAATCCTTCTGACATTATTAAATGCCACAGTGCAGTTAAAGCACAATTATAAACTAATTCACAGAATAAATCTCATTAGTTTCCTGAGGCCTTCTGAATAAACTGAAAGGAAAACGTTGCCACAGTTGACTTTCATCTTTGCCTCCCTAAGCAGATACACAATCAAAAAGCATAACATTTTAATAATTACAGATGATTAAAAACAGATAGTTTGGGAAAAACAGGCCTGTAAAGCTGCTGTATGTGGAGAAATGGCAAAGTGCTCCACCTTGGATTAAAAAATAGGTTAAAAATCTCAGTCACAGGGACATTTGAACTGCAAATCTCTTTGTCAGACTGGTCCAGCTCTGCTCCAGAGGCTGCAGAACTGAATCAGTTCCCTGCTGGAATCGAGGCAAACAAACTCTACTTCCATCAATAGTTCACAAATCGAAGCAAGCAGCAATTGGAAATGAAGGAACAGAGGAAGTGTTTCAGAGGTTACACCTAAAAATAAGAAATTCTGGAAGAAATTTTGTGAACTATTTAGTTATGCAAGAGGCACCTGCAGCAAGCACTGAAGCTTTGAGCAGCACCAAGCCCCAGAAATCAGCAGTGCACACTTGGAGCACACACATCTGTACCTATTCCATTCTTCAAGCATCTTTTTTGATTAAAAAACACCAGGCAGGCACACAGGCTTCCTCAGCAGCTTGAAATGCATGTGTGTCACCCTTGCTGCACACAAATTCTTATTATTCTTAAATAATCTTAAACCTGTTTTCTTAAACCTGTTTCTTAAACCAAAGACCTTCGTGTTGCATTCATATTTTCTGAAAAATCCCTTCGCCCGGGACTTTCCTCCTGGGAGGCTGAGAAGCCTCAGAAAAAAAAGGAAAACAATTTCTTATCTCATTTGCTTCTCCTGTGTTGTGCTCACATGTGGAATGTGTGTGGAGATTGTTTATCCAACAGGTGATTGTTTCACTGCATTTCTGTGAATTATGCTGATTTATTGGACAATAAGGGGCCAACCTGTGTCAGGGCTCTGGAAAGAATGACAAGTTTTCATTATTATCTTTTCATCCTTCTGTCTGTAGCCTTTCTGTATTTTTTGGTATAGTTTAGTTTAGTATTCTTAGTAATATAATATAGAATCATAAAGTAATAAATTACCTGTGTTAAGGCTTTGGAAAGAGTGACGAGTTTTCATTATTATTCCATTGTTATATTATTATTATTATTATTATTATTATTATTAAGAATAAGAATAAGAATAAGAATAAGAATAAGAATAAGAATAATAAGCTTTCTGTCTGTATCCTTTCTGTATTCTTTAGTATGGTTTAGTATAGGATTCTATAACTAATATATAATATAATATAATATAATATGGTTTAGTATAGGATTCTATAACTAATATATAATATAATATAATATAATATAATATAATATAATATAATATAATATAATATAATATAAAATAATTTTTTTTTAATTAGCCTTCCCAGAACATGGAGTCAGATTCATTCCTTCCTTCCTTCCGAGGGCACCCAGAAAATCCAACAAATCTATCCATGGGTTGTCCCATCAAGCCACAGCCCCTGGGCAGCTTTTACCTGTTGTTGGCAGAAATGTGTCCCCTGTTCTGCACTAACACAATTCCTGCTTGATTGGAGTCTCTGAGATCAGCCCTTGAGCTGCTGAGCGTGTCCTTGACTCCCTGCATTTGCTGGGAAACCAGCAGCTACAGAAAGTCAATTATATTTGTGTTTCTCAGGAGGAAAGGTGCTGTCAGTACCGAGGGCTGGGAACATGTTAGCTGAGGAGGGTGAGTGAATCCAGCGTTTCTACATCTTGTTAAATCTGCTCTCATGGAAAAACCAAGGACCTGCTGCCTTCAGCACAGCCAAGTCAGCACTTTATGAGTGAGGGAAGGAAAAAAAGCCCAAACAGAAAGTGTTGTGAGCTTTCAAAAAGTGCTCTTTTGTTCTCCCAGACAGCCTCCGTGGCAGCCAAGGATGTGCATCCCAGCCCAGGCAGCTGTGCATCCCAGCCCGGAGCAGATTGCATGTTTTCGAGCTGCTGCTTTCCATCTGATTGAATATTCAGATTTGTTGGCTCACACCAGCAGCTGAAAACCAGGGGCCTTCCAGAAACTCAACATTTGGAGCCATCAGAGGGCTGTTCATGTGCAGCAAAACAGAAAGAAACATATGGGGGTGGCAGAGCAGAGCTCAGCGAGTCCTTTCCCTCTCCTCACAGTCGTGGAGCACAACTGGAAAACATTTTGAGAGGTGGGGATTGAAAAAGGGAAACACACCAAGGGTTCCTGTGGTTGTGTGTGCTGGGATGGGAGCACAGGTCCCACATGTCCCTCATGTCCCACATGTCCCTCATGTCCCACATGTCCCTCATGTCCCACGTGTCCCTCATGTCCCAGGTGTCCCTCATGTCCCACATGTCCCACATGTCCCACATGTCCCTCATGTCCCACATGTCCCTCATGTCCCAGGTGTCCCATATGTCCCTCATGTCCCACATGTCCCACATGTCCCACATGTCCCATATGTCCCTCATGTCCCTCATGTCCCACATGTCCCTCATGTCCCACATGTCCCATATGTCCCTCATGTCCCTCATGTCCCACATGTCCCTCATGTCCCACATGTCCCACATGTCCCAGGTGTCCCATATGTCCCTCATGTCCCAGGTGTCCCTCATGTCCCACATGTCCCACATGTCCCTCATGTCCCACATGTCCCTCATGTCCCACATGTCCCACATGTCCCAGGTGTCCCAGGTGTCCCATATGTCCCTCATGTCCCACATGTCCCACATGTCCCTCATGTCCCACATGTCCCATATGTGCCAGGCAAGGGCTGCTCTGAACTTTGGGCAGCTGAGCTGCCCGGAGCAAAAGGTTGAAACTCCTCATGCTCAAATTCCCCCGATTCCAAAGGCATGACATCAGCCCCGAGCTGAAATTCGGATTTTAAAGGTTATCCCAAAAGCAGCCATATGCAAGTCAGAGCTCATCCCGAGCACGGAGGATGGGATCACTTTGATTCAGGGTGACATTTCTCACCACACTCCAGTAATTAGATTAAGTTTCAGGATACAGCTGTCTCGTGCAATTGGAAATCCTCCCTAAGCTGTCATTTACAGGAGGCACTCTTCCATATTTCCCATGTGGTCCCTCATGCCTGTAATTTGAATAAATGATGCTCCTGAAGTTACTTTCAGCCACTGGAGAGGTTTGGGAATTATCTCTGTGATCATGTGAAGCCTCTCGTGGTTCTAACGAGCTGTCAAGATTCCGAAGCCAGCAGTGAGAGGAAGGTCAATGGTGGGAGCAAGGAGACACAAAGATAAGGAACAGATTTTCATGCTGCCAGAAAGAGGAGAAAAATGAGACATCCTCCCTCCTGGTTTCTCTCCCATGCTATAAAACGCTGCTTTGATTGGTTTTGTCAAAACACCAAGGGAAGATCTAAAAGTGGCGATGATTTTACAACAATAAAGCACTACAAGGAGAAAAAGGACTGTCCAGGATGGGAGATGCTCTGTTTGCCAAGTGGAAAGGACACTGGAAGGAGAACTGAGACTTGACCAAATGTTCAGGCAAAAACTTGGGTTGGTCTCACCACAGCCAGGGATAGCACAGAGACCTGAAACCTGATATTGACCCCAATATCTCATCCCTAACACTGCACTTTTGGATACCAGGTGGTGGACTATCAACCACCAATTCCTTCTGAAGAAAATCACTTTAGGCAGAAGTTTTGAGCAGCATGAGGTCAGGAATTCTCAAGTGGTTCTGGTGGGCATTTTCAAACCACAGTATCTGCAATTGGTAATGTTCAGGAATACATAATTACAGAATGATTCCATGCAGGTGCTTTTATAAAGAGCTCTGGGTGTCAGGGGTACACAGACCCAAATCTGACTCTGCCACGGGTTAGGGATGAACATGGTTTTATATTCTATCATTATATAACCTACACATTAATTATTAAACTTTGTTCTATTGTATACACTGATTTCATCCAAGCACAGATTTCTCGTGATCCCCTCAAACCCCCAACATAGTTTCTCATGATTCATTAAACAATAATTACATCTAATCACATCTAACAATTATATCATTTATCATGTATCCACTACACAGGTGCAGTTTCACATGATCTAGCAAATACAAGGCCTAACATTTCCCAGGGCCTACCTTTAACATTTCCCCAGGGCCTACTAAGCCCAACTTTCTTTCTAGCTCCCTGAATTTTCCGCAATTTTAAAATCTTTTACTGTCACATTGACCTTAAATCCCCAGGTCTGTGACACCAATCCCACCCATGGTTTGTGGCTGTGGCTGAGGCTAACCATTGGGTTTAGGGGATGAAAACCCAAAACTACGAGATAAATCTCACCCCTAATTAAAACAGATCTCAAGCACAACTAAAACCTTCAAAGACAGCAATGCCTGAGATTGTTACAGCCTTGAATTTGGCTCACATTCCCCAAATCTTGGCGTTATTTCAGAGCTGGCACTTAATGGGAATTATTTCTCCCTCCAGAGCAATGTGGTCGTGACTCTCCAAGCTTCTGATTTGCATTTAGACTGCAAGGAGAAGAATTTCCTTTGCAGCAGCCATCTCCCAGCCCTTCACCATGTGAATATTTCCACCCTAATTAATGTCACTTAACGTAAAATATTATTCCATGTTCTGCAGAGTGGCTGTAAATAATTTACTTGTAAAACATGTTGACTTTTCATGAGTTGTTTGTACAGTAAGAACTGCGCCATCTAAACTGGAGGAGGAGAGAGGAATCAATCATTTGTAATAATACCCAATAGGAGGTTTACCACATGTTATATCAATTTTTATGGCCGACACAAATAGCTGCAGCCATTACTTTGGATTTTTATTTTCTGAAGGGAATTAGAAATTCACTGTTACCTTCTGCTTCTCTCATGCTGCCCTGGAAATCACACAATTTAAAGGTGTTTGGAGCCTTTTTTACCCACTAATTAAGGCAGTGCATTTATAAAACACCAGTTTAGAATATTCATTACACACACAGTCTATACGAGGCAAAAAAGCTGATTTGTGTAGAAGTTAATGAGCCCAGAACCAACCAACACCACAGCAAGTAAATGAAATGAGTTTAAAAAAAAATCAAATTTAAACTTAGTGTCATTCACTTTCCTCCATATTCTGTTGCTTTGTAGATGCAGTGAGGTTTTCAATATTGATTATTTTCAGTGCATTAATGACTTCCTTTATTTGGTACTGCTTAGTTTTGGTGTTGAAAGGTGTCTGTGCTAAGCCACCAAAAAACCCCTTGATTCAAAGGTGATTTGTTAATCAAATACCTTGATTAATACAGGTATTAATTGTGCTCAGCCTTAAAGGTAGGACAAGACGGAGTGTGGAAACCCATCGTTCCATGCAAATAAAACCCAGAGGTTTCCTGGCTTGGTGTTTTGCCCTTGGGTTTGTATTTTTGAGATCCCCAGATGTTCCTGAGCCTGCTCTAAATGTTCTGCTCTATGTGGGATGAGCACAAACCCACCCCAGCAATGCTGTGGGTTGAAGGATTTCCCAGAAGAGCAGCGCCCTGAGCTGAGGGCACTGATGGATCTGAGCTGCGCAATGGGATAATTCACAGAATCCCAGAATCACAGAATTACAGAATCACAGAATGATGAGGTTGGAAGAGACCTCTAAGATCATCGAGTCCAACCTGTGCCCCAACACCTCTCAGCAGGGATATTTGGGTGCCCGTCAGGGCCCCTGAAAGATCCAGGCCCCTGTAAAATCCCCATCCCTGGAGGTGCCCAAGGAACAACTGGACATGGTGGCACTCAGGGCTCTGGGTCAACAAGGTGGGGACCGGTCACAGGATGGATCCAATGATCTTGGAGGGCTTTCCCAACCTCAGGGATTTGGAGGTCACAAGGAATCACAGAACCACAGAATCCCAGAATCCCAGAATCACAGGATGATGAGGTTGGAAGAGACCTCTGAGATCATCCAGTCCAACCTGTGCCCCAACACCTCACCCAGACCATAGCACCCAGTGCCATGTCCAGGCTTTTTTAAAACACATCCAGAGATGGTGATTCCGCCACCTCCCTGGGAAGAGCATCCCAGTGCTTTATTATTCTTTTGGCGAAAATTTTTTTCCTAATATCCAACCTATTGGTCTCTTCCACCAGGTGGCAACTAACAGAACCAGAGGACACAGCCTCAAGCTCAGGGAAACTTCCACAGCAGATTTTCACCTCAATTCCCAGCCTGAAGCAGAACTCAGGAGCATCAGGGCATGCAAAGCAAGGAGCAGCTTGGGTCTCACCCCAAATCCCACTTTCCATCCCATTATTCTGCTGTCCATCCGAGGCCATGTTCCTGCAAGTCCAAGAGCAAATAAACCTTTTATTTCCCCTCTTTTTGCAGCAAAGGAGCAGATAAAGCCGGGAATTCTGCTGTGCACGGAGTTTATGACATTTAGCATGCAGAGGAGCAGGTATTTATCAGGCAGCTCATCAGCTCGGTGTCAAAATGTTTGTCATCAAACAAACACAAAGCAGAGGCACAAAAGTGCAGCTGGAGATGAATCACCAATACTTTCTGTGCTCTGATCAATACTTCTGCCGGGGTGAAATATGAGAGCAACAAAAGACTGATGTTGAAACTGTAATTGAAACACGAGGACTCCAACAAAACCTTTCCGCTTGGAATATTTTAGAATGCCCCTGAAATTCTCACTATAGGTAAACCTATTGTCTCCCTGACAATTGGCATAAATTTAAAAGAGATTTTTATCTCTATCCACGTTTAAGGCATCATTTGATCCAAATTTCCCTGGCATTTTCCCCTTTTCCAGCATGATTTTAGAGGCCTTAAGTGACTGGAGTGTGACCAGCATGGAATCAAGAATGTGCCTGATAAATAATAGCTCTGTTCTCAAAAATTAATGAACAATGTCCCTATAAATGCACAACCTCTCCAGAATGACACTGGATTGTGATTTTCCCACTCTCACTCTCTGCATTCTTGCGGAATTTACATAGGATGATAAATTATTTAGAAATCCATTTCAACTACAGAAAATCCAGTTTACCCATTACTTATAAAAAGCCATTACAGCTACTTAAGTTTTCTATTACGGCCAATTTAATTTATTACAAAACTAGCGAGTCCATAAGATTCTGATCTATCCTAGGTACCCGGAGATAATGGAACACTGGAGGATATTACGGCCATGAAACATGAAGAAGAAGGGAAAGAAGTCATCCCATTTATAGTGTAAAATAAACATCTGAGATAATAAACTGGCCAATGTAACCAGGCTGAGAATTGGAAATGGAGCAGAAGAAGAAGAAGAAGAAGAAGAAGAAGAGGGATCCCATTTTCAAAGGTTTATTGGTTATTTATGTAGATGCTACAAGTTATGAAAGGGAGAAAAACGATCTTGTGATAAAAGCTGCTTATTGGAACTAAATCTGAATTCCCATCCTGGCTGCTCCAAGTTCTGTCAGGTGCCTGTGCTAAAACTCCCCAGCCATAAAATGGGAAGAATATTTCTTTCCTTGCCCAATTTCCCCCCCCTCTGCCCATTTCCATGGCCAAAAATGCAACTGATGTCTTCCACAAAGTCAAAATAATGGCCCCTGGTCTTTGGAGAAGAGTTTTTCAAATTCATTTGCACTTCTATGAATTCCTCTTTAGTTTCTTTTAGGGATTAACACACAGGAGTTTACCCCAGCCTGCTGTCACACTCTTTAGAGCATTTTCCAAAATTCTCAAATAATTCCAGGAGATTTGGGGATGTGGCACTTCTAAACTAGAGCCTGGTTGTCCTCCCTTCTGGTGGGATGAGACTTAAATATGGAAAAGGGGAGAATTTGGGTGAAGCGGTTAAAAGAAGCACAAAGCACTGCAGGTTTCCTTCTCCACTGATTTTCTGTGTGAAGTTTTTCAAGTATATATTTGATTTTATTGATATTGATTTGTATTGATTTGATTTATAAGTTTATATTTTTTATTTTGCTGCACTGCTGTATCAGTTCTCTGGGCCTGTTGGTGCTTTCCTCTCCTTGACTCTCCTCTGAATTCATTTGTTCACCCAACACCAGGCAACTGCCAAGTCAGAGAAATAATGTTATTTTAATCAAACCACCGAACCAGATTGAAGCCAACAGCTGTAACAATGAAAAAGGAAGCTGAAAAAAACCATTATCCAATTTCCCAGGCATCAGTGAGCAGCCACAACTCCGAGCTGCCCTCCTGCCTCAACTCCTGCTAGAGAATTCCCTGCTTCATTGCTGATGATCCAAAACAAGGGCAAATCGCTCTGCTTTCCTTTAAAAATCACATGCTGGAAAAGGAAATGAGGCAAGAAGTCAGAGGCAGCGTCCGTGTGGCTCTTGCAGGATCACTGAGGAACATCCTGTAACTCTGCTCCTCCTGATGGCTTTTCACTTTAAGATTTTCACTTTAAGACTTTCACTTTAAGCTTTTCACTTAAACACAAAGCCCTGCTGATGGAAATGCTTCGTGTTCCTGATTAGCAACCGGCTGAAATGAAATAAAACATCAATCTCGATCTTCAGATCTTTATCTTCGGGAGTTAATTCTGTCGCTGTCTAGACTTTCAGGGGCAAAAAACAAATAAATGTTGCTCTTAAATTCAGGCTTTGAGTGAGTCCTTCCAGAGGAAAATGGGAATATTCACTCTCCTCAGATTAAAATGTTTGCATGGCTGGAATATTTCAGTTAATATTTTATGATTTAATTGTGTTGCCTTTCAATTGTTACCTGGACACAGGAGACTTTTCAGTTGGTGGCTGCACTGCACCGGGAGCTAAAAAAGCATAAATAGACCAAAAATACAGACAGAGGAGTTATTTCTGAAGGGTTTTTCCTCCAGGATTATGAAGTTTAAAATGATGCCAGTTTTTCAACCCCTACTGGTACATCTCAGAGAATCCTTCCTGTTCTCCATCATCAGGAACAATATTGTGTTCAGTGAAAGATTGATGGGATTTCATGAATTCCCTTTCACTCCTGCAACACTCTGCCAGGAGTGTTATAAATAAATAAATATCCACTGAACATGGCACCAACAGCAGGACGAGAACTCCCAGAAACAACTCGTCCCTAAATATCTGCTTTTCAAATGATTTTCTGATTTTCCAATGATTTTCTGATTTTCAATATTTCAGAGGAAATATCGAAAATATTGAAAACCTGATTTTCAATATTTCAGAGAAATATCGAGAATATTGAAAACCTGATTTTCAATATTCCAGAGGAAATATCAAAAATATTGAAAACCTAATTTTCAATATTTCAAGGGAAAAACCCAGTGGGTGCAAGGACCTCCCTGGAAGGAAAATACCCAACTATGAATCTGACCTGTGACTTGATGCAGGCTGAAGTATTGATGTGGGTTTCCTCCTCTGATGCCCACTTTTAATTCAGATAAGCTGATCTGAGCATCTCCTTGACAAGCAACCCACAGGGAATCAATACATTTTTAAAAATTCATTTTTTATCCAGTCCAGCTTGGCAGAGGAGATTAATTTTACTTTTCCACCTGCCAAGGAAGTTGCCATCATTCCAGGCTAATGCTGATGCCATTATTTGAAATTTGGCCCTTTGGCCATTTTCTTATATCATTGAAAATAATTAATCAATTTGTTTGCTCACACATGGCAGCTTGCCAGAGCAGGCAGAGAAATTAAAAGCCAAAAGGTCATTCCATAATAGTTTACATACTGTAGAATATCCATTTATTTTATTTCTCTTTATGGCCCAGGTGATTTTTGTGATTGCAGTTTATGACGGGCAGATTGGAGGCAAAAATTCAGGATTTGACCAGCTGCAATTTTTTTCTAAAATTGTCCTTAAAATGCCTAACAGGTGTTTTAATTTTTTAAATTTTTAAAAATATTTTTTATTAAAAACAGCCAATGAAACAGAGCTGCTTTCAATGCTCTCATTCAAATTTTCTCTAAAATTGTCTTTAAAATGCCTAACAGGTGTTTTAATTTTTTAAATTTTTAAAAATATTTTTTATTAAAAACAGCCAATGAAACAGAGCTGTTTTCAATGCTCTCTTTCAACTTTTCTCTAAAATTGTCTTTAAAATGCCTAACAGGTGTTTTGATTTTTTAAATATTTAAAATTATTTTTATTAAAGGCAGCCAACGAAACAGAGCTGTTTTCAATGCTGTGTTTCAATTTTTCTCTAAAATTGTCTTTAAAATGCCTAACAGGTGTTTTGACTTTTTAAATTTTTTAAAATATTTTTTATTAAAGGCAGCCAATGAAACAGAGCTGCTTTCAATGCTCAGCATGATTTTTGTGATGACACTTTGGGGATGGCCATTTCCCAAAAAATCCCAGAAAAAACCCCCAAAAAAAACCCCCAAAAAACCCCCAAAAAACCTGACCACGCTTGTTTCCTTTGCTAAATCCTCATTTCCATTTGTTTGGGAAATTCCTGCAGATGGTTTGCTGCTGCTGTCCCAGCTCAGCTTTTCTCTTTTCTCTGTTCCTGCACATCCTGTCCCTGGGGAAGCTCATTGAGAGGCACCAGCTCAGCTCTGCTGGCAGCTCTGCCTCTCCCCCTAATGAAAATTACATCAGCTCTAATGATTTAATCTCTTCGGGGATGGAATTTTGCACAACTGGTTGTTTGCTTGGGAGCAGGTTAGCAGGTATTTGCCTGCCCATCACAATGCCCAGGTATAAATTACTGACGTTTGTCTGAAATCAGTGACTGGTGAATGCTTCACATGCAGCACAACCCCACCTGCGACATGATCCATGATTTCATCACCAGCACCTAGAAATACAGAGTTTTTATGAGAAATATATTGCTTATTTTTGGTGCATTCCAAGTGTACAGACTCCATAAAAGAGTCTGCAATAAATATATTAATTCTAAATAAATAATATATATATATATATATAATATATATAATATATATATAATATAATATAATTCTAAATAAATAATATAATATAATATAATATAATATAATATAATAAAACATAATTACAATATAATGTTTATTATATCATAATATCATATAAATTGTAAATATTGATATAATAAATATTATATTATTAATATAACAATAGTATTATATTATATTATATTATATTATATTATATTATATATTGTTATATATTATTATATATTGTAATATATTATATATAATATAATATGATATATACAATACATTATAATATGTAATAATATATAATAATTTTATATATATGTGTATATATTTTATTTATTTATTTATTTATTTATTTATTTATTTAATATTACACCTACACCTCCCTTACACCTTTCCTGATTTCAAATCAATTCTTCATTATTTCCATGCCTGCAATGCCCAACCAGTTTCCATGATTTCAGCTCAAACACCACTGAGCCAAATCCTGTCCCTAATATTCCACCACCCTGGCGGTGCAGGCAGCCCTTACATCACCCTGCTTATTTTCCCTGCTGATCTAAAGAAGATTTTTATTAATATTGTTTGAATAATCCCCCCAGATGAGGAGGAGAATGTGTGGCTAAAAGGGAGCAGAGTCTCTCTCTGGAGCCCTAACAAGTGTTGGGTCAGATTTGTCTCTCTGTGGCATTCCTGCTGCCTTCACACACATTTTCACATGAAACAGCACTCCAGAAATGGGATAAAAAATCCCATACCCATGAGAAACAGTCCTGCTCAACATTATTTAAAGCCTCTGGAATAAACAAGGAGGACAGGGTTGATGTTCCACAGCAGCTCCAGGTGAGCTGAGGAAACAATGGGAGAAGCAGCATTCAGAATTAATCCAGCTCTCATTTCTTTGTGGAATCTGTCTGCAATTGTGTGAGGACACACTCAGCGTGCATTTCCTTACAGTTTGGGGGACCTCCAAAACCCAGCAGGAGTTTTGCTGAGAGCAGCCCTTGCACAGCAATAAAATTTGGTTCATCCTCCGCTTTCCCCCTCCCTCAGCAGCTGCTCCATCTCCAGAGCAGCACATCAATATCTGCATTTCCCTCCCTGGCTGCAGGGGTGCTTTTATTGCCTCAGCATCAATCACCTTCCTACTCACCCAAATAAAAGCAGCTCCTTCCTTTTGGTTTTTTTAATTTTCTCTATGCCCTGCTTTTCCTGCCGGAGCATCCCTGGGCTCCTGCTGGAGCTGATTGCAGATTTTCAGGGAGGAAGGAGCTGATTAATCACAGCCAGTTCTTTGTCTCCTCCTCTAAAAACAACCACAGGAGCTGCATCCACCCGGGCTGAGGAGCCTTTTCTCCAGGCAGGTCATCACCAGCTCAATCGCTGCTTGCTTTGATCACCAATCACCCTCAGATTGCACAAATCGCTGCTTTCACCCAACTTTCATCTGCTGCAGTGCAACAAAACACCTCCCTCTCTTTGGGGTTTTTATCTCTATTTCTATTTTTTTTTTCTATTTCTGTTTTATTTCTCTGTTTCTGTTTTATTTCTCTATTTCTGTTTTTTATCTCTGTTTTATCTCTCGTTGCCCTGTTTTGTTTCTCACCATTTCACACAGCTCAGTGTTTCACAGAAGGCTCAAGCCACGCCGTGGATTTTACAACTTTTCCTTCCCTCCCAGGGGACACGTTCATTGGAAAGCTTTCAGCACCAGTTGCAGTTGTGCCAAAAAAAACCCCTGGAAAATTATAAATACAGGGAGATTAAATCTAAGGGAGTCACTCTTTTGATACATCCCGAAGCCCTGTGCTTTAAATTGTTAATTTAGAGCTCAAAAACCCCTCGCTGCAATATCCCCCCAATAAAACATCCCGAAGCAAATGGGTGGAATTGAAACGGCGCTGTTAAACTTTATCATGCCCCAGGTGCTTGGTGACTCAGTGTCACCAATTTACAGGACATGTCACACATTTATTCCACTTTGTCACTCAGCCCCTGCCAGGTGCCACTTAGGCCCTCCCGTGTGTCACAATTTTATTGCCACTTGTTTGGCTCCGTTTCATAAACCACTCATGATCTACTGCACATGGCAGGGCAACACAAATACAAATTATAAAGGGGTTTTTTTTTCCTCCCTAGATGACAAATATTTGAGCTCCAGAAACCTCTCCACACTTTAAATCAGTCCATCTTAAAAATGTGTTATCAAGGGTAAGAGCAGGTGAGGTTGACTCTGTAAAGAACAACCCCGTGGATCTTGCAGGGAAGTGGAAAAGGAAAGGTGGAAAGAGTGCAGCTGTAATTTAATATATCAAATATTATACATTTATATATGTAATAGATATATTTTATATATAATATAATATAATATAATATAATATAATATAATATAATATAATATAATGTAATGTAATGTAATGTAATGTAATATAATATAATATAATATAATATAATATAATATAATGTAATATAATATAATATAATATTGTATGATATGATATGATGATATGATATGATATGACATGATATGATATGATATGATATAATATAATATAATATAATATAATATAATGTAATGTAATGTAATGTAATGTAATGTAATGTAATATAATATAATATAATATAATATAATATAATATAATGTAATATAATATAATATAATATTGTATGATATGATATGATATGATATGATATGATATGATATGACATGATATGATATGATATGATATAATATAATATAATATAATATAACATAATATATATAATTATATATAATTTAAATATAAAATATTATATATTTTTATATAAATTTTATATATACATATTAGATATATATAGATAGATATAAAATCTTTATATAGATATATAGATTTTTATATATCTATATAAAATCGAGTATATATAGATATATTAGATTTTTATAGAGATATATGTAAAATCTAATATATCAAATAATATACATATTATATATAGTACTTTAATATATCAAATAATACACATATTGTGCATATAGATAGTAATTTAATATATCAAACAGGCACCATTTCTGTATTTCTGTTCTAAAATGCAAGCCCCATATTTGATGAAATAATGTATATTATAACATATAAAATACATATTTTATATATAAATATAACTAATATTTATAGTTTTATTTTTAGCGATAGTTATATATAAATATATATTTATATCTATATTTCTAAATATATTTATATTTCTAAATATATTTATATTTATATTTATATGGTTATATTATATTATATTATTGTATATTATATTATATTATATTAATTTCTGGAATATTTGCTGCGTACAATGCCCTCCAGATTTGATGTGCATGGGAATGCCCTGAGCATTGTGTAAATAAAGATAAATATAAATATATCAATATAATATCAATAGAAACACTATAAACCCCAAGATTTCCAGTATCCACCACCCTGGCAGATCCTTTTTGGACAGAAATGCAGCAGCCAAAATGCCACCACCCTTTGTTTCCATATATCCCACTGCCAGAGGTCAAATTCTGCTGAGCTTTAAACAACCTGTGCTGGGCAGAAATCAATAAAAAAATCAATTAAAAACTCAATAAGAAATTTTAAAAATCAACAAAAAAATCAGTAAAAATCAATAAAAATCAATTAAAATCAGTAAAAATCAATTTGAAAATCAATTAAAAATCAATTAAAAAAATCCAACGTGAGCAGGCCCCAGGGCCGAGGAGCCCCTGTGGTTCTGCTGCTCCCTGCCTGATTTTGGCATTCCCCAGGAATTCCAAAGTCAGGGATTCCCCAGGGCAGGAGGGGTTGTTTGTTCTCCTCTTTGTGTGATGCCGAGCATTGCCTGCATTGCACACACAGGCATTTGTCAGTGTTGCTTTTATTGACACCAATTAGGCCTTTATTGCATTTCCTGAGATTCATTATGTGCAGTAATTAATATACCAGGCCACCGTTCACATCCAGCATCTGTTTAACATTTGGGGAGGAAGTGAACTAAAAATACAAAAGGGAAAGCAGCAAACAAAAAAGCAAATCCCACACCTGGGGAAAAAATAAAACACACAAAAAGCAGACACTGAGGCACCTCCAAGAAAAATCAAAGAAAAGCCATTTTAAAATATTCCTTCACTCAGTTTGGCTCCCATAAAATACATCCAGAGGTCTTGCACTACTGAGCCCCAAATTAGCTAATGGCAGATAATTATCTGAACTCTCATTAACATCTGCATATTTTGCTGCTTTTGAGGTAACTCTTGAGAAATTGTTCAGTTTTTTCTTCTGGCTCCTACGACTGCAGC
This sequence comes from Melozone crissalis, assembly GCF_028551555.1. Taxonomy (NCBI): domain Eukaryota; kingdom Metazoa; phylum Chordata; class Aves; order Passeriformes; family Passerellidae; genus Melozone; species Melozone crissalis. The sequence continues at coordinate 428,506 of NW_026536006.1, forward strand.
TCCTCATCTTCCCTTTTGATTCTCTCCCATGCACACATTTCCAGGGATGATGAAATGCTTTTTAATATTCCCCATGAATCCAGCACGAAAAGCTCGCTGAAATTAAGACTATTCAGGAAAGCACTGACACTTTAATTGTGAGCAGATCTTTCAAGGTGCTTAATTACCATCAGAAATTCGCACAAAACCAGAACCACTCGTCCTGTGCCTTCAAAGGAGTTCATTATGCTCAAGTTCTCTCCAGAAGTCAAACACAGACATTAAAGAGCCCCAATGGTTTCTTGGTGGCAGAAGAAATTATTATGCAACAGTTTGTTTGCCTTTTTTTTCCCCTTTGACTCTTCAGGCTTTGATTATCTTCTCTCGCTGAGATTAAAATTCACATTTTGCTGAAACATCCTGCCCAGGTTCAATGCAAATTTGGGCTGATTTTTTAGGAGCTGGCTCAGATTTCCCTCATCCTTATAGATACAAAGTGTCTTAGCAGGATTTTTAAAAAGATTTCTCATTTGTAGCTCGCTCTAGTGAGAACAGGGTGGCTGAAGTTGGAGCAGGGAGAAAGCAGAAAATGGACAAATTTTGAGCTAAATTACACTGACCAATGGGACAGCTTGAGAAAGGAGGAGTTAGACCTTGAAAAAAGACAGGATTGGTAGACAGGAAAGAGATCCAAACCTTTATAGCCTTTGGACATGGGGAAATACCAAGAGCAGGCAGGAATTTCTGTCCAAGTGGTTTTTTAGTGGTTTTTTTTAGCTCTTGACAAAATGCTTTTTTTTTAAATTGAGAGATTAATTTTCATTTGCAGGGTCAATATTAAAAACAATTTTGGGTCTCCCTTGAAGCTCTGTTAGGCTGAGATGCAGAGGACCTACACAACCTGAATTGTGTAAATTTTAGCGCAGGGTTTTGTCATGCTGTGGAAATGCGGCTAATTAAATTTAAAATAGTTTTTCCTGTCATTTCTAATGCAGAGGTCCAAATCTGTTTTTTTTTTTCACAGCCAGGGAGGTTCCAGCCCAGCTTCTCAATGAGCTGAGCTGCTTCCCTGCAGGAATTTATTCCTTCCCCTCAGAAAGACGCTTCTCAGTTTCAAACAAAAACGGGTTTGCCAACTGGATGGATTTGATGGTTGGATAAACGTGTTTTATCAGCGCAATGCATTGGGGTGTTTGCGTTTTTGTCACCACCACCTCAATCTGTCCTGCCCATGGAACGCATTCCATCAATGCCACCGCGCTCACAGTGCGTGTTTTGTCAACAGCTCAAATCCGTCCTGTCAACAAAATCCATCCAGAGGGAAAAGAACTCAATCTTTCCTGTCAACAGCGAGGCACACGACTGTGGTTTGCAGCAATAAATGCAAACAAATTCCTGGCGGATCATCCCAAGCCATCAGTTCTGGGGAAGAGGCGTCTGGGGGCTCCAAACATGTTTGAAAATCAAATGTAGAAGAGGAGGCAGCGGCCAGGTATCCTCAAAAGGGGAACTTGGGACCTGGTGAGGTTCTTTTCTTGAGTGTTCACATTATTAAATGTATTATGAAATTATTAAATGTAGCCATGATATTTTCTGAAAAATCACTTTGCCACAATTTTTCCTCCTGAGAAGCTGAGAAGCCTCAGAGGAAAAGAAAAACAATAATTATCTGCTGTGGTGGAATGCAACAGGTGCATCGTTGATTGGTCCATGTTGGATGTTTTTAATTAATGGCCCATCACAGTCTGGCTGGCTTGGACTCTCTGAGAGTCACAAGATTTTATTATCATTCCTTTCTATTCCTTGCAAGCCTTCTGATGAAATCTTTTCTTAGAATTCTTTTAATATAATATATATCATAAAATAATATATCAGCCTTCTGAAATAATTTCTTCTATTCTTTTAGTATAATATATAGAGAATAGAAGATATATATACAAGAATAGAAGATATATAATATAATATATTATATTATTCAATATAATATATATATCATTATGTCAATATAATATATATCATTATGTCAATATAATATATATATCAATATAATATAATATATAATATAATATAATATAATATAATATAATATAATATATATAATATCATTAAATACAAAATCATATATAATATATATCATTATATATAATATATATTATCATATATTATCATTAATAATATCATTATATATATCATTATTATCATCATTAATATATCATTATATATATAATATATATATCATTAAATAATAAATCAGCCTTATGAAATCCTTTATTCTATTCTTTTAGTATTTTTATATATATATATATATATATATATATATATATATATATATATAAAATAAAATAATTGATCAGCCTTCTGAAACATGGAGTCAATATTCTCATCTTTTCCCTCTTCCTGGGACCCCTGTGATCACCACCACAGTTAAACTCACAACAATCCCAAGCCAGGTACAACACCCAAAAGGTCTCAGCTCCCTGTTTGAAAAGTTTGAACTGAAATTGCTCAGGGCTGAGCTGAGTGAGCCCAATTTCCCTCTCAGCCTGATGTGACTCCATTAAAGTGAGATGGGAAATTCCCTGGTGCACGAGGAGCTCTCTGTCTCTGCATCCTGCCTGCCCTCAGGCAGCGTTTTGTTGGCTGAGGAGCGTTGTCAGAAGGTGATAAAATAAGGGATGGCATCATCTTGTCTTGTGCTGGAGCCCTCCTGGTCCAGAGAGCAAAGATCCCCATTTCCAGCAGATGGAAATTGCTTAAAAGCATAAATATTTCAAAGAGGACTTGTGCAGGTGGAGGCATCATCTTTTCCCTGAGTTCTCTGGGGAAGGAGCCACCTCTCACCTGAGCTATTATCTGAGCTGCATGGAAGGATGAAGTGGAGGGGAAAAAAGCAGGAATGTGCCTGTAATTGTTTAAATATTCTTTTCTTCTTCCAGTGAAGTGCATTACGGGCCCGGAGCAGAGTCACAGAGCAGCAGAAAAATGACAAAGCCACCTCCCCTCCTTCCTCAGCTTCAGCTCAGCAAGCACCTGTAAATTCCATGCGGAGGGTTTTTGGGATGGAGAAAAGATGCAGATTGGTCCAGGGCTGGCAAAAAGAGATGTGATTTGGAACAATGGCAGGGTGACATCTCTTCTGTGTCCCCATTTCAGCTCCAAGCATTCCTCTATTGTACTTTATTAACCCTGAACTTCATCTGGAAATTGAGAGGAATGGTGGATTTGTGTTTCCAAACAAGCTGAGGGGCTGCTGGGAGATAAAACCAGCGCTGGGAGATAAAAGAAACAATGGGAAGGATTCCACTGATTGGTGAATGGAAAAAGAGATTTGCTTTTACAAATAAACTTTAGGTTTGCTGTTAAATGAAATTGGACATTGAAAGATGAAAGAAACAATGGGGAAAAAACCCCTAAATTCCATAAGAATTAAAAATTTAAAGGGAGGGTTGTACATTAGAGGGGAATCTTCGGGATCAGGTGTTCTGGGAAGTCTGAACCTCTCAATTACCTCAGAAATGGGGAAAGAGAGAAGGGAAATGTGGCTGGAAATTGGGATAAAAAGGGAGGCTGCGTCCTCCAAAAATTGGAGAGACCCCAGGGGTTGCCCCATGGCCTCAGCCTTGATTGGAATAAAGTCAAAGGACTCCTCTGTCTCCTTTTTAGACATAAACTCCTGGTTTTTGTGGGTTAATTTTCCTAACAAAAACCTTCTTCCCTAATTCCTGCAACTAACCCAGCCCTCCACAAAGTTGCTCAAACATCTACAGATTCTGTTGGACCTCAAAAAAAAAAAAAAAAAATCACAAAAAAACCCAATGAGGCAGAGGCAGGCTGGTGGTACTTGGAAATAAATAGTAAATTTTTTTATAAATTTATTATAAATAGAAATAAATTTTTACTCTCTTGGAATAAAAATATGCAAAGCAGCCAAGGCAGTTTCCAGCAGCATGGGACAAAAGAGGCTTAGCAGAGCAAGAATTACACTCCAAGCCCTGGAAGAGCTGGTCAAATAATGACAAAATTTATAATTTTATGCAAGTCTGAAGTCATTTGGTGCTGGATGGGGGAGGATTAAGCCCTGGTGAATAAGTTATCCTCTGCAGAATGGATTTCAGCCTGGCCACACTGCCTGGCAAATAATGGGAGGATTAATTGGCTAAAGCTTGCACATTGTATTGTTCCCCAGTTTGTCAGACACCCCTGAAGCACACACAAAATGAGGATTTTTTTGTTGATGTTGTTGAAACAAAGTTTGCTGAAAATTCCTCCACCAACACTCATGAACCTTTGTTTTTACGAATGAACACAATAAAGCTAATCTGCATCGGGGCCTAAAATGGATTTATTAAAGTGTATTAAATCTCCAGAAGGACTGTTTGTTCAGAGTACTTTATTATCCTTCAGAAATGGAAGGGGACAAGCTGACCTAAGGCTACTCTGAATCTGGGTGAGAATTTAAAAATGTGCTTTAATTAAAAGTTCCAGAGTAAAGATTTCTGCTTTTCCACATTATTTTTTAAAGTCTAGGGAAGTTTGTCTGCAATGTGACAGCCACAAAGCTCAGGGGAGCTGCTCTTAAATCCCTTCCATGTTCGAGAGCATCAGCTTTAAGACTAAATTCATTCTTCATTATCATGGGACAAACCATTTCCTCGGAATTTGCTCAGAATTTGGTGCAAAAATGAGCCCTCAAATTTTAGACAAAATCTTCTGCTGCCTCTAGAAACTGAGGAGGAAACAATTTTCTTGGGGGGAAAAAAAAGCAAACTCTGGCTCTGAAACCACCACAGGAAATGGGAAAAACTGAAGAGCGATTGATCCTCTCATCACATGGAGCTGCCATAAGGAGCTGTCAGGGTTTTTATATAACTTTCCTTGAAAAGCTTGTATTTAAATGAGCAAGAAGGCAAAAGCAGAGAGAACAGAAGGCAAATTCCCTTCGTTTTAAAGAAGGGGCCACGGCTGAGATCCTCATCTCACCCTGATCTCTGCCACTCACCCTCCTTATCTCCTTTTTTATCTAGGGAGAAACAGCTGCTGGGATGCTTCATGGTGGGCAGAATAAATAAAAAATGTCTAAAAAACCTATTATTTTCACAGCATTATTTTTAATCTTCATCAGTAACCTTATTATTCCATCTATCAGCCAAACCAGATCCTGAACTGCCACTTAAAGCAGAATTTCAGCCTTCCCTGATGCTCCCAAACCAGAGATTTCCTGCACTTTTTAACAGGATTGTTCAGTGCCTGACAGTGAGCCCTCATTGGAAGGTAATTTAATCAATAGTCAGGTCTCCAGCAGCCTCTATAGCAAGTTATGGTTGGCATTTAATAGAAATGCAAAGCAGAAATAGCTTTAACACCAGTTGGTATTTTAAACCACATAATAAATTCACTGCTACTCTGTTCCATATCAATTAATAGCGTTAAACTTCTTTAATGTATTAACAAAGATGTCTTTCAGATATTAAAATTCACTTCAATTAAAACAGCAATGAGGCTTTAAACAGCCAGCATTTTAAAATTCACCTGATCTTTTCAGTCATTTCAAAAGGGCCTTTAACTAACACATAACTGCCTCATAAAATTTAAATTGGAGGTGAAATTAAGCCAGGCACTTAACGAATATTGCTGCAGCATGTTTGACTCCAGGTGAGCGCAGAACACAACAGGCAGAACCAGCAGCAGCCCCAGCCCAGCTGAATGAACCCGAGAGCCACTTCAGGAGCTCGATTATTTTTTGACATGAGCTGCACTTGAAGCAGCTCCCTGCACAAATGGAAATGGAGACAACCACTCAATATTTAACCTCAGGAGTGGCTCTGCTCAGCTGTGTGGTCTCCTAGGAGTTGCTGGGATTTTAACAGGCAGGAAAAGCAAGAGGAGCACAGAGCCCTCTCTTAAGTGGCACTTGTTGACCTGTGAACAGAAAAGTAAAGAAAAACAACGTCCCAGACTGCAAGGCAAGATGAATTTATTCTATTTGCCATTTGGATGTCATCTGTCTCTTGTCAAGTGGGCAGTTTTCCTTATCTCTTCCACACCCACACCTTCCTCAGGAGCGAGATCTGCTGATAAGAGGCCACTGAATGTCACTGCATGGCTGATAAGAACTACAGCATCCCATTGGGAGATGTGAGCCCAGAGGGAGGAGCCAAGCATTCCTGCCTGGATATAATCTGGAGATTCTGGAACACCAGCCAAGCATTCCTACCCGGATATAATCTGGAGATTGTGGAGCACCAGCCAAGCATTCCTGCCTGGATATAATCTGGAGATTCTGGAACACCAGCCAAGCATTCCTGCCCGGATATAATCTGGAGATTCTGGAACACCAGCACGGCTTCTCCACTGGATTCCCCAGAGGAGCAGCAGCTGCCTCTGCCCCTGGATCTTCAGAGGAGACTCCACCCTTCTCCAGGATCCCTGCTCCAGCAGAACCACCCCTGACACTGCAGGAGGGCTGAGCCACAATTCCAATGGCACTGCTGCCAACACCCTGACCCACAGAGTGTCAGGTTGGGTTCTGACTCTGGCAGTGTTGTTTTAGTGCACTGCATTGTTTATTTTCTTTTCATGTTCTACCCTATTAAAGAACGGCTATTCCTGCTCCCATATTTTTGCCTCAGAGCCCCTTAATTTCAAATTAACAGCAATTTGGAGAGGAGAGGGTTTACATTCTCCATTTCAGGGCAGGCTCCTGCCTTCCTTAGCAGGCACCTGGCTTTCCAAACCAAGACAGGCAAGAATAATGGGCCAGGCTTATCCTGCCTGGAGCTTCCAGCACTGAGTTACCCTGAACTGATCCTGGCCCACTCAGAGTTGTTGTTTTTTTCCCTCTGACTTTCACACTCTTGTCTATTTGATTACTTCAGTCTATCTGACTGAGACCAAACCAAAATGTTTACAGAGGCACCAGCAGTTCTTCTGCTCCGAGAGCTTCACTTTCATCACATCAAAGAGGATATATTTATCACAGGCTTTTTGCCTTTTCTAGATGGGATTCTTCACACAAGGATTCCACACACCTGAGGTGCATGCAGAAAAGCTCTCTGTGCTCCAGGATTAAGGATTTTGCTGGCAAATTCAATACCATTTTCACCTCCCTGACTTGTTAGTGAGGATCCCAAGCCCAGCCTCCCCACCCATCTCAGCTGTGATGCTCCTGCCCTCACCTCTGCTGCAGGAGCTGCTGATGCCCAGAAATATTTGCCTGTGTTGAGAGAAGGTTTCAGCCTCTCTGCTGCCAATACCACGCTGCTCAGTGGTGCTGTAATGCAGAAAAGCAGAGGAAAGGCTGATTAGAATAAAGGATAAGCAGCAAGGACTTCCTTCCCCTCCTTTTGTTATGACATCCTAAAGCCTTGCTGTGCCTCTGAGCTGCAGAGCCACCACCTCCCGGCTGCCCCAAAGCAAAAACCAGAGCCACACAGCAGCTCTTGTGTAAAACCAGTGGGGATTAAGTGATTTCATGGGGTCACTCTGTCAAATTGGCCTCTGCAGCTGTTCCTAATGCTGCATCTTGCTGTGCCTGCACTCACACCCATAGCTAAGAGCCCACTGAATTCCTCTCTAGCCTCTGCTTTATGTTAAATTCAAAGGCTGAGGAGGCTAAATCCCAAAATCTGTGATGATTTATTGTGCTTTTGAACACTAACACTTGACTTCACCCCACTGCCTCCAGGTGGGCTCCATGGATGGGAATTCCACCCCAGCCTCTCACCGACCTCATGGGAAGAATTCCTTCCAAATATCCCATCCAACCCTGTCGCTCTATGCCCTTGTAAATACAGATTCTCATGGAAATTCAGTGGGATTCAGGGATGTTCTGAACCTGGTGCTTGTGCCTTTGCTGCAGCCCTCGTCCCTTAGATAAGGCGAAATCCCAAAATCTGCAATGATTTATTGTGATTTTGAACACTAACACTTGACTTCACCTCACTGCCTCCAGGTGGGCTCCATGGCTGGGAATTCCATCCCAAAAATTCCCAGAACCTCATAGGGAAGAATTCCTTCCCAATATCCCATCCAACTCTGTCGTCCGGAGGTCTGAAGCCATTCCCCTGTCACTCCATGCCCTTGTAAATACAAATTCTCATGGAAATTCAGTGGGATTTGGGGAAGTTCTGATCCTCGTGCTTGTCCCTTTGCTGCAGCCCTCGTCCCTTACCTGCCCCCTTGGCTGATCCCAGCAGATTTTCCAGGAAGTTTGGCAAGAACGGGCAAAATTGAACAAAATCCCTGCCTGCAGAGTGTGGCAGCTGGAGGGAGGCATAAAACCACATGTACACGTTTGCACTGAGATTTCCATGCACAAATGCTCGTTCCAAGTTAATTAAAAATAACACAGAGAAATAGTTAAGAGACCTTACCCTGAGATGTGGGAGCCATTCAGAGCTGATAGCAGCTGCTCTTCCAAATAAAGTGATTGTGCAATTGATTGCAGAAAGTTTCCACAGTTTAGCAGAGATGGTGTCACACTCAACTTCCACTCATTCCCATGGATTTATGCTTTTCATGCTGGAGGGGAAATTCATGGGCAGCAATTCATCTCTGAGACTCCAGAAGTCACAAAATGCAGTTGTTTTATTACACATCCTGTTGTCCAGAATAGTTAAGAAATTCAAGACAAGCCTGGAGCTCTACCAACATATTTTTGCAGGGTCACAAGTGGCATTTCTTACACTAAACAGTTCCAAGGCATGGGGAAGGGTCAATGCCTTAGCAGACAAATTATTTGCAGACCTTCGCAGATTTATTTAAACATTTAAAATGAAGCTAACATTTACCTTGATCTAAATAGATCACAATAAGTGAGTGAACACCGTGATATTATTACTTGAATGTTTTTCATTTCCTTTCACCTTTAAATTCTCTCCTGTACCCTATCTACCAGTAGCAATTTTAATAATTTTTAAGTTGAAGCCCTCTAGATTTCCTCTAGAGCATTCCTGCACAGCTCCCAACTCCCGTTGCACCCCATACATCAACCCACTCTTTCAACTCCTGCACTTCCAAACATTTAAAACACCTTAATGGCTTTTCTCACTGAACCATAAAAATTATTTATAAATTCATTTTAAGACATTCATACAACGAGAAACTCATAACACGTCATGAAGTACAAATTATGTTTACTGGAGTATAAAAAATTCTTTGGGTCTATGTATATATAATGAAGGAAAAAGCCAACTGCTTCTCCAAGTGGACTCCTAGTATAAGCAATCACCAAGTGCAAGGTGAGAGGATAATGAATTATTTGCTCCAAAGTACTTTTTAAAATAAACACCTCCACAGGAAAAAGCAGCCCATTCCAAGCCTTAATTTAAGCACATTTGGTGCAATTTCAAGGAGTAATCTATTTTTTCCAGGATTTTTCACAACAAAGCAGCAGCAGCATCTCCTTCCCCCTAAGTAGGGGCTGTTAATCTGAGTTATTTCTGCAGCTCAGCAAGGGAAATCACCCCAAGAGTTCAGTGACACTTCAGGGGAAATGCTATCCATCAAAATCATACATTATTTGGGCTCCAGGAGGAGAGGTTCCTCTCTAAAAAACTGATGTAAAAAAAGAAGAGAGAGAGGTGGTCACTTTGGAGTCTTTCAGCCACTGGAAGTGTAACCACACTTAGAGCATCGAAGTCAAGATGTGAAACTAATAAGTTAATTAAATATATCTAAGAATTAAAAGGAAAGATAAACTTTGAAACAGCCTGCAATTCTGATCTGATGACCCTGTCATCACCCTTGCCCTGTAGGATAATGTGAAGATGGGCTAAAAAAGAAACTGCAAGTCAAAGAAGGTTTTTCTTCAGTTCTCTCTGGTTCCAGCCATTCCCAGGAGTGTGCCTCATCCCAGATGCTCGAAATCTCTCACAAAATTCCAGTTTTTAGCTAAAAACACCTGGTTGTGCTTTCCTGCCCACTTGGTCACCCTCAGGGCATCACCTCAGCCCATATGGTCATTTCCCATGTCTGTGTGTAGGACACAGTGCCCTGTTCCACACATTTTCCATCCTTCCAGCACTCACAGAGTGAGAGCTCATCATTATCCCCATTAAATCAGGACTGCTCGGAGAGAGGGACCTGTGTTTTGAGCACTGATGGACTGGGGTTCTCCCCTCTGTGGCAAATAGGTCGTAACATGTCTTTTCTACTTTATATCAAAGTATTTCAAAGCAAAGCTTAATCCGCCAGGCCCGTAATGTAGATTTTTAGTAAGATCCTTTGTGCGAGGAAAAGGCCATAAAGCAGCTGCCTCAGGATTCAGATGGAAATGCTGATGATCTAAATCATCCAAGCCTGGAACATAAATGAAAAGCAACAACCGGAGTGGGGACTGATCCCAGGAGAACTCACTGATGACTCACCGTGGAAGATGAAAAGCTGTCTATATAAACAAATTGTTTATGGTCTGTTAAACAAAAGTAAAACCAATGGAGTGCTGCAGATGCAATTCCTGCTGAGGATTCAATCTTAGCAAAGTGCGTGGCTCTGACCCTGCAGACTTTTCCGTAAGAACCAGAACTGCAACGAGAAGGGACTGCAGAATTCGCCGTCTGGGGCCTGTCCTTATCTGATTAAAGAGTCAGAGGCTGACAAATGCTTTGTGCTGCCATTTCAGTGAACATGGCCCTGCTACAGCCACAGGCCAGAGCAGGGTCTGCAACAGCAGCGCTCGGTTTGGGACTGGGATCATCCAGGCAGACCTTGAGCAGCTCCATCCTGCTGGGCGCAGCCTTGGCAGGTGTTGAACCCTCCATCCTTTTGGTTTCAAACCTGATAGACCTTGAACAGCTCCATCCTTTTGGTTTCAAACCTGGTAGACCCTAAACAGCCCCATCATTTTGGTTTCAAATTCGATAGACCTTGAACAGCCCCATCGTTTTGGGCTCCAAACTTGAACAGCTCCATCCTTTTCGTTTCAAACTTGGTAGACCTTGAAAAGTTCCATCCTTTTGGTTTCAAACTTGGTAGACCTTGAACAGCCCCATCATTTTGGGCTCCAAACTTAAGTAGCTCCATCCTTTTGTTTTCAAACTTGGTAGATCTTGAACAGCTCCATCCTTTTGGTTTCAAACCTGGTAGACTTGGTAGACCTTGAACAGCCCCATCATTTTGGTTTCAAACCTAATAAACCTTGAACAGCCCCATCATTTTGGGCTCCAACCTTGAACAGCTCCATCCTTTTGGTTTCAAACTCGATAGACCTTGAACAGCCCCATCATTTTGGGCTCCAAATTTAAGCAGCTCCATCTTTTGGTTCCAGCCTTCCCCCCGGGGAAGGCTTGATGGATATTGCAGCAGCATCACAAGGGATCACAAAGAAAAGGGGGATTTAGGCTGCAGAAATAACTTCAAATCACTCATCCCTCCTAGGTCCACCCCACACACAGCACCTGTATTCCCAGGGAAGGACATGGGACAGGTTGGATCGCAGGAACACAGGTTTGGGATGGTGTCACAGCAGCACAGCTGCATTTAAGCACTACCAGAGATCATTCTGCTCTTTTTAATCAGCCCTGCCTAATTTCCACCAGGCTGTTTGGAGTTGATTTTCAGACATCATTGCCTCCAACCTTGGGTTTCCCCGTTAACCCAAGGAGCCGGCGCCGCCGAGGCTGGAGCGGCAGCTGTGCCACGCTGAGAGGCGGCACTCAAACATCTGCTCCTGGAGAGCTCATCTGGCCAGATGGGAGTCCTGGGGATTCTGATAGCAATCCCTGATGTGCCTCCACGCTAACCTGGCCACCCCTTCTGGCAGCTTTTACACCCCCCGACCACGGCTGAACTTGGGCTTTAAAATTAACGAACCTTTGGCACTTCTTGTTTACAGGTTGGTGATAATGTTAGGCACCAAGAAAGGATAAATACCCTGCCTGGTGCAGCTTTGGGGAAGGAATCTGCGATTGCACAGCATAAATTCACAGGAAAAAAAAGATTTTAAGTCCGTTCAAAGATGCAGCTGAGGTTTGCAATTTGTAACCACCCCACGAGTACTAATTAAACTGAGCTCTGCAGATCTGCACCACAAGAAATATCAGCTCTCCTAAGTGGAGAGGCTAAAGGAGGAGTTTAGTCCTGTGGTACAGATGAATAATCTAATAGTTGGCTCTCAGATGTTATGTGGATATTAAAGTGTGTAGTGATTTTATTGTAATATGTCCTCCTATAGTGCTTTTTTCCCTTTCCCTTGTGGAGTGATCAGGGCATTTGGAGAGGCTGCCTCACTACCAAGAGGTAACAACACCTGAGCTCAAATCAAGATTTAAAAAAATAATCTCCACCAATGGATGGCAGAGAAGAAGGTGACTGATAAAACTTTGGGTATAAAAGGCAAAACATTCATTTTATAGATGAGCACGTGGCAGATAGTCACAGACACTCCCAGCACTGTGATGTTTCCTTATTCAGCCCTTTGCTGTATCTTTGATAAAGTTTAATAAACCTTTTAAAGTTATGAGAGACATTTCTCACAGCCTGGAAAATATCCAAACAAAAATCCAATCGAGCATGAAAAAGAAGACATTGGAAACAGAAACACGTGGCTGATGTTGAGAAGTAAATAATAAATAATAAAATATGAATAATAAAAAATAAATAATAAAATGGTAAATTAAAAATAATGAAACCAGGCACTGTGTGAAGGTCTGGCCTCACAGGGAGAATTTGCTTAACCCAGTTAATTGCCTTCAGAAAAAAAATGGCAAAGATTATGGAATCTGCAGCATTTTCATACTTGTCTGGCACACACACACACATCAAACTTCTTGTTGTCCTAATCATCTTATTTGTCCTAATTACTTCTGAAGGGGATAACATTTATCTCATTAATAAATTTATGCCAAGAGCAGATAGGGAAGACACTGTGACAAACCAGCTCTTAATAATTCTCAAATGCATCTTTAAGAGCATTGTGTGAGCATCCATATCTCCAGAAGGCAAAAAAACCTCATAATCACAGGACAAATCTAATCCTAATAAGCAGGAAATCGTGGGAGCTCCCCACATCTGTTTTCCTCTGATTAGATTAGCAGTGGTGTCATATCTGCTGTCATGCTGTTGTACACTGACCTTCAGCGACTTAGCAGAGCTGTTATTTTTGGTTTAAAACACCAAGAAAAGCTTTTTAAAGCTGCCTTTCTTGGTGAACATCAATACGTTATGTAAGGATGGAAGTGATAGAATTGTGTGAGTGGGGATTTGGGGGACCCAGCTGCCAAAACCTTCTGGACTGTTGGTTTGGCCAGAGTCATTGGAGAGGTGGCACTGTCACCCTCCAACCCACTGTCACTTTTGGAAATCTATAAATGTTGGAGTCAGAAATTAAACTTCCCTTTTTACCTTGCATTTCCAGCGTCCAGGTTGTGTTAGTTTGCGTCCTATAGTGACACCCATGTTGCCCTGATTTTTTAAGATTTTTTAAGCCTTCTGATGTTTGCATTCTTGTAAAGGAGTTTCTCACACACTTTCTGTAAATAACTCATTGTTTTGCTTTCCTTTATGGAGGAGGAGAAATTTTGATGGACTCTTGGTTTGGCCAGAGTCATTGGAGAGGTGACACTGTCATCTTCCAATCCACTGTCACTTTTGGAAATCTATAAATGCTGGAGTCAGAAATTAAACTTCCCTTCTTCTTACCTTGGAGTTCCAGCATCCAGGTTGTTTTATTTCGTGTCCTATAGTGACACCCATGTTGCCCTGATTTTTTAAGATTTTTTAAGCCTTCTGATGTTTGCATTCTTGTAAAGGAGTTTCTCACACACTTTCTGCAAATAACTCATTGTTTTGCACTCTTTTGTGGAGGACAAGAGATTTGATGGACTGTTGGTTTGTCCAGTGTCATTGGAGAGGTGGCACTGTCACCCTCCAATCCACTGTCACTTTTGGAAATCTATAAATATTGGAGCCAGAAAATAAACTTCCCTTCTTTTTACCTTGGAGTTCCAGTATCCAAGTTGTTTTATTTTCTGTCCTATTGTGACACCTATTTATGCCTTTGCTGGGGCTCTGGATCACAGCATTCGGCCCTGCAGTGAAAAACCTGCAAACAGCAGAATATTTGTCACAATCAGACACAGCAGCACCGAGGCACAGATGGGCTTCTCCCCTCTGGGATCCTCGGCAGGAGTTTCCCCTGAAGCTGTGGCTCAGCCCAGAGGAGTGAGGCTCTGTTCAGTGCCACATCCCTCACCCCGGCATCTGGGAGCTCTGATCTCCTCTCTCCCGAGACTCCCACATTGCGCGGTTTGGAAGGGAAATTCATCACAGCCAGCAAATTGTCTTCATTCTCAGCAGCCTCAACAAAGGGAGCAGAGTTGGCAGGGCAGGGGACAGGCAGAGTGACAATGGTCACAGGGGTCTTATGTTGAAGGAAGAGACAAGGATCTGACTCCATGTTTCAGAAGGCTTGATTTATTATTTTATGATATATATTACATTAAAACTATACTAAAAGAATAGAAGAAAAAGTTTCTCAGAAGGCTGGCTAAGCTAAGAATAGAAAGGAATGATAACAAAGGTTTGTGGCTCGGGCTCTCTGTCCGAGCCAGCTGGCCTGTGATTGGCCATTAATTAGAAACAACCACACGAGACCAATCACAGATGCACCTGTTGCATTCCACAGCAGCAGATAACCATTGTTCACATTTTGTTCCTGAGGCCTCCCAGCTTCTCAGGAGGAAAAATCCTAAGGAAAGGATTTTTAATGAAAAAGATGTCTGTGACAAGGCAGGGAAAAGCCACTTCAGACTCCCATTTCCAGGTAAAACTCCTTTCCCAATAAACCCCTTTTAATTCACCCTGCAACAGAAGAGGTGCAGGAGGAGCCTGCTCCACTTGTTTTTACAAGTGGCTTTTGAACAGGAGTCTCTGACACAGTTTTAAAACTCATCAATCCTCTCCCTGTTTATCTATGCTGATAAGCATTATGTTCTGCTTCAGAAATATCTATTTCTGCACTTGGGTTATTTTATTTCCCTATTGTTAGAATGAAAGATTGGCTAAACAATTTCAGGAGTGCCTGTCAAGCACTTCCTTTCTTCTGCAAATCCTCAAGCTCTGATTCTCATCATTAAGTCACTGACAATATAAAGACAGACTTCTTCAAATAATCCATCATCAACAAAGATAAATGCACAGAAATTATACAGAAATTGGCCTGAAGCATCATTGCAGTATAAATAGAATTTTCTGAAGAGTAAATACATCCCTATTCAATACCCAGAGCTCAACACAGACAATAATGACCTGCATTTTAAAAGCCCTCTTGTACCAAATGCTGTGCAGGCATTGAAAAGGTTTTCAGACTTGGAAGACCATGTGAAGAAATTCTGAATTCTGCATTCCATGGTGGCAGATTGAGCCATCAGCTCCTCCAGACAACAGGGACAACCCAGTTATCAAGCACTCCTCCCCAGGAAAATGCAAATCCAGCTGGAGGTCACCTCACCCTGTCTGTCTGGTGTTGGATGCTCAAAGGGAAATGTAATCAAGAGCAAGTGTGCGGTGGTCTGTCACCAGCCTCCAAACAGCCAGAGGGCTGCGTTTTGTCAGAGCTGAAAAAGGCAAGAGGAACGCTGGAATTTGTCCTCCAGGAAACCCCTTAACCTTGTCTGGAATTAATCTGTGTCTTAAATTGCTGCAGCATCAACTGCAAAGGCCCCAAAGTTTAATCTCTGGTTTTCTTAAACCTTTATTTTGAAGGCCATTTCTGGTTCCTGAAGTGTTCCCCAGTTCCTGGGGTGTGAAAAACAGCAGCCCATGGTAGTCATTCCCTTGTTGTCTTCTCCTTTTCCATCTTGATTTTAATTTCTGTCATTTAATCTAAACTGAAAGCTGTGCCTCCAGTCCCCCCTTTTATCCTTTTTTCCTGCATTTCTGGGCTCAGGAATACCAAGCAGAGCATGGCATGAGGAACCCACTTCTTCACTTTTCCAGGCATGGGACATAGAGTTTGGATTTGTCCAAGACACATCCTGGAATAAACCTTGGAAATCAACTGGGAGATTACAATTCCTGCAATTAACCAAGTGTAAAAAGATCAACAACAGTTTAACCAGATTTTGTAGATGAATTTCTCCTCTACCTTTTCCACTTTTTCCTCTGTCTGGAGTGGAGCTTGGATGGGCACAGAGCTGCCAGGATATTATAATCAGAAAAAAAGTCAGGAATAGAAGCGCAGTGTTAGACAGATGGCTCGGGCCCTTCCTTCATTTGCTTTTCAAATTAACGAAATGTGCCCAAACGAGACACTTGATAACTGAACACCATGCAGTCCCAACAGCCACACTCTGGAAGAACCTGGGATTTTGCCTTCCAAATGAGACACTTGATAGCTGAATACCAGCTCTCCCTTTCTCACGCAGTCCCAGCTCTGGAAGAACCTGGGATTTTACCTGGTGAGCCACAAACTCTCAGTTTATGTTTAGGCAAAGGATGCCTCTGAACCTGACTTCATGGGGTCACGTTTTATGGGGCCTCAAGGCTTTTGGAAGCGCTTCCATGCAATAAATGCCTCTTCTTTGGAATTGTGTCTGAAATCACAGCGGGCAGATGATGCCAGGGGTGCGTGTGTGCTCCACACGAGCAGCCAGCTTTTCAAACAGCTCAGGAAGCCCTTGGAAAGTGGAGTTAATCACACCTGGAGAGCGGATTGAGGTGTTAAAGAGGCCATCTGAGGAGCTGGGGAGCCAAGTGTAACGTGGTGGCACATCAGGGTGACATAAACAGCTGTGACGGAGCTAAAAATACAGCACAGACCCCGTGAGCATCAGAGCTGATCTTCCCTTCTCCTCCAAACAACTCCCAAGGTAGGAAAACACAGCAAGGCAGTGACATGAAAGGGAAAAACCATCCTCTCTCATTTGCTGGGGTCACTCAGCCTATTTGTGGAACGTTTCCTTGTTGGGAAGGATGAAAGTTTGACAAGGAAGTCTCACAGATATGTGTGCTTGGCAGAAAGATTTTTAAATGTAGAGTCTGAAGAAGGAATAGAGATGGAAGCAAGTTTTGATATAGAAGAAAAGAATTGCTGAGCCAGTCTTGCTGGCTAACCAAGGAGGCAAAGGGTGTGTTAGTTAGAAGGGGTTTTTATGGCTTAGAGCAAAGGATAAACCCACCCCAAACAAGAAGATGTTTTTACCAAGCAGGAAGATAGCACAGGCAAACAAGTCAGCAATGTTGCAAGTAGAAAAAAGGTCTCAGAATTTTCCACTGCAAGAAAACCGAAAAACAACTTCTAGCTTAAACTGTAATGTACTGACTTTGAGTGATTGGAGAACAGCAACATGAATATGGTAATTACAGTAGTTATGATAGGCTATAGATAATAGTTAAGGTATAGATTGGTTCTACTGTATTAAGATGCTCAGCAAAGAAAAGTAAATAATGCAATGTAACCAAAAGAAAAGTAAATAATGAATTGTAACCAAAACCAAAGGATCCCCAGGCCTGCCTGCAGCTGGAGCTGACAGCTGTGGGCACAGCTCTGTCACCCACAACCCTGGACTGCTGAAACCTCTTGGATGGAATAAACTGCATTTTGTACTCAATAAACTGCATTTTGTGTACAATAAACTGCATTTTGCAGAGCCCCTGGAGTCCCACATCTCTCATTTCGGCTCTTACGTTTCCTCTGTCCTTTCCTTGAATATATGTGCAGAACAAAATTCTTGGAGCGCTCAGAGCTCGGTGAACAAAGAGCACCAGCCCAGCAGTCAGGGCTGCAGACACTTGGCACAGGGCAGGGACATCACCACAGCGTGTTAAATGCATTATTCAGCACACTGCAACATGGTAAAGTGACAATTTATCCTGCATTTACCTTCCTGTCAGCAAAGGTATCAGAACAGAACGGGATGCGCTGGTGTCGCAGACAACTTTTATGGAAAATTCTTTCCTTGGGATTTTTCCTCCTGAGAAGCTGGGAGGCCTCAGGAACAAAATGCAAACAATGGTTATCTGCTGCTGTGGAATGCAACAGGTGCATCTGGGATTGGTCTCATGGGGTTGTTTCTAATTAATGGCCAATCACAGTCAGCTGGCTCGGACACAGAGCCCGAGACACAAACCTTTGTTATACATTCCTTCTTTTTCTATTCTTAGCCAGCCTTCTGATAAAACCTTTTCTTCTACTCTTTTAGTATAGTTCTAATGTAATATATATCATAAAATAATAAATCACGCCTTCTGAAACATGGAGTCAGATCCTCGTCTCTCCCCTCATCCAAGAGCCCCTGTGAGCACCGTCACACACTGGAGGAACAGAAATGAGGCACTGGAAGAGAGATCCAAGCTGGAGCACAGAGGAAACACTTCACCAAACTCAGATGCCTTGATCCCAAAGGGGAATTTAAAGCAGTGCTCGGAGCCAGAACATTTTAGTGAGCAAACCCTTTGTGTTCAGTATGCAGACATTGTTTCCAGTGGGGAAAAAAAAAAAATGTGCAATCGCATTTCTCAAATCCCCAGAGCTTCCTATAGAAGTGGGTTCCCAAATTATATCATCTACCACTTCCCTTGTATTCTTAATGATCCAGAGAGCCCAAGGGGATTGTCTCTGCATTTAAGTCTGCTCAGATACAAATGCAAAAGATCCCGAGTTCCTTTTGCTGTGAATGCAGATGAACAAACTGAGCAAAAATAAACCTGGGATATCTGCCCAGCTTTGGCTGTAGGCTGAAAAGATCAAGTCCATCTCCCCCCACACCAACGACTCCATTTGGGAATTGAAGATGATGCTAAAAACCCACCACAGAACTCTTTGAAATGAGTGAAAATGAAGTATAAATGAGGAATGAGGTGGAATTCCCAGAGCAGCTGTGTCTGCCCCATTCCTGGAAGGGTCCAAGGCCAGGCTGGATGGGATTTGGAGCACCCTGGGACACTTTGAGGTGTCCCTGCCCATGGCTGGGGTGGCACTGGGTGCTCTTTAAATTCCCTTCCAAACCAAACCATTCTGGGATGCTTTACCAGAGCTGGCACTACTCTCAAAGTGCTTTAATTAAGCACAAGACCTTTTCATTTCACCTTTGAAAGAAAATTCTCTCAGCCACAAGCAAGTAAAATGTTAAGAAAAACTTCTTTAGGCTTCTAGGGCTGAGTTGATAAACAAGAAATTTCAGTTGCTCGATTCAGGCTCAGGTAACTCAACCTGAACGCTTTAAGTTCCCTTCCAACCCAAACCATCCTGGGATGTTCTCCTAGAGCTGGCACCACCCTCAAAATGCTGTAATTAAGCATAAGACCTTTTCATTTCAGCTTTGAAAAAAAAAAAAATTCAGCCACAAGCAAGCAAAATGTTATGAAAAACTTCTTTATGAAAAACAAGAAATTTCATTTGCTTGATTGAGGCACAGGAGCACTGAGGTGATGAGGATGTTGAGAGCCCAGGTAACTCAACCTGAACTCAACCCAGCCCAGAGGAGCACAGGGCTCTGTTTTGTGTAAGTCACTCACTACCACGGATGTTACACAGCATTAAAACTGTGCTGGGTGTTCATGTGCAATAAAAAAATTAATTTGCCATTCAGCAAGCTTCTCATTTAGCGAAATCAGCTGTTTCAGCTCCATTATCTGTATGTTTCTAAGGCATTTATTCCATATATCATCAAAGCCAGCTCGAACCAAGGTTTATTTTGTATTATTGGCTTTGTGTAATTTGTGTGTATTCCTGAGAGAAACTCACATTGTGACAATGACACTGCCACGTCGCCATCTCCAGGTAAGACAAAGAACTGAACAAATCCCTCCCTCAGAAATGCATAATCACAGGTGGACCATTTTAGAACTGGAATTTTAAAATACTTGTTCTTTTGGAATAATCTCAGACATCTTGTAGAGTCTGAAGAGAATTTTCTGACCCTCTCTTAGACCCAAGTGTGAGGGTGTTCACAGGGGTCTGAGGATGAGGGAAGAGACGAGGATCTGACTCCATGTTTCAGAAGGCTTGATTTATTATTTTATGATATATATTACATTAAAACTATTCTAAAAGAATAGAAGAAAGGATTTCATCAGAAGGCTGGCTAAGAATAGAATCAGAAAGGAATGATAATAAAAGCTTCTGTCTCAGACAGAGTCCAAGCCAGCTGACTGTGATTGGCCATTAATTAGAAACAACCACACGAGACCAATCCCAGATGCACCTGTTGCATTCCACAGCAGCAGATAACCAGTGTTTAAATTTTGTTCCTGAGGCCTCTCAGCTTCTCAGGAGGAAAAATCCTAAGGAAAGGATTTTTCAGGAAATATCATGGCTACACCCAGGTTTGCAGGCTCTTCAGACAAAGTTTAGAGCACACAAAAATCTTCAAAATTATCTCAACAAGCATTTTTTTCTCAGGAATTTCAGGAGTTTGGAGGTGACTGGACACAGTCAGATTTTAGGGGCTGAGGCTTGGAGCTGGCTCTGGTTTTTAACAAGGAATAAAGTCTGATGGTTTATTGTTAGCTCAATTATCTTCCTAACTAAGATAAGGCAGCCAGGTTCACAAAGAGAGGCCAAAATTCTCCATTGTTATTCTGCTGTAGCTCAGAAAAGGAACAGAATCACCAACCTGATTTTCCATGAATGGCAGAGATTGTGGATCCACAGAGGGAGAAGGGAGAAGCTGTCTCCAAATGATCATGCAAATTTCTTCAGTGGCCTTGGGGCAAGGAGAGACACGACACTGAGGTCATTTGGTAAGACCTTGCATATTTTTAATTCAAAATATGTATCACATTTTAATCAAACCAGCTCTGTGCTATTTCTATCCAAGTAATTTGCATTCTGGCTCTGTCATGGGGGCAGTTATGAGTCAGCTAAGCTCTCTAATATAATAACTATCAGAAAATTGTCTTGCATTAGTCACGTTAATTATGCTGAACCAAACACTGAAGACAGCAAAATGTTTTTTTCCATTGCAATATTTTTTATGCCTCGTAGAGATTTTAGGAATTTATTGGAGCAAGATTCTTTCTCAAAATTAAACCTGCAGACAAAAAGGATGTCAAGCATGCCTGCGCCTTGGCAAACAACAGGAGCTCTGTCTCTGATTTTTTGTTACCTTGCTCTCTACAGAGAATAGATTTTGTTTCTCTATAAACAGGCAAAATAAAAATAAAAGCCAGTGCCCTGAGTGAGCAGCACACTCATCATTTATGGATGCTTGAATCATTCAAAGAAAGCATCTGTTAAGAGAGCTGGTAATTTTCCTGGCTTGCCTCTGCTCCAGCCAGCCTAGTATTTTGATTTTTTATGTAAAACGCTAAAAAGCAACTTGCTTTCTCCTGAGTACCCTTGTTAAAGATCCCATTTCAGGCTGTAGCACAAATACAGTACCTATTGCTCTCTGTGCCTCTGCAATTCAAATAAACACAAACCTGGCACGAGGCAAGCTTTGGGCACCTGCACCAATAACGATTTTACTGGGAAACTCTGTCTGGAAAAGATCCCCATGAGAGAATCACTGAGCATTTGGGCTTGGAAAGGACCCCAAAGATCTTTTTCCACCCCTGCCATAGGTAGGGTCACCTTCCACTATCCCAATGTGCTCCAAACCCCATCCAACTTGGCCAACACCAAACCCAAAACTTCCTAAAATATTACAAACCATCCCAGTGGTTAAAAACATCAGCTCATGGACCACAATTACCTGTGTGCCATCAACCAAACTCATTCATTCTTCTGTTCAGATTTTAGTTTTGGTTTTCTGCTTAAAGAAACTCTGCATTTTGTTGGTTTTGTTACGTTTAAAAGATCAGTTATCTAAACTCCCTTGTTTTCCTGCATTTCCAGAAATTCTCCTTCAAATTCTCCTTCAAATTGGTTCAAATCTCCTTTCAATAAAGGAAGGATTTGTCAATTGTCTGGTGACACTTGTAGTTTTGTTAACCAAGTTAACTTTGATATAAAAAGGAAGTCAATAGGCTGATGGAATAGTCAATAGGAAGATGTGGGAGGAGAGGGGGAAAATGAAACTGAGGGATTTAAACCCTCCCTTTATTTTCCCTAGCTGTGACAAACCTCATGGAAGGAGTTCCCTACAAATATTCACGTGCAGGGCCCAGGGATTTGTTTCATTATCTGCAGTTTGTATCTCTTAAAAAGAACAAAATTGGCATGTAGGGGTGAATACACCTGATTAAACTCACACAGGTACAGAGACACCATTGCCTGCCACCATCCTATCTCACTCCAGCAAGAACTGTTGGTTTTATCTCCACAATGTGATGCCTATTTTTGAGCACCCAGGCTTGCTGGTGTTTTTCATTAATCCCTGCAATTTCCTGGCCAGGCATCATCAGATGGAACCCCAGATATTCATCTTAATTGTGTTTGGGAGAAAAACACCAACATTTGCTGGGAAAGCTTCAAAGGAAGAGCTGATCTCCCTGATGAGGACCATTAAGTGGTTTGCCAGTGCTTTTACTATTTCCTTACTCTGCACCTTGACCTTTGCTGAAGAACAACATTAATTTATGCCCACACACCTGGGCCACATGCACACAGCCTTCCCCAGCCCCAATATGAGCCTAATTAGCCCTCACAAAAAATACACCAATTAACCAGGTCGACTGCAGTTGTAGTAATTCTTCTTAAGGACTTAAATAACCTTTTTACCAGCTAAACAAAAAAGGTCAGTCAGTGCTAATTAAATATAAGGCTGCTTTGCAAAGCGAAGGGAGGAGATGAAGGGAGGCCATTAATGAGCTAACAAAATCAAAATTAATGGGTTTAACAGCAGTTAATTTGCAGTGAGCATGTCAGGAGCACACAGCAAGTGGCATGGGGTTGGATTTACCGTGCTGCTGTCACTTGGACCCAAGGGGGGTGGAAAGTGCGGGAGATAACAAGGAAAAAGTCTCATATGTAATTCTGAGTGGGGGATTCGGAGGACAAAAGAGCATCTGTGGCTGCTGGGTCACCTCTCACCTCCAATTTTTTTTTTTTTCACAGCACCATCCACAGCTTCTGCTGGGTTTCCATCTCTGGGGGCAAGGCAAACACCATCCAAAAAGGAACATCTGGAATTCCTGAGGCACCAGAACAATGCCAGGAGGGGAATAATGGCTGTGCCTTACAGCACGAACTCACTGAGGCTCCTGATGGCCCCTCAGGCAGGTGCTTGGTTTCCTTTGGCAGCGTGACGGTGTATCACGTCGGGGTCACCATCTGTACCAGGTGCTCACAGGGGTTTGTGAATGAGGGAAGAGATGAGAATGTTGACTCCATATTTCAGAAGGCTTGATTTATTATTTTATTATATATATTACATTAAAACTATACTAAAATAATAGAATAAAATGTTCTCCTCAGAAGGCCAGCTAAGCTAAAAATAGAAGAAGAAAGAATGATAACAGAGGTTTGTGGCTTGGACTCTCTGTCCGAGCCAGCTGACTGTGATTGGCCATTAATTAGAAACAACCACATGAGACCAATCACAGATGCACCAGTTGCATTCCACAGCAGCAGATAACCAGTGTTTACATTTTGTTCCTGAGGCCTCCCAGCTTCTCAGCAGGAAAAAATCCTGAGGAAAGGATTTTTCATAAAAAGATATCTGCGACAGGCAGAATAAACTCAGCCTTGGCAGTGTCTGATTCCTGTGAGCTGGTACAGAGGGTAAAAGAGAGTTCAGAGCTCTCTCTGCCAACGAAAAGCTCCAGTTACAAAAATGGATTTCCCTTTCACTCCCCTGATGGGCAAGCAGCACAGAGCTCCCAGCCAAATCCCAAGCTCACAGGTGTTCAAAGCCAATTTTGATTTTTCTTTATTTTTAGAGCTCACGCAGCTACAAACTATTAAATACCTCATTAAAGTCCTCCAAAAATTATGTTTTAAGTGGTAAACTGGGATTGAACTTGAGCCAAGGAGAATTGTAAGGAATTTAATTCATATTTTCTCCATGCCTTGAACTGCCACCTATAAATGGGCTGATTTTGGGACCCAGCTTGCCCAGGTGTCTCTGCATCACTGCTCCTTGGCCAGTGCTCAGATATTCACATCGACCCCCATGCTGTGAGCTATTTATTTAGGCCGTAAATGCCAAGACAAAAGCTAACCCACATTTTACAGTCACTCATCCAGCCATGCCCAGATGTGGCCAACACTTGGTTTCTAGCAGGGTAAAATTGTTTAAGAGTAGGAAACAAATTTTATATTTCACCCTGGGTGTCTCATCACAGCCAACTTCTCAGCACAGCTGCAGTGCAAAGTTTGCTCCCCATTCCTAGCAAACAGAAAATGTTTGGTTTTCATTTTGGGCTGGAACTGTTTGTCAGTTTTTGGGAGAAATTGTTGATCACTGCTGACAGCAGCGACTCTGAGCTCAAACTCTGCATTCTACTGGCTTTGTTAAGTCACAGAATCACAGAACCATGGAATTGTTTGGGTTGGAAGGGATCTTAAATCCCATCCAGTGCCACCTCCTGCCTATCTATCCTCCCACCATCCCAGGTTGCTCCATGCCCTGTCCAACCTTGGACATTTCCAGGGATGGCACAGCCACAAATTCTCTGTAACACCACTTCCCTGTGCCTTTGCTTGGGTGAAAATAAAAAATTTAGACAAGGCAGTTGTTTCTAAATCATTGCAATTTGGAAAGCCCAGCAGCATTTTGGGAAAGGGAGCTCTGGCAGGAGACAAAGATGAGATGTGACAATTTTTGCAGAGCCATTCATAGCAAGCCACGCTCCACAACCCAAACCCCTCAGCTCCTGTCATTGCTGGTGATTTTAATTGCCTTTTGTCCTTCTCAAGTGAATGGTAGAAAGGACAGGTGAGGTATTAGATTTTGAGCCTCTGGAAGTTTAGTCCAACACATGTAAAACAAATGTAAAATCCTCCCTGTGTCCTTTGCAGAGCAGTGAGGGTGTCAGTGAGTGGTTTCATCAAGGTAGCGCCAAGAGGGAAACTTGGAATGGGACAGTTCTGTCCAAACCCCACAGAAATAATATCACAGCTGGGTCTGTTGTGCTTCCCAAAACTCAGCCACTATCACTGATGTAAAACAGCCAGATAAACTGCTCTGAAAAATTTATTTGGGGAGCTCAACACACAAATCAGAAAATGCACAGCATGGAGAGGACATGGGAGAGGATAAATCAGTGATTATTGCTGTGGGAGAACAAAGGGAAGCAGCGACTTGGAGATGGAAGGAAGGCACAAACTGCATTAGAAACCTTATTAAGGCGTTAAGGACAGTGTGGAACAGCATTAAATCAACATCACTGCCATGATCAGATGGCGACAGGTCCTGGCCTTTGAGCCCTGGAAAAGCTCTTTTGGCCGAGGAGAAAAGTGATGTTTCCCTCACCCAAACTCCACAGAGAAAAGGAAAGAGCTTTTTCCCTTGAGGCTCTTCTCACAGCAGCTCCTGGATAATAATCACTCACAGATTATTGATGTATTTTAAATAACAACAAGAACCCCTGAATTTCACTGAAAGTGGGGCAGTTTGAAGCACTTTTGACCTGCTCTAGGAGGGGGTTGTGTCAACTTTCAAATATCAGGCTTGGTTTCCTTCCCATTTGAAATCCAGACATTACCTTTGCATTTATATCTCCCTATAACTCCTCTGTGTAAAAGCCAAACAGCACTCAGCACTGAAGATTATCTCTGCCCACTCTCTCAGACCTTGGGTGGCTGTTAGCAGAATAATTTCCACAGTATTTTTATGTATAAAAGAAGGCCGTGTTCATCTATTTAATAACTAGAGCAGAAAGCACTTGCATTTCCCAGCAAAACTAATAAAGCAAGTCCAGCCTCTGATGCTGAGCCAAGTGGTCCAAACATTGTTTTAAAAGAACACCCTCACCCCTTAGGATGTGCTAGAAGCCAGAATTTGACCAATTTTAGGGGGTTTTTAAGAGAACCTTAAGGTAATTTTTTAAAGAAATTTTTTTAATTTATTTTTAAATTTTTCAATTCTCTTTTTTTTGAAGATAAATTGAAAAAGCTTTGAATTGAGCCTTACCTGCAGCATACACTTAGTCTGTGTGCTGGCCCAGCTGAGACACAACTTTATTCCAGCTGTGGACATGCAAATGCCATGCTGAGAGATGCTTTCTGTGCTCTAAAAAACACAATGGGACTCCTGCCCAGTGGGTCACCACAGCCCTGCCATGAACCCCTCATCCTCTTGATGTTTATTATTAAAAGCCGCAGCAACAACTCAATTTCTTTTCCCCCGCTCTCTCCTCCACGCATGCTGAGAACTTCTCCAAAGTTACTCATGCAATATATTTGTGGAGGTTAATCCAGGACAAAAATCCCAGGGAGCAAATAGCACAGAAACTACCAATGTATTCTCTTTTTTATTGTTTCTGACAATCAGTAGTAAAACGTGTTGCAGCTACCAAGGGAGCCAGTTGTAGCATTACTCATTTCACATTAGGGCCCAGAAGAATAAATCTTTCCAGAGCTCTTGCTGGCATTAGGCTAAAACATAAGTCTAGGTTTGTAAAGGAAATGTATTAAACAGATGAGACAGCAGAGGAATACAGATTTAAGGGAGAGGGAAGTCATTGCAGATTCCTCCTCTATTAAAGAACAAACTTAAGGCAGTGGCATGCAAACAGCTGAGCTGCAAATAATTCATCAGTTAATATAGAGATGGACAATTCTAAAACAGAAATAAACCACTGTGTTCTAGCCACACTGGAAATTTCTTACAGGTAGAACCTATAAGAGAGTGACCACAGAGTTGGGTGGAAACTGCTCAAATTGAGTTTCTCACAGAAAAGTAGAGTTCACGCTGCATATGAAAGAATTTTTCTCCATCGATCATTAAACCAATGTAAAATCAGGATGTTTGTCCTCCTGGACAGGGCAGAGGAGCTGATAGTGAAGGAACAGAGAGAAAATGAAGGGAAATACCTTGAGGTTCATGTGAACCAGCTGAATCTCTCCCTCTCAATCAGAATTCAGGACTGGATTCTGGTCCTCACCTTGGATGAGTCTTTGGGCAGCCTGGGATAATGGAAGGCGTCCCTGCCCAGGGCAGGAGGGCTGGAACAAGATGTTGTGACAGGTTTAGCGCAGCTTCTGAGCCAGGTGGAAAAATAACTGATGAGAAATGGGCCACAAATGTCTTTTTTTGCTAAATTCATAGGTCCATTCCACATTTAGCAGTGGGAAGTGACTGCAGAGGGGAAAGTTTCCATCCATGTTCTTCCAAAGGCCACCTGGATGCACAGTGGTGGAAAAGTCTCCTCTACCAGGGCACGTACAAGGAAAAGTGAAAATCTGCACATCACACAGACAACCTAATTTGTGCCTTTATGTGTGACAATATCCTTTAGGCCTGTCAAGTAAGGCTGCCCACTGCTGGAAATCGATCTGCAAACGTTCAGTGCATCAAGTTAATTGTTCTTTTCGAGGCCTTTCTCCAATCTGTTTAATATTTCATTATTTTCTGCTGTTGGGATAGACAACATTATCTGCCGAGGAAGATCTGGCTCCTCTTGGGTGGCTGCCCAGAGAGCCCTTCCCAAAGCCAAGAGAGCAGATGGAAAGCAGTGGCTGGAGCAGAGTTCTGGGGAGCTCAGGACCAACAAACCAACCACAAAGAGAAGCTTAGAGAGCAAGAGCATCTTATTTTCAAAGGCGTGCTGTCGCAGACATCTTTTCATGTAAAATCTAGAGAGTTCATGTGCATCTAGAGTCCAAGTACAGCCCACATTACAAATTTCAACTCCCCGGGGCTTGTCCTATCGCACCAGGCTTTGCAGCAGGGCAGAGCAGCTCCGGCACAAATGTGTGACATGGGACAGACAGGACATGACAAACAATGTGCACACAACACGGACAGAAATCCCTGGGCAAGAAGGATGACTGCGAGGACTGAGAAGACGCCAAATGAGATGCTCAAGGTGAGACCGATGTTGGGCTGATGAAGCTCAGAGAACCCTGGAGGAAGAAGATGCTAAACTGAATGATTTATTCCAAGAACTGCGAAGATGGATGCCCGAGATTCCTACGGTCAGAATCCTCTAGCATTTCCAGCCCCCTGATAGATTCTCTAAACAGGCAGAGCTCAGCAGAGGTTTCTCCCTAGACTTGCTCTGCTAAGAATTACTGAAATTTAACGAAGCCGGTGATGTGCTGGAGCAGACAGTTCACTGTATTCAAAGTTCAGCTCTCTGGATCAGCCCTGTCCATGAGAACATGGCAAACACAAAGCAGGCTAAGAGGGCAGCACGTTCCTGCTGCGCTTTCCCAATTCACCTAGATGAAAAAAAACCCTGAATACACCCCCAGCCTTGACAACATGTGATAAATGTTAATGGAAGGAGCTGTGCTTCCCACAATGGTTTCATTATTAGCATCAAACAATGCATTAACATTTGTTTTATTAATGGAAAAATATAGTTTAATAGCCTAATCCATTGCTAGCAGTGCAAGGCAGAGCTTAATCGAAATTGGGTTTCTTTGGGGTTTTTTTTTAACCTGCAAAGCAGGCCATGCAATGCTTGGGCTGAACAATTGTATCTGTAATCACCAAAATTTACTGTATCCCCTTCATTACTTGTTTCCTCTCCAAAGCAATTTCCCTGCAATGTTTAATTAAGCAGTCCATTACAGATTCATCAGCTTTACAGCAGAAACAAGTATATATATGGAGAAAACTCTCCATTGAGAGCAAGAATGTTTCTTATTGCTTACAACCTAAATAATGGAAGGTGTTATTTGGGTTAGTTACCCAGCAAGGCTTAGATTTCAAGACTCATTTCTTTTAGGAAGTCTCTGTCTTTTAAAATTGGTCTTGCATTAAGGATGCACAAATAGATATGCCCTGCTTTGACAGCCACACTTCCATCTGCTCCCATACCCACAACAGGAACTGACAGAGGGAACAAACAATCCTGATGGCATCCAGGTGGCTGGACCAGCAAATTATCAATAAATATTTGGGGTTTCTTTTTGTTTTCAGAGGAAAAACAGCCAGGGAGGTTGGAAATATGTGGTCTTGAGGATCCCTCTCAAACCAAACTATTCCATGATTATATTCTCATGAAAATAGTCTCATTTATTCCTCATTTATTGGAAGTCCTTCTCTAGCAGTATTTATCTCTTTGCCCCAGAATTTTGTCACCTTGGGCAATTCACCTCACCTCTAAGCCCAGAGTTCAATTTTAAAACAAACAAAAAAAATCACAAGTTTAGGAGAAATGTTCAAATAAAAAAGAAAATGTAAGAATGCCTTAATAGGGGGTTATCAAAGGACACACTGAAAATACTTCATTCAGTCACTCTTGGATTAAGGGTGATGCTGGCAGAGTCAATCAACTGATGGCATTTCAATCCTACCACAGAGTTTGACTTCAGCTGTGAAATGCTTTATAAGGCTTAGGAAAAAAAAAGAGAAATAAGTTAATAGGGACTGCCAGACTATTTTCAACTCTCCAGACTCCATTTCCAAGCTGATGTCGCTCCCCACATCATCTCCTGACATCCCGTGGGCTCATGCAGTGACTTGACAAGAGAGAACTGAAGGACAAAGGCAAATTTCACAACTAAAAAAGACAGAAAATTTATTCTTACACATTTTTTTCCATTTTCTTACACATTTTTTTCCATTCCGATGCCTCAAGACCAAGCAAGCCTCTGCACAGCAATATCCAGGTGAAGGATTGCAAAGTCTCACCCTTTGCTTGTTCAAATTATAATTTTCCACCTACACCAAAGGATAAAGGGGAAAATTCCCTTTGGATCAGTGATAATACCCTGCCTTTCAAACATAACTTTTTCCCAGTGCAAGGAAATCAACTAGAGCTGTCTCTTGGCAAAAAAAAGTAAAGCTCTCATAGTCATAAGTTCACTGCTTGAACTGAGCTGCCTCCCATCTGCTTTCCCCAGAAACTGGGAAAAACCCAAGGAATGCATCAAATGAGATTGCAATTTGGCTTAACTTCTGTGCCCCGTTCTGGGGCTGTACCCAGAAAGAATTCTCTGAAATGCATTTGGGTTTCAACATCCACTTTTATTCATGGAAAATCTGTCTTAACACGGGGCTTCATGACGCGTCTCAGCCGAATCCAAATCCGCAATGAAAACGTGCATGGGTGACATCAGACTTTCTGCTGCTCTCTTTAGCGTGTGGTTCCTGCCTGCCAATGTGATATTCCAGCAGCAGCTCCTTTCCTTCCCAACCCTCCTTTCTGAAAGCAATTTTGAAATAACCTAATTGGTGATTAACCACCTTCCTCAGCGCTGGGCGCACCAAGAAGTGAAATTATTGCGAGTCGGGTGATCACCAGGATGCTGCTGGTGCTGGAAATCTGTCAGGTGGGTTTGACACAGCCTGAGGGGATTTTTTGTGGTGGATTTTTAATGCCACGTGCTTCACTTGCAGGGAAGCAGAGTTTAGGATTCCATAAAGTCGTCAGATTTTGCAGCTACGTCCTCATTTTCTTCTTTTTTTTTTTTGCTGGATGCAAAGACTCTCCTTGCTACCCATTTGTAAAGGTTCCAAGCCCTTAAAATCAGCAAATAAAAGGATGAATCCTGGAATTACACAGTGGTTTGGGTGGGAAGGGACCTTAAAGCCCATCCAGCCCCAGTTCTGCCATGGGCAGTGTGACACATGAGTAATGTGATGGGTGACTCTCACAATTAAAAGGCAAATGTTATGGATATGTTAAGAGGATTTTTATAGATTTATAGTTTTGTTTTATCTCCTTTGCATTGTTATCAGGGGGTGGCCTGGGTTTGGGACATTTGGGAGGGTTGGTTCATTACCATGGCAGCAGCTAAACTCCAATCAAGGTTTAATGAAGTGACCTCCAAGGTTTAATGAAGGTTTAAACTCCAATCAAGGTTTAATGAAGGGACCTCCACCACTGGACAGCAAAGAGGGAGTAAATGGACAGAACTTTGTGGGGAATTAAAGGGTTAAAAGGCAAAACCTCCATTGTGTGGAGGAGCACATGGTGGGAAAAAAAATCCTCTGCTCCCAGAGGATTTTTTCTATTCTGAATTTTCTCTATTCAGTTTTCTGTTGTATTTTTTGTAAGGTTTTAACAAACCTTTTAAATTGTTGAAAGTGAGGATCATTTCTCACCTGCTATCCCAGGCTGTTCCAACCCAGCCCTGGACATTTCCAGGGATGGAGCAGCCACAGCTTCTCTGGGATGGTAACACCCATGCATGATGCATGAGCACCTCCACGCCTCTTGTACTCAAGATGGAAAAGTAAGGAATGACAAAATGGACAAAAAATGGATCATTTTCAAAGTGCAGAACATCCAGGATGGAGCTGGCTTAGCACCATCCTGAGGGAAATTAAAATTGTGCACTAAAAACTTCTTGGAAAGGAGTGAGTCCTTCCTTGCTGTCCATGGTTATTTCCCATGTCCCAGAGCTCTGTCTTTTCTCTCAGAGCTTGTTCCATCATCTCAAATGATCCTTATGGGTCTCTTCCAACTCAGGATATTTTATTCTTCCATGATGAGACTGCAAAAAGGACTCTGGATTTCTTTGGTGCTTCCCTTCCAAAATGCCCATCCTCTCACCTCTGTGCTATTCCTTTTATTCCTTGAAAAAAAAATAAAAGTATTTGTGCAATAAAACACTGAACACAAATAGGAAACCCCCCACTGTGAGAAGATTGCAAGGCAGGATGGAAGCAGAGCAGATAATCTGTACCCAGGTACATTAGGCATTTAATTTAAATTGTTTGGGTTTGTTTTCTCGTGTTTACATCCTCAAGCAATTTAAGATTGGCCCAGGTCTGACAGAAGGGAAGTATTGTTTATGTCATACAAATCACTACACCATAAGCAATTTCATTAAATGTTTCTGTGCTCGTGAGGCAAATAAGAAAACAGCTGGTTATTGAGTTTTATTGAAATCTTTGAACTCACACAAATACTCAGGTTAATACAGGCAAAATCTGGTGCAGATCTTTGCCATGGGATTGATAAGGACAGCTTACAGTAGGATTGATAACAATAGTTTGCAATAGGATTGATAACAATAGTTTGCAATAGGATTGATAAGTACAATTTGCAATAGGATGGATAAGGAGAGTTAAAATTCTTAGCTGTAACAGCCCAGGGATATTGTGCTTGAAAATGAAGTTTAATTTCCCTGTTTTACCGGATTACCAACAGGTTTTTTACCTGGATGGGACAGGAGGGGAAATTCCTGTGAGAATCTAAACAGGAGGTTTCTTATGCATTTTGAAAGCAGAAATGACAAATAAAAAGCCACCTAATAAACCACTCAATCCAGTCATGCAAAAACGAGCTCATAAAGACAAAAATTGTATTTTTCCCCCTGCAGTGGTGTCCCTTGGGATTATTCCTAGATGCTGCAGGTTGAAAGCTGAGGAGCTGCTGTGTTTTTTTGAAGGCCCTTTACAACATGCAGGGAAAGATTTGTCTGAAACCAGGGTCCATCTTCTGAAAGTGTCCCACCCATGGTTTACCCCACAACACCTCCCTGGCCCCTCACAAGTGCTGACAACCCAACACCTGAGTGACACAGGTGTTCACAGGGGTCTCAGGCTGAGGGAAGAGACGAGGATCTGAGTCCATGTTTCAGAAGGCTTGATTTGTTATTTTATTACATATATTTCATGAAAATATATATAATATAAGGAAAGGATTTTTCCTAAAAGATGTCTGTGACACCTGCAGAGTTACGGTCACAAAGCTGAGCTGGTGAAGGGCCTCCAACAGCATTTGTAGCCCCCACTGCCTTTTCTCTCCTCATTTCGTGGGGATTTTCACATCCTGTGGGGTTTTTATCTTCTTCTTCTCAGTCCTTTAGCTCCATCTAGTGCTAAAAACAAATAAAAATCTTTGTTCTTTAAATAAAATGAAGAAAAAGCATTTTCCCCATCCCTGGCAGCGTCCAAGGGCAGGTTGGATGAGGTTTGGAGCTTTTCCCTCCTTATTTCCTGGAGGAGGATCTGGTATTGGGAAGCACTTGGGTTTGGACATCCACAAAGCTGAATTTTTGCTCCTAAACTGCAGCTTTGCTGCTTTCCTGCATCTGCCCAAATCCCCCAGGCAGGTCCATCTCTCCCCTTTTTTCCCACTGAAAATTGGTTGCTCTTCTCCTTGATTTGTGAGACTAGCTGCAGGTTAAATCTGTGTTTTGAGGGGGGGGGAAGGGGGTAAAAGTTTTGTGGTGGGTCTAGAGGAGTTTGGTGACTGTGGTGGGTCTAGAGGAGTTTGGTGACTCCAGAGGGGTTGTAGGTTATAAAGTGATGCTGAAGGAGGATCTGGTGTTGGGTTTGGACATCCACAAGGCAAATTTTGGCCCCGAAACTGCAACTTTGCTGCTTCCCTGTATCCTGGGGATCAGCTGTGTTAAATATCTCACATCTCCTTCCCTAGTGGAAGGTGTCCCTGCCTGTGGCAGAGGGTTGGAAGCAGATGGTTTTCATGGTACCTTCCAACCCAAACCACTCTGGGGTTCTAAGATTCTACCCCTTGACAGAAATGCTGCCCCAAAAAACCAGCCTGATCTCTATTTTTCCATCAAACAGCTGAAAATCATGAGTTTGGAATGGCTCCTTTTGCTCTGGACACAGGTGAAGCCCCAGGTAACCTGTGCAGAGCTTTGGGTGGGCTGGGATAGGGCCATGCCCAAGGCACCTGCAGGACGTGTGGAGCTGTCGCAAACATCTTTTATGAAAAATCCTTCCCTTAGGATTTTCTTCCTCTTGAGAAGCTGAGAGGCCTCAGGCACAAAATGTAAACATTGATTATCTGCTGCTGTGGAATGCAACAGGTGCATCTGTGATTGGTCTCATGTGGTTGTTTCTAATTAATGGCCAATCACAGTCAGCTGTGTGTCCGAGACAAACCTTTGTTATTCATTCTTTTCTATTCTTAGCTTAGCCAGCCTTCTGAGAAGCTTTTCTTCTATTCTTTTAGTATAGTTCTAATGTAATATATATAATAAAATAATAAATCAAGCCCGAAATACAGAGTCAGATCCTCGTCTCTTCCCTCATCCTCGGAACCCTGCGAGCACCGTCACATGGAGCTGCCCTGGAGACAGTGGAATGTTGGTGGTGGAAGCCTCTCCCGTGAGGTCACAGAGCCCCGTGAGGGTTGGAGCAGCCCCCCAAGGGGCCCCACAGCCAGGCTGTGCTCAGCAGTGCGGGCTGGTGAGGCTTCAGCAGCACCTGCAGCCCCATCATGATGTGGGGACGATGGTCCATGGCCGGCATCGTGCTGCTGGCCCTGCAGAGAGCCCTGACGGTCCTCGTGTCCCTGGTGATCCTCTTGTCCCTGATAGCCCTGCTGTCCCCCAGCGCCCCGGTCCCCTCTGGTGAGCCAGGACCAGCTGGAGAGGGTAGGTGGGCAGGGAGGGGCAGTGATCCCACAGATCCCTCCTGTGGTGGTGCTCACAGGGGTCCCAGGACAAGGGAAAGGATGAGAATCTGGACTCCATGTTCCAGGAGGCTGATATATTATTTTATTATTTAATATCAAAAATATATAATAATATAGGTTTAATAGATAATTTTCTTTTAATATAATATATTTAATATAATATATTTAATATATTATATTTAACATACTATATTAAAAGAAAATTATATACTAAAACTATACTAAAAGAATAGAAGAAAGGATTTCATCAGAAGGCTTGAAAGGAATAGAAAGGAATGGAATGATAATAAAATCTTGTGACTCTCAGAGAGTCCGAGACAGCTGGACTGTGATTGGCCATTAATTAGAAACAACCACATGAGAAGGCTGATTTATTATTTTATGACATATATTATATTAAAAGAAAATGATACACTAAAACTATGCTAAAATAATAAAAGAAAGAATTTCATCAGAAGGCTTGCAAGGAATGAAATGGAATGATAATAAAATTTTGTGACTGACCAGAGAGTCCAAGACAGCTGGACTGTAATTGGCCATTAATTAAAAAAAACCAATCACAGATGCACCTGTTGCATTCCACAGCAGCAGATAACCATTATTTACATTTCATTTCTGAGGCCTCTCAGATTCTCAGGAAAAAAGATCCTAGCAAAAGGATTTTTCATAAAATATGCCCGTGACACCCTTCAAGGAGCGTTTAGGTTTCAATATCCTGTTGATAGGAAATAGAATACTTTTTTTTGGGATGAGCCCAGAACACACATCCATGCAGGGCATTCCCTCCCAGATTCCAAGGCCCTGAGCTGCTTCCAGCAGGATTGTTAGGTTGGGTTTAGCTCCTGACAGCCCCTGCACAGTTTGCTTTGGATCATCATGGGTCAGACCCCTGCATGGTGCTGCAGAGGGGAAGGGACAATCAGGCCCACAGGGCCATTCCGTGCTCCAATCACACTTCCTGCCATGGAAAGTTCATGGAAATATTTCATTTGAGCTTCTCTGTCTTATTCACAGCCGTGGCTGGAGGCAATGGAGATCCAGGTGCTGGATTTGACTCTCCTGGACCCTACATGACTGTGGATTTGTTTTGGGAAGTGCCAGCTCAGAACCTAAACGAGAGCGAGGCATCTCCTGCAGGTATGAGAACCCAGCCTTGCCTGGATGTGCCAGGTCATTCCATGGTCACTCTGGAATGTCCACAGAGTGGGATGGAAGCTCCTCAGGGGGTCTGCTGTCCCTGGACCAAGCCCCAAGAGGGTCTGTGACGGTGTTCACAGGGGTCTTATATTGAGGGAAGAGATGAGGAGCTGACTCCATGTTTCAGAAGGCTTGATTTATTATTTTATGATATATATTACATTAAAACTATACCAAAAGAATAGAAGAAAGGATTTCATCAGAAGGCTGGCTAAGCTAAGAATAGAAAAGAATGATAGCAAAGGTTTGTGGCTCGGACAGAGAGCCCGAGCCAGCTGACTGTGATTGGCCATTAATTAGAAACAACCACATGAGACCAATCACAGATGCACCTGTTGCATTCCACAGCAGCAGATAACCATGGTTTACATTTTGTTCCTGAGGCCTCCCAGCTTCTCAGGAGGAAAAATCCTAAGGAAAAGATTTTTCATAAAAAGATGTCTGTGACAAGGGTCACTGGTCAGTGCTGAGCAATTGCACAGCCAGGGATTTCTGTGCTGCAAATTTTTCATCCTTTCCCTCCAGGTCTGAAGAATGAAACTGGAATGGAAAACAGTTCCTGGTCATTAATGGAAGAGCCTGAATTCATTACTTTACTGAAGGAAACACTTCCAGGTACAAGTGACTCTTAACCACAGGAGTTGGGGAGCTGGGGGCTTTCAGATTCCCATGAGGAAGGATGACTTGGAATTAAATTGCACATTTTCTCTCTAAAGCGCTGGAAGCCGAGACTGTGGATAAGGAGGCACCTCAGGACGGTCAGCAGGCAGTGCCTGATGAGGAAAACAGTGAGGCCTTTGAGCCAACAGGTGAGTGAGGGGATCCCTGGTGTGTCCAGGGTGTCCTTTGGGCACCCCTCAGGGTGCAGGTTGTGGCCATTCCTGTGCCAGGTGTGACACAGGTGTTCACAGGGGTCTGGGGATGAGGGGAGAGACGAGGATCTGACTCCATGTTTCAGAAGGCTTGATTTATTATTTTATGATATATATTACATTAGAACTATACTAAAAGAATAGAAGAAAGGATTTCATCACAAGGCTAGCTAAGAATAGAATAGCAAAGAATGATAAGGGTTTGTGGCTTGGGCTCTGTGTCTAAGCCAGCTGACTGTGATTGGCCATTAATTAGAAACAACCCCATGAGACCAATCACAGATGCACCTGTTGCATTCCACAGCAGCAGATAATCAATGTTCACATTCTGTGCCTGAGGCCTCTCAGCTTCTCAGGAGGAAAAATCCTAAGGAAAGGATTTTTCCTAAAAGTTGTCTGCAACAGGCAGGGACACCCACACACCCTCTGTGAGATCCCCACCTCCCCATTCCTGGGCATTTCAGAGATTTGGGAATATCCTCCAGGTATGGAAAAGAGGTTCAGCAGTGCTGAGGACACCAGGACAGACCCAAACACCGTGGAGGGCATGGCAAACCCAGGCGCTGTGGATGCTAAATTCGCCTGGAGCGTCTTTGTGAGAGCCTTCCTCGTGGCTGTGGTCTGCAGCCTCATCGCTCTGCTGCTGCTCAAGGTGGCCCCTGCATGGGCAAAGGACATCAAAGAGTGAGTGACTTGTGGGGTGTGGGAGGGCTGGACCTGCAATTGGGCATTTCCAGGGGTGCCAAATTTTGGTACAGAATAGCTGGACCTGCCATGAGGTGATTCCAGGGTTGTCCCATTTTGGCACAGAATAGCTGGACATGCTATGAGGCATTTCCAGGGTGCCAAATTTTGGTACAGAATAGCTCAACCTGCCATGAGGCGATTCCAGAAATGGAGCTCTGTGTGACGATGTTCACAGTGGTTCTTGGATGAGGGAAGAGACGAGGATCTGACTCCATGTTTCAGAAGGCTTGATTTATTATGTTATGATATATATTACATTAAAACTATACTAAAAGAATAGAAGAAAAGGTTTTCATCAGAAGGCTGGCTAAGAATAGAAGAAGAAAGAATGATAACAAAGGTTTGTGGCTCAGCTCTTTGTCTGAGCCAGCTGACTGTGATTGGCCATTAATTAGAAACAACCACATGAGACCAATCCCAGATGCACCTGCACAGCAGCAGATAACCATTGTTTGCATTTTGTTCCTGAGGCCTTTCAGCTTCTCAGGAGGGGAAATCCTAAGGAGAGGATTTTCCATAAAAAGATGTCTGTGACAGCTCTCGATGCCCAGTTGGTCACTGGCCAAACCCAGCAGAGATTTGTGCTGGGAGCTCCCAGGGGATGTCCAGCATTTCTCCACACCCCCACACACCCACCACATCCCCAGTCATAGCAGGGTTTCAGCATCTTCCTTTCTCTCCACAGGCGAATCACAGCTTTGAGAGCCAGCTCTGAGCTCCTGGACAGCGAGACCAGAGACAAGGAATTTATGGTAGACGTCTAAATAAAGATAAGCAGCACAATGCTCTGTGTGAAAGTTTTGGATTGAAAGGAATTCTTGCTCTCTGCTCCATTCTCTGGAGACTCCACGTCCAGCTGCCCTGGGAGGAATGAGAATGGCATTCCCAGAACGGCAGCTCCTGTTCCAGCCCTATCCCTGCTTTGGCCCCTCAGGTGCTGCTCACCCTCACCCCTCCCAGGGCCAGGGGCCCCTGGCCGCCATTTCTCTCTTCTTTGGCATGGGCAGCGGTGGGGCCTCGGGGGGCAGCAGGCGGGAGGACTCGAACGTGTAGCCTGCCAAAATGCTCATCTGGGGCTCCTTGAGCACTGTCCAGAAGATCTCAGGCCTGGCTCTCAGGCCCTGTTTGGCCTCAGCCCCCGGCTGCTGCAGGATGAACACCTTGGAGTCCTGAGGCCTCCTGGCCCGGGCACTCCATGGCAGTGATGTGCTCCCCACAGGGACTGTCCTTCCTCCTCCTCTTGCAGGGAGAAGCTTCTTTTCTCTCCCAAGGAGATATTTCAGTTCTCCTCTTTTGAGACCAAACTTCTTTTCCTCTTCTCTTCCAAAAGGAACTTTCTTTTCTCCTCTTCTGCTAGGAACGTTTCTTTCTCCTTTTGTTCTGGGAGAAACTTTCTTTTCTTCTCCTTTGGGACGGCCTTTCTTTTCTCCTTCACTTCCAAGAGCATCTTTTGCTTCTTTTTCTCTTTTTCGTCCAACTTTCTTTTCTCCTTGTCTTCTGAGAGAACCCGTTCTTTTTCCTTCTTTTCTGAGAGATCCCTTTCCTTCTTGTCTTCCAAAAGAATCTACACTTTCTCCTTCGCTAAAAGAATCGCTTCTTTCTCCTTCACTTCTGAGAGAATCCCTTCGTTCTTCTTGTCTCCTAAAAGCATCTATTCTTTCTCCTTCTCCAAAAGAATCCCTTCTTTCTCCTTCTCTTCCAAGAGATCCCCTTCTCTTCCCTTCTTTTCCAAGCTGAACTTTCTTTTCTCCACCTTTCCTGGGAGGAGTTTTCTTTTCTCCTTCTGTCCCAAGAGAGTCCCTTCTTTCTCCTTCTTTTCCAAGTTGAGATTCCGTTTCTCCATCTCTCCCGGGACGAATTTTCTTTTCTCCTTCTCTCCCAACAGAGTCCCTTCTTTCTCCTTTTTTTCCAAGCTGAACTTTCTTTTCTCCATCTCTACCAGGACGAGTTTTCTTTCCTCCTTCTCTCCCAAGCGAGTCCCTTCTTTCTCCTTCTTTTCCAAGCTGAACTTTCTTTTCTCCATCTCTCCCAGGACGAGTTTTCTTCTCTCCTCCTCTCCCAAGAGTTTCCCTTCCCTCTCCTCCTTTTCCAAGCTGAACTTCCTTTTCTCCCTCACTCCCAAGAGAATCTTTTCTTTCTCCTCTTCCTCCTCTGCCCCTCTGAGTTCCTTCTGCCTCTCTGTTGCTCTGCATCAACGCTCGGCCCTTGGGCAGAGCCTTGCCCTTGCCTTGGTCAGCCACAGGCTGCTTTCTTCCAGCAGCAGCCCCTGGGATCCCTGGCAGCTTCCTGGAAGAGACAGGGAGAGGGGTCTGGGGCCACATTCCCCTTAGCTGAGTGTGGGAATCCACAGAATCAGAGGGTTTTGGGAAAGCTGCAAAATGCAGGCCCCAGAGACAGCAAAACTGTGAGTAGAGATAAGCAGCAGCCATGAGATTGGTCAGCAGAAAAATTATTTAAACTGTAGAAAAGCAAGGGCAAATAGAATAATGGGCTGTGTATTAACACTTGTCTAAAATCAATCCTAAGCTACAGAAAAGTTTATCTAGAGAGATATTAGGAAGTTCTGAGCCTAATAATGGAGCTCTGTGCATTGTGTTTGAAGGCTTACAAGCAGGTATTGTATTTGAAATAAGCAAGCATTGTTTAACCAAAGGTACCTGTGCTTATAGGGGTTGGATATAACTACTGTCAATGTGCTTTTGCTTTGGGTGATTGGTCAAGAAGCTTATAAAGTGATTTGTAATATTAAGTTCTTTGTCTGCTGCCTGGGATGTGAGCTGCTGGCATCTTCCCATTGTCATAACCACGGAATGAGAGTGATGCTGGAAAATAAAACAGCTCAAGGCACTTTCCCAGCAGCCCTGTCCTGTTTGTGGTCTGTAAATAGCCCCCCTGCTCAGGAGAGGAACCCCCTGAGCTGGGACCCTTGGCTGACACTGGTCTGTCCCCATGCACGGCCCCAGCTCTCATGAGGGACTCTTCTGGAGGGATGGAGAGGAACCATTGGGGGCTCCCAGCAGTCCCAGTCTGTCTGGTAGGATGTTCTGGGGAACAAGCTCTGGCTGGATGAGGAAAGGGCCCCATGTCCTGAGCCTGCAGGCTCATCTGACCCAAAGGTTGTACCTTTTCTCCATTGCCTCCTCATCCCAGGGCTGCTCTCCTGCCTTGGCTTGCTGAGCAGGCACGGGCAGGCCAGGAACCCTCCCTGGAATCAGCAAGGACAGAGCTTGTCAGGACAGCACAGCAAGTGACAGATGGGGATGCTCAGGCCTCTTCCTAACACATCCAAGAGGGAATTCCCACTCCCCTCCTACCACTATCTCCAGAGTCCCCATCCATAGTGCCCCGTTTGGGACAGAGTCTGTTCTGAACGCAGAGGTAACTTCTGGGAGCAAGTTTGGGCCCTCGGATCCCCACCTTCCTGCTCAACCAGGGATGAGCATCTTGGGCACCTTCCAGCCCAGGGCTCAGCTCTTGTGGAGCCAGTCTTGGGAGAAAAGGCCATGAAGAGCTGGCACCAAGGTTTGCCACAATCAGATCCTTGTGACAATCATGGTAGGGGATTCTCCCATCAGATCACAGCCACCAGTTGCCCGTGCTATGGAAACAAGCAGGGAGCTGCTTTACCTTCCACGCCTTGTCTTATGGGTGGCAAACCCATTTTGTTCCTCTTGTCCTCTCCAGGAAGCAATCCTAACTCCTTGAGATGATCTCTGGGCAGTGATGTGGACGGAAATGTCTGTTCAAAGCTGGAGACAAAGAGACAACAAAATCCTGTGACGGCGCTCACAGGGGTTCTTGGATGAGGGAAGAGACGAGGATCTGACTCCATGTTTCAGAAGGCTTGATTTATTATTTTATGATATATATTACATTAAAACTATACTAAAAGAATAGAAGAAAAAGTTTCTCAGAAGGCTGGCTAAGAATAGAAAGGAATGATAACAAAAGCTTCTGTCTGGGACAGAGAGTCCAAGCCAGCTGGCTGTGATTGGCCATTAATTAGAAACAACCCCATGAGACCAATCACAGATGCACCTGTTGCATTCCACAGCAGCAGACAACCATGGTTTACATTTTGTCCCTGAGGTCTCTCAGCTTCTCAAGAGGAAAAATCCTAAAGAAAAGACTTTTCATAAAAGTTGTCTGCGACACAATCCTGATCCATGTCCTCATGCCTAAAATACTCCCTCTGTCCCCTCGGGTCTGTCACAGGGATGACAAACAGGCAGGTGTCACAGACAATTTTCATTAAAAATCCTTTCCTTAGGAATTTTTCCTCCTGAGAAGCTGGGAGGCCTCAGGAACAAAATGTAAACCATGGTTATCTGCTGCTGTGGAATGCAATAGGTGGATCTGTGATTGGTCTCGTGTGGTTGTTTCTAATTAATGGCCAATCACAGTCAGCTGGCTCTCTCTCTCTCCAAGCCACAAACCTTTGTTATTTTTTCTTTTCTATTCTTAGCTTAGCTAGCCTTCTGAAGAAACCTTTTCTTCTATTCTTTTAGTGTAGTTTTAATGTAATATGTGTCATAAAATAATAAATCAAGACTTCTGAAACATGGAATCAGATCCTCGTCTCTTCCCTCATCCTCAGACCCCTGTGACCACTATCACAGGCAGGCACAAAGGAGAGTCAGTGCTCTGCAGGACTCTGTGGTCATGAGGAGAAACTGCTCCCAGATCTCTGCAGAGGCCAAAGCTGCCAGGGGTGCTGGACTCACTTGGGAAAGATGAGGACACGGCCAGTGGAGCTCAGGGAAGCAACGGGCACCTCCCGGGGAACCACCATGCCCAGCTGCTGGAGAGCCTGCAGCACAGAAATGTGAAAGGTGCCAGCATGTGGGAATCCACAGAATCAGAGGGGTTTGAGAAAGCTGCAAAATGCAGGGCTCAGATACAGCAGAACTGTTGAGTAGAGATAAGCAGCAGCCATGAGATTGGTCAGCAGAAAAATTATTTAAACTGTAGGAAAGCAAGGGCAAATAGAACAATGGGCTGTGTATTAATGCTTGTCTAGAATAGCTCTTTAAGCAACGGAAAAGTTTATCTAGAGAAATATTAGGAAGTTCTGAGCCTAATAATGGAGCTCTGTGCATTGTGTTTTAAGGCTTACAAGCAGGTATTGTATTTGAAATTAGCAAGCATTGTTTAACCAAAGGTACCTGTGCTTATAGTGCTTGGATAGAACTACTGTCAATGTGCTTTTGCTTTGGGTGATTGGTCAAGAAGCTTGTAAAGTGAATTGTAACATTAGGTTTTTTGGTCTGCTGCCTGGGATGTGAATTGCTAGCATCTTCCCATTGTCATAACCATGGAATGAGAGTGATGCTGGAAAATAAAAGAGCTCGAGGCGCTTTCAGCAGCAGCCCCATCTCGTTCGTGTCTGTAAATTGCCCCCCTTGCCAGTGTCACCAGCACACCGTCAGTGTGGCCAAGGCACTCAGGAGAGGAGTTCAGGGCAGGCAGAGCAGGTGGAATCATGCTCCTGCCTGGCCAGACCCTGGTGTCCATACACCAGCAGTGCTGGGGAGCTGCTCTGGCTCTGCCCAAGCAGGGGGGAAACAAAAGGCTCACCTTGAGCATAGCCTTGTCCTGGATCCTCTCCCCGTTCACCTTTTCCAGCAAGTCCGGGTAGAACCTCATTAGCACCATGCTGCCCTCAATGAGGAGCACACCCACGCCCCTCAGGACCAAGGCCACGCTCACGCCCTTCTCCAGGCAGTGGTACAGCAGGGACATGGTGCCAAGGATGCAGCCCTCCGCCTCTCGCCGGGACACAGAGGCCTCCGTGGCCACCCTGGCGTATTTCAGAGGCTGCAGCTGCTTACCCCCTGCAAAACCACAGAGATGGGAAGGTGCCACGTGGAACTTC
Source organism: Melozone crissalis (assembly GCF_028551555.1). Taxonomy (NCBI): domain Eukaryota; kingdom Metazoa; phylum Chordata; class Aves; order Passeriformes; family Passerellidae; genus Melozone; species Melozone crissalis. Next base: position 471,514 of record NW_026536006.1, read on the forward strand.
CCTGTGGGAACTCAGCACATCCCTCTGGGCGTCCAGAGTTGCCGAGGATCACGTTAGGGGGCTTGGAGACCCTGGCATGCTCCCCACAACACCTGGAGATTTGATTTTGACCCTTGCAGCAAGTTGCCAGCTTTGTATGAGGACCTGAAAGTCACACAGCTTTGAATGGTGTAATAACAAAATATTCCCAGGGTGAAAATGTAGATTTTAGGATTTTTGGTATGGGGGTTATGGGGACAAGATGGAGGATTCAGGGCGTGTCTAGTCCTTCTTTCTTCTTCTTCTTGTTCTCCACTTTCTGCAGTGATGTTGGCACTTTGGGGTTGGTTTAGAGTAGAAGTGCACTGTCTAACACAGGTGATAGGTATTGGGAATTAAGTGTAAATATGTTACACGTAGTTTGTAGTATAAAAGGACAACACAGAGTGCCTGTGGCTGCCCTGCTGAGCAAATCTCGGCTGGGCAGAAAGAAAATTTTACAGATAAGAATTAATAAACAACTTCAAGACAGAAAAGTGAAGAGTCCAGACTCGTTCTTCAGTTGCACGGGCTGAAGCAGAGACATCCTGCACATCTCGGGGCAGAGAATATCAACAGCAACCCAAGACCTCCCCAGTTCTTGGCCAAAGGCGTTTCCCAAGAGATGCTTTTAGAAATGTGGTGTGATCTCCTACTCCACCCTGGGCCCACAGGGTTAAATGCTCTGTATTACCAGCCAGGTCATCCTTGTTTTCCCGGTTTTGGGCTCCTCCAAGATTCCTGGCCAGGTGGAACACTGGCCTCTGCAGGATCACAGTCTTGTTCCCCACCACGGTCTCTGTGTGCACCACGTCAAAGGAGCCAAGGGTGGGAATTCGGATCCCCTGGAGCAGAAGGGAAAGGCCCAAAGGGTGAGAACTGGACAGAAGGAAGAGCTGAGGATGATTCCATCAATGGATGGTGCCTTTTGTCGCAGACATATTTTAGGAAAAATCCTTTCCTTAGGATTTTTCCTCCTGAGAAGCTGGGAGGCCTCAGGAACAAAGTGTAAACAATGGTTATCTGCTGCTGTGGAATGCAACAGGTGCATCTGTGATTGGTCTCATGTGGTTGTTTCTAATTAATGGCCAATCACAGTCAGCTGGCTCAGACTCTCTGTCCGAGCCACAAGCCTTTGTTATCATTCTTTCTATTCTATTCTTAGCCAGCCTTCTGATGAAACCTTGTCTTCTATTATTTTAGTATAGTTTTAATATAATATATATCATCAAATAATAAATCAAGCCTTCTGAAACATGGAGTCAGATCCTCATCTCTTCCCCAATCCAAGAACCCCTGTGAACACCATCACAGCCTCTGACCAAACTCTGCCAACTCCCACTGTTCAGAGGTCAGAACAGTGGGGAGAACTCTGAGGAGGAGATGCTGGGGCCTCTTTTTTCCCTTCTCCCACCAAAAAATCCATGCTGGAGTCAGACAGAGGCAGCTTGAGGACAACCCCAGTCTCCGGTGGCAATGCCACCTCCCAGAGGTGACACCAGTCTTGCACAAGCTCCGTTTGTCCCTCAGCAGGGGATTTTGGGGTGGGCTTCCCGCATTCTGAGGAGGGCAAGGGGAAGTGCAGGCCATGATCCATGAGGAGTGCCATGGGGACTCCTCACTGCTCTTCTGGGTGGGAAAAGGAGGACGTTGGTGTTGTCCCAGGGTGTTGTCCCAGGGTGTTGTCCCAGGGTGTTGGCCCACCTTGCGCAGCAGCAGCTGCTGTCGGATGTTGCCGGCCACTGCATCCCAGACAGCCTCTCGCTCTGGAAAACAAGGAAATAGCAGGTGTTGGAGCATCAGGGGGGTTGCATGGTCAGGGTGGATGGAGATGAGAGATCTCTGCAGCCAGGTGGTGGAATTTGGGGTTTATTGCAAAGGGCCTGGCTGCAGGGCTCTGCTGGGAGCTTCGAGCCACACCTCAGAGCAGGCCTGAGAGAGGGAGAGGTAAAGAGAGAGAAGGCAAGAGCATGGTAAAGAGAGAATAAGAGAGTAAAAGAGAGGATCAGAGGTTCCTGTTACAATACAATAAATCTTCTGGTCATGGAACTTGGAGTTTATTGCAGAGGGCCAAGTGCAGGGGCCTTGTTTGGAGCTGCCAGCCACAGCTCAGAGCAGGCCTGAAGGAAGAGAGGGGGAGAGAGGATGAGAGGGAAAGAGAGGCAAGAGAGCAAAAGCATAAGAGAGTAAAAGGGGTAAGAGAGTAAAAGGCAAGAGCTAAGACACAAGAGGTAAGAGGTAAGAGAGTAAGAGCTAAGAGACAAGAGGTAAGAGAGCAAAGTTCCCGTTCCAATACAATAAATCTTCTTCTGTGTTGAATATTCTAATTCTCACTAACCAATCTAGTACAAGATACAAATCCTACAGCATTTACATACAGCCTATAAGAATCATTACATTTCCATCCTGTGTTACATTTTAAACCCTAAAAACTCCTCTTTGGGCCCCTTCTGCCAAGCTGTAGGGTCTGCTCTGAGCCTTGGAGCTGTCTGCAAGCAGAGGGTGTTGTTCCATCAAAAGGGGATCACCTTCAGCCAGCCACACCATTGTTTTCCAGTTGTTCAGTAACTGAGGGATCTCAAAGCTTGCTTTCATTTCAGTCTCGTTTATAGTTTCTATATTCTCCAAATCTTTTACCAGACAATCATATTTATAAGGCTTTCCTGTTTCATCTTCCCCAAGAACCAGGTTTTGCTGTGTTTCTGCTGGGTCTCAGCCTTCTAGCACCCCTTGGGCTGTGTGTCACTGTTGTCCCCAGCTCCAGCTGATTTTCCCTGCACCCCTGAGAGGGCAGCAATGCTCCTGTACCTGTGGGGCTGATGTTGGGCATCATGGGCACGAACTGCATCCCACCCCAGAAATCCATCTGGGATGGGTTCACACCACTGTCAGCAGCCATGGCCTCAGGGGTGAGGATGTTCACCCTCAGGGGTGAAGGATGTTCACCCTCAGAGCTCTGTCCAGAGTGCAGAACCCACCACCCTGCAGCCCCTCTTGTCCTGCTGTGTCACAGCCTCTGTGTGACATCACAGTCCCACCACTATTCCAGATCAGACTTTTAAAAAATGATGCTCCGGGCCCTTCAAATGAGGCTTTGTGCCATAAAATCATAAGCCTTGGAGCTTAAGAGTGTGGTTTTGTAGTCCCAGAGAGTGGGTTTGTACCTCAAATCTATTCTTTGGTCTGCCAAATGTGGGCTTTGAGGATTTAAAAGTAATGCTCTTCTCCCCACTTTTGAGGCTTGCATTTTATATATATATACACACATATATAAAATATAATATTATATATTATTTTATATCTTATGTATATTATTGTATGCATTATATATTATTTTATATATATATGTAAAATAAGGATTTGGGCTTGGAAAGCTCAGTGTTGAGTCTGAGAAATAATTAAAAATAATCTTTTGGACTGTGTTTTGACCTCTAATTTTTTCTTTTTATCCTTTTTGTTTAAAATAGTATTTCAGTAGAGGGGTTTCATTCCCCAAGGATTTCTTTCTTCAGGATCCCGTTGTGAGGCACCAGCTCTCAAAGCAAGCAGAGCTCACTGTTGTGCTGGAGGTTTGTAAGTCAGGGAAAACAGAGACAATAAAATACAGTGAAAAAGATAAATGGCTTGACTTTGGAGACATTTAAGGAACCACTCAGTGCTTAAACTCCAGTGAATTGATGAATGCTGTAGACTCCTCTGAAGCAACTGGAACACAAAATACCAGATGACAGGATGAAATTGGCTTATAAAGCGAGCAATATTGTGATTTGGAGTGACCTCAAGCCTCCTTAATCTTTAATAGCAAAACCTTTCTGACACCAAGGAAAGCATGATGGATCTTGTATGGCATCCATCTGCCTCTTGAAAGATGTCAAAAGCTACTTGGGAGAGTTTATCCAACTCCAGTCTTCAGTGATCAGAGATGCCAAGGGGATTAAGGAGGGAATTTGACACAGTCAGAGGTGTTATATTTTGGGAAGATAAACTAGACATCAAACCCAGTGATTTAAAGTCATTAGAGAGAATGAGGGCAACCTTAAAGCAATTTGGGAGGGAAGCAAAAGCAAAGGTTTCTTCCAAGGTCACAACACACAGAGAAGTCTGGGCTAAATAAAGGCCTGGAAAGCTGCCCCATTGATTACAGGGGAAAAGGAAGAGGATGTGTTACAGACTGGGTGTGTGGCTGTATTTTGGAGCTTGATATTCTGGTATTGTAAAACTAGATTACTTTGCTATTGTGGAACTCGGTATTCTAGTATTTTGAAACTGGGTTGCTCCGGTGTAAGACCATAGCTGCTGATTCAGCCTGGAACAGCACCGCTGAAGCAGACTGGCCAAAAATCTCACATATGCGAGGTAGACATGTTAAAAACGGGAACGGGATGCCGGTACTAAAGTGATTTCAGCATTTATTATAAAAAAAGACAGGCCTAAAGCAAGGGGGCCTGCGGGCCGAGCAGGAGCGTTCCCCGCCCGCGCACCAGGACCGGACACGCCGTGACGCCACAGCCGGAAGCACATTTTATTACTATTAAACTTTTTTTATTACTATTAAACTTTTAACATTTAAAAAACAAGCGATCGGCGTTCTCCACACCCCCGGCCCCGCCCGCCCCCGGCACCGGACGCGCCGTGACGCCACTGCCGGAAGCGCCTCGGTGCCATCGCTGCCCGCAGCCCCGGCCGCCGCTCCGTGCCGGTGCCGGTGCCGGTGCCGGCCATGAGCAAGCGCAAAGCTCCCCAGGAGAGCCTCAATGAAGGCATCACCGACTTCCTCATCGGTAGGTGTGCGCGCTCGCTCGGGTCTGTGGGTGGGAAGGGCCGCGGCCCGGCTGCTCTCACCGCGGTTCTCCCGCAGAGCTCGCCAACTACGAGCGCAACGTGAACCGGGCCATCCACAAGTACAACGCGTACAGGTACCGCTCCCTTCCCCTCACGCCGTGCCCCGTGCCGGGCTCCAGCCCGTTCGGGCGCTGACCGGCACTGCTCCGCAGGAAAGCGGCCTCGGTCATATCTCGGTATCCCAGCAAGATACAGAGTGGGGCTGAAGCCAAGAAGCTGGTAGGTGCTCGAGTGTGGGCTGCCCCGGGAGGAGCTGGGGCAGCCGGAGCGGGGATGAGGTGCCCGGGGGTTCCTGGGGAATGGGGATGAGGTGCCCGGGGTTCTTGGGGAGTGGGAATGAGGTGCTGGAGGGTCTTGGGAAGGATGGGGGGCAGCCGGAGTGGGGATGAAGTGTCCGGAGGGTCGAGGGGAGCAGGGATGAGGTGCCCGGGGTTCCTGGGAAGGATGAGGGGCTGCCGGAGCAGGGATGAGGTGCTGGGGGGGTTCCTGGGGAGCAGGGATGAGGTGCTGGGGGTTCCCGGGGAACGTGGAGGCAGTCGGAGCTGGGCATGGGGTGCCCGGGGTTCCTGGAAGCGTTGGGGGCAGCCAGAGCAGAGATGAGGTGCCAGAGGTTCCTGGGGAGCAGGGATGAGGTGCCAGGAATTCCTGGGGGAAGGATAGGGGGCAGCCAGAGCAGGGATGAGGTGCCCGGGGTTCCTGGGAAGGATGGGGGGCAGCCGGAGTGGGGATGAGGTGCCCAAGGTTCCTGGGGAGTGGGGATGAGGTGCCCGGGGTTCCTGGAAGCCTTGGAGGCAGCCCCGCTTCTCCCAGTGCCTCTTTCCGCTACCCCAGTCAGAGTTTGGGAGCACGGACCGGGTGTGGCCACTGTGGGGGTTCCAGAGCTGGAACTGGCCATCCCATCTGAGCCTCTGCCTGTAAAAATGTCTTTCCCCTTTGCTCTCTCACTCCTTTGTTAATTCAGAGGTCTTGAGCAATAAGAATCAAACCTTGTTCAAACTTATTGCTATGTAAACGTGATATAGCCCTTGCATTACAGTGTTTATGCCATTTATGTTGTACCCTTGAATTCTTGTGCTCCAATATTTTATTGTGGTCTTGGGTGCCCCATAGTTCTTTCTGGACTCTAAATTCTAGGGAGTTTTCCTTGCTTCCCACATATACTGACTTTAAGTGATTTTTAAGTTAACTTGTTTGTACTCACCCCCCAATATTTAGGATGGAGTGGGTGCTAAAATAGCTGAAAAGATAGATGAGTTCTTATCCACTGGAAAGCTTCGTAAATTGGAAAAGGTGAGTGTCTTTCTCCTGTTCTGTATTTCTCAATACCTGCTTTTCTTGATAACTTGCAAAGCAGCCTGTTTGCTCTGCACGTTTCTGTTGTCCCTGGAGACTCTTAGGAGTGGTGGTATGATAAGTACAAATCAAGGATTGAGAAGCTCAGCCAAAGCCTCAAAACTGTCTATTTATTAAAATATTTTAGCTTACATAATCAGCATGTGCAGGTCTTCTGTCAGAAGTGGAGATCTTGCTGGAAGGCTCTGGAGTTTGTGCTTTAATCCTGCTCACTTTAGCATGGCCAGCTGGGGGTTTTCAGGCTTGTTACATGTGGCATTATTGTAAGGCTTGGTGCTGTTTTGTAGTGAACCTCTAAACCAGAGTCTGACCTGACTGAGCTCTTTTATCTTCTTGAGGTTTCATTTTGTTTGTTTATTTCACTGTTTTGGTTTTGTAGATTCGGCAGGATGATACAAGCTCTTCTATCAATTTCCTGACACGAGTCACTGGCATTGGGTAAAAGTTTCTTGGGGTGTTTTTAGGGCTTTTTTTTTTTCCCTTCTCCTGTTCATTTGATAGAATTATGAGCAGAATTTGGATGATTGCACATAATGAAGGGAATGAGCCTGAGCTGCTGATGTAGTGCCCACACTGACACACTGTAGTTGTGATTATGGGATTGAATGAGACAAAAGGGTGGAGAATGATGAATTCCAGACTGTGTGGTAGAGGAGTGGGAGTGGGAATCTTCCTGAGAGGGGAAGGAGAGAGGTGTGGGTCAAGAATGGAACTGTGGAAATGAGACTTGGCCTCCGGGTTTTCATAAAAGGAGAAGCAGAGCCTTGAAGGAGACAACAAAACAAAAACAAATTTAAAAAGCCCATGAGAACTCTGCTGCAATGTTATCATGCATTTGGTATTACTGTCTGAAGCAATATTACCTATTTGCTGTCACTTTTTTTAATTTCCTACAATTATACATCACTGTCTAGTTATATCAATGCTAAAAAATGTGCAGGCCAAGCTTTGGATCTCTGCTGACCAAAAGCATTAACTGAAAATGAGCGGCTGAAAAGATGTAAGCATCACAAGCAACCTCAGTCTTAAAAAAACAACCCACACTTATAAATAATGTCCTGTTTGGTGTTGTAAAATTCTTGCTGTTCCTGATGCCAGATTCCCTTGTTTCTTTGCAGTCCTGCTGCTGCCAGGAAGTTTGTTGAGGAAGGAATTAAGACTTTAGAAGGTAAGTGTGAATATGAAGCCTTGGTTCACACTCCAATAATCTTTTTTTCTGTCATGCTGCCTTTTCCACAGTGATATTTCTAACAGATATGCCCTAGGCTTTGAGGAGGGTGTGTAAAATGCTAAAGCTGGTGCACAGGCTTAAGGCATTTCATACATATATTCATATATAGACATATTTCATGCATATATTCATATATAGACATATTTCATACATATATTCATATATAGACATGTTTCATATATAGACATATTTCATACCTATATTCATGTATATACATATTTCATACATATATTTATATATATACATACTTCACACATATATTCATATATATGTACATGTTTCATGCATATATCTATATATAGACATGTTTCATATATAGACATGTTTTATATATATATTCATACATAGACATATTTCATGCATATGTTCATATATATACATATTTCATACATATATTCATATATATACATACTTCATGCATAGACATGTTTCATACATATATTCATGTATAGACATGTTTCATACATATATTCATGTATAGACATGTTTCATACATATATTCATATATAGACATGTTTCATATATATACATATTTCATACATATATTCATGTATAGACATATTTCATACATATATTCATGTATAGACATGTTTCATACATATATTCATGTATATACATATTTCATACATATATTCATATATATAGATACTTCATGCATATATATATGTACATGTTTCATGCATATATTTATATATAGACATGTTTCATATATATACATATTTCATACATATATTCATATATAGACACGTTTCATACATATATTTTCATATAAAGCAAAGTACATGCAGGTTACACAGAAGGTAACAAGGATTTTGGCTTTTTGGTGGTCTGTTAAATCTTGTTGGAAATGCTCTGTGCATTTGTGGTCATCCTATCAGCTGCTGTGTAGGTGATTTGAAATTCCCTCCTTTGAGGTTGTATTCTTTTTATGTGCATCATCTTTGCATTGATAGAAACTTACTGTAAGATGTTTAGTTCTCAGTTAATTATTTTATTTGGATTTTTTTTTTTTTGTAGATCTAAGAAAAATTGAGCACAAGCTGACCCATCACCAGCGAATTGGGTTGAAGTAAGCTTCCTTGGGTACAAGTGCTTGGTGTTTCTAGTGACTCCTTCAGACACCAGGGTGTAATGTAAGGTTACACAGGCTGAGTAAGGTTCTCTCCTCCTTCAGACACCAGGGTGTAATGTAAGGTTACACAGGCTGAGTAAGGTTCTCTCCTCCTTCAGACACCAGGGTGTAATGTAAGGTTACACAGGCTGAGTAAGGGTCTCTCTGTGCTCTACATTCTGCCTTTCAGCAGTTATTTAGAGCTTTTGTTGCATTTAGGATGGAAGGCTTGGGAAGTTAATATCAAGCTAACTGCTCAGTTAGCTCGTGGAGAATCACTTTAGTGAGGTTGTGGAGTTGTTTCTTCACCATCTGCATAAAAGTGGTCCAGGCTGGTTTTTTATGTGCTGTGAACAAGGTAACCTTTGCCTGTCTGAACTTGAGAATGTTGTGTTTGTCCCTCAGTATTCATCAGCTTCAGTGCTGTTTGTTGAGAGTCTCTTTGCTGTGGTGGTTTTGGAAGAACTATAGCTGTGCTTGTCAGAAGCTGCAGGTGAACCAAATAAAGCCAAAAGTGTTTCGCTTGCTGACAATTTGAGTTTTACAATATATGGAATATATGGAAGCAAATATATCTGGAGCTGTATTTGGGTTGAGAGCTTCCATTTAGCTCCTTCCAACATAGGTCAGCTCTGACCCTGGATGGGGAACCTGCTTGCTGGTGGGCTGAGTCTTGTCAGGAACGTTTTGTATTTTCAGAGGGCTGTGTAAACATTAAGCATTTATTTATATGGTAATACTTGTCCCACCTTACAGCAGCTCTTTGTGTACAGTGGAAATAGTGAAACTGTTCTGAGCATTGTCAAACTCACAACTGTGAGTTTTTACTGTCACCTTGCAAGATTTCTGAGATGTTTAATGAGAGTCAGGAGCTTTTTGTGATGTGACAGTAGTGTTAGTTAGTATTCTTTCCTCTGCTATACATTTAATTGACTAAAATTTCAAGATGCTGCCCTACCACTCTCTCAGATACCTCTATTTTCATACTTGCAGATACTTTGAAGATTTTGAGAAGAGAATCCCGAGGGAAGAAATGCTGCAAATGCAGGTAAAAATCTCATTGTTGAGAATGTGATGTACTGATGGCCAGTGAATGACTGACCACTTCTAAACACATTTCTTTCCTTTTCACATAGGAAATTGTGCTCAAAGAGATAGAGAAACTGGACCCAAGCTACATTGCTACAGTGTGTGGCAGTTTTAGGCGAGGTTGGTGCTCTGTGATCTTGTTTTCTTTATTTTGGGATAACAACAAGACAAGTTACTGTGTGTGTTGTTCTTCTTGACAGACTGTGCTGGAACCCTGGCCTTTCCTGTTGGTATTGTCTTGTCTAGCTAGTTCAGTGATGAGACACCAGAATAAATCCTTGCTTCTCCATAAAGAGTTCTCCACAAAGCAAACAATTCACATTACAACATACTACCCATAAAGAGCAATATCTTGTAACATGAATTGTTTGCTTTGTTTTTACATTAACAACGTTTTTACTTCATTGCTATAGACTACAGCAAGAAATTCTTGGATATTTTATGTATGGAGAATATAAACTTTTGATGAAAGAACAAAATTCTTTTACTTTAAGGTTATTTTTTTGCTAATAGTGACATTCCCTGCTAGAAAATCATGTTTACAAGAGGTAAGATGTATGTTCAGCAACATTAGTATATTGAATTTTTCTTTGCTTCTTTCTTGCCCAGGTGCAGAGTCAAGTGGTGACATGGATGTTCTCCTGACCCATCCCAGTTTCACATCAGAATCAACCAAACAGGTGCTTTTCTCAGATGCCACAGATCAGAACTGTACATTGCTTACAGTCTCAGGCTTGTATTGCAGCTTTTTGTGGTTTTTTATTTACTGTAATATTGAAATTTTCTCTTGGATTGCCCTGTTTATTTTGAGGAGTTATAATTATTTCTCAGAACTACTCAATATGTTTATTTTTACCCTTCTCTCCTTCTTCCTGTCACACATATTCCCCCACTCCCTTGAATTCCTGTGCTTTAACAATGCAGCACTGTAAAGCTAGCTGGATTAAAGGTAGTCTGATTATTTCTTGATTTTGGCTACCAAAATCATTTAGCTGATAGGAAACTGTCCTGCTGCCCTTGGAATCTTTTGGGACTAATTCTGAAGTAGCATTAATGACAGTGTTTATTTTTTTCTTATGTTCCTTCTACAGATTTGTTGTTTAAAAGCTGAATTAGATTTGTCATTTCCAACTAAAGGCAATCTCAATATTGGTGGAAATTGTTTTTATCTTGCACAACTGTAATTTTATCAGCTTTTTCCCATTATTTTTGTTACATTTTTTTCCGTTTGGGTCAAATTTCATGTAGAGTAGTACATATAATTATAATGATGTCCTATACTTATTGGAGCCTCTATCTAGTAAATGTAGGTAAGATATTCTTGTTATTTGTGAAGTAATTTCTTCTTTCTTACTATTATTCCTAGTCAAAACTTTTGCATAAAGTTGTAGAACAGCTGGAAAAAGTCCACTTTATCACAGATATGCTGTCTAAAGGGGACACCAAATTCATGGTAAGAGCTTTTTTGGTGGTGCAGGATGTTGTGGGGGATTTGTTTTCCTGACAGAAGTCAGGATGAATACAATTGCTGGCACTGCTGGACATGGGGGTGCTGTGGGTTTGTTTTTTAAACTCATAAGAATTTCCTGCAGGTAACTCTTATGGTGAGATTTCAGAATTAGAAAGTTTAAGACACAGTATTATTATTATTATATATTATTATATAAATCCCATATATAAATATATATTTATATAAAAATTATATATTATTATATAAATATTAGAAAGTAAATACACAGATATTTGTGTAGTTCTGAACCCTGCTGACACAACCTTCATCACATAATGTCAATTTTGTCCTGGAACCTCAGCACAACTTGACTTCTTCAGTTGCACAGTGACCACTTCTGTAATTGTCCTCAGGATCTTGGAAACATTTAGCTTTGATCTCAGAACTGTGTTTTCTTGATTTTGTCTAATATATAATATACTTTTGTTCTTTTTGTGTCAGATTTAATGAATAAGCTAGATTATTATTATATCCTAGATGTAGGATATAATAGGGATTATGTGAGATGCCTAAAACAAGTAATAAATTACAAAAACTTTAATTTTTTAGATTCCATGCTGACAGTGCAGGGCTTTTTTTCTTTTCTTAACCTGCTGATATTTGTGCATACTGAAAAGCCTGATAATAATGACAGGGAAATGAGGATCCTTCCTGGTGCAATAAAAATTTAAGCAGCAGTTATATGTTACACTAAGCAACACATTTTACACAAGAGTGTAAAATAGTGATTCACTGTATTCTGATATCTGGCTGTTCCAGTAAAATATTTATTCAATTCAGCAAGGATTTAACTTTGCTTTCCAGGATAGTTGAGGATTGTTTAGAGGTTTTTTAGGGATGGGAAGGTAAAGATGGTTCTCAAATCTGTTGAATTTCATCTAAATTTGTCTCCTGCATTATTTCCTCACAGGGTGTCTGCCAGCTGCCAGATAAAGAGGATGGAACAGCTTATCCACACCGCAGGATTGATATCAGGTACGTGCATCAAAATCCTCCTAGTTCAGCTGTCTGCTACAGAGCAGGCATTTGCATAAAATTTTCATTCAAATATCTACTTCTGTGTTCATAACATGGCCATTTACTATTTTTCTAACGCCTTTGAAATGTGGCAGCCACTGGACAACTGCCAGTAATTACAACAGGTTATCGGCAATAATGCTGTGCTTCCAATCATGATATTCTGATAGAATATCAGAATTGTCCCGTTTTATCATCCTGCTTTGACGCTGACTCTGCGCAGGAGTGCCAGCACCATAACCAGATAGTTACACCAGTAATTTCTGGGGAAGGGTAGATATGCTGAACCTTCCTTTCATATGCAGTTCCCTTCACTTTTGCATCTGGTTTGTGGGAAAATTCAATGTACAGAGCTGCAGAATGTACGCACATGAACACAGAGTAAACCTACACGTGTCTGAATACTGAATTTTAAATTGTATTTGTTCTAAGTTTTCCCTTTTCCTTTTTCTTCTAGGCTTATCCCAAAAGATCAGTATTACTGTGGTGTGCTGTATTTCACAGGTAGCGATATATTCAATAAAAACATGAGAGCTCATGCTCTGGAGATGGGTTTCACCATCAATGAGTACACAATACGCCGCCTGGGTGTTACTGGTCAGTCTGAGTTCTTGCACAGAGTATCCTTTCTGCTCTTTTCTGCTCTTTTCTGCTCCTTTCTACTCCTTTCTACTCTTTCTGCTCCTTCTTTCCACTCCTTTCCACTCTTTCTGTTCTTTCTAATGTTTCTGTTCTTCCTACTCCTTCCTACTCCTTCCTACTCCTTCCTACTCCTTCCTACTCCTTCCTACTCCTTTCTACTCCTTTCCACTCTTCCTACCCTTCCTACCCTTCCTACTCTCCCTACTCTCCCTACTCTCCCTACTCTCCCTACTCTCCCTACTCTCCCTACTCTCCCTACTCTCCCTACTCTCCCTTCTCTCCCTTCTTTCTACTCTTTCTACTCTTCCTGCTTTCCAAGTTATGCACTTTGTGTGGTTTCCTTCAATTGGTTATTATTGTTTTTTGGAAATATTTCTGATAAATGCAATATTTTGTGGAATTTTTCACTGTGTCCTTTTTGATATTGGGCACCCTTACAGCAAGAAGGTGCAGCCTGCTTACACAAGGTTATCTCTTTGGGCCTTCTAATCTACTTAAAGTCTTAGTTGATTTAAAGATTTATTTTTTTCTGTGCTGTGCACAGCACATATTTGGTTTCCTCCTCTTTTCACAGGGTGTGTCATGTTCTTTAGTTGCTTTGCTTTGGAGGAGAGTTGACTATATAAACCCACACAAAATTATAAATTTATTTACCTGCATAACCACATGGCCCAAAGTTAATTCATTATTTCCTTTGACACTAATAAGAATCAGCATGTAAACACTATGAAAATTTTGTTCTGGGTGGTTTCTTCAGGTTTTTTTTACTTACAGCAGTTTTGTCTTAATCTTGCCATGCATTTGCCATTTCTGAATGGTACAGGCTTTTCCACCTTTCAAATATCCTGTGTCATTTCCTTGCAGGAGTTGCTGGAGAGGCCCTGCCAGTGGAATGTGAAAAAGACATTTTTGATTATATCCAGTGGAAATACCGAGAGCCAAAGGACCGGAGTGAATAACAAACTGCTTGTCTGGGTTTAGAGCTTACAGAGATATTTTCATAGCTTTTACAAAGATGTGGAAGTGCATAGTCTTACCTTGAATGTTACTTGAAAAACTGTATATTACTGATGTCTAAAGCACATCCATGGCACTTGAACAGAACAGAATGTGTCGTGAAGAAAAATCCCGTGAGATTTCATTTTTATGTAGTCACAGAATAATTTGGGTTGGTAGGGACCCCTAAATGCCATTTTGTCCAGTCCCCCTGCCATGAGCAGGGATATCTTTGACTGGAGAACATTGCTTAGAGCCCCATCTTTGACTAGAGAAGATTGCTTAGAGTCCAATCTGCCCTTGAATGTTTCCAGGGATGGGGCCCCCAGCATCTCTCTTTGTATCTCATATTTATGTAGATACCAGAATGAAAAAATGCTGAGTATCATGAAGCACTCCTGAAAAGTACCATTTTTAACTATTCTCTATCTCCTCACACCTGTGTTAGGTGTCTTGGTGCAGTGCTGAAGCTCATGATGAGTTTATCCTTCTAAAATCTTTCAATATGGGCTCCATGCTATGGTGGCCATTCTCCTGTTACATGTGAATTGTGAATTTTGTTCCTAGACATGTTGTAATATTGATTGCAGTGCTCTTTGTTTTATTTGGCTTGGTCTGATTAATTTATGCATTGCTACCACTCCTGCAGATTCAATCTGCCCTTTTTTTAGATGCAAACCTGTCAAATCTTATTTTACACCTCCTCTTTACATGTTGGGAAGGGTAATGAGTATTTTGGATGTGAGACGAGGTCTTTTCAATAATGCATTACTGGTTGTGTTTGGGACAGGGATTCTGTTATTTAACTTAAAAAAATTCTAATTAGTAACTACTTCCATGAATTACAGCAGCAGCAATACTGCTTATGCTGTGTATTTCAATACTTTGTCTTATTTTCATTTAATTTAAGCCTGCAGAACAATTCCATTTTCAACTTATACAGGGAGAGTTGATGAATCTTAGTAATGGACATTACTGATGCTCTTAATTACCCATTGAATTTCTTCCATTTTTCTTGTCAGGAGTTTTAATTATTTTCTGGGAATGTTCCCCAGTGCTAATGCATGCAGTAGTATGGAAGAAAACTAGAAGTTAACTTGGTGCTATGTAAAGTATTTTGATGCCTCATTGTAAAAATATATACATAGCTGAAATATTTAGTATTTTCTTCAGTTATCAGTGGGAATAAACAAATTGAATAGTCTCTCATGAATGTATAGTGCTGTTTGATTATTATTTTATTTGCTGTAATTTTAGAAGATCAAAAGGCAGTAACATGTGTTTACCATGTTCACAAATGTTTCCTGGGTACAGAAACGTAACACATACAATATTCATTTTAATATTTGCAAAAAGCCAATGATAAAATGTTCATTTTTCACAGTGGGTGAAGGGTTTGAGAGCACCTTTAGTGCCTGCTGGAGTCTCATACC
Source organism: Melozone crissalis (assembly GCF_028551555.1). Lineage (NCBI taxonomy): Eukaryota > Metazoa > Chordata > Aves > Passeriformes > Passerellidae > Melozone > Melozone crissalis. The sequence continues at coordinate 486,756 of NW_026536006.1, forward strand.
GGCTCCATTATAGGAAGGCTGAGTCCTTGCTATAAAATAAAGTATATTACATAGCATAATCATAATTTCTATTTTAACATTGTTTATAACCTAAAACTATAATTAACACAATACTTGAGAAAATTAATACTGCATAACTTTATAAGATAACACATATGTGTGTAATGTTAGAAAGTTATGCTGTATTATATCTATTATATATAAAGTTATGCTGTATTATATCTATTATATATATAATATTATATAATTATATTATATTGTATTATATCTATATAATATATATATCTATCATATATAATATATATCTAATATATATATTAGATATAATATATATCATATATATTATATATATTATATATACACATAATGTATATAATATATATTATATATAATATATAGTATATATATTTTATATACTATGTATTATATATATGATATATATTATACTATATATATTATATGTTATATATAATATTTTACATAGTATGTATTATATTTATTTTATATATACATATTATATATACACATATATATACATCTAATATATATATAATACATATATATTATATGTCCATAATAATGTAGATAATATATATTATATATAATATATAATATTTTATATACTATGTATTATACATATTATGCTGTATTTTATATATATTATATATAGCCAATCATAAAATATTCATTTTTCACAGTGCGTGAAGGGTTTGAGAGGACCCTTAGTGCCCGCTGGAGTCTCATACCGGCTCTGGCAGGCACTGAACACCTCCGCAGTTCTCCATCCCTGGAAGCGCCGCTCGGTACCGGCGGCACCGGCTCCGCTTGCGGCAGCGCCGGGCGCGCTCCCGCCGCGCCTCGGCCGCGCGCACTGGGCGGGGCGGGGCGGGGCGGGGCCGCGCGGGGGTGGGCGGGGCCGCAGCCCGGGCGCGTGCGCAGCGCCGGCGCCGCGCATGCGGACGTGGGGGCGCCGAGAGCCGTACCGGAGGCAGCGCGGGCGGCAGGTAGCGCCGGGGCCGCGGCGGGGCTCAGGGCTCAGGGTGGGGCCGGGCCGGGCCTCGCGGCGCTGGCCGCCTGCAGCCCGCTGCTGTCCTCCGCGCCTCACCGAGGCGGAGGCGGGCGTCCCCTTGCTGGAGGCCCGAGGAGGCGCCGGCCGCTCGCTGCGGCGGCAATTCCTCACCCACAGGCCCACACGCTGCCCAAGGGGCGGCCCCGGGATGCGCGGCCGGTTCTGTCTGTCTGAGGCCGCGCGGCCGGGGCTCTTGCCGGCTGCTCCGGTTATGTCAGCCGGGAGGCACGAACTCATGAGCAGGGCAGCGAGTGTTGCCACGGCGCCGGCACGGGGGCCGGCGGAGGCTCCGTTACCCGTTGCGTAACGCGGGCAGAGCCGCGGCGGGCGCGGCGCTCGCGCTCCCGGGGCCGCGCAGCCGCCGCCCCGCCGGCCCCGCCGCCAAAGGGGCGCGCGGTGCTCGCGGCCAGGCCCCGCCGCAGCCCTCAGGGAACGGGAAACGCCCGCACGGGTGGTGTCAGTGCTTGTGCGAGGATTCATTGTTTGGTTTGGTTTTTTGGACGGTTTTGGTTTTTTATATTTATCCCACAGAGCGATGCGGGTGTTCTTGTGTTGCCTTTCCCGCTTCACGCTGTGCTTCGTCACCTGTTACCATTCAAAATTAATGTTAGGAGTTGTGAAACCGAGCTCAAGTCTGTTGTCCAAGCAGAGCTGCTTGTTAGCAAAGAATTTATGTGGTTCAGTATGGGCTAACCTCGACAATCTCTCTTTTTTTAATACCATTTAAATGCTTGCATCAAATTTAACAAACACATTTAAACACACAGAGCGCACAACATATACCTGCGTACTGTTAGAGAGTGAACAGGCTTACAGTTTTTCTCAATAGCCTTATTAAAATGAGGTATAAACACAAGAGATTGCTATTCCTACTGCTGCTGCATTTGTTCATATTTTTCTCTGCAACACCCAACATCAGAAATCCTAAATGTCACCTTTTTGGATGACAAAGAGTTGTCCTTAAAATCAAATGAAAGCAGCATCTTTTATACCTTTGCTTTACATTTATGCAAACTTATTTGAAAAGAGGAAGACTAATTTCCACTGGAGAAGAGTTGGCCTTTACTGTGGGTTTTCTGATGCAAAACCCCTAAATTTTGGTAGCTAATAAACCATCTACACTGCAATATTACATGCCCATCCTTTTGAGCTATGTTCTCATGTAGTTGTAACAATATTAGGAAATTTAGTTTTTGCTGTTCTGTGTGCACAGTGCTGAAATACTGATGGCTACTGGATATTATAGAGAGATCTCTTTCATATTTTTCACATCTTTGAAAAAGCTTTTTGTGAAGTATAAGTGCAGATGGAAGTGACACCTGTTTTCCTTTGGAATTGTTGAGTGTTGATGTTGTTTGTCACTCAAGGTCCCTTTCAGAATGGGTGTTATCACAAAAGCAACGTTTCCTCATTATCAGAACAGCAATGAGGCTCCCATGAGTTCTTTTTGCAATGCAAGACTGCGAGGCCAGCATTTAATGGAATTTAATAGCTGGGGTTCAGTGATTATAAATGAAGATTGGCTTTTAGAAATTCTTTAAATCCAAGCTTGTTTTGGACGAAGCAGCAACGATGACTTTGATGAACATTCTCCAAAGATCTGACAGTTCTGTGTTGGTGACATTCTCAGAGCCTGCTAATCATGGATGTTAATTAATGTTTTGGATGTATTTTAGATTTGACGCTCAGGTTCTTGCAGCTTCCTTATTATGATTATAAATTATGTGTTTCAGATCCAATGGCTTGCCCACCGTCATACAGTGACTTGGGAAAGTCTGCCAGGGATGTTTTCAACAAGGGATATGGTGAGTGAGATGAGGATGGTTTGATCATCAGTATCTTGAAAATGCCTGTAAGAACACAGATACCTCAGAGATTCCCTAAAACCTTCCCAGCAGAGCCCTGGAGCATCCAGCCCCTTTTTATTCTGAATTTTGCACTTGTGTTATGATAGTGCTGCAGTGGCAGAGAGTTTGAGGGGAAGATTAAAAGTTTGACCTTAATATGCACTCCAGAACAGACTGAAAAATGCTGCCTCCATTTTTTACCTTCTGATTTTTCTATTTAGAGTCATTAAATCAGAAATACTGATATAGATTGCTGTGGCAGTAACAGGTTCCTGAGGAAGAGTGACCTTTATGTTAATCAGAATAGCTTAATATTAAAGCTGGAATGCAGATATTTTCACAGTATTTGCATTTGTCCCTTTTCTGGAAATAGTACTAGAAAGTGTTGATTTTTTAAAATCTGAGTTGGTGTGCAATAAAGATTTCATTTTTATCCCAAAATCCCTGAAATGCACTGTGGTCTGGTCTCTCCCACCCTGGAGTTCAGGCTTTGTTAAAAATCAACTCAAATTCCCTGCTTTAAAGTCAGTTATTTCAAACTTTTCTACTTAGTGCAAGGGCCAGATATTTCCCTGGATTCAGAGCAGAAAGAAAAGGAAGAAAGCAGTAACACTTCTGTACATGGCACTGATTGAAATAAGTTGAAATATTTTGGAGTTGAAATCTTGGAGTAGAGGAGAAAAAAAATTTCCTGCCCTGAAATCATGAATAAAATGTGAATTAAGTAAATCAGAAGAGTTGGTTAAATGTATTGATGAGTGCCAGACTGCAGGTAGCTACAGAAAGTGGAGGTATTTCATGTTTGGTGTCTGTTATGACTATAAATTATATATATATAAATTATGAGAAAACTTTGAGTTGTCACAACTCCTTCCATCAGTAATACTTCTGTACATGGCACTGATTGAAATAAGTTGAAATATTTTCTTGGAGTAGTGGAGAAGAAAAATTTCCTGCCCTGAAATCAGGAATAAAATGTAAATTAAGTAAATCAGAAGAGTTGGTTAACTGTACTGATGGGTGCCAGACTGCAGGTAGCTACAGAAAGTGAAGGTATTTGATGGTTGGTGTCTGTTATAGTTATAAATTATATATATAAATGATGAGAAAACTTACTTTGAGCTGTCACAACTCCTTCAATCGTCCTTCTCATAACCCTCAATATGTTCCACAACTGTTTAAACGTAAAAGCTGTTTCAGGTCAGTTCAGAATCCCCTGTCTGGCATTCTTTGGGTGTGTTGGAAATAAGCCTTGTTTGTATCTGTCAATGAAACAGGTGCTGTGTGCTATTTTATTTTCAGGATTTGGAATGGTCAAGTTAGAGTTGAAGACCAAGTCTTCCAGTGGGGTGGTAAGTACTGGGGACATGAACCATCACCAGCACAGCAATGGAAGGACAAATTCCTGAGCTGGTAACAAGTGTTAGAACTCACTAGCAGGTGTTGCTTCTCCCTTTCATTTCTCATTTTAAAAATCACAGCTGACTGAGATATTTCTGTAATAGTATGAAGATGATGTAGCAGGAATTTTTCCCTGTGGCATGCAAGAATTTCCACACACGTTGTTGTTATTTCCTGCCTGTTCCATTGACACATCCCAAACATGAGTTTCTTCACCTTGCATAGCTCTCATTTCTATTTATAATGAATTTCCCTGCAGTTATTAGTTTTAATAAGAATCTTAGTCCAGAGAGACTTTTATCCAAAAAATCAAGGGACAAGTAAGCACTGGAGTTTAACTTCACTGTGTTTTCACTCATTTCCACTGTGCTTAAAATTCAAGACTTAATTAAATTGAACTGAATTAAATGAAAACTGAAAACAGTCCTGCAGTATCCTATATGTACAATTTGAGAGCTTGAATAAGCTTTAGCATTCCAAGTAACAAGAATATCCTGTGGTCCCCATTTCAATGATGGACAAGTGGAGCTTCCTTGCAATTTCACAGGAGAGCTGGCAAAACTAGCATTGGGTGTCATAATTTTGATTTTAACCACAGGCGTGCATTATCTACTAGATAATATTTTTTCTTGACAGAGAAGTGGAGCTTCCTTGTAATTTCACAGGAGAGCTGGCAAAACTAGGAATGGGTGTGGTAATTTTAATCTTTAATCACAGGCATGCATTATCTACTAGATAATATTTTTCTTACACTGAGTTCTGCCTGTCTTACCTGCAGCTCAGTGCTGTTCTCATTGGTAAGAGGAGTTGTTTCTCAGCCTGTTTTGTAGCTGCATTTGCCTGAGCTCCCTCCTCTTGCATTCTTATCATGCAAATGGTGTAAATCCTTATTTCTGTATTACTGTATTCTGTCTCAATTGAGCTTTTGATGATTACTTTCATTGTGCACCAGGAATGTGTGGGCACGTGGAATTATGTGGTCTCCACACTATTGCTGCTGCTTACTGACATCTCTTGATAGGCAGTTTTCATAGCCAAAAATTTTGATTCTCAAACAAAATGCTAATAGTTAATTATGCTGTCTTCTGATTGTGATGGAACATGACCAACTGTATGAAGTTCTAAAATGGGCTTTTTCTTTTCCATGCCATTTTCTTGGGATGTTTATCCAGTTGGTAAGAATGGTGACTGTTTTGACATGTTGCCTCTTTATTGCTTTATCTGACAAGGCTTTTTGTGCTGCATACTAAATCATTTGTAAACTGATGAATTGTTTTCAGTTGTGTTGTTATTCATGTTGCACAGTTTGACTGTGTCCATAGCCCTAGATCTGTATGATCCATGCATGGAAAACCATTTGCAATCTTTTACAACAAGTAAAAACAGCAAGAGGGAAAACAAGAAATGGAAAACAAGAAGGAAAACTAGAAATTATTTTGGTACAGTTGTCTGTTGCTTCAGGTTTTGAGCCTATTAGTGATTCTGATGCAACAATAATGGAGTTTTGGGGATGAAATTAAGAACAAAGCATGAGATTTAATTCATAATGGATACTAACAGTACCTCAGATTTTTACAACACAAATGTTTGGGGTTTTCCCTGTGGACTTAGAAAGCCACAGTGATAGTGTGTGTTGATTATAACTTTCATAGATTGCAAGTGGTTTTGCCTGCTGAGTGCCTGGCATTGCTGTAGATGCCAGGCACCATGAGCTAGCGGGAATTCAATGAGGAGCTGTGCTTTGCTGCTGCTGCAGGCTGCCGTGTGACATGGAGCCAGAATGAGTTGGATTTTTCAGCTACACAAACTCCAAGAAATCGTGGTTTGGTGAGGTGTTTTAGTTTACACAGATAAAGACTGATGGCAGCAGACTTCTGTCTCTGTGGTGTCTGCTTCCAGAAGCAGATTTGAGTTCTTGACTCCTGACAGAATGCTGTGGCTTTTTTGGACAATGCAGGGGGTTTTATTTCCTTTGGCTTTGAGATTGATGTTTACAATCCATCCTTTACTTGATCTGAGAAAGAAACCAAGCTTTTTAATCAGTTTTCTAAGATTAGAAGAAAGTTATTTCTGAATTCTGATGCAGGTTTTGAGACATCTTTACACTGAATTTGTGGAAGTGACATTAGAACACTGTACAGAAATTATGTTTTAAAGTAGTCTTAACACATCCTGACTTCTGTCACATGTTTTGGTAGCTGCTAGATGTGTTATAACAATAACACATTATATTTATTATTATGCTGTTGCAGTAGTGCATTATTTTAAGTAAATGTCTCCTCCTGCCCCAGCAGCATCCCTCAATGTCCAAACTGTGTGTAAGGAGTGTGCCCTGGCTCCCTAGCACTTCACAGCCATTTAAAGACAATCTTTGTACCCTTTTATGCTCTGCAAAGTCCAGAATTGTCAGATATACATCCAGGAATACAATCCTGGATGAGAAGGATCTGGAAAGTCAGGGTTCCAAAGCTTGGATATGTTGGCAATGGATCCATCTCTTAAACTTCAAGAGAGACAAAACTTATAAATGTAATGACAGATTATTTATCTTCCTTCAAGGGAAATATTGGAGAGATAACAAATGAGAGAAGTTCTCAGGTGCTTCTTAAAACCAAATTAATGTACCTTGAGCTCACTGCTGTGCCAGTGCAATACTCAGCTGTGCATGGAGCGCTGAGTAGATTCTCTCTTGAGCTATTCCAGGAGAGATGTGATACTGAGATTTCTATTCCATGAAATAAAAGGAAGCTGTGGTGTGTGAAGAATTGACTGAATAGCATATAACAAAATAAATGTTACACAAAATTCCAAGTTCCATTACACTGCTGAGTGAAGGAGCAGCCTGGCAGATCAAGGTGCTCAGGTCAGGTTTCTGATACTGTGAAGGAGAAAAGGTCTGAAATTTAAAGGTGATTTCTGAAATAGAGTTACTGGCTGAGGGAATGAAAGAGAAGTTGTTTAAAGTCATCACCACAGTATAATAAGAGTCTAAATGAAAACAGCATAAATGGTAGGGGAACCACAATGTTAGGGTGCAGCAGTTCTCCAGAAAGCATTTTCACTGCTGAAACTCAGGGAGGGGAAATTATACAATCCAGAAACACACAAGATGTTCAGAAAAATGTGACAAAATCCTTTTTTTCCCATTCACCTAATTAGCTTGAATTTAGCATTGCTTTTCCTAAGGGGGAGCGGATTTCCACGACTGCAACAGATGCTTTTTTATCCACAATTGGGACAGTACTAGTAAGATGATAAAGGCAATTATTTTTATAAATATTATAATATTTATAATAATATTGTAAATAATATAATATTTATAATATAATAATTATAATAATCCTGGATTTTTCTTCACAATTATTGGAGATTGTGAAGAAAAATCCAGGCATATAAACAGCTTTGTATCCCAAGCAAATATCTTTTTATATCTGGGTATAGAGCCACAGTGAAGGTACAGAGCAAGTTGTGGAGTGTTGAAATAACAGCCATTTTGGTAGTGGAGGTCAGAAAAAGGACTTTTTGATGCATAAACTTGGGAAAAGTGTGGTGAAGTTAAGGTGGGGGTAGCAAGTAATCAAACTCCCATGATGAGAAGTGAATGCAGGTGTCAGGTCTGCGTGTAACAGCTTTCGCCAAGCTAGGCAAGTCCCAAGGCTCTGTCAGCGCACCTCAATAAAAGAAATGTTCAGAAAAGGGATGCACAAAATTTTGTGACACAAAAGAAATTATTTTAGGTGGGGATGGGGAAGAGCAGGATGATGATTTTGAGGGTTCTGTCAAAAGGGTGTGAGATGCTAAAACTCGTGACCCTGTGATAGCTTGGTTGATGCATGGTGCTGATAATGCCAAGGTTTGATCTCTGTAGGGGCCATTCCCATAAAAATTGGACTCTGATTGTTCTGCCTCCTTCCAGCTGAGACAGTTTGGTGATTGTTGATGTTGTGCTCTTGGCAGGAATTCAGTGCAGTCGGTTCTTCCAACACGGACACGGGCAAGGCTTCGGGCAGTCTAGAGACCAAATACAAGGACAAATGCCATGGACTTACATTCACTCAGAAGTGGAACACAGACAACACATTGGGAACAGAAATTTGTGTCGAGAATAAAGTAAGAATAAGTTAATACTTTGGAAATGGTTCTGCAAATGGTAGGAGATGGTATTGAGATGAACAGAAATATTCTGTTCGTCTCGTTTCATTCTCCGGAATTGAGAAGAAAATGCACAAATGGAGAATGAAAATTGCACAGAAATATCTGAAGTATTAAAAGAAGTTGCAGAACACACAGGCTGGGAGTGGGGGGTGCTAGAAAATTATTTTGGGGTGCAGTTACTGCAGTTACAGGTGTGTGGAATGAACAGCATTGTTGAATAAACCTGACTATGTAGAACTGTCACTGCTGCAGCCAGGTGGCCAAAAAAAATTAAAGACAGGCCTGATAATTTTATGAAACCAAAGACAGGTCTCATAATTTTATGAAACCAAAGACAGGTCTCATGATTTTAAATGCTTTAATGTATAAGAACTCCAGTTTGGCTGCCCTGAGGTTGAATATATTTTGTAAGGTTGAACGTTTGCAGCTTGGCACTGCTTACACAAAGGGTTGCTGGCATGCAGCACTCTCAAAACACAGTATGTGGATTATGAGAGAGATTTTTGAGCTATTTTGTGGACTGTTTGAACTCTAAAGAATAAGGAAACATGAGTAGTTTTCTTTCTGTCATAATTCTGTGAATAATTTTCTTGTTGCCAGCACTAGATGTGTCAACTTCCTATATGGAAAAGCAGGAAGTTTTCACAAAGTCTGTGCTGTTAAAAGATTCCTTGTGGGAAGAATAGATCCTGTTTTAATCCTTCATCAGATTTCATTGGAAATCATGAGGGAGACATTCTAGTTCTATTTTGTTTTCTGTTTAAACAGGGAGTTCTAGTAGTGGAATATAAGAAATTGTGTTTCAGCTGATTTTTGAGCAGATGTGTGTTTTTCTTTGCAGATGGTTGAGGGGGTGAAGGTGGCTCTTGACACTACATTTGTACCAAACACAGGGTAAACATTTTCTATTACCTTTATCTGCAGACTGCTAGAATTTCCCAGAACTTCTAAAAATACTTTGGTTGGACTCATACAACAGGGATTTTACACGGATTTTACAACTTTGCTCATTGGGTAAAAGCTCAGCATTTATTGGAGAAAATTCTGCAATCACTGTAGAATCTTCTCAGGCAGTGTGTAATACTTAACTCAGAAGGAGTTAGAGAATTAATTCTTTCTCTTTAATTAATAAGTATTAAATTATTTTTTCTGCTTGAAAGAATTCTTCAGCTTTTTGGCCAGTGGCAAATTTATCATTTTGCAGTAGGTACTAATCTCTAACTCCCCTGAAACAACTAAATCTTCATGTTCTTGACAGTCCTAAGGCTGTCAAATCAGTAAACCAATTTTTATATTTTATTTTTGCTGATGCTTTTGGCCAGATGATGTGTGTGCACAGTTGAATGAGGAGGCAGAATAGCACTTAGTTGTTTTTCTCAATTCTTTCTTTCTTGTCTTTCTCAATTCAATATACTTAAATTTGGTAAGTAGCAGAGCAAAGGAGGGGAGTTTATGTCTGAATAATGCACAGAGATTGCAAATAAGGATTGGTGCTAATTTATTGAGGGGAGAGCCTGTCAGAAGACTCTTGAGTTTGAAATATGGCTTGGATATGAGGAATTAGAAGCTAAATCAAAAATGAGACCTCAGACCTGGGTGTGAGCAACTGGCAGCACAAATGTTCTGCCAAATGAAATGAGGCTGGGGGGAGAATGAAAGAGGTGCTGAAGTTTTGTTGTAGTTGTGTTTGAATTGGTAGCAAAATCAACAGGAGAGAGGAGGAGGTGTCACAAGAGGGCCAGGAAAAGGCAGCCTGAGGGGATGATGTCTGGGGGATGAAGAAATCTGGTTTTGGTAGAGGAGCAGTGGAGAAAGGAAAGCAAGGAATGCACAAGGAAGGAACAGTGGAGATAAACACAAAAATTCATTGACAGACAGCTCTTGCTGCAGGTTTATGGATGTTCCTGAAATAAACTGATGATGCCATAACCCATTACACTCAGAGAAAAATACATTGAAACCAGATGGGTTTTAAAGCATTAAGGAGAAACAATTTTGTGTCTTTTGCTTCTTGAGGATTGTTTGGAGTTGGAGGTGGTAGGAGGAAAAGTGAAAATACACAGCACCATTTTCCTTATCCTGTGCCTTGAGTAGGGAATACAGCACTGACTAACTGACCTTAAGGGACATAAATATTAAAATAAAACTACATCAATTACACGCTTGTTTACTCCTGTGGATAAAAATTCTTGTTTCTGCAGGAAGAAGAGTGGGAAGTTGAAGACCACCTACAAAAGGGATTATGTCCATGTAGGCTGCAGCGTAGACATCGATCTCTCTGGGCCAACTGTGTATGGCTGGGCAGTGGTGGGCTATGAAGGGTGGCTGGCTGGCTACCAGACAGCTTTTGATACAGCCAAGTACAAGATCACACAAAGGAACTTTGCCTTGGGTTATAAGGCAGAAGACTTCCAGCTGCACACTAATGTGTAAGTGTCACAGACATTCTTTCATCAAAATCCTTTCTTGTAGGATTTTTCCTCTTCTGGGAAGCTGAGGCCTCAGAAAGAGAATGTAAACAATGATTACCTGCTGATGGGGAATGCAATAGGTGCACCTTGATTGGCTCATGTTCCATGTGTACAATTAAGGGCCAATCACAGGACCAAGCTCTCTGGAACAGATTGACAGAGAGCTCTCTTGGTTTTGGATTCTATTCTATTCTTAGCTTAGCAGCTTCTGCAACTTTTCTCTCTATTCCTATTAGTATAGTCTTAATGTAATATGTATCATAAATCAATAAATCCAGCCTTGTGATCATGAAGCAAGATTCTCATCTACCTTTCTCACCCTGAGGAACCCTCACAAGTTATGTAACAAGTGAGTATTACCTGAGCCTGGAAAAACATCACAGCAGCCAAACCTACAGTAATAATTAGCAGTAATGGCCTTAGGTCAAAGGTGGGAGAAGGGAAGGGGATGCTGATTTGTTTGTAATTAATTTATATGCAGTGTTTTCATTTCCAGTACAACTAAAATAGGGACAACTTCCCATCTCTTGGCTGTCTCAGCACCTTTCAGAGTAATTTTGGGGTTTGTGTATCTAAAATGGTGATGTAAAGGCCCTTTATTGTAATTTGTAATTAAAAGCTGTGAGCTTTACTTCTGTAATGGCACAATACAAAAAAAGCCTGCAATTAAACTCCTGTACCTTCTCCCCCTCTCAATCAAACAAAGTTTCTCCCTCAGAAATGGCCAAATGGAGAAAGGCAGGTGTAGCATTTTGTTTCCAGCTGTCATCCCTGCCTTGGTGTAGTCTTGGCATTCAGATGCCTGAGATGGAGATGGTACATTTAAACAACTCTAATGGTACATTTAAACAACCTGGTTTTCATTTTCAGTCTCCTCATTCCCATACCTGAAGTCTCCTTTGTGTGTTACTGCACTTACTGGGTGGATTTTTGATTTTATTTTTTCTCAGAACCTCAAACTGTAGATCTGTGGCTGTTGGAAACTCCTGTTCCATTCTGCAAAGCAAAATTATGTTTTGTGTAGAAAAATATGAGCAGCAGTCTGCCAGCTGCAGCTGTAGTAGTGAAATAGTGAGCTTGGGCTCAGGGAAATATTGGATTTCTTGGTTAATTTTAGGAGATATCATTATCTCCTAATCAAATGATTGTGGGAAGGGTTAATCTAAGGAGTTACTGAACAAAGCAAGGCTTGACACACTTGCTCTGCCACCCACAGGAACGATGGCACTGAGTTTGGTGGGTCTATTTATCAGAAGGTTACTAATAAGGTTGAGACATCAGTGAATCTGGCATGGACTGCTGGCAGTAACAACACACGCTTTGGCATTGCTGGCAGGTACCAGCTGGATGAAAAGTCTTCTGTTGCGGTAAGAATTTTGGATTTCAAGCTCCCCTAAAGGCTGAAAATCCGTGTTATGAAGCACTTGGTTTAACTAGTTAATGAGGAAGTGTGGTGGATTGCAAATTGTGGCTTCTGTTGTGGTTTAAATTTAAATTGGGACCTCACACATCACATTTGGTGAAATTATTGGGGAAAAGAATTCCTAAATGTAATTTTGGCCGTAGTGAAATTGTCTGACCGGCATGCTTGGAATAGTGTGCTGCAAAATGTATTTTAAAAGGTAATGAAAGGACACAGTGTTCTTTTAATTCTGAAATCTATAATGTAAAACCATATTATGATTATAATGGTGGAAATTCAGCTGAGCTTACAGCCCTCTCTGAACAGTGAGTTAACCCTTGAAAATCAGCTGACATGTGAGTGTTTTAAATAAGAACTGAAGTTAGAAGCATTTATGTTTCAAAACAACAATTAGTTCCATGACCATTAATCCAAAATTAAAGATGAGAAATGTAAAGAGCTCAAAATGTAGCAATGCAAAAAGAGGACTGCATATTCATGTATTTCTTGGTAATTAGAATAAAAATCACTCTTGAGTGATGTGAACAGGCTCTGAGGGAGCTTGTAGGAAGTATTTAAAGGATGTAAAGACATCATATAGGAGGCAGTGAAGAAGAGCAGGGCATTCTGTGTAGGCAGAACTATTGAAGATGGAAACTCCTGAGAAAAGGAAAAGATTTGAATTTGCTTCTAATGGAGGTTGGTCTAAAACTAGCTGAAGACCTTAATGCATAAGCCCCTTTCTGAGGGCACTGGGACACTCCTGTATGAATACTTTAATATTCAGTGTATAAATACTGTGATTTTTATTTCTTGTAGGCCAAAGTGAACAATGCCAGCCTCATTGGAATTGGTTACACTCATACCCTCCGACCTGGTAGGTAATTCTCTCTGCAGATGAGCAAATAGTGTTAATTACTGCACTGTGGTTTAATTCACTGTTGTCTTAAGAACAGAAGAGATGAACAGAAGGTTCAGAAGTAAAGGATGTGTATGTACACAGCTCCTGTGAGGAACAGGGCACTGCACAGGGATCTGCCTCAGTGTTTGATGGTTCTCATGATTTGCTTTTGTAGGTGTAAAGCTGACACTCTCAGGCTTGATTGATGGCAAGAATTTTGCTGCTGGAGGTCACAAACTCGGGCTGGCATTTGAGCTGGAAGCTTAACACAGCTTGAAGTGAACCAACTGGTGGTGCTCTGGAAGATGAAGGAAAAGTGTACCCCATGCATTTCAGCCTTAATATTACTCTGAAATTTGAAGAAGTGTGAACTTCCTGCTCTTCCCAAGAATGACTTGAACTCAATGCTGAAGTCCAGAGAGTGCCAGCACAACAAGGAAGACATGTGAAGGCAGTGCATGGAAGTTGTGATGTTTGTGCCACATTTCAGTTTCCTGTATTTTAAATCTGTTTCAAAAAAAAAAAAAACAGAAGAAAATCCAACCTCTCCCCACTATTGTATTGCATTTTGCATGTCCTATACTTCACAGCCTTTTATAAAAGGAGGTCTCTGTGCTGTAGTGGAAATTTGGGGTTACATCAGAATGAAATAAATTGGTCACGGTCAGAACACAAGGTTGGTGTGTGTTGACTCTCACAAGTTCCCATCCAGCTGAGTTTTTTGGTCTTTTGTTTTCCTTTCCATGCAACTTTATGCACAGTTAATCTGCAAATCCCTGTACACTGAAGATTTCCATCTCCTTTGGTTTCTAGGATAACATTCTTACCCCTCTCGTGTTTTAGAGACCCGCACAGTGAAAGAGCTTTTTCCATTAAATTGTTATTGAGCGCACCAAAAAGAGCAAACCAAAAGTTTACATGGTTCAGATCATTTCGTTCCCATACAGGAAACAAGTATTAGGTAAGTACAACCATTACACTTAAAGAAAAAAAAGTGCAAATCAGCAAAGTTCAGAAATTCAGTTCACAGTTCATTAGGAAGGTGACATCTACCAGTGACTGGGTATCCATGTCCATTAGAAACCCTAAAATGCAGCAAAACAGCCACAGGTGATGCCTAAGGGAAGATTTATCAGGACAGAGCATCTGCTGTCTTAAGGCACAATTAAGAACATTTTCCAAGCAGTTAAGAACAGGCATTCCCTACTGGATCTTTGTGAAAAAGTGTCTGAGAAGTGGATACTGAAAGCTAGGCCGCGTCTCACAGAAGCTCTTGGTGACAGGAGAAGAAGGCAGGTGATGTTCCCTTCTCAGAAGCAGCAGCTTTTCACAGTTGGCTTCCCAAAGCAGCTTCAGAGCAGCCAAAGTGATTTCACATCTCTGTCTGTCCTGGGCTGTTCGTTTCTTCCACCTGAAGCTGCAGCCAGCTCCAGTCTAGAGCCTAAAAAATAAATTAAATTCAACACTAGCTTACACTTAAACTTTCTCTAGAATAAAAGTGAAGCAAGTTAAAAACAAGTTGGTCAATATAATTTCATTATGAGCCACGTGACTGCTATCAAGGAAACTTAACCTACCTGCACTCTAGTATTTTACAATCTTTTTAATATTCTGCATCACTAAATGAAGCATCCCTGCCCACCACTGTACTGCCACCCACTGATCTTAAATTTGGGTGCAGTTTTGCAGTGTTTTTGTACAACAGCCAAGTGCTTTGTCCCATCCTTTACTGTTCAGCACAAATTCCCAATCTGGGCAAGCAGAATATGTCAGACAACAGATTGTGAGGAACAGGAGCTTCCTATCTGTGCTGCTCCTGCTCTCCCCTTGTCCAGGAATAAACTGCAGATTTCATTTAGCTCTAGCAGTGGTGGCAAAATTGCAGAAGCAGAACTTTGAAACCATGCACTTCCCTAATCCATTTAGAGAAGAATGAATACATTACCAAGAAACTCTGCTCTTGATCCTTCATTGTGTCATGCATCACATTTTCTAGTTGGCTACAAAGTTTCCGGGATTCCAGCAGCAGCTCCTCACTGAAAGGGACAATTATTATTACATTATTAATTTCTGTGATAGCTTAAAGAGATGCTGCCTCTATCAGCAAGAAATATTTCTGGCAGATACAGAACACTGAAGTCAAGTCTCTAATTCATATTCCAACTTGAAAGGTTGGTGGCAGCCCCTGAGTTACTACACAGGGGAAAGGAAACGAATTCCAGGATGGGATTGGGTTCTTGTTATGAAGAACCATTGTTTAGTTAGAGAAAAAGCTGAGAAGCCTGGAAACTTCAGGATGGAGCAACATGCAAATAAACAAACCAAGGTCTCATTCCAAGTGGTGACCCAGTTCATCTGAGGAAGCCAAAACCTCCCAAGTTTGGCCACAGGATTCACCTCAATGGTGCAGCTCAGCTGCTGTGACCTTACACAACAATGCTTCAACAGTTCTTGCTATCAGCACACTTCCAGGTGAGCCCAACCATCTCAGATTAAAGGCAGAAAACCAAAAACCACCATTATTAGTGAAGCAGGGGGATCTGAAGCTATCCATGATTCCCCATTTTTTGTAAGGAAGATCTGCGAGCCCCAGGATGTCTAATTACTAAAGTAAACCAAGACTGCTGCCAACACAAGCTGAACACAAAGTGTAAAATATGAGAAACCCTGTGTGCCATAAAGCAGGAATCCCAGCTCTGTGGTGCTGTTAGAACTCCAGACTGAAGAACTCCAGGCTTTGCCTCACCTTTTCCTCACAGAGTCTGACAAATTGTATGTTCCACAGTGAATAACTCCAGGCTTTGCCTCACCTTTTCCTCACAGAGTCTGACAAATTGTATGTTCCAGAGGGGACCTGCAGCAGCAGCTGACCCGAGCTGCCAAGCCGTGAGGTGTTCATGCTCTCTGGACTGCCAGTGACAGGACCACGGACTTTACTCTGCAGAAAACACAGAATATTCAACTGCAATTATTTCCACTTGTTTTCAGCAGCCAGGAATATGAGACAAGCTGGAATTGGCTTTAATACAAATTCAAAATAAAAAAAACACAGGACATAATCAATTTACTATTATTTCAGTAACCTATGGTACAAATCCCATTCTTGGGTTGAAGTGGAGTTTTTCTTTTACTTACACAAGCAATTTTCAGCAAGTTCCACAGCTCTTTCTGTCGTTTCTCCTGAAGCCTCACAACTGTTTCTTCATCTTCACTCATCAGAGCCATCACTTTCTCCACTCTGGGGAACAACTCCAATGCCTTCTGTTTGCAAACTACAGTTTTACTATCAAAAAAGTAAAAACTAATCAGATCACATGTGGGCCACTGCATTAGAACATTCCTGAAGTTATTTATTTCCTGCAATACTGCAAGATCTCATTAGCTGTATGCATTGAGGTTTAAATGTTCTCTTTGTGGAAGAGAAAATGCCTTCTCTCAACTGTGAATAAAATGTACAAAGCTCACCTGAGCTGAGCATAAATGACTCGAACTTTCTTTTCAAAGGTCTGGATTGCCTGCAGGAGCAGTCGGACAATTTCCTGGCTGTCACCACTTGTCCTCTGATCTGCAATGAGAGTCAGGATCACACAGAAATGTAGGTTTAGAGGACAGTGAGAAGATTCTTAGTGCCTTGTTTCCACTACTGCTTCAATCCTGAAGCATCCAAAGTTCAGGATATGCAGGTTTGAGTGGGATGATTGCACTGAATTTTGGCCACCTTCTTCAGAATTTAAAAAATTTGAAAAGGAGAGTTGGGAATGTATCAAAGGAGCAGCCATGTGTTTTATCCTTCCTACACAGAAGCAGATGCTTCTGGCCACAGCCTGCTCTGAGAAGAGCTCCAGAGGAATTTTGAGAACAGCTTATAAAACCACACAAAGCAATCTGACCTTGAGCTAAAGTGGCTTTTACCTCTTGGCTTCTCTCTCAGTCTTCGGTACAGCTCTCTGGCTTGTTCTTCTCTAGAAGGAAAAAAGCAGGGAAAACAAAGAATTTCCAAAGAACCAAAATTAAAAACAAATAGTTTGAGAACTCAAACCTTTCTATAGCTGTCTGCCACTTCAGACCAGTGACAGATGAGTCAAAAGCCAATCTTTAGTGTAAAGTCCTCCCCATAATTTGGGTGGAAATAACAGCCCTGTCATTGTCCTGTAGTCTGTAAGCTTAGTTAGAAACTGAAGCTAACTGAGGATTGCACCTGAATTTCAAGGCAGTTCAACTCACAAATCCTCCAGTGTTCCTCCTTGTTTACGACCCAGTGGGCTCCTCTGCAGGTCCACAATGTCTGTCTGCAGGGCCATCATCCTCTTCACTAACTCGTCCACATCATCCTCCTGAAAGCAGGGCAGAACATCAGCAACAGCACAGGCTCATACTTAGACACACTACCACTCATATTTTTTCTTTCTCATTCATATTTCTAAACACTTATTTCTTGCTGTTAAGACACAAACAGCAGCCTTGGCCAAAGACAAATGAGAATATGAGTAATTTCAATTCAAGGAAATTAGGTTGGTGTTCTTGGATAAAACAACTTCCAAGATATTTTTGGGTTTTCCCAATATCTCCCTTTTTCTCCTAAGCCTTAAAACAGAATAAGCTTCATGTAGTACTAGTAATGGATAAAAATTATGCCACCCAAACCAAGGCAATGTGAAATCTGGAATCAGCCCAAACACAGGGAGTTTCTATTTAAGGCAGGGACCTTAATGAGGAAAAAGGGGGAGGAGGGGAGAGATAATAAAATCAAGCCTCTTTTTCTTTATGATAGGCAGTTAGATTTAGAAACATACCCGCCCACAAAGTTCCACAGCTTGCTCCATCTCCTTCCAGGCAAACAGCAGCTTCTCAGAAGCTACAGGAATCAAAGAACAGTGAGTGGTTTTCCCAGGTTCACTGAGAAAGGGGGAGGTGTTTTTGGGAGGATAAGAGGCATGAAAAGACCCGTTTGCCAGATGCTATACTCACTAATTCCAAATTCAATCTGCTCTTTGTACTTTTCCAGATCGATCTGGATGCTTGTTTTAAAGAAGTCCAGCTTTGCTTTCAGCTGCTGAGAAAGGGAGGCCATGGAGTTCTTCATCTTTGAGAGGGTGCTGTTGTAACGCAGCAGATTCATCCTGCATGGACAACAAGGTCCTGTTAGCCTCCAAAAATAAAAATCCACCAGGCACATCCAAAGCAGACACTTGAGATAGCAGTGAGGACAAATGCCACAGGGCTAATTCTCAGCTTTTCATTAATTGCTTACAGCTCCAATCATGGGCTCCCCCATTCCAACAGGGTCCCATTTCTGTCCTCCCTCTCACCAGAGCACAGAGATAAGCACAGCAAAGCCAGAGATAAGTATTTTATCATACATGGCTGCTCGCTGGCCCTGCTGCAGGCGGTTGCAGTCCTCCTTCAGCATCCGGATCGTGTGCCAGATCTGACCCCACACCTTCCGCAGCTGGAAAAAGTGCAGATTCTTCTTGGGATCCTGGACTGGAAACAGAGGAGGTGGGGAAAAGGGAAATGCACGTATCAACATGAAGCTGGAAAGTTGTGTTACCACAAAACAGACCAAAATATTGCTCCTTTGAGTGGCCTGCAAAGCCTAGAGCTGGGTAACCCCTGCGCAGCTCCCCCAGTACATCAAAATCAAACACTTCCTTTTTTCAGTTTTTCTGATGAATGCAATGAATGACAGTCCATTTTACTGCTTCTTGATGCAAAAGCTCCCTCTACATTTTTTTACATGACACCACTCTCAACACAGATCCCCCCGGGCATTCATGGCAGAGAAGTCCTTACGGATGCAGTCGACACTTTCGGGATGAGGACGCAGGGCCACCTGAGCCTCGTAGGAAACTTTCTTGGTATCAAAGAGGAAGAGGAGGTCTGTGTCTGCAGCTGCAGTGTCATTCGCCTGCAGAAGACAAAAGACCCAAATAGGTTTTCTCAGAAAAAGCAAGCTGTGGTAACACCATAGACAGAACAGTCCTCAGCTAAATGCAGAACACCAAAGCAACAGGGTGCCCGTGCTACAATGGCTGTGAGGTTCCCATGGCAAAAGCATGCCAAGTCCTGTGATCCCAAAGTGAAATCAATGTCTTCTGATTCACTACAAAGCAAAAAAGGGAGTATCCAGACTCACCTTGCCATCAGCTGTATGTTTAGTGACCAACTTCTGAGAAAACAAGGCAAGTCCTGCTTCCTGCAGCAGCTCCTGGTCTTGTTCTGGAATTCCTGTGTCTGACTGAATCCTGGCCTTCACACTCTGCAGAGTCTCCTCCTCTGTCACAGGGTAGGTGTGCACAGTTCCCGTGACCATGTTCAAAACATGAAGCAACTGCAAGAAGAGTAGCAGGGCATGAGAAAGGCTGAAGATGCATTGCCCACGATAGAGCAGAGATGGAAGCACTGAGACAGTGACCACCAAAAAACTGTTCAGAGCACTTGGCAGACTCAAGAAGTCACTCTGCAGTTAATTCCTAACATTATGGCAAAGTTCTTGTCCTCCACCAAGTGAGAGGCCACGTGGCAACTAAACACCTTCAGCTGTAGAGTCCTCTATCAGAATATGGAACCAAAAATGCACAGAAGCTTTCACTACTCCTAACAAGCTGAGGGAGTGTTTGTCCTCAAAGAAGCAAGAGGAAAGCACCTGTCACTAACAGTTCTGCAAATTTCTGCCTCCCTCTTCCTCCTTAGTCTACGATTCAAGCCTCTCCTCTCACAGACTACATCCAACTACTCTCTGGAAAACCTTTCATGGTAATCTGGACCTACTGCTTACCTTCAAGTTCAAAATGTCATCCAAAGCTTTGAAGCACCCGTTGGGTCCATAGGTAGGGTCTGTCCCTCTCTGGCGTGGGTGCCACATTAACATGAGCTGCAGCCACTTCTCCAGCCTCTCAGACAAAACACTGAGCAATAAAAACCACGAGGAGATCAGAAGAGATAAAAGTGCATTTGAAGTAATTAAATGGTCTGTTCTGTGTGGGAGGACTAACAAAACTCCCCCTCACCTCTCCCTATCACAAATGCAGTGTTTAGAAGGCAGAAAACAAGACTGAAAAGCAACAATAGCACTCAATTTATTCACAGATTAACACAGCAAGGCACATAATATAATCTTGATCCTTTTGCAGAAGGATCAGTTTAATCTCAGCCCAGCAACTTCTAGAACTCACCTGTTCAGATTATTTGGGCAGGGCAGACTGCTGGAAAACTTGACTTCTCCAGACAAGTCCTCTGAAACAACAATATCCAGCTCACTCTTCTGGCGCACTTTTGTATGCCTAATGTAAGTAAGCACAGTGGTGAAATAACTGCCTGCCTTTCCCATCCTGTAAATTATTAGGCTCTTAAAACTACTCTTGATAGATATAATACAGATATATATATAGATATATATAGATATATATAGATATATATTTTATATTATATTAAATTATATTATATTACATTATATTACATTATATTATATTACATTACATTATATATAATATATATAATATATATTATATATTATATTATATTATATATAATTATATATATATAACATTATAATATATATTATATAATGTATTATATATATTATATATTATATTATATATTATATTATATATATTATGTTATATTAAATTATACTATATTACATTACATTATATGTATTATATATACGATATTATATATGATATATATTATATTACATATAAAATTATATATATAATATTATAATATGTATTATATATTATATTATATTATATTATATTATATTATATTATATTATATTATATTATATTATATTATATTATATTATATTATATTCCCTTGACAGATATAATACAGATGCCACTTTGGTTTCTGTTATCTGCCCTGCAGGAGTCAGCCCTTATCCCATCCAGGAATGCTGAACTTGCTCAGGTGGGTTAAACTCTTGTGAAGGAATCAGTTTCCATAAGGGCAAGGAACACAGGGGTGTTATCCACAGAACCAAGGGACCACAATTCCATTTCCTGTAAATATGAAAGTCACATCATGCCCGTTTTCACCCAGCCAGGGTTACTCACCACTGCACTGGCTGCCAGTTGGGCAGGAATGGTCGGAAGCCTGTGATGCACTCGAAGGCAAGCGTGCCAAAGCTCCAGTAATCCACTGTCACTGTGTACTTCTGCTGCTCCAGCAGCTCTGGAGCCTGACACAGGTTATACACACATGAGACAAAGCTCTGAGCTTCCTCTATCCCTTAACATCCCATTAACATTTGTACAAATGATTGAAGACATTACTGAATGTCTTTACATTAATCTTTACACTGCCTCTCACACGCTTAGAGTGTGCAGCATTCCTGGCACCCCTCCTTATTTCTAACAGAAGCAACAGAAAACCCAGTGTCAGCAAAAAAAGCAGTCACCTTTGCTAGTTTCAGCACCCCAAACACACCCCATACCACACAAGCACCTAATCCCAGCCCAAAGCCTGGTAACAGTTAATTCTACCCCACTAGAAACTCTTGTAGCTGAATTCCTTCCTTACCAGGTACTGCAGAGTCCCAACAAAGGATGTGCACAGGCTGCCCTGATCCAGCTCCTTGGCATAGCCGAGGTCAATGATTTTGTGTATTAACTGCAACACACAACAGAGAATAACAATGCTAGACCAAAGTCCTGTTAAAAGCACATCATACAGCAGAAAGAAAAGGTTCAGCTCTTCAAAGCTACACCAGAAAGGTGCCAGTGAAGAGACAGAAGTAGGAACAGGAGGCTACTGTGGATTCCTAAAACCACAATGAATTTGAAGGTGTCTTAGCACACTTAGCAGTTATGTGTCTAGCTCCTTCCAATCTTTGATCAGTACAGTCTGGCTCTTTCCTTAGCAGCTGAAAGTGAAAATTTCAGGTGTTAACAGATGTCTAACACAATGTCTCATCCCAGCTGCACACAGAATCCTATTCCTCTGACACAGGGACCTGAGACAGGTGTTATCCTGGGGCAGAGGGCCCAAGTAACTGCATGAAGCACGTGCATGTTCCTTGTCTGTGCAGGCAGACACAACTGCTTCCTGCTTACCCTTTGTTCCCCTTGCTGCAGCACAATGTTCTCTGGTTTCAGGTCTCTGTGGATGATCCTGTTCTCATGAAGGTATCTGAGAGCAGAAGCTGAGACACAGAAAAAGCCAATTTTAAGAGCATAAACAACAGTACCTAGCAGGAGCTGAGTAAGGATTCAGTTCTATCTACAATAAGCATGGCTTTCACATCAAACACTAAGTGTAAGGTGCAAAGTTAGCATCACAGAACTCTGGACACAACTGAGTTCTCTCTCTGGGTGTTCCCTCACATCCTTCCTTTAAACTGCAGTAACACTGGCTAGCTTCCATCAGGCAAGGACCTCCCCCAACTCCCAACACTTCTGATGTTCAAGATCATAAAAGATCAGTCTAAAATGGAGTCACTAAGGTCACTGCTGGATATTTGTAGGGTGGATTCAGGACTAAAAGGGGACAACTGAAGGTACTGCCACCACTTACCAATGTCAGATAACAAGATAAGAATAGCCTCTTCCCGTAAGCCACAGCAATTCTCCAGCTGGTTCAGGTACTGCAAGTAAGCAACACAGAATGCAGTCTTTCCCTCCTCTATGCTTGCATCAGGGATGCAAGAAATGTCAGCAATTAAATTCTCCAGAAGCACAAAATTCTATGGATTGTGACCTGTGGTAGCAGCAATCACAGCTTTGTAATTAAACCAGCCTTGGTTTGATTGCATGGGAGGATAAAGGAGCAAGTGAAAGAAGTCACTGCCATCCCATTCTCATCCTTCTGTCTGCTCCATCCCTCTTTGTCATTTCCCCTGTGGCTGCTAGTACCAACTCCAATCTCAGGCCTAAGGTCTGTGTTTTAGATATGGGCAGATTGTAGCAAAGGCCAGAAAAGCCTCAGGATTAGAACTATCATGTGTTATTTCTTCCTATGACAAACAGGAGTTAATAATTTTCAGGAAGGGCACAGCCTACAGCTGCACCTACCCTACAATGGTTTTGGCCATACTTACATATTGTTGCACATCCCTTAGCACCTGCCCTCATTCCTTATGTGCAAACTCCTCACAGTGTCACTTGCATCCAAAAAAATAAAAAGAGTTTCACAAGGCACTTAAGTCTTCAAAAGCAGAACATAATACCAAAGACCAAGCCACCAACACCTGTTGATGCCATGACTAGAATTAGGAAGCATCAGGAGGTGAAAGCAAATGTTTTAAGGGATAACTCCAGTGGAAAACCCAGGATAAGATTAGAAGTTGATCCATTCCTTGGTTACCACCCCAGGGACCTCACCTTGCGGAGGTCTCCACCCTGGCAGTACTCCATGGCCAACAGTGGCAAATCATTTGGTGCCAGCTTCTGCATCCCCTCAGGGACATCGCGGGCAGCCACCACGTTGGGATGGTTCAGTCTGCAGAACAAAAACTAAAAATTAGGCAAGCACACATGATCTTCTGCAACTGCTATGCAGGTTCACATGCTCCTGGTCATCACCTAAGGTCCTACATGGTCACAAATCCTTTTAGAAACTAAATTAGTGAATTCTAAAGGTTTGCATCTTCTATGGATCTAGACTCATTCCAACTCTTGGCATTTCACGCGCAAGCTACTGTGTTTCTTCAACATACATGCATTAGCAACAAGCCTTGCAAAGGAATGCAAGGCAGTCTGTTGCCCCGTCCAGACCCAAACTGCAATCAGACCACTACACCCGAAAATGAAATAAAATGAAAAAACACCCCAAGGGACTGCCCCAGCACAGACATTAATTCAGGCTAGGCAGCAGCGTTGTTGTAGCGCTGAAGGCAGGACAGAGGAGCCGAGGACGGCAGTGTGACACCCAAGAGCCTCCCGCAAGCAGCAAAATGTGAATTTCCTCACGCGTCAGTTTCCCCGCACTTGCGGAGCGGGCACCTCCCGGAAGGGAATCCCCGGCGGCCCAAAGCCTCTCCCAGCCTCTCCCTCAGCTCCAGGGCCGCCCCCGCCGCGGCACCGAGCGGGGACCCCTCCGCCCGGCCCGGCCCCCGAGCCCCGCCGCCCGCCTCACCTCTTCATGATCTGTATCTCCAGCGCCCAGCGGTCGCGGTTGCGCGGGCTCAGCTCCTGCCGGCACTGCTTGATGGCCACCTGCTCGCCGGTTTCCTGCGGACACAGCAAGAGTTGGGCTGCGCCCGGCTCCGGAGCCGGGGCGCCGCGGGCCGGGCCGCCGCTTACCTTGTTGTGCCAGCGGATGACATTGCCGAAGCCGCCGGTGCCGAGGCGCTCCCGCATCTCCCAGGGCCCGCAGGTCAGCGCCTGCAGCGCGGGCGGGCGGCTCATGGCGGGCCCGGCTCCGCTGTGCGCTCCGCGGGCCCGGCGCTTCCGGCTCCGGAGCGAGCGCCGCCCTCGAAGGGAACGCTCGGAGCCGCCCCGATCGCCGCCTCAAAGGGGACGCGCGGGGCCGGCGCTTGATCCGCTGGGAGCCGCCCCGGGGAATCACGATCGCCGCCCTCAAAGGGGACGAGCGGGGCCGGCGTTCGGCCCGCTCGGGGCCGCCCCGATCGCCGCCTTCAAAGGGGACGCCGGCGCTTGGGGCTGCCCTGGGGGAATCGCGATCGCCGCCCTCAAAGGGGACGCCCCGGGGCGGCCGGGGGAGTCGCGATCGCCGCCCTCAAAGGGGACGCTCGGGGCCGGCGCTTGATCCGCTCGGGGCCGCCCCGATCGCTGCCTTCAAAGGGGACGCCGGCACTCGGGGCCGGCCCGGGGGAGTCGCGATCGCCGCCCTCAGAGGGGACGAGCGGGGCCGGCACTTGATCCGCTCGGATCCGCCCCGATCACCGCGGCACCGCCTGGAGTCGGGGGCTCGGGATGAGAGGACAGCTCGTGGGCTGTGTAAGTAAAATTGCAGAGTTGGCAATTTTCTTCCCGCAGCATCTCTAAAGTTTGCCAATCTGGAACGCAGCGTTTGGTTTCCCAGCCCGAGGAAAAGCGCTGTTCTGGGCATTTCATCGGTTTGGGTGCTTCTTCCTCCTGGGCTGGCTGGCGTGAGGAGCTTTAATGCGGCTGCAAAGAATACAAGAATACGGGGTGGAAAGTGCGCTCCGAGATCTGCCACAACTCCGATTGCCTGCGCTGCACCTGCCAAAGCCACCGGCACAGAGGGTGACATGGACCTGCTGTGGATGTCACGATGTCACCGTTCCTCACTGCCATTGAACAGTCCTGCTGAAATTATCCCGAGGATCAACTTAGAGAAAAGCCAGTAGATGGTGCTTGAGAGAGCAGAGCCTTTCCTAAAATATGTTAAGCCCCACAAATGGCACCACACTCTGTAGACAATTATAGTGTGAAAAGGAAATAATTTCTGCAAGCTTCCCCCATGGCCATCAGTTTATTAGCATCTTTAATCTAGAAGTCAAATGGCTATTATCTTTAAAAATAAAAGAAATTAGCCCCTGCTCGCTCAGCGGTGTTCAATCTCAACAACTGGAAGTCCAGAAACAGTCAAATGCAGCTACACTTAAATCAGATTTATGGCAGTAATGTTATCACCAGCAGTGTGACTCTTTAAGAAATAAATTTTATAATTCTGACATAGATCTCCATGCAAAGAAGGGTTAAACACACAGAGTACCCTGCATTTAATCTTTACCATTATAAAAATATCCAGTGCTGCGCTTCCCAAATGAGGACTCCATGCAACTGCTTCTGAAAATGGAAGTTCCTCACACTGAATTCTGTCTGGAGCTTGATTGCTGGTGTCACATCCTCAGTTCCGAGCAGGTAGGATTCATTTATCACTGCAACAATTGCAGCACTGGCTGCTTTCACAACAGTGCCCCAAGATCAGCTCTAAAACTGATCATCACATTTCCCTGCCACACTCTGATAACTGAATTCCTCATGACCACATTCTGATGAATAAATCTTCGTTTTCTACGATGAGTAATATCAGTGAACATTTAACTCTGGCCCTGAACATGCTGTTCCTTATTTCTAAGAAGTTTTGCTCATTTAACTTGAAAGCTCCTGTGATTGTTTCTTCTGCCATGACTGTTCGGGGCATGCTTTGCTCCACAAGCAGGTCAGGGCCTCTATGCCAAATATCTTAATTGGGACTAAGTCTACATACTGCAGCCTTCTAATTATATTGAAATATATATATTTCTATATATATTATTATATTTATATATAATAGAAATGATAATTATAATTTATAATATATTAGATATAATAATTATAATATTTATATTATATATAATTTATATAATAATATATATAACACAAATGTATTATTTATATTTATATTATATATTATATATTATGTTTATATTAGTCAATATTATATATAATATTATATATAATATAAATATAAACTTTATATTATATATATAATTTATATAAATTATATATAATATATATAAATTATATGTATTATATATATTATATATTATATATAATATATATAATATATGATATGTATATAATTATAATATATAATTTATATATTATATAAATTCTAATATTTTAAATATATATATTATTATATAAATAATTATATAGAAATAATCCAGCTGTGCTTTCACTCACACTCCTAGAAGCATCATGGCACGGGACAGTTCATCCTAAGGGATGAGTGTATTGAACAATAAGGTGTTCAATGGGGGAAAAAAATTGCTTTGAAACCTGAATCTGCTCTCTGACTGGAAAAAAAAAAAGAAGAAAACAAGCAAAATGTAAAATGCAGCAGCATGGCAGCGAGCAGCTTTCCAGGCTCCCTCCTCGATGATCCATCCCCTGCCTGGACCATCCCCTGGATGCTCGGGAAGGGGTGGGATGCTTTCAGCACGCTCCACCCCTTCCAGCGGAGCTGCGAGAGAAATCAGAGCAGAGACACACAGGAAACACAAAGGCAGGCTGGAAAGAAAATCTGGAAAATTTCTGGAAAGAAAATCAAGAGAATACAGAAGAGAAAAAGCAAAAAAAAAAAAAGGTAGGCACTACTCTGCACCTGTTTCATAAAGGGCATTTCCTGTTTTCCACATCAATTAAATACTATTAATATTTAATAAATCCCAAATTAATAAGTGAAGCACCATGATATTTAACTAACTGAGCTGTTGCCTTCCTGCTTTTGAAGAGATTCACAGTGCAGATTAAGCTGCTGACTTTCAGTTGTTTCAAGAAAGCTGCAGCGTTCCAGGCAAAGGGCTGACAGCCTCAGGCTCTGAGCAGTTCAGCAAGGAGGAGTCTCTGCACAAAGGACATTGGCAGAAGAATTTAGGAGTTACGGACAATTTAATAACTTGATGATAAGGAAAGGGGACACAGAGAACTAGCTGCAAAAGGAGAATTTATCTAATATTTATCTCATTTCCCAGGAGGAGATGAGACTGTGCCTTTCACCCCAGGGTACAAAGCATGATAGTGGAGGGACACAGAGGAGGAGGGGGGAGTCATCTTTGATTCTCCTTAAATGTGGCCAAAAACCACAGGAAATACTGGGAATGATTCCAGAAACAAAGACTTTAAAATATTCATTTCCTCCAATGCCTTCAAAGACTACAGCATCTTACTTTTGTTTTCTTTTGGATTTTTAGCTCTTTTCCCCAAAAACAAAGTCTGTTTTAGAGACTACGGCATTTTTTCAGTATAAACACTTGCTGTGTACAGCTAGAACCTGCTTGCACAGATGGATGTATGAGATAGACTTGATTAATCCATGCAGGTGCTTTTTAAATAAGAGACTCCTCATGTCAGTCTTTCAGGCAAGGAAAATATAAAAAGGACATTTTTAAGTTTAAAAGATGTTTCTTGCTACCCCCTGTAAATGATCTGCAGTTTTTCCTGCTGGTTTCAGGTAGCTGGGACTTCTTCCAAGATATCAGTTAGGCTGGCTGTCCTCCCACCAAAAAAAAAAAAAGAAACAAAAAAAAACCCCAAAAAAACCCCAAAAATAAAAAAAAAAACCTGGTGTTGCCTTGTTTTTGGGCATTTTAGCAGGCAGCTCAGAAATAAGGTTTCAACAGGCAGGAATTCTAACAATGCAGCTCAACTGTGATCTAAGTAGTTTCACTGAACAAATCTTTCCTTGAAAGCTTCTTAGCTACCAGAATCTTGCTTCTTACAGTTGTAAGAACTTCAAGCCTCCTCCACAGGTACAAACAAAGATCACCAGTGATACCAACAAACATTGGCACTGCGGGATGCAGAACACAAGCCTGGGAGCTGTAAAAATGAGCCACAGCTGCAGGAGTGAGGAGAATGCAGGGTTAGGGCAGAAACCAAGGGATTGGAACAGTTCAGATCATTCACTTTGGCTTTGGGAATGCTGCTGATTTAGTTCAGATTCAGTTGAAATTATTTTTGGAAATCAATTAATTGAAAATCACTTGTATCACTTTTAAAAAAGGTTTGCTATTCAATATAAAATGTTTCCTAAAAGGTGAAAAATAGGTTGAAAGTATATAAAAAGTGTATTGTGAAATCTATGGACCGATACAAATCACTGACAGATGCTCCAAATGACAAGGATTTTATCATCAAGATGTGACCCAAAAATAAAGTATGCAGTAGTAGGTTTCTCAGAAGATGTTCTGTGAATCTTTTCAGTCTGACTTGCAACTTAAATCCCCTCTTTTTGCAGCCTGATGATGAGAAATCACATCCCGTTGTACTCCTGGTTCTGCTTCAGAAACTGGACTATTTGTGCCTTTTGCTTTGAGCAGATTTTAAAACAGACAAACAACAAAAAGAAATAAACAACAAAACTACTAAGAAACCACAGAGTCTTTCTCCATATTAGCCTTGAATCCCAATTTGTGACTCATCTATCATACTTCAATTTCACCAGCTGTTATCCAGCTGCCTTCTCTGGTTTTATATAAACAGAGTCTGAGCTCATGATTCTGGAAGTAGTAATTTTCTCAAATAATTGGGTCAGCTTTCTGCATATAACAAATAAAAAAAAGGTGATAGTGTGGGCAACAGTGCTGGAATATTATTTCAAATATTTGGAACTAGGGCAATCCTAGAGACTGGAAATTAAATTGTAGCTTCTTGCCTGTATCTTGTGCCTGCTGCTCTATCACACTCCCAGCTCTTGGTTTGTAGAGGAGGTATTAAATTTTAAAAGGAAGAGAGAAAACACACACTGTAAAACTCCTTTGTTCAACATCTTATTTTTTGTCTCTACAGATAATTTGAGATTTGGAGCTGATGTGGAAAACACTCAGAATGGAAGGGAAACTCCCATGTCTCCTTCTGCTGGTGGGAGCAGTCATGACTGCCCAGTGCCAGGTAAGAAGCATCAAATCATTCTCTTGCCATCTTCCTGTATTTTAGCAGGAAAATAAAATACATTCCTTAGCATTGACTCCAGCTGTCTGCATCAGGCAGGAGAATCTGCTTAGCTCACTAGAAATCAGAGGAATAAATGTTACATCTGGGTGACAAGTAATCCATGGTAATCTGTGGCAAATAAATGATTTACAATTCTTAGGAACCCATCCTGAGGTACTAGAGGCACTTTTTGCTGGATTTCTGACAAGAGGGCAGACAGTCCCCCAGAGCTTCCCTGATTCACATGCCCTCAAGAAAAGGACTGGCTTTTTGGAGGGACTTGTTCTCTCATATTTTTAAGAGAGCAGTTACTCACAGAATTCACCTCCTCTGCTTGCAGGGCTTACGCACGCGTTTCAAACGAGGAGCCAGATCCAGAGGTAAGCCAGGCTAACTAAAAAGGAGCCAGACCTAGAGGTAAGCCAGGCTTACTAAAACCATGTTAGCTGGAGCACTATGAACACGGGAGGGGAAAGCAAAGGATGCTGAAAGAACAGAGCCTGAAAGCTTTTTGTCATGGTTATGTGGATGAGAGATTCAAAAAGCAAAATGCCAGACCATTCATGTCATCCACAACAAAGTTTTGCCTTCCTTCTGCTCTTCCTGAAATAAAAAGAGGCCAGCCAAGAGCGGAATAGCACATCTGGCACACATCAGAGAGAGAGATGGGACAGCTGTGGTGTGAGAAGGAAAAAGGGCAACCCACCAGACAGATGCATCACAGATTCTTTTCCCCTGGAAACAGAGGGGAATCCTTTTGCTCAGCCAGGTCTTTTCCCTGAATCTCTAAAAGAGGATTTCCTTTCTCTGATTACAGCCATTTGCACAGATAATTCATCTGCAGAAATTTACCAACACGGGGGGATCTGGCTGAGGCTTTCAGGGAGCAGAATAGAATACTGTAGGTGCGACAGTGGTCGGAGTTGGTGCCACACTGTGCCTGTCACAGGTATGTATGACAAAGGAAAAGGAAATGGTGAGAGGTTGTCCATCTAATCATCCTAAAAATGAACAGTCAGGGGCACAGTTACTGCACAGAAAATTTGTCTGGGTATAGAAGAGGATAGAAATGAAAACAAAAACAAAGAAAGGCTGTAAGAACATAAACAAAAATATTAAAACATGGCAATAACAGGTGGGTAGGGAAAAATAGAACAGGCTAAAGGAGACTGACAGGAAATTGAAAGGTGTGTATACATTGCCAGCTTCTTGCTTCTGTGAAATCTAACAGTATTTCCTTGCTTTTGCTTATTCCACAGTCTGCACTAGAAATAAATGCTACAATGGGGGCCAGTGTTCACAGGCATATTATTCCCCACAGCTCTTCATCTGCCAGTGCCACCCAGGTTTCTCAGGGAAGCAGTGTGAAATAGGTGAGTGTACCACATCAGCTGCTGGGGGAGCAATGCTGTTGATGTTAGCTGTGCAGTGCACAAGGATGAGGTACCCAGAAGCTCCTGCTGTAGGCTAACTCTAATAAGTTGTATTTTTTTATTCTAAAGCTAATATTACAAAGAACTTTTAAGGACACCTGAGGTGTTTTAGATGTCTCTTAATAAAACTGTGAATTTTGAAACTGAAGACCTTCACGTCCACTCACAGTCTGCCTGACAGAGAATTTTCACTGACTTGCTAGACAAGATGTTTGAGAGCCAAGTTTAAACAGAACAAAGGAAGCTGTCTGGGAAAGAATTTAGATGCTGTCCTTACATTTTGCTCCCTTTTGTTCAGATATTGGAGTTAAATGCTACAAAGACACTGGAGTAACATACAGGGGTACCTGGAGCACGACAGAGAGTGGAGCTGAGTGTTTAAATTGGAATAGTGATGGCCTGGTGAACAGGAGGTACAGTGGCCACAGAGAGGATGCTGCTGAGCTGGGACTGGGCAATCACAACTATTGCAGGTGAGAGGCTGATGGAAGCTCAGAGCCACAGGAATCAGCCTTCAGAGAGCCTGGAGCTAAAGAATGGCTGATTGCTGCAGTCAGATTCCAAGCAGGGAACACTCTGCACAGGTGCAGACACTGTGCAGGCCCTGAGCAGTAATTGCAACATCTGCAGACATATCTGAACTTCAGATCTTCCTAGACTGGATGTTTATGGCAAACTACAAAATGCAAGTGTCTGTCACCCCACAGTCTTTCCTTTGCCCCTTCCCAGCCCTCCCTAAACTCCATTTGTAATTCAGCTTCCTACTGCTTCAGATCTGTAAAAACAGTGTTTCCTGTACATGACCTAAACTGCACAGACATGCTGTCCACTCCTGCTACTTGCCATCTCATCTTCACCTCAACTCCACAGTTTTATAATTAAAACTTCTGATGGTTCAGTCCACATCTTCACTGCAGAGCAGGACTAAGTTAGCAAAGTAGATGGACAATATTGGCAATAGCTTTATAATGATGCATAATACTGGGACTCTTTCAGAAACCCAGATGAGGATTCCAGACCTTGGTGCTACATCTACAAAGGGGGAAGGTACACCTGGGAACACTGCAGTGTGCCCTCCTGTTCAAAAGGTACACGGACAGGGAATGGGCTTTGGAATTTCCATTATTCACTGCATATTGAAAGGGTTCTCTGTGAACTTGGGCAATTTCTGTAGCCTAAAAAGTTGAGACTCTCATGTTATATCATATTTAGGCTTTTAGTATTTATGACACTGAGAGAGTGAGATACATAGAGGTAATATATAAATACTTGGATAGAAATCACACCTAGGAACAACTGACAGGTTCACATCAATCTGGTAATGTGCACTTATTTTATTGAAGTTAGGAACACCAACTGCAGCTCTGGAAGAGGCACAGATTACCGTGGCAGCCACAGTGTTACCAGCTCTGGAGCCACCTGCTTGAAGTGGAATTCTCTAATCCTCATCAACAAGGTGTACACTGCTTGGAGAAGAGATGCTTACCAGCTGGGCCTTGGCAGTCACAATTTCTGCAGGTATGTAGTTGGTTATAGAATTAAAAATAACCCCACCAAACTGCCTTGCAGTACTCTTAAGGCAAGGCTCTAGTCTTTAGGCACACAAAATACATTAGTGGTGACAATGAAACTCACTCCCAATTGTAATTTTATTCCACCTGACCTATTTGTGCTTCTCTAAGGTCAGACTCTGCAAGTGTAAATTTAATGTGTCCTTAGGACCCTGTGTATCTCTAGAAAGAATAAACTTAGGTCACATTCTGACACCTTTAGGTCTCTGCAAACTCTCTGCAGATCTGATAATAAAAATGGTTCTTCTCTCTTATGCTGCAGGAATCCTGATAATGACAGCAAGCCCTGGTGCCATGTCCTGAAAGGGAATCAGCTCACCTGGGAGTACTGCAATGTGCCTAACTGCTGTAAGGATACCAGCACTCCTCTTTCTTCTCTTTCTTTGAAGCTTTACTGCCCTGCATGTCATTTGTATTAAAATAAGATCTAGAGGAAAAAAAAAAAAAAAAAGCTGTATTACAGTCCAGCATCTTCCAGTGAACAAAGAGCTGGAGTTAAACAAACAAACAAGAAAAGCTTTTTTGGAGCAGAAAGAGATTCTGTGGCTCCACTCTCACAGAAATGCCTTTTGGCCTGCCAGAAGGGAAGATTGCAGAAATGGAGAACAGGAAAGGCAGGGTTTCCTTACTGTATTTTTCAAATCAGAATACAAGTTTCCTAGGAAACAGGGCTGACTCAAATACTAAATAGCTCATGGCAGGCTGCCTCAGCATGGACTAGGAGGCTCTTAACCCTAACTCAAAGCAAGAGTGCCTGAACAAAAAAAAATCTAATTTTGGATATTTTGGGCTTGTCTTCCACAGCCACCTGTGGCTTGCGGCAGCGCAGAGCGCGGCAGTTCAGGATCAAAGGAGGTTCCAGCACTGACATTGCAGCTCACCCATGGCAAGCTGCCATCTTTGTCAAGTACCACCGGGTGGCTGGAGAGCACTTCCTCTGTGGGGGGATTCTGATCAGCTCCTGCTGGGTTTTGTCAGCTGCTCACTGTTTTGAGGAAGGGTAAGTTTGAGGATTCAGTACTATGGGGGGGGAAAATCTGGAAAATAGAAGCATCCAGAAGGGTGTAAGACTTGGGAAAAAAACCCTCTTTATCCCATTAAGTCTGCTCTAAAGATTATAGTTAATTCTAGAGAGACATTTAATTGGGCAAACTAGCAGGATGGCATTAAGGTAGCACAGGAGAGTATCAGATACCTTAAGAACAAAGTTGTCAATACAAATGCAGAATCATCTGAAACTTGAGAACAGCAAGAGGCTGGCAGAGGAGCTTGGCCCTGATGGCTGTAAGCACACAGAACAAAAATGAAGGTAAATAGGTCACTTGGAAGTCAAACTGCATGGGTAACAAAGTAGTAATAGAGCTAAAATAAAAATAAATTTTAAAAAATTAAAAGGAAAAAAAGCAGACTTTCCAATAGGGAAGGGTCCACTGTAATAAACACAGGATAGAGACTCTCTTTGCTTCAGTTTTAGGACAAATCAGCTGAAGATTGTGCTGGGCAGGACCTCCCGAGCAACTCCTGAGGAAAATGAACAAAAGTTCCAAGTGAAGAAATACATTGTGCATCAGAGATTTGACCCAGAAACTTTCAACAATGACATTGGTAAGAACTTCTCTGACTTTGGGACTGGAAGGTCACCTCAAGTTTGTGCTTAATGAAGTGGGGATGTTTTTTTCCTTGTTCAGCTCTGTTGCAGTTGAGCTCAGATGCAGAAGAGTGTGCTGTGGAAACAGGCACTGTGGGCACAGCCTGCCTGCCCACCCCAGAGCTGCAGCTGCCTGACTGGACTGAGTGTGAGATCTCTGGCTATGGCAAAAGTGAAGAATGTGAGTAGAACATACATGTGTGCATGTCCAGAGCTTCAGTCCTGTGCCCTCAGAGAATTCAAGCCTTTAGCACCACTGATTGTGTTATGTAACATATTGGCTTATATGAGCACTAAAAAATGTGTAATGTAATATATTGGCTTATATGAGCACTACAAAATGTGTAATGTAACATATTGGCTTATATGAGCACTACAAAATGTGTAATGTAATATATTGGCTTATATGAGCACTACAAAATGTGTAATGTAATATACTGGCTTATATGAGCACTACAAAATATATGTAGGAGTTACTCAAAATCAAGTTTTGCTGTAAGTTATTCATCTCAGTTCTGTCAGTTGTAGTGTCTTCCTTGATACTCTCTGGAGTACAAAACTGAAAAAAAAAGGTACAATAAATAAGGTAAGAGAAACCTAAGACTGGCCATCAGGACCACCACATCTGCTGTACTCAGTACATTTAGATACTGTAATTTGGACAGAAATCCATTTCTATCAAGCTTTATATACCATATAATTGCAGATTGATGCCTTATTCTAAGAGATATTGGCTATGCAGAGATTAGCAAAAAAATAACAATCCCAGATATACATTAAAAGGCTGGTAAATTGTTTTGAAAGTGAGCTATAACAAACAGAAATAAAAGCTGTCTGAAAGTGTACACAGGCAGACCTGTATTTAAAGCAAACAAAAAAACCCAAACCCAGTCCTTATTTTACTTTCTTCCTTTTCAATCTTTAAGTTCTCTAACTTGTAAACTTAGTAAGACAAAAACTGTGAAGCTTCTATCATACAAAACCTAATCAGAGCTTGGATCCAAAGGGGTTTTGGAATAGACCTAAAAACATAGCATTTAAGTGGGGCATAAAGTATTTTTAAAGTGCTTTTAAAGCTTGTCCTCAGCATTTTTTACAGGGAGTACAGAAAAAACTCTGGGAGGAAAAAGATGCTGCAACTGTAATTCAAAACTTGACTGAATAACAACAATCCTGCCAACTTTCAGTTTTGTGCAATTGTAGCTCTACAGGAGAAGAAAACCAATATCCAAAACTGACCACCCAAATCTCTTCCATTCCAACACAAGTGTACCAGTTACTCAGTATTATCTATGACAAAGCATTTAACTTTTGTTAGTGCAAGTCCAATGTTAAAAAGTTAGGATTCTGTTTCATACAGTTATTTTCATAGATATTTCCCATGACTTCACTGATTGATGTAACTATGCAAAGATAATTTATCCACCCAAGAAACCCAGCAGTCTTTTAATTTGGAGCCTGCAGAAACCTCTCCAGCTTGCTGAAGAAACAGTATTGTTTCTCAGCTAGGTTTAAACTGTTCTGATTATCAAAGTGGAACACCCAAGATATAAAAAGACCCTTTGGAAGGATATTTTACTTTAGCCACAGAGCTGCTTCTGTTCACTCTGCCCTAAACTATGACATGGAATTGCAACTTTTAAAAAACATCCATGTGCATATAAACAGACATAGATACATATTTATTTTGTCATTTTTCTTGCAGTTTCTCCATTCTACTCAGAGCACCTGAAGGAAGGCCATGTCAGGTTGTTCCCAGCCAGTCGCTGCACAGCACGGCACCTGGACAACAGGACAGTGACAGAAAACATGATATGTGCAGGAGACACCAGGAACCTTGATGATGCCTGCAAGGTAAACCCAATTCTGTTCTTTTTTCTTTTCTTTTCTCTGTACTTTGAGCTAACCAAACAAAAAGCTTCAGAAAACAGTTTAAAGAAGTTGTGCATCGCCTACATGGCAGTTCTGGTTGATTTTTGATGAACAGAACTGGTGGGTTCTCTTTCATTTCTCTTCCTCTCATGGAGGAGAAGGCAGGGAACACTTAAGCAATCAAACCAGAGCAACACAAACTGAAAATCCCAAATACAGGAAATACCACAAAACTGAACAGGAAAACCCACCCCGGCATTTCCTACTATTTTCTGTTATGTGAACATGCAAAACACTCAGCAGGAGGTTCTGTACAAGGAAGGGGGTGCCCCTCTACTGAAAAGTAGAGAAAATAAAGGCTGGAAGATGCTAAAAAGCAATGACATGGTGAAAAAGGAAGGTGTGCATTCAATCCACATCCTTTCTGTTTAAACAAATATTTAATAATTTTGCTTTACTGTTACACATAGCAGTATAAAACCCCTTTGATCTTTATAGCTTGAATAACAGCCTTCCTCTCCTTTTTGTTTTCAACATTTTATCTGCATTTCATAAATGAGCTCCATACAAAGTTAAGACGTTTCAGTGTTACATTTTTCTGTGTCTCTCCCCATAAGAGGAGCACTGAGGGAGTCTGGAACATAAAAGTGGCTTAGGTAAAAGTACTGGTACTAAGTGTGGTGGTCTTTGAGGGGGTCCCAGGATGAGGGAAGAGATGAGAATCTTGACTCCATGTTTCAGAAGGCTGATTTATTATTTTATGATATCTATTATATTAAAAGAAAATTATATACTAAAATTATACTAAAAGAATAGAAGATTTCATCAGAAGGCTTGAAAGGAATAGAATGATAATAAAATCTTGTGACTGACCAGAGTGTCTGAGCCAGCTGGCTGTGATTGGCCATTAATTAAAAACAACCACATGAGACCAATCAAAGCTGCACCTGTTGCATTCCACAGCAGCAGATAATCATTGTTTACATTTTGTTTCTGAGGAGAAAAGATCCTAGCAAAAGGATTCTTCATAAAATTTATCCGTGACAACGAAGAGCTCTTGATTTGTGAGCGCACTACACAGGGTGTTTCTGTAAACACCAGTGCACCCCTAAATCCAGTGGGGGTGGGAAAAGCAATGCAAAAATAAACAAAGATTGTTACTGACCTGCTCCTTCTCTGCAGGGAGACTCTGGAGGGCCCCTGGTGTGTCTGCAGGATGAGCGGATGTACCTGATTGGAATCATCAGCTGGGGAATCGGCTGTGGCCGCAAAGACATTCCTGGTGTTTACACAAAAGTGATTCGTTATCTTGGCTGGATTCAGGACACCATGAAACTCTGAGAAAGGAAAATGAACCCTTTCCAATCCTGTGACCATGCCCTCAAAACTTCCTACTTTAAGTGTGCTGACAGGGCTTCCTGTTTGTCCAATACTTACAACTCCTAGTAGACTAGGAAGACAAACTGCAGTGTGTAGGAAGGGCATGTTCTCATAATAATCTCCCCATTACAGGTTATTAGAAGCTAATCATCCTTTTCCCCACCATCACCAAACTTTCACTGTGCATCAAATCACAGAAGTACAATAAAAAATTAATTCTGGCCCGTGCCCTCAAAACTTCCTTCTGGGTGCTTTAAGTGTGCTGACAGGGCTTCCTGTTTGTCCAATACTTACAACTCCTAGTACAATAGGAAGACAACCTGCAGTGTGTAATACTCTGCCTATTACAGGTTATTAGAAGCTAATCATCCTTTTCCCCACCATCACCAAACTTTCACCGTGCATCAAATCACAGAAGTACAATAAAAAATTAATTCTGGCCCTGAGTGAATAAACCAAGAGAGATCATGCATCTCTTCAGCAATATATTGTTTTAGGAATGGGTGTGAACTGAAGGGGACATTTAATTTCCTGAAAATTTCAACTCCCTCCTTACTTGGCTGTACAATTTGGAAGACATTGAGCTCTGTCCTTATACCATTAGACTTTGCCAATTTAAGCTGGTTTCAATAGAAGCTGGTTCCCAATAGAAAGAACAAAAGCTGTAGCCACAGGCTGTTTATTTCCAGATTAAAACACTACTTACTTCTTCAGTTTGGAACCAATTAATTGAGTTTGAGCTTAAACTCTCTGAATAAATTCAGGATGGGTTAATTATTAGGATATTTTATTCTTTCACTTGGTTTTGTTCCTGGTAATGGAATAGGTAAAAATTTTAATACAGGCTTGATCTGCCACAGAATCAGTGTATATTTTTTGACTATTAAATTTCTATGCATTATCTTGTGATATGAAGCAAAAGCTCTCTCTTCTGTGCAGGTCAAAACAAAGGACAAGTGTATTGGAAGCTGTTTTAAGTTCCTGCTGGATTTACATCCACAAGGCCAAATCAGGTATCACAAGGCTGCTTTGTCCTTTAACAGAGAACAGGACAGGTACAACAGAGTCACCCTGAACCAGAATCAGTCATCAGCATTATTGCCTTGCACTGCAGCTGCCTCATGATGCTGAGTGCCATCAATGCACATCCTAAGAGTGAAGCCTCTCTGAGAGCTTTTGTCTCATTGTTTTGTAAGGAAAAAAAAGGTGTAACTACCATTTTACAAAAGGAAAACATTGTATTGAGGGTACAAAATGAATTTAATCATCAATCAGTAGCTCAGAAATCCCTGAGCTGGTTTCCATCTTTGCATCAGCTTTCCCACTTCTTACAGGGTTTTTCTCCCTACTTGTCCTCTTCCAGCACACAGCAGCACCATCACGAGACAGGATCCAAGAATAACCATTGCCATCTGCCTGCTGCTTCCATCTGACTGTGCAGCTGACATTGTCATACCCAAGTTGTTTCAGAACCTTAATTGACATCAGCATCTTTTGTAAATGAGCTGCACCTCATGCTTCCCCCCCAGAGCTCCTCCATATGTCCAATTTATGTCACTGAATTTCTCCATTTCCCCTTCCTGCCCTGTTTCATCTCCCACAGGAACTTGCAGCCATCTCAGGCTGGTGTGTCATAAGAACCTGATGCCCTAATGTATATAAAAACCTTTCAATATCTCAAGCAGTAAATAAAAGATCCTTTAAAAATCAAAGCTACAAATCCAAAGGACAGTATCAAGGAGCAGGAAGGTGATGAGGTATTTAATTGTCTACATAATCAAAGCACTGCCCTTAGCATGCTGCCCAACACCATAAGCAAAAATGGTTCAGCTGCATTCCTAAAGACATTTTCACTTGAGGTTCTAGGAAATGCTCAGTACTCCTTTTGGGAAACACAAAGAAAAATCACCAATAAATAAATTGGTTTTAGATTTTCAGACAGTGACTTAGTGCCAGGTTTACAATGCCAACTGCACAGACATTTACCTCCCTGAGGCACCCACTATACACAATCAAATTGCCATAATTTACATTCCTCCTCAAATACCAACTTTCTATCTCATAAAATGATATAAACCACTCTGAAATGACACAGATGACATGTAAAAATTCATTTTATTGTTGTCATTGTTGAAGGTTTGGTTTGCAATGAACATGGTCAGCAGTACCACCACCTCAGCAGAATGCACCTGCTATGGGATCCTGCAGCTGCACAGGAACCAGCAATCCCACAAGCAGGATAACATTCATGAAGTGTCACCACATGCAAGGTGGAATGAATGCTCTCCCTCATTCAGGGCCACCCTGTTCTGCTCACAAACATGAACTGGACTCCACAGCCACACGTGTGCAGCAGCTTAGTGCAAGTTCTGCTACCAAGAGAAAATACATTGGCATGTGGTGGCCACAGGGCTGTTACAGACAATAAAACAGTGCAGGTGCCTCTCGTTTCCTATTTCTGAGTACACAGGGATGGACCACAGGCTGGGATGGGCAGAGACAGCAATAGCTCCTGAGGAAGAGATGATCCCAGTGAGAAATCTGGGTTGGAATCCATCTGCACAGCACCTGACTGGTGCAGAAACTGAAATGAGGTAGGACAGGAGGAACACTACAAAGGTACCAAAGCAAGACTCAGTGAGCAGGAAAACAGCACTATCACCATCACCTGCAATAGGAAAGGAGAGGCAAAAAGAGCTTCCAACAAGTTACTGGGACAGGGGTTATCTCCATGTAGCCACAGCTTCAAATTCCATCAGTGCTGTCTCCACAGAAGTTCCCCTGTCTGTCTCTTCTGATTCCCCAAATGAGCAAGGAGAATTCCCACCTTCAAACACTGGTGCAATAACAGGGAAAGCAGAATTACATGGAGATACCGCTGCCCATCAGTTACAATATTTCAAGTCTGTATTCAGAGACTCAAGATCCTTGATGACCAGGATGCCATATGAAATACCTAGAGAAAGAATGCAATTCTTCCTTTCTTCTCTTTGTGGCACCATTCCCAATCTCAGGCTTCTCAACTTCCCATCCTGGGCAGAACAATCTTCCAGTTTCTTCCAGTCCTTTTGGGGCAGAACAGCTAAATGTTCTCCCTGCTGGCAGGAGCTACACAGCTCTACCCCAACACCCAGTGACACAGGAATGCAGATGCTGGATCATCACTTTGAATTTTGTGGAAATTCAACTTTGTAGCACGCACAACGGGATAAAAGCCAAACAAAATACAAGAGGAGCTACAAAAGGCCATAAATCCCTAGAATTTCCTCTAAGACAGCAAAATGAAGGTGATACAAGCTTACATAGCTGACTTGCTAATCCTAAGGGACCTGAGCAACTCTCCCATCTAATATTGTTCCAAAAAACTTCAGACTCAGGTAGGGATGAGGTGGTTTCAGGTCAACCTTACTTCTCCCTGCTTTCCAGCACTCTGAGCACTTTCCTGCTTATGTTACTGCAGACAAGGGAGCAACCCTAAAGAGATGGGTGGGATAAGGGGCTGCATCCAACAGCCAGGGACAGGGGGAGGAGGAAAAGTGCTCTCCTTGCTCTCAGGAGGAGAAGGGAAGAAGGAAAAGTGCTCTCCTTGCTCTCAGGAGAAGGGAAGTAGGAAAAGTGCTCTTTCTTGCTCTCAGGAGGAGAAGGGAAGCAGGAAAAGTGCTCTCCTTGCTATCAGGAGGAGAAGGGAAGCAGGAAAAGTGCTCTTCCTTGCTCTCAGGAGGAGAAGGGAAGCAGGAAAAGTGCTCTTCCTTGCTCTCAGGAGGACAGGGGGAGTAGGAAAAGTGCTCTCCTTGCTATCAGGAGAAGGGAAGCAGGAAAAGTGCTCTCCTTGCTCTCAGGAGAAGGGAAGACGGAAAAGTGCTCTCCTTGCTCTCAGGACAGGGGGAGTAGGAAAAGTGCTCTCCTTGCTATCAGGAGGACAGGGGGAGTAGGAAAAGTGCTCTCCTTGCTCTCAGGAGCCTCTAGGTTCGAACTTGGAACTTGCCAGCCTTGGTCATGTATTTTATCCCCTTGAAGGGCTTGTACTTCTCCCCATACATGTCCAGGCGATTCACCTTCAGTCCTAGAGGCAAACAAACACAGCATCAGACAGACTGACAGCCACAAACAAAGCTGACAGGCCTTGGGGATAAAGGGACAAAGATCATACTGGTGGTGCAGAAAGCACAGGGAAAGTTTTAGCAAGCTGTGACAGAATGGAGAAAAGCTGACAACTGCTAATTGTTAGAATAATTCTTCACAAACACATCCATACCCTTAATTTTCTTAGAGGTCTGTAAGCACAAAATGCAAGGAAATTTACCAACACATCCATATCCTTAATTTTTTAGAGGTGTGTAAGGAAATGCAGCTAAGTTGTTTCACAGACCACCAGAAAGAACAAATCCATATATTTGTAGTCAAAGCAACTTTTTTCCTTGAAGAACATATTTCAGGTAGAATGTCCTTCAGAAGGTTTGAAAAATTACTTCAGCTACGTGCAGAATGAGCACAGCAGAGAACATTGCACTTCTTTACCTCAGTCACTTACCAGATATAGCCAGCTGCTGAATTTTAAACTGCAGGTTAATGGTGGGGTTTTCATCTGGCTTTGATGTCCCAGCTTGCAGGCTCACACTCCCCTTCAGACTTGGCAGCTTCTGGGGGTTGATTTTCCCAACATCCCATGACAGTAACTTGAAGGAGCAGAAAATGCAGCAGTGAAACTCAAATGCTGCACCTTGTAAAGAAGAATCCCCTTTAAATAACAGCTTTTAATGTTTCTCTATGAAAAATGTCTTTTTTCTTAGCATCTTGCCTTTCATATTGGCCAGACACAGGATTAAGGAGGGGATACCTCACTCCAAACTTTTTTTCTCCTTCTCTTTCCATGAGGCTCCCCAAAAGCCTACTATAAATGCTATTTCCACTAATTGTAGAGGGTAAACCCATCAGATTAATGTTTGCAAGAAGGAAAAAAAAGTTCAAAGAACAAAACCAGAACACCCCAAACCAAACCCAAACCATTGATCAACCCTCAGTGTTTGCAAAATACCAACATGCAGCACTGGGATGACAACAAGATAAGTTTGTAAGGCATCCACCAGATTGATTTCCCATTATACAAGACCAGGGCTTGGATTTTCTTCACACACCAAGCAGCCAGAACTAAAATCCACTGAGACACCAAGGTATTTGTTCTGGGGATTAAGAAAACCCAGAACAGAAAAAGTTCTCACCCCAACATACTGCCTCCAGCAAAGCAGTGTTTGTGGAAGTGTTCATGTAAGCATCAACAGGTTGACTGCATTTTCTGATGGATAAGAAAGAATTTTTTAAAAATTAATATTTAATTTCTCTCTTTCCTCTTACCTTTGTAACTGGATCAAAGGCATGTGTTCCCTGGGAGGGTGTGAGGGTCATATTTAAGACACTTTTTGGCATCTGGCTGGTGACCATCACCCCCTCTACAGTCTTGCCCATGGTCTGCTTTGGCCCCACTGTGATCTCAAAGCGTCCCAGGGAGCTGCTGTCCCGAAAACTGATGTTGTGCTTGACATAGACAGGAATTGCCACAAGGCTAGAATAAAGAAACAAACAGAAAGTCCTTGTCAATCTCTTGGCTTCAGATTTGCTTAAAAGAGAAGGAAATCCTGCACTCGTTTGTTTGGGCTAGGAGCAAAGTCAGGATTCCATTCTCATGTCTTAATTGCACTTTTTGTAATCAAGCTTGCTGTGTCCTCTTTGATCAGAAAAGGGAACTACAGCCAATAAAACAGGAAGCTTGACCAAAAAGAAATGGTTTTGCATGTCACAGCCAGGTTGACAAGCAGTTCCTGGCAGTGCAACACCACCTGAACTTCATGTTTGTGCTTTTGGTTGCATTTGCCACTCTTTTTCACCGACTAGAGATAAATCTCCCAGAAGTTTAGCAAAATTCTTTAGCAACTGTAACTCCAAACTTGGCAAGCTGCTTCTAGAAAAGAGTGTAAACCTTGACAAAAACTTGTGGTTCCATTATAAAAGATGTCACAAACCTAACAGGTGCACCAAACTATCTTGTTTTATTCTAATAAGTTTTTTTAAACATATGAAATCAACAGCTTGATTACACTGTCTAATTATTTTACTTTCTAGTTTGTTTATCTGCTAGCAGTCTTTGAAAAATGCTGGCTGGCCAGAAAGAAATTACAGAATCACCAGGATAAAAGTGTAATTTTAGAAAAACAAAAATGCAAGTCACCATGCACCTCTACTTCGTTTGGCTCAATGTGCCACCTCAGCTTTAAAAGTTCCTTTTTTTTATCCTCCCCCTAGGCAGAAGCATCCAAATTTCCTAACTCACAGCACCAGACTCATCACCTACTTCTG
The DNA here is from genome assembly GCF_028551555.1 of Melozone crissalis. NCBI lineage: Eukaryota > Metazoa > Chordata > Aves > Passeriformes > Passerellidae > Melozone > Melozone crissalis. Next base: position 530,606 of record NW_026536006.1, read on the forward strand.
AGCACTGACATGGTAGGAGAGCAGGCGGAAATTCCCGTCAGGGGGAATGAAGGAGAGGATCCTCTCTGACTCCCAGCGCTTGAAACGCACACAGGGGTGGAAGCTGACATCATCCAACAGCCGCGGGTTCTGGAACAGAAATCACAAAGTTTGTGAGGGCAGCACGGCTTAAAATGACCTTAAAATGCCTTAAAATGACCTTAAAATGACCTCCCCTTCTTAGCAATCTTCTGTCCATGAAGGGCCTAGCATTTGACACACTCTTGACCACTTGAAGTTGTCTGATGCTGTTATATCCCTGTGAAGGCAGTACTCAATAACCTCTATCCTTTTCTAGGATATTTTAAATCCTATTTTAGAAAACTTAGTCATGTCACATAATTACATTGGTACATACTCATAAAAGAGGTGGCTCTTCAGGATATCTGCTTTAAGCACCACTGTATCTCAAAACCTTCCTCACAGCACCCATCACAAACAAATCATCTGAAAAAGCCTTTTTGGGCTCCAAGTTGCTGAAGTTCCTGATGAGTTCCCATTGTCATTTCTTTCTCTCTTCATCCAGCACACCCATGTTCTGATGTACATCACCACAAGATCACAATCTCAGCAGCAGGGCTGGGAAATCCCTCTCAAAATACTGAAGTGAAGACACATCCTTGAGCTTTACCATAAAGGAGAGGGTAAGGTCTGGCATCCCAGTCAGCTTGACACAAGCATCAATCACTCCTTGGATTTCAGCAGTAATAGTGGAACCTGCAACAATAAGGAAAACACAGGCGGGTTTGTGAAGCTGATCAAAAACATCCCAAAGTGGAAAAACTGTGAGTGAAAAGGAAGGAAATCTATTTTCTTAATGAAACCTGCTCAACATTTGTATCATTCCCAATGACTCCTCTAGAAGATTCACTCAGTAAGAACCATGGACACCAACAACGTCCATTTTAATGCCAATGACAACAGCTCCCAGTTCTAACAAGACTAAGAAGCACAAACACTAAAGAGAAAGTGCTGTGCACAATTTTTGCTCATCATCTATTTTCCCAATACAGAATTGCTTATGAGACCTCAAGAATGAAAACCCTGGTGCCTCTGTAAGATTTTTGACTGACTAGCACACACAATTTAGCATCATTCCAGAGCAAAAATAGGAACAGAGCTTCCCACACTTGGATAAAGGTGCACCTATTTCAAAACCTAACTCTCTCTTCAGCCACTATCAGGACAAGTTATTTTATTTTTAACCAGGAGCAGGTTCCATACCTGATTTGTCAATGATTGCATCAATCTCCTCAACCACATCAAAATAGGCCTCATTGTTGGTGTATTTGACACCAGTACGTCTCCAGGGCACCACTGAGAGCTGTCCAGTGGGAAGCTGGTCTCCCACATTTGTGCTTCCTGGAAAAAGAAAGGGAATCAACACCCACAGAATTAGGCAATGCTGCAGAGCAAGTCCCCGGCTTTGTTGAGCTTAATTGTAATTAATCCCCAAGAACCTCTGTTTCTGTGTAGGAAATTACTCTTCCATTTACTCTCCAGACTCCCAGTACTCCAAAAATGTACGTCTCTCTTACACCCAGCTCTAAAAAATATAACAGTAATGCATGAGAAAGTGTCTACATGTAGGGATGGGTAAACTCACATGAAACTAACTCATCCTGGAAGTCATGTCAAGTCTAACTGAAAATGTCTGACTTTTTAGGTTAAAATACCCCAAATCAGACCAAAACCAAAGTGCAGCTGGTGCTGAAACCGGAAGGAACCTCAAAGCAAAGCACTAACACATGGCCCCCTAAACACACCTGCGCTGCATGAATAAATTTTCTTCTCCCATGTCCTAATTATGCAGGAATATTCCCACCTGGAGCCCCCAGTTCCTCTTCTTCTTGTTTCCCTGTACCTGTGATGGTGTTGACGACTGTTCTCAGAATAGTAGGAGGCTTTATCAGCTCCTTCAGAATATTGGACTCTGTTGCCAATGGAAAACCATTGTCCAGCATCTCCTCCAGTACCTCATAAACCACCACAACATTGTCCTTGATTATCACCTCTGAACAGACACCAAAATAATCCTGTGCAAAAGAAAGGATTACTCAGTGATTTCTGAAAGAGAATCTTAGTGAACATTTGTGAACACAGGAATAAATCAAGTCTCTTCTTGCAAAAAACCACTGAAACTCCCTGTATTACTACAAGCACAGCAGACATACACAACTCTGAGCACACCTTGGCCACTGCTCCAGTGAGGTGGCAAATTCCCCCATCAGCTGTCCCAACCAATTCAGCAATTTTTAAAACTGAACATTTAATTTACTTACTGTCTTATTCTATGTGAACTTCAAGCATCTTACAGGAGAGAGCAAGTGCACACACACAAACCTGAGCTTCTAGTTACTTACAGCAATTAAATGAGATTTTGCATAAAGAATGAGTATATTTACGCTGTGAGAGTAGAGAAATCCTAGTTCTGCATTACAAACACTCGTTTTCAGACATACCAGATTTTAATATAATTTTTTAATGAGGGCATGAGTGACAACACACTCATACCCTCATAAAAAAAGACCAAAGGGTCTGACATGATCCACTGCTGGCTTAAATGGCCAATCCATGCCTGAAAGTCAGAGTAACATAACTCAGAACACAGTCTGAGCTACAGGTTCTGACTGACATCTTGGAAGCAGAAGCTCCCATGACACTCGTTTGGCCAAGCACACACATTTCCTGTATGCTGGCAACATGCTGGTCACAAGACATTTCAAAGGCAGACAACACAGCCCTGTTGTTGGCAGGAGGAAGAACAGACAGACATCTTTGCTGTTTTCCTAAACTGATCAGAAGATGTGTCAACCATGACACAGAGGGAATGCGGCTCCTCTGGGGCAACTCCTGCAATTCACTGCTTTGGGAAGCTATTAAGAAGCATTGCTAGGTGTAAACGCACAGGTAGGCTGTCACTAATTGATTAAAAAGCAAAAGCTCCTTATGAGAACAAGGCCAGCTTGGTATTAGTTCACACTTCCCAGAGCAGACAAGGCTGCAAAATAAAAATACTGATTTATGATTTACGGGCACAGGTAGATCCCGAATCCATCCTGAGCAGTAAATTCCCAACTACTCCCTAGTAATCCCTAGGCATTAAATTCCCAACTACTCCCTAGTAATTCCTAGGCAGTAAATTCCCAACTACAGCAAGCCCTGTCTACATCCTCACAAACGCAGGATGAAAATTACATGATAAGAAACAAAAAAACCCCTAAGAAGTGCAAACCAGAGGGGTTCTTTGCCGAGGCTCGGAGGGTCCCACACCCCTCGGCCATACCTGGAAGGTGTCCACGACTCGGTGCAGGAATTCGATGACGAAGAGCGGCGGCACCTCGCTCTGGATGACGGCCACGAAGAAGATCTTGTGCCGGTAGACGCTGAGGAGGTAATGGTGAGGCGTGGGGATCACCGGCGGCACGTTCTCTGCCTCCGAGGCCCGCTCCTGCGCCTCAAAGAAATAATCACAGACGGAGCGGCTAACCACGCTCTTCCAGTGCTTCTCCAGGAAGATGTCCCCCGAGGCGTTGATGAGGAACAGGCTGTGGATCATGGTTGCGGCGGGGCCGAGCCGGGCCGGGCCGGGCCGGAGCGAAACCCCTCAGAGCGCTCCTCACACAGGCCCCGCCCCCGGCAGCCGCCCCACCCACTCGGGGCGGGGCTTCCGCAGCGAGCGCTGCTATTGGACGCCATAGGCCGGTGAGGCGCACGGCTCGTGACGGGACGCAGCTCCCGCTCCGTGATAATCCCGGGGATGTCGGCGGGTACGGATCGCGCCCGGCGGAGCCCCGCGCGTCTCTGCGTCCCATGTCTCTGTCCGGTGACCGATTCCGTGTGCCGTCCCGTTACACACCTGACAAGGCAAGGAGCATCGCGGCGCCCTCAGGCCCGGAGCTACGCAAGGCGTCCCCGCTAGGCGGCGCCATCGCAACCTGAGGATTCCCCTCACGGAGGGCGCTGCGCGCTCCCCCCGGTTCGGCCGGGTGTTCACCCGCCCCTCATGTTCCTAATTCGGTCTCTTTTCTAGAGGGGAACTGAACTGTAGTCTATGAAATGAGGAAATAACCTGGCTTTTGCTAGGGAAACGTTTCTCACTCCATTATTCTGCTGGTTCGTTCACCACGGAGTAACAGCCCAGAAAACATCCCAGCTGGCGTGAAAGCAATTGTCATGCCAAATTTACCGAAATTCTCTAGCGAATTATTCCTTTGCATAACTAGAACTAGGGTTTCATGTTCATATAGCAGATCCCTGGACTTCTGAGTAAAATATGCCATGACAAATAACTTTCCTACTACACTGCTGGGAATGTACAAAAACAATGGAAAAACACTTCTTTGTATCCCATTAAATAAATTGTCTGAGCACACAGCCTTTCTTATAAGGGAGCCTCTTCTACATGGGAGGAAGGTCGGACTATCGCCTCAGCATGGAGAGGCTGAAATCTGAGATTTCAGACCCAAATGTGATTCAGGATTGTGGGTGTGAAAAACGGCAATCACTTGTTTCTAAAATTGTAAAAGTTTAAGAGTAATAAAGTGGTTATAAAAATAATAATACAGTTAGAGTAATAATAATAATTTGGACGATTTGAATTAAGACAATATGAGACAATAGCAACAAAGAGTTATGGATGTCCGGGTACCTTTTTCTGGGCAGGATAAACCCGAAAAAGGACCCCCTTTAACAGAGGATTAACCTTTAAAAACAATAATCTGTTGCATATTCATACAGCTCATACATGATGCATAAATTCCATTCAAACACAGGATTCTGTCTGGTCAATGTCAATTTCTTCCTTTTAATCCTAACAGTGTCTTCATGGCTGAGCAAGGTGGGAAGAAGGTCGTTTCTCCTGATAACGGAGCAATAAATTCTCTTTCTCTGAAAGATTTAGGTGTCCTGTAACTGCTATCTCAGTGCGAGTCCTTTCTTTAGAAAAAAAAGCATCCTACAGAGCATAGTTTCTATTTTAACATTTTGTTACAACCTAAAACCATATTTACCACACTACTTAAGAGAATTAACACAGCATTACTGTCTAACACAACACATGTAACATTAATTTTAATATTTGCTGAAAAGCCAATCATAAAATACGCATTTTTCACAGCGGACAAATCTTTTAAACGGTGCGATCCGCCTCGCCTCACGTCACCTCACGGCCGGGCCGCTCCCCTCACGCCCCGCCCTGCCCCGCGCGCTCCCGGCCTGGCCCCGCCTCCCCCGCTCCCCTCACGCCCCGCCCCGCGCGCTCCCGGCCTGGCCCCGCCTCTCCCGCCCTCAGCGGCGCAGCCGCGGCCCCGCAGCGCCCCCTGGCGGCCGCCCGCGCCCCGCCGCGCTGTTCCGTGGCCTCGGCACCCCCCTCCCCCCGCGGGCTGTTCCACCTCGCGCCCCCCCGCCCCCCGCCGCAGCGCGCCGGGCCCAAGATGGCCGCCGTGTCAGTTTCGGGCTTCGCTGCCGTCCGGCCTTCACCTCCCGGGACCCGGCGCTCGCGGCCCTCGGTAAGTAACGCCGGCGGAGCCGCGCCGCCTCGGCCGGCTGATGCCGAGGAAGTCGGGGACAGGCGGTTGGCGAGCTCCGTGGCCTGGGGAAGGGGAAGGCCCAGTTGGGCGCTCCAGGCTCGCGGCCTGTTCCGGCCCCGCCGCCGCTCTGCGCCAGGCCCGGCCCCGCCGTCCGCTCCCGCGGCGCTCGCCAGGCCCACGCCTCGGGGAGGTGGCGGCCGCGGCGCGGCGCGGCCGAGGCGGGCGAGGCGGACGGGGCTCCGCGAGCTGAGCTCCGATCAGTGTCTGGCGCGGGAGAGCGCGGCTGAGGCGGGCGCGGGCCTGGCCGTAGCCGTGCGAGGAGCCGGCCGGGCCGCGCTGCCCGTGCCCGGGAGGACGGAGAGCTGCGTGGGGCCCGGCCGGCTGCCGCGGCCTGCGCCCCGCTTTTCCCAGTTCCCCGGTGCGGGGCTCCGTGCTGAGGCAGTGCGCTGCTTGGGGCGCCTGGCGCGGGACTACCCGCGGTAGGGATGGGGACGGGCGGTAGCAGGTGCAGGGGTCGCTTGTCACCCAGAGCCCGGCGAGCCCGTGACCCACCGGCGCTGGGACCGTCCCGGTGTCGCCCCGGCCTGGCCGGACGGTTGCATAACGCGCGGAGCCGGGCTGGGGACACGGCACGGAATCCTCCGGGGCTCGGGATGCAGGGGCTGGGCGGGAGCGCATCTCCGTTCTGCGAGCAGGGCAGGTGGCGAGGACCGCGCTTCGTTGTCCGCAGAATTAAAGAACTCAGTGCATCTTTTCTGCTTTAAGCAGTCGTTCAGAGTGTTTCCAGTGCTGGCCATGTGGAGTTCTGCTGTTGAGTCTGATGTCTGTATGCAAACGTGTTCCGTGTGTTGATAAATTCTTCGGTACTTACTAGAAAGCAGAACACGATAACTGTGTTGTCAGCTTGGCTCTTGTCTAAAAGTTCCCTTGTAGAAAATCATTATTTCTTGTGATAAACACTGCAGATCATTCTTGGTTAGTGTACTCTTGAAGTAGAACTTCAGCACAACAGTTATCACACCCAGAAAAAGCTCTTTTTAAGATAACTAACTAAAGGCTCTAAGGTAGAGCCTCACACCCTTTCACCAGCATCATTAATTAGCAGTGCCACAGGCATTCCTTTTATGCTGTCTATGGTCACCTGTTACTTTGTCCTCAGGTGTTTTCAATGGGCCTCATCAATACTGAAAATTATGTTGTATTTTTTCTGTGCCCTCTAAAAGCAGAGCATTTAATTGCAATCTCCACCTGCGTTTCTTCACTTTTTTCCTTTATGGAACAACTGTCATAGCTTTTCTTCACAGATGAGATTGCACTCCTGAAAGTGCTCTGAAAGTTTCTTGCTGTTTGCTCAAGTTATTCCTATTCAAGTTTGCTTGGTTATTCCTATTTTCTGTCAAAGTTTCAGGCAGTATCTTCCATGTGTAAAAATTAAGAAAGCTGCTGCTCTTTTAAGGTGTTTGCTGTGGTTTTCTTTTTTTCCCCCCAAATATTAATTTATGTTGTGCTCAGCAGTGATAGACTAATAGATCAAAATGGAAAGGACACTTTTCTCTAGGTTGTATTGGATAATTTTAGTGGTAAATTATGCTTTTATTAATAGTGAAGATAAAATCTGAAGTATTCATTATTTCAGAAATGTAGTGGCTTAAAACTCTGCTGTGTGTTTAACAAATTAATGTTGTCGGCTACTTTTTTTTCTTTTCTTCAAAACTGTTTTTTTAAAATGTCTCTCTTGTTTTCTTCCAGGCCTAACATTAGAGCTCTTTTGGTTGTGAGACCAGAAGCTCAGGTGAGATAATGCTGAAATCTTCATATATTTCTGTAAAGCTGTTATGGGATTTATTTGAAAGAGTATGGAAGTTTCTAATTGTTTTCTTTTCTTCTTTTCAGTGTGAAAACAAAGAATGTTTGAGAAAGGAGGATTAATTCAGAACAGCAAACGTGTATGCTATGGTTAGGTGGTTCCCATCCTTCGAGGATCTGTTTTCTCATCATTTGAAGCTCCTTCAGCACCAGGATAAGGGATAACGACTCTATGGATATACAGAACCCTTCACCATGGTGAAACTCGCCAACCCCCTGTACACAGAGTGGATTTTGGAGGCAATCAAAAAGGTAAAGAAGCAAAAACAGCGACCTTCAGAGGAGAGGATTTGCAATGCGGTGTCATCTTCGCACGGTTTGGACCGCAAAACTGTTCTGGAGCAGTTGGAGTTGAGCGTTAAAGATGGAACTATTTTAAAAGTCTCCAACAAGGGTCTCAACTCCTACAAGGATCCTGATAATCCTGGCAGGATAGCACTTCCCAAGCCTCGCAACCATGGCAAGTTGGATGGCAAACCAAACGTGGACTGGAATAAACTCATCAAACGGGCAATCGAGGGCTTGGCCGAGTCCAGTGGCTCATCCCTGAAGAACATTGAGCGCTTTCTGAAGGGTCAGAAGGATGTGGCTGCGTTGTTTGGGGGCAGTGCTGCCTCCATTTTTCACCAGCAATTGCGATTAGCTGTCAAACGTGCTGTTGGCCATGGCAGGCTCCTTAAGGATGGACCTCTGTACCAACTCAACACTAAAGCAACCACTAATGCTGATGGCAAGGAGAGCTTTGAGTCTCTTTCCTGTCTCCCTCCAGTGTGTCTCCTTCCCCATGAAAAGGACAAGGTAAGAAAGAGTTTTTGTTGGGTTGTTTTCTTGCGGTCGATGCAATGTGTCAATACAGAGCTGCAGTTTGAAGTTCTGATTTCATCTTGAATCTGGTGTGTTTGAAGTTATTACTGGGTATTCAGGATCCCATTGTAGCCAGTTTTCTAAACATGAGAGGAAATGGACTGTGATTTGTAGTTTGGATCAGAAAATTGCAGATGGGCTGCTGTGGGGAATTTACAATTTGCAGTACTGTGGGAAATTGCAATTTACAATATTTACATTAGTGTGGGAAATTTCCAATTTACAATATTCACAATACTATGGGAAATTTCCAATTTGCAGTATTTACAGTACTGTGGGAAATTGCAATTTACAATATTTACACTATTATGGGAAATTTGCAATTTGCAATATTCACAATACTATGGGAAATTTCCAATTTGCAATATTTACAGTACTGTGGGAAATTGCAATTTACAATATTTCCAGTAATGTGGGAAATTTACAATTTGCAATATTTACACTATTGTGGGAAATTTCCAATTTGCAATATTTACAGTACTGTGGGAAATTGCAATTTGCAATATTTCCAGTAATGTGGGAAATTTACAATTTGCAATATTTCCAGTAATGTGGGAAATTTACAATTTGCAATATTTACACTATTGTGGGAAATTTACAATTTGCAATATTTACAGTACTGTGAGAAATTGCAATTTGCAATATTTACAGTACTATGGGAAATTTACAATTTACAATATTGACAGTACTGTGGGAAATTTCCAATTTGCAGTATTCACACTATTGTGGGAAATTTCCAATTTACAATATTTACACTACTCTGGGAAATTCACAATGCTTCTGTGCAGTGGAGCTGAAGGTTTGGTAACAGGTTTGCTGCAGGTGTGCCAGCAAAACACAGGCAGTAATTCTCCTGTCTGGAAGGTGAGATGGATTTGCAACACAAACTTGAGCTGATCTTTTACTTCCACATTTTTATTTGCCTGCTGTTTCTTCTTTCTGTTGAGCTCAGGTAATGCAGTGAGGGGCTGATTAGCAAGTGCCACCTAATGCTGTCTTAGAGGATTTCTTCATAATGGGCAAAGAACTTTCTGTTAAAACCTCTTTGTTGTGAAATAGGAAAAACCTGGTCTATGGAAGGTTTCAAGGTTGGAACTGGGTGATTTTTGAGGTTCCTGCCCATCCAAACCATTCTGTGATCTATGGAGATCCTGGTGGGGCACTCAGGGATTTCTGTACTCTCTGCTCCCTCCTCTCTCCCCCATTTGAAATATATGTTCTTTATAAAAAACATAATTTTTCTGTTGCTTTCTCTTATTTTTTTGTGGTTTTCCCCTCCTTTCTGCCACACTTCTGCATTCCTAAGGTCATTGATCACCCCTCTAACCTCAGGTTGAAGGTGTTGGAGTGAAATTCATACCCAGTCAGAATCTTTTTATTCTTTCTGTTACTGTCAGTGCAGAGTAGAACAGAAGCTTGGCTTTGTTTAATGAACATCAATTTGCCAGTGGTTCACATATTGGTGCTACTTGTCTCCAGGACACCTAGAATGTGAAAATTATTCTTTTTTTTATCCTAAAAAATACATTTTTCAGCAGAATGGGACAGTTTTGGTTGTTATAAATATCCTGTTCAGGGATGAATTCTTTGGGTGTGTCCTGCTCATGATTTTTGAAGTCAGCTTCACTCTGCTGAGAGATGCTTTAATGATCTATCAGGATTTCAAGATTTAAAACTGCTGTAAGAGTCTCCTTCATAAAGAAAATAAAATCTACACAGCTGCTTTATCACCAGTAAAGTTGCTCTGAAGTTCTGGTTTAACTGTGGGAGCTTTACAGAACTGAACTTGTCAAAGTTAAATATTGTCAAATATTTCAGAAGAAATATTGGAAGTAAGTCCCCAACTTTATCCATAATAAAATCAGTAGAGGTGTAAAATGTTATGAAAATTGAATATAAACAAACCTGGCACATGAGTTGAGAGTGTTGGTAACAGTGGATAATAGTGGCTGTACATGTTGTTATTAACACAGTGTGTTTCTCAGCCTACTCAGTCTTTGAAACTCAGGAGCAGCTTGATATTCTTTGAGATTAATTCTTCCCTGTGCTGGTCTTAAAATGTTCCAAATCACAGTGGTGAGTGGTAGTGTGAGCTGCTATAAATACTGAATTTAGTCTGGGATTTGTTTTTTGTCCCCCTGGAAAAATAGAAAATTTTCAAGGTATTCTTTCAGTAAATTCTTCAGAATTTTTGTGTCTCTGTGTGTTTAACCCTCGGTGTCTGCTCTTCATGTGCCATCTCTGTGCTGGGTAACTCAGGCACAGTTTCATAGCAGTCTGAAGTGATTTTGAAGATAAAATGTTAAAACTTGTAGGTTCTGCCAGCATGAATGGATTGGCACATCGGTGGTGGCTCAAAGTTCCTGTTCTCCAGGATTTTTCACAGTTTATTTTTTAGTTTTGTGTTGTTCCTGGTTGTTTTATTTCCATGCAGACAGTGCAGTGGCCTTCACTCTGCTGCTTTCTGTTAAATCTCAGCCAGTTTCTGCAGGTGGAGATGACATAAATTGTACTGTAGTGATTTTCTTGATTTAGTGGGTTCTTGAGAGTGCTGAGGGAGTTTTTCTCTTTAATGGAATATACTTGGTGCAAATTCTTTGGGAATATTGTGACAGTGTTTCCCTTGACTACTGAATTTAGTCTGGGATTTGTTTTTTGTCCCCCTGGAAAAATAGAAAATTTTCAAGGTATTCTTTCAGTAAATTCTTCAGAATTTTTGTGTCTCTCTGTGTTTAATTCTAGGTGTCAGCTCTTCATGTGCCATCTCTGTGCTGGGTAACTCAGGCACAGTTTCATAGCAGTCTGAAGTGATTTTGAAGATAAAATGTTAAAACTTGTAGGTTCTGCCAGCATGAATGGATTGGCACATCGGTGGTGGCTCAAAGTTCCTGTTCTCCAGGATTTTTCACAGTTTATTTTTTAGTTTTGTGTTGTTCCTGGTTGTTTTATTTCCATGCAGACAGTGCAGTGATCTCCATTCTGCTGCTTTCTGTTAAATCTCAGCCAGTTTCTGCAGGTGGAGATGACATAAATTGCACTGTAGTGATTTTCTTGATTTAGTGGGTTCTTGAGAGTGCTGAGGGAGTTTTTCTCTTTAATGGAAAATACTTGGTGCAAATTCTTTGGGAATATTGTGACAAGGTTTCCCTTGATTCTTGGAAAAACCTTGGGAATAACATGAACAAAAAATTTCAACCTCCCACCTGCCAATTGATGGCCTGACAGCTTCTCCTCAGTTTTTGTGCTGAGCGTGACAAAATATGGATTAGGGTATTAGCCTTTGGATGGGCTAGGTCAGCTGTGTCCCACCCCAGCATCCTGTCCTGCTCATTGCAGTGGGGTGAGAAGCTAAAAAATCCTTAATTTTGGTGTCAACCCTGCTTGGCAACAACTGAAACATCAGTAAGTTAGAAATTCAAAGTATTCTCATCCTACAACACACAGCTCCTAGGAGGAGAATTAACAGCATCTCAGCCAAACCAGGACAATGTTCAATAGTTAATATAATATTACTAGAATGCAATAATTACTTGGAGAGACTGCTACAACACAGTATTTAATATTGTTGAAGAGCAAGGAGCTCTTTCCTGCTACACCATCATGAGGAACTTAAGCTGTAGTAAGTTGCAGGTCTTAAGGATTGATGCCTTAAAAATATCTTGCTCTGCTTTTTTGACACTTATTACAGAAAGAATCTTTGTAAAATCATTATTATTTAAAAAAAAACAGCAATGACATATCAGCTAACTGAAGGAGAAATGGAAATAATTGCTCTATGTGTTACAAGTTCCCAGAGCATCTGAAATTTGATCTCAGGACAACAGCAGGACTGTTTATTCCTCAGTTAGAAGGAAAATACAGGTGGTATATTTGATATCCATTTACACTGTCCTTGAAACTGTCTTTTATGTCAGTTTAAACTGACAGCAGTCAAGATCTTTGTATTATCCTGCAGTACAGGTGAGAGTTTAAACCAAAATTCAGCAAATACTTCCTGAAAAAAAATGAGAGAAACTTCTGTGGCTGAAAAGTAGGAGTAATATTTAAATCAGATTCTCTGTGCTGCTGTTTGGCATGTTCTTTTTGGTGTGTGTATTTGTCTATTTGCTAGTTTTGTGTTGCTATTTATATATTTTGGTGCTTATAAATCAGTTTAACTGTGAACTATTTTACATGCAGGCCTTCCTTCCTCCCAATAGTAGTTCTACATCCCAGTGTGCGCTCATAAACTCACATGAATCCAAACTTTTTGTATCTTTCTAGAAACTTCCTATATGAGGGCATCATAATTGTTTAGAAGGCCTTTAAGCATGCAATAATTATTTCTATATTGTGCCTGTTTTAGTTAGAAATTGTTAATTCCTTGTCTTTAATGAAACAACTGCCCAGTTACTGTAAAGTCAGTAATTGTTAATTCCATGTCTTTAATGAAACAACTGCACTCATAAACTCACCTGAATCCAAACTTTTTGTATCTTTTTAGAAACTTCCTATATGAGGGCATCATAATTGTTTAGAAGGCCTTTAAGCATGCAATAATTATTTCTATATTGTGCCTGTTTAAGTTAGTAATTGTTAATTCCTTGTCTTTAATGAAACAACTGCCCAATTACTGTAAAGTCAGTAATTGTTAATTCCTTGTCTTTAATGAAACAACTGCACTCATAAACTCACCTGAATCCAAACTTTTTGTATCTTTCTAGAAACTTCCTATATGAGGGCATCATAATTGTTTAGAAGGCCTTTAACCATGCAATAACTATTTCTATATTGTGCCTGTTTTAGTTAGTAATTGTTAATTCCATGTCTTAAATGAAACAACTGCCCAATTACTGTAAAGTCAGTAATTGTTAATTCCATGTCTTAAATGAAACAACTGCCCAATTACTGTAAAGAGGTTATTTTTGGGTTGATTTATGTGGGGTGGAGTACATAAATGTAATTACACATGGAGAGCTCACCCATCTCTCCAAGGGCACTGCTCAGGCTCTCAGCTGGAGGAGGATCAGGATTCTCTCTCTCCCAGCTGCTTCTGAGCAGAGAATTCTGTAGTTCTGTCTGAAAAAACCTTGTTGTTGATAACAGATGGCCTCCATCTGTACACTGTGTCACTCTGGAAACACAAGGGTTAAAAAATGACTTGGAACTTTATTCACTCAATCAGTGAACAGGTGAAGTAGCTTGGAGTAATTTTGCAAATCTAAAGAAATCCTAAATACTTTTGCCATGGACAATGGATGTTATGATAATGATAATTATGATCATTTAGAGGTGAAGTTTGTCACTCTGGGAAGATATCAGATGTTAATTGTCTGTGGCAATGGGTGCTGCTGTGGAGGAAATCTTTTTAACAGTGTTCTCTCCATTTTGTGCTCAAGGTGGTTAAGTTTAAAAACCTGAGTAGGATTTGGTGTCAGGGTTGAGCTTGTGTGGGTGTCCTGAGTAAACCACAAGTAGCAGCCCTGAATCAGGTAGAAATCTTTAATGTTCATGAAACACTCACTGACAGCTCCTTTTGTGTCCTCTGATATCACATTTATGGGGGCCCTGCATTCTGTTAAATACTTATTTACATTTTCTAACTGAAGTATTTTCCATTCTTTCAGGGATGCTGCTAACCTTGAAGTAAAGCAGTGTAAAGTATTTAAAGATAGAATAATTACCTTTAGGCACAGACATCACTGAGGTTTCAACAAAAATCTCATCCCCAAAGTAACTTCTTATTATTTCTTATTATTATATATAACTTACTGTTATTTCTAGAAATCAAAGTCACTGTTGAAGTTCCTTATTTTTTGTGACCATCTGAGAATTGTAAATGCAAGGTTTTTTGCACAGTGAGAAGAATTAAGATTTCAGCTTGCTCTTGATTCCAGTGGTGTGTTTTTCTTTTGCACCTGTGGAAATCTGTGACTTCTTAGAAATATCTTTTCATCTAAAATAGAGTAATATCATAATCTGTGACTCCCAAGACAGCATCCTAGATTTTCTCAAAAATTATGAAGCTGTAGGTGAGAGCTCACAGGACATAACTTTGGGTAAAGAAAACTTCAGTAATTTGAACTCCTGAATCAGTGTCAAGTGAAGGGAGTTTCTTTATGGTGCAGAGAAGGAAATCTGAGCCTCTCCTCTCTCAGTGCCCTGAGTTTGCAGTCAGGAACTCTTGGCATGTGATTCTGATGGTGACCAACAAATCTTGAGTGGTTTTAATCCTCTGATTAGAGAACTTGTTAGTTCTGGGAAGGTTATTTAACAACTGACTGTCCAAGCATTTCCAATGACATTCTGTGCAGTTTTTACCATGTGCGTATCTGATAGTGAGATCATTTCTTTAGTTTGAAGTCAGCCCCAGATACCATTCACATGATTTTTTGCATTGATTTCCAATTATCAATATCACTGCAGAAAATTCAGCCAGTGTATAATTAATATTATATATTCATATCCAAGCTATTGGCCTTTGCACTTGACTCTACTCTTGTGGCAGCATTTCACATTTTCTCAGAGTTGTATTAGTCCTTCAAACAGCAGCATTTATTTTAAATATTCTTTAATTTTTCTATTTAAATTACTCTTACATTTCTTTTAATGCAATCTCATGTTTTAGGCCATCATTCTGCCATATAAACACACTTCTTCCTTACAAGTGAATTGGAGACAATATCCATTTACACATAAAGGTTTGTGTTATGGTAATAGCTTTTCTTCGGTGTATTAAAATATATTTAGCATTGTTTTCTTGAGTAAAAACAGGATTTTAAGGGATTTCTTTTTATTCTCAGTTCCTTTATTGTTTTTCTTCACTCTACAGTCTCTATTAAGAGTTGTGATTTGGTAACTTCTATAGAAGAAGGGTTAGCTACCAACCATTGCTGCTACAAGCTGATATTATTTAATAGTATTTAAATTCTGCAGTTTTCTCTATATACAGCAAAAAAGCCTGCACAATTTGTAAAATTACTTTGCCAATATGAAGTTTATTGTAAAATTACTTTGCCACTATGAAATTCGTTGGTTTTGATTTTATGGAACTGAAGCATTTTTCTCTCCAGCACTGATCCAAAGGGATGGAATCCAGGCTTTGTGATGCTGTGCTCACTGAAACACGTTTCCTCATGTTTAAAATCATTTTTTTCCCTGTGGTGTAAGTTGTACTTTCCCTCTTTTCTGGTTCATCTGCTCTTGCCAGGAGCTACAGCTTTTGAGGAAAACCTTTGCAACAGAATGGGCTGTTTGAAATGAGGAGTAATGATTTGTCACTTGCTTAAAAACACACACAAAAAGCATTATTTAGTGTGAATTCTCAGAAACCATCTACCATTGCTTCTGGGGGCTCACATTCAGGGCATCTTAAAGAGTGAAGCCAAAAAACAAAACTTGGTGTGAGTGTTTGTGTTTCTTTTATGCTGATTTAAACTTTATTCCAACCACAATAACTACCAGAATTATATGTGTGAAGATGGGACAGAGATAGTTCTGGTATCTAGTGAGCCTCAGGTGGTATTAAAACATTTGTGAAATAAAGTGATTTAACATTACTGGCAAGGTTATTTAACAATTTAACATTGGCTGAATTTTCTGCAGTGATTATTGATACCTGGAAATCAATGCAAAAAATCATGTGAATGGTATCTGGGGCTGACATTCATACTAAAGGAATTATCTCACTATCAGATATGCACATGGTAAAAACTGCACAGAATGTTAACTGGAAATTGTTGAATAACCTTCCCTGATACTTCTGGCAATTGTGACATTGTGGCTGCAGATTGGATTGTGAGTTTTAACCTCACTTTTCCTGAATTAAGACTACAAAGCAGATTGGTTCGCCAAAAATGAGATGGTAAAATCACTACACACTCATTTTTCCTTAAGCACTTCTCCTTTAGGAGATCACACAGAGAATCTGAGAATCTTAAGGCACATTTGGTTTCTGGAACCCTTTGTAAAGTAACAACATGTGCAGAGAGGCTGAATTTTCTGCAGTGATTATTGATAGCTGGAAATCAATGCAAAAAATCATATGAATGGTATCTGGGGCTGACTTCAAACTAAAGGAATTGTCTTACTGTCAGATATGCACATGGTAAAAACTTCACAAAATGTCAACTGGAAATTGTTGAATAACCTTCCCTGATACTTCTGGCAATTGTGGCATTGTGGCTGCAGATTGGATTGTGAGTTTTGAGGCTTTTCCTAAATTAAGAAGACTACAATGCAGATTGGGTTCACCAAAATTGAGATTGTAAAATCACTACACACACATTTTTCCTTAAGCACTTCTCTGTATTGCCTTTAGGAGATCAGTCTGAGAATCTTGAAGGCACATTTGGTTTCTGGAACCCCTTTGTAAAGTAACAACATGTGCAGAGAGGCTGAATTTTCTGCAGTGATTATTGATGATTGGAAAACAATGCAAAAAAATCATGTGAATGGTATCTGGGGCTGACTTCAAACTAAAGGAATTGTCTTACTGTCAGATATGCACGTGGTAAAAACTTCACAAAATGTCAATTGGAAATTGTTGAATAACCTTCCCTGATACTTCTGGCAATTGTGGCATTGTGGCTGCAGATTGGATTGTGAGTTTTGAGGCTTTTCCTAAATTAAGAAGACTACAAAGCAGATTAGGTTCACCAAAATTGAGACTGTAAAATCACTACACACACATTTTTCCTTAAGCACTTCTCCTTTAGGAGATCACACAGAGAATCTGAGAATCTTAAGGCACATTTGGTTTCTGGAACCCTTTGTATAGTAACAGCGTGTGCAGAGAGGCTGGCAGGCTGTAAGACTCTGTCAGTCCAATTTGTTCTGGCTCCCTCCCTCCCTGATTCTGGTGACATCACACAGATAGATGTGCTTGCAAGCAAAACAGCAGAAGGAGTTGAATGTGTGCCAAAAATGTGCAGTATGAAACTGAGCTGCCTGTTTGCAGTCTTGTTTTCACTGATCTTTCATTGTGTGCTTGCATTTTTCACTTGCCAGGATGTTCTTTGCTGAGCAAACACGGCAGCAGAGAAATCTCTCCATCCTTAGCATAACACAGAAGCTTTGGAAGAGTGGCCTGATCTCCACGTTCAAAATTGTTCTAATTTAATTAATTAATCTAAAACATTCTGAATTTTAGTAGAGCCTTCCCCTGAACTGTAGATGTTTGGGGGTTTTTTTAATTGTGGTAAAGTGTTTGCTTGCAGCTTGCCAGGGTGGTAAACACAGGAAACATTGAAGGTGTAAAGGAGGATTTTGATCTGGTTCTTCCAAACCTAGACAGTGTTACATGTGGGCATCCAAACTTGAAAAACTGTGGGGATGAACAGAGTATGCACAAATACTGGCTGAAACAGAAAAGAACTATTTTAGGCTATTGACTGTCTACAAAACTCTCTTTGATGAAATAAACTGCTCATGCACTTCATGGAGAGGATACATGAAATAATTTTATTTTTCCCCTGAAAAATTGCTTGAGTGTTAGAGCTTTCCTTTCCAAAGGTAGAAGGTAATACTAATTCCTGAAATCTTGATTCCAAAGAGATGGAAGCACTGATTGACCCTCCATGCACATGGGTTTTTCCCCCAGTAACCCTAATACTGGCTGGTAGCAGCTGTGAAGGACGATCTTTGATCTGGTTCTTCCAAACCTAGAGATTGTTACATGTGGGCATCCAAACTTGAAGAACTGGGGATGAACAGAGTATGCACAAATACTGACTAAAAAAAGAACTACTGTCTCAGGCTATTGACTGTCTATAGAACTCTCTTTGATGAAATAAATTGCTCATGCACTTCCTGTGAACAATACGTGAAATAATTTTATTTTTCCCCTGAAAAACTGCATGAGTGTTAGAGCTTTGCTTTCCAAAGCTAGAAGGTAAAAGTAATTCCTGAAATCTTGATTGCAAGAAATGGAAGCACTGATTGACCCATGCACAAGGGTTTGACCCATACACAAGGGTTTGACCCATACACAAGGGTTTGACTCACACACAAGGGTTTGACTCACACACAGGGGTTTTTCCCCCAGTAAATCTGATACTGCCTGGAAGCAGCTGTGAAGGACGATCTTTGATCTGGTTCTTCCAAACCTAAGCAGTGTTACATGTGGGCATGCAAACTTGAAAAACTGTGGGGATGAACAGAGTATGCACAAATACTGACTATAAAAAAACTACTATCTTAGGCTGTTGCCTGTCTATAAAACTCTCTTTGATGAAATCAATTGCTCCTGGAAAAGATATATGAAATAATTTTATTTTTCCCCTGAAAAAATTGCATGAGTGTTAGAGCTTTCCTTTCAGAAGGTAGAAGGTAAAAGTAATTCCTGAAATCTTGATTCCAAAGAGATGGAAGCACTGATTTCCCCATACACAAGGGTTTGACCCATACACAAGGGTTTTCCCCCAGTAAATCTGATACTGGCTGGAGGCACCTGAGTGCAGTCATGAACGGAAAAAGAACAATTTTCTGCAGGAAGATTTTATTTTAGTTTTTCATAACAGTGTTAACAGTTGCACAGTTTTGTACTTTGGAGTACTAACTTCTGTTCTGTTAGTGCTGTATTGAATGTGAAAACCAGATAAAATCTTTGAGACATGATGTGTATGACATCATATTTATGTGATTTATAAATGTCTGTGCCATTTTCTGTATTTCATTTTGCTCCCTTGAGTTACCCAGTGCTCTCTCTGTTTTCCTCCCAGCCGGTTGCTGAACCAATCCCAATTTGCAGTTTCTGCCTTGGTACAAAGGAGCAAAATCGGGAGAAGAAACCTGAGGAGCTCATCTCTTGTGCTGACTGTGGCAACAGTGGTAGGTGACCATTCACAGGCCTGCTGGTTTTACCCCTTCCTTGAGACAGAAAAATGCATAGAGAGAGTGTGCATCTAGTAAGAATTTTGCTATTTAAGATAAAAAATCTGGTGTAGTCACTCCTGCCATGTGAGGAACATGTTTCTATGGCGTACAATACAGGTATAATTCAGCTGAATCTTAGGCTTCCAAAGAGGAGGCAGCTAAGTTAACCTAACACAAATAACTCATTTGGCTCCTGGAAGTTTTTAATATGGCAATGAAAACTGGTTTCACCATGTTTCTCAATTCAGTTGTGAAGAATTATCTTTAGGTTCTTTTTGTGTGTGGGCTTACTGTTTGCTATCTAGATTTGTGTTATAAGTAGGTAAGAATAGAAACACCTAAAAATAGGAGTATCTGGATAGCCAAAATTCTGCTGATTGATTAAGTGGTCTCTACATGAGCTATCTATAGTGATTTTAGCAGTAATATTTTCTCTTTTCTCTCCAGGTCATCCGTCCTGTTTGAAGTTCTCTCCAGAGCTGACCGTGCGAGTGAAAGCCTTGCGGTGGCAATGCATCGAGTGCAAAACCTGCAGTTCCTGTAGAGACCAAGGAAAAAATGCTGTGAGTACAGTGAAGTATGGATTCAGTAAAGTGGATACCAGTTTTTGTAGCTGTTATGTTAAACTACACAATAAAATTATATTAGAGGCAAACATCTGCAACTTTCATTTTACTCTTTCTGAGACCTGTGAAATACCTTGAATTGTAGTTGAAAACTCTGTGCCTGTTCCCTGAAGTAGTAGTAGATTAATGGAGGGCTTGATGCTGATGCACATATTGAGAGAGATTATGTCTCCAACAGGATAACATGCTATTTTGTGACTCCTGTGACCGTGGCTTTCACATGGAATGCTGTGATCCTCCTCTTACCAGGATGCCAAAAGGTGAGGACTTTGTGGTGAAAATCATAATTTAAGATGGTGTTGGAAGAGATGAGTAGGCAGGCAGTGCTTCCTCTTATTTGGTCCTCTTTTAGCTACATTTAGCTTATTTTTGTGTGGAATTACCTTTCAGGTATTAGAACTTCACATCCAGATTTTTTCACTATTTCCTGTTTCCTGTACCTTGCTCTCTGTGAAGGATTTTGAAAAAATAATTCTCAAGGTTTGAAGGAATAGAAGTGATCCCTGCAGATCAAGATGATCAGCTTGAATACCCTTGTACAAAAGAAAGAGATGGCTCCTGTGTTTTTGAAGTGATATCCATTTGGACAGTAGAATATTCTGGATAAATGAACTTCTCTTTCCAGTCAGATTATCCATGGAAGATTCTTCCTTGGCAGTTAGAAGAAAACTTCTGTATATAAGATAGCTGGGAGAAGTATAATTATAAGCAGATAATGGGATAATTAACCATTTAATTATGATTTTCTGATAATGTACTGCCAATTAAGGAGACTTTCTTTGTGTTTGCAACTCTTTGGGAGCTGGGGAATATTAACAGAGCTTGAGTTTAGATTGTTGAAGCACACCCATAATTCTTCTTACACATATAAATGATAATCAGTGCCTTTGGTGCTGTTCCTACCCTTAATCTCAGAATGCCTGTGGACTGAATTTCTCCCTTTTCTCCTCTATAGATCACTTTTGCATTCAGTGATGGAGACTTGTGTCTTACAGGTATGTGGATATGTCAAATATGTCGACCACGGAAGAAAGGAAGAAAACTTCTACAGAAGAAGGCGGCACAGATCAAAAGGCGCTATGCTAACCCAATAGGACGTCCCAAAAACAGGTTAAAGAATCAAAACACAACGTAAGTCTCTGCAAGGAAAAGTAAGATGTGAAATTCTGTAGGATGGTGGTATTTCTAAAGTCTCTATTCTACTTTGTGAGAAGTTTTCTTTCACAATAAAGAGCTGTTCATGACACATTTTCTGAAAAGGGCTGTGAAAGACTAGAAGTAACCTTAGTGCTTCTTTTGGCCAAGATTTTTTACTCTTTGTAGTAATTTCCTATTTCTTTTTGAACTATTCCTTATAGTCATAGACAAATTTTGCTGTTCATGTAATCTCTTTTGCTGGATGGCTTCCATTTCAATAGAGTTTTAAAGTTTTAGAGTTTTAAATTACAGCTGCTTGGAGGGCAATGCTGTTTTCAGCTAAGGTGACCATCAGTGGTGTAGGCTCTTAGACAATAGGCAAATCCTTTGTGTTTTAACTTTCTGTGGAATTTTTGCAACAATTTCCTATCCGTACGAAAACTATGGCAAATGACAAGTGTAAATGTTTAAAGACTGTATAAATTGAAGCATGCTGTGCAATTTTTTATTCTGTTTACTGATTTTAAAATCTAATGTGTTAAATTTGGTGAAAATCTATTGTTTATACCCAAATTATTTTGACATAATGTTCAGTGTAAAGAAAAATAGTACAGCACCTTCTCCTGAGATGTTTAAATCCTGGTACACAGACTCTTAATGACTCCCATATTATTAAATTGTTCAGCTCATGTTCTGTGAGGTTGATAAATAAATAGAGAAGATGATAGGCCACCTTTCCATATATTTTGACTTTATTTTTCCCCTTTTTTATCCTTTAGATCAAAAGGTCCTTTCAGCAAAGTTCGCGCCGGTCCCGGTCGGGGTCGGAAGCGTAAAATGGCTCTGTCCAACCAGTCAGCGCCATCAGAAGGAGCATTCCTGGAACAGACAGATGTCCTGGACTTCTGCAGAGATGGCAGCAACACCTTGAAGTTTAACAAGAAAACCAAAGGGCTTATAGATGGCCTTACTAAATTCTTCACTCCTTCCCCCGATGGACGAAAAGCTCGAGGAGAAGTGGTTGATTATTCTCAGCAGTACAGGATCAGGAAAAAGGGTGCCAGGAAATCCAGCACTTCAGAGTGGCCCACAGGTAAAGATTTTTCACCCTGCCAATGTAAGTATCCTGTATACCAAGGCTAGGGTGTTGAACTGAAGCTGGAAAGTTTGAGCTGAAAGTTAACACTGGATTGCATTTACCTTTGGTGCATTGAGGTAAAATATGAGCTGGAAAAAGGAAGTGATCTTAGAGATCTTAGCCTCTTTGTATGTGATGGCAAGGTTACAAAATGATTCCAGTGAGGTAAAATGCCCATTGGTGAGGAGGCATTTGCAGACAGCCTAGGAAATGGGCTGAATAATGTCACATTTGAAAGAAAATAACATAGGCAGTGGTTCATAAAAATTAACAGCAGCAAGATAGAAGTGTGAAATGGAAAATAGATAACTAAAACCAGTCTGACAGACCCAGGAGTTTCCAATCTATGGATGTGTGCAAATGTTCCCTCATTTTCTCAGCCATAGAGGAGCCTGTTGTGAAGCTTGGCATCTTCTTGCTGAAAACTGTCCTTTCCCTTTGGAATGCAGTTCTGCTTTCCTTGGGTTGTTTTTTGCTTTTCTAGCTTAAGATATTATCTGTGCCTGGACCTTTATTTAATTTCTCTATCCAGAATTGGATGGTCCATTGTTGGATGGTCCTGAATTGTTCCTAAGCAGGCATTGGGAAATATTCCACAATAAAATACCATATTTAAGCTTTAGATTAGTTACCTGCATTAACCTGGCTAGTGCTGGAAGAACAGCAATGTGCTTAATGCTTTGGGAGTGAGGTGAAGTGTCTGGAGGGTTTTGTTGGGTTTTTTGTTTAGGTTTGTTTGGTTTTGTTTTGGTTTTAAATAGTTGTGATCCTTGTTTGTGAAAAACAGGCGTAGTGGCAAACCATTAATCCCTTCATGGTACTGTGAATATCTAGGTGGTGACATTTGGACCTGCTTAAATGTAGGACAGTACTACTTACATGGTCCCAAATCTAGAACCTTCTTCCTTTGTGAGCCCAAATCTGAACAGAAAATCCCATCAAAAACCCTGGCCCAGTGTGTGAATGCAGCCAGGTGCACTAAAAGCAAATACTTTTTTGTCAATGTGTGTGAAGACAATTTTCTCTTTCATTTCCAGACAATCAGGATGGCTGGGATGGAAAACAAGAAACTGAGGAGCGTTTTTTTGGAGGCCAGGATGTCTTGAATGAAAAGGACATGGAGTTGTTTCGAGATATTCAGGAGCAAGCACTGCAGGTAAAATGAAATTTTCACTGCTCTTCACATTTGTTGCTGACCTCCTGCATGAAGTGTTCTCATTTGTTAGTAACTGCAGTCCAGGTGATTTATATTGTAATATTATAATACTTGGATTTCTGTCATTCTGTGAGTGACAGTCTTTTGAGATAAAATCTTGATGAGTTGAGAAAGCATTTGTTTTCCTTTAAAGAAGAGCATTTGGAAGAGCATCCTTATTTTTAGTTGCTATGAAATATACAGTTACTATCAGAGGGACAGGGAAAATAAAAGTTGTAAGTAAATACTAAAATAAATACTGTATTTTCTATTTTTTTCTTCTAAAAAGGTGAGGTTTTTCTTTGATTATTTAGCACTTGTGATGATGAGGAGGTTGTTGAATCCTGAATGTTGGTTGGTAGCTGCTCCATTCACAGTAGTCCATCTAGTCTCAGAGCTGGGAAAACACCAATGTGTGATGTTAAATACTTTCATATTCTAGTTTTTAACCTCAGAAGCAATTTATGTTTCTGTTCTTCACTATTGAAATAACAAGTAAGAAAATGACAAGACTCAAAAAAGATTGTATTAAACTTCATTTCTATTAATTTGTATTTAAAAGTATGACATGCAACGTTGTGAATGGTAATGGAGATACATGGCATGATAATGTTTATTAATTATTTGTTTTTATGAATCAAATGGTTGCTTGAAGTGTGACTGCTACTGGTTTTTAATGTCAGCATCTGCATCTTCCTAATTACCAGTGAGTTTTAACCAGGATGGACTGTCTAGATAAAAATGTTTTCATTTATTTAATCATAAAAGTCTTTCACTTGGAAATTCATGAAAAAAACAAGGGTTTTTTTCCCCTTGCATAGAAAGTAGGGGTGACTGGGCCTCCTGATCCACAAGTCCGCTGCCCTTCTGTTATAGAATTTGGCAAATACGAAATCCAGACCTGGTACTCCTCCCCATATCCCCAGGAATACTCAAGGTAAGATTCTTCTTTTTTGTTCTTCAGTCTTTATGGCAAAGCTTTACTCCAGGCATAGAAATCTGGTGGTTCCTGCATTTTGGTGTCTGAAATATTTCCTTGCTGTGCTGCACATATAGTTGTTTGGTGTTCTTTTGCTTGAAAACTTTGCAAATTGTTTAAACTGCAATCTCTGAACTTTATTCAGAATGAGGAATGACTTGTAAGGGCTATAGCTAGAGGAAGAAAATTAAGTGAAACTCTTTATTTTGCCATGAGGTCTGTCATGAGGAATTATTCCAGCTGTACAGACATTCCTGCTGAAGCTACAGTGTATAAATGGAATTAAAGCACAAGAATTTTGAGATACTTGAATTCCACTTGTTCATGTCAGTGTAGTATCTAAAACAGTTTAATTTATTTAATCTTAAAAGTCTTTCACTTGGAAATTCATGAAAAGCAAATGGGTGGGTGGTGATGTGACCCTCACTCAAGGGTATTTACAGACAGCTGGGATGTGTCTGTGACAATGAGAAGAAGAAGGAGATAAATTCCTATTTAGAACAATTTATCTCATCCATCCTGGCACCATTAGTGCCAAACTGGGAGGGGTTACTGGTTTTGTTCCTAGGATTTTAATGCATTTCTTCTGGCATAACTTAATAATGTAAATGTAATTATGCAGGGCATTAAAGGCATTATTAAATATGTATTTGTGACAGAATAAGTGTCATGACTTTTATGGTAATGTGGTTTTGCCCTCATTAGCACACACACAAGGTGAGTGTATATTGGGTTTGTTTTCATCAAGCTCTGTGTCAGCAGGAGTGAGGAAATTTATACAAAATCTCTGTTTCAGTCTCTGTTTTTTCTTTATTTTTGCTTACAGGCTACCGAAGTTGTACCTTTGTGAATTCTGTCTAAAATACATGAAAAGCAGAACTATTCTCCAACAGCATATGAAGAAATGTGGGTGGTTTCATCCTCCAGCCAATGAAATTTACAGAAAAAATAATATATCAGTCTTTGAGGTAAGGTAGAAAATGAAGCTGGATCCTCAACACCTAATCCTGTGATGAATTTTTCATAGTGCTAAACATCTTCAGCCTTGAAACATTGAAACTCCTGAGTTTCCAGGAGTGAAGAACAAGCAAAGAGCCAGTAGGAACTGACCTTGTGTATAGATTGTTCATCACAGAATAAGACTCACTTTGTAAAACTCTGGGGGTTTTATTCTACAAAAATTAATTTTAATCTATTGAGTGTAACAGTGGCTTGGTCACAGCCTCTGTTCTGTGGAAGTTTTAATTCCTTTGAGATGCCGCCTGTGACTGAGAAGTCTTCTCTCACGTTAGGACATTTCAGATGTACAGGAATATTTGTGTGAAGCCTGTCCTTAAATAACAGCAAATTTTCCTCCTGTCTCTAAGGTTGATGGCAATGTCAGCACTATCTACTGCCAGAATTTGTGCTTGCTAGCTAAACTCTTCCTGGATCACAAGACTCTCTATTATGATGTGGAGCCATTTCTTTTCTATGTGCTGACACAGAATGATGTTAAGGGCTGTCACCTTGTTGGCTACTTTTCCAAGGTAAGTATTTGGGTGGGAATTGTTTGATCTGTTGAGCAGTGCTGCTTTGATTCTTTAATTGTAATTTAGCCTCTTGCATTTTATAGAATAAATTATGTAATACAGGTACAGACATCTGTTGTAACCAGGTTTTATTTATTTCAGAGACCACCACTTAGTAAACCCAAATTTCCTGTAATATGGAATAGCAAATACTTGCTGAGGAACTTGTACTGCAGCTTAGTGGCTAAAAAAAACTTTTCAAATTACTTCCTGCTCCTGGTGGAGATTGTGCAGTACTGTTTGTGAGATAGAACTGCTTGGTAATTCTGTTTATCTCACCTTTTGTTCTATACATACATTGTTTTCCAAACAAGTTTGGCAACTTTGCAATTATATGAACCTTTTTTTTTTTTTTTGAGGGAACAGGGCCAAGATTTCAGATAGAACTTTTCTTAAGGTTTTTATCCTTAATTATTTTAAACTAGTTTTATTTGAAGCTTTTTCTTTAGTATTCAGAACAGCAGATATGAGACTAGATTTTGATATTTTATACTTGTAACATTTAAAGAATCACTGGAATATTTCAGTCTTCTGCAATGAGCTTAGCTGCCTTCAGATTTATTCTTAGAATTTACCTTTTCTGCAGCCCATGTTCTTTACTGTATAGTAGCTAAGCAAAAGATTATGTCAAATTTTCATTCTTTCTGCTTCCATCTGAAATGATGGTAGAGCTTTAATTTTATCTCTTCAAAGTCTTTCCTTGGCTTTATCATTCCTAAGAAATGTGACTGTGACTTCCTGTCTCAGTTTTTGATATAGAACTACTTAGGCACTCTTACAGAGGAACTCACACTATTTCTTACAGATCTGTTATTTTAATATGATGGGTTTTTTTTCCAACAGGAAAAACACTGCCAACAGAAGTACAATGTTTCCTGCATCATGATTCTTCCACAATACCAGCGTAAGGGCTATGGCAGGTTCCTAATTGACTTCAGTAAGGAACTTTTTCTTTACTTTTTTCAGTCTGTCTTTTCATGTTTTAAAGGACTTAACAGTAGAAGCAGATATTTTTCAAGATAAAACACATCTCAGGACAAAGGCTTCTAAAGCTCACAAAATTATCTGAACTTCACCATTTACTCTTTTTGTTGGAACTTTGGTTCTAAAGACAAATTGATCATTTTCCCCTTAATTCCAGTGATTTCTGTGTAAGCAGCTTAAGGTAGAAGCTAAAGGCATGTGGCAATATAGTGATTTTTATAGCAGAAATTTGTGTTGGGCATGTAGATCCTTGTACAGAAATCCAGCTGTAAGAGTGCATGGTCTATGGAAATCTTCAGCAGCTTGATTAGGTGAATAAATGTCTTAAGCAAAACTGTCTTACATTTTAATTTTCATTTTGAGAGCAATAAAACCAGATATACATAAACTCTGAATAATAATTCTGAGATTTGTGTGTGGATCTCTGTAATTTCATGGGAAGCTTCCCCTGTGATTATACATTGTTTATTATGCCTAGGACAATTTAATACAGCCCTCATTGTGGGCATTAAAATTTTGGAGTTCAGAGGAAAACTCTACTGGTAGAATTACATCAGAATAATGTCTTTTGTAGCTAAGTTTTTGTTCTCCTGAAAATACTGGTGAAGGAGAAGAACTCAAGGATGTATCTTGAGAAATGAACAAATGCAGGTTATGGTAGAGCAGCAGTGA
Source organism: Melozone crissalis (assembly GCF_028551555.1). Taxonomy (NCBI): domain Eukaryota; kingdom Metazoa; phylum Chordata; class Aves; order Passeriformes; family Passerellidae; genus Melozone; species Melozone crissalis. The sequence continues at coordinate 558,062 of NW_026536006.1, forward strand.
GAAGGCACTTTTCATTTGTCGTCTTCTTTCTGGGTAGAATATAAACCTTGGCCTTTATTGAACCTGTGCAATGTATCACAGTCTTAAATTAATAAAATCTCTGCAAATAGAGCTTGGTACTCTCCAGCATGGTCCTGAAGTTTGACAGTAGAGAATTTTCAAGAAAATTATTACTCATATTAGTTTTAAGAGTGTGTTTTTCCTCTGTCATTTCCAAAATTGCTTTGGGAAATTACAGTTGTGCTTAAGACTTGGTGTAATTTCTAGGTAGACACCTGCTGCCATCTCGTGGCATTACCTACAGTCAGAGTTCAGAAATGTCTTAATTCCATCACTGAATAACAGGAGTTTAAACAAGAAAATAAAAAATTGGCCCAACAACTCGAAATATCCTTCAGATATTAATAATAAAATTAATTCAAATAAAAGAGTGAATCTTTTATTTCTGTGTGGCATGTCGTTTATACTTAATGCTTTTGGAGGCAGAGCTGACAACATTTCAAATGTGAAGATGTCATCTACACCTTGTAGGAAACACTAAGGTATTTTATGAGGACTTTGTAGAAGTAAGGGTGGAAACAGAAGCTAATATTTTGAATTTTTTCTCTTCTGTGTCTTTTAGGCTATTTGCTGTCAAAGCGTGAGGGTCAGGCAGGATCCCCAGAGAAGCCCCTGTCAGACCTGGGGCGCCTGTCATACATGGCTTATTGGAAAAGTGTCATTCTGGAGTGCCTTTATCACCAACGTGACAAGCAATTAAGCATCAAGAAGTTGAGTAAGCTGACTGGAATCTGCCCTCAAGACATCACTTCCACCCTGCATCACCTACGAATGCTCGACTTCCGGAGTGATCAGTGAGTACAGCAGTCCCACTGTAACCCCAAATACCTCCAGGTGTATTTCATTGGAATTTAATGGTGTTTGAAGACAAGTCACATCTAATAAACTTGGTTTTACTAAAGATTTCAGTGTCCAAATATTATGGTACTCATGTGCAATGCAGGAATCATTCAGTGGCAAAGCTGGTTCAGATGTCCAAGTGTGCAGCACTGCAGATGTGGAATTTAGAGTGATTTGCTGCTGTGAGAGAGAGGAAGTTGGTTTCTTGGTCATGTTTTCTTGCATCCCTCAGCCAAATCAGTCTAATGCACTCACAAATACAGCAAAGAACAGCAACTTCCCTTCTGTAGAGGCAGATCTGCTCCTTAATTTCAGACAGTTGGTTTCCTCCTTTTCCCTGTGTCTCAAAAATGCCATAAACTGTGTGGATTGACATGGAATGTTTGAGGAGTGGGACAGATCACTGGGAGAGATGAGGAGTGTTGATATTGAATAGAGCTAGCCTGCTTGCTCAGCCGACAAATCAGGTGAAATACTGGGAATTAGTCTTGTTCCAGACCATACCAGTTTGGTGAGTGGGGTTGTATTCTATTGTGTTGAAACTTATTTGGAAAACTTGAAAATAGTTTTATGTTCTCACCTCCCAGTATACCTTTAACCTGTGATATTTCTCTCAGACCCTTAAAATGTGCTATGGTAGTGGGACTGCAACTTTTCTTGAGCAGTTCTTTTATTTCTCTTCAGTGGCTTTCACCTTATATTTCTCATTCCCCAAATGATACACCCTTTGTCCAAAATAAAAATGATACTCTGCAGCTGAATGTTAGCCATGGAAGGATGACTTCACTCATTAAGAAGAAATGGAAGGAATTTTGACATTCCCTGAGATACTTTCTCTGGTAGTTAGAATTAATTTTAACATTCTCTTAGTTGTGAAATACTTTCTCTGGTAGGTAGATGGTACTGGTACTCCAAATTTTACCATTTTAATGAGTTTCTGTTCTCTCTGAAGTTACTTGCAGCGATTGAGAGAAATATATTTTCTGTGATATATCTGTTTCACATGGTAACATGCACAGTGTGTCACGTGTTATTGATCAGAGCGTTGTTCTTGCTGTTCAGATTTGTGATCATTCGTCGTGAGAAGCTCATCCAGGAGCACATGGCAAAGCTCAGAACCAACGTCCGACCCATCGATGTGGATGCAGAGTGTCTGCGTTGGACACCGGTCATCGTTTCCAACTCAGTTGTCTCTGAAGATGAAGAAGAGGAAACAGAGGATGGGGAAAATGAAGAGCAGCAAAAGCAGAAAGAAAAGGATCCAGAGACCAGTGTAAGAGTGAATCTCTTATTTCTGTGTGGCATGTGGTTTATACTTAATGCTTTTGGAGGCAGTGCTAGGAAAATTTCAAATGTGATGCTTGGGCATTTGTCTTAATCATAAAAAGCAGTGCAGTCATGGTCAGTTTATATATCTTTATGGTTTCAGATTAGAAAATAAAACTCAAGAAAGCATCAAGGCATAGTTTAGAGAGCAATCTTTGAAGGGGTTGCACTCTTGCATCAGGTGGTGAGCACTGAGTAGAATACTGAGAGGCAAATTATCTGCTGTTACTGTATTTACATTAAACTAATGGTGCATTTTAATGGAAAAGTAGCTTCAAGTTTTTTTCTCACTTTTTTCTTGAAAATGGCATAAATATTGTGTTTGAGTGTAGCAAGGTGAAGTCAGCATTCTGACACAGCACTGAAGTGGCTTGTTGGGAAGCTAAGTGAGGTAAATTATCACCTCTGAGGAAAGGAGTAGCAATTAGCACTACATGAATCTTTTAAAGGTCAAATCTTTTTATAATCCTGGATTTTTAAAAGTCACTTTTGTTAAACTTTTCTGGCTTTTTTCTCGAACACTTTTATGGAATCAAATTCAGGATAGACATTTATGCTGAAATCAGAAGTGTGAAATGTGTTTGTTTTTATTTCAATCAGATGGTAAAATCCGTGTCATGGGAGAAGAAAGAACAAGAGCCTTACTCACCCCCAGAGAGTGAAAAAAAGCCAGACATCATTGCTCCAGCCAATTCTGCACGACCAAACAAGCACATTTTTTCCCTGGATAGTCTTCCTGCAAACAGTCAGCCATCACGAAGAGGTCGATGGAACCGCAAGAGCAAAAAAGTTCACGAGCCCTTTTGTGAGAAGGAGCCAGCATTGCCCATGGAGGAAAAAACAGCAGCTCCCAGTGGAAGGTGCAGTGAGTGTGAGGAAAAGTCAACAGCCTCACGAGGCAGGTGCAGTGACTGTGAGGAGAAGTCAGTGGCCTTGCAAGGAAGGTGTGGGGAATGTGAGGAGAAATCTCCAGCCTCCAGAGGCCGCTACGCTGAGGACGATGAAAAATCTGCAGCTTCCCAGGGACAGTATGGCAAAGGTGAAAAATCTGCAGTTCCCCATCGGCAGCACAGTGAAACTGTGGAGAGGTGGAGGGGCCAGTTGAAAAAGAACACAGAGCCACTGAAATGTAGATTCCCAGAGGACTGCGACAGATTACCCCGGCGCTACAGCGACGGCGACAGGGGACTCCTGAGGTGTTTCAGTGAGAGCAGTGAAGAGGAAGATGATGAGCCTGTGAGTCCTAGATCAAGCTCTCCACCTGTTCTCACCAAGCCAACATTGAAACGAAAGGTTTGTGCCTTATTTCTTGTTCTTTTTGGCTGTTATCCAGTCAGTTTTGTCTGTCTGGTTCAGTTCACAAGGTCTGTATTGAGTGTACATGGAGCACACAATGTTCAGTGTTCCAGGGTACTTCCTGCTGACTCTTTCTAGTCTTGGTTTTTGGTGAATCAGAGGTAGGAGTTTGAGGGGTTTTTGAGTCCACCCTCGATCTTGTGCTTTTGATTTTTTTTTTCTAACTTAGTTATTGACATTTTTCTCAGTCATGCAGAATAGAAACAGATACAGTTTTGAAAGAAGCTTGCAAAACACAAATGCACTCTAAACAACTGAAATCAGAGTGTAAAGTCTTTGAAATTATTTATCATGGAGATGTGAATTCTGTCAGTGTGTCTAAACAAATGCTTTCTTCACTAAAATGTTCTTTACTCTTGTTTGCACCTTATTTTAAGCTATTCACATCTGTTTTGTACTGTGTTTAAAGTTCCAGTTGTTACAGATTGGCTCTTAGCTTCAGCTGTTTAAATTCTGACTAGTGGCAGGTGGCAGACAATATTTCTAGTAAATTCGGGATTCTAGAAGGGAGCTCACTGCTGTTCATGTTTTGTATTTATCTGGTGTTTCATTTCCACTGCACATGGTAAAATATCTTCTCTTTTCCCACCTTGCACTTTCAGAAACCAATTCTCCATCGGAAGAGGCGGGTCCGCAAGCGCAAGCACCACAACAGCAGCGTTGTCACTGAAACAATCTCAGAAACCACAGAAGTGCTGGATGAGCCATTTGAGGACTCAGACTCTGAACGACCAATGCCTCAATTAGAGCCTACCTTTGAGATTGAGGAGGAGGAAGAGGAGGAGGAGGAGGATGAAGAAGAGGAGAGTGAGCTTTCATCCAGTGGATACTTTCAGCACTTAGCCCAGCCAGACACACTCAGGCACAGACCCTCTTCTAAGAGGAAGTCCAGAGATGAGGAGGAGTCTGATGACAATAATGGTACGTGTGGTGGTGTACTGGTGAAAGTTTGATAGATTGTGTTGGATGATAACAGCTCATGACAAAACCAGCTGCTTTCTTTGGCTTGTAACTTCCAGCTGAAATGTAGGTTAGGCATAAATTAGCAGTCAAACTAGCCTCAGACATTCCCTAGTTTTATGAAAACATTTAACTTTTTTACTGGCAATGACCTGATCCCAGGCTATCCTTTTGATTCAGCCTTCCTAATGGAATTAGTATCTGTGATTGTGGAACAACTTTGCAGCAGAGTCACTTACAGAAATAAAACGGAAATGAACTGGCAAGCCCCCAATTTTCCATAACAAAGGGAAATATTAAATTGCCTCTTCTGACATCCTCGTCTTCATCACATTGCATGTTCACCCTCTCAGCTTCTCATATCTCTGTAAAGTTCTCTGAACCTTCAGTTCATCAAATAAAATAATTTGGTTGTGACTGGTTGCTTAGAGTCCACTAACAATTCAAAAGTCACATCTGTCATTCTAATAAATTTCTAAGCTGATATTGAAGTTGATAAACATGTTGGGAATGCTTCCATGAATGCTTAGATCAAACAAAAAATGTTTGAACAGTTTCTTTCAATTTGTATTTTCAGGTAACCCACCCTTGAAACCGTTATCTATGCTGAGGAATAGTGAAGCAAAAGATTCTTCACTTGAGCCAGATACTTCCACACCTGTGAAAAAGAAGAAGGGATGGCCAAAAGGGAAAAGCCGAAAACCAGTCCACTGGAAGAAAAGGCCTGGTAGAAAACCAGGATTTAAAATGAACCGGGAAGAGGTGCCACTGTCAGCTCAGGATGAAGTAGTTGATGAAGTGGCAGCCAATTCAAAACCAGGCCGTAAGGCCAAAATTTCAGATAAAGAAGAATGTGTTGAGCAGAAGGACCTGCCTCTGACTGAGGAAAGGAAAGGGGAAGATGTGAATATGGAAGCAGAAGAGGTAGGAGAGGGAGAAGAGGAAGACATAGCCAGCAGTGAAGTAAGAGCAGTTTCTCCTGTGGACAGCAACAGCAGTCCAGTGCCAGAAGTCAAAGAGCCTGAGATAGAAGAGGAAGTAGAGGAGAAGCCACGGATTTTAGAAGAGCAGAGGCAATCAGAAGAAGAGCAGCAAGAATTAGATGAACCTGAACATGACCATGAGGAAGAAGAGGAAGTTGCAGTAGTGACAAATCAAAACGAAGATCACGACGCTGATGATGAAGATGATGGTCATCCAGAGTCTTTGAAGAAAAAAGAATTGGAGGAACAGCCTGTTAAAGAAGGGGTGAAGGAGGAGCCTCAGGTGCAAGAATGTTTTTTAGAAACAAGCATCCCAAGCAGTAGAGAAGATGCAAAAGAAAAAGATGAAGCAGAGGCAGATTCTGAGGAAGAGCAGGCTTCCAACGAGACATCAGTGGGCTCAGAGCACGTCCCTGGGTCTGAAGATGATCACGAAGAAGAGCAGAGTAATAAAGAGGGGTTAATTGAATTAAAGGAAGAGGAGGAGATTCCTCATAGTGAACTAGATCTTGAAACTGTTCAAGCAGTCCAGTCCTTGACACAGGAGGAAAGCAATGAGCACGATGTAGCTTACCAGGACTGTGAAGAAACTCTTGCAGCTTGTCAGACTTTGCAGAGCTATACCCAGACTGAGGAGGATCCTCAGATATCAATGGTTGAAGATTGCCAGGCCTCAGAACACAACAGTCCAATATCCTCTGTTCAGTCCCACCCCAGCCAGTCCGTGCGTTCTGTCAGCAGCCCAAACGTGCCTGCTCTGGAGAGCAGCTACACCCAGATCAGCCCTGAGCAAGGGTCCCTGTCCGCACCCTCTATGCAGAACATGGAGACCAGCCCCATGATGGATGTGCCTTCAGTATCGGACCACTCCCAGCAGGTGGTGGATAGTGGCTTCAGCGACCTTGGCAGCATTGAGAGCACTACAGAGAATTATGAAAACCCCAGCAGCTATGACTCCACGATGGGAGGCAGCATTTGTGGAAATAACTCTTCCCAGAGCAGCTGTTCGTATGGAGGACTGTCTTCTTCCAGCAGCCTCACTCAGAACAGTTGTGTTGTCACTCAGCAAATGGCAAACATTGGCAGCAGTTGCAGCATGATGCAGCAAAACAGTGTCCAGCCTGCAGCAAACTGTAATATCAAGTCACCTCAGAGCTGTGTAGTGGAAAGGCCCCCGAGTAACCAGCAACCAGCAACGCAGCCACAGCAGCAGCAGCCTCAGTCCCAGCAGCCACAGCCCCCACCTCCACCCCAGCAGCAACCTCCGTTATCTCAGTGTAGCATGAACAACAGCTTCACCCCAGCACCTATGATCATGGAAATACCCGAGTCGGGCAGCACTGGTAACATAAGCATCTACGAGAGGATTCCAGGGGATTTTGGTGCCGGGAGCTATTCACAACCATCGGCCACGTTCAGTTTAGCCAAGTTGCAGCAGCTGACAAACACCATTATGGACCCTCATGCCATGCCTTATAGCCATTCTCCTGCTGTGACTTCCTATGCAACCAGCGTTTCTCTCTCCAACACAGGGCTGGCTCAGCTGGCTCCTTCTCACCCCCTGGCCGGCACCCCGCAAGCACAAGCCACCATGACGCCCCCGCCCAACCTGGCCTCCACCACCATGAACCTCACCTCCCCTCTGCTCCAGTGCAACATGTCGGCCACCAACATCGGCATCCCGCACACGCAGAGGCTGCAGGGGCAGATGCCCGTCAAGGGGCACATCTCCATCCGCTCCAAATCCGCGCCCCTGCCCTCTGCCAGCGCCCACCAGCAGCAGCTGTACGGCCGCAGCCCCCCGGCCGTGGCCATGCAGGCCGGGCCCCGGACCTTGGCCGTGCAGCGCGGCATGAACATGGGCGTCAACCTGATGCCCACGGCGCCCTACAACGTCAACTCCATGAACATGAACCTGAACGCCATGAACAGCTACAGGATGACGCAGCCCATGATGAACAGCAGCTACCACAGCAACCCTGCCTACATGAACCAGACAGCACAGTATCCTATGCAGATGCAGATGGGAATGATGGGGAGCCAGGCCTATACCCAGCAGCCTATGCAGCCAAACCCTCACGGGAACATGATGTACACTGGTCCCTCCCATCACAGCTACATGAACGCTGCTGGGGTGCCCAAGCAGTCTCTTAATGGACCATACATGAGAAGATGAGCAAGATCGACTTGCATCCTAAAAACTGAAATAAATATAAATAAAGGAACCTTTTATACTGACGAACCAGAGAAAATGGACCTTTTTCCAGTTAAAATATTGCTGTAGATTTAGAGGGATTTTCTTTGGTTTATTTTATTTTTTAGGAAGCCTGGTCTTTATTTTTTTGATTTTTTGTTTGTTTGTTTGTTTGTTTTTTCTTCACAATCGTCAAACATTTTACAGCTAAAATCACTTACAGATGTTTTTTAGAGGGGAAACATGCACAAAAATCTTCTCATAATTTAAAAAGAGCCTTACTTTGCTGATAAAGTGGACAGACTATGTGTAACGTGAAATCATCTTCCTAAATTTTTTTTCCAATATTTGTCCTTTTCCCTCCCCTGTGCCCCTCTGTATGCAGTTTCTAGTGCTGCAGCCATGTAAAATGTTTGACATCTCAAAGAATAACCAACCCTTCCCTCTAAACCCCACCTAACATTTCCTACTTCTAGCAGGAGGCACTTATTGGGAGATTTGGAAGGGGACACAGAGGATAAAGGAAAATATTTCTGCAAGTCAGGAAAAAGCTTTAATTTTCCTTGACTCCCTCACCCTCAGTAAAATTTGGAGTTAAGTGTAAACAATAAACCATTCACATTGGTGTTTTTTGTAGATGAGTTAATTGAAATTGTATGTTTTATGCTGAAAATATAATGTAACTTTAAAATGATCCCGTTCACCACCCGGACGTGCACGTGAACACACACATGTGCATGCATGCACACACGTTCTGTCACTGAACTGCTGGAAGCACCTCAAGAGAGAGCTTGCTCTGCATCCCTTCTGCAGTGGTGAGGAGGACAGGGTGGCCAATAATGGTCTGTTAGGACAAGGAAATGGTTGCAGGCTCTGCTGGTGAGCAGCCACAGCTCTGAGATCCCAGAAATGCTGAGGGTTTCTTGGTTCTGAGCCTTTTTGGGTCAGGCTGAGCTCGGAAGCAGCTGTTTCCAGGTAATTCTCTTGGCTTGGGCAGTGCTGGAAGGAGCAGTGTGCGTTTGGTGACTGTTGTGAGGATCAGCCTGTGCTGTCCTTGTCGCTCTCCATTCCTGGGCTGGGCTGGGACGTTGCTCGATGTGCCGCTTCCTGGGGGGGGTCAGTGATGTTTTCTCCTGATTCTCTTGCTGTGTTTGATACCCATTGTGTAGAAATAGAGCCACACATTTGATCCAGTGTGGGGAAAAGAAGGGAATCAGCCTCTTTTTTTCAGCAGTGAAACCGTCCCAACACCGTAGCAGGGTCTAGGCGGCAGGATTTTGCTGTTTGTTGCTGCAAAATCCACTTTGCATTAATTTTGGCTACACTGCTGGCATGTCACCCAATACAAAAAGGGACAACCCTTTAATGTAAAGTTCTTTTTTTTTTTTTTTATTGTATGTGAAGTAGAAACGCAGACACATTAATAAGACTAATTCCTTTTGTTTTTTTTTTTTTTAAACCAAAAGAATCTAAAAAAAAAAGTTGGGGTTTCTTCAGATGCACTAAAATGGACTTTTCCTCCAGTAACTGCTAACCACGAAAGGCAGAATTCAAAGGACTTCCACTTTTTATGATTTCTGTTTAGTTCTGAGCATGTACAAGGCTGTGTAGGACCCCATTTCTCTGTATATACTATTCCAGTTCCAAATAACCCGTGTAGAAAGCGCACTGTGCTGCCCTCTCTTCTTAGATCTTCAGCTGTGTCGCTGCTTCCTGGGGTGGGGTGGGTCTGAGACAGGAGGAGAAGCTGTTGAAACGAGGGCCATGAATTTAGTTTGTTTGCCTTTCTGTTTGGTTTGGTTTTGTATGGGTTTTTTTTATCAATTGGGCAGCTCCCTTTTCCACAAACCTTTGTGACTGTAGAACTATTGTAGAGAGAAAAAAAAAAAAAAAAAAGTTCTTTTCTATATATAAAAAGAAATTATCCAACGCAGTAATATTGGTACCTACCATTTTTTCACTTCTGTTTAAAAAAAAAAAATGTATTTTTAGCAAGATAACTTGGGTAATCTTCTAAAAGAAATTAAAAAAAAACTCACTGTTAGTGACTTCGATGCCTTTTAAAAATAAGAGCTTTTTCATTTCATTCCATCTTTAAAATTTTTTATCTTTGTTGTAGAATATTAAAAACTATTTTAAGAAAGATAAAATTCTCTTTAAAGAGATCTCTAGAGTGTGTGAATAGGAGCTCCAGATGCCTCTAAAAGCCGCATGTACAAATGAAGCTGAGTCTATTCCTGTCTGTTTATATTTGCTTTTCCTGTTTTGTAACCTCTTTGTACTTTGTTCATGGTGACTTGTAAGCTAAGGGGAAGGGGGTGCCTAGATGCCTTTGTAATTCTCCATGTCATACGCTCCTGGCTGGATGGTCTCCCTTCCTCTCCTTGTATGTAATATCACTTTTTTTTCCCCTTTCTAGCAAGTACTTTCAAAAGAACTCTGTACATTTTAACATAAAAAAAATAAATTATGTTGAGCCATTTTGGATGTCAGTTGTGCGTGTAAATTTTTGTTCTTCCCATTTGAGCGGTGAATGCTCTCCCTTGGTCCTGGGACAATGATTCCCTGTGGGCTTTTCACTTTTCACTGAAAGAGAATTCACTTATGACATCTCTTGATCATGTGTGACCGTGTTCACAGGGGTCTTGTGTTGAGGGAAGAGACGAGGATCTGACTCCATGTTTCAGAAGGCTTGATTTATTATTTTATGATATATATTACATTAAAACTGTACTAAAAGAATAGAAGAAAAAGTTCTTATCAGAAGGCTGGCTAAGCTAAGAATAGAAAAGAATGAATAACAGGTTTGTGGCTCGGGCTGAGAGTCTGAGCCAGCTGACTGTGATTGGACATTATTTAGAAACAACCCCATGAGACCAATCACAGATGCACCTGGTGCATTCCACAGCAGCAGATAATCAATGTTCACATTCTGTGCCTGAGGCCTCTCAGGAGGAAAAAATCCTAAGGAAAGGAGTTTTTATAAAAGTTGTCTGCAACAATCATGTTAATTTTTATCTAGAATTTCCAATTAGACAAAAAGAAGAACTTTGAAAACTTGAAGCTCTTCCTGAAATCACCACCTTCAAACTCCTCTCTGCCAACGCTGACCAAAACCAAGCGTGGTCCTGGTTTTTATCAACTTCAATTTGTAATTTTGACTTGAGTCCTTTAAAACTAGCAGTGAGTGTTTGAAGTTTCCTCCATCCCCTTCAGCTTCTCTTCAATCTGCAATGAGAACCTTGACGAGGAGGAGGAGGAGGAGGAGGAGCCATTTCACCCAGCAAGGTTTGCCCTGCAGCTTTAAGGCACGGTTGGATCGTTGGAATGAGCGTTCTCCACAAGCTCAGAGCTCTCACAACGCTAGAGGGAAGCACAGCCCCAGCACGGGTGTGATCAGTGCTTGAATTTCCCTGTGACAAACACGATAATCCTCAGCAAGGAGCCCCTGCCTCGGCCTCCTGTGGCCCAAGGACTGGCACAAACCATGTAAGGACTCAGCGGCCACAAGAACCTCCCAAAGGCTTTTCCTCAGATGTGCTGTCACAAGGTTTCCTTCAAGAAGGCAACATATAAAATGTTTTTGTAAATATTTTATATGTTTATAAAAAGCATTATTTGATCAAGCAGGCTGAATTGTTAATTAAAAACTAACAGCAAAATACCCAGCCGCAGTTTGTGTGGGCTGACTTGGTGACAGCCGCACTTGGTTGGAGCCATGAACAAGGTGACCTCTTTTTTAGAATCTTGGCCAACAAACTATCAAATCCTACCTTTAGAGAATGGTTTGGGCTTGGTTTGGTTTGGTTTGGTTTGGTTTGGGAGAATTGCCAAGCCAAAGCAGGTTTGAAATGTGGCTGTTTTGAAGAGCATCTACCTTTGGTAGCACAGAGGGTGTGAACAGTTCCTCCTGCAGGTTCTTGACCAACAAATTATCAAATCCTACCATTAGAGAATGGTTTGGGTTTGGTTTGGTTTGGGTTTGGTTTGGGAGATTTCCAAGCCAAAGCAGGTTTGAAATGTGGCTGTTTTGAAGAGCATCAGCCTCTGGTAGCACAGAGCAGGGTGTGAACAGTTCCTCCTGCAGGTTCTTGACCAACAAATTATCAAATCCTACCTTTAGAGAATGGTTTGGGTTTGGTTTGGTTTGGTTTGGTTTGGTTTGGTTTGGGTTTGGTTTGGTTTGGGTTGGGTTGGTTTGGTTTGGGTTGGGAGAATTTCCAAGCCAAAACAGGTTTGAAATGTGGCTGTTTTGAAGAGCATCAACTGATCAAATAATCAAATCCTACCATTAGAGAATGGTTTGGTTTGGGTTTGATTTGGTTTGGTTTGGTTTGGTTTGGTTTGGTTTGGTTTGGGTTGGGTTGGTTTGGTTTGGGTTGGTTTGGGAGAATTTCCAAGCCAAAACAGGTTTGAAATGGGGCTGTTTTGAAGAGCATCAACCTTTGGTAGCACAGAGCAGGGTGTGAGCAGTTCCTCCTGTATTTTCTGCAGCTATCACACTGTGGACATGAGGAGATTTGCTCTGTTCAACACTCTCAGGTTTGCTCTAGTTAATAGGTGAAGCAAAGTTTCTGCTCCCAGCTCTCAGTATGCAGGAAAGAGTTTGAATTATTTCAACAAATTACTGCCTGGGAGACTGGAGTTGTGGTTTTTGAAAGAAACTGATGGAAAGGAGAATGATCTGAAAGGGTTACAGCATTCTGAAAGCTCATCAGAGAGATAATTCAGAAAAAGCTAAAAAGAACTGAACCATCTTAATTAGCTCAGGGGAAGAGCTCCTTGCTGAGATCCAATCTCTGCAAGAAAGAGAGGAATGCAGATTAACAGAGGCAGACCAGGTTCACAGCAGCTCAGGTGAGGCCTGCAGCATCTTTTATCAGCTCAGCTTGTCAGCCAGAATAATTTACCTAAAAATAGATGTCTGCAGTTGAGCTTTGAATGTAAAATCCTTTTGCCCCGAATACAGAGAATCTCAGCAACAACTTCACCAAACGTTGATTTTTCTCCTAGAGCAAGGCAGGACTTCGTGCTTCATCTCTTGAAACAGGTGCAGAAACACCTTAAAACAGGGAGAGTCAAGAATTTATTTCCTTATTTCCTTCCTTATGGGGAGATTCTGTTCTGTTGGACAGCTCTGTGGCACATAATGACCCCGTTCAAAATTTTGTGTCATAATTTTCCTAAGGGTTCCTCTGTCAGTATTTGTTTGCTCTCCCTTGCCAAACACTTTGCCCTGTGAACTCTGGATAAGTGACAATTGTCACTGTGTCAATATGTTTGTCATTTTTGTCACATAGCAGAATCCCAGTTTGTGATTGAGTTTACAGAATTATCATAGTAAAAAAATCTATTTTCCAGGAAAAAGTGATAAATATGGTGCTGTGTGACAAATAATTAAATAAAATTACTGAACACTTTCTGCTAATATTTTGGCTAATATATTCACATGGTACCTTTCAGCTAAAGGAGAAAGTCTGTTTAGTGAAGTTGTCATTTTACACAATAGGAACAAGCAGCAACAAGAGATCATCTGCAATCCCAGATACTTCCCAAACAACATCTCCAAAGAAGGTAAAAATCACTGTTGGACAAAAAAAAAAATTATGTGGTGAGATAAGTGAAATGACTATTTTATTTTATTTTATTTTATTTTATTTTATTTTATTTTATTTTATTTTTTATTTTTTATTTTTTATTTTAGGTTATTTTATTTGATTTGATTTTATTTTATATTTTAATTTTATATTTTATTTTATTTTATTTTATTTTATTTTATTTTCTATACAAAGGAACTCATCATATCAGTTCAGTCATCCACAAATGCTTTGTGGACGCCTCTTTCTGCAGCTTCAGGAAGAACGGAATTTGTTTCTGGTCACCAAATTTCCTGGCTCGGGGCTTCAGTGAGTCCCACTGGGAGGAGCTGTTCTCCAGGGGAGCAGGTTCAAGTTTCCGTGTGTTTGTTCCCTTCTGATAAAAACCTCCTGCAGTCTGAAGTAAGACTGCAGCTACTTTAGGAGTGTCCTTGTCCTCCTTTGCATTGTGCTAGCCAGCGTGCTCCTGAGACCAAAGCAAACCACAGAGGTTGGTCTGCAGAAAGAGATCTTCAGAAGTGCCTGGGTATGGACAGCAAGGGGTCAGCAGGTGATGGCTGAAGGGCTGGAAACAAAGGAAAGTACTAAAAAAAACCCTGAGAATTAGAGGCCGTTGCAGATAACCTTGATCATTTCTGTCTATCCAGCTGTGCCACAGCACTTTGATCTGTTTGGAAGGTTCTGGTGGTCACAAGAACCTTCATCACTGCTGCCCACAGGAGCCTTCATCACTGCTCTAAACAAGAACCTTCATCACTGCTGTCCACAGGAACCTTCATCATGCATTCTGCACAGGGCTCAGGAAATCCAAGCAGGAAATGTTGCTGCAGAAGGAAGATAAAAAAGGGAATTGTGATGTTCTAGGGTGGAACTGACTGGAAGCTTGTCGCAGACAACTTTTATGGAAAATCCTTTCCTTAGGATTTTTCCTCCTGAGAAGCTGGGAGGCCTCAGGAACAAAATGCAAACAATGGTTATCTGCTGCTGTGGGATGCAACAGGTGCATCTGTGATTGGTCTCATGTGGTTGTTTCTAATTAATGGCCAATCACAGTCAGCTGACTCAGACTCTCTGTCCAAGCCACAAGCCTTTGTGATCATTCTTTCTTTTTCTATTCTTAGCTGGCCTTCTGATGAAATCCTTCCTTCTATTCTTTTAGTATAGTTTTAATGTAATACATATCATAAAATAATAAATCAAGCCCTCTGAAACACGGAGTCAGATCTTTGTGTCTTCCCTCATCCTCAGACCCCTGTGAACACGGTCACAGAAGCTCTGTCAGCTTAGGTACAACTGGAGATAACTGTGTTCTAGTCAGGGTCTAAAGAATACAATAGTGCTCCAGGTAAAGTGATAAGGAAAATTAATTTTAACAGGGAAACATTTCTAACCCTAGAAAAGTGCAAGTATCAGCTGTCCTGGTAAAAGCTCTGCATCAACACCTTCCTTTTCTGGGGATGGCAGATGATGCTTTTGGTGTCTTCCAGGCTATACCTGAAGTGCATTGGATCAATAATCCCTCTGAGCTGTGCTGTTAACTTGGAACAGTAAATTCCAGGCTGGTTTGGTGAGTAACTTCTTTCTTAGATGGCTTTTCAAACTCTGCCCTCTGAGTCCATGAAGTGTCCCTATTCTTTAATGCAGCTGCTTTTTATTCCAGCCTCTTGCTTGGAGCATCTGGTAACTCTGCATAAGGATACCAGGAACAGGAAAAGAGAAATTGATAACTGAGGTCTCACACATTCCCCTGCACGTGCTTCTCACTGCTCAGAAAAGGAGAGAACACAGGGCCTGATGCGCAAGGCAGCAAATGGGTTAGCAGGTTAAAAGCAGCAGTGACAAAATAAAAAGCTTTCCAGGAGACTCCTGGGCTCAACAAAGTGGTTGAAGTGCCCAGAGGTGGTGGGCTCTGCTCCTTGTTCCCAGAGCAAATGTAGGAATTTTGCTTTTTAGCAGCTGAAACATCTCAGCTGCATGCCCACAGTGTTCTCCAAAGCTGCAAAGCCTGGCCAGCCTCAGCATCTTCTCCATCAGTTCCTGGTTATTTGCCTGTGCAGAAACCCAGGAATTTTGCTTTTTAACATATGAGACATCTCAGCTGCATGCCCACAGCATTGTCCAAAGCTGCAAAGCCTGGCCAGCCTCAGCATCTTCTCCATAAATTCCTTGTTCTTTGCCTGCTCCTGTTTTGTGCTCTCTCTGCTCTGGCTTGTAAAGGAGTTAAGGGGTGGGATCTGTGTGTAGAAACCCAGGAATTTTGCTTTTTAGCATCTGAGACATCTCAACTTCATGCCCAGAGTGTTCTTCGAAGCTGAGAGCATGCAAAGCCTGGCTAACTTCAACATCTCCTCCATCAGTCTCTGGTTCTTTGCTGCTCCTGCCCTGTGCTGGCTTCCAAGGAGTTAAGAGGTGGGATCTGTGTGTAGAAACCTAGGAATTTTGCTTTTTAACATCTGAGACATCTCAACCTCATGCCCACAGTGTTTTTCGAAGCTCTGAGTATGCAAAGCCTGGCCAACCTTCATCAGTCCCTGGTTATTTGCTGCTCTTGCTCTGTGCTCACTCTGCTCTGGTTTGTAGGGAGTTAAGAGGTGGGATTTGCATGTAGAAACCCAGGAATTTTGCTTTTTAGCAGCTGAGACATCTCAACTTCTTGCCCACAACATTCTCAAAGCCTGGCCAGCCTCAGCATCCCCTTCATCAGTTTTTGCTGCTCCTGCTCTGTGCTCACGCTGCCCTGGCTTCCAAGGAGTTAAGAGGTGGGATCTGTACATGAAACCCAGGAATTTTGCTTTTTAGCAGCTGAGACATCTTAACCACACGCCCATAACGTTCTCCAAAGCTGTGAGCACGCAAAGCCTGGCCAGCCTCAGCGTCTTCTCCATCAGTCCCTGGTTATTTGCTGCTCCTACTCTGTTCTGGCTTCCAAGGAGTTAAGAGATGCGATCTGTGTGTAGAAACCCAGGAATTTTGCTTTTTAGCAGCTGAAACATCTCAGCTGCATGCCCACAGCGTTCTCCAAAGCTGCAAAGCCTGGCCAGCCTCAGCATCTTCTCCCATCAGTTCCTGGTTATTTGCTGCTCCTGCTCTGTGCTCACTCTGCTCTGGTTTGTAGAGAGTTAAGAGGTGGGATTTGCGTGTAGAAACCCAGGAATTTTGGTTTTTAGCAGCTGAGACATCTCAATATCATACCCACAGCATTCTCTGAATCTGTGAGCATGCAAAGTGTGGCCAGCCTCAGCATCTTCTTCATCAATTTTTGGTTATTTGCTGCTTCTGCTCTGTTCTGGCTTCCAAGCAGTTAAGACTGGGATCTGAGTGTAGCAGGGGTTGTGTCCTGCCGCAGCCGGGAGGGGGGATGCTCCTGCTGGCTGCAGCGCGATTTCTTGACATCGGGAAAAAAGGAATTCTTGCGCCAAAGGCGGGAGTGCAGCTCAGCCACCCCACAGATGCTGAGCTCTGACCCTGCCTAAGCCTTGGAACCTGGAAGTGTCACCACGATGTTTTATGAAAAATCCTCTCACCAGGGTTTTTCTCCTCAGGAGCCTCAGAAAAGAAATGTAAACAATAATTATCTGATTGAGTTGGAATGTGGCCTGGAGGTTGCTCGCCAACAGGTGCATCTTTGATTGGCTCCATGTGAATTGTGTTTTCTTAATGAGCAATCTCAATCCAGCTGTGTCAGACTCTGAGAAGTCAATCTCGAGTTTTTATTAGCATTCTCTTCTTCTGATGGAATCTTTTCTCTATTTCTTTAGTATAGTTTTAGTATAGCATATATAATATAATATAATATAATATAATATAATATAATATAATATAATATAATATAATATAATATAATATAATATAATTCTATTGTAGTATTAACAATATAATATTTGTTATATCAATATATAGAATTTATATTATATTATATTATATTATATTATATTATATTATATTATATTATATTAAACAGTATATTGTAATTATATTATATATGAAAATTAATTAATTAATTAATATATTAAATAAAATTTTTAATATATTCATTAATAAATTAATATTGATAAATGTATTAATATAATCTATTTATTATATATTATATTGTATAGAAATATATAATATAATATAATATAATATAATATAATATAATATAATATAATATAATATAATATAATATAATAATATCAGCATTCTGAGAAACATGAAGTCAGATTCTCATCTCTTCCCTCATTCTGGGGACCCACAAACACCTCAAGGCAGGACTGGAGCAAAGGCTCAGGCGAATTTGGGTCTTGCAGGGAGCTCAGGGAGGCTCTAATGCCCAGAATGTTTGAGAGAAATGAGTTTACTGCACACAGCAGAATTTGGTGTCATTATCAAGTTCCCTGTTTTGAAAAATTAGAAAATTCCACAGAAAGAAATGCAAACTAGCAGAGAGCTGATTTAGTCCAACATCTCGAAGTGAGGCGCTCCCAGTGTGTTATGGTTAATTTTGACAATTAGTTATGGTTAATTATTATGGTTAATTTTGACAACTGCCATCAGTTATGGCAATGTTTCCTTAGCCTCAGTCCCCAGCAAAGGACTTGTGTGGTGGAGGCTCAATTAGGGTGATATTTTTTATTTTATTATTATTAGGGTGATAGTCCTATTGAAAGGAGCTCCCAGCTCCCTCCTGTCTGTGGAGCATTTAAATTCTGCAGCTTCCATTTAATTTTGTGATTTTTTTTCTTTTCCCCATGGGCATTGAGAGAACATTGCTATAAAAAGATGTGCAGCTGTATGTAGACTTGAGTGTATTATTTATCGATGTGGGAAAAACGCACAGAACTAAAGCTGCACCAGGAAACACATTTTAAAATTTAATCATTTCCTGCCCTTCATATTTTATCAGGACCTTCTCTATGTTATCAGTCATCATATTCTTTAAAAACTGTATGGTGTGCCAGTCTTTTTTCTTGGTTTTAGCACTGCTTGGTCTATGGGTAAAGCAACAGAACTGGGGGAACTTCAAAGGGAAAAGAAACAAAAGGGGAAAAAGGCAAGAAAATTTACTCTAGCAAAAAAGTGACCTACAATGTGTGCACAATTAAGTTTGCATCTCAGCTTCTCTCCAGTCTAAACAACCTGTGACTGTCAGGTAGATGAGGAATTGACATTAACCCCTGCTTTGCCATCTTTTATCACAACTGCCCAGAATTTGGGGAGCCGGTTCCAGAAAAGTGCAGCATTTGCAGAGTTCCCCCTGTGCAGACAGTTTTCCATGGCTGCTCTGCCCATGGGTTTGCACCTAGGAAATGTTTTTGGCAAGGGACAAGAACGGAGCTGATAAAGGCAGGGCTGCTCAGGAGCACACCTTGCTGCAGGGGATGGTGTGGTTCCCACGAAGAGCCCACGCCAAAAAAACCCATCCTGGTTTTATCCTGGTCCCCTGACACACTGGTGGTGCTTTTTGCAGGAACCAAAGTCAAGAACTGGGCTGATAAAGGCAGGGATGCTCAGAGGTGCCTGATAAGCACACTTTGCTGCAGGTGATGCCGTGGTCCCCACGAAGAGCCCACCCCAAAAACCCCATCCTGGTTTTATCCTGGTCCCATTACATACTGGTGCCCTATAAAGTCATTCCTCCAGGCCTCACCCCTGCGTTCCAACCTGGAATTGTTTGCTCTTTTGGAAAACAGCAGCAGGAGAAATGCAGGGCTCTGTGTAGAGCAGGAATGGCTGACTCTGGGTACCCTCAGAGAGGATTTGAGCTCTGGGGATGCCTGGGCAGGCAGGAGCTGGCAGCTTGGGTTTACTTTGCTGCTGCTGCTGCTGTGTGAAGAGCAGAACTGAACCCTTCATTTCTGCCTCCTGCTCACGGCTCAGATCCCTCCCCTCCCCTCGCTGCTCAGTCAGCGGGGAGATGCGAGCAGGGAAGGAAGGAAGGATGCTGCTGAGCCGCACTTTGCTCCAGCACTTGGCACATCCTTTGCAGAATCTGCTGCTTCCTGAGCAGGGATGCTGCCTGCCTGCCTGCTGAGCAATGCAGCCATTCCCCACTGCTCCCTTTGCAGGAGGATGGAACCATAACCGGGAGAGTGAGTGAGCGATGCGGCGGCTGCTGCTGCTGCTGCACACAGCCTGACTGCGAGGAAGAGAATTGGAGAGCCTGGAATATGTGCCTGCCTCAGCAGGCACTGCAGTGGAAAAGCCCCTGACTGAACAAGATGCAGCTTGCTGCTCTTTAGGCTTTGCCACAGAGAACTCAGGAGTCGGATGAAATGCATCGGCCTCCTTCTCCACCGCTCCTCTATTGTCACCAGGCATTAATTGCTGGGAGTTATTTTCCTTCCTGTGGCTGACTGCCTGCAGCTTTTTTCCCCACTGCGGGAGGAGCAGTGAGGGAGGGAGAGCACAACACCAGCCCAGCGCCCTGTCCCACCAGAAGGCTCCTGCCTGCGTGATGTGCCAGCACGGCCAAGGGCTGCTGCAATGGTGCGGAGAACCTCTGGAACACCTGGATTTGGGGTTATTCGTGGCTCATAAAGTGGTCCCAGCTTCCATCTAGCAGCTACCTGGAGACGCTGGCTGTCCTTTGGGGCTCACTGACTGCTTCCAATTTTCCTCCCATCGCTGCTTTCACACTCATCTGGGTCGGCAGCGTCTGGGAGAGGGGAACGCATTCCCCCGGCCAGGAATAGGAGAGTGCTGCACAAAAAGTGCAGGTGTGAGCTCCGGAGGGGACTGCAGCGTGACCAGCCATGGCTCAAGCCGCTAAGCAGCTGAAGAAAATCAAAGACATCGAGGCTCAGGCTCTGCAGGAGCAGAAGGAGAAGGAGGAATCCAACCGCAAGCGCAGGAACCGCTCTCGGGACAGGAAGAAAAAGGTCAGTGCTGCTGCTGGGGTTTGCAGCCCTGCAATGAGCCTGTGCTCTGTCTGGGGGCACGGCAGGGTGGGCACAGCATGGCACAGGGGCACAGAGGTCCCCTGTGTGCAGGCAGCATGTCGGATATGGCAGAGGAACAGTGTGGCAAACACAGGACAACTTTTGGGAGCAGAAATCTGCTGTTTACCCTGACAGCTTGCGGGGAGCTGGGGGAGAGAGGGAGGGAGCTCAGATATAAAAAAAACCCAATGAGGGGATAAGGGAACTGAGGGCTTTACCCAGGCAGCTTACTAGACCCAGTAACAGATTTGATCTCTATGATAAAAATCCTGTTTTCTGGCTTCCTGCAGTTTCCCACAATCGCTTTGTATGTTCAGGGCTAAGGAACGTGAGACCCCCACCCCTTTTTTTAGTGAAAGACTCATTTTGCTGCCCACCCCATCCCTTGCTTAACCTGCACCAGGATATTGAGAGGGGGTAGGATATTCTTGCCATGCAGAATTTTGAAACCAGGGCACAGCAGGAGCAGACTCCTGACAGAGAAGGCATTTTTGTGCAGAGCTCTGTGGGCTCTGCTGCTGTATTTGTGCATGGGACAGGGGTCATCCAGCAGGTGAGGGGAATCAGGGACAGCACAGAGGTGTCTGTCCCTTCTGCTGCTACCAGCATGCTGTTTGGAGCTCTAGATCCTCCCTGAAAAGTCACTTTTGGCAGTTTTTTCCTTGCTGCACGAGTGGGCATCTTGCTAAGATAGCTTTGCTGCCCCTTGAAGACCTCTGGAACCTGAATGTTCTTATCTCAGCACGCTCTGAGGGTTTCTGTGCCATGCACCAGTGCAGGAAGGCAGCGAGGAGAGAGGTGAAGCCAAGGATAACCGAGGATTTCTCTGACAGGAGGCTGTGGCACAGGGATGCTCAGGTGGGCTCCTGCTCTGCCTTTGAGTGCTGGAGATTTCCCTGTGGCCCCAGTGAGCAGGAGCCTCACAGCAGAGCTCTGCTGGTGGAGCATCCTCACAGCTGGGCCCTGAGGGTGCTGAGCAGAGCCCTGCTTGTCCTAAAGCTGGGCCAGGGCAGCCTGGACAGGTCTGTGACCACAGACAGTGAGTCCTTAGTGGGTACATAGGGCAGATGCGAGGCCTGCAGGCAGCTGGGGGGTTCAGTGTGGGGTCTGTCGTGCCAGATCCTCCTCCTCCACTGATAATAATTGCTGGGTGCTTGCAGGCTGCTCCCTGCAGGGCCTCTTGCTGATGGAGCAGCTTCCCTGAGGGCTTTGAAGGGGATGTGGTGTGAGGAACCACCACATCAGGACGTTTTTCTGGTGTCTCTTGTTACCCCTGTGTGGAGAGCTTGGTTCAAACATGGCTCAAAGAAAGAGGCCATGAAGATATACAGCTGATGGAAAAGTAAAAAGGCAGCTGTAAGCAGCAATTCTCAAGCCTGTTTCTGTAAACAACAAAGTTCTCAGGCACATTTCTGTAAACAGCAGAGTTCTCAGGCTGTTTTTTCATAACAGGTAAACATTCTGTCCTTGGCTGCTTTGGGAAAGCAAAAGTGACAAACATGGAGGCCTTGAGAACCGTTCATATCAGGGTGAGAAAACAAATCTTGGTTTCAATAGCAAACCACAGGCATTGAAAACAAAAGGAGGGATTAATGTGTAATCTGTAGCCTATGATGAGCTCAGGTTTTGCGATATGTATGAGCTTAATTAACACTGTTATAAAACGTGCCTGGTGGATCAATAAATCGGAGTTCGATGCTCATCAATCGGATGGTCGTCTCCCTTCACTTCATCACCCCTGCCCCAAAGCCTCAGTGCCAGTGTTTTTCCTGTGCAATCTCCTTGGGGCCAGGCAGGATATATTGGAATCTTTCTGCCAGGACGTGCTGGGATCCCTCACCCTGCTTTGCTGCAGTTCTCGGGGGTTGATTTGGGTTTGCTCAGTGCCTGTTTGTGCCCTGTGAGCTGCATGGGACTCGCGTGGTGCCCATGCCCAAGGCCCTGGCAGCGTCTGTTGGGATGCGCTGGAACCACTGAGATGTCACTGACTCCTTCCTCTGCCCCTCCTCTTCCTCCTCTTCCTCCTGCCAGCTGTACCTTGCTGTGTACACAGACACAGCAGATGGTTTTCATTCACCTGGTGTTTGCACAGTGCGGGGTGTCATTGATTTCATTGATATCATTGATAGTAGAGTTATACCTCTGCTAACTTTCATTTCACCAAGCACAGCTGAAATAAAAGTTAGTAAAGGTACAACTTATGATCCAGGAAAGCCTTAGCATGACACAAAGCAGGGGAGATGGAGATGATGGCCTCAGGATGAAATATCTTCTCATCCCATTCCATGAGAGCTGCTGTTATGCCTTCAGTTTATTATCCACCAGCATTTCCTGGAGTTTTTGTTGGTTGTATGTGTCCCATGAACTGCATGGCTGTATCCTGCAAGAACCTTGTGTTCTGTGACACTTTGAGGCAGTAAATTCTGTTATTTAATCCTGTATTGCCCAAAAACCTTCTCCTTGGATGGTTGTATTCGTACAATCTCCATGGTTGTATTTGTTGCTTTCCAGTTTCCGCAGCAATTTCTTGGGTTTTGTATTAAGTGCAATTCCTTGGGGTTTGTGTAATGATAACCTGATTGACCTTGTTCTGTCCATGTGCTCTCCACCTCTTGTTTTTCTCTTGGCATGAGCACAGTCCAGATGTAGAACCTTGTCCCTTCTCCAACATTCCCTCCAATATTCAGATGATGACAGCTGAGTTTTCATTTGCCTGCATCAGGGATTTAAGGAATGGCTCCTTGCCACTCCTCCAGGCTCCCTGTCCATTCCAGGAATATTTCTGCTTTGGGCAGAGCTGCCAGGCATGTCCTGGGGTGTTCCTGCTCTGCAGAGTGCCCGGGGGTTGTCTCAATCTTAGGGTGACCCCAGAGGCCAAGTTTTCAATATTTCTGTGTGTTCCTACATTTAATGGAAAAATGAAGAGTTACCAGGGCTGTGGCATGATGCGTTTGTGACTTCTGATGATGCCCTGCAGACAAATGAGCAAAATAGAGTGTGAATGAACACAAGATCACTGCTATTAGAGAATGTGCCAAGCATCTCTGGGCTGGCTCCTTGCTGTTCCTGCTGCAGGATCCCAGCTTCAAATCTCTGTGTTTTCAATATTAAGGGGGACCAGAGCCATTCTGTCACTGCTGCAGGGCTGCACGCGGAGTTTCTGCCCTGACAGGGAAGCAGGGATTGACAGGAGCAATATCTGTGCTTTGGGTGCAGCTGAATGTCTCCTTTTTGTGGTTTTGAGAGGCAGCCATAGGCAAGAACATTTCCTTCCCTTCCCTGCAGATGTGGTGAGGCTGCCTCAGCAGGAAGGGAAATCATGAAGATCACTTCAAAGGCAGTCCTGGCCTTGCCAGGGCCAGTGGGCACCACCAAAACACATTGGAAAAGTGGAAAAGTAGAAAAGTGATGTCCTGACGCTGTTTGTGAGGCAGCTCTTATAATGTGAACACAGTTATTTGAGTTCTTTTTGAGTTGCATGTGACCATTGTAGTTAAGGCAGAAAATGGACCAAATCCCTTGCCAGGAATGAATTTATGGAAGCATTGGCAGAGCTCACCAAATGGGTTAGAAAGGGCCCAAACTGGGGCCCAGAGCACTTGGCTTGCCCTTTATCTCAAATATAAATATTCAAGCAACTTGCAGCTGTTCCAGGTGGTCCACAATGCTGGTGGCATTGTAACCTAACTTTAACTGAGACTAATAAATAAAAGTTAGTACTTCCATGGAAATCTTTCTTCCTATTGAAGAACTTATCCTGGTACTAAATTCACCCAAATATTTCATCAAGTATAAAGAGGGGCAGGCACCTTCATCTGCCTCTCCACAAAGGTGCAGATCCCAGCTGCACTTCTCAGTGGACACACAGGAGGCTGGAACCTCTAAAATGTCTTTGAAAAGAGTGCAAATAGCAGGAGGACTTCCAATACTGTGCAAAGAACTCCTCAGGTGCACATGTCAGAGCATATTCAGGCTCTGTGCAGCATAACTGGGGCTATAGTATTAAATAACAATCTAACCAAAAGCTTGAAGGGAAATTCTTGTGGTGATTCCTATCAGTGTTTAAATTATGAAAGATGTGATAGATCCTCTCAGAACCTTCAGAGCAAACTTTGCTTGGGAACAAGGTTGCCTGAATTTACCTCTTCTTCTTCTTCTTCTTCTTCTTCTTCTTCTTCTTCTCCTTCTCCTTCTCCTTCTCCTTCTCCTTCTCCTTCTCCTTCTTTCTTTTTTTTTTTTTTCCTTTCTTTTTCTTCTTTTATTTTTTTCTGGCAGGGGGGCAGGGAAGGTAAAATAAGGAACAAAACTCTTTTCTCTTTCTGCTTCTCTCTGCTTTCTTTGTCTTGCAAGTGTTCAACAGTAAGAAGTCTCTTGCTATGGATTTGTAGAGCATCTCCCACAACGAGTTCTTGATTAGCAAGTGATTCCTAATAACAAACTCCCTGCCTAAAACTCCTTGGCTTCTTTTCTGGTTGCTAGTTTCCTGAAAACAGCATGCAGATCAGCCTGAGGGCTCGTGGATCTCCCCATTTCAGTCTGGCACCCATCCTTGGTGCTGCACTGCTCTGCGTGGAAATGTTTTAGTGCTCAGGATTACACACTGAGACACATCCTGCCAGGAGGGTGCTTTGGGGAAGGGAGGCAAGAAATCTGTGAGAGTGGGTTTGGATTTAGGGGGAAAGTGAGAGCAAGGTGTTTCCATTTGGCAGGGACAGAGCTGGAGTGAAATGGTGGGGAAGAGCTAAGGGAGGGCAGAGGATCAAGTGACCCCCTTCCTGTATTCAAGCATGGATAAGGGATAAATTTGTGCAATAAAAAGGCTGATAACGACTGTCAGAAGAATCTCTGAGCTGAGGTGTGTGAGGTAGAGGCAGCGCTGAGCTAATTGGGGCGACGTGGAGGATGCTGATGAGAATGTTTCACATGGATTAATATTCCCCTCCTTTGGAAGCTGGGGAAATGTGGTATCTAGAGCAAGTCGGGCAGGGTTTGGACCAACACAAACTCAATCAGACAGAGGAGCAATTACAGATGATGATTCCTCAGAAGGACAGTCACACTGTGCGGGGTGGCTGCGCCTGTGCTTTGTGTGTGACAAGCAAAAGAGGCCACAGCCACTCAATTCACTGATAGGGTGTATCAGGGTGGTCTGAGCTCGGCATTCTGAGGCAGAAAACCGAGACACCTCGGTCAGAATTATGCAATGAGCGCACGAGAAACTGGGGTGAGAAATCGCTGCTGGAGCGCTGCCAAGGAGCAGCCGCTGGGTTCGTTCCGTCTGCATCCCTTCCAATGCTGCTCCTTTGCAGCAGCCTTCAGCTTGCTCTGGGCTCACAAAGGATGCTGAGAGAAGAGTGATGCAGACAGAAGGAGGGCAGAGCATTTCAGCAGAGCCAGCTGCAGATGGCTCAGAACACCCCAGTGATAACTGGGTTCTGAGCTCTGCTGTGTCCTGCTCCCATGGGTGGTCACTGTGCCATCACTGGATCACTGAGATTCCTGCATTCAGAGGCTGTAGGTGCTGCCAGAGGTGTGGCATGGCTGGCTGTGAGCCCCCAGGGCCCTCACTAGCTGCTGGAGGTGTGCTGGTATTTACCTGCAAACTGGAGCTCAGCAGGAGAAAGGACCTTGCTGGAACACAAGAGCTGCTTTGTCTCCTTTCCCCATGATGAGGGGACAAACAGGAGCAGAAAATGGGCACCTGGATGTGAGGGATGCTGGGCAGGAGCAGAACCCACTGCTGCAGGGATGGCAGAAAGCACTGGAGAGGGATGTTGGTGCTATTCTGCGCTGCTGCTCCGCAGCCTCTTAAATTATTCAGGTGATAACAGCATCTGTATGTGCCTGGCGAGCCCTCTGTGCTGAAAACGAGGTGAGCAGCCTCTGAAGCCCTGTAGCATTCAGAAATGTGTCTCAGGAGCAGGTTCTGTTCAAGCTGTGCCCTGTCCCCTGGCCAGGACACCTGCCCCAGGAGGGCACTGGCTGAATGCAGGCAGCAAACGCTTGCAGGAGCAAATGCTTGCAGGAGGGTGAGCACAAAAAGCACGAAAATCCTGCGTGTGACAGCCTGGTGGGCTCGGTCTGTCCTGCACAGGAAGCCACCTGCAGTGTGGTGATGCTGAGGTAGAGCTGAGATCAAAGGAAAGCAAGCTAGGTCTGAGCTCAAAAGAAAGCAGATTTACAGAGTGCTAAAATTAGAAGTTTAGTCTGAATCATGCTAATTTGTTTTAATTGTCCAAGTGTGTCAGGGTTGTTCAGAAATGTAATCTTTCTGTCATGGTCTGGAAAGGTGTAGCAGCATCACCAGGGGTGTGATGGATCAAGGATGGTGGAGGTTTCTGGGCTCCCTGGCCTATTTTACATCTTTCTTGCAGTCCTCACCTCCAGCTCTCAAAATGCCACCAGGCTAGGCTCTAAAAACCTTAGTTCTGGACTGAATAGACCAGACTTGTTAAAACTTTCAGTGAGCACAGGGCAGCTTCCTATGTGGAAGGAAGCTCCTGCCACCTTCTCTCTCTAAGGGCACTTCTCAGCCTGACAGAACCATCTGAAAATTCACATTTTCTTTCACAGATGATTATGTCATGTTCTGAGCCTCGACTCTGCAAGCAGCGGCAAAAAAAATCCAAGCTCCCTTTTCTATTTGCAAACCAGATTTTGCTGACTGGGTGAAACTTTGTGCCAGAGCCTCACATCTCTGTGTAGGGGCTGCGAGTGTAGGGGACAGTGGTAAATTTGGGGCTTCAAAATGTTGCATCCTCAGTGAAAAATCTGCAGCAGGGACAAAGCAGCTGGTCTTGGGAGGAGGAAGGAGAGAACACAGCAGCAGGAGAGCGTTTGGAACACAGACGAGGTTTCTATATTTGTACAGAGATGAGGAAAGAGGGAGAGAGTGTGTGTGCACGTTTGTGTGAGTGTGGCCAGGCCACAGGAGCATTCCTGTGTAAAGGAAAAGGTTCTCCAGCAAGAGAGCAAGCACAAGTGAAGGCTGGGGTCTGTTGTGTTTGCAGGGAATGGCTGGCAAAGGCAGGAATGATGCATCTGACTCCAGGTTCTCAGAAGGCAAATTATTACTTTATAATAATATATTAAAGAATGCCAAACTATACTAAAGAATACAGAAAGGATACTTACACAATGCTAAAAAGACAATAATGAAAACTCATTACTCTTTCCAGAGCCTCAACACAGCTTGGCCTTGATTGGCCAAAGAGTCAAAACAATTCACATTAAACCAATGAAACAATCATAAACAATCTCCAAACACATTCCAAAGCAGCAAAACACAGGAGAAGCAAATGAGATAAGAATTGTTTTCCTTTTCTCTGAGGCTTCTCAGCTTCCCAGGAGCAAAATCCTGGGCAAAGGGATTTTTCAGAGAATGTGAATGCCACAATGGTCTGTCACTACCCTGTGGTGAGTTTGCAGGATTTGTAGGGTACAGTCATGTGCCTAAGTTTGAACTTTTAAATGGGAAATGCAGAGAACAGCACACTGAAACCCTTTGCAGAATATAAGCTATGTTTGGATTTTAACCAGTGTGATAGTCTCTGCAAAGGAATAATAAGTATTGTCACCTTCTTACAGTGGTTAGAAGTTGAGTGTGAATTATGCTGATTTGTTTTAATTGTCTAAGTGTGTCAGGGCTGTTCAGAAATGTCACCTTTCTGTCATGCTCTGGAAAGGTGCAGTGTCACCAGTGCTATGATGGTAGGATGACCTTCTTACACTGTCATTTCTCCAGATACTCTGCAGGAAATTCACTGTATTGAGTCCATTCATGGTGCCATGCTTGGAATGAGGAGCACTGTGTCTTTCCCAGGACTTGCTGGTTACAACCCCAAAGAATCAGATAAATCCTGTGAGATAAACAGTGTTTGGTGGGTGTGACAGACAGGTGTGGGTGAGTGAAACACAGGTTCAGCTTTAACAAAATACTGTGTACTGAGCTCTTTATTACATTGATCTGAATACGGAGGGGAAGAGTAAAAGGTCCTTCTTTGGTCTGCCTGGAAATCAGCTGTACCTTGCTGATGACTGAAGTGTGAGCTTTCACTGTGTGCTATAACCATAAACACAAATATCTTGTAGGTTCTCACACTGCTGTTTGAATCAACAACATTCTCCTGTAAATGCTTTGCATGGGTTTGATTATAGTAGTAACTACTGTGTCCTTAAATATGATGCTAAACTTCAACAACCCAGTTTTCTTGAGTTGTGAATTTCTGCATGGAGTTTCTCTTATTTTGGAGTGATTTTTTAAATTTATTTCCCCTTCCCATTTCCGTTGTGGTGAATGAAAATACTTGGACTGATAGCGGGAACAAGGAGGTGGTGGTAGAGAGTTCTAAAAAGGGTAAATCTTAGTGAATTGGCTTTTGATGCTAAAGTTGCCTTACCTGCAGTGGGGAGTGTTATAATTCTTCCCATCTTTAAAGCTGAAAGAGAATTGGTGTCTGTGGAACATTGGTTTGGCTTGGGCAGGGAGAGGAGGTTCTGAACTAGGAGATGCCTGCATGGGATCAGCGTTTATCCTGAATTCTTTAATTCCCTCTGCTTTTCCAGCAGAGTTCCCCAGCCCTTTTCCTGGCAGGATCACCTCAGCTCGCAGGGGCGGCAGTGGGTTTGGTCCAAGCAGGGATTGCTCAGTGGAGCACGGCGTGGCAGCTCCCCTCACACGCAGCTTGGCCGCGCCGCCGCTCTGATGCAGGACAAGCAGGCTGTCCCCCTTTCTGTGAGGACTGGGAATGAAAAATCCTTCTCATCAGCCTGCTGCCGAATGGCTGAGGAGCTGGGATTGCTGTAAGAGGAGCTGCAGCATCACAGGGCAGAAGTATAAAATATCTGTTGCCCATTGTGATGGTGTTTGCAGGGATCCAAGGATGAGGGAAGAGACAAGAATGTTGACTCCATGTTTCAGAAGGCTTCATGTATTATTTTATCATATATATTATATTAAAACTATTCTAAAAGAATAGAAGAAATTATTTCATCAGAAGGCCAGCTAAGAATAGAAAAAGAAGGAATAATAACAAAAGCTTCTGTCTCTGACCCTCTCTCTGAGCCAGCTGACTGTGATTGGCCATTAATTAGAAACAACCACACGAGACCAATCACAGATGCACCTGTTGCATTCCACAGCAGCAGATAACCATTGTTTACATTTTGTTCCTGAGGCCACTCAGCCTCAACCCTAAGGAAAGGATTTTCCATAGAAGATGTCTGTGACAGCCCACCAGAGCTGTATCAGCAAAACTGCTCCTCAAAACTTGTAAATTGTCCCTCAGACCTGTCAGGGAAGTCCTCCAAGGCCAGCAGCAGTTCAGGAATGCATCACAAACACCTTCTCTCCATTCCAAAGGTGAGGCAGCAGCATTTGCTGCCTCCTGCCAACATTTCACAGGCATCAGCAGCTCTGGCCCGCAGAGCTCTCAGTGTTTTGTGTGGCACCATCATCATTTTCTGCGCAGGGTCAATGAGGGACATCCACTCTGCCTTCCCTGCGTAGCCAGACACCGTGGGCAAATTGCAGATATTTGGGAAGAGGAGCTGACATCTCTCACTAATTCACTCTGCCTTAGAGCCAAGAAAGCTGTGAAGGCACTTGGAGCAGCCGATGGGGATGCTCTGCTCACAGCTGCAATAATGATGCAACTTCCTCATGAAAACGGGAGATAAGGTGCATCACCGAGAGGGAGCATTGCATATTGAGAGATTTAGTCCGAATAGATTTTTTTCTTTGCATTGGTGGTGTGGTTTTTGTCTGTTTTGTCAGGAATAAACGCAGCATTTTTCCTGGAGAAGGTGCACCGTGATAAGATGTGAACCTGTAGTTTGTTCTGGACAGTAAAAACCCATTGAAAAACACTGAGAAATAAAAAAATAAATTAAAAAACCCCAAACCAAACCAACAAACAAAAACCCCAAAACCACCAAAAACCTGCAAAAAATAACCCCCCAAACCCCCCCCCCCAAAAAAAACCCAAAAAACCCCCAAAAAAACCCCAAAAAAACCCAAAAAAGAGAGATCAGAAAAGGATGAAGCTTCAGAGTTTCCTTTATTGTTTTAGGAGATTTCTGTGGAGAAAACCAAGCACCACAAATGAAGCACGTAAGATGATTTTTGCCCTCTTTCTGGAGCTGCAGCTGCTGCAATCAGCTCCCCACCCTCAAGCTGTCTGTGCTGTTTGCTGCCAAGCTTTGCCAAGCAGGTTGCTGGGATAATATTGGGCTTTTTTAATGAACAAAAAAGTGCCTGGAAAACAGATCTATATAATTTTTGCATTAGAAGAGGCATATGACATACCAGAGATGTGATTGGGAGGTGCCAAGAAACAACAAAGAATGAAGGAATTTCTCTAAATACCCAACCATGAATACAAGGACCTAATTTTGGCTATGTTTTTACAGACCAGCATCAACAAACATGCATGCAAACATGTTTGGAGGGTGTTATGTCCAAACCTTGCAGGTAACCCATCAAAGCAGCTGTAATAAAACTGGTGCTCTCACATATCTGCCACATCCTGGCCAAAAAAAGGTTTCTCAGCCTCTGCTTTTTGTTACTATATTATACCATAATACACTATATTATATGAAAAACTGTTCAAACTCTTTATTTTTACTACACTATCCCATAATACACTATACTTAATAAAAAACTGATCAAAAAATTTATTGTTACTACACTTTACTACATGAAAAACTGGTCAGACTCTTTATTATTACCACACTATCCCATAATACATGAAAAACTGATCAAACACTTTATTATTATTACATTATACCGTAATACACTATATTATATGAAAAATTGATCAAACTCTTTATTTTTAGTACACTGTACCATACTACACTATATTGTATGAAAAACTGATCACTTTATTGTTACAACATTATACTACATGAAAAACTGATCAAACTCTGTTATTACCACACTATCCCATACTACATGAAAAACTGATTAAACATTTTATTATTACTACACTATCCCATAATACACTGTATTATATGAAAAACTGATCAAACTCTTTATTGCTACTACATTATACTACATGAAAAACTGATCAAATACTTTTTTGTTACTCCACCATATAATAATACACTATATTATATTAAAAACTGATCAAACTCTTTATTATTACCACACTATCCCATAATGCATGAAAAACTGATCAAACACTTTATTATTACTACATTATACCGTAATACACTATATTATATGAAAAACTGATCAAACTCTTTATTATTACTACATTATAGTACATGAAAAATTGATCAAACTCTTTATTATTACTACACCATCCCATAATACACTATATTATATGAAAAATTGATCAAACTCTTTGTTTTTAGTACACTGTACCATACTACACTATATTGTATGAAAAACTGACCACTTTATTGTTCCTACATTATACCATATAAAAAACTGATCAAACTCTTTATTGTTACTACATTATAGTACATGAAAAACTGATCAAACTCTTTATTATTACCACACTATCCCATACTACATAAAAAACTGATCAAACTCTTTATTGTTACTACACTATACTACATGAAAAACTGATCATACTCTTTATTATTATGATAAACATTTTATTATAACTGATCAAACATATTTATTATCACTATCCCATCCTACACTGTACTACATGAAAAACCCTTCACCCTTGCCACACACACATGGATCCAACTGGTCAATAAATCAAAACACCAAAGCCAGAGTCCAATTAACAAACTAAATTTTGGTAACCAATCTCCATAATGTGCACGTTCCACAGGTGCAGAGATTAAGATGAGAATTGTTTTTCTCACAGTTTCCCAGGACAATCCTAGGACAGCTCTGTGTCTCTCCCTGTTCAGAGGATGTGTGATTACCACAGGAAAGCATTCCCTGGCACTGACAGCACTGGTTTTTTTGCAAATCCTCATGGAATCACGGTGCTAAATGCTACAAGAGTGTTAATTTTGTAAGGTGAGCCATTGTGCAGTCATAGGCTCAGAGGTGTCCTTGCCATGCAGGGGATTTGTGTGTGCTGCTGGAGAGGGGATCTGGCCACCAGCTCCTCCTGTGCTTGGCACACCTTGTGTGTCACGTGGAATTATTTCCTCCTCTCTGCTGCGATGCACTGGAGATGGGGACCAGATTGTGCTGCATTTAACTTGGCTCTGCTGGCTGGTTCTGGCTGTCCATCCCCTCCTGGATTCCTTTTTCTGGCTGTTCAATCCCTCCTGGATTCTTTATTCTGGCTGTCCATCCCCTCCTGGATTCCTTGTTAGTGTTCATCTCCTCCTGGATTCCTTTTTCTGGCTGTTCACCCCCTCCTGGATTCCTTGTTGTGACTATTCATCCCCTCCTGGATTCTCTGTTGTTCATCCCCTCCTGGATTCCTTTTTCTGTCTGTCCATCTCCTCCTGAATTCCCTGTTCAATCCCTCCTGCATTATTCCCTGTTCTGGCTGTTCACCCCTCCCGGATTCCCTGTTAGTGGCTCTCAGCTCCCAGCCCTGATAAAATGGATACCAGCATCCTGATTTTCATCACTTGGGAGGAAGGAGGATTTTTTTTTTTTTTTATTAATAACCCAAATTACCCTGTGAAACGGCACTTGTCTGATGTTAAATATTAAACTCCCTTAAGTGGGCGAGCTGGGGCGCAGGAGCAGCAGTGATGGGCTGTGCAGGAAGATGAAGTGCTGCTGGACAGCATTAATTCCTCCTCCCTGGAGAGCCTCCCATCCTCAGGGCAGCCAGGTGCGCCTGCACGCAGCTCCCCGGATTCCAAATGGCATTTTTCACACTTTAACCGTTTTGCACGCTTTGAGCAGATCTGAACATCAAAAGGCTGGTGGATCCTGGCTCTGGAGTTGCCATGGCAACAGCAGCTGAGAGGATTTGGATGTTTCTGGCATGGGATTTTGCTGCTGGCTGTGTTGGGCAGAGTGGGGCTGCTCTCCTCACATCAGTGGTGCCGAGGGAGGGGATGCTCTGGTCCAGCCCAGGAGCTCTGGGGTGCAGAACCTGTGTTTGAACGGCTCATCTCAGCTCCTTCCAGTCTGGGAGAGTAAAATGGAGCCCTTCTTCCCTTGTGGAAGTAGGTCAGCTCAATTATACCCTCAGATATTCTCATTTCTCTCTAAGCATTGAGCTTTGCCACAAGCATTGGCTTTGTAGGAGCCCAAAACTGCTTCAGTTTTGGGTTATCTTTGGGATATTGGCTTGGGATAGTGGCTGTCCTTGGGATGTGGCTTCAGGTGCCTCTTTTACCCCTCTGCAGCTCCAGATATGCTGGACACAGTGGATTTTGAGGAGTGAACATCAAGCCCCAGCAGGGCTGCTCTGCTCACATCAGTGGTGCTGAGGGAGGGGATGCTCTGGTCCAGCCCAGGAGCTCTGGGATGCAAAATCTGTGTCTGAGCTGCTCATCTCAGCTCCCTCCAGTCTGGGAGAGGAGAATGGAGCCCTTCTTCCCATGTGGAAGTAGGTCAGCCCAATTATACCCTCAGATATTCTCATTTCTCTCATTGGCTCTCAAGGGAGACAAGCACTGAGCTTTGCCATAAGCATTGGCTCTGTAGGAGCCCAAAACTGCTTCAGTGAGCCTATCCTTGAGAAGTTGGCTTCAGGTGCCTCTTCTACCCCTCTGCAGCTCCAGGTATGATGGGCACAGTGGATTTTCAGCAGTGAGCATCAAGCTGAACACTGTAAAAATATAATATTGATTTGTCTGGGTAGCATGCTACAGCAGCACAGTCAAGGAATCAAAACACCATCACCAGAGTCCAATTAAGAAACTACATTTTGGTAAAAAAATTCAGTCAAGGGGCTGCTGTTGACCCTCAGTGTGAGTCTGTCAGGCTGTGTGTCCTGGGTAAAATGCAAAATGCAAAATGCCCCATCCTCCTCCTGCGCTGTAAAATGGCCCCTGGGAATCCATTGCTGCTCTGTGACCATTGCTCATTTGGGTGACTCTAGCAATATCTGCTGGGGGAAAACGGGTAAGTGTTAAGGAACTGCCTACGACCTTATTTTTTTATTTTTCTAGGTGTTTTCATGAAAATGGGAAGAGCTTTTGGAGTTAAAACCTGTTCATTTATTATTTTTCCATTATTTTTTTATGCGTGATTTATTGGGACATGCAGGTAGCAGATGTCCTTTGGGGGGTGGCAGGGTGGGGTGTGTGTGTGCAGACAGGCACTGCAGACAGATTGAGGGTTTGATGCAGGGAATCGGGTAATTCTGAGCACCCTGCCTGTTCCCTGTGCTGTCACAGCAATAGACACTGCTCAGACTTGTGATCTCAGTGCTGCTGGCCACTGCATACTAAAAGGAGAAAATATTTTGTCAAACTGCCTGAACATGACAGAGCAAGATCGTTTGGGTGGTGTTTAGGCACAGTGCAGACCTCAGAGACTGAGAATAAAGGTATACTGAAAATGTGGGGCAATGTGATGGTGGTCACAGGGGTCTGAGGATGAGGGAAGAGACAAGGATCTGACTCCATGTTTCAGAAGGCTTGATTTATTATTTTATGATATATATTATATTAAAACTATACTAAAAGAATAGAAGAAAAGGTTCTCAGAAGGCTGGCTAAGCTAAGAACAGAAAGGAATGATAACAAAGGTTTGTGTCTGGGACAGAGAGTCCAAGCCAGCTGACTGTGATTGGCCATTAATTAGAAACAACCCCATGAGACCAATCACAGATGCACCTGTTGCATCCCACAGCAGCAGATAACCATTGTTTACATTTTGTTCCTGAGGCCTCCTAGCTTCTCAGGAGGAAGAAATCCCAAGGAAAGGATTTTTTCATAAAAGTTGTCTGCGACAGGGCAAGATCTGAGCTCTTTCTCTCTGGCTGATGCTCAGGGGCAGAGCAGATTTCTGTCCAATCTGCCTGCCAGGTGGGGACATCTTTTCTCACAGGAAGTCAGTCTGCTGCCTCCAGGCATGCACTGCAGCCAAGTGACGGAAATCTCTTGGTTTTGATGTTCCCAAACAGGCAAAACATCCAGGCATCTCTCAGTTATCAATAGATTTGCAGATACAGCAGGAGCAGTGGATTCAGCAGGATCAATAGCTGAGGTGCATTAAGTGCAGCCTGAGAAGAGTCTTGTTACATCCTTCAGATGGTGCCTGTCTGAATGGAAGCTGAAATCTGCACCATGAGCAGTAATTAAGACGTGATTTGCCCTTGGCCCAGATTGTGGGCATAAAGCCAAATTCTGAGTTCCCAGAAGTGGGAATTTTCTGATTCAGGCTGAGTTAGGTGATGTTTTTGCTCTCAGAGCTGCCTGGTCTCTAAGAGGGGTCAGACAGTGAGTGCTGATCCTGTGGGTGAGATGTGCTCTGGCCCACTGGATAAGGGAGGTGGATGCAGAGGTTGCTTTGAACAACTTTATCTGTGCAGAAATCAGGATAGCACAGCACTGAGCTGCAGCATAAACAGTGGAGCATGAATATTCCTTTCCTTTGGGAGCTTTGCAGCTCTTTCATGTCTTCACTCTGAAAATATGACTTTCTGAACAAGTATAAATAAGGTAAATATAAATAAAAATAAATATAAATAAGGTAAAGTATATAAGTATAAATAGGTATAAGTAAAAAATATAAGTGTATAAATAAGGTAAATATAAGTATAAATAAGGTAAAGTATATAAGTATAAATAAGTATAAGTAAAAAATATAAGTGTATAAGTAAGGTAAATATAAGTATGAATTAGGTAAATATAAGTACAAATAAGGTAAAGGATATAAGTATAAATAAGTGAAAAATATAAGTGTATAAATAAGGTAAATATAAGTATAAATAAGGTAAATTATATAAGTATAAATAGGTATAAGTAAAAAATATAAGTGTATAAAGAAGGTAAATGTAAGTATTTATAAAACAAGGTAAATATAAGTATTTATAAAACAAGGTAAATATAAATATAAATAAGGTAAAGTATATAAGTATAAATAAGTACAAGTAAAAAAATATAAGTATAAATAAGGTAAATATAAGTATAAATAAGGTAAAGTATATAAGTATAAATAAGTATAAGTAAAAAATATGAGTGTATAAATAAGGTAAAGGATATAAGTATAAATAGGTATAACTAAAACATATAAGTGTATAAACAAGGTAAATATAAGTATAAATAAGGTAAATATAAGTATAAATAAGGTAAAGGATATAAGTATAAATAAGTACAAGTAAAAAATATAAGTGTATAAATAAGGTAAATATAAGTATAAATAAGGTAAAAATAAGTATAAATAAGGTAAAAAAGTGTGATGAGATTTTCAGTTGTGTTGCCTTGTTCAAATGATGAGCAAAAAGAGCATTTGATAAGTGGTGGTAAGATGCCAGAGAGGCACATGGTATGAAACTCTGCTCTGTATGAGTGCAGAAAGGGGAAAAAAGCTGCTGAAACATCTTGGTTTGGGGTTTGCTTCCTCTCCAAGAACTAAATTGTGGTTGTGCTGGTACAAGGCAGTCTGCTCCATCTCCAACGCCATGCCTTTGGAGGAGCAGTGCACAGTTCAAGGAACACAACCTCAAGAAGATCTATTCAATTTGTACTTCTGAATTTCCTTTGGGAACCTCAGATTAAAGAGTTCTGCGCTGATAAATGACCACTAAATGGTTTCTTAGATCAGGGCTATGGCAGGACGAGATTTCTAATAGCTGCTGAGCCTTGCAGATGGGTTTCTTTTCCGCTGGGTCTCTTTTCTTTCATGCAGAGGGTTTCTTTTCCACTGGGTTTCTTTTCTTTTGTTCTGTGCTTCTCTGTGCCAGTTTTTAGGCTGATTTGGAGAGATTTGGCTTCCCCATCAACAACAAAGGAAATGGAGAGGCAGCTAGAGAGCAGGGCTGGAATATCTGTGTACGGCAAGAGCAAGGGCTGGAATATTTGTGCGTACAGCAAATCTTTGTCTCCCTCTCACCCCATCACATTGCGCAGCTCCTCAGAGGGAAAGGTGAAGAGCATCCTTACCCACTTATTTATGCCTGCATCACTGCTGATCTCCCCCAAGAGCAGGAAATGGCCTGACAGCATCTCTGCTGTGCTCTGTACCTGCCGTTACCCATGGCTGGGCAGCAGCAGCGGAATTGCCAAACATTTAAATTATTCAGCTCCTGTTGTTGACTCAGCTTTGGAGCTGCATTGATGTTTCCTGAGATAATGGCTCGCTGACTGGAACCTGGGAGCCCCAGCAGGGGCACAGGGAGGGTTTTCCTCTCTAAGGAGAGAGGGGACAAGCTGGGGTAAGGTGAACCTGTGTGTGCATCCATGTCCTTGCACCAGGAGAGTGTGCAAATGCTCAATAGGGAGCAGCTCTCTTCATTCCTCAGCCTGGCCTCATTTCTCATTTCTCAAGTGGCTGAGTTCAGGAGGGGCTGTGCTTCCTTCCCTGGGCAAAGCCACATGCAGCTTCCTCAAAATATTCAAGCCCATATTTACATTATTTACTTTTTAAGCCCATTTTTACACTATTTACCTTTCAAGCCCATTTTTACATTATTTACTTTTCAAGCCCATTTTTACATTATTTATTTTAAAGCCCATTTTTATGTTATTTACTTTTTAAGCCCATTTTTACATTATTTACTTTTTCAAGCCCATTTTTACGTTATTTACTTTTAAAGCCCATTTTTACATTATTTACATTTAAAGCCCATTTTTATATTATTTACTTTCTCAAGCCCATTTTTACGTTATTTACTTTTCAAGCCCATTTTTACATTATTTGCATTTAAAGCCCATTTTTACATTATTTACTTTTCAAGCCCATTTTTACGTTATTTATTTTCAAAGCCCATTTTTACATTACTACTTTTAAAGCCCATTTTTATTTCATTTACTTTTTCAAGCCCATTTTTACATTATTTACTTTTCAAGCCCAATTGTGCATTACTTACTTTTAAAGCCCTTTTTTACACGTTATTTACTTTTCTCCAAGGCGATGTGTCCGAGGCTCTCTGCTGCCCACATTCCGCCCCTCATTCCCTTTAAATGAGAGGAAGAACAGCTGAGGGCAGCCTGGCAGCAGCCAGGTTCTGGGCAGCCACTTCTCTGGTTACATGGCAGATACCAAAACCCAGGAAGGAGCCTTGCATTCCTTCACAGCTACATCATCTCACAGCTGAGGAGTTCCTCCAAAGGTCAGAGGCAGAACTGTGTATCTTGAAAAAAAAAAAATTTCTAAATTTCTGACAGAGCTTCTCCTCACCCCTGGCTCTGTCTGCAGGTGCTGGAGTTCAATATTTTCATCTCAGGTGTGAACCCCAAATGCAACAGCTCTGAGGCACTGGGGATGCTGAGCCTTGTCCCAGGATAAATTAATTTTCATGTGGGTATGATAAGTATTATAGCATCCAGTATTTAAGAGAATATTGGAACCCTGGTTTGCAAAAAAATCCCTAAAGTCCACTGAGGTGCCCAGACGTTGTTATTTGGTATTTTCACTGGAATTCTTGGTTGCTTTTTCTCTATGTGAATTTGCTCATTTTCAGGCAATATTCCTGTTTTTTTTCTAGTGTAAATGATGTCCCTTTGCAGAGCCCCAGTTTGACTCAGTGTTGGCTTTTGTGAGGCACTGATAGACACTGACTCTGTGTTGCATTGCACTAAATTCACGAGCAGCAGCATTTTTAGGGTGAATCCAGAGTGCCAGGCAGGCAGCAGTGGCAGTGCCCATCCTTTGGCAACAAACATTTGAGCTCTGCCTGAACTGGAGGTGGAGTCTGTTCTATTTCAAATATTAGAGGGAATCTAGACTGTCAATGACTCTGGGCAAAGGGAAGTTGTTTTCCCTAGACTGAGGTAAGGACTCTGCTTTGCTCTAATGCTAAACTTGGTACAAAAATCTCAATTTCTATGTAATGCAAAGCATTTTGCCATCCTAACACTCTATTGATCTCCTTTTCCTGCCTCTCAGTTTATATAAGCTTTTCTGGTGGTGGGGCTGGGCTGTTTTATAGGAATTCCCCAAAGAGATAACAGCTGGCAAAGCAGTTGTTTCTTCCTCAAAGCTGCAGATTTTAAAATCTGTATTTATCCCTATATTTCTCAGGCCTTTTCAGGTGTGATCATCTCATGGCTGTGCACTCACTGGTTTGGCCCCAGGGCCTGGCTGGAAACACCTTGTGTGATATTTGCTGGGTCCCCAGGACAAAGGAAGGAATTGATGAATCCAACTCCGTATTCTTAGAAGGCTAATTTATTATTTTATTTTATTTTATTTTGTTTTATTTATTTTATATTTTATTTTATTTTATTTTATTTTGGAGTGCTATACTAAACTATACTAAAGAACAGAAAAAGGGTACAGACAGAAGGCTACAAAGAATAATAATGAAAACTCGTGACTCTCTCCAGAGTACTGACAGAGCCTGAAAATGATTGGTCATTAAGTTAAGCAATTAAATTAAATTAAACTCTTCACATGTTGTATAAACAATCTCCAGACCACATTCCAAAGCAACAAAACACAGGATAAGCAAATCAGATAATTATTGT
Organism: Melozone crissalis; assembly: GCF_028551555.1. NCBI lineage: Eukaryota > Metazoa > Chordata > Aves > Passeriformes > Passerellidae > Melozone > Melozone crissalis. The sequence continues at coordinate 597,810 of NW_026536006.1, forward strand.
TTTCATTTTTCTCTTAAAAAATTCACATGTTGGATAAACAGTCTCCAAACCACATTCCAAAGCAGCAAAACACAGGAGAAGCAAATTAGATAATATTGTTTTCATTTTTCTCATAAACAAGTCACATGTTGTATAAACAATCTCCAGACCACATTCCAAAGCAGCAAAACACAGGAGAAGCAAATGAAATAATATTGTTTTCATTTTTCTCTGAGGCTTCTCAGCTTCCCAGGAGAAGAAATCCTGGGTAAAGAGGATTTTTCAGAAAATATGACAGTAATACACCTTGTCCTTCTTGACTCTTTAAGTGGCAAAAGGTGAATGGTAGCTGGAAATAGAACCCAAGGTATTAACCCAAGGGGCAAGGGGTTTTTCAGAAAATGTGACAGTGACACACCTTGTCCTTCTTGACCCTGTGAGTGGCAAAAGGTGAATGGTAGCTGGAAATAGAACCCAAGCTGTGTGTGGGTCCCCGGCAGCACCCCAAGTCCTTTGCCAGGCTGGCCCAAATGTAGCACCTGGAGCCAGGATGGAGCACCTGGAGCAAAGCACGAGGGGCGAGCCCTGCCAGGCTCGCCATGGCGGCCCTGCAGGGTCACCCCAGGAAAGGGTGGGACGGGAGTGATCTCCAGGAGCTCTGATCCTCTGGACATTGGTGTGACTCCCTTGCGTGTCTTTCAGAGAGGGCATGCACCAACCACTGTGGACCCCTTGCCTTCTTGCTGCAAGCAAGGATCTCCTGAAGGGATGCTGGAGCAGGAGTCTGCTGTGCAGGTAGAAGGGGGGAAGGGGCGCGTTCGTTGTGTCGCAGCGGGCTCTGGGCCCTGCACAGAGCCTGGAGCTGCTGTCACCAGCCCTCATCTGCCACTTCAGCTCCATCTCGGTGTCCTCCATGTGGGACTGTGCCCAGCCAAGCTTCTGCAGGGACCTGCGAGGAACCTCAGGTCTCCTGCTCGCTGTCTCCAGCACAGACCACGAGACAGTTCAGTTCTGCCCACAGAGCTTTCATTTTGCTTTCTATTGCTGTAGTTTCATCTTCCCTTGGTTTGAAGGGCAGAGTTCATGCACACGGGCTCCTCACAGACGTGTTTATGAAGCGTGGCTCGGGCATGACACTCAATAAACACTGCCCAGCTCCTGACGTAGGACGGGCCATAATCTGCAGACTCCAGACAGAAGTTGCGCTGCCCTGCAGCCAGGTGTGTGAGTGCTGATAGGGTGCAAGCCCAGCTGCTGATAAACCCCTCGCAGCCCGCCCATGCTTGGTTCTGGCTGCAGCATTCAGCACTGGTGGGTTGATGGGAGCTGCAGACGGGCTGTGCAGGGTGAGCTGACCTTCTCCTGCAGGGATGACATGCTTGCATTGCCTGAGGGTGAGTACCTGGGCATGGTCAGGGGTTCCTTGGGCAGCAAAAGGGGAGAGGATGGTTCACATGAGGGAGTTTAGGTATATTCTGGCTGGTAATAAGAACTTCAGTGCAGAGATAATGCCTCTTCTCCCCAAACAGCTGCTGCTAAGTGGACCTCAGGGTTTGCTGCCCTTCTTAGGACATTGGTAACTTACCTAAGGTCATCCTTGGAGCCAGTGGCACTGAAACTACACCCCTCTGTGCTGTATTTGCCTTGTCCCTCTCACCTCTGCTTTACTGGCAGAAGGGAGATGCCCTGGGTGTTGTGTTTTTGCAGTATTGTGATGGTAAATGTTGATTCCTGTTGTGTGGTCACCTTCCTGCCGTGGGACAGGTGCACAGGATGGTGTTTCTGTCTCAGCACAGCGCTGTGCTGGCTCTGCTCTGGAGCAGGTGGCTGTGCTGCAAAGGCTTTGCTTGCATGTCCTGGCAGAGATTTATTTATTGCCAGGCCTGTGCTTCTGGTGCTTTTCTGTCACTGCTTTCTGCCCTGCATGGCTTCCCCAAGCAAGCCTGGCTTCAGGCTCAGGACAGTAACTCTATGGTAGCCACAGCACAGGGGTGTCACCCTGGGTTTTTAAGATTTTCTGAGCCTTCTGATGTTGGCATCCTTGTAGTGAACTTTCTCAAACACTTTCTGTAAATAAATCATTGTTTTGCGTTCCTTTGTGGAGGAGGAGAAATTTGATGGGCTGTTGGTTTGACCAGTGTCATTGGAGAGGTGGCACTGTCACCCTCCAATCCGCTGTCACTCTTGGAGAACTATAAATTTTAGAGACAGAAATTAAATTTCCCTTTTTTTTCTTCACTTTGAGAGCAGCAGTGTGTGCTTGTGTTGTTTTGTGTCCTGCAGTGACACAGGGGCTGTACTGTGACACCCCCCAGCATGCAGAAAAACCCCTTTTAAGCACTTTGTGCATGCAGGCAAAGCAGGTGTGGACTCATCCTGCTGGAGGGAATGAGCAGGGAATGAGTCAGAGCAGACTGCAGGAACCAGGAGCAGTTTATAAAGCACAGGAAAGAAAAGGAAGATTCTGCACAGGGCAGCAGGGCAGATCCTGATGGTGTGATCTGGGCTCCAGCCCCTCACCTGAAGGCACTGACAGAGCCCTGGCCAGGTCCAGAAGCTGTGCGTTAGTCCCAGACTGACACCAGAGCACATCTCTGATCCCCCCTTGCCCTGACCCCTCTCAGCTCCCCAGGATTTACTGCCCAGACCTGCCTGAGCCATGCCATGGCCCAAAAAAGGCAGAGCATCAGGAAAGCAGCAGGGAGAAAGCTCTGCTGCTGCATCTCTTGGCAGCTGGAAATGTTGTGGTGCTATTAGCAGAGGTGTAGTGCCTGAGCAGAGAGCTCTCATGTATTGTCTTCAGTCACAGTCTGTATATTTTTTGATGAGGTAAAAATAGCTTTTCTTTTTCAGGATATGCAGAGAGCAGAGGCTCCTGCTAACATCAAAGGAGAGTGACAGCTTTCCCCTGGGTGTGCGTGGCCTCAGCTGGCAGGAGCAGCAGCTCTGTTAATTCTTGCCTCTATATGAAAGGAAAAATGTGAAAGGGAAGATGTTCTGCTCTCCTTTCCCTGTTCTGCTCTCTGGACCAGCCTCTGTCTCACTCTCCAGTGCTGCTGGAGGCCCAGCACTGTATTTCAGAGGGAAAGGGATAGTTTGCAAGTTATAGTTTGCAAATGACAGAACAAGATCTTGAAAGTGTTCCTTAGAAAATCCATTAGGCAGCAGGCAGGTGCTCTCTGTTAATTCTTGCCTCTATATGAAAGGAAAAATGTGAAAGGGAAAATGTTCTGCTCTCCTTTTCCTGTTCCGCTCTCTGGACCAGCCTCTGTCTCACTCCCCACTGGTGCTGGAGACCCAGCACTGTATTTCAGAGGGAAAGGGATAGTTTGCAAGTGATATTTTGCAAATGATAGTTTGCAAATGACAGAACAAGATCCTGAACGTGTTCCTTAGGAAATCCATTAGGCAGGTGGATTCACAGAGCTGCAGGCTGCAGCCCTCCAGGGATCCTTATCAGAACCATCACTCTGCTGCCTGGGGGCATCTCCTCGCTGCCTTGCTGTGTGCAGATTAAGCTGTTTGTGATATCTGCCCTGCCCACAGCCCTGAACCTGTTCCAGGCAGCAAAGGGGAGCCGTGAGCAGGGCAGGAAGGAGACAAATGGCAATGCAGGCAGCTGAAATTGCTCAGTTAACCTTGACCCTGAGCTGCACCACCAGTGGCAGCCCAGAACTGCCTCTCCTGTTCAGAGTGCACAAAAATGGGCTTTCCACAAGCTCATTACTCCTGATTATGTAACGGTGGAGAGGCCAGCCTGATGCTGGCACTGGAAAGCTTGCCCTCTCCTCAGCACTGCAAAAATGCCAATTGACAGGTTGCTTCCCTTCCCACAAACCTGCCAGGGCCTTCCTTCCCTGTTCCTTCTGCTTTGGGGTTTCTCCTTTGCCAGCTGTGTCTTCTCCAGCTCAATCCTTTGCACGGGAATGCAAACAGATCTTCCACGTCCTGCATGCCCTGATTCACATGCTGCAAGATGGTTGAGGTCCCCCTTGCACCCTGCTCTGGGGATCAGCCCTCTTGGGGCTGTTGTGAAACCTCCACCAAGCAGAAACGAGCATGGACAAAGGGTTTGCTCAGGCTGGTGCATGAAATGAGGCCAAACTCACCTGGCAGGTGCCTTCCAGAGATGATTTCTTGTGCCTTGATTCTCATCGTGGCTCCTATCTGCAAGACCTGTGCTAAATCATGTGAGGGTGATGGCAGAGTGGAACTTGGGCATGTGGATTTATCTGTCTCGAGTGGATAAGGGTGAGGATGATGAAGGAATAGAATTTAAGCATCTGGGTTTATCCTTTCATCAGATGAATTTTTTTCCCAATGCTTTTGCTTTTCTCTTTTTTCTGGGTTTGCAGTCTCTGCCTGCTCCCTGTGTTCTGCTGGCTGGCTGCCTGGGGCTGTGCTGCTGTGGCCTCTCAGGAGATGCTGTGTTCTGCTGAATGCTGCCTTCTACTCAGAAGGCAGAGACCTGCCAGCAGGGTTTGTTTCTGCTGCAGGGCCCAATTTCTGTTAATAGAGACAGGAGAGAAAGTTCCTGCAGGAGAGACAGCGTGGCTCCTGTTTCTGAGCACTTGGAGTTGAATTTCCTCTCTTCCCTGATTTTCCTATGGATTTCCCTATGTTATCCCTAACTGCTCCTAATCTTAGCAGCTCTTTTAGTGTGTTTTGAGGCCTGACAAATTCTTCTCACCTGATGAGAGAGGACTGAGGTTATCACCTGCAGAACTGTGTGGTTGATATCGAGTTCCAAATGAGCACTGCCTCCAGAGACATTCCTAGGCTGGACAGTTCCTCAAAAGTTGAACCACCACACTGATGTGAGGTTTTGGTGTTTCTGCTGGAAATGATGCCTCAAAGGTGAGGATCATGCCCACTGTTGGGCACAAGCCCATGTGAGTATGGAAATGCCCAACCAAGTGGCAAAGGCTGCTGCCCTTGGCAAGGGTTTGTGACACATCCTCAGCTGGCAGAGCTGACTTTGGGCTCCAGAACGCTGGCTTTAGGAGCTGGATGACCTCTGAGGTGTGAGCTGGACCTTTCCACAGCATCTAGACAGGATGCCCACGGCAATATTGGTGCCAGGGTTAGGGTTTGCATCTCGCTGCCAGTCTTGGTGTTATTTGGCTGTTGGGCGCTGTGGGCTGCCCAGAATTCTGGTGATTCCCTGCTGGACCTGCTGTCTGCTGCTCCACGAGTGTCAGCTTGGCTGGAGAGACAGTGGGCACACAGGATGAAGAGGGCAATGCAGCAGGGTGTGTGTGTGTGTGTGTGTGTGCGTGTGTGCCAGGCTGGAGCAGTGTGGGGAGCTGCTCCTTGACTGTCCTTGTGTCCCAGAAAACACCGTGAGATCATCACAACTCATCTGGGCTTGGAAATCATCGACTTGCAGCATCTAACAGCTCACACAGAGCGGGCTCCTGCCGAGTGTGGCCACCTTGGATGCTGAGACCCTCCCTTGTGTTATCAGTGAGGAGCAGCAGGAGTTTGTGGGAGCTCCTCCCTGGGTGTGAGGAGCTGCTAGGAGAGATTAGAGCAGCAGCTGGCTGAGACCAGACACACAGCAGGCTCACAAACCTCTGAGTGCAGCATTGAAATCCATCCTGAGTTTGATTTCTTTGCTTTTTAGCCTTGGCCATGGCTGCAATGCAATGGGCTCGTGTGGTTCCATTATTGCTGTGAGAGAAGGAGGAAACCTGGGAAAAGGGGCAGAAGAAGCCTCTCCTCAGGGCCAGGAGAGGGTGTCATGAGAATAAATTGACTCTGAAACCAGGACAGAGGGAAAGGGAAAATTTAGATTGTCAGCAGACGGGGAGATTTTTCCTGAAGGAAAAGAAAGCGAAGCAGAGTAGCAGCACAGTCTGATGTGCTGCCCTAAGTTTTTGACTTTAGAAGGTCTTGGAGCACTTAAAGCCCTGATCTGAGGCTTCTCTCCTGTGGAACTGCTGTCAGCAGCCCCCTGACACTTCACAGCTTGGATGTCTGTAGAGCACGATGCCTGTGTTTAGGATTTAGCAAATTCCACCTGAAAGGTACAAACAGCAAGTGGTACAAACAGCAAGTGAGGCAGCTTATTCTCTCCCCTGGAATTTTTCTTCCTGGAAAATTGCTGGGAAGGCAAAGGAGAATGGAAAGAAAGGGAAAACAAGCAGAGGCAGTTTCTGCAAAGGAAAACCAGCAGAGGCAGTTTCTGCATCTGGAAGCAGCTGCTCTGTGTGCTGGGGCACACAGGCAGTGTCTGTGTGCTGTGCTGAGCTCTGTGCCTGTCAGAGGGTGCTGATAACGTGTCCCTGTGCCTGGGTGAGTGGGATGTGTGTGTGTATCTCCTCCATGTGCTCATCTCCCCGTGGTCACAAGGTGTCTGCACTCCTTGCTGTCCCTTTTGCTGAAATTTGGGAGGTGGCAGCGACCCAGACTTGCTTCCATTTCCTGGGGAGCAGATTGCCCTGAGCAGTGGGCAGACAGACAGACAGAAAGGAGGACAACATGTGGATCTGCTTTTATCTGAGCTGAGCTATTCCATCCTCTCTGATGGGATGGATTGCTGGTGTCTGATGCCCTGCGCCTCTCAGTGCATCTCTGGAAGGTTCATGCTGAGCATGGGCAGCAAAAGGCAGCACCTCTGACACGTCCCAGCCTTGGCATCTTCTCCAAGGGCATCCAGAGGGGTGGAGGGAGCTCAAACCCTCTCCTCTGTGGCAGGAGTTACCTGTGGGCATTCCTGTGGGGCTGCTTTTCCTCTGCTGCTCCAAGGTGGTACCTGTGAGTTTCCAGCCTCCTGGGCATATTTGTGGGGCTGCTTTTCCCCTGCTGAGGTGGTACCTGCAGCTCTGACCCCCTCCCTGCGCCTGGCAGCAGCCACATTTGCTTTCCGGAGGTGCCTCGGTATTAAATATCCTGTCTGACACAGTAATGGAGAGAAAATGAACAAATTCCATTAGCAGTTGGCGATCCCCGCAGGGTCTGCATTGGAGGGAGGACGGAGCCTGTATTTTTAGCTAGAATGCAATGTAACTCACTGGCTCTCTCAAAGCTGAGGAGTAGATAACCAAGGAGGCAGAGAGGGGACACCAGGCTCAGGTTTCAGCCGAAGTGCCGGGCTATGGCAGCACGAAAGGGCAGGTCCGGTCCAGACGTGGCTGTGAGTACTCAGCACACTTCTCCTCCGTGCCCACGCACACCTCTGCTTTGCTTTTCTGCTTTGCTTTCTGCTTGTAGTCTCTGCTGCTGGGCGCGCTGGGCCTTTGGGAGCCCCTCTGCTCCTACAGGGCCATGTAGAGTTTTACCTTTAATCCTCAGATCTCCATGTGTGTCCCACGGATGGCAGAGCCTGGCCGAGCCGTGCTTTGATTTTCCAAGGCTTTGCTGCCTTGTGGTCGGTCCTGCCCTGAGAAGCAGAGGCTTCTGGCAGTGTCTGGAGCTGGAAAAGCTCTTTGCATTCAGCCTGTTGCTTGAAGCTGTCAGCGTTTCCTCGCTGGACCCCAGCTCAGGGCGTGAATGTGCATTTCTGAGCGCGGCGCTGCTGCTGCTGCTGCTGCTGCCTTCTGCCTCTGTGTGAGCAGAGCACCGAGGTGCTGTGTTTGCTGTGCATTCCCAGCCCTCCAAAGGCTCAGCCTTGCTGTGCATTCCCAGCCCTCCAAAGGCTCAGCCCTGCTGTGCTTCCCATGCATTCCCAGCCCTCCAAAGGCTCAGCCTTGCTGTGCATTCCCAGCCCTCCAAAGACTCAGCCCTGCTGTGCTTCCCATGCATTCCCAGCCTTCCAAAGGCTCAGCTCTCCTGTGCATTCTCAGCCCTCCAAAGGCTCGGCTCCGCTGTGTTTGCTGTCCATTCCAGCCCTCCAAAGGCCCAGCCCTGCTGTGCATTCCCAGCCCTCCAAAGGCCCAGCCCTGCTGTGCATTCCCAGCCCTCCAAAGGCCCAGCTCTGCTGTGCTTCCCATGCATTCCCAGCCCTCCAAATACCCAGCCCTGCTGTACCTCCCGTGCATTCCCAGCAGCCCTGCTGTGAACCTGGGGGCTCTGCTCGGAGCTGGGCGCAGGCAGAGCCAGCTGGCACAGGAGGGGATGGGATCAGCACGGGGTGCTGCTGCTGCTGCCCTCCAGCTCTGTCCCTGTGACCCAGGGGCTGCCCCACAGGGCCCATGGCACCTTGCCACCCTGCTGGCGGCCTGGCCTGAGCTCTGTGCCTGATCACCCTCTTTGTGGGCCTTACTCTACAGCAGGAGCAGGGCGAGGCTGCCTTCCTCCCTGGTAGGGGTGTCGGGCAGAAAGGATGGGCTGGGGGAGGCAGATGGAGGAGGCCAGAAGGCATCCAGAGCACCAATTCAAACATCTGAGAGTGCAAAGAGAACGGAAGAGAGGAGCCCTGAACCTCTCCTAATCCAGTTCCTCATCCAGGAGCTTCCTAATGCTGGATGCTCCTCTGCAACCAGGCTGTGGGCACTCAGGATGAGCTGGAGGTGGCCAGAAACCATTTGAGTTGTGCTTCTCCAGAGCCCCAATTCAAACATCTGAGAGTGCAAAGAGAAGGGAAGAGAGGAGCCCTGAACCTCTCCTGATTTAGACTGTCAGCATCATCCTCCCTGCTATGCCTCCAGTGCTTTTGTCTCTGTGGTGCTTCCAGCTCCTGCCCAGGAGTTTCCTAACCCTGGATGCTCCTGGGCAATACAGGATGGCTTGGGGTGGCAGAACAGGAGCTTTCCTAGCATAGAAGGTCCCTTGGTCAGTCCTGATGTAAATGGTACAAGAGGGGCTCTGATTTTCTCTTGGAGCTGAGGACAGAGGAGTGTGTGCTGCACCCATGGTGTGACCGTGTTCACAGAGGGAAGAGACGTAGATCAGACTCCATGTTTCAGAAGGCTTGATTTATTATTTTATGATATATATTACATTAAAACTACAATAAAAGAATAGAAGGAAAGGTTTCATCAGAAGGCTAGGCTAAGAATAGAAAAGAAGAATCAACAAAGGTCTGTGGCTCGGACAGAGAGGGAGCCAGCTGTGCCATGATTGGCCATTAATTCCAAACATCTACATGAGACTAATCATGGATCTACTTGTTGCATTCCACAGCAGCAGATAACCATTGTTTACATTTTGTTTCTGAGGCCTCTCAGCTTCTCAGAAAGAAAAAAATCTTAAAAGAAAGATTTTCCATAAAAAGATATCTGCGACACCCACGCCATGGATCTGGTGGCTCTTGGCTGCACAGATCCCTTTGGGCTGGCACATTCCAGTTACCAGTTCAGGTTCCCAGACCCACAGACCCACATCACTGCATTTCCACCCCGTTCTCCAGCTGCCAGTGAGCCATGCCATCGTCTCCATCTGCTGCCTCACACTGCTGAGTCGTGTTGCTGAAAGTATTGCTGTGCCTTGCCTGGGCTGGCTATGGTGTGGCAGGGAAGCACTGCCAATAAAGAGAGTTGGGAAGCACTGCCAAAAAGCAGAGTTGTGTCTTTCCCAGCTGTGAGGTGCTCAGCTGGGGCTGTTCTCCCTGGTGCTGGTGCCCAAGCTCACCTCTGTTATTACTTCTGGAGGAGGGTAGGGGTGGGTTCATTACAGCTCCATCAGTGCAGTTCCTCAGCCCAGGTTATGGGGGTTCTCTGGGCCAAGAGAGGCTCTCATGGTGGCAGGAGCTCCCTCCATGCTGTCCCCATTGCGTGCCAGGACAACCTTCAGAACTTCTGCCCCATCATCTGGATGCTCTTCATTTTAAATCCAGCTCCCAGCCCTTCTTTCTCCTCAGCCTGTCCCACTGTGACTTTTCCTGCCTTTTCTGCCTGGTCTGTGTAGTTCTGTTCTCTGCAGCTGAGTGAAGAGTTGAGACAGTGCTGGTGGTGGGGGAGAATAAAGCAGGCTCTGAGTTTCATTCTTTTTCCTTTTTTGTCCCCAAGGCTGATGCTGCAACCAGTTTCTTGAGAGCTGCGAGATCTGGGAACCTGGACAAAGCCTTGGATCACCTCAGGAATGGGGTAGATATTAACACCTGTAACCAGGTAGGTGAAACACCCGGGGCTTCTGGTATTATCTCAAGTTAATGGAAAATGTGGCTGACCAGAGAAGCAGTTGTGTTTCGGGCCAGGAGGGCAGAAATAGCTGTAAAGAGCATGGATGTGCAGGTTGGGGCATAGCAAAGGACATTAGCAGGTAAGCAGAGAGGGCTCCTTGAGTGTGACAAGCAAATGGGACACTTGGAAGAAGCTCAGGTGCTTCTCAGAGGGCAGAGCAGCTGTGAAGAGCAGCACAGTGAAGAACATCACAGAAATTGCTTGTGGGGGTTATTGCCCTTGCCTGCAGTGCTGAGGGGTTTTTATTCCTAGAAGTTGCAGCTTACCACAAGCAGTGAAAGTTTGCAAAGTGCCAGTTGTGGTGGTTTGGGAGGTGTTGGGCAGGATGAGCCCTCCTCACGCTGCACAGAAATAGAGCAGAGAGCTGCAGGCGCTGAGGAACTGTTTGCACATCACCACCACCATCATCATCATCATCAGAACATTCTGTATCTGTGCAGCTGCACGTGGCTGAGGCTGAGGTGGGGCAGATGCTGCAGGGACAGGTTCAGGGGGTTTAGGCTGAGCAAGAGGGGCAGAGGCTGAGTGCTGTGTGCTGTCCCTGCTTTGTGGAGCTGCTGGGGAGGCTGACTCAGCAGGCAGCACAAAGGAACTCTCATCTGTTTCAGTCCCCAAACCAAGGGAAGCTCAGACCTGATTTGTGCTGCAGCAGTCACTGGGGACTGTGACGGTGTTCACAGGGGTGTGAGGACGAGGGAAGAGACGAGGATCTGACTCCACTTTTCAGAAGGCTTGATTTATTATTTTATTATATATATTACATTAAAACTATACTAAAAGAATAGAAGAAAAGGTTTCATCAGAAGGCCAGCTAAGAATAGAAAGGAATGATAACAAAGGTTTGTGTCTCGGGCTCTCTGTCCGAGCCAGCTGACTGTGATTGGCCATTAATTAGAAACAACCACACGAGACCAATCACAGATGCACCTGTTGCATTCCACAGCAGCAGATAATCATTGTTTGCATTTTGTTCCTGAGGCCTCCCAGCTTCTCAGGAGGAAAAATCCTAAGGAAAGGATTTTTCATGAAAAGATGTCTGCGACAGGGGACAGGGTCCCACAGGGCAGGCAGAGTGCACCGGGGATATTCACTCATTTCCAGAGCAAAACCAAGAGGAGAGGGAGAATTTCTACATCCACTGGTTCTGTCAATGCTCTAGCCCAGAGGGGTGTGGGGTTCTGGAAAAGGCTCTGTAAAGAATTACAACAGGGTGACTCATCCACAAGCTAAAAATGATGGCTTTGAACTTCTTCTTCACCAAAGAGATGGTTTGGTTCACTTTGAACTCTTCTTCACCAAAGAGATGTTCTGTCATCAGCTATCTCCACTGATAAGCTTCAAGTCCTGCTCCCAACCAGATTTTTGGTGCTGGTGAGGGTGTTTAACACTTTGATGGGAAGAAAGTGGCTACAGCAATATGAGGCTGTCCTCTCAGTGATGTCTCTGCCCTGGTTCCTGCCATCTCCCTCAGGTTAGATGGCACTTTGGGGTTTCCTCCTGAGGAATATCAGACCTGTGGGAAAGGTCCAACCTCACATGTCCTGTATAGAATAAAGAGGGATGTATGTGGTCAGACCTATCCCACAAGTCCTGTATTCTGGCTCAAGTTCTGAGACCTTGACATGCCATCTGACCTTCATCCCGCCGACTCCACCTCCTCCACGGCTGCACCAGTGTCTCCATCACTCACCTTCCATGTTCCCCAATTCCAGCACTCTCCCATCTCATCCATCGAGGAGCTGCAGGATGAGGATGAGTGCCAGGACCCTCACCAGCATCGTGGTGGCACCTGGGTGCCCAGGACATGGTCATTGTTGGGGTGGCCAGTCCTGATGGGCAGCTTAGTTGGGACAGCCAAAGTGTGAAGTCTCTGTTTTATTCTTCAGGGCTGCATTTGGCACATTGGTAGCTACTGACTGGGATTTCTGGGAATTATTTGCAGCATTCAGTGAGGAAAATACAGCACCTTTCAAACTGTGCACATCCTGTGGCAGTTTGGGGTCGGATGAGCTGTCAGGACAAAGCAAACGTGCAAAACAGCCTGGATTGCTCCTGGAGCAGAAGAACCAATGGGCCAGCAATGGAAACAGTCCTCTGTGATTGCTGCACAGATATTTGTTATAGCTTAATGATTTTTCACAGATTTATAGCATTCAAAAGGTTATTTGTGAATATTTTGCATAAAAGGTTTTATGGGCTGGGGGAGCAGCGGAGCATCTGTGGTCTTGCTCTCCATTTGTTGGTTATGTGAGTGTAACTGAGAAAAAACTGCATGTCTGTGGCCACTTATCACTTATATGATTTGTGAGGTGTTATTATAATCAGTGATTATCTGTTTGGGGCTGTGTAGGTGTGCCTTTGCCAAAGAAATGGAGTTTGGCCAAAGATGGACTCAGAGTGGTCAGACATGGATGGGGAGCACTGCCTTTCAGTGTTCTGAGGGTTTTACAGCATTCCCACCCTATCTCCCCTTGGAAGCAAACCTTTTTTCCTTGAGGCTTGATGAAACTGTGGTGTTGGTGTGAAGGAAGCGTGTGGGTTTTTAGATTTTTGCTCATTGTGCTGTAATCAGAGTTGAGCAAAAGAATCTGTGACTCTTCAGCTACGTTCCAGCTACTTTTCCTTTTCTGGGCAAATGATGCTTTGAGTGAGAAAGAGTGGAAAACCTTTCTGCAGTCTGACAGCACTCCTGAAGCAGTTCTGAGTTTAACTGGAGTGCTGAGGGCTGGAACTGAGCCTCCCTGGGCATTTTCCTGCTCCCCTGCCAATATTTAGGTGGGGATGAAGCATTTCTGTGAAGTGACCTTCCAAACAGGAGTTGAAACTCATGGTTGGAAGGTGGAGTATTTGGGCAGGAATCCCTATACCATGCACCAACACTGTGTAGGGGTGAGTAAACCTGGCATATCCACCTGGGAGAAGTGAGGTACAAGGAGAAAAAGTGAAAATGCCCACAGGTATTTAACCTCTTCTCCAGCAAATATCCCAGCCCTTTTGTTCACATGTGGGAAGTGGCAGAAATAACGGAGCAGAAGCTGTCTTAGTAGACGTCATCATCATCATCATCATCATCAGTCATCATCATCATCATCCTTGAGGGTGCTGTCTGACCTGGCACCCCTCCTTCTGACAGCCTGGGGATGCTAAAGGGGCATTGGCCAGTGCTCTGCTCTTCAGGCTCCATGTGTAGGAAAAAAGCAAGCTAAACTGGGGCAGAGATGTTCCTGAGAAATCATTTGAGCTCTCTGGGAGCTTTCTGGAACCAGTGACCCAGCCAACACCTTCTCTACTCTGTTTGCTGCAGCTGAAATCTGGGGGAACAAAGCCCACCATGGGCTGCAGAACAAGGTGCTGGTGGGCACTCTGAAAGCCAGGGAGAAGCCAGCTTCTGGCCTGGAGGCTCACAAACTACTGAGAATTAAATAATTAAATTTGGCTGCTGCTTGATGAAATCATTGCCCTAAGCAGGGATTCTCACTGCACACCTGTTAAAGGTTAAGGTTTGTATGTGCACTCACACAGCAGTTGTGGTGCGTCCTTGCTCTGGACTGTGCACAAAGCTCAGCTCTGTGCTTCAGGAGTGAAAAAACCTGACTGTGAGGAGGGGAAAAGTCACTTGAGCAAAGACACAAAGGATGTGCCACGAGCAGGGAGGGCTGAAGCAGCTCCTGTGCCTCCAGCACGCAAACACTGAGCTGTGGTTCCACCCATCCGTCCATAGGAAATTGCCAACGTGGGCTGCATGGTTTGCTCATGGAGAAGCCTCCAGCATTACTCAGCAGCCCAGTGCTCAGCTGTGTGAGGTTTTCCTGGCAGCATGGAGCTGTTGGTTGTGGCTATAGGACACGAAAAAACACAACTGCACACTGCTGTTCTCAAGGTGAAGAAAAGGGAAGTTTATTTTCTGACTCCAGCATTTATAGTTTTCCAAAAGCGACAGCGGATTGGAGGGTGACAGTGCCACCTCTCCAATGACACTGGTCAAACCAACAGTTTATCAACTTTCTCTTCTTCCATAAAGGAATGCAAAACAATGAGTTATTTACAGAAAGCGTGTGAGAGCGTTCACTACAAGAATGTCAACATCAGAAGGCTTAGAAAAACTTAATAAACCAGGGTGACACTTGGTGGCACCATGGCCGGTGCTGGATGTCAGTGCAGGGCTCAAGGACAGGGAAATCACTCCTGACCCCACCAGCCTGGACTTTCCCCAGCACAGGAGCTCAGAGTAGGGTGCTCCCCATAGAGCTCCATCCCCAGGTGATGATGGCTGATTCCCCTTTCCCACCTTTGCTCCCTGCAGAACGGGCTGAACGCCCTGCACCTGGCCTCCAAGGAGGGCCACGTCAAAATGGTGGTGGAGCTGCTGCACAAGGAGATCGTCCTGGAGACCACGACCAAGGTAAGGACAGGGAAGCCTGGCCATGCTGCTCACAGCTCTGCACACTGCCTGCGCTGCCAGGAACACCAGGAGCTGAGCAGTGATCATGGTGTTTGCTGTCAGCCCCTGTGACCGTGTTCACAGGGGTTCTTGGATGAGGGAAGAGACGAGGATCTGACTCCATGTTTCAGAAGGCTTGATTTATTATTTTATGATATATATTACATTAAAACTATACTAAAAGAATAGAAGAAAAGGTTCTCAGAAGGTTAGCTAAGAATAGAATAGAATAGAATAGAATAGAAAGGAATGATAACAAAGGTTTGTGACTCGGACAGAAAGTCCAAGCCAGCTGACTGTGATTGGCCATTAATTAGAAACAACCACATGAGACCAATCACAGATGCACCTGTTGCATTCCACAGCAGCAGATAATAATTTTTTACATTTTGTTCCTGAGGCCTCCCAGCTTCTCAGGAGGAAAAACCCTAAGGAAAGGATTTTCCATAAAACATGTCTGTGACAAGCCCCCAGAGTGACTGTGTCATTGGCAGTGCTGCTGGGCTGGGCCCCAGGACCAGGCTCTGCTTTTGGCACAGGTTTGGCATCTTTTGGTGGGTGAGAGGTGCCTCTCCCCTGTGGACTTCAGAGAGGAGGAGCATAAACCACAGCATGGGCTATTCCTGCCTTACCAGCATCTCCTGGGCTGGTCCTGCCTTACCAGCATCTCCTCCAGGCTCTGCCCCGCACGTTCCGGCCCTGAGATGGCCTCAATCCCATTGTCACAAGCCTGGAGAGCTCTGGTGCTCTGTAAATAACATATTGTTCTCTCAAGCATCACCACAGCAGGTGTGGTTTTTCTCTTGATGGCAAGCAGGGCTGGCAAAGGAGCAGCCTCCAGCACGGGCTGAAGGGCTGTGAGAACAGGGGGAGGCTCAGTTGCCACCTCCCTGGCGCTCTCAGGACACAGAGCAGGAGCTGGCATTGTGCCACACCACCCAAAGGCACGAGCCAGGGGAGCCTGTGTGTGCATTTCCATCATCCCTGTGCTATCTGCTGGCATGCCTCGGCTGCCAGGGCGCACACTGCAGCACTGCCAGCTCAGCTCCCCCGTCCTCCCCCCTCTGCTCATCTCACAGCACCTGACAGTGCACACAGCTCCTGCTGCCAGCAACTTCATGGGAGGGATGAAATCACTCTGTTCCTCCATGGCCAGCAAAACGGGGAGGGTGGCTGGTTGGCTTACAGCAGGGATGGCACATGCAGTGAGAGCTGCATGCCTTTCTAAAGGGTTTTAGCATGTCAGGCCCACCTTTCCCTGGCATCCTGGGTTGCTTCAGCCCCTGAGGGCTGCTCTGTGGTGTCTTTCAGAAGGGAAACACAGCCCTGCACATCGCTGCCTTGGCTGGACAGCAGGACGTGGTCCGGGAGCTGGTGAACTATGGGGCCAACGTCAATGCACAGTCCCAGGTAGGGTGAGCTGCTCTGGCACAGGGAGGCACAAATGTGTGTGATGGTGGTGTCCTCGTGGTGGGAACTGGGCCCAGCTGGGGCATTTCAGCAGCCCTTTCCCTCAATTCCAGCAATTTCCCTCCAGTCTTGTTCAGCAGCAAGGACTTTCCATCAATTCCAGCAATTTCCCCTCCAGTCTTGTTCAGGGCTGCTCTGCCGGGCTCCTGAAAAGAGACAAGTGTGCAAATGGTGTGGAGGGATCCTGAGGCTCATGGAGATACCAGTGGGGTCTCTGTTGAGGGAATCCCTGTGAACACATACCAGAGTGCTGAATTTATCCTGGGAGGGCTCGCGGCCTCCCTGGCAAAGCTCTGAGATCTCCAGCAGCCCCTGCAGTTAACACACTGTGCTTCTCTTCCTTGGGCCTGGTAGGGCTGAAAGCTCTTCAGGTGTTTCCTGATAGCAGAATTGTCCCTGAAGCCAGGGACAATACCTGCAGTGTCTCCTATAAGGTGACTCTTACAAAGCACTGCTTGTTTCTGGATACGTGGGCTCCATCTCTCTGTGATTGTTCCCCTATTGCCAGTTTTTTCTTCTTTTTCACCCCCACAATGGACACTTCTTCCCCTGTTCACTGACCTGGGAGAGTGGGTGTTGATGGGGGTATAAATCTTCAAAGAACTCAGGAAACACAAGGAAGAGTTGTGTTGATGTCCATGGCCCTGTGTTTGCAGAAAGGCTTCACACCTCTGTACATGGCAGCACAGGAGAACCACCTGGAGGTTGTGAAGTTCTTGCTGGAAAATGGAGCCAACCAGAACGTGGCCACAGAGGTGAGATGTGACCGTGGTCACAAGGGTTTGTGGATTGGGGAAGAGACGAGGATCTGACTCTGTGTTTCAGAAGGCTTGATTTATTATTTTATGATATATATTGCATTAAAACTATGCTAAAAGAAGACAAGGTTTCACCAGAAGGCTAGATAAGAATAGAATAGAAAGGAATGATAACAAAGGTTTGTGGCTGGGACTGGGCTGTGATTGGCCATTAATTAGAAACAACCACATGAGACCAATCCCAGATGCACCTGTTGCATCCCACAGCAGCAGATAACCATTGTTTACACTTTGTTCCTGAGGCCTCCCAGCTTCTCAGGAGGAAAAATCCTAAGGAAAGGATTTTCCATAAGAGATGGGTGTGACAGTAAGACCCTTGGGGAGGAGCCCGTGGCCCTGACTGAGGGATGCAGTCCCTGGCTGATGTAGTAGCCCCATGGCTGGGTCCTGCCATGGCTGCTTGATTCTCTCCCTTCTCCTTGGCACAGGATGGCTTCACCCCACTGGCTGTGGCTCTCCAGCAAGGGCATGAGAACGTGGTTGCCCACCTCATCAACTACGGGACGAAGGGCAAGGTGCGCCTGCCTGCCCTGCACATCGCAGCGCGCAATGACGACACGCGCACGGCGGCCGTGCTGCTGCAGAACGACCCCAACGCTGACGTCCTCTCCAAGGTGGGGGCTTTCCCTCTGCTCTCTCTGGCAGAGCAGCAGCTCGGCGTGCTGTATTTATCCCTAGTTTCAGCAGGGAGCGTGTGCCTGGCTGGCTGATCCCTCCTTCTCTCCCTAGACCGGATTCACCCCTTTGCACATTGCAGCCCACTATGAGAATCTCAGCGTGGCGCAGTTGCTGCTGAACCGTGGGGCCAGTGTCAACTTCACACCCCAGGTGAGTGCAGAGAGGGAGGGCACTGTGGTTTGTGCTGCTCCAGCACCAGAGGAGGATGCTGTGCCTCTTTATCCATGCAGCAGCTGCCAGGGCATGCCATAGCTGCACTGCCCTGTTAAACAAGCTGTTCCCAGTGTTGTTCCTGCGCAGAGATGCAGCTCTCCCTGCCCTCTCTCCTTTGTTTGTTGCCTCATTGAAGGAGGAGGGAGTGCTCCTTCCTGAGAGACTGTTCATTCCTCCTGACAGAATGGGATCACTCCCCTGCACATCGCGTCCCGCCGGGGCAACATCATCATGGTGCGGCTGCTGCTGGACCGTGGGGCCCAGATAGAGACCAGGACCAAGGTGAGAGCACTCCGAGCACTGCCACCTCCCTCCCTGGGCTCCCTGTGCCCAGTGCTCACCCTGCAAACGCCCTGCTGGCACTGGGAGAGCTCTCTGGTGTACTAAGGGGATGGAGCAGATTTTTGGAGAAGGCTGCATGGCTACAAAGGCGTGCCCTGGGAGCTGAGGTTTTGCCTTATTTTTCAGACAAAGTCCCTGTTAGCCCTCTAGCTGAGTGAACCCTGCCCTTCCATGCCACACTGAGCCCCTGAACCCTCCTCTCTCCCCAGGATGAGCTGACCCCTCTCCACTGTGCAGCGCGCAATGGACACGTGAGGATTGCAGAGATCCTCCTGGACCACGGGGCTCCCATTCAAGCCAAAACCAAGGTACCCAGTGGCTTGGTGCCAGGTCCCTTGGGGTAACAAGCTGTGCACAGTTGCTGGATGGCACCCATCACTGGCCTGAGGCTTTTTTTGCCCTGATGAGGGGTACGAAGCTTCCTGCCCTATTTGGCCCTAGCTGGAGTCCTTTGCCTTGAGGATCTGCTCCATGGTTCTCCATGGTTGCAGAATGGAGAATGGTTGCAGAGTTGTCTCCCATCCACATGGCAGGCCAGGGTGACCACCTGGACTGCAGGGTGGGATGCCTGGACCCCTGGTGGTCCAGTAAGGCAGGGGCAGGGCGGGATGCCTGGACCCCTGGAGGCCCATTCCTTAGGCTCTTCTCCATGGTTCTCCATGGTTCTCTGTGGTTCTCCATGGTTCTCCATGGTTCTCCATGGCTCTCCATGTTTCTCCATGGTTCTCCATGGCTCTCCATGTTTCTCCATGGTTCTCTGTGGTTCTCCATGGTTCTCCGTGGTTGCAGAATGGCTTGTCACCCATCCACATGGCAGCCCAGGGTGGCCACCTGGACTGCAGGGCGGGATGCCTGGACCCTTGGTGGCCCAGCGTTCAGGCTCTGCTCCATGGTTCTCCATGGTTCTCCATGGCTCTCCGTGGTTCACCATGGTTCTCCATGGCTCTCCGTGGTTCTCCATAGTTCTCCGTGGTTCTCCATGGCTCTCCATGGTTCTCCATGGTTGCAGACTGGCTTGTCACCCATCCACATGGCAGCCCAGGGTGACCACTTGGACTGCAGGGCGGGATGCCTGGACCCGTGGTGGCCCATTCCTTAGGCTCTTCTCCATGGTTCTCCGTGGTTCTCCGTGGTTCTCCATGGTTCTCCATGGTTCTCCATGGCTCTCTGTGGTTCTCCATGGTTCTCCACGATTCTCCATGGTTCTCCGTGGTTCTCCATGGCTCTCCGTGGTTCTCCGTGGCTCTCCACGGCTCTCCACGGTTCTCCATGGTTCTCCATGGCTCTCCATGTTTCTCCGTGGTTGCAGAATGGCCTGTCGCCCATCCACATGGCGGCCCAGGGCGACCACCTGGACTGCGTGCGCCTGCTGCTGCAGTACAGCGCCGACATCGACGACATCACCCTGGACCACCTGACGCCCCTGCACGTGGCCGCTCACTGCGGGCACCACCGCGTGGCCAAGCTGCTGCTGGAGAAGGGGGCCAAGCCCAACTCCCGAGCCCTGGTGAGGAACGGAGGGTGGGTGGGCTGTGACGGTGTTCACAGGGGTGTCAGGTTGAGGGACAAGACTTTATGTTTTAGAGGATTTGACTTTATGTTTTAGAAGGCTTGATTTATTATTTTATGATGTATATTACATTAAAACTATACTAAAAGAATAGAAGAAAGGGTTTCTTCAGAAGGCTAGCTAAGAATAGAATAGTAAGGAATGATAACAAAGGTTTGTGGTTCAGACTCTCTGTCTGAGCCAGCTGACTGTGATTGGCCATTAATTAGAAACAACTAACATGAGACCAATTATAGATCGACGTATTGCATTCCACAGCAGCAGATAACCAATGTTTACATTTTGTTCTTGAGGCTTCTCAGCTTCTCAAGAGGAAAAATCTTTTAAAAAAGGATTTTTCATAAAAGATGTCTGCGACAGTGGGCAGGCTGGGCCAAAGCGGAGGGAGTTCATACAAATGACTGTCTGTCTGTCTGTCTGTCTGTCTGCAGAATGGCTTCACACCCCTCCATATTGCCTGCAAGAAAAACCACATCCGAGTGATGGAGCTGCTGCTGAAGACGGGTGCCTCCATTGATGCTGTCACAGAGGTAGGTGGGCTGAGCCCACCCTCAGCTCTCTTGATTCTGCATGTGTGGCAGATGTGTAGTCCCTGTTGCTTCTGCCATACCCCCAGCACCTTTCTTGGTGCTCTTTGCAGCTCAGATTTAGTCTGGCAGCATCATCATGAAGGGCAAGGAGATGCAGGGGACACAGCAGCTCCCTGTGTTTCCTCCTCAATCACCTGCCAGGCTCCTAGGGCAGATGGGGACTCAGATTTTACCTGTCCTGGGGAGAAGGAGGAGGGGACAGTAGGAGATATCGCCAAGGCCATAAGTCCCATCTTGATTTCTGTCCCCTTTCTCTTCACAGTCCGGCCTGACCCCCCTGCATGTGGCTGCCTTCATGGGACACCTGCCCATCGTCAAGACTCTGCTGCAGCGTGGAGCCTCTCCCAACGTGTCCAACGTGGTGAGTCCCACCCTGGCTGGGGCTTTGGGAGCTCAGCTTACTGGGGTTCAGCAAGATATCCAGGTCCTGCACCCTCTGCTCACCTGAGCAGTCCCTGGTGCCTTCTGCTTTGTGCTGGCACTGCTCTCCTTTGTTCAGAATGACTGCAGGATGGCATTTCCCCTCCTTTGGCCTCACCACTTTGTCCTGTCTTTGGCGCAGAAAGTAGAGACTCCTCTGCACATGGCAGCCAGAGCTGGGCACACAGACGTGGCAAAGTACCTGCTGCAGAACAAAGCCAAAGCCAATGCCAAGGCCAAGGTAGGTGCAGAGGATAATCAGCTGTGTGATAATCACCTCTGGAAACAGCTGGTGCTGGGTTCCTTTGCTGTGCCTAGAGCAGGGCTGGGATCCCTTTGGCATCACAAGAAGGGACTGCTCTGCCCAGACTGTTGGGAAGGATGAAAGTTTGGCAAGAAAGTCTCACAGATACGTGTGCTTAGCAGAAAGATTTTTAAATGTAGAGTCTGATGAAAGAATAGAGTGTGGAAACAAGTTTTGATATTGAAGAAAAGAATTTCTGAGCCAGTCTTGCTGGCTAACCAAGGAGGCAAAGGGTGTGTTAGTTCGATATTTTTATAGCTTAGTGCAAAAGATAAACCCACCCCAAACAAGATGTTTTTACCAAGCAGAAAGCACAGGCAAACAAGTCAGCAAAGTTACAAGTAGGAAAAAAGTCTCAGAATTTTCCGCTGCAAGAAAACCGAAAACCAACTTCTAGCTTAAACTGTAATGCACTGACTTTTAGTGATTGGAGAACAGTAACATGAATATGGTAATTACAGTAGTTATGATAGGCTATAGATAATAGTTAAGGTATAGATTGATTCTGCTGTATTAAGATGCTAAGCAAAGTATATAATGCAATGTAACCAAAAGAAAAGTTTATAAAGCAATGTAACCAAAACCAGAGGGTCTCCAGGCCTGCCTGCAGCTGGAGCTGACAGCTGTGGGCACAGCTCTGTCACCCACGACCCCGGACTGCTGTAACCTCTCAGACAGAATAAACTGCATTTTGGAGAGCCCCCTAGAGTCCCACATCTCTCATTTAAGCTCTCACACCAGACAGCTCCTTTGCCCCCCTCACAGGACGACCAGACTCCTCTGCACTGCGCTGCACGCATCGGCCACACTGGCATGGTCAAACTCCTCCTGGAGAACAACGCCAACCCCAACCTGGCCACCACGGCAGGGCACACGCCCCTGCACATCACTGCCAGAGAGGGGCACATGGACACAGCCCAGGCCCTGCTGGAGAAGGGAGCCTCACAGACCTGCATGACCAAGGTAGGCTGCTGAGCCCAGTGCTGCGGGAGGCACGGCCCAGCTGGGGCAAGGCTGGTGGCACGGTGTCCCTGTGGCAGGAGGGGCAGCCTCCTCCTGTGTTGCAGCAGGTGCCAGCACTCTCCTTCATCTCTGCCACCCTGTGATGGGCTGCCTTTCTCCTCAGAAAGGATTTACCCCTCTCCACGTTGCAGCCAAGTATGGAAAGGTGGATGTGGCAGAGTTGCTGCTGGCGCATGATGCTCAGCCCAATGCAGCGGGGAAGGTGAGAGCTGCTCCAGTGGGAGGGGTGGTCTCGTGTGGGGAGAGGCTCTGTCTCACCTGCCTGCCCTCTCTGCCCCACTACAGAATGGCCTGACTCCACTGCACGTGGCTGTGCACCACAACAACCTGGAGATCGTCAGGCTGCTGCTTCCCAAGGGCAGCTCCCCACACAACTCAGCCTGGGTAAGTCTGAGCTGGGCTTCCCTGGGCATGTGGGCATGTGGGGATTTGGGGATGTGGGGATGTGGGATTTGGGGATGTGGGATTTGGGGATGTGGGGATATGGGGATGTGGGGTATGACTGTGTTCACAGGGGTCTCAGACTGAGGGAAGAGACGAGGATCTGACTCCATGTTTCAGAAGGCTTGATTTATTATTGCATTATATATATTACATTAAAACTATACTAAAAGAATAGAAGAAAGGATTTCATCAGAAGGCTCACTAAGAATGGAATGGGATGGAATGGAATGGAATGGAATAGAATAGAATAGAATAGAATAGAATAGAATAGAATAGAATAGAATAGAATAGAATAGCAAAGAATGATAACAAAGGCTTGTGTCTCAGACTCTCTGTCCGAGCCAGCTGACTGTGATTGGCCATTAATTAGAAACAACCACATGAGACCAATCACAGATGCACCTGTTGCATTCCACAGCAGCAGATAATCAATGTTTACATTTTGTTCCTGAGGCCTCCCAGCTTCTCAGGAGGAAAAATCCTTAGGAAAGGATTTTTCATGAAAAGATGTCTGTGACAGTGGGGATGTGGGGATGTGAGAATGTGGGGATTGGGTGATATGGGATGTGGGGATGTCGGGATGTGAGGATATGGGATATGGGGATTTGGGGATGTAGGGGTGTGGAGATGTGGGGATTGGGGGATATGGGGATATGGGGATGTGGGGATGTGGGATGTGCTCTGTGTCCAGTGCCAGCCTGGGGCCAGCATTGCCCCACAACCCTGGCACTCAGGGAATGCACGAGGGACTGATCAGCACCAGGCTCTCTCCATGAGGCACACTGATGTCCTCAGAGCAGGTGGAGCAGGCAGGCAGGGTGCCAGGCAATGGTCCTGCTCCAGCAGCTAGGCTGTGTCAGGCATGGCCCTGCTAGCAGCATGCTGGCTGCTGCGTGGGGAACGTGTTTCCATGGCAAGTCCTGCAGAGCAGCGCTGCAGTCTGGCAGCTTGGGAAAGCACAGGCAAATGTTTGCATGCAGCTATGAAGCAGTGAGTCAGAAAACCCACAGGCTTGCGAGAGCTCTGAGCCTGAGCGTGGCGAGCAGCATCTCCCCACAGAGCCCACCAGCAGGCGCCTTGCCTGCCGAGCTGTTTGCAAAAGCTGCATCCTCAAAACAGCCAAGTGGCTGCTGGTGCCAGCCCTCCCCATCTGGCACTTCCCTCTCCCCCGTGCAGACAGGCTGGTGAGAGGAATGGGGGATTTGTCTTTACAAACAAGCTGTGGGTCTGCTGGGAGATAAAACCAGCGCTGGGTGATGAAAGAAGCAAGGGGAAGGATTCCACTGATTGATGAATGGAAGAATATATTTGCTTTTGCAAATAAACTTTAGCTTTGCTGGTAAATGAAATTAGACATTGAAAGATGAAAGAAACAATGGGGAAAACCCCTAAATTCCATAAGAATTAAAAATTGAAAGGGAGGGTTGTACATTAGAGGGAAATCTTCGGGATCAGGCGTTTTGGGAAGTCTGAACCTCTCAAGTACCTCAGAAATGGGAAGAAAAACCCATAAATTCTGTAAGAATTAAAAACTAAAAGGAGGGTTGTACCTTAGAGGGAAATCTTTGGGATCAGGTGTTCTGGGGAGCTGAAACTCTCAAGTACCTCAGAAATGGGGAAAAACCCCTAAATTCTGTAAGAATTAAAAATTAGGGGGAGGGTTTTACATTAGAGGGAAGTCTTCGGGATTAGGTTTTGGGGAGTCTGAAACTCTCAAGCACCTCAGCCAATGGGGAAAGAGAGAAGGGAAATGTGGCTGGAAATTGGGATAAAAAGGGAGGCTGCATCCTCCAATAATTGGAGAGACCCCAGGGGATGCCCCATGGCCTCTGCCTTGATTGGAATAAAGTCAAAGGACTCCTCTGTCTCCTTTTTGGACACAACCCTCTGGTGTTTGTGGGTTAATTTCCCTGGCACGGGGCAGGTGCCGGTGCCAGCCCGCGGTGTGCCTGTGTCAGTGCCAGCCTGTGTGCCAGCCGGGCAGCGGGTGCTGCCAGCTGCTCCGCTCTGCTCTGCTCTGCAGCACGGGCACGGCCCGAGGCCCTGCAGGCTCTGCCTGAATGCTGGTGCTGTGTGCTGCTTCCTGATCCCTGTGTGCTGGGATTTTAGCTCCACACCTCAGCCAGGCTCATCCCTGTGTCTGCCCCAGGAGGGTGCACGTTGTCGTTATGCTGTGACGGTGTTCACGCTATAATGGACTGGGGAAGAGAGGAGGATCTGGCTCCTTGTTTCAGAAGGCTTGATTTATTATTTTATTATTTATATTACATTAAAACTATACTAAAAGAATAGAAGAAAGGATTTCATCAGAAAGCTAGCTAGGAATAGAATAGCAAAGAATGATAACAAAGGCTCTGTCTCGGACTCTCTGTCCGAGCCAGCTGACTGTGATTGGCTATTAGTTAGAAACAACCACACGAGACCAATCACAGATGCACCTGTTGCATTCCACAGCAGCAGATAACCATGGTTTACATTTTGTTCCTGAGGCCTCCCAGCTTCTCAGGAGGAAAAATCCTAAGGAAAGGATTTTTCATAAAAGATGCCTGCGACATTATAGGGCACCAAACAACACAATGGCACACAAGGTGAAGAAAAATTGAAGTTTATTTTCTGACTCCAACATTTATAGATTTCCAAAAGTGACAGCGGATTGGAGCGTGACGGTGTCACCTCTCCAATGACACTGGACAAACCAACAGTTTATTAAATTCTCCTCCTCCATAAAAGAATGCAAAACAATAAGTTATGTACAGAAAGCGTGTGAGAAAATTTGTTATAAGAATGTAAACTTCAAAAGGCTTAGAAAATCTTTAAAAATCAGGGCGACATCACACTGCTGCAGAAATTCATGTGTAGAAAACTCTAGGAGAGCCCACAATAGTCAAACCTGAAGCAGGTGGTCTTTAAAACCCGTTTGTGCTGATTTGAAGAGTGAGCGGGATTTGGCATCAGTGCAGGGCTGGTTGCTGTCACAGAGATGGTGTTGGGGGGACATCCCTGAGCTCAGGAGGCAGCCAGGAAGGGCAGGGTGGCACCTCCTGTCCCTTGAGCCCTGCCTGGCATGGCTGAGCACTGCCACGAGCCTCTCTCCCCCTGCAGAACGGGTACACCCCGCTGCACATCGCTGCCAAGCAGAACCAGATGGAGGTGGCCAGCAGCCTGCTGCAGTACGGCGCCTCTGCCAACGCCGAGTCCGTGCAGGGAGTCACCCCCCTGCACCTGGCTGCCCAGGAGGGCCACGCCGACATGGTGGCTCTGCTCTTCTCCAAACAAGCCAACGGCAACCTGGGCAACAAGGTGAGTTGTGGCGGTGCTCACAGGGGTTTTCAGAGACGGAGATCTGGCTCCGTTTGTCACAAGGCTTGATTTATTATTTTATGGTGTATATATTACAATTATACTAAAGAATAGAAGGAAAAGTTTCATCTCAGAAGGCTAGATAAGCTAAGAATAGAAAGGAATGAATAACAAAGATTTGTGTCTCAGACGGAGAGTCCAAGCTAACTGGGCTGTGATTGTCCATTAATTAGAAACACCCACATGAGACCAATCACAGATGCACCTGTTGCATTCCGCAGCAGCAGATAACCATTGTTTGCATTTTGTTGCTGAAAGCTCTCAGCTTCTCAGCAGGAAAAAATCCTAAGGAAAGGATTTTCATAAAAAGATGTCTGCGGCAGTAAGTTGTACCAGAGCATCCTGCCAGGCTGGGGGCAAACCAGGCAGCAGGGAACAGCAGGGAACAGCAGGGAACAGCAGGGAACAGCAGTCTGGAAGGTGGCGCATCCCCTGGAATAGCAGAGAACAGCAGTCTGGAGGGTGGTCCAGCCCCTCCTTTGGGCAGCAGTGCCCTGTGTCAGTCAGTTTGCCAGGCTGGAGACCCCAGAGAGTCTGGAGCTGCCACCGTGCTGAGACCCCCTCTCTTTGCAGAGTGGCCTGACTCCTCTCCACCTCGTGGCCCAAGAGGGGCATGTGCAGGTTGCTGATGTTCTGGTGAAGCATGGAGTCACGGTGGATGCAACGACCAGGGTAAAGTAGTGCATTGACCTCTTTTTATTCTTTTCTTTGTATTTCTGCAAGAGACTCCTTCTAGCAGGCATCCTTACCATTTTACCTGTATCCTGGGGACTTTTCCTCCTCTTCCCCCCAGCTCTCTGGAGGGGTGATTCTTGCCTGCTCCCATAGCTCACCTCCATGGTGGAGCATTTGAAGCTCTGTGATTTAGTCTTGGGCTTTTGGGGAGCCCCCACGTGTGTGCCTCATCCTCCATGCACGGGGGATTGCCTGTGGGATGAGCATATCCACTGCCAGAAGGGCAGAGAGCAGTGGGGAGGGCACACAGAGACCTGATCTTGTCTTTCAGATGGGCTACACCCCTCTGCACGTGGCCAGCCATTACGGGAACATCAAGCTGGTGAAGTTTCTGCTGCAGCACCAAGCAGATGTCAATGCCAAGACCAAGGTACAGAACTCCAAGGACCCTTCTGCCATGGGCAAATGTGGTGGTGTTCACAAGGGTCCCAGAGGGAAGAGATGAGAATCCTGACTCCATGTTTCAGAAGGCTGATTTATTATTTTATTATATATATTATATTAAAAGAAAATTATATATTGGAAATATACTAAAAGAATAGAAGAAAGGATTTCATCAGAAGGCTTGGAAGGAATAGAATGGAAAGATAACAAAGG
This sequence comes from Melozone crissalis, assembly GCF_028551555.1. Taxonomy (NCBI): domain Eukaryota; kingdom Metazoa; phylum Chordata; class Aves; order Passeriformes; family Passerellidae; genus Melozone; species Melozone crissalis. Next base: position 624,858 of record NW_026536006.1, read on the forward strand.
TTCGCGACTCTCAGAGAGTCCGAGCCAGCTCGACTGTGATTGGCCATTAATTAGAAACAACCAACATGGACCAATCAAAGATGCACCTGTTGCATTCCACAGCAGCAGATAATTACTGTTTTTCATTTCCTCTGAGGCTTCTCAGGAGAAAAATCCTGGCAAAGGGAATTTTCAGAAAATATCATGGCCACAGGCAGCACACGCGGGTTGATGGGGAAGTGCAGCTGTCCCAATGCTCCAGGTGTGAGGCCTGGGGGCATTTCTGGGGCAGCACCTCGCAGAACTGATTTCAGCACGCTCTGTCCTCCCCTGCAGCTGGGCTACACCCCCCTGCACCAGGCAGCCCAGCAGGGCCACACGGACGTGGTGACGCTGCTGCTCAAGCACGGAGCATCCCCCAACGAGATCAGCACAGTGAGTGCCACGCATCCCTGCCCCTCTGCACTCTGGAGAGCTCAGGAAGCTCCCTGAGCTGCCCCGTGCCTGCTGCTGACCCTCTTTGCTCCCTGCACAGAACGGCACCACTCCCCTGGCCATCGCAAAGCGCCTCGGCTACATCTCTGTCACCGACGTGCTCAAGATTGTCACAGAGGAGACTGACATCCCGGTGAGACCCTGGGGGCCAGGATGCTGGGCAGGAGGAGGGCTGGGGCTGGGAAAGGTCTGCAGATGGGTGCCCCAGTCCTATGAGGTGCCCAGCCCAAGTGTAAGGAATCAGCTGCAGGCAGCTGTGCAGAAAAATAGGATTCTCCTTCAACCAGGTTTCATAAGAGATCTGTTGGAGATCTATTCCACACCCAAGATAGCTCAGCTACCTCAGAAGGCATAAAATCAGCAGGATGGCTTCTGTGGCAGTGTTGGAAACAAAAAGGTTTTAATAAAAGGCAAAATAACAAAGCTTTTTACAGAGAAAACCAAGCCAGGTGCAAGAGGTCCTTGTAAAACACCTCACAAAAGCAATTAGTTTCTTTGTTCTCTTCTTTTTCTAGTAAATTGCTCAGGCAGGACTTTTTGGCTTCTGTGCAATTGGGTATCCTTAAGTTTGAGGTGGAGCTTCTGTGAGATGTCTTTTCACCTAACTGAGGAGAGGGCTTCTTTCCTTTTTAAGGGGACAAAGGATAGTTCTGTCATTCTGTCAACAGAGAGCACATTCCTATACAAGATTTTTTGGCTCCTGTCCCGTTGGGTATCCTTAAATTTGAGGTACCCTTAAATTTCAGGTCCTATGAGGTGTCTTTTCAACGAATTGAGGAGAGAAACTTCTGGGCTCTTTTCCTTTTTAAGGGGACATAGGAGAGTTTTGTAACTCCTTCACAGGGGGCACATTCCTATACAAGACTTTTTGGCTCCTGTCCAATTAGCTATCCTTATGTTTGAGGTGAAGTCCCCAGGTCCTACGAGGTGTCTTTTTACCCAATTGAGGAGAGAAACTTCTGGGTTTATTTCCTTTTTAAGGGAACAATGGATAGTTTTGGTTTTGTCACATCCCTGTAGGCTTCCTCTGACCCTGCTCTCTCTGCTCCCACAGTCTGTTGGCGACAAGCACCGCATGAGCTTCCCAGAGACTGTGGACGAGATTCTGGACGTGTCAGAGGATGAAGGTGAGGGCTGGGAGTTGGGTCCCACCCTCCCAAAGCTCTGCCACGCTGCTGGGTCAGTGCCAAGGGGATGGCACTGGTGTTCCTGCTGGAACAGGGACACCCCCAGGCCAGGGAGCTGTGTGGGCCCTGCTGGGGTCTTGCAGAGAGGATGAGGGAAGCCCACCAGGCTCCTGAGGTGTCACCTCCTGCCTTGGGTGCTTCCCTGCACTGTGCAGGAGGGATATCTCTGGATATCTCCGTGATCCTGTGCGCCAGGGACTGTGCAGAGAGCCCCAGGGCGTGCAGAGCCCCCACTGTGCCTTGCTCAGGCAAGGAGGGTCCCAGCTGCCAGCCCAGCTGCAGCTGGTTTGCTCCTGCACCCTCCCGACCAACACCTCACTTTTGCCTCTTCTTACTTTGCAGGCACTGCTCATGTCACAGTAATGGGTATGAAATGTGTCCCCTGCCCCAGCTCAATGGCCCATTTCACCCCATGGCCACTGACCATCCGCACGCCATGTCCATTGCTGAGCCTCGCTGCTGCTCTGCAGAGCCAGCCCTGCCATCCTGCCCTGCCAACCGTGTCCGTGCTGCTTGCTGTGGTGTGACTGCATGAGCGGGCATCCTCCCACCCAGGAGGAGCCTGAACCCCCTGTCAGAGCCCTGTCCACGGCAGGTGGAGGAGCCTGGCGCTGTGACAATCCCTGGAACTGTGACAATCCCTCCACAACTGCCCCACGCCACCCTGGCCAGAGCAGGGATTCACCCGAGAGCTCAGGGGTCTCTTTTGCTGTGGCTCAAAGGCCTCAAAGGTCTCAAAGGTCTCTGTTGCTGTGATCCCCTGCCCATCTCTGGGGCACTCTGCTGCAGGAAGTGCAGAACACCCTTCGCACAGGGCACAGACCAGAGCCAAACCTTGATTAGCTAATTAGCAGGTATTAATGGGGCCAGTGGTCGGCATTGGCAGAGCTCTGTGCCTCCAGTGAGAGGTAGTGTTAGGGCAGCCTCCTAATACTCCTAACATCCCCCAGTGGTGCCTATGACCCTGTGCCAGGCATCAAAGTGTGAGGCATCCCCTGCAGTCTCTGCACTGTGTTTGGTGCTGTGAGAAGAGCAGGGATTAACCTGAGAGCTCAAAGGTCTCTCTTGCTGTGGTCCCCTCCCCATCTCTGGGGCACTCTGTCTGCTGCAGGAAGTGCAGGACACCCTTCCCACAGGACACAGCCAGAGCCAAACCCTGATGAGCTAATTAGCAGGTATTAATGAGGCCAGCGGTCAGTATTAGCAGAGCTCTGTGCTTCCAGTGGCATCAGTGTTAGGGCAGCCTCCTGCACCCCCAGTGGTGCCCATGTCCCTGTGCCAGGCACCAAAGTGTAAAGCACCCCCTGCACTGTGTTTGGTGCTGTGAGAAAGAGTTTGGGAGCAGCCAGGTTTCCCAGTGGCCCCCACAGCCCCTGTCCCCCTGTCCTGCCATTCTGGCAGCAGCAAAGCCCTCCCTGTGTCTGGCTGAGGGCAAGAGTGTGTGTGTGTGTGTGTGTGTGTGTGTGTGTGTGTCCAGCAGGGATGGGCCCAAGGGCTGGGTATCTGTGTTCCCTTGTCCATCCGCCTCTGCTTGCTGAGCCAACTCTTGGTTTCAGAGGAAGAGCTGGTTGCAAAGCCCAAGACACCGGATCTCAGGGAGCAGGAAGGCAAAAGAGAGCTGCTGGAGTTCATGGCCACGACGACACTGGAGCAAACGTAAGAGACGCTGCGTGGTGGGGAGGGAGCAGGTACAGGGCACAGGACCAGCCTTGTGCTGGGCAAGGGGCACGTAAAACTCAATGCAAGGAACAGGTCACTGAGCCCTCATGGGCTGGCACAGCTGGCAAATGCAAGGAGCAGATCACTGAGCCCTCGCAGCAGGCAAAACTGCTCAGTGCTGTTCCTGCAGCAGGACATGGGGCTGCTGCTTAATTTACCTTTATCCAGTGGCCCCAGGACTCTGTGGGGATGGATGGGCAGGGGCTGAGGGTCCCTAACACTTCCGTGGCTCTCACTAACCCTCTCCTGGCAGGGTGGAGTCTCCAGCTGTCCTGCAGGTGCCCTGCGTCCCACCTGAAACTGTGGTGACCAGAGCTGAGGAGACTGAGCAGGTAGGACCTGTGGAGACAGAAGCTGAGCAAGTCAGCCTGCTGCATGCACCCTCGGTGTCCCCACAGGAGGTGAGCATGACACACAGCCTGCCACGGCCTCCCCCAGGCATTCCCCGTCACCACAGAGCTCAAGTGTGTGGTGGGTAATGGGCACTGACCCGACGGTACAGGATGGTCCAGTGTAAGGGTGGGCAGGCTCAGCACCCCCAGGCAGGACCCTTTGCCCACAAAATCTCTTCCCTGCCTTTCACAGCCCTCCAAAGAGTTCGATGAGGACTCTCTGATCCCCAGCAGCCCAGCCACGGAGACCTCAGACAACATCAGCCCAGTGGCCAGCCCCGTGCACACAGGGTGAGTGCCCAGCCCCGGCAGCACATGCACGTGACCGTGTTCACAGGGGTTTTTGGATGAGGGAAGAGATGAGGGTCTGACTCTGTTTCAGAAGGCTTGATTTATTATTTTATTATATATATTCCATTAAAACTATACTAAAAGAATAGAAGAAAAAGTTTAATCAGAAAACTAGCTAAGGATAGAATGGAATGGAATGGAATGGAATAGAATAGAATAGAATAGAATAGAATAGAATAATAAGAAAGGCTCTGTCTTGGACTCTCTGTCTGAGCCAGCTGGGCTGTGATTGGCCATTAATTAGAAACATCCAACATGGACCAATCACAGATGCACCTGTTGCATTCCACAGCAGCAGATAACCATTGTTTACATTTTGTTCCTGAGGCCTCCCAGCTTCTCAGGAGGAAAAAATCCTAAAGAAAGGATTTTCCATAAAAGATGTCTGCGACACATGCATGCTCTGGCCACAAGATGCCCACATCCCCGTGATTCTATCCCCTGCAGGTTCCTGGTGAGCTTCATGGTGGATGCTCGTGGTGGCTCCATGCGGGGCAGCCGGCACCACGGGCTGCGCGTGGTCATCCCGCCCCGCGCCTGCGCGGCGCCCACCCGCATCACCTGCCGCCTGGTGAAACCCCAAAAGCTGCCTGCACCCCCTCCCCTGGCCGAGGAGGAGGGCCTGGGCAGTCGGATCATTGCTCTGGGGCCTGCTGGTGCCCAGTTCCTCAGGTGAGCACTGCTGGGATAAGAAGGGCAGACTGGGATGCCCACAGCAGGACTGGGAGCAGATCTGGATTCTTCTGGAGGGCTTTGCCACGCAGGGCAAGAATTCTGCCTCTATCTGCTTCTTGAGGTCGCTACAGAAGACATCCTGTAGTGGTGTTCACAAGGGCTCTTGGTTGAGGGAAGAGATGAGGATCTGACTCCATGTTTCAGAAGGCTTGATTTATTATTTTATGATATATATTACATTAAAACTGTACTAAAAAAATAGAAGAAAGGATCTAATCAGAAGGCTAGCTAAGGATAGAATAGCAAAGAATGATAACAATAGTTTGGCTCAGCTCTCTGTCCAAGCCAGCTGGGCTGTGATTGGCCATTAATTAGAAACAACATGAGACCAATCACAGATGCACCTGTTGCATTCCACAGCAGCAGATAATCAATGTTTCCATTTTGTTCCTGAGGCCTCCCAGCTTCTCAGGAGGAAAAATCCTAAGGAAAGGATTTTCCATAAAAGATGTCTCCGACAGACATCCCACCTCTTTGTGGGGTGCAATGTGTTTCTGTCATGAGTCATTCAACAGTAACAGAGCAGTGTCACAAAAGCTCTGAGCAGCCACCAGGTGCAGAGCCCTCTTTGGCAGAGAGAGGGAGGTCAGCACTGCTTCCCCAGGGCCACCTTGCTGCCTGCATGTCCTTGTGGGTGCCAGTGTCCCTCCTGTGCTCTCTGCAGCCCTGTCATCGTGGAGATCCCCCACTTTGCCTCCTATGGGCGTGGGGACCGCGAGCTGGTGGTGCTGCGCAGCGAGAACGGCTCCGTGTGGAAGGAGCACCGCAACCGCTACGAGGAGAGCTACATGGACCAGCTGCTCAACGGCATGGACGAGGGTGAGGGGACAGCAGGGCAGGGGCTGCGCGCCTGGCAGCTGCCTAAAGGCTGCAGGTGGCCTGGGAGGTGGCGTGGGGCTGAGTGGTGTGGTCAGTGTGGCGTGGTGGGGCGTTGAGTGACATCAACAGGCTTGGTGTATGAGCACCAAGTGACATCCACAGGCTCAGTGTATGAGCACTGACAGTCACAGGCTTGGTGTATGAGCAGTGATAGCCACAGAATTGGTGTATGAGCAGTGACAGCCACAGGACTGGTGTATGAGCACCGAGTGACAGACACAGGCTCAGTGTATGAGCACTGAATGACATCCACAGGCTTGATGTATGAGCAGTGATGGATATTCTGCCCTTGCAGAGCTGGAGAGCCAGGAGGAGCTGGATAAGAAGAGGGTTATGCAGGCTGCAGTTGGCTGGAAGGTGGCGTGGGGCAGAGTGGTGTGGTCAGTGTAGCATGGTGGGGTGTTGAGTGGCAGACACAGGCTTGGTGTATGAGCACTGAGTGGCAGACATGGGCTTAGTGTATGAGTAGGGACAGCCACGGGCTTGGTGTATGAGCAGTGACAGCTACAAGCTTGGTGTATGAGCACTGACATCCACAGAATTGGTTTTGAGCAATGTTTGATGGCTGTGCTACCCCTGCAGAGCTGGAGAGCCAGGAGGAGCTGGACAAGAAGCGCGTCTGCCGCATCATCACCACCGACTTCCCCCTCTACTTCGTGGTCATGTCCCGGATTTGCCAGGACTGCGACATGATCGGCCCTGAGGGAGGGTGTTTGAAAAGCACACTGGTGCCCATGGTGCAGGCCACCTTCCCAGACGCTGCTGTCACCAAGAGAGTGAGGCTGGCCCTGCAGGTGAGCCTCAGAGAGCCTGGCCTGGGGCCCAGACATGCTTCTGGGGAAAAACCATCCCTGATGTCCCTCCTTGTGCTCCCCACAGGCACAGCCTGTGCCTGATGAGTTGGTGACCAAGCTGCTGGGGAACCAAGCCACCTTCAGCCCCATTGTCACCGTGGAGCCGCGGCGGAGGAAGTTCCACCGCCCCATCGGCCTCCGGATCCCACTGCCACCGTCCTGGAAGGACAACCCGCGGGACAGCGGCGAGGGTGACACCACCAGCCTGCGCCTGCTCTGCAGTGTGATCGGTGAGGCCGCAGGAGTGCTCTCCACGGGGGTGGGATTGATAGTGGAGCCCTGGAAAATGTTAAAGATAGAACTTTGAAAGTGGTCGGCTTTGTGTTTTCTCAGATCGCCGCGCCTGCGTAAGCAGTATGATAAGTGATATGATTGTTAGATGTGATGATTGTTTAGTAATTAAATATAATTATTATATAACCATAAGAAGAATCGTGAGAAACTATGTTGGAAATTTAAGGGGGCTATCTTTAGCTGAAAACTGTGTATACAATAGAACAATTTAAGTTTAATAATTAGCACAAAAGTTATACAATGATAGAGTATAAAAACACGTTCATCTCGGATGTATGGTCGGAATTAGATGTGGGTTCTAATACCCCAATTCGCAAAGCTCTTAATAAAAGCACTGCATATAATCACTTATGTGATTATGTGGTTTTGAACGCTAACAGGATGGGCTGCCCTAGGGGGATGCAGCTCCAGGGACCTCATTTCCCCTGTAGAGAAACCAAATGCCCAGGGGATGCAGACCCCAGGCTTTTTGTCATGCTTTTTATAAGCTACAAGAACAAGATTTGATGGGTGATTAGCTGATGGTTTATCATCATGGTTTGTATTTTTGTTTGGTTTTTGGAGGGGGATCAGTTCTGGGGTTAGTTTTATGTTTGTTTGGGGATGGTCATGAAGCAATGATGATGGCTGATCTTTATTTTTGATAGTAGCAAATATAGAGGAAGGTTAATTGAAGGTGCTTTGATGACAAGTGATTTGGATAATGCAGGGATATACCCTTTAATTATTTGACCCCCCCAAAAAAAATCAAGATAAAAAAAATAGATGCGTAAAAAATAGATGGAAAGACAGTATGCTCACCCTTGCTTTCTGCTGCAGGAGGGACAGCCCAAGCCCAGTGGGAAGACATAACAGGCACCACAAAGCTAATCTACGAAAATGAATGTGCTAATTTTACCACCAATGTGTCTGCCAGGTGAGTCCTGGGCAAAATTGTGCCCATCTGAGGAAATCTGGTGTTCCTTGGGCCTTGCTAGAGCCTTTGCCAGGAGAAGCCCCTTACCCCTGGGGCTATTTCTACATGCAGGGTGGTTTCCTCTAGCTTTGAGACCCCCTGAGCAAACTTCTGGAAACAGTCATGACAGCTGGGCGTGCAGAAGGAAGGGGATCATTATTTGTACTTGGCTGGGTCCCCATCCAAGATGGGGCTACACCTGCGTCCAGAACTCGTGGGGCTTCCTTTGCAGTCCAGCTGGGTGTTGAGTGTGGGATTTTTGGAGTACCCAGATGGAAGAGGAATGATGAATCTGACTCCATGTTCTTAGAAGACTAATTTATTATTCTATTCTATTCTATTCTATTCTAGTCTATTCTATTCTATTCTATTCTATTTGCTGTACTAAAACTATACTAAAGAAAAGAGAAAAGATACAGGCAGAAGACTACAAAGAATGATAATGAAATCTCGTGACTCCTTCCAGAGGACACAGCCTGACTGTGATTATTAAGTCAAAACAATTCCCATGTTGGATAAGCAATCTCCAACCACATTCCAAAGCAGCAAAACACAGGAGAAGCAAATGAGATAGTATTGTTTTCCTTTTTCTCTGAGGCTTCTCAGCTTCCCAGGAGAAAAATCCTGGGCAAAGAGGATTTTTCAGAAAATATGATGGTGACAATTGAGGGGTGTGGGGGGCAGCTGCCACTGCCCAGCAGCCCCCTGACCCAAACCTCCTGCAGGTTCTGGCTGGCCGACTGCCCACGCACGGCTGAGGCCGTGCACTTTGCCACCATGCTGTACAAGGAGCTGACAGCCGTGCCCTACATGGCCAAATTCGTGGTGTTTGCCAAGATGAACGACGCGCGGGAGGGCCGGCTGCGCTGCTACTGCATGACCGACGACAAGGTGGACAAGACTTTGGAGCAGCATGAGAACTTCACTGAGGTGGCCCGCAGCAGGGACATCGAGGTTTGTGCCCTCAGCAGCGTGTGTGGAGGGGAGAGGGATGACAAAGTGAGGGGAGAGGGATGACAAAGGGAGGGGAGAGGGATAACAACGTGAGGGGAGACTTGTGACAGTGTTCGCAGGGGTCCGAGGATGAGGAAAGAGGTGAGGATCTGACTCCATGTTTTAGAAGGCTGATTTATTATTTTATGATATATATTACACTAAAACTATACTAAAAGAATAGAAGAAAGGATTTCATCAGAAGGCCGGCTAAGAATAGAAAAAGAGTGAATGATAACAAAGGCTTGTGGCTCGGACAGAGAGTCTGAGCCAGCTGACTGTGATTGGCCATTAATTAGAAACAACCATATGAGACCAATCACAGATGCGCCTGTTGCATCCCACAGCAGCAGATAACCATTGTTTACATTTTGTTCCTGAGGCCTCCCAGCTTCTCATGAGAAAAAAATCCTAAGGAAAGGATTTTCCATAAAATATGTCTGTGACAGAGACGGATACCAGTGGAAGGGGCTGGCCCTGGCCTGGCTGGGAGAGTCAGGGTTACCTGCCCTGAAGCAGCTCTGCACAGGCTCTGAGGATATTTTCTGCTCTGTACAGGTGGTGGAGGGAATGCCTTTGCACGTGGAACTCTCAGGGAACCTGGTGCCTGTCAAGAAGGCTGCTCAGCCCCGCACCTTCCTCTTCCAGTCCTTCCGCGAGAACCGCCTCGTCATTCCCATCAAGGTAACGGCCAGGGCACAAGGGTGGGCAAGCAGTTAGGGCCCTTGGCTGGTGCCAAGGCACCTAACTGGGCTCTGCACTCAGGTCAGGGACAGCAGCAGGGAAGCCAGTGGCTCCCTGTCCTTCCTGCGCAAGGCCATGAAATACGAGGACCTGCAGCACGTGCTCTGCCACCTGAACATCACCATCCCACCCTGCAGCAAGGTCAGTGCAGGGCCTTTGGCACTCTGGTTGGGCCCATCCCTTCCCCAAGAGCAGGGGACAGCCCTTGCTGTCCTCACCTGCTCCACGTGGCCATGCCAGGCCACTCAGGAGGTGAAGGAGAGGCAGTCATTTCTGGGCAGAGCTGCTGCCCTCTCTTCAAGCTGCTGACCCCTTGGTTTGCACCACCTTCACAGGGAAGTGGCAGTGAGGAGAGAAGGAGGACACTGACCCCATTGTCCCTGCGGGAGCGATACAGCATCCTAAGTGAGACCAGCTTTGGTATGCAGCCTGCTGGGAGCATCCCAGCCCCCTCACCACCTGCAAAGCTGGGATGATCCTGTCATAGTTGCACTCACAGCAACTCCCCTGTCCCTGGAGGTTCCCTTGGTGCTGCCTGCAGGGTCTGTGTGACCCCCAGGGCCAGCACTCCTTCCCCTCACTGCTCTGCTGCAGGGCCCTGTGCAGCTGAGCTGTGACTCCTTCTCCTCTTCCAGGCTCTCTGAGCAGCACAGACAAGGCAGACCAGAAGATGGTTGACATAGCAGAGCAGCTGGGCCTCAGCTGGGCAGGTGAGTGCACACCTGAGGGTTCTGGGGATGCACAGCACTGCTGGGAGAGCTGGCACTTAGGGAGGCTGGCAGTGTGCTGGAAGTGGCTGCTTTGCAGTGCCCTGTGACCGTGTTCACAGGGGTTTTCAGATGAGGGAAGAGATGAGGATCTGACTCCATGTTTCAGAAGGCTTGATTTATTATTTTATGATATATATTACATTAAAACTATACTAAAAGAATAGAAGAAAAGGTTTCATCAGAAGGCTAGCTAAGAATAGAATAGAATAGAATAGAATAGAATAGAATAGAATAGAATAGAATAGAATAGAATAGAATAGAATAATAACAAAGGTTTGTGTCTCGGATTCTCTGTCCAAGCCAGCTGACTGTGATTGGCCATTAATTAGAAACAACCCCATGAGACCAATCCCAGATGCACCTGTTGCATTCCACAGCAGCAGATAACCATTGCTTACATTTTGTTCCTGAGGCCTCCCAGCTTCTCAGGAGGAAAAATCCTAAGGAAAGGATTTTTCATTAAAAGATGTCTGCGACAGTGCACCCCTGCTGCGAGCATTCCAGGGCACTGAAGTGAACCTTCCCATGGCTGTGCACATATTCACATGCATGGCTACCAACCTAGGGCTTTGTCATGAGTTGTACAGCTCTTCATTGCAGCCACACATCCAACGAGCCCACACTTCTTAGCATGAGACCCTCCTGTGCTAGTCACAGCAAGGGGGTTTCAAGCCTTGCCCCATCCCAGCTCCTGCATGTTCTGCTGTGTTCAGCTGTATGGAACAGAGGTCTCTGCACTGCTCCCTCACTGGCTGAGCCCTTCACAGCATCCCCAGCCTCGTGGTGGGTTATAAGGTGTGATACTGACCAGTGTTTTCCCCAGAGCTGGCGCGTGAGCTGCAGTTCGGGGTGGACGACATCAACAGGATACGTGTGGAGAACCCCAACTCCCTCCTGGAGCAGAGCATCGCCTTACTCAACCTCTGGGCCAGCCGTGAGGGCAAGAACGTCAAGAGTGAGTAGCTGTGGTGCCCTTTCACAGGCACAGGGGTGGCAGGGCACTGTGTGCATCTCCAAGTACCACTGGCTGCCTTTGCAGTGGTGGTCCATGCATATCTGCCTTCCCACACCTGGAGGGTGTCTGGGGCATGGCTGTGCCTCCCTGTGAAAAACGCCAATCACTTGTTTTTAAAATTTTAAAAGTTTAATAGTAATAAAATGGTTATAAAAATAGGAATACAATTAAGAATACAAATTGGACAATTTGAATTAGGACAATATGAGACAGTAAATACAAAGAGTTACGGGTGTCCAGGTACCTTTTTCTGGGCAGCACAAGCCCAAAAAAGGATCCACATTAACAGAGGATCAACCCTTAAAAACAACAGCCTGTTGCATATTTATGCACCTAATACATGATGCATAAATTCCATTCAAACACAGGATTCTGTCTGGTCATCCTCAACTTCTTCCTCTGAATCCTAACAGCGCCTTCGAGGTGGGAAGAAGTTCCTTTCTTCTGATAAGAGAGCAATAAATTCTTTTTCTCTGAAAGATTCAGGTATCCTGTGGCTAATATCTCGCTGTAAGGCCTGTCTTTAAAAAAAAGTATCCTACATAGCATCGTTTCTATTATACCAATTTTTACAACCTAAAACTATATTTAACACAGCACTTAAGAGAATTAACACAGCATCACTTTCCAACACAACACATACAATACTCATTTGAATATTTGCAAAAAGCCAATCATAAAACACACGCATTTTCCATGCTCCCCAAGTGACAACCACCTTTCCCCCCGCAGTTGAGAACCTGTACACGGCGCTGAGGAACATCGACCGCAGCGAGATCGTCAACATGCTGGAGGGCTCGGGCCGCCAGAGCCGCAGCCTCAAGGGGAGCTGGCGCTACTCGGACAGGGATTACTCCCTCTCCCCATCCCAGATGAATGGTGAGCCCCATCTTCTGCCAGGGGAAGCAGGAGGGCCCTGCGGGCACAGTCTGTGCACAGATTGGGGCTGGGGTCTTGCCTGAGCAGGTTGCACCCACTGAGAAGTGAGTGGGAGCTTTGCTGGCAGGTGCGGCCTCTTCAGTGGGGCTGGTGCTGCAGAAAGCTTGGCTCTGCCATGCTGCTTTCTCAGGAACTCCCCAGGTGGGGTTGAGATGTGCTCCTCATCCCACATGAGAGGTGAGAGGTGTCTCTGGCTGGTCAGGGAGCTCACTGAGCGCTGGTGGTGGGTGCCATCCAGGCAGAGGGGGCCTGGATGTGGGCACACAGCCAGAGCGAGCTGTGGCACATGCTGGGGAGCCAGCACAGCAGACAGGGGCAGGGCTTTGTGCTGCTGCAGCCCTGCACTGCGGCCCTGCAGCGCCGGCTCATGGCTCTCTCCCTCTCTGTCTCTCCCCTTGTTCTGTTTTCTCAAACATGCCACCTAGCGCTGCCAGGTGCGGGCACTCCTCCTGTGGGTCACTTCTTTTCATCTTTCTCCTCTGAGCTCATCCTGGCCTCTCCTTCCCTCATCCTCCGCTGCCTGTCTCCACTGTCTCCACCTCAGCTAAGCCCTCTGGGAGCCGCATCCAGCGACTGCATGGCACCAGGGACTGCCCCTCTGACAGCTGCCACGCTTGCAGGCAGCCATCCCAAGCCTTCTTCTGCACAATGCCAAGCTCCTTGCCCTGCTGGCACTGCTCTGCATGCCCCTGCCCATGGGTGAGGTGCCCTTCCTGTGCCTTGGCTGTGACTGGCACTCCCTGGGCAGCAGAACAGCTTCACTGCTGAAATCCAGGGGTGAAAAAGTGGCTCGAAGCTGGGAAAGGCTGAGCAGAGCCACCTGCATGGGTGGGAGTGCCTGGCTTGGTTGTGGTTCATGTAGAGCTGTGCACATGGCCCTGGGCATGAGACGTGACAATGGTTTGTGGCCCTGCAGACACCAGCGGGGTTGTGAGGCCCTGGCTGCCTTCTGCAGGGCCTTGGGGATGCATGGCATGCTCTGGGGCCATCCTTCTCTGCCCATGGTCCTTCCAACCCGCTCCTCTGTGCTGTGTGGAGTGTTTGGCTTTGAGAGTCGATGCCTACTCCAGGCTAATGGCCAGCTGGTGCTGGATGGGGGCTGTGGGCAGGGGCCAGGGGGTCTGATGGAGCAGGGTAGCAAGGAGGCCACTGTGTCCTGCAGTGCGGATGGAGAGCCGTGTGAACACCAGGCCAGCCCTCCTCACGGGGAGCAGGCAGCCCCAGGACCTGCCCAAAGCAGCCCCAGGGTGTGAAGGGAGGCATGGCAGCATCTGCAGGGACCCTGTGAGCTCTGCTGTGAGCACAGCCCCGCTCAGCCTGGCCCTGGGGCTGGGGCATGCCCATCGCTGTCCTTGGGGCTGCCATCCCTCCCGAAAGCTGTGTCCCTTTCTGCCCCCACTGCGCTTGTGCGTGCCTGAGGGCGGCTGCTGGACATGATGATGCCTCTGTCTGCCCATTTAGGTTACGCTTCGCTGCAGGACGAGCTGCTGTCCCCTGCCTCCCTGCATTACACACTGCCATCCCCGCTGCGTGCCGACCAGTACTGGAATGAGGTGGCCATCATGGATGCTATCCCCATGGCTGCCACTGAGCAGGATGCCCTGATGGAGATGTCCGACATGCAGGTGTGGTCCTCGGGGCTCACCCCCTCGCTGGTGACTGCTGAGGACTCCTCTCTGGAGTGCAGCAAGGCGGAGGACTCGGATGCCACGAGCGAAGGACGCTTCCCAGGGCAGCTCCTGGCAGATGCTCATGGCCCAGACCACATGGGCTCCATGGACCTGGTTGAGGATGACACAGTGGACTCAGATGCCATGAATGGGCTGATTGACCTCCTAGAGCAGGAGGAGGGGCAGAGGCCAGAGGGGAAGATGCCATCTGGTGATCATCATCAAGCAGGGACTGGGGAGCACGACCCGGAGAGTGAAGTCTCTTTTGTTTCAGTTCAGGAGAAGGTGCAAACCAGGATCTTGACATCACCCACCTTTAGCCACGAAGTGGAGAAGAGTGCAGACAGGTACTGCAGCCTGGGTGAGCGTGCCAGGGGAGCACAAAACTGCTTTGCCAGCTACTGCCCTGTGCTGGGCGAGCTGCAATGATCTCCCTGCTTTGCTTGCTTCCCTGCTGCTCTCCAGCTCTGCAGCCCAGGCATCTGCAGTGCACAGAACCATGGCTGGGCCTCATTCCTCTCTGGAAATGCTCTGGAAGAGATCTCCAGTCAGCCAGGCCCTGCATGGAGGGCGTACTTAGGAGAGCTAACCCTAACCTGGGCTGCCTCCTCCCACATTGTCACTGTAGGACATGAAAGAACACAATTGCACACACACTGCTGCTCTCAAGGTGAAGGAAAAAGGGAAATTTATTTCCCAACATCTATAGATTTCCAAAAGTGACAGCGGATTGGAGGGTGACAGTGCCACCTCTCCAATGACACTGGACAAACCAACAGCCTGTCAAATTTCTCCTCCTCCATAAAATAATGCAAAACAATGAGTTATTTACAGAAAGTGTGTGAGAAAGTTCACTACAAGAATGTAAGCATCGGAAGGCTTAGAAAAATCTTAAAAATTCAGGGTGACATCACATTCCCAGTGGCACTGGACCCATGAAGTCCTTGGCAGCACCCAGAAATGCTCCAGAGCATTAAACCACATTAGAGTTAGAGCTAGACCATGAGAGCACAGCATGCTCTTGCCTCAGCCCCTGGCCACTGTGATGGTGTTCACAGGGGTTACAGATGAGGGAAGAGACAAGGATCTGAGTCCATGTTTCAGAAGGCTTGATTTATAATTTTATTATATATATTACATTAAAACTATACTAAAAGAATAGAAGGAAAGGTTTCATCAGAAGACTAGCTAAGAATAGAATAGAATAGAATAGAATAGAATAGAATAGAATAGAATAGAATAGAATAGAATAGGAATGATAACAAAGGTTTGTGGCTCGGGCTCTCTGTCTGAGCCAGCTGACTGTGATTGGCCTTTAATTAGAAACAACCCCATGAGACCAATCACAGGTGCACCTGTTGCATTCCACAGCAGCAGATAACCATTGTTTACATTTTGTCCCTGAGGCCTCCCAGCTTCTCAGGAGGAAAAATCCTAAGGAAAGGATTTTCCATAAAAGATGTCTGCGTCAGGCCACCAAGCTGTGAGGCCGTGGGATGGGCAGGGAGCATGGCATGGAGGTGGCCTGTGCCTTTCGTGCATCTGTGTGCCTTGCGCTGCTTCTGCCAGGTGCAGGTGTGCCTCTGGGGTGCCCAGCAGCGCCTGTGGGGTGCAGGTGTGGGGTGCAGGTGGGGTGCAGGTGTGGGGTGCAGGTGGGGTGCAGTGTGCCTGTGGGGTGCAGGTGTGGGGTGCAGGTGGGGTGCAGGTGTGCCTGTGGGGTGCAGGTGTGGGGTGCAGGTGGTGCCTGCCCGAGCTCGGCTGCTGCTCAGGGTGCAGCACTCCGTGCGAAGCTGACTCGCCCCTCTCTCTCTCTGTCTCTCTCTCCCTGTCCCTGTCCCTCTCTGGTGCCCAGGCTGAGGGACTGGAATGCAGAAGGCTCCTTTATCTCCTGCCTACAGGACCTGACAGCGGGCTCCTGGCAGGAGGGAGTCACCCGAAGGCTGCTCCCAACGCACAGCACAGCCTCCGGGGCGCAGGGCCAGCAGCAAGGGCAGGTCCTGGTGGCACCCACGGAGCTGCTGAGGGTCAGCTCTGCCGAGGACAGCGAGTGGCAGCCCCAGCACCCCACGGGCGGCTGGCAGGAGGAGCCCCAGAGCCGCTTCTTTGGGCAGGTGAGAGCAGGAGCAGGGGAGTCAGCCCTGCAGGAAGGTGTGACCCCATGGACAGCCCCTGCTGGAGCCCTGTCAGGCAGACCAGGTGACAGCAGACCTCCTCGGCTCCCCTGGAATACTTCCTGCCCTTTGGGGTGCCTCTCAGCCCAGAATAGCCTGCTGGGCTTGACACCTGAGCTCTTGCTCTCCGTTTATAACCCAGTCACCCTCCCAGAGCCGCTCCTTACTGAGGATCTGCCCTGGCTGGCAGCCCAGCAGCCTGCTGGAGCCAGAAATAATCTAGGGGCAGGGCTGGGCGGTGGGCTGGATGCCAGGGTCACACAGAGCCAGCAGGTACAAGGTGACAGGAGCACCTTTCCCCAGCTAGGGCATGCTTGGAGGTGGCTGCTCAGCCCTGGGTCACCTGAGTCAGGTGTGATTCCAATGACACCCCAGAGCCCTGGGCTTCGTTTATCCAATGATGGAGGACTGCCCACCATAGTCAGGGGGACAGGATGTTGGGCAAGGGTGACAGAAAAACAGATCTGTCCTGCTCAGTGCTGTTGTCAGAGGGACAGAGAAGAGGGACAGATCTGTCCTGCTCACTACCATAGTCAGAGGGGCAGATCTGTGGTGCTCTCTGCCATAGTCAGGGGGACAGAGAACAGGGACAAATCTGTCCTGCTCACTGCTATAGTCAGGGGGACAGGCTGTTGGAAAAGCTGACAGAGGGACAGATCTGTCCTGCTGTCCTGGCCATGGCACAGGCTGTTGGAAAAGCTGACAGAGGAACAGATCTGTCCTGCTCACCGCCATAGAGTCAGGGGGACAGAGAAGAGGGACACATCTTTCCTGCTGTCTGCTGTAGTCAGGGGGACAGGCTGTTGGAAAAGCTAACAGAGAAGAGGGACGGATCTGTCCTGCTCTCCGTGGGCATGGGACAGGCTGGGTGACAGAGCAGAGGGACAGATCTGTGCTGCTCTCTGCCTGGCCATGGGACAGGCTGTTGGGAAAGGTGACAGAGAAGAGGGACAGACCTGTGCTGCTCGCTGCTGTAGTCAGGGGGAGCAAGGTGACAGAGGGACAGATCTGTCCTGCTCGCTGCCACAGTCAGGGGGTCAGGCTGTTGGGCAAGGGACAGAGGGACAGATCTGTCCTGTTCCGCCTGGCAGGGTGACAGAGAACAGGGACAGCTCTGTCCTGCTCTCCTGGCCATGGGACAGGCTGTTGGATAAGCTGACAGAGGGACAGCTCTGTCCTGTCGCTGCCTGGCCGGGTGACAGAGAAAGGGACAGCTCTGTCCTGCTCTCCCTGGCTATGGGACAGGCTGTTGGGCAGGGTGACAGAGGGACAGCTCTGTCCTGCCCACTGGGGACAGGCTGTTGGGCAGGGTGACAGAGCAGAGGGACAGCTCTGTCCTGCTCAGTGCCTGGCCAGCTGACAGAGAACAGGCACGGCTCAGTCCCGCTCTCCCTGTCCGGGCACTCCCATCCACATGTGACCGCCCAGGACGCTCCCCCTGCCCGCTCCCTTCTCGCCGCCCACCGGGAGCCGCGGGCGGGCGGCATGGCCGGGCTGTGACCGCCGTACCGGGCACCATGTGGGCTTTCCTGGCCCAGCTGCTGATCGCTCTGGTGCTGCTGGCCTTCCTGCTGGTCAGCTGCCAGAACGTGATGCACATCGTGCGCGGCTCGGTGCGCTTCCTGCTCAAGCACGCCCACCGCGAGCTGGACAAGGAGCTCGGCGAGAGCCAGGGGCTGGCGGATGATGAGGAGGCTCTCTCCGCCAGGGTGGTCCGCCGGAGGGTCCTGCTGAAGGTAACGGGAGCGGGCAGAGCAGCCCCGGGCAGATGGAGGAAAGCAGGGATGGATGGGGTGCATGTCAGGTGTGCTGTCCTGCCAGGTAAACCACTCCCCTCACCGCCCTCACATGCCCTGATCTCCCATTGCTGTTCCTGCAGGGGAATGAAGCCCTTCATCTGCCTGGGGAGCAGGTGACTGAGGAGCAGTTCACGGACGATCAAGGCAATATCATCACCAAGAAGGTGAGTGAGTGATCTGGGTATGGCTATGGGTATGGGTATGGGTGTGGGTATGGGTATGGGTAAGCCTTTCCCTTCTCCCCTTCACCCTGTAGCCTTTCCCTTCTCCCCTGTAGCCTTTCCTTTCTCCCCTGTAGCCTTTCCTTTCTCCCCTCCAGCCTTTCCCTTGTCCCCTTCCAGCCTTTCCCTTGTCCCCTCCACCCTGCAGCCTTTCCATTCTCCCTTCCAGCCTGCCTCTTCTCCTTTCCACCCTGCAGCCTTCCCCTTCTCCCTTCCAGCCTTTCCCTTGTCCCCTTCTCCCCTCCAGCCTTTCCCTTCTCCCCTCCAGCTTTTTCCTTCACCCTCCAGCCTTTCCCTTGTCCCCTGCACCCTCCAGTCTTTCCCTTGTCCCCTGCAGCCTTTTCCTTCTCCCTTCCACCCTTCGGCCTTTCCCTTCTCCCCTCCAGCCTTTCCCTTCTCCCCTCCAGCCTTTCCCTTGTCCCCTGCAGCCTTTCCCTTCTCCCTTCCAGCCTTTCCCTTCTCCCTTCCAGCCTTTCCCTTGTCCCCTGCACCCCGCAGCCCATGTAGGGCATTGATTGCTGCGCCGCTGTCTTGGGTTACACTCGCGGCATTTCTCCAGCTCTCTCCCACCGCGGGCAGGGTGGGCAGGGGCTGGCGGTGCCCCGGGGCCGGCTGTGACACCCGGCTCCGTGCGGGTCCCCACAGATTATCCGGAAGGTGGTGCGCCAGCTGGGCCCCGGTGACATGGGTGACAGGCAGGAGCAGGAGGAGCTGATCCTGGAGGGCTCCCTGCAGGAGCACCCGGACCTGGAGGCTGACGAGGATCACTTCATGAAGTACTCCATCCTGCACCGGGATGGCCTGGGCGCCAAGGTACGGCGTGGCTCACAGCCCTGGGGTTCTGCAGGGTCAGTGTCACCCTCTGTCCTTCCTTCTGCCTCTCCTGTTTCCCCTCTAAGATTTCTAAAGCAAATCATGCCCCCTGCGCCAGTCTTCTTGCTCGGTGTTTTCTGACTCTGCCTTTCCCTTTCCTGTCCTTTTCTCTCTGTCTGTCTGTCTGTCTGTCTGTCCACCCGGGTGATGTCCTGCTCCCTCAGGAGGAGGTGCGAGTGCGTGTCCCGAAGCCAGAGGTCTCTGGGGGCAGGATGGGGGCTCAGATAGTGAAACGAGCCAGCCTGAAAAGGGGGAAGCAGTGACCCCCCTCAAATGGCCTCTTTTTTGAGGTAACCCTGCCTTTGTTCTTCCTTCTGTCCTGGCTGCCTGCACTGAGCCGCTGGTCGTGCACATTCTCCTGGGGGAATTGTGGTGGGGCAGTGCCCAGCGCTTGGGGGCACTGAGGGTTTGCTGTGCTGCAGAAAAGCACTGAGGGTGGGCAGCAGTGTGCCCTGGTGCTGTGGGCACAGGGTGCCCTGGTCTGCAGGGATGCTGACACAGTGCCAAGGGCTGCTCCTGCAGTGGCAGCACACTGTGATGGTCCCCAGTGACAGGGTCACAGGGTTGTTAGTCCTGGGCTACAGACACAGGGATGGTCTTTGTCCAAGTCACTACAGGGACTTGAGGGATGGATGGTCTTTGTCCAGGGACTACATTGCATTTGCATGGGGTGTGAGCAGAACTTCCCCCTTCATGCATGAGCACTGTGCAGCCTTGTGGCAGATGAGAGCAGCCCTCGATGTGCCCTCTGGTGTGCCCCTTCCCAAGGGGTGCAGCTGAGCCCTGGCAGGGCTGTGGGCGAGATGCAGGGTGGGTTTTGTGGGGCTGGGGCTGCTGCTTGTGCTCACAGCCCTGCAGTGGGACATGCAGCTGCCGCCCCTGCCAGCCATGCAGCGGAAAGCAGTGATTCTGCTGAGGGCAGGATGGGGGCAGGCCTTGGCAGGTGCTGCAGGAATGTGACGCTTGTAGGGGCTGACAACAGGGCACCCTGAGATGTTTGATCTGGGATGTTTCTTCCGTTGATCCTCACTGAGCTCAAAATGACCCCTGCAGCCTTGTGCGTTCCCTGATGCACAGGGAACTCAACCAGGTTGAGGGCAGGGTGCTTGGCGCAGCACATTTGAGCCCAGCTGCCCCATTTTCCTATCATTTTTCTCTGTGCAGATGGGGCAGCACCATCCGTGCCACCCATGTCATTGCTCCCAGCTCCAGGCCTGCCACTTAGTGCTGCTCTGTCACTGTCTGGCACCCCCCAAATCTTGTCTTGGGTGCATGTGGGACAAGCACAGTGCACAGAAGGGGCTCCCCATCCACCATTAACCCTGGATGTGCCACCACGGATCCCTGGTAACCCCATTTCTGTGTCTCTCTCCCCAGGATCACACCTCAACACCAAACCACTGAACTTCACCCACGTTCTGACACATCCCTGAGGAGAGAGGAGAGGAGAGCAGAGAGTGGAGGGGAGCAGGGCTGGCTGTACATGTTTCTATAGGCTAATGGCATGATTCCTGTATGAGATATACTTACCCTCCTATCCGCATGACTGACTGACTGCAAGACGCATGAGCTACAGTTCTTCAAACAGATGAGGGGCCTCCATCCTTGCCCCAGAGACAGCACCACACACCAGGGGCCTGCTCTCAGCTCCTTGGGGAGGCAAGAGCTGGAGCAGAAGAAAAGGAGAAGGAAGGAGATTGCACCTCCGTGCGTGGATGCATCCCCAGGTGTGAGCTCCAGCTGCGGGAGGAAAGCTGGCACAGCACGGCCCAGCTCAGCGTGGAAGGAGAGGTGCTTGGCCCCCCCCTGCAAATGCCTGTGCTGCCTCTGCCGGACTTGCTTCTCATCCCTCCCTGTGAGTGTTGGGTTCTGGGGAGGGCAGCAGTGGGCAGAGGTGCCAGGGGAGGCTGCAGGGACAGAGGGGCTGCTGCAGGGCTGCCCTTCCTCTCCCCAGCACGTGCAGAGCCTCCCAGCAGGGCAGGGCGCGCCGAGCCCGTCGCTTCTGTCGAAAGTGTAAAACTGTACAGCAATCAGCCTTGTGTATATGAACCAATAAATACTATGCAAACCCCTAGGGACACTCTAGCAGTATGTACAAAGCACTGACAGCTCTGCTCTCGTTTACCTCTTCAGGCTGCAGGGTGGGCAAAGCCTTCGGGTGATATTTGAGCAGGAAGGCTGTGGGAGCGAGAGGGCAGCAGCCTGCCCCTGTGCTGTGCCCCTCTGCCTGATCCTGGCCTGAAGAGGGGGCGTAGAGGTGCAGTGCCACCAGTTTTGTGTTGGCTCCAGCTGCGCTGAGGTGCTCGGGGCCCGAGGGAGGATGTGCAGAGAGAGAGAGAGAGAGAGCAGGAGGTGCTCGTGCCACGACGTGGGGTTGTGCCTAGCTCTACTCAGCACAATATCTGCTCAGGAGATGAGCCAGGAGCTAGCAATAGCCAGCAGCTGTGCAATACGCGCCCCAGGCAAGGGCTTTGCAGGGAGCCTGGCCTGCCTGCGAGGGGGGTGAGCAGCCCTGGATCCGACTGTCCCGGGACCAAAGCCAGAGCCACGGGAGCTGCTGCTGCCCCGGTGGCTGCGTTTCCTCCAGGTGGGATCTGCCTGAGCCCTGGGAGCTGGGGAGCCCCCAGGAGAGCCGTGCTGGGCAGAGCTGCCCAGGCAGCTCAGAGCTGGGCAGGACGCTGACCCTGCTGTAATACTTGAGCCCAGGAGAGCAGGGAGAAGGTAGTGGCACTTGCTCCCAGGTCCCTGCCCCTGTCCTTTACCCAGCTGAAGTGGGGACCTGGCCCTTTGTAGCACAGCGATGTGGGGACCCCCTGCTCTTTCTGCTGGAGGCGGCCGCTGCTTTGCGGAGCCTGATCTCTGTGGCCAGGTGCAGAACAAGCGCCCCTCCAGCTCCAGGCTGCGTGCTGGTGGCCTCGGCAGGGCAGCCCTGCCTTTCAGTGGGTGCAATCTGCTGGGAGAGCCCCTGGCTGCCCCGAAAGCCTCGCTGCAGCCCAGCCACCGACCCGGCTCAGCCTCGGAGAGCAAAGCAGTCCCATCCCCGCCCCAAAGCTGAGCCATACGGGCACAGAGCCTCCATCCATCACCCTTGCTGCGTTCAGTAACCTCCCTAGGCCCACTGCAACAGCTGACTCCGTAGCATCACCCTAGAGTTGTGTGTGGGTCCAGTGCTTTGGCCTTGTGTATGCCGTAGGGAATGTGCTGTGCTGAACCGTGCCAGGCACCTGCAGTGACATTGCTTCGCGCTCAGATTGCTTGTAGGGCTGGTAGGGGGAGGCTGCACCCGACATTGAGCCTAGAGAATGCTGCAGTCTGCACACTAGAAGCTTTTTAGAAGTTTTAAAGATTACTTTTATTTTCTTTTTTTAATTGGTATGGAAACAAGCCTTTTGGATCTCCCTGTCTTAGGCCCCCTGATGTATAGATCATTTCCCTGTACACCAGCTATCAGAATATGAATTAATAAAGAAATCAACACAAGCTGTGCCTTGTGCCTGCTTTCCCAAAGGTGGGGATGATGGAGAGCCTGGGGCTGGGTTCTCTCTTGCAGGGAGGGCGGGGGCGGCCGCGTTTCTGCCGTTCCGGGAGCAGCTGAAGGGAGCAGGAGCCCCCGAGGGGCTGAAAGGGCCTCTCCTGGGCTGGGTGATGGGGGAAGCGTCTGTGTTACCCCTGCGGGCTGGCCCGAGGCTGCGACGCTGCTGAGACTGCACCGGAGAGCACCGGAGAGCACGGGCCCGCCCGGCGCTGTCCAGGGTCTGCACTGCCCCGCGCTCCGGCCCTGTATCCCACCCATCCCATCCCATCCCATCCCATCCCATCCCATCCCATTCCCGTGTCCTGTCCCGTCCCATCTCATCCTGACCCATTCTCATGTCCTGTTCTGTCCTTTCCCGTCCCATCCCATCCATCCCTATTCCCATGTCATGTTGTGTTCCATGTCCCATGTCCCGTGTCCCGTGTTCTGTGTTCTGTCCTGTCCCATCCTGTCCCGACCCATTCCATTCCATCCCTTCCCATCCCATCCATCCAGACCCATTCCCATGTCCTGTCCTGTCCCGTCCCATCCCACCCCATACCATGGATCCCATCCCATCCCAACCCAGTCCCATGTCCTGTCCCATCCCAACCCGATCCGTCCCTTCCCACCCCATCCATCCAGACCCATTCCCATGTCGTGTCATGTCCTGTCCTATCCCAACACGTCCTGTCCCGTCCCATTGATCCCATCCCATCCCCTTGTCCTGTCCTATCTCTTCCTGTCCCGTCTCAACCCGTCCCTTCCCATCCATCCTGACCCATTCCCGTGTCCCATCCCATCCCATCCCGACCCATTCCCGTGTCCTGTGTCCTGTCCTGACCTGTCCAGTCCAGTCCCGTATCCCGTGTCGTGTCCCGTACACCGTATCCCGTGTCCCATATCCCATGTCCCGTGTCCTGTCCCATCTCGTGTCCTGTGTCCCATGTCCCATGTCCCGAGTCCTGTCCGGTCTGGTATCCCGTGTCCCGTATCTAGTGTCCCGTGTCCTGTCCCGTCTCGTGTCCCGCGTCTCCTGTCCTGTCTCGTGTCCTGTCCCATATCCCGTGTCCAATATCCCGTGTCCTGTCCTGTCCTGTCCTGTCCCGTGTCCTGTCCCATATCCCGTGTCCCGTGTCCGTGTCCCGTCCCCGCCGCCGCCAGTGTTCAAAGCTCCATTTATCTGGACCTCACCAATCAGGCGCTACCGCCCAGGCTCAGCCAATGGCAGCCGCGGCCGCCGACTCCTGGCCAATCAGCGCGCCGCCCGCAGCCGCGCGGCCAATGGGAGCGCGTTATTCTAATGAGCCCGTCTTTATCAGAGAAATGTTGGCGCTGCCCGAGCCCAACTTGAGGGGCCGGGGCCGGAGCCCCCCGAGGCCACCGGGACCCCCGTGCCAGCCTCACCCACGGGCAGCGCGGATTCCGGGGCTCTGCAGCCCCCGTGCCAGCCTCACCGCGGACCCCGGGGCTCCGCACAGCCCGCAGACCGGCGGTGATGGCCCAGCCGTCGCACCTCCGGGGTTACGGGCTCTGAGTGCCGCCTCGCCGCTGCAGCCATGGATGCCAACCTGCCGGGCACCTTCCTGCTCAACGGCCCCTCGCTGGGCGCCTTCCCCGAGGCCAAGGCGCCCGTTTGCCAGTACTCAGTGCAGAGCTCCTTCTACAAGCTGGCACCCCCCGGGCTGGGCGCCCAGCTGGCTGCGGGCACCCCGCACGGCATCTCCGACATCCTCGGCCGGCCCGCGGCGGCCCCGAGCGGCGGCATCCTCCCCGGGTACCCGCACGCGGGCGGATTGAACGGACTGGGCTCGCCGGGCGTCTATTACGGGCCCCAGGTGGGCGCCCTCCCCAAGGCCGGGGGCGAGTACCTGCCCAGGGGCCGGAGCTGCTGGGCGGAGGCGGCCCCGGAGTGGCGGGGCGGCCGGCAGTGCGGCGGCCGTAAGTACCGGGGGGCTCGGAGCGGCTGCTGCGGCCCGGGGGGGTCCGTGGGGATGGCACCGTGGGGCTACAGAACCGCACTAAGGCGAGGGAATGGGCCAGGCTGTGTCCGTTCCATTGCCCTGCATGAGGTTGGTCAGCGGGCTCACCCAGGAGCCCAGTGCTGGAGTTGCTGGACCTCAAAAGGTTGCAGAACTTTTTGGCTCTAATGAGAAATAGTGGCTGCTTTCACACAGTGGGAAACTGCAAAAGCAAAGCAACAGGAGCGGTGTCCCAGAGACAGGCAGAGCCAGGGCGTGTATGGTCTGCATGAACAAGCATAAGGGTCCTGACTTTCATACAGCCACAGAGAGCTCACTAAGAGAGGGGAGAGGGAGGACACAGCGAGTCGTGCATGTACAACAGAGGCCAGAGGACCAGGTGCCCCCCAGTCCTGCCAGGATTTGTCATTAGAGCCAATTCTTTGCCCCCAGGCAGCCGCAGCTGGCAAGGACAGGCAGAGCGCTCTGGCTCACAAGATCTCCCCGATTCTCAAGCAGCCTCACCGGGGGTCAGTGCCTGGGTGGTTCATGGCAGAGACAGGCAGGAGCAGGAGCCCCAGGCTGGCAGCACTGCTGGAGAGCTGTCAGGGGAATTGCAGAATGTTGCTGCTGTCCCAGAGGATGGGTGGGATGGGTGCATCCTCTGTCCCGTGGGAGGTTGCGTGCCGCTGTTCAGAACCTGAAGCTCTGCTCCCCTTCAGCCCTTTGCAGGTGATGGTTTTGGAGCAGAGGGGTGAGGCAGCCACGAGCCAATACCTGTCTTCTCTGGGGCATCCTGCAAGGTGTGGGACATGAGGGCACAGTGTTCCCACTGCTGCATGGCTCTGGGGTCAAGCACTGTTGATAGCAACCCTTACCCTCTCAGCACAACCACTTAGCACTGTCCTTGACCAGGAGGTGCCCACCCCACCTGTGTGGGACCTCCACAGTGGGCAGCTCAGCCCTCCTGGGACAGGGGAGCAGGAATAAAGTTTTAATTTGCAGAGGAGCAGGTGTGGAGGGATTCTTTGGTCACTCAGTGTGGACAGAGAGCTGTCCAGAGTGGTGGGCTGCCCAGAGCTCACCCACTTCTCCCTTCCGCTCCTGTAGCCCCTGCTCACCTGGCTGACAGCATCCACAAGAAGAAGCACACGCGCCCAACCTTCACAGGACACCAGATCTTTGCCCTGGAGAAGACATTTGAGCAGACCAAGTACCTGGCGGGTCCGGAGCGGGCACGGCTGGCCTATTCTCTGGGCATGACCGAGTCGCAGGTGAAGGTGAGTACGGCGTCCTGCGCGCTCGGGGCGCGCAGCGTGCTGCCCGCTAACCGAGCTGGGCCGCCAGGTCTGGTTCCAGAACCGCCGGACCAAATGGAGGAAGAAGAGCGCCCTGGAGCCCTCCTCATCCTCGCAGCGGGCGGGGGGCTCTGGCGGAGAGCGGGCGGCCTCCGAGACCGAGGACGATGAGTACAACAAACCCCTGGACCCGGACTCGGATGACGAGAAGATCCGGCTGCTGCTGAGGAAGCACCGTGCAGCCTTCTCAATGCTGGGCTTGGGCACTCACAGCGGCTGAGCAGGGACACAGCCTGGCCCCTCTGAACCCCCCTGAGCAGCACAGAGCCCTGCCTGGCTGCTGGGATGGGCTGGGATGGATGGAGCTGCATGGGGAGCACGGCTCGCAGGGCTGGGAGCAGCACGCTGGTAGTGGCAGGTGCAGCTGTGCCATTGATGAAATAAAGGTGCCAGTCGAGTCCCAGCACTTGTTTCGTGGTCCAGGGTGGCCTTGTGAGGCTGGGCTAGAGAAGGGTTGGGGATAGGATGGATGGGGCAGGGTCTGGTGCTGCATGTGGCACAGGAGGTGCCCACAGAAGAAGGGGAGCCCTGGAGACTTTCCCAGGGTGTGACCCAGCAGCAAGAGCTGCTGGTTCAAAAGTCACTCACTGGGGCCTCTTATTGGAAGCTCTTAGCAGCAAATAAATATCATTTATCTTAACGGTGTGAGTGAGAGCCCATTCACCTGTCGGGGCTGCAGGATTGATGTGGCATCAATAGCCCCAGTGTGTTTGCCTGCCAACCTGTTGGGTGCCCCCCTGCTCTGTGCTGCACCCCTGTGCAAGGGGGGGCTGCACACTCAGATATTTGTGTGCACATGGGGCTGCACCCTCCTTGTTCTGGCTCACCAGTGGCATGCCAGCTGTGGGTGCCAGCTGTGGGTGCCAGCTGTCCTTACCTGCTGAGGACACCAAATGAGCTCCAGCTGGCACAGACAACAAGCTTGGCAGTTGTTCAGCCAAGAGCCAGCTAAGTGCCAGGCAGGTGTGAGCAAACACGTGGGCTGTGTCTTGGAAGGAAATCGATAGCAGATAAGGCACTGATAGCAGCAGAGGGGCGGGAGTGGGGCTGGGGAAGGGCTGCCCCTCCCTGAGGCTGCAGGCAGCACCCAAAATGTGGCTGAGTCCACACTTGGGCCACTGGCACCTTTCAGTGCTGAGCACCAGCCTTGTGTGGGGCTGCAGATCATTGCTGTACATCCTGCCAAGGCTCACACTTGGCTTAAAGCCCTTTTCAGTCTCTCATTGGGCTCTGGGCACTTTGCAAGGAGAGATGAGTGCTCAGTGCCACTTTTGCAGGGCTTAGGGCACTGCTGTCCCTGCACAGGTCCCTGTCCAGCCCCTGCATTATGAGGGGCTCACAATGCTCCCCCCTCAGCCCCTCTGCCTCCATGGGACGGATGCTGGGCCAGGACAGAGCTGATGGAGCTTTGGGATGGCAGGGAGCTCCCATGGGAGTGTGGTGGCAGTGCCACCAGGAAGGGACACATCGCTCTGTGGACAGAGCCAGTACTCAGCAGCAGCAGGTTCCACATGGTGGGAGAAGTGAGGGGCTGCTGCTGCTGGGATATTTTTTTAACATTTTCTAAGCTGCCCCCAGCTCTGCTGACAATTTTTAATGTACTAACCGCCTGGTCCAGTGAGCTGATTAATTGGTGCTGTGGAGATCAATACAAAACAGAAAATTAAAACAATTTTAAAGTGATTAAGTAGTTTAACACCTGTCTGATGCCACGTCAGGGCTGGGAGACAAATAAAGCAGGTGGCAAAGGGCCTGCTGTAGCCAGGGAGAGTGACAAATGGCTGCTGCAGCCTGGCTGCCCTGTGCATCCCACGTTGAGACAGGACCCCAAACAGTGCAGATCCACGCAGGGATCAGCCAGGTGGGCAGGGCTGACAATTCTCCTTGTGGTTCCCACTTTGAGCATTGCTGCTGTGCCCGTCGGTGCTGGGGTGAATCAGCAGCTCTGCCAGGCTGTGCCCGGTGCCAGGCGGCCTCAGGGCGTGTGGGCAGAGGCAGGAGGCACACGGGAGGTGCAGAACAAGGCAGGCCAGGCTGGCAGGCAGATGGATGGCAGCTCCGCTTCAATTCCGCATCGCTTTCCTCGCAGACAAACCCCGTCGGATTTTCATAAATCAAAGCGCCACACTGTTTAATAAAAATTTATTGACTTACAAGTGATTATTTATCAAAAGGCCATTAATAGCAGCTCCGGGAATGATGTGCTACTGAGTGGTGCGTGGAGACTAATAGCAAATCAATGCCAGCAGCAGGGCAGAATGCATATGAGGGCTCCTGGCCCCAGTGGGGTGCACTGCTGCTGCAGCCAGAGCCAGCAGCCCCTACCCCGTGGGCCACCCAGTGCTCCCCCCCCCCAGTTATTTATGGCTTCCAAATGAAATGATCGATACTTTTAATCTAGAGCTAAATTTATTAACTTTCTCATCGGAGAGAGACGTATTGACTGGGGGCATGGGGTGGGAGAGGCAAGGGAAGATGGATGTGTGCCTCCTAACCTGTCCAGCCAGCTCCTTGCCTGCTGTGGAGTGTCCTGAATGCTGCTGGGGACTGTCCCCAAGCACTGCAGGGTGGCTGCATGTCCTGCAGAGCTGAGGAGGGTCTGCAGGTTGGCTCTGCAGGTTGGCTCTGCAGGCACCTGCAGCTGGATCCAGGTGCCTGAGGGCATGGCAAGGCTGAGCACCTGAAGGAAATGTCTGTGCCACCCTCAGAGAGGGGAGCTCTGGGGACACAGCCCTTGGTGGGGCTCAGGAGGGGCTGCTGAACGGGGAGAAGTGAAGGAGATCAGCAGGCAGTGATGTCCCTGTCCCCCAGGTGTGTCCCCAGCTGCAGGGCCATCCACAGCACTGCCTCAGCAACCCACAACTCACTGTGCCTCCCCAGACCAGGGCTCTTCATCCAAATGGCCCCTGAGCTGGCAGCCAGAGCAGCAAAGTTCCATCAGGGACATAAAAAAGTGAAAATTCAGATTTAAGGCCACTTACACAGAGCAGCTGTCCTCACCTGGCATGGCAGATGCCCTTCCCAACAAATACTCAAAGTACAAAGGAGGCACTTTGGAACTGCCTTCTCCAGAGCACTAGAAAATGCAAGCAGGCTTCAGCAGGTAGCAGTGCCTGCAGAAGAGAACCCAGAGAAGTGCCCAAGTTTGTAGGAATGTAAGGAAAATGGGAAAGCACATGGGAGAAATGCTCAAATGCAAGTTGTTTTACCAAATAATTTACATGCAGAGCAAAAAGGGGCACCACCTCCAGCACAAGATTCCAGTTTTTGTGTGTGCATGACAAGCTCAGATGCCAGTTTCCCTCAGGAGATGTTTAAAAGGGATTTGCTGCCCTAGCCATGAAGTCTTGGGCTCTCCTACACACTCCAGGCTCCCACTACAGCATGTAGAGATTCCTCAGGAGCCCCACGTGCCACTCCAGGGACACCTGGCACCCACAGCCCCAGGGGACAGAGGGACATTGCCAAGGAGTAAGGAAAGGATTTCCAAGGAGTGTGATCCTTACTGCACCAGCAGCAGTGTAGAGGCTGCTACTCAGACACTGTAGAAGCAACAGTCTGGGTCAAGCTGACAGGAAGGTGGCAAAAGAAAAAGATTTCTTCTGGAAGTGGATCTGAAAATGGCCTGAGAGGCACATTCTGCTCCTAAGGGGTTTATGCCTCACACATGAGTGGGACAGGCTGATGAGGATTCCCCTGGTTGTCAAGGCAGCCAATTTCAGCCCAGCTCAGCAGCTGTTGTGTTGTGAGGGACCTGTGATGACACACATGCACATCACCCCAGTCCTTCCCTGGGGCTGGACGCACCAGATGGAAGCACATGACACCATCAGAGTTTCATTTAATACTGCCCCTGCACGGGGCTTCACCGTAACAGTAACAAGAAGGCATCTTTGCCACGAGCTGCCCAAAGACTCCAGGCAGCATTAGTGCTCCTCAAAACAACAGCCAGAGGATGCAAAAGCGAGTCCCAGCAGCTCTGGAGGAGCCCAAGTCCAAAGATTGAGTTGAGAGTTCTCCAGACAAGGCCTGGCTGTGCTGGAGCAGGTGGCAGTGCTGGAGGCAGCACACTCAGGAGCGGCTCCGGTCCTCGTGGTTGCCCACAATCATTTTGCTGTAGAGTTTCTGCTGCTCCTCCTTGAAGGCATCTTTCACCTTCTCCCTTTTCAGTCCTCCATCCCTGGGGAGAGAGTCATATGAGAGAGGCTGCAGGCAGGCACCATCTTCATCTGGGCAAGTCGGAATTCCAGTGCCACGTGCTGCCAGGGCACACCTGTCCCCAAAGGGCATCACTTCCTTACCTGGTTCTGCCAGGAGCTGCCCCCATGGCCCTGCACTGTGCTCAAAACAGCAACTCTGCCAGAAACCTGAGCTGCTCTAGCAGAGCTACAGGAGACTGCCAGCCTGCCTCCTGTAGCCTCAGTGCCCAGGAAAGCAAGTTCCCAAGCTGATCACACCTTGCTGAGCAGAAACAAGCCAAACCCAGGGCATCCCAATGCAAGCTGGAATCACAGAATGAAGCTCTGATGCCCAGCATAGAGAAGATGCAAAGATTTTGGTCCCTGCTACAAGGAAGGACATTCCTCTAAAGACCTGCTCTACCCTGAGCAAGAGGGTAGAACTTTACCCTACCCTGAGCAAGGGGGTAGAACTTTACCCTACCCTGTTCTACTCTAAGCAAGAAACAAATGGAGCTCTGCAGCCCATGAGCACATCCCAGACCAAGGAACTCTGGCAGCAGGAAGAGAAAAGGTGCTTGGGACTCACCAGAGCAGATCCACAAGGCCCCCCTGCCTGGCAATGGCTGACTTCACTCGATTGGCAAACTGCACTGCGTCCTCTTCAGGCTGGGGCAAAACAAGAGTGATCAGCAGGAGCAAAGGGACACACAGGAAAGTGGTCACACATCTGGGTCACCTTACCTGCCTGGTCATTGGGGGCAAGTACCAGACACTGCAGACAATGGCCCAGCTGGTCATCATCCTCAGGAGGTAGGTCACCATGCCATACTTGCTGCTGTTCCAAAAGGCATCTCCAAACTGTGGGTCATACTAAAAGGCAGAAGAGTTCATGAAATCTCTCTGAGGCTCCAACTTCCACCCCAAACTGAGCTAAAGCTCAGCTCTCCCAGAGCACTACATGACCTCAGCTTTCCTGTGTCCTCAGAGCAGGCTGGGCTGGGCTGCCAGGACAGAGGTACAGAGGGACAGACAGACTTGTGCCTTGTCATACCTTGATGGCTACAGGGTAAACTGTAGCTCCAATTTCGAAGCTCCCCTTTTTGAACATCATCACAGATGTGTTGTTGATGCAGGTTCCTGTAAGAGGCAAGCACAATCTTTAATTTCCTCTACAATTTCAGAAGTCTAAGCTACAGGCTTAAGGGCAGGGCAACAGGAACCCAGCAATTCTCCCCTAACTCTCCATCCAAGCCCTGCTCTCTGTGTGCACAGAAAGGGTCCCTGGGACATCATGTGTGTCACTCTGGGCTCACTCAGCTCTAAAGACACAGTGTCCCTTTTGTCTCACTGGAGGATCTCAAGCCCTTGGCTATGTGAGAAGGAAAGGAACAGAGATGTGGTGCTGTCTCAAGGTGCCTTCTCCACCTGGTGCTTCTCTGGCCTCATTGCACTCACCTTCTGGAAAAATAAGAATGGGCAGTTTGCTTTTGTCCTGGACATGTTCTGTGAGCCTAAAGAGAAGAGTGCCAAAAATCAGCAGAATGGACAGACACCCTCAGCAGCAATCCACACAGCACACAACCCACACCCTGCAGTCACCAGGCACTATCAGGCTGCAAAAACAGGGGCACAATCTCCCAGCACTTATGAGGCCTCCTCCAAGGGAGGTGAGCAGCCCTGTACCTCCCCCAGCCCTCAGAGGGACCCTGCAGGCAGCTGTCACCCACTGTCACCACTGTCACCCACTGTCACCCACTGTCACCACTGTCACCCACTGTCACCCACTGTCACACACTGTCACCACTGTCACCCACTGTCACCCACTGTCACCACTGCCACCACTGTCACACACTGCCACCCACTGTCACCACTGTCACCCACTGTCACCACTGCCACCACTGTCACACACTGTCACCCACTGTCACCACTGCCACCACTGTCACACACTGCCACCCACTGTCACCACTGTCACCCACTGTCACCACTGCCACCACTGCCACACACTGTCACCCACTGCCACCCACTGTCACCCACTGTCACCACTGTCACCCACTGTCACCACTGTCACACACTGCCACCCACTGTCACCACTGTCACCCACTGTCACCACTGTCACCACTGTCACCCACTGCCACCCACTGTCACCACTGTCACCCACTGTCACCACTGTCACACACTGTCACCCACTGTCACCCACTGCCACCCACTGTCACCCACTGTCACCCACTGTCACCACTGTCACCCACTGTCACCACTGTCACACACTGTCACCCACTGTCACCCACTGCCACCCACTGTCACCCACTGTCACCCACTGTCACCCACTGCCACCCACTGTCACCACTGTCACACACTGCCACCACTGTCACCACTGTCACACACTGCCACCACTGTCACCACTGTCACACCTTCTGGCCACGAGGTGACGATCCTTGACCTCGGAGCGTTCGAACCAGACGTGGGGACAAGCTTTCACCATGGCTCTCTGGATCACACCCATGAGCCCTCCATGGATCTGACCCACCTGAACAGGGCAAGAACACACAACTTACAATACCTGGGCACACATCAAATCAAGGCTGCACCCACAGCCAAACTGAGCTTCATCTTTCTGCCCCTACCCAGGAAAGGCTGAGAGGAAAAGCCCCAGGCTGTGATCAGAAAGACAGACACAGCAAACCCCAAGTGCTTTCCCCATGGGGAAGCACTTTGCTCTTCCAGCAACAGCAAAGCCCGGAGCTCTTCTTGCAAAGCTGCACCCACAGACCCCTGGTGCTCTGAGCTCTAGGCTGAGCTTGCACACCACAGACAACAGAGTCTGACAGTGCCCCACCATGTCAGGAAGGGCCAAGAAGTTCTACATGCTCAAAGGACTCTTGCTGCCCCACAACAAGCTCTGCTGCCCCCTCCATGCAGGTGGGCAGGCAGAGCTGGTACCTTACCATGGCATAGTAGCCATCACTGGCCAGGATGATCACATCAATGGGGGAGGTGTGATTGGCCACACAGATGCCTCCATTTCGGGGTCTGTTTTCTCTACAAAACAAAGGTAGAGGTGAAGAAAGAGGAAGGAAGAGAGCTCCATAATGCCCAGCATGGAGCACCCCTGGGCAGGGACAGTGTGGAACAGACAGCCCTTACCTGTCGTGGTAGGTGATGATGGCTGTGAGGGCACGCACACAGATCCTGTAGCACATCAGGTGCACGTGTTTGCTCAGGAAATCCTTACACCTGCAGCCCAGGACAGAGAACATCACTCCCCATTCTATATATTCTATATAGAATATATATATATAAAATATATATTTTATATATATTATATATATAATATATATTTTATATATATAATATATATAATATATACAACACATAATATATATTGTATATATAATGTATATTATATATACGATATATAATATGTATTGTATATATTATATATACACAATATATATTGTATATACTACAATATCCCCTGCAACAGTGCCACTCAGCCTAGTGAAATCTCCTACAGAAACACAGCATGCCCTGAGCTTTGCTGTCAGCTTATGATCACTGATTCTTAACTCAAGAGAATAAAATTTTGGCCTTTGCTCTTTTCTGTTATTATTCTTTTCAGAGACCACAGCGCTTTGCCACAGGCTTAGTGCTCACATCTAAGCCCCTTGTTGAAAATTACAGGGTGTCCATTCCTCAGAGACCACCTGCTCTGCCTGCAGGTGGTAGAACACAAAGCTTTGTAGGGAAATTTCAGGATTATAAGGACGGAGCGCTCCCCATCTGCTTCTCCCTCAAAGATGCACTCACCTTCCATTTGGCAAATATCCCACCACTGTGGTACCAGTCACCAACAAGCTGATGCCAGTAAATGCCAGGGCTATCCTGCAGAAAGAAGGAAACTACATGCTAGAAAAAACAAAAAACCAGGCCAGCAGCATGTTCTTGGCAGGCAGGTGCCAGGATCAGGGCTCACCTGAGGGGCAGGAGGAAGCAGTAGCGGATGAGCACCCCGAGCCCCCAGAGCACGGTGAGGCGCAGGCTGATGTACTGGAAGTTGTAGTTGGTCCTGCTGAGCAGGTTCCAGGACTCCAGCTCTTCAGCTGAGAATCTCTTGGTCACTTCATCATCCATGATGGTCTCGATGCCTTTGCGGCAGAAATAGAAAATGTCTGAGAGCTCAAACTCGGGCGTGTCCAGGGCTTTGCCGCTGCGGCGCAGCTCCTTGATCTCCTCCTCCAGGGACGTTGGCTCCTTTGCAATGATACCTGCAACACACCACAGGCAGCTCTCAGCAAAATGGGACTTGCCCACTCAAAGAGAGACCAAAGTCAAGGTCCTTCCTCACCCGCCCTCCTCAGGGTCCTCTTCCCTTCCCTCCCCGCCCCCAGGGTGCTCCCTCATGAAACAGAGCTCTCTACAACTCCCTCCCACGTGGAAAAGACTTCCCAGCAGCTCAGACACCACATTTACTCCACCTCCCCACAAGAATTTTGATCTCCATGCACCCATGCAGGGCAGGATCTCACCATTGACATAGGGCTTGTACAAGGGATGGTTCTTCTCCTTGGCACCACGCTCTATTCTTAGTGTTGCCCACTGCAAGACAGACAGGGCAATCAGGATTGGCAAAGCTTTAACTCCACACTACTGCCCATTTTAGAGCTGACTTTCAGGAAGGACCATAGTAGAGGGTAGAAGATGAGGCTAAAGTAGGAGGCTTCCATACAAAAAAGAAAGAGTGAGTGATGAACCCAACTGAGGTGGAAGCAGAGAGTGGCATGAGAAACAGGGAGTGCCACAGGGAAGGAGAGTGCTCAGTGCTGAGATGGCACAGCAAGGTTTTCTGCAGTTTCTGTGACCTCTCAGCTCAGTGCTGAGATGGCACAGCAAGGTTTTCTGCAGTTTCTGTGACCTCTCAGCTCTGCTGCACCTGGCACACGTGGTTGCCACTGCACAGCTGCTGGGCTGTCTGCAGCACACTGTAGATGCTGGTCGGGGCACCAGTGCTACCCTTCAACCCTTGTTTCTCCCAAATTCAAAGGAGAGACTGTTTCCAGGTTGCTGCTGACACATCAGGCTGATGATGGGATGGGATCCTGTCCCCCCTGATTCAGCTGATGGCTGCTGCTGCTTCTCAGCTCAGCAATCTGCCCAAAACAGCAGCAGCAAGCACCCTCAGACAGCTGGCTGCCAAACCCTGTGCCAGGACTACTTGTTCTATCAGCTAATTTTCAAGGGCAGCAGCACGAACTGCAGGCTGTATTTCTGTGCAGAATTCCTGCCTGCCCTCCAAATAACCTTCAGAGCCTGTAATTCATACAGGTCTGGAAGGAGAAGCTTCTGAAGAAGAAGGATTTGTGTACAATGTGTTTCTCTGTGAAGAGGGAAGTTGGGATTGGGAAGGGCATCCCAATCTCAGCCCATACCAGGAGGCAGCAATGAGGGAATGCTGATTGCACACAGAGCATCCTGCTCACCTTGCAGCTGCAACTCCAGCATTGCACAAGATTGCCTGGATGCTGCCGTCCCAGAGGTCAGGAGAGGAGCTGTGACCTCACAGGAGCTCAGCAGCCTATGGAGAAGGCAGTGCTTGCAAGGCCAGCCCATCTCCATCCTGACTGTGGCAGCAGCAAACCCACCTGAGAGGCAGCAGGCAGGTGCCCTCCCTGCCACCAACACAGGTGTGCTGCTGCCAGGCTGTGCCTCACAAGCTTCCAGACCCCACCACACTCCCAGGTGCTGCCCCTCTGGGTTCCCAATATTAACCTCGAGTGCTGGGAAATAGCCCTCCAAAATATAATTCTATGGTCAAATTTAATTTCCACCAAATCAGTGACCAGTTGTGCATGAGTGCTCCTCTATCCAGCCACTAAAATCCTTTAATAAAAGGTGGAATAGACTTCCCCGTCTTTTCAGAAAAATAGTTTCAAACACCAATATAGGTGTGGAGAGTAAATGTTCCTGAATTGAAGGGAGAAGGGAAAAAAAAAAAAGAAAACACTGTGAAAAGCTCAATTTAAAACTTTTTTTTTTCTGCCAGCTTCAGTCAGTAAATTTGTAGTCAGGTCTTCTGTTATCTGTGTTAAAAACAAAACCCAGGGTCTTCCCATTTATACCTCAGGCTTTTGGGAGGACTCAAGAGTTTAAAGAGCTGAACACTGTGAGCTCCAGTCCAGGGATACTCTGGGACAATCAGCCCTGTTCCAACAGCAGTAGCTACACCACACAACCTTCAGCAGCACAAACTCCATATTTAAGAGCCTAAAACCTCCCTAGCAAACACTTTGTTTCACCTGGGCTGCCAGGGTAGGCTGGTATAGGCTTTACGTACTACTCCTAGTAGATAAAAAATTCTGGTCTGGTCAGGAACTTGCTTCAAGAGGTGTTGGCTCAGAGACAGCCCATAAAATTAGTCCACCAAAGGCAGGCAAGGGAACAGCATGACAACAAGCTGGAAAATTCCACTTGGCCTCTCTGTGCCAAGAGGGTGGGCAAGGGCTGCTGGTTGTCCTCCAAGGCAGCAGGTCCAGGCAGGGCTCAGTAGGTGACACTCCAGGACAGCAGCATGTGGAGAGCTCTGGGTTTTGGCCACAGACCACTCAGGGCTTGCAGCACAAATGTCCTGCCTTGCCTCCTCTGCTCTTGTTTCCTCCAAATGTGACTCAGAGAGGAGCAGCCTGCTGGCTCTGCTCCCTCCTCATCACAGCTGACACCACTGCAGCAGCACCCTGCCCTGACAGAGACATGAACCCCTCCAACCTCCCCCTCAGATCCTGCACCTAGCCAGGCTATTGCTCTACTTGAAGATTTACTAGATTACAGGGAAAAAACAGCCCACAAACAGAGGTCTCATCAATGGCATTTAGCTGAGATGAGTCAAAGAGGTGAACTGGCAGCAGCACCACATCCACAGCCCTATCTTCCACTCTGGTCACCCAAAATCCCCTCCTGAGGCAAAAGCCTCTCTTCCATACTTGGAAAAACCTCTGTAAACACAGAGAACACTCTGAAAATACGACTTACCTGAAAAATCTTTAATAAAGTTTTCATGTAAACCTTGCGGATGCCGAAGGAGACTCCAAAAATGGCTGGCACGATGATGAAAACCAGGAGCAGAGTGAAGAGGACAGTTATGGAAATCCCCAAGAGATTAACCACTAGGCTGTCAAAGGGGAGCAGGAGGAACATGGTGAAGGGCCCAGGCAAGGCTGGTGCCCTGCAGCCAGACACAAGGGCTGCTCACAGCACTGAACCAATCCTCCTGTTAGTCAGCAACAGTGTCACACATGCACAGAGTCTGCAGCGTGCTCAGAGACCCCATTCCCATTCACATCCTCTCGCGGCTCTGGGACAGGGAATGCCACAGGATCAGAGAGAGCACTTGGGAAAACAAGCCCAGAGTCTGCCAGGAGCTCGGCTGAGTTCAGATGATGCAGGCCAAGGAGCTCAGAGCACACACACACAGCTTTGTCCACGGGCAGGGCAGCAACACGAGTGCAGGAACTGATCCCCTCCCAGGCTGCCACTGAGCAAGTCCTGCTGCGGGGCAGCTC
This sequence comes from Melozone crissalis, assembly GCF_028551555.1. NCBI lineage: Eukaryota > Metazoa > Chordata > Aves > Passeriformes > Passerellidae > Melozone > Melozone crissalis. Next base: position 662,457 of record NW_026536006.1, read on the forward strand.
CTGGAGAATCTGGCAGCAGAATGCCCTGGGGGCTGCTGAGAGCATGCAGAGTCTCTTCAGAGGGACAAGGTGGAGTCCATCCCTGAGCCTGCATTGGAGGAGGTCGAGGGAGTTGGCACTCACAGGAGCCTACCGTGTGTGCAGCTATTATTGCTCTGGCCACGAGGGCACGGGCACCAGCACGGCCGCTCCTCGCATGACGCCTGGAACCGGTTCAGTTCTGGAGGCCCCTGGCATCCTCTCACGCTGAAGGGTCATCACAGACACCAATGAAAGCCTGTGCTCCTGGAAAGCTTTCAAACAGCAAGCTGGCTCCTTGGCAGATGTGGCACTCACATGCCAGCAGCAGCAGAGGAGGAGGAGGACAGCACTGGAGTCAGCAGATCGCAGAGATGTCAACGCAGAGACAGCGGGCTCTGAAACCTGCAAGGCAGTACTGGGCTGAGGTCACACCGCTCACAGCAGCTCCCCACAGCAAGACTGAGACTCTATATCAGCAACTCTGATACTCCAGCTACTGCCTGTCACTGTCACAGCCCTGGGAATCACCTCCTGCTGCCATTCATCCTGTACGGTCATACCATGCACACTCATCCAGAGCCACACCTACGGCACAGGATGCTGCAATCAGGTCTCGAGTACAGGAAAGGAGTGACAGAAAACCTTTCCTCGTGACAAAGGCTTTATCATGTCTCTCATTTCAGGGGCATCCGAGAGAAGTGAGGAAGCCAGGCACCCAGATTCCTGGACAGGCATCACTTCCTCTGCTCCTGCCTCATCCCCAGTGACAAAGGGCAGATTTACAAACAGTGCAGAACAGGAAGTTAGCCCCTAAGGGGGGAATTACAGCTGATGATTAGTCAAAGAAGAACTTGCTGGGGCACAGGAACCAGTCAAAGGTCACACACCCACAGGGTCAGCGGTGCCTTATGATAAAAAATGAGTCTGCTCGGGGGAGCCTGCCCTCTGGACACCACCTTCACAGGCTACCTGAGGATGGGATTTAACAGAAAAGCACACAGGGCAAAGGAGTCTGTAAAGATCCTCTTGCTCCCCTGTACACTGTGTTCCAGCTGCTGCTTAAACACTGCTGTACCAGTAAGGCTAAGAATAGTGTTAGCGCTTCACAGTGACACACAGACCGTGTACCGGCAGCTCGTCACCCACGCGTGCCCATGATGCCACCGCTGTCCCCCATCACAGGCAGGACCGGTCACACGGGCCCCTGAGGCGGCAGCGCTCCGTGAGGACTCAGCCGTGACTCCCGTGCCCCAGTCACCGGCACGGCACAGCCCACGTGTGCTGCGGCCCTGCCCGCGGGCTCCCGCCGCCCGCAGCCGCCCCTCCGGCCCCGCCCCGGGGCTGGGGCACGGCCGGCACAGAGCCCGCTCCGCTGTGTCGGGGCTGCAGCGATTCACCGCTCGGCATAGCGGCATAACGGCCGGGCCGGGGGCGGCGGCGAGCGCGGATCGCGGCTCTGCTCCCCGGGAGCGCGGCGGATCGCGGCAGGGCCGGGCCCGGCCCGCCCTTCGTGCTCGGTGCGCGCGGGGCGGGGACGCGCGGGGCCGGCGCGGGGGGCACTGCGGCGCGGCCTGAGGGAGGCCGCGCTCCCGGGGATAACGGCGGGCGGGCGGGCCGGGCCGAGGCCTTTCTGCCAGGCCCGTGCGGGGCGGGAAGGGGCGCGGAGGCCGCCGCGAGCGTTTGGTCACTCACTCACTATTTCAGTCACTCACCTGCTGCTGCCGCCGCCGCCACCGGGCCCCGCTCCGCCCCGCCACGTGCCGTGCGCGCCCCCGCACCGCGCTGCGTGCGTGGCGTCAGCGCGCCGCCCGCGGGGCCGCGCCCGCAGGGCCGCGCCGCTCCCTCACTCCGCCGGCTCCGCCAGGGGGCGCCCGCGCGTCTCTCCCGCCGCCCGCTGAGGGCCCGGCCCCGCCCCGCCCCAGCCCCGGAGGCGCACAGGAGGCAGGAGTCGCCAAACGCCGTCACTTTATTATATAATAAACTCCCCGTTACAGCACCAACCACCGCAGGCACCCCGCCGCTCCTGGCACAGCCAGCCCGCGGTGAGCTCTTCTTCGTGCCCCCTCCCTCCACACAAGGCACTTGGGCAGCACCGGGCACCGCGGCTCCCGGCCTGGCTGCCAGCCCGCAGCCCTGCCCCTACTCTCGTGTTGCCCTGAGAACCTACACGAAGGAGTTGCTTCAAGCAGCAGCTTCCAGCCGCTGGAGCAGCAGCAAGAAGCGAAGAAGCTTGTGCAGTGACTGGCGGCTGCTCATGGAGCAGCAGGCCATGAAGGAGCTAAGAAAAATGTGAGGAGCATCTTCTGCAGCTGACCCCTCCCCAAGGGACAGGGAGGGCACCTACGTGTCCCCACACTACCAATAAGGAGCCTGGGTCTCTGAATGCCGCCAGGTCTGCAGGTGAGACAGGACTAGAGCAGCAGCCCCAGAGGTGCCAAGGTGCTCCCAGGCCCTGCTGGCGCTCTTCACAGCACAGGATGCAGGGCGGATCATGCCCACCTGGCAGATCTTGTAGTTCTTCCCGTGGTTGTTGTCCCAGTGGGTCTTTTGTCCACACTGGAAGGAGATGCAGAACTCTGCACCCCTGTGGGAAATGGATGGTTTGGGCAGGATAAGCTCAAAAGTGAAGATGTCCGTGTCGGCTGAGCCGTACGTGCTGTGCATGTACTGGCAAGGGATGTCCCTGAAGCTCTTCCAGCCGTCAAAGGTGACACGGACCGTCACTTTCTTCTCGTACTCGATGTTTTGAACCTTCACTGTCCCTGACAGAGCCCGGCCCTGGATCACACAGCTCTCCAGGCACACCAAGTTGCTGTGCAGGCTGTTCCTGAAAGCCACGTAGTTTGCAGACGGCTGTGGGAAGTCCAGCACGTACCTGCCCGCTTCCCACAGGGGGCTTTTCTTGGGTCTGAAACCAGCAAGGTCTGACAGGGCATGCTGCAAATCGCAGAGGTCCTCCTCGATTTTTGAGAAGAAGCGGACAGCTGTCAGTGAGAGCCCTTTCATATCAGCAAACACAACCTGCTTCTTCTTCTGGCCCTTGGAGCCCTTGTCTCGCCTCTCTGGCTCAGGTTCTGCGCTCAGCTTCTGGTTGAGACAGGATCGGAGGGGTTTGCGGCCTCGGTTGCCCCGCAGCTCCTCGTAGGAGTTCAGCAGTTTGCGGATGGGGGGCGAATGGCTCAGGCACAGCCGCACGGCCAGGTCCACGGGCATGGCTGGCGGGGCCACAGCCCGCCCGCTGCACACCTGGAAAAGCCTAGAGACCAACAGGAGGGGGTCAGGCGGCGCGGACCCGGCGAGCCCCCCGTCCCACCCGGCCCGGCCCCGCTCACTCGCCGCAGCTCATCGCGTCCCGCCCGCTCCGCTCCCGCCGCGGCCGCTCCGCATCAATGGGGCCGTGGGAGCGCCAGCGGCCGGGACACCCCGCCCCGGCCAATCAGCGCCGCCCTGCGCTCTCCGCTGGCCAATGGGAGCGGGCAGTGCCACCTAGCCCCGCCCCCTGGGGGGCTGCGCTACTCCCGGAGAGGGGCCGGGACCGGGACCGGGACCGGGGAGAGGGAACAGCACAAAAATGGGCCCTGGTACCAGAAAACCACGAGTGCCTTTGGAGGAGAAGCAGCTGTGCAATATCAACAACGGGAGTGAGCTCTGGGAGAAAGGGGGGCACGTTCCTCCTACCCAGGCTTTAATATGTTCCTCAGACCCAGGCTTTAACATGTTCCTCAAACCTAGGCTTTAAAATGTTCCTCTTACTTTGGACTTTAATATGTTCCTTTACCTAGGCTTTAACGTGTTCCTCTTTCTTTGGACTTTCATATGTTCCTCTTACCCAGGCTTTAATAGGGGAGGTTTGAATTGCTTTCATACACCCCTTCTCATATATTTCTCCACAGACAGCGATTTCCAGGGTGTCTAAGAAAACCCCAGACCCCCAGCTCATGCTCTACCAGCTCAGAAGTTCTTACCCTGGATGTGTGCACTGAGAAGGAAATTTGCTCACACGCAAGAGATAATGTGGTGTCCCTGACATCCATAATGAAAATCACCCTCACTGTTCAGGTCACATGTGACTCCTTGACAGCAAAGACTGTCACCTAAAGCAGATCACCCCTGCCTTGTTCTCCTTGCTAATCTCCCCAGAGCTGTCCAGCCATTTATGTTAAGCAGCCCTGATTGCTCCTGCTGACAGCACAGATTTTCATCAGCTCATGACACAGCTGACCGACCTACCAACATTTCTACATGGCTTTCCACACCACCATGTCTGAATGTCTGCAGCACAATGCAAAGTGAGCTTGAACCCAGTGCCCAGCTGGCAAAAACATGATGCAAAACCATGCTTTGAACACATCATCTTAGTGCAAACCCCCCAGCTTCAGCCACCTGGGGCAGCCAACACAAACATGAGTCTTCCTAGCAATGTAAGAGTTCCCACCTTTCTCTTGCCCCCAGGAGAGCAGTTCTGGCTCAGGCAGGGAAATTGCAGCTCAGCGTCAGTGCCCTGCCTGTGACCTCTTCCACCATCCACCTACTTTGTGTCCAGAGAGTAAACCCAAGCTATTTCCACCCAGGGGAGAGCAGAGAACAAGGAATGTGTTTGACATCAACAGCAGAACCCACAGACACTGGAAAAGCTGCTCTTACTCTCCCCATTCTCTAAGGTGGATGCCCTGCTGTGTCTTCTCCATTTAAAGGACAAACCAAACCCATCATTTTCTCAATAAAGTTGTGCACATTTCTCCTTCCTCCAGCACAGAGCAGAGATGCAGTGTGAGCAGTTCCATAGATGTTACACAGTTATTTAGTCATGGAAGGACACAAAAGCAGGTGGCATTTTCAGGAAACCATCAGGTCAGGTAAAGTTCAGCCACTAGGAGAGGACAGATGCCCCTCACATTCACACTGCAGAGGTCATGGAAGGACACAGAAGCAGGTGGCATTTTCAGAAAACCATCAGGTCAGTGTCAAACCATCAGGGCAGGTAAAGTTCAGTCCCTAGGAGAGGACAGATGCCCCTGACACTCACACTGCACAGGTGCAGTGTGAGCAGTTACACAGATGTCCCTGTATTTAGTCTTGGAAGGACACAAAAGCATTTTCAGGTGACATTTTCAGGTGTGCCACAAGTGACTCTCACCTGCAGCCTGACTGATTTCAGCCATCTCCACTCTCCTCCCTAGCCAAGAATGAAGACACAGCCATGTGCCAGCTGCAAGCTCCACCACAGGCACTCTGGAAACCATCAGGGCAGGTAAATTCAGCCCCTAGGAGAGGACAGATGCCCCTGACACTGCTGCAGCCATGTGACAAGCACAAGCTGTCAGGACAAGCATTCAAAGGGAACAGGGCCAAGGAGAAAGGCTGCAGAGGTGCCACCTGCACTCTCCTCAGGCAGATCCTGTGCAGCACGCTCCCACAGCAGCAGATTAACAAGGATTTTGTCTGGAAGCTTCAGTCACCTCTGTGAAGCTGTCTGGCTGTAAATACACACTTCACAAGCCCTTCCTGGAGGGCTGTCCAGAGGAACACGCTACTGATTCCTCAGGATTAAACCCAGCCCCCTCTTAATGTCTATACTTGAAAAGAATCTTCTTTACCTAAATGGATTAATTAGGAAGACTATAAACCACACATGCAAAGCCACTCACACTGCAAGATGCCCTGTGTCACCCCCAGCCTTGCAGGGGAAGATGCTCTCCAGACACTCCTCATGCAGGGAAGAGAAACCCTGCCCTGATGAGCCCTTGTTTGCCACAGGTTCTGAGCTGAGGTACCACACAACAGCCTGTCTTGTCCTGCATGGGGCAGCATGGCCAGGGGAGCTTCTGCTTTGTGTGAGCAGCAAAAATGAACTGTGTGAACTTCCCAAAGCTTCTGCTTTGTGTGACCAGCAAAAATGAACTCTGTGAACTTCCCTCAGCAGTGCCTTCTGCACAAGGGGGTCTGACAGTGCAACCTGAAGCTGTACCAGAGCCCCTCACCCTCTGCAGGGAGGGCACTGAGGTGACACACAGCAGAAACTACTTTCTCCTGAGTCCATGACCACAGCTGTTCCATTTTAGTGATGCCATCTGCCACTGCTCTTAAAAAAGGCACTGCAGCAGCTTCACACTGCAGCTTTCCCTGTGACACAGCCTGCCCTCAGCCAGGAATGCCACAGGAAGGATTGTCTGCTGGGCATGTCACAGGCAATCAGGAGCTTGATGAGCTGTGGGGGTGGTGAATGCCTCTGTGGTACAATGTCACAGACACCTTTTATGGAAAATCTTTTCCTTAGGATTTTTCCTCCTGAGAAGGTGAGAGGCCTCAGAAACAAAATGTAAACAATGGTTATCTGCTGTGGAATGGAACAGGGGGATCTGTGATTGGGCTCATGTGGTTGTTTCTAATTAATGGCCAATCACAGTCAGCTGGCTTGGACAGAGAGCCGAGACAGAAGCTTTTGTTATCATTCTTTCTTTTTCTATTCTTAGCTAACCTTCTGATGAAATCCTTTCTTCTATTCTTTTAGTATAGTTTTAATGTAATATATATCATAAAAATCAAGCTTTCTGAAACATGGAGTCAGATCCTCATCTCTTCCCTCAGCCTCAGATCCACCATGAACACTGTGTACCCACCTCCAGTGCCACCGTGCTTTGCCTGCCATGGACCTGGCCCTGGGAGGGGACCCAGCCCCCAGGCAGCCCCACAGGGACCCCACTGTGCTGCTGTGGGCAGGGGAGGTGGAGCTGTAGCTGCTCCTCCCTGCAGGTGCTTACCTGTCCCCTCAGATGAGCTGCACAGCCCCCGAGGCCACCAGAGGGGCCACGGTTCTGTAGCGGATCAGGTGCTGCGAGCCCTCCTCCAGGTCAATGGCATATTCCCTGCAGAGACAGGGGTGAGAGCTGCTGCTGCCACAGGGACACTGAGACAGGGACACTGAGACAGGGACACCCACTGAGACAGGGACACTGAGACACAGGGACACCCACTGACACAGGGACACTGAGACAAGGACACTCACTGACACAGGGACACTGAGACAGGGACACCCACTGACACAGGGACACTGAGACAGGGACACTGAGACAGGGACACCCACTGAGACAGGGACACTGAGACAGGGACACTGAGACAGGGACACCCACTGACACAGGGACACTGAGACAGGGACACCCACTGAGACAGGGACACCCACTGACACAGGGACACCCACTGACACAGGGACACCCACTGACACAGGGACACTGAGACAGGGACACCCACTGACACAGGGATATCCACTGAGACAGGGACACTGAGACACAGGGACACTGAGACACAGGGACACCCACACAGAAATGCGGTGCTGCGAGCCCTCCTCCAGGTCAATGGCATATTCCCTGCAGAGACAGGGGGTGAGAGCTGCTGCTGCCCACAGGGACACTGAGACACAGGGACACCTGTGCCCCACACAGAAATGCCCCCCTACCTCTGCTCATCAGTCTCTGGCTCCACCAGGATGTTCTCCTGCCGCTCCAGCACCCTCAGAAACACAAAGGAGTCCAGGTTGGGCTTTGGGACTGCAGAAAAAACATTGAGAGCACAAGCTCAGCCCTCATTTCTATTCCTCTGCAGAGCACCGAGGGCTCTGACTGGTGACAAACAGAGGGAACACCAGAGCCTTGCAACCAGATGTGAGACGGGATTTGACAGCAGCAGCACAGAACCATGTTACAGCATTGCCATCACATCATCTTTGCCCAATTGAAAGACTTAGCCCTTACATTTGGGGCTCCCTGGAGCTCTCCCCACACTTCTGAGTGCTTCTACAGTTTTCAGATTACCCTGGAGTCTGGACAGACTCACCTGACTTCAGGAGAGACACTTTCTGCAGGTTAGGGGGCATGTGCTTCAGGGCCACGTTTTTCAGGTAAGCCTCTGTGTTTGCCATATACCTGAAAGAAACCATTGAAGAATGAGTTGGTTAATCAAATACAAATCTGCAGGGAGAGAACTGCTCAAAACAAGAGTAAGAAACAGCTCCTCATGCCTCATGCCATGGGCACAGCCAAAGTCAAGCCCTGGCCTACCCTGGTAGCTGACTCAAAGTCATTTTCAGTTCCTTTTCTGCCCACAAGGAAACCTCCTGGTAAGACACACTGATTCTTACTTCAAACTGTCTGCTCACAGTTTCAAGAACATCAGCAAAAGCACACAGATAAGTTTCTATAATCTATAAAAGGGGAGGAAGATATATTGAAAACCTACTCACTCTGTAGCAAAAGCAAACTCCTCTGGTGATAGAATGGAGGGCTCCCCTTCAGCTCGAGATTTCTCCTTCTCCAGGATGTGGGGAAAAAACTTCTCTATCTAATATTGAAACATAACCCAAAAGGATGACACAGATCTCCCACCAGTTCAGTGTTTAAACCCCCACTCTCCACTGGATTCCCTACGAGCTGCAGGCTGCCCAAATCCCTGCTCCTGAAGTAACTGTGACACCAGGTGGGATCACCAAGCCACAAGGACACAGGGACAGGAGTGGGACACACTCAGCTGTGCCAGCCCAGGCTCAGATGAAGCCAGCAGCACTCACAATATTATCATCAACACTGCTGTGATCTTCCTGCGTTACAACACCAAATTAAGAAATTAATTCGAGTCACATTTCAGAGAAGACACTTTAATTAAATGCTGTGCTGAGGCAGGAGGCCCTGTGTAGGTGAAATCCCCCTGAAATGCCCCTTTTTCCCCCTCTGGGCTGCAGTGTTACCTTCACCAGCCGACACCTCAAGTAGCTGCTGAGCACAAAACGGATCCTCTCGATCTCCATGTGATGCACACTGACCTTCAGGTCTCCTTTCTTGGCCCGTTTCAGGTTGGCTTCCTGCAAGAAAAAGCAACAAGAAATGAAAATTCAATGGCTGAAAGATCAAAGAAATAACAGAGGAAGACAAGTTTTGTATATAGAACCCACAAACCCAGACTAAGGTTTTAGCAGTGCACTTTGGGTCATCAAAATGCACTTGTGTAATTTCTGTACTTGAGCCCCTTTCCAAGGCAAGCTCAAAGAAGAAACTCAGAGAAGTTTTGTCTCATGCAGGGGAGCAAACAAGCCCAGCATTCCCAAAGAGCCTCAGGCAAGCAGGGCCTGCCCACACCACAGCCAAGCCAGGAGCAACTACTGTGAAAATGCCAATCACTTGTTTTTAAAATTTTAAAAGCTTAATAGTAATAAAATAAATAAATAGTAATAGTAATAAAATAAATAAATAGTAATACAATTACAGTAATAATAATTTGGACAATTTGAATTAGGACAATACGAGACAATAGAAACAGAGTCATGGACAGTCTGGGTACCTTTTTCTGGGCAAAATAAGCCCGAAAAGGGACACAGGTGAACAGAGGATTAACCCTTAAAAGTAACAGCCTGTTGCATATTCATACACCTCATACATGATGCATAAATTCCATTCAAACACAGGATTCTGTCTGGTCATCATCAACTTCTTTCTCATAATTCTAACGGCGTCGTTCTGCCCGAGCAAGACAAGAAGTTCATTTCTCCTGATAACGGAGCAATAAATTCTTTTTCTCTGAAAGATTTAGGTGTCCTGTGGCTGCTATTGCACTATGAGGCCTTTCTTCAGAAAAAAAGCATCCTACATAGCACAGTTTCTATTTTAACATTTTGTTATAACCTAAAACTATATTTAACACACCACTTAAGAGAATTAACACAGCATAACTTCCTAACACAACACATATAATATTCACTTTAATATTTGCGAAAATCCAATCATAAATACTAATTTTTCACACCTACCATATGGTCCAGCTGCTCCACCACGCACTCGATGATTTCAGGTTTACTCTCCAGCAGCTCCGGAGCAAATTTCTCATTGAGCCAGGCCTGAAAGACGGCACGGTGTGAGTGTAACCGAGGGAATCCTCAGCCCCACCGCCCCACAGCCCCGCCCGTGGCTGCAGCCCCGGTACCTGCTCCAGGCTCTGGATCAGCTGGGCCGGGGTCAGCACCAGCTCCTCGCTCTCCCCGTCCGAGTCCCCGCCGGCCGCGGCCGCCATCGCTCCCGCCATCACCGGCCGGCCGCGCCTCTGCGCATGCGCGGCAGCCCGGGAACATGGATGGGGAACCGCGCTGCGGCCGCTTGGCCAATCGGGAAACGCGCTAGGGCCGCCGCTCCTCCCTCCTACCAATCAAGAGGCGGATTGAAAAAAAAAGCCATCTTCTTCAGCCAATCAGAACGCAGATTGAAGCTGTTGGGCCAACCAGGACGCAGATTGAAATGCAGCTTTCTCGGCTAATCACGGTGCGGCTCTTGGCTGCGAGCTTTTTCAGCCAATCAGAAAGCGGATTGAGCTGGTGAAGCAGGGCAAGGATGAAGGAAGCTGGCCAATCAGGAGGCGGATGCAGGACGCTGGCCAATCAGAAGGCGGATTCAGCTCTTTTGGCAGTCAGGTGGCTCAGGCTGCAGCCGCCTCCACCAATCAGAGAGCGGCGTCCAGCTGCAACTTCTGCGCCAGCGAGGAGGCGCGGGGACACTGGAGCTGCTTCAGCCAATCAGGGCTCAGCAGGTTTGACACCTCCGGACCCAGGACCAGGTTGGCACTGGCAATGATAGAGCCAGACCATGGACACAGGGACAGAGCCAGGCTCCAGGTGGGCACTGGCAATGATAGAGCCAGACCATGGACACAGGGACAGAGCCAGGCTCCAGGTGGGCACTGGCAATGATAGAGCCAGACCATGGACACAGGGACAGAGCCAGGCTCCAGGTGGGCACTGGCAATGATAGAGCCAGACCATGGACACAGGGACAGAGCCAGGCACCAGGTGGGCACTGGCAATGATAGAGCCAGACCATGGACCCAGGGACAGAGCCAGGCACCAGGTGGGCACTGGCAATGATAGAGCCAGACCATGGACACAGGGACAGAGCCAGGCACCAGGTGGGCACTGGCCATGAGAGAGAGCCAGGGACACAGCCCCCAACGCCAGGTGGGCACTGGCCTTGATGGAGCCTGGACACAGGGACACAGCCCCCAGTGCCAGGTGGGCACTGGCCCTGCTAGAGCCAGACCATGGACACAGGGACACAGCCCGGGCACAGAGACACAGCCCAGACAGAGGGACACAAGGACACAGCCCCCTGCCTGGACACACAGACACAGCCCGGACACACAGACACAGCCCCCAGTGCCAGACACAGCCTAGACACACAGACACAGCCCCCAGCCCTGGCACAGCCCAGACACACAGACACAGCCCCCAGTGCCAGACACACAGACACAGCCCGGACACAAAGACACAGCCCCAGCCCTGGCACAGCCCCAGCCCTGGCACAGCCCCAGCCCAGCACTCAAGAGCCACCCCAGCCCCGCTGCCACAACACACCTGCACACAGTTTAAGAAAAGGTTTACTGATCCATCAGTACTTCTGCCAATATTGCAACAGCTGTGAAAGGCAAACACTGTTACAGTTTAGAAAAAAAAAAACAATTTATACAATGAAAATATTAATCAAATCTCAACCCCCTCCCCCAGTGGCTGAGGAATGAGCCTGGAGTTCCACATCCAGTATTAGCACCTGCAGCACCACCAGCAAGCAAGCCAGCCCCTCCAGCCTGAACTGCTGAGTTCCTTGCACAACTGGACACTGACACTGGGCCCCTACACCAGGACACCTGGGCTGTGACACAGGAAAAGGATGGAAGGGAAGGGATTCAGCCAGCTTGGACTGTGGGGAGCTGCACTCGTGCAGGTTCTGCTGAGCAATGCACGGGGATGCTGAGGAATGCACAGCTCCACTCCTCAATGTGTGCCAGAAACAGAATTCAGAAATCCATCCTACACAGTATCTTACAGCTTGCCAAATCAATGTTTTCCTATAAATTATAGATAAGAAATCCATAAAGAAACAGTTTTACACTTCACATATTAATCAGAGAAGGGTGGGAATCGTTATTTTTATTGGCTCAGCATCCACTTTACTGTGCTCACTGTTCCGTGGCTGACCTGGCCAACAACAGCACAGACACAGAAAAACCAGCAGGGTTAAAGCCTGGCTACAGCCCCCTCTCCCCAGGATAACCAAGACCTTAACTCCAGGAACACTTTTGCCTTTTGGTTTTCCACAAGGACCAGCACAGGAGCTGCTGCCTTGGGTCACTCCTCACTGGGAAGAGGCTCTGTGTATCTCTGCACTCTTACACTGAACTGGAGGCAAATTCCCAACTTGGAGCTGGAGCTTTCCAAAGCCCAACTGCCACACAGAAGGGTTTAAGAACCAGGGACAAACAGCACTGCACTTACAGGACTAAAACTAAACCTCTCTTGGGCTCAGAGCCCCATTTCTTTCAGGAGACAACACAGCTTTACCACTTCTGCCTTTTCTTGAGGAAAAAAAAACCAAAACCCCAAACCAAACAAAAACTAAAAAGTGATCCTCTTGCTTCCAAATCTACTGCAAAGTGGATGCTGACCAGCTAGGTCACCCCTGGGGAGCAGCTGGAGGAAGTTAGTCCTTGTAGTAGATGGCACTGTGGATCTGGCAGCAGAGAAAGGAATGATGCTCTAAAGGAGGAGGTAGGGGAACCTTGGTACAGCGAGTCCACCGGTGAGCTGGCATCTGGGAAAGAAGTTCAGCTGGTTAAAACTCCTCCCAGGTCAAACCAAATCTCCCCTACACAAACCTTTCTGCAGTTACCATGTGCTGTGGTGAGCAGTGTGAGCAGAATCCAGAGCTCTCAATTCCAGTTGTCCCAACAAAAAATAAACACCTTTACTATTTGCTTCTTTTCACATAAATATTTCCCACTCTTTTCTGCACATACTGCCAACAATCTGGATTTAACTCCCCCATCCCAGGGCCTGCAGAGCACCAAACACAAGGGAGCCAGTCCCAGTGTCAGCTTTCCAAAAGCTGACAGTAATTTTGGTGGCCTGTATTGGATATAATCACCATGAGCCCCTGTTATATTTTCTGAAAAATCTCTTTGCCCAGAACTTTGCTCCTGGGAGGCTGAGAAGCCTCAGGGAAAAATGAAAACAAGAATTATCTGATTTGCTTCTCCTGTGTTTTGCTGCTTTGGAATGTGGTTGGACATTGTGATTGTTACATTGGCTTCATGTAAATTGTTTTTATTTAATGACCAATCAGTGTCAGGACTCTGGAAGGAGTCACAAGTTTTTAATTATTATCTTTTAGCCTTTCATAAGTATCCTTTCTCTATTCTTCAGTATAGTTAAGTATAGCATTCTTTTATATTTTATTTATGGTGCATTTATATATATAATTATATATATTTATAATATATAATATAAATAATATGTATAATATATATCTAACATTTATAATTATTATAATTATATTTCATACATTATATATATTATATACATTATATATACTGTATAGAATATATAGAATATATAGAACTTATTCAACATATAGACCATATAATTATATATGATATATATTATATATATATTATATAGAACATATAGATTATATAGATTATATAGACTATATAGACTATATTTATATTTATAATAAATAAAATAATAAATTAGCCTTCTAAAAACATGAAGTCAAATTTATCATTCCTCCTTTCGATGGAGGACCCCAGAAACAAAAATACCCAAAAAATGCCACAAGGCCCAGTCCTGCAAACACCCCTCACTTTGTGAGAGCAGCACCAAGAGAGCTGAGAGCCTCTCACCAGAGCTTTTCAAACCTGCTGGGATTTTTTTACCTGAAAATATCACAAGTAAAAACATCAGCATGATAACCAGAACTGCAGCCAACTGAAAATCTGACACAAAAAATCTCTGTATGCTAGAGCACATCCAGAGACAGAGCACATTTTACTGACCTGAGAAGAATTTTGGACATGAAATAGCACAAGTTAGCAAATTTACACAATCCAGACTCAAATTTCTCCTAGGTTTAGCAACATCCTGCCCAGTACTGATATTTTTATTTTCAAGAACTGGTTCACACAGGATTTATGTGAACAATCTCTGATTATGTACAAGGGTGGGATGAACCCTCAGCATGACATTTCTGAGCACAGAAAGGTGTTGAGACTGATCTGAGATAAGGCTAACACATACCTGAGACTCCACAGTTTTATCTTCCACTGGTCAAACCTCTGTCTTCATAAATGGTAATTTCAATCTGCACAGAAAAGCTGTTAGGGAAACACACTAGAAAGACACTATGAAAACATACCTAGAAAAAGGTAGAAAAGCATAAAGATGGTGAAATTTTTGATATTTTAGCTGTTTAAAGGCAGGTCCCAGAGCTCCAAAGCAAAGGGAACAGTCTGTGAGAGATGGCTCATCAGGTAAGAGCACTGCACAGGAACTCAGTGTGGGTTTGAGTCTTGCCCCCCTGGTAAATTTTGGGGAAGGCTGTGCACCAAGCAAAAAAAAAAGTTAATACTGCTAAAAAGTCACCTACCAAACTGAAAATGCTTTTTCTCAAGTTGAATGCTGAAGGTGTATGCACAATGGAAAACACACTGAGGAAAAAGGAGTTGTGTAGGTGACAGCTGTGAGTTATTTGGACAATCACAGAAAACCCAACTGCAAGGAATTAACCTTATCATACATTGGGTTCCAATTGCTGTGGTTTCAATATTTTCAAAGAAAGATGTGTTGCTCATTTCACTTCTCCATTTGCTATGAGAGGTCTTTACAACTTCAGGCAATAACCACATAAAATGTCTGGTACAGTAAGTCCACTGGTGAGCTATCATCCAGAAAAGAAGTTTAGAAACTGCTCCTAAGTCAAACCAAAAGCTTCCCTACACAAACCTTTCTAGGCAGGACTTGCCTTGCCTTGCAGGCATTTCTCTTAACAAGTTTTTATTCAGAAAAGCATCAAATGAGACTTTAACTGTGAGGATACTACAGAATTTGAGCACAGGTGGATGCTGTACCTGGTGGTGAGGGGTGACAATGAGAAGTGGGAGAAGTTCTTGCCCCAGAGGGGGAAGTGTGGCTGAACAGCTGAAGAAAAAGGGTTGAAATAAACCACAGTGGAGCAAGAGCAAGTGCTGGGCTTGCAGTGATGTTTGTATGTCAAAATCTTCAGCAGAACCTGAGCTGAGGGTTGCACATTAACTGACAGCCAGGTCTTGTTCTCACAACATCAATTTCTGTCAGAAAAACAGCATTTCTGGAGGTTACTGGAATAGAGGAAGGATCTTGAGTCACAAAGGTTGGGTTCCACATCTTCATGTACCAAACCTTAATACACCAAAACCTGACTGGGGACCAGGACACAACAAGAGCAACAATCACTGATTCTGTATCCCAGATCAAGCATGAGCAGAGGTGCCTCACTGACACAAACCAGAAGGCACAGAAGGATACAACTCTTAATCCTCTTTCAATGGGGTCTGTCAGCAGAAGGCCCTGAGGAGCGTAGATCTTCTCATTCTGTTCCTGAATGAACTTAGCAATTTTCTTTAGAACCTGGGGATGAAACAGCACAAAAGGCACAGCAAGGCCAAGGTGAGAGCTGACACACAACTGCTCTGGTGGATCCACAGTGCAAGGTTCAAAGTGACCCCCATGGACCCAAACTGAGCAGTACCAGCATGTCTGAGGTACAGAAACACGTTGCATTACATTATAGAATGATGATATTATAGAATGCCTATATTATATTACATTATATTACATTATATTACATTATATTACATTATATTACATTATATTACATTATATTACATTATATTACATTATATTACATTATTATAGAATGCTTATAATATGCTTATAATGCTAATAATTGTATTATAGAATGCTTATATTATATCATAGAATGTTCACATCATATTACAGAATGTTATGTTATAGAATGCTTATATTACATTATATTACATTATATTACATTATATTACATTATATTACATTATATTACATTATATTACATTATAGAATGCTTATACTATATTATAGAATGCTTATATTATTAGAATGTATATAATAAATATAACAAATATAATATAATAAATATAATAAATAAAATATAATTAATATAATATAATATATTAAAACTTCCTGAATAAACTTGGCAATTTTCTTCAGAACTTGGTATTATATTATATTAATATTATATTATAATTATATTAATATTATGTTGTAATAATATTTTAATAGTATCATATTAATATTACATTAATAGTATATTTTATATTTATATTATATCTTCCTGAAGGAACTTAGCAATTTTCTTTAGAACCTGGGGATGAAACAGCACAAAAGGCACAGCAAGGCCAAGGTGAGAACTGACACACAACTGCTCTGGTGGATCCATAGTGACCCCATGGGTCCCAAACTGAGCAGAACCAGCATGTTTGAGGTTTATCTGCACAGAATCTGCCCCAAAACACTGCAAGCCACAGAAAAACCACCAAGAAGCAAGGATGGAGGGGGAAACGAGCTCCTACCTTTTCATAGTGTGTCTCCATGCACAGGAAGATGGTGTAGGCAGTCAGGCAGGCGAGACAGCCCTCAAGGTAAGATTGGCCCCCAAGTTTTTCAGCTTCTGCATAGAGGTTGTTCAGTGTCCTGACTGTCTCCTCAAACTGCTGCCTGTCGATCTGCAGGGAAAGCAAGTGGGGATGTCAGGAGAACATTCCAGAACTCAGCAGCACCCTTGGACATCCAGCTCCACTCAGGGATCACCTGTGCTTTAATATATTATATTATATTATATTATATTATATTATATTATATTATATTATATTAATACTACACTATACTATATTATACTGCATTATACTATACTATATTATACTGTATTATATTATACTATACTATATTATACTGTATTATATTATATTATACTGTAATATATTATACTGTATTATATTATACTATACTATATTATACTATATTATACTATATTATATTATACTATATTATATTATATTATATTATATTATACTAAAACTATACTAAAGAAAGAGAAAGGATAAAACAGAAAGCTTAACAAGAAAGAATAATTAAAACTCGTGACTGACTCTTCACAGCTGATGGTGATTGGTCATTAAGTAAAAACAATTCACATTAAACTAATCAAACAATCTCCAGACTACATTCCTAAGCAGCCAAACACAGGAGAAGCAATCAGATAATTATTATTTACGTTTTTCTCTGAGGCTTCTCATCTTCCCAGGAGAAGAAATCCTGGTGAAGGGATTTTTCAGAAAATATGGCAGTGACACAAAAGCATTCAGAGCAACACGCCCGTGCAATTCAACTGGGAAAAAAACCGGAATTGACACACTAAAATGGATGTGTTAAATGGTTAAACCACATTAAAATGAACAGCAGCAGAGTGGAGGGACACTCCACACCCACAGTGCCTCGGTGTTGCTGCAGTGCTGACCAAACACACCACAACAGAGGAACAGGGAAGAGAAAAAAAACAACCAGAGAAAGAAAATAGTGTAGGAAGGCGTGTTTGTTTGGTTGTCACCCTCAGATACCACTTTTGATTGCGGTGACCAAAAGGAAAATTGTTCCACTTGGGACAGCATTTGTGAGGGCTCTAAGGTTGGGCAGGATTTCAGGGGAGAGGACAGCGCTATCCCTGAGAGCACAGAGACACAGCGAGCACATTCTGCTCTACCGCTGCACACCCGCCGCCGTCCCCGGGACCGAGCACAGCCCGGGACACCGGGGAGGAACCGAGTCCGCCCCGCACCGGAACGGCTCCGGTCAGAGACTGGCACAGGAGCTGCCACCCCGCCCTCAGGGAACCGGCGGAACCGGCTCTGACCGAGGCAGGGCACCGGCGAACGCCCCCCGAGCGCAGGCCCGTGAGGCCCCGCCCGGTGTGGGGCTCCGTGCGCCGCGCCCGCCGCCAACCCCGGCCCGGCCCCGCCTCACCCGGTTCTCCAGCTCGGCCGGGAACTTGCTCTGGAACTGGCAGCGCGTCCCTCCGCTGTAGTCGCGCTGGATGAACACCTTGCCCGACACAGGCGCCTGCTGCGGCCTCATCGCGCCGCCGCCGCCGCCCGCTCCGCTCCCGTCCGCTCCTTCCGCCGCCCGCCCCGCGCACTTACGGCTGTCGCAAAAGCGCCGCGGCTCCCGGTGAGGGCGGAAGTGCCGCTAGGCGCCACCAGGCGCGTCAGTGCGCAGGCGCAGACGCGGAGGCCGCAAAACGGCAGGAGCGCGCATGCGCAAAAGAGCCTGTATGCTATTGGGCGCACCGCTCACCTCAGCCCACGTAACACCACCCCCCCTCCGGCAGTATTTGGTACCGCCCAAGCCCACAGGCAGCGGCGGCCGGCGCTGTCCCGGTACAAGGCGCTAACCCGGGATAAGGCGATATCCCGGGGCCGGGCGATATCCTGGGACAAGGTGCTGTCCCGGGGCCCACAGGCACCGGCGCCTGGTGCTATCCCGGGTTTCGGCGCTATCCCGGCGCCCCTCCCCCCCCCCCCGGCCGTACTTGGTACCGCCCGAGCCCTCAGGCAACGGTACCCGCCGCTATCCCGGGGCCGGGCGCTATCCCGGGACAAAGCGCTGTCCCGGGCCCACCGCTCCCAGCTCGTTCATCAGTTCCATGCTTTTTCCCAGAAAGCGGAACCGCTGCAAGCAGACGGAGCCGCTCCCACAGCTCTGTCCCCGCTGCCGCACACGGGGGCCGGTGGCGGCCCCGTAATCTTTCCCCAGAGCTCCAGGCAGCGGTGCCTCAGGCTGAGGCAAGGCTGGGAGCTGCCGTGAGGGTAGCAGAAAGCTCAGAGAAGGCAGGGCTGTGTCTGTGGTGGGAGCTCATCCTCCGGGACTCCCTTCAGGACGGTCTGCTCGTGCTGACGGTGCCCCTCTGCTCCTGCTGAGAGCTGTTAAAAATAAGTTTAAAACTGTTGTAAAATAGTTGATAGATCGTTAAGCATGTACTCTCAATTTGGTTATTATATGGTAAAAGGGGTTCAAAGGGTGGTTGTAAGAAATCCGGTACTCAAGGTACCACAACACACCTCAGTAAAGCGCACCACGAGCCAGCCTGGACAGAACTGCAATGGCCAATCAAGGCCTGAAACCTTCATGCAGATGAAGGATCCAAACAGAAACCAATCCAGGGGGACAAAAAACAGGATAAAAAGGGGCTCCTGACCCACTGAATTGTGCTGCTCCATCTGGGACATCGGGGATGGAAAAGACGCCCCAGTGCCGGCGCTACAGCATCCTTGAGGGAACGCTCCTGCTCAGCCCAGGCCCCCTTGCTTTAGGTCTTTCTTTTTCCTATAATAAATGCTCAAAATCACCCTTGCTTTAGGCCTTTCTTTTTTTATAACAAATGCTGAAAATCACTTTAGTACCAGGAGCCTGCTCTTGTTTTTACCAGCTTGGGGACCCATCCAGGAGGAGCCTGGGGCCAGCCTGGACAGAGCTGTAATGGCCAATCAAGCACCTTAAACCTTCATACATATGAAGGATCCAAAATGAAACCAATCCAAAGGGTTGGAAAACCAATCCAAGGGACACTTGTGGCTCTTGGAGGACACAGACACTGAAATAGAGTCTTTCAGGCCACCTAATGTGGTAGAGATGCAAGAGGACAAATCAAATTTACAGACATGGCTTAGATTGGGAGATAAACTCACAAAGCCAATTTGTGGCATTTTATGGGCTTGAAAGATTCTAAGTCAGAGGTCCCTGTGTGGTTTGAATTAGGTTGGGATAGGGGTATTCTGAAAAGCCAGATCTGGAGAAATTTTTATTCAGGGCATTTGAAATTGAGTGAGGGGCCATCCAGCATTTCTGTAATAAATAATTATTCTATAAATTATCATTTCTATAAATAAAATATTATTCTCTCTCAAATAAAATATTCCAGAACACAAGTTTCCATGTGACAAAGAAAATGATGATTACCTGAAAATGGATAGATCTATTTGTAGTATTTTTGTAGTATAATATAGCATGTATATAGCAGCAAGAAGCCCTTGGCAGCAGTGAGCTGGTTAATGGCTGCACTCAGTGATCCTCGAGGTCTTTTCCAACCTTGGTGATTGTGTGATTTCTGAGGCTATTTCAGCACAGGGATAAACCCCTGGCTCCCACTGCTGAGCTCAGCTGCCAGAAAAGTTCCCCGGGAAGTAGCACAATCTTTGTTTGGTCATTAAAGCAGAAAAAAGAGAGAGGGAATCTTAGGAAATGCTTGAAACGATTAGGTGATCTTAACTCTAAGGAGCTAAACAAATGCAAAGCAATTCCCCCCTCAGCCCCTCGTGCTGCTGTAGAATGTAATCTCATTTCTAAACACACAATTACAGAAAATAAAAAGAAAAGAAAAGAATAATTAATTTCTGCTTCCTCATGCAAATCCTCTGACCAATCATTTAGGGATCAGGGGCAATTCAGCTTCTTGTGCAAATTCCAAACTGAAGGCCTGAAAAAAAACAAGTGAATGGATTTACTTTTCTAAGAACCAGAATTAACAAAGGTTCCATTTTCCATGGTTATGCGCCTGGCCAGACAGCCCTTGCTGACAAGCTCTCAAAAAACATGTGTTGGCCCGTTGAAAAGGCCCCAGTGTTGACTGACAGACAATTGAAGTGACAAATTGTTTCATTGTACTTGGCAGGGAGAGCGCTGTATTAGATAATTATGGCGAGGAGGGAAGCGACAGGTCACAGGTCAGAAGACACGTCTGACCCTGTTTGCTGAAAGCCCTGAAAGGAGCCCATGCCCTTCAGGGAGAGCAGCGTGCTGCTGGGGCTGCTGGGGCTGCTGGGGCTGCTGGGGCTGCTGGGGCTGCTGGGGCTGCTGGGGCTGCTGCTCCTGCCGCTGGGCTCATTAGGAGCAAACCAAGATGGAGTGGGGACGAGCTGGCTCTGCTCTTGCCCCAGTTGTGGCTCCCAGGATGGGTGTGCAACTCCCAGGATGGGCTCCCAGTTAGGATGTGTGGCTCCCAGTTTGGATGTGTGGCTCCCAGGCATGGTTTGTGGCTCCCAGTTCGGATGTGTGGCTCCCAGGCATGGTTTGTGGCTCCCAGTCCGGATGTGTGGCTCCCAGCGATGGTTTGTGGCTCCCAGTTTGGATGTGTGGCTCCCAGGCATGGTTTGTGGCTCCCAGTTCGGATGTGTGGCTCCCAAGGATGGTTTGTGGCTCCCAGAACGGGCTCCCAGGATGGCTCTGTGGCTCCCAGGATGGGTTTGTGGCTCCCAGGATGGGTGTGTGACTCCCAGGATGGGTGTGTGACTCCTAGGATGGGTGTGCAGCTCCAAGGATGGGTGTGCAGCTCCAGGATGGGCTCCCAGGGCAATTGTGCGGCTCCCAGGGATGGTTTGTGGCTCCCAGGATGGCTGTGGGTTTGGGGCTCCCAGGACAATTGTGTGCCTCCCAGGACAGGAGTGTGGCTCCCAGGATGGTTCTGTGGCTCCCAGGATGCGCTCCCAGGACAATTGTGGGGCTCCCAGGATGGATGTGTGGCTCCCAGGATGGGTGTGCAGCTCCCAGGATGGGTGTGTGGATCCCAGTTTGGATGTGTGGCTCCCAGGATGGATATGTGGCTCCCAGGATGGGTGTGTGGATCCCAGTTTGGATGTGTGGCTCCCAGGATGGATATGTGGCTCCCAGGATGGGCTCCCAGGATGGTTCTGTGGCTCCCAGGATGGATGTGCAGCTCCCAGGACGGTTCTGTGGCTCCCAGGGTGGGTTTGTGGCTCCCAGGATGGGTGTGCAGCCCAGGATGGGCTCCCAGGATGGATGTGTGGCTCCCAGAATGGGCTCCCAGGACGGGTGTGTGGCTCCCAGTTTGGATGTGTGGCTCCCAGGACAATTGTGTGGCTCCCAGGATATATGTGTGACTCCCAAGAAGGGCTCCCAGGACAGGAGTGTGGCTCTCAGAATGGGTGTGCAGCTCCCAGGACGGGTGTGCATCTCCCAGGATGGGTTTGTGGCTCCCAGGATGAGCTCCCAGGACAGTTCTGTGGCTCCCAGTTTGGGTGTGGGGCTCCCAGGACAATTGTGTGACTCCCAGGATGGGTGTGTGGCTCCAGGATGGGTGTGCATCTCCCAGGACAATTGTGTGGCTCCCAGGATGGGTGTGTGACTCCCCAGCAGCACCCACCACCCCTTAATAAATAAAAATAATAAATAAATAAAAAACAAACCCACCACCCCTTATTAACAGAATGGCTCCAGGGGCCCGGAGCATGGGCAGCTGCCTTCACTGCCACCTTTGGGAGCACCTCAGCCGTCTGTGTTCTGAACTGGCAGGGAAAAGCACCAAGAAAAGGCCCTGAGTTGTGTCCCTTGGACATTTGGGCACCTTCCTTGCAGGATCAGCCCCGCCCTGCTGGGGCCTGGCTTTTTTTTTCAGGCTACAACTAATAGTTATTGCAGCTTCTCTCCTGCCACAGAAATAAAATATGGTGTGGAATCACAGCACAGCTACTCCATTGAGAGCAATGCTACACTGAGTAATAGCAATAATTCAAAACAGATGAGCCAAAGGCTGGAGCACTATGGGCTCAGTATCCCAGTCTGCCCTGACCCCTGGAATTCGCTGAAAGTTACCTTGAGACTCGCCAGAACTCTTTTGTAACTTCTGTGAGGGTTATTTATTGCAAAGTCATAAATATTTGCTATGGATTTTCCCCATCAATCTACAAAATGAATTAGGTTAGAACAAAAATGTATGTACTTGGATTTTGGGCATGTGTTTCCCAGGCAGGGGAGAAAGCATTGGATCTCCATTGTGTAGAAGGCAGACTGCTGCAGAGCTTTGGGCTCTGCTGCCTGCACTAATTAATTCCCTTCCACAAACAAAAAAGTTTAAAATGCACAGTACAGTGGAGAAAGGGGGAAGGGAGGAAAGAGATTCTTCTTGAAATCTCTTTTAAAATCTTTCATAAAATTATTTATGGGGGAAAGGAAAATTCTGCTTCCCTCTCCTCCCTCCCAGACACCCTGCCAGTGCATTAAAACCCTGAAACTGAGAGGCAGCATGTTGTGCCCCAGGGAAACAGCCTTAAGTCAAAATCTACCCCAGAAGCCAGCACTGGCAGCTGGGTGTGGGGATGGAAGGAGAGTGCCCAGGCTCCTCTCTTTTTCCATCCCAAGGCAAAATTGTTTTGGGGCAAAGCCACCCCATTTTCTCGCTGTTAAAAAGAGGAGGGAGAGCAGGACTTGCCTTGCCTTGCAGGCATTTCTCTTAACAAGTTTTTATTCAAAAAGCACTTAAATCAGACCTTGACTTTGAGGATACTACAGTAGAATTTGAGCACAGGTGGATGCTGTACCTGGTGGTGAGAGGTGAAAACGAAAAGTGGGGGAAGTTCTTCCCCCAGAGGTTGGTCAGGCACTGAACAGGCTCCCCAGGGCAGTGCTCCCTAGCCTGCCAGAGCTCAAGGGTTTGGACAACACTCTCAGCCACAGGGTGGGATCCTCAGGCACATCAGCAGGGCCAGGAGTTGGATTTTGATGATATTTGTGGGTCCCTTCTAATGAAGCCTCCAGGATGCTGCACCTTTTCAAAGCACAGGACCTGGCAGCCTGTGTGTGCAGACAGCAATTCACACACAGAAATTCACACACAGCCAGAGAGTCCTGCACTCCTCTGGCTGCTCACCCTGCCACCAACAGCTCCTGAAAAGGTTTGCATGAATGAGCTGATCCAGCTTTGTTTCTGCTCCCATGCCTTGCCCTTTACCCTTTGGCCTTTGCCCAGCTCTGTGGCCACAAGAGCAGGGGTCTGGCCACAGATGACTGCACAGCTGCCCAGATGTTCATTGTGCATGGCACAAAGAGCCACTCTGGGGGCTCACCAGCAGCAGCTCCTGCTGCTCCTCACCCCAGACACTGCCATGCTTCATAGAATACCAAACCAGCATTTTTTCATGGGAGCTGGGGCTGTTTATCCTGGAGAAGAGGAGGCTCGGAGGTGACTTTATTGCTCTCTGGAACTCCCTGAAGGGAACTTGGAGACAGGTGGGGTCGGTCTCTGACAGAACCAGAGGATGCAGCCTCAAGCTATGGCAGGGAAGGTAACACAGAATCCCAGAATCCCAGAATCCCAGAATCCCCAAATCACAGAATCACAGAGTCACAGGATCACAGAGTCACAGAATCCCAGAGTCACAGAATCACAGAATCACAGAGTCACAGAATCCCCGAATCCCAGAATCACAGAATCCCAGAATCCCAGAATCACAGAATCCCAGAATCACAGAATCCCAGAATCCCAGAATCCCAGAATCCCAGAATCACAGAATCACAGAATCACAGAATCACAGAATCACAGAATCACAGAGTCACAGGATCACAGAGTCACAGAATCCCAGAGTCACAGAATCACAGAATCACAGAGTCACAGAATCCCCGAATCCCAGAATCACAGAATCCCAGAATCCCAGAATCACAGAATCCCAGAATCACAGAATCCCAGAATCCCAGAATCCCAGAATCCCAGAATCACAGAATCACAGAATCACAGAATCACAGAATCACAGAATCACAGAATCACAGAATGATGAGGTTGGAAGAGACCTCTGAGACCATCCAGTCCAACCTGTGTCCTAACACCTCACCCAGACCATAGCACCCAGTGCCATGTCCAGGCTTTTTTTAAACCCATCCAGAGATGGTGATTCCACCACCTCCCTGGGAAGAGCATTCCAGTACTTTATTATTCTTTTGGTGAAAAACATTTTCCTCATATCCAAACTATACCTTCCCTGCCATAGCTTGAGGCCGTGTCCTCTGGTTCTGTCAGTGCTGCCCGGTGGGAAGAGACCAGTAGGGTGGATATTAGGAAAAAGTTTTTCACCAAAAGAATAATAAAGCACTGGAATGCTCTTCCCAGGGACGTGGTGGAATCACCATCTCTGGATGGATTTAAAAAAAGCCTGGACATCAGAGTAGCAGGAAAAGCTGAGAGAGGGAGCAAGGCAGGAGGAGCTTTTTGCTCAGTCAATGATTTACCAGATGTGTACACTGTACTAAAGACTTGTAAACATACTTTAATGGCCAGCTGTAAATCCAGGCAGTAGCAGTGCCAGCTCCATCTCCATCAGATGTGTCCTAAGAACAGCAGAGGAAGGGCTCTGAATCACTTTGTGGCAGGCTCTGTCAGCTCTGCATGTAAATAAAGGAACCAATGTCCTCAGGTCAAAATTATTTGAGTGACATGAAAGGTTTTATGACCAGCAGCTCCTGCTTTGCTGGGTTCCCTGCAATCTTCCACAGAGGGCATCTCCAGAATGTTGGGTTTCTGTCCCAGTGCCCCAAGTGCGTGGCTGTGTTTTCACTGACTGTGCTGGAAGTCTCTTTTGTTAATCACTGAAGCACAGCGTCATTAGTGAGAAGTGCAGAGTGTACACAAAGAGGAACTTGCCAAATTACTAATAAGCAGAAACTCCATCCATCTTAATGAGACAGGGTTAAGAAAATAGCAAACTAGGATATACACAATGGAGCCTTTCCAATCTGCTTATTTACTCCTGTTAGAAAGTAGTTCTGAACTTCATCTCTGGTCCAGCTTGGAGACTATCACATGCTTTCCAAACCACTGGTATCTTATGCTCTTGAAAATCATTTAGCACGAGAAGGATAAATAAATAAGGGGAGAGAAGGATAAATAAATAAATGGCTCAAAAATTATAGAGGGAAGCGAGCAGATAAGATTGCTGAAGAGCAAGAAGCATGAGGAGATGTTTCCTCATGGTGGGCTCCTGTTCCCTTCCTTTGGGGTCCCCGCATTCTCAGGCAGCACGGGGCCACTCTTGGGCCTAAACCTCCCTCAGCCCAGCCCAGCATTGTGATTTACACCTCCCCAGTGACTTGCAGCACTTCCCCAGGTTACTCTGGCAAGCCAGAAGGGGTTTGCACCCACACCAAGGTGCCTGCACACCTGTGCTCCCCAGCCACATTTTTCTTTTGTTGGGTAAGGAATGGCTTGCAGTGCCTTTCACGCGTGCAGCTCGGCTGCTGCTGTTTTATTGAACACCAGCTCTTGCTGTATGTTATTCAGGCAAACTTTATATGTGCCACAGACCCTCTCAGCAGCCTGCACCTGGTCCAGGGCAAAGCTGAGCCTTGTGGAGAAGAATGTGCTGTAATGCAGCAAGTTATTACAGGATAAATATTTATAAGCCCCTGTAAACATTTGCCATCGGTTCCCTCCTGGGACTCGGGGCAGACGGTCAAGAGTTTCACCAGTGCTGAAGGCATTTGCTCTTGCAGTCCTTTATATGTTAGCTAGTAAATCTGTTGTTGGTCATGTGTAGTTATAGCATTTATTGGTGCTAATTTCACACAAACAGGAGACATCAGCTGGAATTGTTGTGTGCATTGATCCTGGCCAGCCTTTGGTGAAGGTGTCTCTGCAGCCCCAGGGGCACTGGGCACCTGGCTGAGGCATCAGAGTGAGTCCCCACAGCTGCAAAACCTCCTTGTGCAGGAGGTTATCATGAGGGTTGCCCTTATCATGGGGTGAGGGAGTGCTTCTGGCTGCATCAGTGTTATTGGAGTCTTGGAGAAATCTGCTGAGAAAACCAGAAAACAAACACGGCAAAACCAACATCTCCTCAGGGACTGACCCTGGCAGGTCTTGCTGGGCTGAGGGGGGTCTAACCTAAAGGAAGTATTCCCTGGGGGTGTCCAGGAGCTGTCCTGCTGCAAGGCTGGCATGGTGGGCTCTCCATGCAGGGACATGGTAGGTGGGCTGCCTCTGCTGGTGCATCCCATCTGACAATGCGGGCATCCCTGTCCCTGAGTTTGTCTCATCTCCCCCATCCCTGCTGCCTCTGCTGGGGCTGAGATGGGGCTAAGGCAGTGGTGGGAAACTGGAGAAGAAATGCCAGGGCAGGCAAGGCCGTGACTCCTCCATGCCCTCAAGTGCAGCCGTAAAACAAAGAGCCCTGGGCAACAGCGCTCGTCGCATGGGAGTCTTTGGGGGCTCCACTTTGCTGCTCATGCACGAAAGCCAGTCATTTGGCAAAAATCAGCTCAGTTAGCAGGCTTTGTTCATAAAGAGCCAGGGCCTGAATGGACTCAGGGCTAATATATTCTATTATCCCATCCGTGCCTGCCTGTTTCCCCAGGGCAGCATGCAGGGAAAGGCAAATTCCAGCACCAGAGTGTGCCCAGGGTGGGCAGGGAGGATGGGACAGGTGGGACAACACCACTGCCAGCAGCACTGGGACATGTCCCACATGTCCCCTGCCACCTTCCCTGTCACCCCTGAGCACAGGACATGGAACAGAGCAGGATGTGAGCTGCAGATGAGGGCAGAGTGCCTGGTCCTGCACAGGCTGCTGGGATGAACAATGGAGCCAGAAATAGGCACGGTTAATTGGGCTGGGCTTTTCACAGGGCACGAGAGGTCTTGGGACAGCCAGAATGGTGTGTGGTGCAAAGGGGCTCGTTATTCAACAGGAAAATGTTAGCTCCCTGTGGGAAAGGCAGCAATAAATGGCTATGACATTGGAGACAAGGCAGAGATTTAAGAAGCACTGGGCTACATAATTATGGAGGGAAATGGCTGCACAGGCTTCACTCAGAAAAATCCATGTGCAGTCTGGAAGAGGTCTGTTGGAGGAGCAGCCCTTGTTGGGCAGCTGCTTTCTAAGAGGTCTTATATCATGGATTAAGCAATTTAGTGGCCTAGACTAGAATTGGCATTTTCATTTGGTTTAGGTTTTTTCCTCCTTGTCCCTGATTTCTTACATTTTTTAAATAAAAAATGGTTTGCCAGCAATTGTATTTGCTGCTCAATTGTGTTTCAATTTAAAATTCACTCTTGGTTTCCCATTCAGGCGCTGTTGTCATCAATGTGGACGTCAGCCACAGAAGAGAGAAGGCAGCCAGCAAAGACCTTCCCTGAGCCAAGTTCAGGAACTGTCCAGGCCATGCATGTGGTCAGATTTAGCAGCCAAGGCGTGCTGAACTGTGAGTTTTCCTGCTTGGATCAAGAGCTGTGAACTGTGGCAGGCTCAGCAGCTACTGTTGAGTGAAACCCACTGATCAGTGTGGGATTCTGCAGGACAGCCATCCCTGGGGTGACCATCACAGCACATTTACCTGCTGCCATGTGGCAATTGCTGACCTGCAGATAACTGGAGATAACTGGAGATAACTGGAATCCTGACTCTAGTTTTCAATTGTTGCAATGTTACTGCTGGTGCCTTTGGAGAGCTCTCCACCTTTTAAATAAGTTTCCTAAGACCTCACCTTGCCTGCCTGTGATATTCCAATTGCATCCATCCTGGAACAGAAGGATCACAGCACTGCCAAAGTCAAACACACCCAATGCTGCTCTGCAAACAGAGAGGCTCCGAGACTTTGCCATGATCTTGCCATGGAAAATGAAGAGGCACTGGCACAGTTTGGTTTCCAACCGGAGACTTGTGCCCATGGATGTAACACCTGGGTGCAAATCAGGATGCCTGAATTGCACTTGTTTCCTGGGACACAGCACTATTTCCTAAATTCTCAAAATGAGATGTCTCAGTGGTCCTAAAGTACTTTTGGTAAAAGCAGATTCTGCCAGGATTTCTCAAGGAACGAGAAGTCCATTTTTTGCAGCTGTTTCTTGGTACAAGCAGTGATCAGAGCTTTGCCATCATTTCCTGAGCCCAAGTAGCAGGAGAGAGCCTGCTCCATCCAAAAACGCCTCTTTCGCTCGGGGTCCCTCGTTTACCGCTAAATTCTTCACTTCATTAGTGCTGCTAACTGGCCGCTCTGTTCTGCTGGCCCTCAGGTGAAAGTGGCTCTTTCAGCCCTCCGGGCTGCAGAGCCTTTTCCATTTACCTCTCAATGAGGTGTAGTTCCTGTTTTAAGTGGTACAAGTTGTTCCAGCCGAAGGCAGCGGCAGGAAGGGGAACTTTGGAGGATCCCAGAGGAGGGAGAGAGCTCAGTGCCCTGTAGGCAGGCAGGGGCAGAGCTGCTCAATGGCCAGATGTGCAAAGGGATGAGACAGCTTCTCCTGCCTGCCATGCACCCAGGGGCACCCTCCTGGCACCTGGGCAGCCCCACGGGCTCCATCCTCCTCCTCCTCCTCTTTGGACCGTGCAAGCCCCGAGGAGCGCAGCAAGGTAAGGGTGGAGGAATGGGAATGCAGCTCCTGCTCCTCCAGCACATCTGGAACAGGGCACCCTTTACAGAGCAGGGCCCCTTGCTCTCTCCTGATTTTTGTTTTGTTTGGTTGTTGGTGTTTGGTTTTTTTTTTTTTTTTTTCTTTGAATGTCATAGTTTCTGTTGGGATTTGTTCTGCACGGTCCAGTACAGGTTCATAGAAATATTAGAATCTGAAATATCTGCGACTCGGAACAGCCGCTCAGGAGCGCCGGGAGCTCCCAGAGAGACCGGGAACGGCTCCGGGGGGGTCGGGCCGCGCACCGGGACTGCAGCCGAGCCCCGGCTGCACTCCGTCGGGCCGGGCCGGGCCAAGCCGAGCCGAGCCGAACCGGACCGGACCGAGCTGAGCCGAGCCGAGCCGAGCCGAGCCGAGCCGGACCGGACAGGACCGAGCCGAGCCGAGCCGAGCCGAGCCGAGCCGGACCGGACCGGACCGAGCCGAGCCGAGCCGAGCCGAGCTGAGCCGGACCGAGCCGAGCTGAGCCGGACCGAGCGAGCCGAGCCGGGCCGGGCCGAGCCGAGCCGAGCCGGGCCGAGCCGAGCCGAGCCGAGCCGAGCCGAGCCGGGCCGAGCCGAACCGAACCGAACCGAGCCGGGCTGTGGGGCCGTCGGGGCCGCGCTGGGCGGGGCGGGGCGGGGCGGGCTGGGCTGCTGCGGTCGCTGATTGACAGCGGCGGGCCAGCGCGCGGCGGGCGGCGCGGCGCTGATTGGCTGCCGCGGGCTCACAAACCCGCGGCGCGGCCGGAGCGCGGCCAGAGCGGGGCCGGGGCCGGGGCGGCGGGAGGGCGGCGGGGCTGTGAGGGGCTCGGCGGGCAGCGAGCTCGGGGCGGCGAGCTCGGGGCAGCGAAGGCGCTGCGAGGAGAGTCCCCAGGGGCGGCCGCCGGCAGCGGGGAGTCCCCGGTGCTGTCGGGGCCACCGTCGGCGGGTGGCGGCGATGGGCAGCGTGAGGGGGCCCGGTGGGGCCGCCGTGCGTGCGGTGCTGTCGGTGGCCGCCGGGCTGCTGGCGTGCGGCGTGGCCAGCGAGTACGACTATGTCAGCTACCAGTCAGACCTGGGCCCTTACCCTGGCGGGCGCTTCTACGCCAAACCCCACCAGTGCGTGGCCATCCCCGCCGACCTGCGGCTGTGCCACAGCGTGGGCTACGACAAGATGGTGCTGCCCAACCTGCTGGACCACGAGACCATGGCCGAGGTGAAGCACCAGGCGAGCAGCTGGGTGCCGCTGCTCAACAAGAATTGCCATATGGGCACCCAGGTCTTCCTCTGCTCCCTGTTTGCCCCCGTCTGCCTGGACCGGCCGGTCTACCCGTGCCGCTGGCTCTGCGAGGCCGTGCGTGACTCCTGCGAGCCTGTCATGCAGTTCTTTGGCTTCTTCTGGCCAGAGATGCTCAAGTGTGACCAGTTCCCCCAGGACGACGTCTGCATTGCTATGACAGCTCCCAATGCCACCGAGGTCTCCAGGCCCAAAGGTAAGGCATGGCTTGTGCTGCAGCCTTGCTCCTGGCGCTCCTCTCTGAGCTGGCAGGGCAGGAGGGGACCACACTGGACTGGAGGGGTTCTTGTGGCAGGAGGAGGCTCCCCTGAGCTCTTCTTCTTGGCAGCAGCTCTCCTCTAGCCTCTGAGCACTCTCCTGTCCCAAAGGAGGTGGGATGCCCTGCCAGCTCCTCATCCCTATCCCGGAGCTTTGGCTCTTTGGAGCATGGTGGGGTTGTGCCTGTTCTGATCCCTGCATGGTCACTAGGGCTGGGCTCCAGCCCTGATGGACCAAGGTGTGACCCTCCATCCTCAGATCCTGCACTGTCCTGGCTCTGCTTCCTGAACCAGGCTGCTCTGGGCAGCTGGAGGATGTGTGGTGTCCACAGCACAAAGTGTTGGCTGATGAAGCCAGCAGTGACAGCAGTCCTGGCTGTCCCCACATCCAGTGCAATCCTAAGGCATGCACTGGAGATCCAGCCCTGCCTTGGGTGGGCTGTGAGCTGGAAGAGGGAGAAAAGAACCTGCCCAAAAACAACTGGGGAAAGTGAACGTGGTTCGTGTTTGTTTCCATTGCGTGCAGCACGTTTCTGCGGTGCCAGACTGGCTTGTTCAAGTTGCAGTGAGTCTGGCTTGTTGGAAAGTTGAAAATAAATAAATATCCCGGTGTCACTTGAGGGGTTGCTATTGGAGCGCTGTGAAAGGCAGGCAGGAGGAATGTTTGTCGAGGGAGATGGCAGAGGGCTCTGAGAGAGTGCAGTGCTTAAGGGAATTGAAGGGAATTGTCACTCCTGATTCCTCAGGCATTCGGGAGGAGCCCGGCACAGGCAGGGAGGGGGCTGAGTGCTTTCAGTGCCTTCTGTGCTGTGTCAGACTCGTCTGCCCTTTGCAGTTACCTGTACAGACAAAAGCTGCGTGTGCTGCTCGACTGGGAGAGGTAACCCAGCTACAGGGAACTGTGCAGTGTCATCCTGCCCATCTTGGAAGGACTCAGACTTCAGAGAGACCCTGTGATAGAGGAGAGGAGAGGGGTGACAGCCTCAGGGGTCTCCAGGAGCTGTGGAGGGCAGTGCAGAGCAGTGGCACGGTGACTGTGGCATGGCAGGACACCCAGAGGAGCTGTGTCACATCTCAGTGACATCCAGAGGCAGGTGGGATGTGAAGTTTGTCCCAGTGCCAGGGGGAAAATGGGGGCCTGATCTCCTTGCCAGGGACCAGCCTCTCCCCACAGCCATTCTGGCTTCCTTGTCATGGCTTGCCCTTCCTGCTGGAGAAACCTCCTTGTTTTCCAGGAATGCTCTGAATTAAATACGTATTATATGAACCTGGACCCTTGGTCAAGACCACAGCCGTGTTCCGTGTTGCAGGTACAAAGGTTGCTTTTATTTCCCCAGGGACTTGCAGCCAAGCATGCTCCAGGGACAGCTGGGTGTGAGCTGCCCCTTCCTGGGTCTGAACAGAGCCTGAGCTGTGTGCAGGTCATTCATTTTACAGACATTAACGAGCCAGGACCTGGGAACAGCCTCCTAAAGGAGCAGCATCTGCCAGGTTTTCCTTTCCACTGAGTAGTTTAACGATTTCTCTTCACCTTTTGGACCTGGGGTGGGACACTGCTGCTTTCTTGTGGTGCCTCAAACAGTTTGGAGTGGAAAAAAGCAAACTCCAAGTGAATTGCAGCCACTGGTGTGATGTGAAGCAGCACTGCTGGATGTCCTGAATGCCACAGAAGCTCTCTTATAACGCACCCACTGCTTCAGCTCTGGAACTGCCACCCCCTGCAGATGTCAAGTGACATCCTGGGTGACCTGCAGCTCAGTTCTTGTCCCTGTGCTGCTTGGGGTACTTGTCTACCCGAGTTCTGCACCCTGTCTGTGTTTTCTGTCAGCACCAAGTCCTTTGCTCTTGGGCACAGGGGTGTTTCCTGTTGATCCAGAGAGGGTCAGAACCAAGCAGTGTCCCCCCTTTTTCTCTTGGCACTAATAAGAACAAACCCTTTCAGTATTTTCCCCCGTTAACACCTTGAAATTGGAATTTGTTTCTGCCTCTCAAAGAGCTGACCTGCTGAATTCCTTTCTCCTTAAGCACAGGCAGTAAAGCCTGCAGGCCCACAGGATGCATCAGGGGAGTTGCAGATTAATACAGCATTACACATTCCTTCTCTTGCCCCTGGAGTAAGCTGGCTCTGCAGCCAGGCTTTGCAAAAATGGTCAGCAGGGAACAAGGGAGCTGCAGGCAGCTGAGATTGTGCTGGGGGTTTGCAGATGGGCCCCAGCCAAGCTGCAGTGGGGCCTGAGGGTGGGCTGGGGATGGCTGCTCAGTGCCTCAGGAGGGATGGGTGCAATGCAAACAGGCTTGCAGGTTTGGGGCAGCTCCACAGAACAGCTTTCTTGGGGCACAGAGCTGTGCAGGAGCTGGGCCCCCAACATTAATGTTCCTGATGTAGTGTGATGTGGTGATCCAGAGCACAGCACAGTTTTTCTTCCCATTGCCAGCAGGACTGGAGGCAGGATTGGAGGATGGGTTGATTTAAATTGGATATAAGGAGGAAGTTTTTCACAGTGAGGGTTGTAAAACGCTGGCACAGATTATCTAGGAACAAGGTGGATGCCCCATGCTTGTAAATATTCCTGGTCAAGGACTCTGAGCAGCCTGATCAAGGTTGTTGATTAGGGCATGGGGAATGTGCATAAATGAAGCTGCTGCCTCTGGAGGGGGCTGTCCAGAGGGTCTCAGCTCCTGCCCTCAGGATGCTGCTGCCTCCTGGTGCAGCAAGGCAGGGGTCTCTGCCACCTTGGCTGTGTCACAGCCTGTCCAGGGGCTGCTGGAGCACAGCTAGAACAAAGCCTGTATTTGCACCATGGAACAATGACTCTTATTTTCCATTTTTGTTTGCTTTTTTTCCCCTATTTTAATAGGTTGCCTGGAAAGCTCATCGAGTGGTGGCTTTCATGTTTGTCTGGCTTTGCCAGCCTCATGTGCACTTGGGCTGCTGAGACATTGAAGTGCTTGCCATGGCAGGAAGCCCAGCTTGTTCCCCAGCTCAGTGATGAACTCCTGGCTGTGCAGCACATGGAGGGCTGAGCCTGTGTCACCTTCCTGTGAGCCCCCTCTCTCCCTTGTCACGAGCACAGTAAATATTTCTTTCCACAGCTGGAAAGAAATATTCTGACTGTGGATGTCATCCTATCTCCAAAGGCTGGCTCCTGCCTGTGTCACTCTGAGATGGTGACAGTGGCACTTGCATGTCAGGGTTCTGGCAGGAGGGGTTACCCAGGGATGGGCAGCTCTCAGAGGTACAGAGGGTGTGGATGTTGGTGCTGGGAAGGCTGGCTCGTGGCTTGCACACAGGAGCAAGCACCAGGCCAGTTGCTGTGCATGTGTGGTTAATAAAATCATGGTGCACATCCCCAGGAATCAGCGTTTGGCACAGAAGAGGTTTGGGGGTGGCGACAGGGAAGGAAAAAGCCACAGAAAACAAAAGTCTGGCCTGAATCCCCGTGGGGCATCTGAGGCTGAGGAGACACCACAGCATGGTCATGGCTGTGCCTCCCTGGCTCTGCTCTCCTTTCTGAGACACCTCTCTGCTTTTTCTCTCCAGCAATGCTGTGGCTTTGCTGGCCTGGCTGAGGGCTGGAAGGCCATGAGTGCTCTGTTTACTGGCAGATGTTTTGCTGCAGTGTTGTCCCTGAGAATAACTCCCTTGTGTGGGAAGAGCCCTCAGTCTTGCTGGACCGGGAACAAGCAGCATCTCCCAGCTCAATAAATTAATCTGCCAGTAGCTCCAATCTACGTCTGTGCTGCTGGGTGGTCTGCCCCAAGTGCAGATGGGGACTTGGAAACAGAGTCTTGTTCTCTGGGTGAAGTGAGATTTCCTCCCAGGACGGATCCCAGTGAAATCCCCTGGGCTGGCATTCCCCAAGAGGGAGATGTTGACCTCTGCCAGCAGCTGCCAAGCAGAGGTGGCTCTGCTCTGCTGGAGCCATGAGGGTGAAGCAAAAGAGAGGGTGGTCACTCTTGGCGGTGGCTGGTCACTCTTGGCGGTGGCTGGTCACTCCTGGCGGTGGGTGGCCGCTGCTGGCGGTGGGTGACCACTCCTGGTGGTGGATGGCCACTCTTGGCGGTGGGGTGACCACTCTAGATGGTGGATGGCCACTCTTTGTGGTGGGGTGGCCACTCGTGGTGGTGAATGGCCACTCCTGGTGGGGCAGCACCCACAAGAGCTGTGCTGCTCCATCCCCAGCCTGTGCTGCTCTGGCACAGGGCAGGAGGGAGGGTAGTGGGGTTTTCCTGGGCAGTCTGTGGTCCCCAGTAGTGAGGGGAGCACTGAACTGGGCTGTGCCAGTCCTGACCCCCTTGCCTGGCACCACCTGGGCACACTTGAGCCATCTCTGGGCAGCATCCTCCTGCTGTGCTGGGGTTGGGGCATCGTGTGCCTGCCTTGGCATGCAGCAGGCCATGGCCCATGCCCCTTGGCAAGCTCTTCCCTCAGCTGAGAGCTCCTTTCTGTGCCAGTGCTGTCCTTTTAGCAGCTGCCTGTGCCTGCCCTGGGGCCACTGGCAGCACTGTGTGGGGCTGGCAGCAGGCTGCCTGTGCCCAGGGCTGCCCTGGGAGCCAGTGGATGGTTCTGGGTGTTGTCCCACACCTCTGGGAGCTGGGAACCCGTGCCAGGGTGCATGGGCATGGATCCCCTTCAGGGGTGAGTCTGACAGCATGGCCAGTCTGGCTCTGTGCTGCTGCTTCCTCTGGCTGCCTGCCACCTCTCAATTGTCTTCACTTCTTTTTCTCTCGCCAGGAACCACCGTGTGTCCCCCTTGTGACAATGAGATGAAGTCAGAGGCCATCGTGGAGCACCTGTGTGCCAGCGAGTTTGGTAAGGAGGAGCACTCCAGCCATTCTGGGCACAGGCAGCATGACTCCTGTGTGGCTGGATTGGAGCTGCCACCTTGCCCTGCCCACCGTGGTGCTGTGTGTCCTGCAGTCTGTCCCCAAAGCCAGCCCCGTGTGCCTCTAGATGTCACTGTGGGCATGCAGAGGTGGACTTTGTTAAAAAACACAAAGCTGCTCGAAGGCTTTGTCCTAAATGAGTGAGTGAGACAATCAGTGGTAAACTGAACTACTTCATTTAGAAAAAAAAAAGATTATCACGAGGAAATATATTGGCTTTCTCAGATCAAACCCAGAATTAACTGCTTTTGACATCCTTGCTGGTGTATGTAACCTTCCAGGAAGATTATTAAAGGCATATTGAGCAAGGTGTGCATTCCTGGGGGATTAGCACTTGAATGTGCCCTGTACCAGAGCGTGCTTATGCAAACCCAAACCTGCTCTGCGTGCTGGTGTGCTCCCCTTTCTGCTGGAAATGAATTCTCAACTGTCCTGCAGATTGGCTATGCCACAAGTCTTCAGTCCAGCCCAGACTTTTTCTAACAGGGAAAAGCACCAACAGGAACACCCATGTCACGGTTTCCCAGGAATGTGCATACTTCTGGCTTGGCTGGGGAATGGAGGCAGACACTCAGTGCTTGGCCTGCCTGGGGAGTGGGAGGTGCTGAGTGCTCTGAGCTCTGCTCTGGGCAGGCCATGGCAGCTGGAGCAGAGCTGCCCCTGCCTCAGGGCACACACAGGGAGGGAGGAACAGCCTCTGGGATCAGGAGCTCCCTGCCTCCTTGCAGTGCTGCACAGGCATTGCCCCAGTCCAGTGTTGGAATTTATAAAGTTAGAAGGTTTTTAGGAAATAGTTAAAAAAGTATGTAAGTCTTAGATTGGAGTTTCGTTAGCATTGTAGATACAGTAAAAAAGTTTTCCATGCAAGTAGAAAAGTTTTTAAAGCAGTAGACGTGACAAATAACAATAACGATTCCAAACAAGAGGAACTTGTGTTTGGAATTGCTGAGCTGGGGAATCCTTGTCCCAGAGAAGGAGAGGGCTCACTGCAATACCTGTCCCTTGCAGAGGTGTGCAAGGAGTGAGCCAAGGGGGTGTCCTTCCTACTGGGAAGGGAAATACAAACTTAACTGCATGCTTGACGTGAGTTTCTGCTGCTCTGGGACAGTTCCAGCAGGGTGCAGAGGCCAAAGCAGAGGAATTCCCTGCCTCAGCAGAGCTTGGGTCAGTGACTTGCCCACAGTGTTCCTGGGAAAGACACTGGGGACAGTGTCCTCCAAAGGATGGATTATTTCCTGGCAGATGTGGCCAGCTGGGGAGCAGGAACAGGGATGGGATGGTCCTACCTGTGCCCTGTGAGGGAAGGGAAGGCAATGCAGGGGTGAGAGGGATGTCTCAGAGGAGGGAGTGGCAATGGCTTCAGGAAGTTTTCCCAAAGCACAGTGTACGGCCCTTGGATCTTTGTTTAGTCTTGGGGGTTGCTGTCCTGGGGTGATTTCTCAAGGAGAGCTGTTTATCTGGCACTGTTCTGAACTCCCAAACCTTCAGGCTGAGCTTTCTCATGCACGTCCCCCAAGGTAAACACTGGCAGCTGACAGGTTACAGATCCTCAGCAGAGCCAGACATGTACAATAAATGTTTAAACTAACATGTGCTGCACGGGGCAGCTGTTGGTAAGTTTTACACTGATTCCTGCTGTTCCTGCAGATTTTCTCTTACATCCCAGCAGCTTGGTACAGCAAAGAGGTGAGGACCACTTTGCCCAGCACAGATGCGTGGCTATGGCTGTGTAGCTTAGAGCGCAGAGCCAAGATAGGATAACACCAAGGAGGAGGCTGACCAGGGGTGCAGATAGTTTGTGTCAGCCTCTCTTCTTCCCAGCAGTGCAGGAAGTGAGCACAAACTGCAAAGACAAGGCAGGAGAGGATTTTGGACAAGATTCTGCTCTGTTCTTCCCAGCAGTGCTGCAGTGAGCTGTGAACCCAAACTGCAAAGACAAGGGCATGAGAGAATTTTGGACAAGATGCTGGGAGTCTCAGGGATGCCAGGAGCATGCCAGCCTTGTGGTGCAGCAGAAATCTGGGTTCTGCTGCAGATGTGTGGCTGTGCCAGTTGGAAGTGGCTGTGTAGCTTAGAGTGCAGATCCAAGATGGGATAACACCAAGGGGGATGAAGGAGGAGGCTGACCAGGGGTGCAGATAGTTTGTGTCAGCCTCTGTTCTTCCCAGCAGTGCAGGAACAGAGCTGTGAACCCAAACTGCAAAGACAAGGGCATGAGAGAATTTTGGACAAGATGCTGTGGGTCACAGGGGTGCCAGGAGCATGCCAGCCTTGTGGTGCAGCACAGCTGTGGGTTCTGCTGCAGATGTGTGGCTGTGCCAGTTGGAAGTGGCTGTGTAGCCCAGAGTACAGAGCCAAGATGGGATAACACCAAGGGGGATGAAGGAGGAGGCTGACCAGGGGTGCAAATAGTTTGTTTTAGGCTCTGTTCTTCCCAGCAGTGTAAGAAGTGAGCACAAACTGCAAAGACAAGGCAGGAGAGGATCTTGGACAAGATGCTGGGGGTCAGAGGGGTGCCAGGAGACTGCCCCAACCTCGTGGTGCAGCAGAACTCTGGGTTCACCTTTGAGCAAGGATGAATGAGCACTCTGGGATGCTGCTTTAGGCAGCTGGGCTGTTCCTCTGAGATTAAACAGCTTTGGGGTGGTGTCAGTGAGGGGTGCCAGAGCTCAGAGCAGCACAGGGGCTGGGTCAGGTACATGGGGGTGACTGCAGGGTGGATTTCAGTGTGAGGCAGCACTGGAAGCAAGAGGAAGCAGAGATGGGGCTCCAGAGCCCCCACAGCCACCTCCCCCAGCTGCCCTGGGCTGCAGCCAGCGCTGGTTTCTTACTCCAGGAGTTCATTCCACGCTCTGTTTCTCTTAGTGATTTTATTTATTGTTTCTGCCCTTTCTCTGGGGTCTGGGGGGATCCTGCTGAACGGGCTCTGTGGCACTGGGGACTGCAGAACAATCAATACATGCTGTTTATTTTTCCTCTGTGACTGACAGGCCCTTGCCTGCAGCCTTCTCCTGTTACAGCCCTAATGTGTCTTCTGGCAGGTTTCTTCCTTCTCAGTGATTTCCAAAGGAAGGAAAACGAGGCTGAAGGAACAGTGGAGCTTTCCCTTCCCTCACATGAGGTGCTGGAGTGGGGCCCCAGCAGAGACAGCATCCTAGTTCTGTGCTGAAAAAGAGGGGTGAGAGCAGGGTTGTGAGCAGGGCACAGGGGTTCTGCTCTCAGCTGGTGACCCCCCAGAGCAGTGCTGTCCTTGGAGAAGGCTGGAACTGTGTGTGTCCCATGAAAATAAATGGTAAGAAGGGCTTGTGGGTGAAATGTTGATCCTGCAGCCCTCTTGGTGCTGCCAGCAGTGTCACAGCTGCTGGACTGGAAAGGTGGATAATTGAAAAGTTATCCACAGTTATCCTGCTGTGGAGAACTCCCCATGGGTCAGCTCCTGCCTGGCAGCCCCAGCTGAAGGTGAAATCTGTCTGAGCAAGCCTGTCCTGGGATCCCAGAGTGATCCTGGCCCTTCTCCCTGGCTGCTGAGACAGATTTGGTGTGGCACGGGGGGGATGGAAAGGCCAAGGCTCCCAGTGAGGAGGAAGCTGTTTGCTTTGGCAGCTCTGCTGGGTGCTGGAGCCAAGACTCAAAGCATCCTGCTCCAGCCTTTTGCCTGGCAAAAAGGGCTGGGGGGACGCCAGGAATCACAGAATCACAGAATTTCTAGGTTGGAAGAGACCTTTAAGATCATCGAGTCCAACCCATGTTCTAACACCTCAGCTAGATCATGGCACCAAGCGCCACATCCAGTCTTTTTTTAAACTCTTCGAGGGATGGTGACTCTACCACTTCCCTGGGTAGATGATTCCAGTATTTGACCACTCTTTCTGTAAAATACTTCCTCCTTAAGAGGAGGAGAGCTGCTGCAGCGCCAGGGTCCCCCAACAAATATTCTAGGAAAGCCAGAACTTGGAGGCTGCCTCCTTCTAGAAGTTGGTGGTGAGCTCTTGGAGTGGGATGAGCCCTGGAATGAGTGGGATGAGCCCTGAAGAAGCTGGTGCTGTTCCCAAAAACCCTCAGGCACCTCTTCTCTGGTGTTGGCCAAAGCTGTGTGTCTGTCCTGCCACTGTGGAACCCAGCTCTCACTCCTGGGAATCTCATGTGGGTTGGAACTTAGGGAATGTGGCCCAATTCAGGGGAATTTGGGGAGCCAGAGGAGTGAGGGCTGAGCAGAGATCATCCTCAGCCTGCAGCACCAAAGGCAGGTAAGCTTGGTGCTCCATGAGCTGTGCTTACCTGGGCAGCACTGCAGGTAAACACTGCTGGCATTGCTGGTGGAAAAAACAGAGCCTGACACAAACTATTTGCACCCCTGGTCAGCCTCCTCCTTCATCCCCATCTTGGCTCTGTGTGCTGCTCTGCACGAGCAGCCTTTGGATGAGGTTTTGGTTTACATCTGGATTTATGGTTCCCCTGGGCAGCTCCCATGAACCTGCACTGCTCACAAAGTGCAGTGTGCAGGGAAGGGAGCAGCTGTGAGCTCCCACAGCTCAGGATTACCAGCCCTTCTTTGTCTTCATGCTGTGTGATGCTTGGACTAGATCAACACCTCAGCTAGCTGGCAGATCCTTTTCTTCCTCCAGCAAAAAGGATCAAATTTTCAGTGATTTCAGCAGAGCAAAAAAGCCATTTTGCAGAAATCTCTTATTGTGCTGTTGTAGTGGTGTTTCACACCCCTCCCTGTTTTATCCCTCCTGCCCTGGCCACCTCTCTTTTCACTGCAAGGGCTCCAGTCAGCTTGAATAAAGGAATTGAGGCTGATATTGAGGGGTTGCTGCTGCCCAGTCGGTGTCATGGAGCTTGGAGCTGCTTGAAAACCCCTTCCTTCATTTTCCAGCTCTGTTGCAAACTGATCTGGTTCAGCATCTTTAGCTCCTTAAATTCAGGAGTTTCTTTAGCTCCTGAATTTGGAAAACAGATGGAATGAAAATTTCACTTAGGTTTCCAGTCCTAGATTGGAAACCTAGATTGGATTGGATTGCTGTTGTATACTTTCTGATGCAATAGCAGTGAACTTGACAAGGATCTTGGCAAACCTAAGGGATGTTTTTGGCACAGGGGCAGGCAAACACCCGTGCTGCTGTTGTCAGGGTGGTGACACTGAGTCCCTGCTGCCTGCTCAGCGTTGTCACTGTGCTGTCCTGCTGCCATGTGTGTCTGGAGCAGTGTGAGCAGTGCTCCTGCCCAGGAAGCAGCACGGGTTCACTGCTGTGTGTTCCAGCAGAGCAGGACTTCAAGGAGTGATGCTGTGAGGATCCATCTCCCTGCCAGAGCCAGAGCTTCTTGGGGACTGCCTGCAGCTGCCCTGAGACTCCAATGGGGAGGGACAGCAGCCAAGCAATCACCTCTCTGAGCACTGGTTATCTGCAGCTCTGGAGTAAACTCCCAAATGATGAAAATATGTTAGCAATTTTGCTCCATATGTGCTTTTCCCCAAAAAACGAGGCAGAGCCAAATGGCGCTGAAATGATGTTTTAATGTACAACACATTTTCGTCGTTTTTCCCATGTAGGCAAAATTCCTCTTCATGGTCATGGCAAAAAACCTTTTTTTTTTCTTTTTTTGGGGTGGGGGGTGTTGTGATTAACTCAGGAAAATGCTGAACCCAAAGAGGGGAGGATATTTTCCATGGAAATTGTATCAGACCAACTTTCCTTCTCCCAGGCACATGCTGGGATCTCCACAGCTCTGATGCTGTGACATCCAGTGCTTGCAAACTTGTTTCACAGGCACCTGAGGGCCGGTGTGACTGCAAACAAATGCTTGAGAAGCCAAATTGACCTTTTAAATGATCCTTTCAAGAGTCTCTCCATGCCTCTAGAGCAGGGAAATCACCTCATTTACTCAGTTAACATTTGTGCTTGGCAGCTGAACAAGTTCCACTCTCAAATGGGAAGTGCTGGGTGCTTTGTGCAGGAAGGGGAACAAAGATTTCAGTGTTTTACCTTGGTGCTCTCCTGGGCATGGGGCAGCTCCTGTGTGGAATTTTCAGGCAATCCTGACATGGGAAGAGATGAGAATCTTGACTCCATGTTTCAGAAGGCTGATTTATTATTTTATGATATATATTGTACGAAAAGAAAATGATATATTAAAACTATATCACTAAAGAATAGAAGAATATCACTAAAGAATAAAATAAAAGAATATCACTAAAGAATAGAAGAAAGGATTTCATCAGAAGGGTAGCAAGGAAGGGAAAGAATGAAATGATAATGAAATCTTGTGGCTGCTCACAGCTCGACACAGGTGGCTGTCATTGCTCATCAAGTAAAAACAATTCACATGCTGGGTAAGCATAAATCACATTTCAAAGCAGCAAAACATGGAGAAGCTGAAGGTTCTCAGGAGAAAAGATCCTAACGAAAGGATTTTTTGTAAAATATGTCTGTGACATTCCCCCTCAGGTGCAAGGGTATGGGTGTCATGCCCAAGTCATGGCCAGGGTGATGCCATGGAGGAGCAGGAGGATTCAGGAGCAGAGAAGGGAGAAGGGGATGCAGGAGGGGAGCAGGGCACTGTGTGTGTGCAGAGGGATGTCGCTGAACGACACGAAAGAACACAAGCACACCACCGCTCTCAAGGTGAAGGGAAAAAAGGGAAGTTTTATTCTCTGACTCCAATATTTATAGTTTTACAAAAGTGACAGCGGATTGGAAGGTGACAGTGACACCTCTGCAATGACACAGGTCAAACCAACAGTCCATCAACTCTCTCCTCCTCCATAAAGGAATGAAAAACAATGAGTTATTTACAGAAAGTGTGTGAGAAAGTTCACTACAAGAATGTCAACATCAGAAGGCTTAGAAAATCTTAAAAAACCAGGGTGACAGAGGGACAGGGAGAAGGGGATGCAGGAGGGGAGCAGGGCACTGTGTGTGTGCAGGGGGACAGGGGATGCAGGAGGGGAGCAGGGCACTGTGTGTGTGCAGGGGGACAGGGGATGCAGGAGGGGAGCAGGGCACTGTGTGTGTGCAGGGGGACAGGGGATGCAGGAGGGGAGCAGGGCACTCTGTGTGTGCAGGGGGACAGGGAGAAGGGGATGCAGGAGGGGAGCAGGGCACTCTGTGTGTGCAGGGGGACAGGGGATGCAGGAGGGGAGCAGGGCACTGTGTGTGTGCAGGGGGACAGGGGATGCAGGAGGGGAGCAGGGCACTGTGTGTGTGCAGGGGGACAGGGAGAAGGGGATGCAGGAGGGGAGCAGGACACTGTGTGTGTGCAGAGGGACGGGGAGAAGGGGATGCAGGAGGGGAGCAGGACACTGTGTGTGTGCAGGGGGACAGGGACATTGCTGCTGTCACTGCTGCCCCTCAGCCTCACAAAGCAGAGGCTTTGTGCCCCTGAAAGCTGCTTAGGAGTTTTGTTTTCCCCTCTCCCATCTTGTTTTGCAGCTCTGAAGATGACCATAAAGGAAGTGAAGAAGGAGAACGGGGACAAGATGATCATTCCACGCAAGAGGAAGGCGCTGAAGCTGGGGCCCATCCGCAAGAAGAACCTGAAGAAGCTGGTGCTGTTCCTGAAGAACGGGGCAGACTGTCCCTGCCACCAGCTGGACAACCTCAGCCACCACTTCCTCATCATGGGCCGCCAGGTGAAGACCCAGTACCTGCTGACAGCCATCTACAAGTGGGACAAGAAGAACAAAGAGTTCAAGAAGTTCATGAAGAAGATGAAGTCGCCCGACTGCCCCACGTTCCCGTCCGTGTTCAAGTGATGCCCTGGCTGCAGGAGGGAGGGAGAGCCCCTCCCTGGACCTGCCCAGGTGGGCACAGCGGCTCCATCTCGCTGCTCCGCTGCAGGGATGCTGGAGCCCAGCCCTCCTGCTGCTCCATCCTGCTCCTCACAGCTCCCTCAGCCCTCCCAAAGCTTGGCCCGATGGCCTGGGCACGTGCTGCAAGCAGTGGCTGAGCTCACACACCATTTCTGACTGCATTGGTAAAGACCTGTTATTGTACAGACGTTGAAATAGCAGCTGTCAGGTGAAGAGGGCGAGCAGAGGGCTGGGAGGTGATGTTAAGAGCTTGCATGCTTGCAGAAAGGACCCTCGTGGAGCACATCACTCCCATCTTCATGGCTGCAGGATTGCCCTGAATTCCTGTAGGAACCAGAGCTGGCTGATTAGACAGAGATCCTATCTTCATGATCAAAGTTAATAAATGAGTAGTGGAGAACCCATTACAACCTCTGATAAGAATTCCTAGTAGCTAATTGCCCTCACTGTAAAAACATCCCCATTATAGTCTTAACCTGTTTAGTTTAAGCCTTACCCCTGGTTCCTTGTGGTGCCTTGTTGGGCTGGAGCCCTCCCTCACCAGCATCTCTTGTGATGTCCCCCTGGGTGCCTGCCTTGGCATCTGCTGTGCCAGCTGAGCCCCTGGCAGCCTTTGAGCCTCCTCACTGTGCAGTGTGTTGGTGCACTGGCATGGGGAGCAGGGGCAGAGGGGGCTCTGTGCCTCCACCTGTGCCTTTGGCCTTGAGCAGGCCCCTGTCTCAGCAGTGTCCAGCTGAGCTCCCCTAGCTGGGCTGAGCTCCTCTTCCTGGGCTGAGAGAGATTTCCTTCCTGGGCTGGGATCCCCCTAGCTGGGCTGAGATCCCTTCCTGGGCTGGGATCCCCTAGCTGGGCTGAGAGAAATCCCCATCCTGGGCTGAGAGAGATCTCCTTCCTGGGCTGAGCTCTCCTACCTGGGCTGAGATCCCTTCCTGGGCTGAGAGAGATTCCCTTCCTGGGCTGGGATCCCTTAGCTTGGCTGAGATCCCTTCCTGGGCTGAGAGAGATCCCCTACGTGGGCTGAGATCCCCTAGCTGGGCTGAGATCCCTTAGCTGGGCTGAGATCCCTTCCTGGGCTGAGAGAAATCCCCTTCCTGGGCTGGGATCCCCATCCTGGACTGAGCTCCCCTTCTTGGGCTGAGATTCCCCTTCCTGGGCTGAGAGAGATCCCCCATCCTGGGCTGAGATTCCCCTTCCTGGGCTATCTCCCTTCCTGGGCTCAGATCTCCTTCCTGGGCTGATTCCCCACCTAGGCTGAACTTTCCTACCTGGGCTGGGATCCCCTTCCTGGGCTGAGAGAGAGATCCCCCATCCTGGGCTGGGATCTCCTTCCTGGGCTGAGATCTACCTGGGCTGAGATCCCTTTCCTGGGCTGAGCTCTCCTTCCTGGGCTGGGATCCCCTCCTGGCTGTGGCATTTC
This sequence comes from Melozone crissalis, assembly GCF_028551555.1. Lineage (NCBI taxonomy): Eukaryota > Metazoa > Chordata > Aves > Passeriformes > Passerellidae > Melozone > Melozone crissalis. Next base: position 707,223 of record NW_026536006.1, read on the forward strand.
CCCTGCACAGCTGAGTTCCCCTGAGCTGCTGCTGCCCAGACCTGTCACTCCATTTCAAGCCCAAGCAAAGGTTCAGTTTCTGCCCTGCCTGAGGCTTTGGCTGTGGGGAGCTCATGGCCAGCTCCTCCAGCTTGTGACACTCCTCACTTTATACCAGTGATGTTTTTATAGCTCCTTTAGGCTGCTGGCAGAGTACCAGAGAGCACAAGGCCAAGGACTTTTCCCTGTGGAGCCCCACAGGGGATGTATCATCTCCATCTTCCCCCTTTGCTGTGGGACCCCAGTCTGGGGTTTTTTCTGTTTGATCTGTGACAGCTTGGCTCTCTATCATTATGTCTTTTGTGCCCTAATTGAAATGTCATGTTTGTATGATTTCAAACAGTTTATGAAAGACAAAGAATATCTTACCCAAATGATTACGTTTATCGACCAAGCTGAAATTCATTATTCTGTTAATTGGACTGGTTCTCTTTTTCATAGACCCATACCACTCTGTATTCATTATCCTTCCTCCTTCCATTTAGTATTCTCATCCATCACCAATACTCTGGGAAAGTGAATATCTGATGTCTGAGATAATCCTGTTGTATCACAGTTAAGTGAAATAACAAATCCTCATTTTTGAGGTTTGAACCAAACCCCCTCAAAACTGGTAAATTAATCATTCCTTAGCCTGGGATTGGTGCTTATTTCCCACATGGGGACAGAGCCATGGACTTGGTTGTAGAAGAATTCCATTAACAAGCCAAGTACTCTGAGGAATGATGTTTCACAGCTAACAGAGAGATGGATTTAGGATGTGAACTTTGTAGAGTCCCCTTAGGTTGTCTTACACCACCATTTGTAGTAGTGTTGTTTCTTTATTGCAAAATTAATCATTGTAGATAATGTGCTTTATTAGTGAAGTAAAGAAATAAATAAACCATGGCCTTTAACATCACAGATTGATGAGGTGAAATGATGGAGAGGAGTGGGGAATGGAGGCAGGACATGGTGAGCTGAAGGTGTGGTTCTGAGTGCCCCAAAAAGCAGTGGCAGCACCAAGGAGAAAGAGCTCCCAGACATAAGGAAAAGAATCTTCCAGAGTGTTCACAGGGGTCTGAGGATGAGGGAGGAGACGAGGATCTGACTCCATGTTCCAGAAGGCTTGATTTATTATTTTATGATATATATTATATTAAATCTATACTAAAAGAATAGAAGAAAGGATTTCATCAGAAGGCTGGCTAAGAATAGAATAGCAAAGAATGATAACAAAGGTTTGTGACTGACCAAGACAGTCTGGACAGCTGGACTGTGATTGGCCATTAATTAGAAACATCCCCATGAGACCAATCCCAGATGCACCTGTTGCATTCCACAGCAGCAGATAACCATTGTTTACATTTTGTTCCTGAGGCCTCCCATCTTCTCAGGAGGAAAAATCCTAAGGAGAGGATTTTTCACAAAATATCATGGCTATGAGCAAGTGCGTTTAAAATCCCTGTTTTCCGAAGGAACAGACATTTTTTAATTGCTGTTTCTTCCCCAGTGATGCCATCAGAGTCTGTTGGAAAAGCTTTTCCCTTTGGGCAGTCTGTAGGTGTCCAAGTCATGTTTGAATATATTCCTTGGAAGGGGAATGGGGCAAGCTGGGGGCTCCCCTGCTTTTGGGAGCTTCTCAGTGCAGCCAGCCCCATGTGCAGGGTTGAGCTCTGCAGCACAAATTCCCAAAGCAAAACCCCATCCTGGAGAGCCTGGAGAGAGGGAGGCAGTGCGGGTCAACCTGCCAGGGTGTTGAATAATGAGGGCTTTGTTTCCAGAGCTCCCATCCGAGGCTGGCATCCCCTGTGGGGCAGCAGGACGTTGCCTGCACGGCTGGGGCAGGGTTTGTGCGCTCAGGCATTGGCACAGAGGCTGCAGCACCAGGGGAGCCCTGGCTGTGTCTCCTCCAGAGCGACGGGTCTGTCTGCACTGCCAGCGTGAGGGCACGGGCACGCTGCAGCACAGCAGGCTCCTCTCTCAGCCTGCCAGCATCCCGGGGGCAGCCAGCAAGCAGCCCCTCTTCTCTGCAGAAGTGTGCTGGGATAGGGAATTCACTGCTGTCTGCAGCGTTTTTCCTTTGGAGGTGTTTGCCAGGCTGCTCCGTGGAGAGGAGGAAGCTGGAGGGATCCACACCTGATGCAGCCAGCACAGAATCCTTTGGGATCCAGCTCTGCTCTTGTTTTGGGGTGCAGGAACAGCTCCAAAACTTTCCTTTAGCTCAGGCTGGGGCTCATTGTGCTATTGGCACTTCACCCCCTAAATCTGACTTTCTCCAAACTCTTGAGTCACTGATGTGGCACACAGGCTAATTTACAGGGAGGTGTGGTATTGTGTACAAATAAATTATAGCCCCAGGAGGGTGGTGGAGTGTGAGTATCTCTGTTGGAAGTGTGAGTATCTTCTTTCTTGGAAAGAAATTAGTAGATTATGGCATTTACCATGAGCATGTATGGTGCACATTAAACCCTGAAAATAAACCGCAGCCCCTTGAGACAGATGTGACATCTTAAATTGGTCATCCTCAAGTGGAGGTGAGCACACCCAGCCCAGAGAACCTCCCCAGTCACTGCACAGCAAGGGGAAATATGGATTTGGAGGAGATTGAGCTGTTTGTGGAAGCTCCGAGGTAATTTAACCATGTGTCTCCTTGCAGGGCTTGTGGGACAGAGGTGGTGGCATTGGCCTGGCCAAACTGATGGTGCCGGCACCATGTTCAGATTTGGATGTTAAATAATAAAATGTCAGTATCAAGCTAAAGTTTTATCAAAATCACTCCTGGATTAACACTTGCCAAGAGCTGTGTGTGACACTTCATAAATGATTAAACACCGTCCTGCACAGCTGAATCTCTGCAGCCCCACTGCCTGCTGCAGAGTGTTTGCAATTTCTTCACCATTTCACAGTCTTTCATTCATCCTAAATGTTTATTTAATAATCCTGGAAGACCTTTTAAGCTTCCTGGGTTTAATGTTTGCTAAACAGCCTGTCACTTCCACTTGTATTGATAATTCCAGCCCCTGTGCTCTGCAGGACAGGACAGCTCTGTGCTAACACAGAGCTCCAGAGCCAGCAGGGTCTGTGGGAGCTGAGCTGAGTATGTTGCTATGATATTTTCTGAAAATTCCCTTTGCCAGGATTTTTCTCCTGAGAAGCCTCAGAGAAAAAGAAAAACAATAATTATCTGCTGCTGTGGAATGTAACAGGTGCATCTTTGATTGGTCTTATGTGGTTGTTTTTAATTAATGGCCAATCACAGTCTAGCTGTGTCAGACTCTGAGAGTCACAAGATTTCCTTTCCTTTCCTTTCCTTTCCTTTCCTTTCCTTTCCTTTCCTTTCCTTTCCTTTCCTTTCCTTTCCTTTCCTTTCCCTTTTCCCTGATGAAATCCTTTCTTCTATTCTTTTAGCATAGTTTTAATATATAATTTTCTTTTAATATATCATAAAATAATAAATCAGCCTTCTCAATCATGGAGTCAAGATTCTCCTCTCTTCCCTCATCCTGGGACCCCTCTGGACCCCACCACAGTGGGTGTTTGTCAGCTGCATCATCTCCCCCCTGCATTACTCAGCCCCTGTGCTCTCCATGGGCTCCTGGCAGTATTAGTTTCACAAATTCATTTTCCTGCACAAAAGCTTTTGGTTACTTTGGAATTAGGGGCTGTTTGGAGTTCATTGTTTTCCTGAGCTGCCTTGTTTTGCTGTAATGCTGAGACGCCCGGGCTGCAGGAACCTAATCCTCCTCCTCCTCCTCCTCCTGCTCCTCCTCCTCCTCCAGCCCTGCTCTGTGAAAATCTGTTCTCTGCTTAAGTGCAAATTGTTGATGGGAGATAGCAGCGGGTTCTTTCTGCTTCCATTTAATGTGTCAGCAGAGAAAAACATCTGCTTGCAATTACGGGCATGGCCTTGCTGAAGGATTGGTCTGGTGGATTTTGTAAGGTAATAGGAAATCTTTATCAATTCATAGTTCCTGGTGTCAAAGAGAGGAATATGTTTCATTTAATATTTTCACATTTTATTTTAGAAAATCATAGGATAAAACATGAGATTGATATCAAGGGAAGAATGAAGAGTGAGTCCTGGGTTCCCCATGCAGAAGGGCCAGGCTGGGGAGGGAGTGGGCTCTGCTGCTGGTCCTTTCCTCTGTGATTAAGGGTCTTAGAGCATGTTCAATATCACTAAAGAAACAAGAAAATAATAACAATAATGATCTGTGCTCAGGAATACTCCCAATACAGGAGTAGCTGGAATTGCATTCAGTGCCTTTCAGCTAAGAAAGCTCCCAACACTTCAGCTTTGGCAGATTCACAGGGACAGCATCCCTGGCTCTGGGAACTTTCTGTGCTCCTTTTTCCTTCAGCACCAATTCCTGTTCCCTGCTGTACAATTCCTGTTCCCTGCTGTACATTCCTGTCCAATTCCTGTTCCCTGTTGTACATTCCTGTCCAGTTGCTGTCCAATTCCTGCCCAATTCCTGTTCCCTGCTTTGCAATTCCTGTCCAATTCCCATTCCCTGCTGTACATTTCTGTACAATTCCTGTCCAATTCCCATTCCCTGCTGTACATTCCTGTCCAAATCCAGTCCAATTCCTGTTCCCTGTTGTCCAATTCCTTTCAAATTCCTGTTCCCTGCTGCACAGTTCTATACAATTCCTGTCCAATTCCTGTTCCCTGCTGTACATTCCTGTCCAATTCCTGTTTCCTGCTGTACATTTCTGTGCTTGGATGTGGAGTTTCCCCTCTGGGGAGAGGCTGAGGAGTGCAGACAGACATTTCCCCAGTGAAAATGGACAGATACCTGTTGTCCAGAGAGGTGCAGGTTCTGCCAGCTGTCTCCTTGTGATATGGAGATGCTGTCCCTTGTCACAAGATCACGAAATTTTGGTTTCTGCCACCATAACTGAGCTGCTTTGGGGATGGGAAGCATATTCTGGGCTCCTGGGCTGATGGCACTGCCTGTACACCAGTGTGCAAAGCGTGAACATGCTGCCACCAGCCCCTGACCATTCCCCAGCCCAGGGAAACCCACAGCAGCACCATGGCACTCAGACAGACTTGAGAACAAAACAAAGAAATAGGAAGGGTGGAGAAAATTCTGGTGCTAATTTCTAAAATGCCACGAATTTCTGGGGGCAGCTCGAACGGCCAAATCTTTGTTAGGGCAAGGAGGGAACATCTGGCCAGGGAAGCAGCGTCCAAGGCTGTGTCCTACAGCAGGAATTCTGTTTGGGATGCTGTTGTCTGCTCACCCTGTGCCCAGCCTGAGGACGTGCCTGTTCCCTGCAGGGGACAGAGTCTGGTTTAATTTTAAACTCCCAGATGTTTGATGCCTTACCAGCATTTCTTTTGGCTGAAGTAAACCCGAACTAAATTCATCTTTAAGTTCTCAGACATGAGACACGGAGGGGTTTGTTTCTCTGCAGCTCCCAGCTGAGCCCTGGCCTGGTGGGGTGTGCTGTGGCATCCACTGAGGGCAGAGCACCTGCCCTGGGGCATCTGCAGGGTCCCCACATCCAGGTGTCCCCAGAGCGGGTTGGTGGCTCATGGTGCCCATTTGGGGAGCACATTCTGGTGGGTGGGCTGGCTGTTAGCTCTGCAGCGTTCTCTCTCAGTGGAGAAGAGACAGACAGCCATGCCCCCACTGTGCAGCTCCCCAAATAGCCCCAAATATTTATATAAAAATATAAATTTATTTATTATATATACATATATATAAAAAATTATTTATTTATATATATATTTTTATATATCTATATATATTTATATATATATATATATATAAATACCCAGATAGCCATGCCCCCAGTGCACAGTTCCCCAAATACCCCCATGGGGATATATATATATATACACATAAAATTTATTTATTTTATATATATATATTTATTTATTTGTTTATTTATTTATTTATATAATTAAAAAAATTAGTACCCAGACAGCCATGCTCCCAGTGTGCAGCTCCCCAAGTACTCCCATGGGAATATATTTATATATATAAATATAATTTATATTTATATTTATATTTATATTTATATTTATATTTATATATAAATATCCAGACAGCCATGCGCCCAGTGTAGATCTCCCCAAATACCCCCATGGGGACTTTATTTATTTATTTATTTATTTATTTGTTTGTTTGTTTGTTTATTTATTTATTTATATAATTTTAATATAACTAAATATTGTATAAAAATAACTAACTAACTAACTAACTAAATAAATAAATAAATAAATAAATAAATAAATAAATAAATATAAAAAACCTGGGGACTAGGACTAGGCTGCCAGTGTGGACCTGCAGCTTGGAGCTTGCCTGGCCAGCAGGGTCTGGATGTATCTGGAGCTGTTCCCAGCCCTCAGGCTCTCCCCATCCTCTCTGTCCATCAGCTGCCCTCCAGCAGTGGGAGGAGAAGCCCTGAGGGATGGCACTGGTGGCACTGGTGGCACTGCCCTGTCACCTGCACTGCTCTGGTGGGAATTCTCCTGCCTCAGTCACACAGTGGGAAAACATCCCAAGAGCTCTGGACTTTGCATTTTGTTGCGGTTCTGGGGGTGCTGCTGATCACAGAGGCACAGGAGAACCTTCCAGAGCCCCCAGGGTGCTCTGGGCTCCCTGTGCCCTGAGCTGCAGGGATCTGAGCTCTGCAGGTGATGCACCCAGGCAAGGGGCAGATTCTGGAGCTCTTGTGGGGACACAAGAACAATCCAGAGCTCTGCTTTTATCCCCAGGCAGATTCTGAAGCTGTTGTGGGGACACAAGAACAGCCCAGAGCTCTGTTTTACCCCCAGACAGATGCTGGAGGTTTTGTGGGGACACAAGAACAGCCCAGAGCTTTGCTTTTCCCCCCAGGCAGATTCTGGAGCTCTTATGGGGACACTAGAACAGCCCAGAGCTCTGCTTTTATCCCCAGACAGATTCTGGAGGTATTTTGGGGACACAAGAGCAGTCCAGAGCTCTGCTTTTCACCCCAGACAGATGCTGGGGCTGTTGTGGGGACATGAGTTCATCCTAGAGCTCTGCTTTTCCCCCAGACAGATTCTGGGTCTGTTATGGGGACACAGTGCAGTCCAGAGCTCTGTTTTCCCCTCAAGCAGATGCTGGGGCTGTTGTGGGGACACGAGTTCAGTCCAGAGCTCTGCTTTTCCCTCCAGACAGATTCTGGAGCTGTTGTGGGGACACAAGAACAGTCCAGAGCTCTGCTTTCCCCCCAGACAGATGCTGGAGATGCTCTGGACTCCCCGTACCCTGAGCTGGAGCCTCCACCTGAGCTCTGCAGGTGATGCACCCAGGCAGGTGCAGCCTGGAGGGTTTGCTATTCCTCTCCTGCTGATTTGGGGCACTGGGCTGTGCAGGATGGGGTTTGATCTCTCCCCCTCTCCCCAGATTTTTAGTAGCTGACAGTTGTTACCAGCGTGAGGCACTGAGTTTTTATTTTGAAGGCATGAGTTCAGGCTCGTTAATCACTTCCAAATGTCCCCCTCTAAGGGCGGTATTGTTTCAGCTTTCAGCCACTAATTTTTTGAAATCTCTGAAACAAGACTCTGCTCTTGAACATGTGCTGCAGAGTTGTTCCTTTTCCGCTGGATTTTAAAAATATACATGTGGTTTAATTCAACAAGAGGGGCTAGAGGGGACATTTTTCCTCCAGTTTTTTTTCCCCCCTCTTTTTCTGCCAAACCACCCAGCTCTGTGCCAGCAGCAGCCCCTGGATGATCCCAAATGCATTTGGGGGCTGAGAAATGTTTGTGGGCAAGCTCAGCTCTGCAATACAGCCTGAGATGTGCCCAGGGTCAAGATGCCACAATTTGGGCTGGGAATGCCAGACACGAGAGAAGATTTGAGCTTCCAGCCCTGGAGTTGTGCTCCTCACTCCTGTGCTTGCTTTGTGGGCAGGACAAAGCCCAGCTGTGATGGGGATTGAGGCTGCTGGCCTTGGAAAGTCACCTTTCCTGGAGGAGAAATGGCAGGGAACACTCGTGGCTCCAGCAGACACCAAAAAATCCAGGGATGCAGCACAACAACGGGATGGGATGATTCAAAAATGTGAGCTGCAGGAAGGAGCCCTGCCAGGCCTAAAGCCCTTAAGGAATTTGGTTGTGTCTGGGCTCAGGGATCCCAAGGAAAGATTAATTTCTGTGACTAAACTGGCTTTTATGTGCCCTGGTTTTGGTAGAAGTCTTGAAGAATTTGGGTGCTCCACAGGGTCTGGCAGCTACAGGAGCTGCTTCTGTAAGGATCCCAAGGAAACATTCATTTCTGTGACTAAAGTGGCTTCTATGTGTCCTGGTTTTGGTAGGGAGGAACTTGGTGGTGTCTGAGCTCAGGGATCCCAAGGAAACATTAATTTCTGTCACTAAACTTGGCTTTTATATGTCCTGGTTTTGGTAGGGAGGAATTTGGTTGTGTCTGGGTTCAGGGATCCCAAGGAAACATTCATTTCTGTCACTAAACTTGGCTTTTATATGTCCTGGTTTTGGTAGGGAGGAATTTGGTTGTGTCTGGGTTCAGGGATCCCAAGGAAAGATTAATTTCTGTGACTGAACTGGCTTTTATGTCTCCTGGTTTTGGTAGAAGTCTTGAAGAATTTGGGTGCTCCACAGGGTCTGGCAGCTCCAGGAGCTGCTCCTAAGCCAGACCTCAGTCAGGGACCTCTGGCTTCGGGGAGAAAGAGATATTTTTAAATTACTTCCACTTGATTTGTAAAGAAGAAAAGTGGTGGGGGAGGGAGACAGGGAAAAGCTGTTGGTGTTTCCAGTGCAGTCCAGAGCTCTATTTATCCCCTCTGGGAGATTCTGGGGCTGTTTTGGGGGCACAGTGCAGTCCAGAGTTCTGTGTCCCCCAGGCAGATGCTGGAGGTGTTTTGGGGACACAGTGCCTTCCAGAGCTCTGATTTTTCCCCAGGCAGGTGCTGGGGACACAGAGGAATCCCGGCTGTGATCACTGAGGAGCTGTGTGTGCAGGGCACAGGCGCTGCTGTCTGTTTGCACTTTTCCAAATTTGTGTTTACACCACCCTGTCAGTTAATAAGAGCCTTTTGAGATAAAGCAAAAGCGATCCCAAGGAGAGAAGAAAAGAACCCGCTCAGTGAACAGGTTGGTTCTGCTGCCTGGAAAAGAAACAAAGCCCCAAGGCACAACCAGGGCACTCAGAGGCTCTTGGTGACAGACTCCAGATCACATTTCTTTTGGGGGAGAAAACTCTCTACTGAGAGGTTAAAAAAAGTATTGCCAGAATGAAACTACTCATCACAGACTCTCAGAGACTGCTGAGGGTTTCTTTACACTGCTGAGAGCACTCTTGTCTTGGAGTCCTACACTGGAAAAAGGAATTTTCAATGTGCTGCAGGGTCTGATCGCCTGAATATTTCCTGAGTGCGCAGATCTTGCATGAGTGTCACAGACATCTTTTATGGAAAATCCTTTTCTTAGGATTTTTCCTCCTGGGAAGTTGAGAGGCTTCAGGAACAAAATGTAAACCATGGTTATCTGCTGCTGTGGAATGCAACAGGTGAATCTGTGATTGGTCTCATGTGGTTGTTTCTAATTAATGGCCAATCACAGTCAGCTGGCTCAAACAGAGAGCCAAGACACAAACCTTTGTTATCATTCTTTGCTATTCTATTCTATTCTATTCTATTCTATTCTATTCTATTCTATTCTATTCTATTCTATTCCATTCCATTCCATTCCATTCCATTCCATTCCATTCCTAGCTAGCTTTCTGATGAAATCCTTTCTTCTATTCTTTTAGTATAGATTTAATATAATATATATCACAAAATAATAAATCAAGCCTTCTGAAACATGGAGTCAGATCCTCATCTCTCATCCTGAGACCCCTGTCAGCACTGTCACACATGAGCAGCCCCAATGTCACCCTCTGTCCCAGGGCTCCTGCTCTGGCTGTTCTCACTAGCAAATCTTACCTCTACTTGCAGGAAAAGGTCATTGCTGTGTGTCTTCAAATTCCTTTTTTCTGGCCACAGAGTGAAGCAGCTTTCCCACCCCCATGCCCCGGGGCTGTGGCTGGGAAGGGCCCTGCTGCTGTCCAAGTGAAAGCTGGATGCAAGCTGAGGGAGAACAGATGGTTTCAAGATCAAGCCCATCGTGCGAATGAGGAGCCAAGCTGCTGATGGATGGGGCTGTGCTCAGCTCAGGCACGGAGCCAAGGGCTCTGCTGTCCTTCCCAAAGTGCAGGGCTGCGGATGGCCAAGAGCACAGAGCCTTGGGAGGGTCCAGAAGGGCCTGGCCCTGACCAGAGCTGCCCCAGCTGGAGCTGGTGCTGCATCCCAGCATCTCAGCTGGGGTACCTGCAGCAGATCCCCCAAATTCTGGGACTCAGGCTGGGCCCTCCCCTGTTGGGGAAGGCCAATTTTCTCCTGGGAAGCTGAGAAGCCTCAGAGAGGAATGAAAACAATAATTATCTGATTTGCTTCTCCTGTGTTTGCTGCTTTGCAATGTGGCTTGGGCATTGTTTACCCACAGGTGAATGTTTGATTGGTTCCATGTGAATTGTTTTTAATTAATGACCAATCCCAGTCCAGCTGTGTGGGGCTCTCTGAGTCAATCACAGGTTTATATTATTCATTCTTGTAAAGCTTTTTGATGTATCCTTTTTCTTTTTTTAGTATAGTTTTAGTATAACATTTATAGACATATGTGTGTATATATATATGTGTGCGTGTGTACATTGTATATATATAATGTATAATGTATAATATATAATATATAATATATAATATATAATATATAATATATAATATATAATATATAATATATTATATATTATATATTATATACTATATATTATATATCATATATAATACATAATACATAATATATAGTTATAAATATGTATCATATATATCTCATATATCTCATAAATGTGATATATATATGATATGCTCTATCATATATATCATGAATGCTATATATAATATAGATGATATATATTATATATATCATATATATTCAGTATCTTTTATATAATACAATATCATAAAATATTTATATTTATAATATTGCTATATTAAATCATATTTACATAATATAATATATGTATTTAGTAAATATAATATAATATAATATAATATAATATAATATAATATAATATTCATTTATATTTATATGATATATTATAGTATATTTATATAATATAACACTATACATCTATACATATTTAGTAAATATACTATAATATATATATTTAGATAATATAATATAATATAATATAATATAATATAATATAATATAATACAATATAATATAATATAATATAATATAATTATAATATAATATATCAACCTTCTGAGACATGGAGGTAGATTTATCTCTCCCCTCATCCTGGGGACCCTCACAAGCACCACAGGCTGCAATTTGGAGTGGCAGCAGGGGTGCCACTCATGCTTTGCCATCTGATGTGGTGACAGACACTTGGAACAGGCAGCAAGGCAGCAGCAGGGAGCTGGGACTGTGCTGTCTCACCAGAGTGCCTCCCCCCAGCCTCAGAAACTCCCTGGGAGGAAATTGGATTTAGAACGGCTCCTCCTGCCTCCCGGGAGTGGAGAAGGGTCACTCATCACCAGCTCATTAAAGGCAGAAACCCAAAACCCCAGGGAAGGAGGTGCCCTGAGGCAGCCCCTGACACGGGTCACTGGCACTGGGACCTGCCAGCTGGGAATGCCAAACGCCCAAACGGGGATGGCTTTGTTATTTTTAGCATTTCATACACAGTGGTGCCTGTTTTCCTGCCACAGCACCAAACCCAAGGTGGTGTTTACTCTTGGGGACGTGGATGTTTTGTTTCTGTAAGACCTTTGTGTAGATTTTCATTTGCATTTCTCATGTATAACTTGAGATGGAGTTTTGTGCTTGAGAGTGTGCAATGGGATCACAGCGGGACTGGGGGCTCAGTGAACATCTGGGAGGGCTGAGGGATGGCACCTGTCCTGCTGCCCTCTCCAGGGAAGGGCAGAGAAGTTTTCTGACAGATTTCCATGGCTGTGAGTCCATCCTGAACCTGTGAGTTTCATGGGGAGGTTCCCAGCTGAGAAGCTGCCTCTGAACAAGGATTTCCCCTTTTCCCTTTGCACTGCAGTTTTTGGGAAGAAAAAGGGAAGGAGCCCCCAGCATCCCTTCTCCCCATCACCATTTGCACATCAATGTTCTCTCCTTTATGGGGTGAAATCAGAAAAAAACCCCACATTTTCACTTGGATACCCAGCTAACCCAGCAGCTGATGTCTCAATCCATCTCCAAGGCTCACTCTGCCCTTGCCCAGATGTGCCTGCTCTCTGTGCTGTACAGAAAGGCAAAAAATCGCACAGGGTGGAACGTGTTGGAATTGGCACTTTGGAAAAATGCAGGCTCTGCTGGAATGTGCTAACATCCAGCTCACACAGAAGGGCAATCAACTCTATTTATGTTCATGAGCCTGAATCTAAAACTGGCTTCAGAAAGCAGCTCTCTCACATTAAAGGGCTTTATAATCATTATGCTAAAGTATTTCTTTTGAAAACATTTCCCGTTTCTTAAACAGTTAGGATATTTATAAAATATGGCATCAATTACTACATATTTCTTTATTCTCACTGATTAAACAACCTATAATTATATTTAAGCCTCTTATTTGTGTATCATGGCAGCATTAAGAAAAGCTCTGTGATTTGTCTGCATGGATTTTTTTTTTCTTTTTTTTCCAAATAGCAGAGGGCTGCGCTCTCTCTCCTCTTTTGGAGCATTATTATGGTGGAGCTGCCCAAACAGCAGCAGCCAGGTGCCAGCTCCTGGCACACGGGCAGGATGGGGCTGGCAATGTGTTGTGACAGGTAAAATCCAGCTCTGTGTTTCTTGGACTCTGGGTGCAGTGTTTACAGCAGCTCCTCGCAGTCATTTACTCAGAGAAAAAACATTTCCCTGGATCCCTTTTGCTTGCTGTGAAACAGTTGGGCTCATTCTCCTTCTCCTGCATTGATCCTGGGCTCCTTCTTCTCAGCATCTCTGCTGCTCACAGTGACCCCAAGATGTGTTAAAGTCTCTTTTCCCAGCCCAGCAGTCAAAGGAGGAGTCAGAGCTCTTCATTTCTCATTCTCAAAGTTGTTTGTTGTTTCTTATCTATAAAGTTCTTTCTCCTGTCCAGCCGAGGTCAGCTTAGCAAGACAGTTCAGGCACACTGCCTGTCCTTGGGGTGGTGTTATCTTTTTATACTAAAAACTACAATATTTACAATCACTTCCCAATACCCATCACCCATGTTAGACAGTGAGCTTCTACTCTAAACCAATCTAAAAGTGCCACCATCACAGAAGATGGAGGCTAAGAAGAAGAAGGAGAAAGGCTGGACATGCCCAGATTCCTCCATCTTGCCTCCTGAATCCCCATTCTAAAAACCCCAAAAAACCTAATTTTTACCCTGTGATAAATTCACTTAAGCTTTTGTGGCTTGTAATTCTTCAATTCTTTGGTAATTGTTTTTTCTAATGGGTAACTCAAAGGCACTGAGACCCCTGGGCAGGGTCTCGAGTCCTCCAGGGCAGACAGAGGAATTTCCTGGGTTCCAGCATCTTCTCCTGCATGGATCCTGTGCTCCCAGCGGATCATCCTGTGCTCATTCTCCTGCATGGGTCCTGGGCTTGTTCTGCATGGATCCTGTGCTTGTTCTCCTGCATGGATCCTGTGCTTGTTCTGCATGGATCCTGTGCTTGTTTTCCTGCATGGATCCTGTGCTCATTCTCCTGCACGGATCCTGTGCTGCTCCTCCTGCATGGATCCTGAGCTTCCAGAGGACCATCCTGTGCTCATTCTCCTGCATGGATCCTGTGCTTATTTTCCTGTATGGATCCTGTTCTTCTGCAAGAATCCTGCGCTCATTCCCCTGCATGGATCCTGAGCTTGTTCTGCATGGACCCTGTGTTCCTTCCCCTGCATGGATCCTGGGCTCCCAGAGGACCATCCTGTGCTCATTCTCCTGCATGGACCCTGTGTTCCTTCCCCTGCAGGGATCCTGAGCTCCCAGAGGATCAGCCTGGCTCCGCGCTCAGCACTTGGCAGCACAGGGAATGGCAGTCTGGAATTCCCAGATGGCAGTCTGGAATTTGTGCTGTGCTGGCGAGGTACAAGCCATTGTTTGTGTCTTGGCAGAGAGGCTGAGAGAGTCCCAGCACAGAGGGGCCAGGGGCTCTCTTGCTGTGTTTGTGGCTCTGACGTTTTGCATTGTTTCTGCTGACCTTTGTGTCCCAAACACTTCCCCTTTCTTCTGCAACCAGGGCTTTCTGCCTTAGAAAATCTTCCACGTGGAAGAACTGAAACTGAGTTTTATTTCCTCACCCTATTTTTCTTCTGTGGCCCTTCTGTTCACTTGGAGATGGAAGTGATGCAGTTCTCTAGGCAGGAGCAAACAGATTGCTCTAACTGAGAGCCTGAGTCACTTCCAAAATCCCCGTACAATATTTCACAGGCCACATCTGATCCTTGAAAGCTCCTTGTTTTCTGTGAGTTCACCTTCTCTGTTGTCTTCAGTCATCCTGTCTTCCCTGGGGCTCCTTCTAAGTGCCCTTGTGTCACTGTAGGACACGAAACAACACAATTGCACACACTGCTGCTCTCAAGGTGAAGAAAAAGGGAAGTTTATTTTCTGACTCTAACATTTATAGTTTTCTAAAAGTGACAGTGGATTGGAGAGTGACAGTGCCACCTCTCCAATGACACTGGGCAAACCAACAGTCCATCAAATTTCATCTATAAAAGAATGCAAAACAATGAGTTATTTGCAGAAAGTATGTGAGAAAGTTTGCTACAAGAATGTGAATATCAGAAGGCTTAAAAAAATCTTAAAAATCAGGGAAACACCCTTGTAGTGGCTCCTGCTGCATCTGTGTGGTACTTCTGGGAAGGAGAAGGGCATCCTCATCTCATCCAGGTGGGCACACATCCTTTTCCCCAACAAACTCCTTCTCCTTGAAGCTGGAAACCTCAGCTCCAGCTGGGAACACAGAGCTCCTGCTCTTTGATAAGCATCTCTCAATACCTGAACTGTTTCCTCCCAGTAAAAAGGATTCAATGGCAAGATACTTGTATCACTTTTGTGCAAATATCAGATTACGGCACAGAAACCAGATTGTCAGCAATTAGATGGCTGAATTAATAGGAAGACAGACATAATCCTGTGGAATGTGAAAGAGGTTCATTGTTTGCCTGCAGATACTGAAATTTCTCCAGTTCACTCTCAGAAAAAGCACTGTTGTGTTTTGCAGAGTGGCACAGAATTTGATCTGCTCTTTCTTTCAGCTTTGGGATGGGGTCCAAAGTTAATTCCCTGCAGATCACTTTACTTTATGAATAAGAGGAGCTCCTCCTGCAGTACCTGTGCTGGGGAGAACCAGCTGTGAATGCTGCTGGAGCTGCACACTGGGAGCAATCCTAATTTTTCCTAATATCCAATCCTAACTTTTTCCTAATATCCAAACTATCCCTTCCCTGGCGTAGCTTGAGGCTGTGTCCTCTGGTTCTGCCAGTGCTGCCCAGTGGAAGAGACCAATAGGTCGGATATTAGGAAGAAATTTTTCACTGAAAGAATAATAAAATACTGGAATGCCCTTTCCAGGGAGGTGGTGGAATCACCATCTCTGGATATGTTTAAAAAAAGCCTGGACATGGCACTTGGTGCTATGGTCTGGGTGAGGTGTTGGGGCACAGGTTGGACTGGATGATCTCAGAGGTCTCTTCCAACCTCATCATTCTGTGATTCTGGGATTCTGCGATTCTGGGATTTTGTGATTCTGGGATTCTGCGATTCTGCGATTCTGGGATTCTGCGATTCTGTGATTCAGGGATTCTGTGATTCTCTGATTCTCTGATTCTCTGATTCTGGGATTCTGGGATTCTGGGATTCTGTGACACCTTCCCTGCTGTAGCTTGAGACTGTCCCCTCTGGTTCTGTCAGACCCCACTGTCTCCAAGCTCCCTTCAGGAAGTTGCAGAGAGCAATAAGGGCACCTCTGAGCCTCCTCTTCTCCAGGATAAACAGCCCCAGCTCCTCCAAACGTTCCTCATAGAGCTATTGTAAATCAAAGGCGCCTTCAACAAAGGGGAGAGAATGATGCATTTGACTCCATGGATATCAGAAGGTTAAATAATTACTTTATTATACTATACTATATACATTTCATCTAAACTGAATCTGCCAAGCACTCAACTGCTCAAAATCTCATTACAGTCCCACACACACACACACACCTGGCCCTGACAGGTCAAGGAAACAAAATACCATCACTGTGGGTAAACAATCTCCATATTGCATTCTACTTTAGCACAGCAAGCGATAAGAATTGTGTTTTCCCTTCCTCTGAGGTTCAGAGAATGTGAATCTCAGAAATCCTTGGGGAGAATTGTGCCTTGCTTTGCTCTGTGAAATGCGGCAGCACAGGGTTTGTGTTCCCAGCCCCTCACCAGCCTCGTTGCCCTCCTCTGGACTCGCTCGAGCACCTCAGCATCCTTCCCAAATGGAATAACCAGAACTGGCACAGCACTGGAGGTGCAGGGGAAAATCCTCCCCGTTCCCCACTCGGGAGGCGGCGGCTCCCAGGAGGAGCGGGACCCTGCAGTTTCCCCTTCCTGGGGCTGCGGTGCCTCCTGCTGCCGGGCCGGGTCCGCGTCCCCCGCAGGGCTGCGCCATCCCGGCCTTGTCCCCAAAGCCGCGCGGTGGCGCGCTTGTCCCGGGAAACAAACGGAGCTCGGAGCGCTCCGGGATCCCCGAGCCCGACTCAGATCCCCGTCCAACTTCATTGTTTTTATTATTTTTCATTCATTTAGATATTATCTGTGTTGAGAAAAATGCGTATTTTGTGATTTTTCGCAAATATTAAATATTATATGCATTATGTTAGAAAGTTATGCTGTGTTAATTGTCTCAAGTAGTGTGTTAAATGTAGTTTTGGGTTATAACACAAGGTTAAAATAGAAATAGTATCTTACAGGAATGGAATGGAATGGAATGGAATGGAATAGAAAAAATAGAATAGAATAAAGAATAGAGTAGAATAGAATAGAATAGAATAGAATACAATAGAATAGAATAGAATAGAAAAACAGAATGGAATACAATAATAGAATAGTATAGAATATAGAATATAGAATATAGAATAGAATAGAATAGTATAGAATATAGAATAGAATAGAACAGAATAGAACAGAATAGAATAGAATAGAATAGAATAATAGAATAGTATAGAAAATAGAATAGAATAGAATAGAATAGAATAGAATAGAATAGAATAATAGAGTGGTACAGAATAGTAGAAAAATAGAATAGTTAATATAGAATAGTATCTTACTATGCTATATATATATTATAATTATATATATATTAAATAAGAAAGAAATATATAATATTTATATTTCTTTTTTTTTTAAAGAAAGGACTCACACTGAGATAGCAGCCACAAGATACTTAAATCTTTCAGAGAAAAAGAATTTATTGCTCTCTTATCAGAAGAAATGAACTTCTTCCTGCCTCACTCAGCCCTGAAGATGCCTCAGGAGTCAGAGGAAGAAGTTGACACTGACCAGACAGAATCCTGTGTTTGAATGGAATTTATGCATCATGGATGAGGTGTATGAATATGCAACAGGCTGTTGCTTTTAAGGGTTAATCCTCTGTTAACGTGGGTCCTTTTTTGGGCTTATTTTGCCCAGAAAAAGGTACCCAGACTGTCCTTAACTCTTTGTTCGTATTGTCTCATATTGTCCTAAATCCTAATTGTTCAAATTTTTAATTACTCTAATTCTATTACTATTTTTATAACCATTTTATTACATTTAAAATTCTAAAAACATGTTATTGGCATTTTTCACATGTGTACATATACAGTATCTGTATAATATATTTGATTATTTTTAATTGTTTCTGCTCTGTTTCAATGCCACTCTGGAATGAATCTTGGCAAGATCCATTTGCCCTAAATGCTGTATTTTTTAAAGAATAAGCCCAAAGATCAGCAGCAGAGCTTTGCTTCTCCCCTGCCCAGGTAATAACCAGTTACACAATTTGTGCCAGTGATAAAGAGCTGCTGAATTCTGCACCTGTCCTGGTTTTGGGGATTGAGCACAGCTGTCAGAGTTCCCAGTCCGGCCTAATGAGGTCGGTGCCTCTCTGTGCCATAACTAATCTGGACATCCGAGCTGCTGCTTTATTCCTTTCACTAATTGCTTGTGGCTGTTAAAAGCTTTTCATGCTTTAAAAAAGTGAAAGCCAATCCCCAGAAAATGCAGGAAATGATAACAGTCTCTGTGCTGGATGGAGAGGAGATGAGAAGACTTTTGATTTGTAATTTTGTGGTCTAACTAATTAAGGAAGAACAAAACATAATGGAAGCTTTGTTATTTTTATTTAACAGGAAATCCAAGTTGGTTAATTTTTGCTACGTGGATTTAAATGTGGGGTACCTGAGACCTCCACAGCATCACTAGGGAGATGGTGAGAAGCTCCCCTAAAAGCCATAATTAGAAAGGCAGCGATTTCCCCATGAGTTTTTATTTTTGAAGTGTTTTAAGGGGCCTGGTCTCCTCCACAGAGCTCCCTCCCTCTCTCCTTCTCTGCTTTCTCCCCTCCCCAGTTTCTCTAATGTGGGTCATGCCTCCATGTTTGCAGGTGGCACAGCACAGAATCTGCATTTTCCTTTTTCAAAGTTAAAGTGCCTTTGAAATATGGTTTTGCATCTAACGCAGGGCGTAATAAAAAGACTTTAAAGAGCTGCTGACGCCTCACGGAAAAAGTGAAAAACACTCTGTTGAGAAACAATCCTGCTAGGCTGTCTTATCTGCTGTTCCCTTTGCTCATTTTTGATAGCAAGGGGCACTATAAATATATGTAACTATACATAAAAATGAGAAACCTTGGCAACCAGAGAGAAGGTTGGCTGTTTGCTCGTGTTCCCTCTCTGTGGGCAGGTGGGTGAGGGTAGGCAGAGTTCATCGGTCTCGTTTCATCTCCACAGCTCCCGAGCTGATGCTGTGGCCCTTTGCTGAGCGTTGAGCTCAAAGGGAGTCACGTACCAGCGGATTATTTTTTTCCTAGAGGTATTTTGTTAACCCTCTAAAAATAGCAGCAGTGGTTTCTGGAGCACTCTGGCAAGGCTGGCGCTGGAACAGAGAGGAAGCGACGCTCCGGAGCCAGAGGACAGGAGCTGCCATATGGCCATTATTATATATATATATTTATATATATTTATATATTTATATATTTATATATTTATATATTTATATATTTACATATTTATTTATTTATATATGTATTTATATATTTATACATTTATTTATTTATTTATTATTATACAATTTATTATTTTATTATTATAGAAAGAATGTATTGTTTTATGATACTCTATTATATTAAAGAATACTATACCACACTATACTAAAGAATACAGAAAGGATACTTACAGCAGGCTAAAAATATAATAATGAAAACTCCTGACTCCTTCCAGAGTCCCAACACAGCCTGACCGTGAGCGGCCAAAGAGTGAAAACAATTCACATGAAACCAATGAAACAATCACCTACCACATTCCAAAGCAGCAAAACACAGGAGAAGCAAAGGAGATAATATTGCTTTATAAGTAATATTGTTTTATAAGCATTTATAAATGCCATACTGACTCTTTCCAGAGTCCCAACACAGCTTGGCACTGATTAGTCAATAAGTCAAAACAATTCACATGAAACCACTGAAACAATCAACTGTTGGTAAACAATGTTCAAACACATTCCAAAACAGCAAAACACAGGAGAAGCATAGGAAATAATATTGTTTTACAAGTAATATTGTTTTATAAGCAATATTGTTTTATAAGCATTTATAAATGCTATACTACACTATACTAAAGAATAAAGGATACAGACAGAAGGCTAAAAAGATAATAACGAAAACTTGTGACTCCTTCCAGAGTCCCAACACAGCTGGACCCTGATTGGCTAATAAATCAAAACAATTTACATGAAACTAATGAAATAACCACCTGTTGGATAAATAATCTCTAACCACATTCCCAAGCAGCAAAACACAGGAGAAGTAAATGAGATAATATTGTTTTACAAGTAATATTGTTCTATAAGCATTTATAAATGCTATACTAAACTATACTAAAGAATATAGGACACAGACAGAAGGCTACAGAGATAATAATGAAAACTCGTGACTCCTTCCAGAGTCCCAACACGGTTTGGCCCTGATTGGCCAAAGAGTCAAAATAATTCACATGAAACCAATGAAACAATCACCAGTTGGATAAACAATGTCCAAACACATTCCAAACACAGAAGAAGCAAATGAGATCATATTGTTTTATAAGTAAAAACAATTCACATGAAACCAATGAAACCATCACCTGTTGGATAAACAATGTCCAAACACATTCCAAAGCAGCAAAACACAGGACAAGCAAATCAGATAATATTGTTTTATAAGTAATATTGTTTTATAAGCATTTATAAATGCTATACTGACTCTTTCCAGAGTCCCAACAAAGCTTGGCACTGATTAGCCAAAGAGGCAAAACAATTCACATGAAACCAATGAAACAACCAACTGTTGGATAAACAATCTCCAAAAAATTCCAAAGCAGCAAAACACAGGAGAAGCAAATCAGATAATTATTGTTTTCCTTTTTCTCTGAGGCTTCTCAGCTTCCCAGGAGAAGAATCCTGGGCAAAGGGATTTTTACAGGAAATATGATGGTGACACTGGGCACACGCACCTCAGGGGCTGCTTCCTGTGCCCATGGCAGGAACCCAGGATATCTCCTTTCACCTTCTCTGCAGAACACAGGGATTGCATTGTGGGACTAATAGAATTGTGATTGTCATAGATGGGACCCCACACAGGCAGATGTCTGCTGCAAGGAGTGACTCTGATTATTTCCAAATGTCTGAGCAAAAAGAACCTGCTTGATCCCTCCCCTTCTTGCAAAGAACATCTCCATCAGAAGCCCAGTAGATTCTGCTGAGAGGGGCTCAGCCTGTGTAGAAAGGATGGAAAATGCAGATTTTGGAGCCTGGGTACAGAGAGGAGCTGCCTCATGGCTGGGGTCCTGCAGATGGAAGCTGCAGTGCTGCATTGCTCAGCTAAGTGCTCCTTGGCTGTTAAGTTTTCCAGTAATTTTCCCAGGCAAACGATGCACCTGCCATAGCCTCAGGAGAAAATGTTTATTGCCATATCCACTGTTCAGAAAAACAGAGTTATTTTGGCACTGAAATACTGTGCTCCCCTCCAAAACTGCACCTTGTTCATGCTGTTATAAATGGTAAAGCTGAAACCACAGAAGGTGGGCTGAAACCTCCCTAAGGTGTTGCAAGAGGTGCTTTCCTGTCAGAAAATCAGCATTTTCTGAAGTAACAGCCTTTCTAAAGAACTTCTTGAGTGCATTATTAGCAGGTTGTATGGAAAAGAGCTGTTTGGGCAAAGCTGGTTTCCAGCTTGGGTCTGCCAGGGCTGCCACAAGAGGCTGAATGATGGTTCAGGCATCCTGGCAGGGCAGGCCGTGTGAAAAATACCCATTTTCAGCAGGACAAAGCAAGCAGTTGCCTGGTAAATAAGGCAATCCAATTTAAAACCAAGGGTCAGTCAGGAAGCCAATATGGAGCAGGCCAGTAGACTCCAGAGTGGTGCTGCGAGAGGCTACAAATCACAGGTAACGTTTATATGGAAATTGCAGCTCTGTGAGATGCCACCCAAGGCTAATGGGATTCCTTTGGAGCACTTATGGTTTCCAGACATCTCTTATTTAATACTGAGAAAGTCCCTTTATTTTTATATTTGCTTTCCTGCACTTGTGACTTGCTGCTCTCTGAAATGATGAGGTGCCACACACAGGTATGCTCTGCACAGAGCAATCCAGCCAGTGCTCGCTGAGTGGGCTCAGACATCTGCACAGTATCACTCCTCTGTCACCAGCTAATGGTGGTATAATTAGAAAAGTCATTAATCCTTGCTCAGCAGTGCTAGAAACTATTTATAGCGAGGCAGAAAGCCCTGCACATGAGGCTGGGGTATGAAAATTGCTTCTGGTGCCATGTGTGTTGTGGGGCCCACATGAAGAGGGTGAGGGAGGGAACTTCTCTTTCTGATCTTGTGCAAACTGCCTGAGATGTGGGGAATCCCTTTTGATATCCCCTGCAGGCTGTCACCAGCACGGGGGAGAGCTGGTCTGCATTTCCCACTGCTGTGGGCTGTCCTGGCACACAGAAACCTGCAGTGACAGCACCAGGCTGATTGCCCTGCCATTCCCTGTGCTGGCAGCAGCAGTGCAGGTAGAGCAAACTGGGAGCGCACCTTGGTGTCTGTACTGTGCTCAGGGCAGGTAGAGCAAACTGGGAGCACACCTTGGTGTCTGCACTGTGCTCAGGACAGGTAGAGCAAACTGGGAGCGCACCTTGGTGTCTGTACTGTGCTCAGGGCAGGTAGAGCAAACTGGGAGCGCACCTTGGTGTCTGCACTGTGCTCAGGGCAGATAAACAAACTGGGAGCACACCTTGGTGTCTGCACTGCTGCTCAGGGCAGGTAGAGCAAACTGGGAGCACACCTTGGTGTCTGCACTCATGCTCAGGGCAGGTAGAACAAACTGGGAGCACACCTTGGTGTCTGCACTGTGCTCAGGGCAGGTAGAACAGACTGGGAGCACACCTTGGTGTCTGTACTGTGCTCAGGGCAGGTAGAGCAAACTGGGAGCACACCTTGGTGTCTGCACTGTGCTCAGGGCAGATAAACAAACTGGGAGCACACCTTGGTGTCTGCACTGTGCTCAGGGCAGATAAACAAACTGGGAGCACACCTTGGTGTCTGCACTGTGCTCAGGGCAGGTAGAACAGACTGGGAGCACACCTTGGTGTTTGCACTGTGCTCAGGGCAGGTAGAACAGACTGGGAGCACACCTTGGTGTCTGTACTGTGCTCAGGACAGGTAGAGCAAACTGGGAGCACACCTTGGTGTCTGTACTGTGCTCAGGGCAGGTAGAACAGACTGGGAGCACACCTTGGTGTCTGTACTGTGCTCAGGGCAGGTAGAGCAAACTGGGAGCACACCTTGGTGTCTGCACTCATGCTCAGGGCAGGTAGAACAAACTGGGAGCACACCTTGGTGTCTGCACTGTGCTCAGGGCAGGTAGAACAAACTGGGAGCACACCTTGGTGTCTGTAGTGCTGCTCAGGGCAGGTAGAACAGACTGGGAGCACACCTTGGAGTCTTCACTGATGCTCAGGGCAGGTAGAACAAACTGGGAGCACACCTTGGTGTCTACACTCAGGGCAGTGGGAGCACACCTTGGTGTCTGCACTGTGCTCAGGGCTGGCAGATTGCACCTGCTCAGCCACCAGGGAGCTTTTGAGCTGCTTTGGCTGGTAAGAGCCCTTTACTCAGCTCTCTTCCCACCTGGGGGCTCCAGCAGCAGCAGCTGTAGCTGTTAATTCGGTGTGACACTGCTCTCTGATGCTGGCAGCACGGGCAGAGGTTGCTCCCCAGGTCTCTGAGAAACTGGGGCACTGGAGATGCTCAGTGAGTCACAGGCAAGGGAAGCTGTTATTTACAGGAGGCTTCCAGGACACAGCTCAGCTTGGGCTGAAGTCCATGTTTTTCCTGTGCAGGAGTCAA
Organism: Melozone crissalis; assembly: GCF_028551555.1. NCBI lineage: Eukaryota > Metazoa > Chordata > Aves > Passeriformes > Passerellidae > Melozone > Melozone crissalis. Next base: position 730,886 of record NW_026536006.1, read on the forward strand.
TATTTCTGCTTGAGGGGTTCAATCATCTCCCTGTGCCTGGGTTTCTCCTTGGTGAGGGGTGGGAGGATCCTGGGGCTTTCTGAAGCAGCCAAAGAGGCTGCAGTCCAGTACTGATGATGTTTTTGCCCCCAATGAGGGGAGAGAATGATGAGGAGGACTCCATCTTATCAGAAGGCTAATTAATTACTTTATTATACTATATTATTCTATATTACATTACATTATATCTAAACTGAATCTGCCAAGCACTCAACTGCACAGAATCTTGTGACTGTCCCAACAGTCCTGACACACACCAAGGAAACACAGCACCATCACTCTGGATAAACAATCTCCATATTACATTCTACTTTGGCACAACACAGGCACAGCAAATGAGATTAAGAATATTCTTGGGAAGAATTGTGCCTTGCTTTTCTCTGTGAAATGTGGGGCTACACACTCGGCCCTGACAGGCCAAGGAACCAAAACACATCACTTTGGGGAAACAGTTCCCATATTGCATTCTACTTTTGCACAAACACAGGCACAGCAAATGAGATAAGAATTGTTTTCCCTTTCTCTGAGGTTCAGAGGATGTGAAACCCAGAAATATTCTTGGGGAGAATTGTGCCTTGCTTTCCTCTGTGAAGAGAAATGTGGGGCTACACACCTGGCCCTGATAGGGCAAGGAACAAAAACGCATCACTTTGGGGAAACAATCTCCATATTTCATTCTACTGTTGTAGTAGAAAAACAATAAGAATTGCTTTTCCTTTCTCTGAGGTTCAGAGAATGTGAAACCCAGAAATATTCTTGGGGAGAATTAATTGTGCCTTGCTTTTCTCTGCAAAGAGGAATGTGGGGCTACACACTTGGCCCTGACAGGCCAAGGAACCAAAACACCGTCTCCACCAACACCATCACCTTGGGGAAACAATCTCCATATTTCATTCTACTGTTGTAGTAGAAAAACAATAAGAATTGCTTTTCCTTTCTCTGAGGTTCAGAGAATGTGAAACCCAGAAATATTCTTGGGGAGAATTAATTGTGCCTTGCTTTTCTCTGCGAACAGAAATGTGGCTGCAGTGGAGAACTGCTGGATGCTGGACACTGGAGAACTGCAGGATGCTGGACAGCCCATGGAGCTGGTGCAGAGGCACAAACTACCTGGAATGGAGATGCTGAGGTGCTGGGGGAGCTGTGGAGCTGGGCTGGGGTCAGCTGAGGTGGCCCCAGCGTTCAGAGAAACGCTCCCGTTGTCAGGTTAACCACTCGACTGGGCTGTGCCCAGCGAGGCACAAACAGCCTGTCTGTGTGCTGGCAGCCGGGCAGCAGCACAACCACAAGGGAAATATGTTTCTGTCTGGGCTCGCTGCATCTCCCAGGCTGTGCTGGAACCATTTCTCAAAGAAAGCATACAATTATTTTAGCCTCTGAGATTAGCGGACCAAGCCTTGTTCTCCTCAGGAACGAGACTGAAATCCCTCTGAGAGAGGCTTGGTGGGCAACTGCTGCTGTGGGATTTGGGGAGGAAGAGAGGACCTGTTGGAAATGGGGCTGTTACCAGCTGGAAACTCACTGTTCCAGCATTGTGGGAAGTCCCAGCGCTGGCTTTGGCTGTTAGAAGGAGCTCTCAGGCTCTGTGGTGTGCCTGGATCATAAAAGGTGACCTCGGAAATTGCATTTCCAAACATCTTCCCCTCTCTGGGAACGATGGCATTGTTCCCAGTGTTTCAGGCTGGGACTGCCTGGGGCTCTTTGTTCAAACTCCCTGGGTGCTGCAATTCTAGCAGACAGCTAACGATGCTTTGCCAGAGCCTGGGATCCTGGGAGGCAGCTGAGGATCAGCCTTTTGTTATCCCCAGGATTAAAAACTGCAGTTGGGGATGAGCTGGAGAAATCAAAGTAACTTATCTGGAGACATCCTGCGGGCATATTTAGCAGTGTGATGGAGCCAGGGTCAGCCACTCCTTCAGGTTGTTTCAAGCAGCAGGAGCTGGCAGGAGGACCCACAAACCTCACTGAAGAGGCACAGGTTTCAAATATGCTCAGAAAACTTTGTTTTGCTGAGAACCTGCTGCTGTCTGCTCTGATTTCAGGAAAGGAGAAGTCCAAAGGGCCTCAGTGAAGCAGGAGAGAATGTGATGAGGTGGCTGTCACAAAGGGGGAAGGGAAATGGAAAATGCCATCAGGAACAGCAGATGTTGCTGCTTTGCACAGTGAAGCATCATTTCTCCTCTCCTCAGAATTCACTCTGAATCCACAGACTGATGTCAGGATCTTTAGCTTGTCAGAGTGACCCTGAGAAGGGTTCAAAAGTCTCTTTTCTCAGTCCGGTGCTTGAAGAAGGAGTCAGAGCTCTTCATTTCTCAGTCTCAAGGCTGTTTATTGTGTCTTATTTATAAAAATTTTCTCCTGCCCTGCCGAGGTCCATCCAGCAGGACAGTTCCAGGCACTCTGCCTGCCCCAGGGCAGTGTTTTGTCTTTATACTAAAAACTACGTGTACAATATTTACAATTACTTCCCAATACCTATCACCTATGTTAGACAGTGAGCTTCTACTCTAAACCAATCTAAAAGTGCCACCATCACAGCAGAAGATGGAAGCCAAGAAGAAGAAGGAGAAAGGCTGGACACGCTCAGATCTCTCCATTTTGCCCCTTTAAATCCCCATTCTAAAAACCCCAAAATCTATTTTTCACCTTGTGATAAATTCACTATCATTCTACTGAATTTGTCATGGCTTGCAGATCTTCATCTAAGGTTGGTAACTTGCTCCATGGGTCATAATCAAACCCACAGGGGCATTTTGGGCTCTGAGCCCCCTGGCAGGGTCTGGGCTGCTCAGGACAGCCAGAGGGATGTCCTGACACACTGACATTGGATTGTTCCAGGGGAAGGCCTGGAACGGTGTCCCCTGGAGTATGTGGCACAGCACATGTCACTTGTTTGACTGACATGTAGATGAGATAGAAATTAGGATTTTTACAGTGCAAGATGCCGCTCCTTGCAGCAATCCCCCTCTGTCTAACAAGGTGATCTGGTCCTGGTGCTGATGTGCTTGGGCAGGTTTGGCAGTGTCCTTTGGGCAGGTTTTGCACTGCACTGTCCTTTGGTCCTTGGGCAGGTTTTGCAGTGTCCTTTGGGCAGGTTTTGCAGTGTCCTTTGGTCCTTTGGGCAGGTTTTGCACTGTCCTTTGGTCCTTGGGCAGGTTTTGCAGTGTCCTTTGGGCAGGTTTGGCACTGTCCTTTGGTCCTTGGGCAGGTTTTGCAGTGTCCTTTGGGCAGGTTTTGCACTGTCCTTTGGTCCTTGGGCAGGTTTTGCAGTGTCCTCTGATGTGCAGGCTCTGAGCTGTGGGTGTACACAGGAGCTGGGCACACAGCAGCTCCAGAGAATTTCCAAGAAGGAATCAGCTCCACTTTGTGATCAGCTTTGTTCCACGTCTGTGGCAACCCCTCCTTCTTTGGAGAATAAGATGTTAAAGAGCTTATGAAAATGATCAAACCCTTCAGCTTCACTACTGTGATTAATCAATCACAGCTGCTGCTTTACAGCTCCTTGTTTTGATGTGTTTTGGGTTGTTCCAAAGTTAGCCCAGCGCAGGGCCAGGAAATATATTCCTGAGCCCTGCAGGGTTCTGGGATACAGCAAAAGCTGAGTTTTCAACATTATTTCCAACATTTCTTGTGCCTATGCTGCCATTTATTGCCAGTGAGCATGGGATGCTCCTGGGCATTACACAATCCCCCAAAAAATGTGAGGAAAAGATTTAAGAACCTTTCCCTGAATGGTAGCTGCATCATTGCAAATATTGTCTGATCTGCCCTTCTTAGCACTGAAGTATCTGAGACTCCAGGTGGCACCTCTAAAGAGTTTGTGTCAATTTTGAAGGCTTAGTTGCATGGCTTAAATGCTCCTCAACACTTATTTTTTTTACAGCTAAAGAGGCAAGCAGGATCATGAAGCTCAGATAGTTTGTAAAACTGCTGTCAAGCAGATTAAGCTGGAAATGGAAAATCTGCTGGTGAAGTCTTTTCTTTCTAATGTTTGTGTTGATAGAGGGTGATTTAAAGTTTATTTCAGCACTGAGGCGAGGCCCCAGGTATCTGGTAGCAAAAGGAGAGTGGGGAGGCTCAGCCTGCTGCATTGCACAGGCAAAATCCTTGAGACTGCCTGCAAAGAATATTTATTATAAACAAATTAAATTACACAGACTCAGCTCTTGGAGGTCCTGACAACACCCATGGCTGGGCTGTGGGTGTCTGAAGAGCCCTCTCAGGCCTCAGGTCCATCTCTGATGTGTGCCACATGTGCTTCCCACAAACAGGGATTGCTGAGGGTGCAGCATTTCTGTCAGACCCTGGCAAAGCTGACACCTGGACAGCAGAACAGTTTGATGAGAAAAGGGGGAATTTAACCACCCTGATGAGCCAAATGTTCAGGAGGGGAATGATGCAGGCTTAGTTCCACCTGGCTTTGGAACGGAAGGCTCAAAGGAGCATTTCCACATCCTGACATGCAAGACAAGGATGCCACAGTTCCTCTGGGGTGCGACCACAAACTGCCTGGAGCTGCAGAGCCTTTAAGCCATCTCCCCTCTCTTGTGGAGACCCAACCACCTCATCCTTTCTGAGGGATATTATGGGGGCTGAGGGAAGTGGAGCAGAGGCAGATTAACTGCCTTTGTCCTGGCTGTTTGCACAGCCTTACACCTGGCAGGACAGGGCTTGAGGCAGGACATCTCTCTGCTCCATCACATCCCCCTCTCCTTAACTCATCTGCTGGCAATGAGGCACCAGCAGAGCTGGGACAGAAAGCCTCTCTGATAGCTGCTAGCCCTCATCCTCCTCTCCAGCACAGGCAGAAAGGAGGGCAGCAAGGTGGCATTGCCACTGCAGGTGTGCTTTGGCAGAGGGATGATGCTTCCAGACTGTCAGTCTGCATCCTGAAGTGGCTTTGCCTGTGGATAACGTGCACAAAGATAAGGGAAATCCATCTTCTTTCCAGATTCAGGCATTACTGGATTTCAGAGCGGGGAGAGAGCTTGATTTGAGCCTGATTTTACATCCCAGATTCCCTGGCATGGTTTGAGCCTGGGAGAGAGCTTGGTTTGAGCCTGACTTTACATCACGGATTCCCTGGCATGTGTGTCTCATGCTGTGCTAGGGATCATCTTCCCATCATGTCGTTTGCAGGGCTCTGTGTCCCCGTGATTTCTCCTTGCTCTGGTCCTTGCCTTGCTCCTCTGCTCTGACCCTGGCCTGGGGCACTTGTTCAGTGCTCGCTGCCTCTCCTGGGGCTGCGACCAACCTTTGGCAGGAGATGAACCCAGTTCCCTTTGGCATTTGCTCTCCTCCAAGCCATTCCTGCCCGTGCAGGAGCTCACCTCCCACTGTCCCCATGTGCTGAGCAAGGTGAACACCTGCAGTGCCAGGCAGGCTCCTTCCTTAAATCCAGGGGATTAAAATGAGTGTGTCATCTGCAGAAGGAAGAGTCTGGGAATGTGTTCTCCACATCCTTCTATTTTCAGCGGGGAAAACTACAGACTCACAGAATGACCTGGGTTGGAAGGCATAGCAGAGACCATCCAGTTCCAACCCAGGGCACGGACACCTGGACCAGATTGTTCCAAGTCCCAGCTAACCCATCCTTGAGCACCTCTAGGGGCAGCCACAGGTCCTCCAGGGCCTGCCCATCCTCACAGGGAGGAGGAATCTCTTCACACCTCTGATTTAAATCTCCCCTCTTTCCGTTCACAGACGTTTCTTCACACCCGTGCCCCGGGGGCGGCCGGACCGGGTGGCTACGGAGCCGCGGGGCCGGGGGCTGTGGGGCCGGGGGCTGCGGGACCGAGCCGGACCGGGGGCTGTGGGGCCGGGGGCTGCGGGACCGGGCCGGACCGGGGGCTGTGGGGCCGGAGGCTGCGGGGCCGGGCCGGGGGCTGTGGGGCCCGGGGCTGTGGGGCCGGACCGGGGGCTGTGGGGCCCGGGGCTGTGGGGCTGTGGGGCTGTGGGGCCGGGCCGGGGGCTGCGGGCGGGCGGCCCTGCGGAGCTCGGCGGAGCCAATGGCGCTGCCGGGGAGGAGCCGCGGCCCCGGCCCGGCCCCGCCCGCCGCCCCCCGCCGCACTCGGCCTGGGCTCGGCGGAGCGGCGGGAGCTGCGGCTGCGGCGGCCCCGGAGCGCGGGGCAGCGGCGCCGGCGCCCGGCTGGAGCGGCCCCGCCGCGCCCGAGGCACCGGCCCTGGAGGCGCTGGACATCGGCTCCGCAGGCAGCGGCCGGACCCGAAGGTAGCGGGCAGCGACCCGCCGGCTCCGCGGGGGTGGCTGCGGGGATCTGTTGATGGGAGTTGCAGGAAAGTTTGCAGAGGGAGCGGAGGCTGCTCGCAGCGGTGTCGGTGCGGGCGGTGGGAGGCGGTCCGGTGCCGGCCGGGACTGACTGACCGACTGCCGGCGCGGTTCGGGCGATGCCAGCGCTGCTGCGGATGGAGCCGGGATGCGGGTTCGCCCCCGGGATGCTGTGCCCCCTGTGCCACCCCGCAGCCCGGCGGTGACCGGCGCTCGCCCTGCCAGCGCTCCAGCCCCGCCGAGCCCCGGGCTGCTCTCCCGGCGGAGTTTTTAGGGAATGCTGCATCCACCTGTGAGGCGGCGGGCGGAGCAGGCAGGCCTGTGGGTGCAGGACCCTGGGGAAGCAGCCCCTGTGCTGCTGCTGCTGCGGGTGCAGCTCGGGCTGCTCTGCCTGGGTGAGCTCCGCACCGGCGGCCCCACGGCCCGGCGGCGGAACGGGAGCTCCCGGGGCTCTTGGGGTGCGATCAGAGATGTCCGCAGATGCGGGAAAACAAGGCTGTTCTCTGCGTTGTTTGGGAAGTTGGGAGAACTTCCTGAGGCAGCAGGGCGGCTGCAGGGAGGCCGGGGCTGCCGTCCCTGGGGACAGCCCGGCCGGCTGAGGGGATCGGGCCGTGAGGCCGGGGGGCTGCCGGGCCCCACATGTTGCACCGGGGGTGTCCGGAGGTCAGAGCCCGGCCAAAGCTGTGCGTAGCACAGGGAGAGTGAAATGACCCCTGGTTCGGGCTGTGGGAAGGGTCTCTGGGGCTGCCCCCTGAGCGGATTGCCAGTGGTTTGTGTACCCCAGTGAGTGACATCAGTGCCTACCTAGCTCCTGACCCTAATCATGCTTGGGTGGCTGTCCTTGGGATGGTCACACACTCCTCTGAACCTCCCGTGGTGCTGAAGTGGCCTGAGTGTGTGGTATTTGGTGAAGAACACGATTTGCAGAGCGTTGAGTTAAAACCCATCAGTTTGCGTTTTCTGCGTGGGGTTGTGCTGTTTGCTCTTGCACGTGCTGTCCCTCTGCAAAACACAGCCGGGGAGGTGAGAGGTGAGCAGGGGATGCTCTTGGGCAGGCGGGGGATGCTGGACAGAGGAGCTTCAGTTTTGGGTTCCTCATCATCCCACAGTAAAGGGAGAGCGACCTGGAGCACTGCCTGACACTGCACTGTGCTGTGGGGCAGTGAGTAGCAGGGACCTGATAAACAATAAGAGGTGTTTTGCTAAAGGTTCTAGACAGTGACTCATCTGCTGTAGGAAGGGACAGGAAGGAGAGGCAGCACAGGAGCTTTCTAGAGTACAAATGGGTCTTTCCCCCTGATTTTATCAAAAGCAGGAGCTTGGGAATCCTTTATTACTCTCAGAACAGTGTGGTCTTTCCCCCTGATTTTATCAGAAGCAGGAGCTTGGGGATCCTTTATTATTCTCAGAATAGTGCAAACCTGTAGGTTATTAACCTCCTGATGCAAGTCTCCCTGTACCAGCACCTCCTGCATCCCTGTCCCTGGGGAGGATGCTGATGTCGGGTCACATGCTAGGGTGGGACAGTTTCAACATTTGAGGTGATTTCCAGGCCTCACAATTGATTTTATCTGACCATTTTTATTCACTTGTGAGTTTCTCCGAGTAATTGATCCTAGTCTGTACATTTCACCGTGGTTTCTGTGTGTGCCTGCCTGCCTGGGGTGTTTCAGAAGTCATTTCCCTTGCCTCTGAGCTGCTCAGTCTTAACTTTTCTTCTTCATCCAGCCTTCCTCCCTTGGGCTTTTCTGCCTTTTCCTGACCTGGCCAGCACAGAGGAGGTGCAGTGCTGCTGCCTTTCACTTTTCCAGGTGTGCTGCACCTCCCCAGCTATCAGCAGCATTGCTGACTGCCCCCACTTGAAAAGTGTGTGTATAAGGAGCTGTTTTTGCTGATATTTGCCTGGATTTGTGTTGTGTGCAGAGGAATTGGTGCAGCCCGTTGGTCCTTGCTGACTGAGCACCTTGCTCACAGCTGGCTTCCTCTCTCTGGGGATTTATGGCCCCTGCACCACCTCTCTCCCCGTTTGCTGGGGATTTACCTGGGAATGCTGATGTCTGATCAGGTCTGGGGGTGGATTTGTAATTTCTCCCTGTAGGGAGGGAGGGAATAACCCCAAACCCCCCAACAGACAGCACTCATGCCAGTGGTTAAGGGCAGAAAATAGTGGGGGTTTGTTGAGAATTATCCCTTTGCAAGAAGCAACTTTTGACCAAAAGTTGGCATATTTTTGAGACCTCTGAGTCTCTAATCATGCTCTTTTCCATTGCAAGGTGTTCTTTCACGTTTTGGCAGGCTCTTCAAACCATCTTGGGAATGGCTGTGGGGTGTGGGGCTGGTCCTTGCGCTGCTGCCATGGGCACTTTGGGATCTGGGGTTCTCACTTTATCTGGGTTAAGCTCCCAAGGAAAGAGGTGTGACTTGAGATCCAGAACTGGTTTGAGAGATCAGAACTGGGCCAATTTCTAGGCCAGGATGGGGCTCTGGGTGTCCCAAGGGCAGATTTAGGCACAGAAACAGTTGAAGGTCAAGGTTCCCACCTCCCTTCCTTGCACAGGTGCCTTCTTGTGCTGAACACAGAGGGGGTTATGTCCCTGACAGGGCAGGCAGCAGCACATATGGCAGGACACAACCTTATTGCTCCTTTCAAAGCACGAAAATCACCCCTTGCTGAGAAATACTGGAGCTGTGAAATGCAGATGGGGCTGCCCCCAGCAATAGCAGCAGCCTGGGGGAATGGAGAGAAAGCTTTTCTCCATGCCCTACCACCTCACCCTCTGAAGTTCACAGTGTCTGCATCCCCCAGAGGAGGATTTAACAGCACCAGGCTTTGCTGTAACCCTCAGGCACCGTATGGATGAGCCTGGGTGGAAAAGTGGCTGAATGGGACGGTGCTTCCTTGCTCTTTCAGTTTCCTTGTGATTTCCTGCATGCCTTGTTGGTACCACACTGCACATCCCCTGCCCTCCTGGGTATCAGGGAGTGTGCAGGTTTGGGGCACCACTGATGCCCAGAGCCTGCCCTGCTCTGTCCTGCAGCAAGCTCGAGAGGTTTAGCTAAAATATAAATATAAATATACACCTTTTATATTTATATATATACCTTATATATATATGTACCATTTACATATATATATCTATTATATATATATACACACCTTTTATATATATATATATATACACCTTTTTATATATATATACACCTTTTATATATATATATACACCTTTTATATATATATACACACCTTTTTTATATATATATACACCTTTTATATATATATACACCTTATATATATATATATACACCTTATATATATATATACACCATATATATATATATACACCTTTTATATATATATATATACACCTTTTATATGTATATATATACACCTTTTATATATATATATATACACCTTTTAGATATATATATACACCTTTTAGATGTATATATAGACACCTTTTTATATATATATACAACTTTTTATATTTATACACCATATATATATATACCTTTTTTATATATACACACCTTATATGTATACCTCATATATATGTTTTTATATTTTTATATATATACCTTATATATATTTATATATTTTTAATATATATACCTTATATATATATATAGTTAAAGTAGGTTTAGTTAAGATATATAGGAGTACCTTTGTGAGTACATTTAAAAAGTTGAGAGATATTAAATACATATTTTTTCTGAGCTCTATGCAAGAAAACAAAGGGTTTTCCAGGCTGGCTCGTGCCTGCTCAGCCTGGCTCGTACACAGGAGCCTTTGGGTCTGTGTGTTTCTGGTCACCTTGCAGCAGGCACAGGCTGCTGTGCTTTCTGTTCTCCCTTTGCACCCTGTTCTGCTGACACCTGCGTTTTCCTGGGCCTGGAGGTGTGAATGCTTTACCTGGCAGCACCTCCTGCTCCTGCAGAGCAGAAGATGGCTTTTTGCAGGGAGCCAGGGGGAGCCGTGCCACTCGCTTCTTCCTTATTAACTAGAAAGGAATAAAGTTGCAGAGGGATCAGGTTTTTGAGAAAGACCCAGAGTTCCAAAATGCTCCCAGAGGATAGATCCCTAATTACTCTCTAATTGCATTAGAGTTTAATTTGTTGTTGTTTTTACTGTAATGTTCCCATTTTCCTCGACAGTTTGCTCTGTTTCATTAACTGGAAATGGCTGGAGATGAATATTTGCAATATCAAAACTTGCCTCTTGTGCAATGCTTGACAGGTTTTAGACCTTTATTGTGCTGTCAGGGGCCTGGGACTCAAACCTCAGGTGCAGCTCTCACCCAAAGGCAGCATTTTGCCTACACATGCAGGTTTTGGGACAAAAACTCTCCTGGGAGTTTTGGTGTCTGTCCTGCTTCCAGGAGACATGGAAAAAGCTGAGCTGAGCTGTCCCCAGAGCAGCTCACGGGCAGCTGCTCTTCAAAAGGTTTGTTTAATCCATTTCTCCTGAGCACAGCGGGGAGCTGGTCTGGAAATGAGCTTGGGAAGCTTCAAAAAAGGGTTTTTCAGGAGCTTCATTTAGAAAGCAATAGGGGAGAAGGATATTGCTGCTCAATTCTGAAGGAGAAATATATTTACTTTGCCTTGTTTAAGGGGAAATGGTGTAGAAGGTATGGTGAAGCTTAGACCTGCTTTTTGCCGATGCATCTTTGTTGGTGAAACAAACCCTTGAGGTGGGAGAGTATAAATAAACCTTTCCAGTTTGTGACACCCTAGAGGTGTCACTTTGATCCACTTGCTTATGTGTCACATCCATGTCATTTGTGTGTGCCACAAAGGGCACCTGAGCCCACTGCCCGTGAGCTGGGTGTGATGGAGCTGCACCCACAGCTCTCAGAAAGTGACAGGAACCATGAGGAGCTGCACTGTGAACTCAAAACTGCTCCTAAATTTGATCCAGCCGCTTAAAAACAGTGGGTGGACCTGGTGGTGAAGTGAGACGTTGGTATTTAAAGCTTGGAGGATGCAGCCACAGACATGACACCCAGCAGTGAGCTGTGAAGGTGAGACATGCTCTGCTTTCAGAATTCACCGAGAAAACGGGAAAAGCTTGGAGGGCTGGATCTGCAGCACCTGGAATGGCTTGTCAGAAACCCCCAGGAACGGGGTGGAATTGAACACCCACAGCGTTTGAAACCATAAATTAGTGGGTTAAAGCTGCTGCTGTGCAGAGTGCTGTGCAAGCCCCTCTATTATTTGATATACAATGAGCACATGTGAGCTGATTGTGTTAGAGGCAGAAGCTGTTTTGGCCTGGCTGTGTGAGCTGGGTTTCTCAGGCTGGCAATTCCCTGCTCTCAGCTGTAACCCTGCATCTCAGGACACTGGGGATGCCACCGCTGAGCTTCAGTCTTGGCTTCAGTGACAGCACCGAAGCCAGAGTTTAGTTTGACTTAAAATGAAAACTAATTAATCAATTCCGTGTTTTTCACCCTGCAGTGTCACTAGCGAAAGCATCAAGATGGTAACTGTGGGTTCAACTGCTCGTTTGGAAATCCTGAGCAATTAGACAAGTTTATGACAATATTATTTCCTGCCACCAGAGATGATCCACAATAGTACTAATTGTAGCAATAATTAATCTGTCTAATTTTCAAGCACACAGCTGTAGTTCATGGTAGTCTGGCGGGGGCAGGAGTCAGACAGAGTGTGGGGACCCATTATTTTCTCTGGTTAATTATCAGTGCACTTTCAGCTCGTTGTGCTTTTTGAGGAGGTGCTGGGCTGCTCCCAGCAGATCTGGGAACAGGAGAGTGAGGACAGAGGGATGTGAGGAGCCCTTCATAGTGCTCTGCTCTGACACTGGGTTAGACAGGGCATTGCAAAGCAGCTGGGATGGTTTTGGCTTTGCAGAACATAGATTTTTGCATTTTTGAGCTCTTTTTCCTCTTAGCCAGACCATGAGGCTGACAGCCACGGGTGCAGGATAATCTACAAACTCCACTTGGAAAACTGATGGTATATGAAACACATTAATTTGTTTTAATGCCTTTCTGTTGCTCCTGAGTACCACAGGGGATGCCTCATAAATACTGTAGGAATTGGAGTCCCCAGACTATGCAGGGAAAGGGAGACCTTTCCAAACCTATGAGTCAGAGCTGGTCTCTGAAAGGAGCAGCCAGTGCCCAGCTCCAGCCCTTCTGCAGTTTAATTTCTCACAGAAATAGAACAATTTGCATTTCTGGGGACCCTTTGGCACACAGGGTTAGAACACTGCAGTGGGCATTGATGGACCATTGCTCATCTATTGGTAAGGGACAGAATGGTGGTTTTTTTCCCAGAGTTATCTAAGTGGCTTGTTGAGATGCTCCCAAGCCCAAGAAAGACAGGTCTGACATAAAACTCATAAAATAAAAAGCATGAAACAAAAAACTCATAAGACATAAAGCAAAAGTCCAGCATGCTTTTGTTTAGTGTGGCTGAGAGTGGGAGATGCTCCTGCTTCTTAGAAGAAAGCAAATGCAAACAAAAGGAGGGGTTTGTGTTGTCTTTTTTTTAATTCAAAGATGGGCAAAGATAAAGAAAGTGCTGTAGGAAGGATGTAAATGTTTTATGTTTTACTGAAGATAAAGCTCCTTGTTTGCTGGTGCTCACAAAGCTAATAGACAGATTACATGATAATGAGAAGGAGTTTAATGAAATCTGCCTATACCCTTTAGAGGATGTGGGATTTGGATGTGCAGTTTAATGAGGCCAGAGGTTTAGCTGCTCTGTGCTAACTCTGGCAACATTTGCATTCCTGGTGTCTTGTTTCTAAATCATTTCACTGATGCCAAGAGGCTGTGCTGTAGCAGGGAGCTGTGGCTGGAGGGAGCAGAGTCCATCGCTCAGCGCGGGCAGGGAGGGTTCCTGGCTGGAGTTTCTCACTGCCTTGGTGGCACCGAGCTCCTGTAAATCCTCACCAGGTGGCAGTCAGTGAGTCATCTCTGCTGGCAGCACAGGGTGGGAGAGGAGCCGTCCTGGGGATGGAGAGCAGCTCAGCCCACCTGCTGCACCAAAACTCGTGGATGACCTGGAGCATCTCTGCCTCTGGTTAAAGTCTGCTGGGCAGGGAGCATTTAGAGCTGTCAGCAGTGACAGCAAACTGATCTGGGGTTAGTGCTGCTGAGCCTGATTGTGGTTTTGGGATGAGGTGCTTTAGCTTAGCCAGCCAGCCAAGCATGCAGCCTTTTATCAGGGATCCAGAATTAAAATAATCCCCCATCAGCGATGGACAGATTTGTTCTCTGGAGGCTTCTCCTAAGTCTGTTGCCACCTTACATGGCTTTTCCTCTTGGGTTTCTGAGCTGAAACTGATGGGGACTGACAAGCCCTGATTATGCAAAGTACCAGAGGCAACGGGCTGCCTGCATGGGATTCACTTACTGCCATTTTGTGTGGGATTAGGGAGCCGTGGAAAAAGTAGGTCCTGCTTACCCAAAAATGAGTGTGTGGTCCTGGCAGGGCTGGGCTGGGCATCAGTGACCCGGCTACAGCGGTGCCCCAGCCTGTCTGTGCCCACGCTCAGCCAGTGCTGAGGCTATTTATGTGTCTTTTTGTGAGAAGCCACCGTTTCCATGGCAACGGGGAGCATCTCATGGTAGCCCTGGCTGTGGTGTGTGAGCCCGCGCTGTGCCCCGACACCCGCCAGGGTCCCTGGGCAGCCCGGGGGCTGCGGCTGCCCTGCTCACCCAGAGCTGCCAAAAACACCCCTGGTGGTGGTGGGGTGGGAGCAAGAGTGATGCCAAGGTTTTGTGTCGTGACCCAGGACATTCCTCTGGGTGATTTGAGACCCTGGCACAGAGTCAAAACCAGCTGTGCCTTCCATTTTAGCCCATGGAAACAATTACCAACTTTGTGTGAAGATTTACAAGCCGCAGGAGTTCGAGTAGAATGATAGTGAATTTGTCACAGGGTGAAAAAGTAGAATTTTGGGGATTTAGAGTGACGGTTCAAGAAGCAAGATGGTGGAATCTGGGTATGTCCTTTCCTCCTCCTTCTTCTTGTCCTCCATCTTCTGCTGTGATGGTTTAGACACTTTTGGATTGGTTTAGAGTAGAGACAGACTGTCTAACATAGGTGATAGGTATTGGAAAATTATTGCAAATAAAGCCCACGTAGTTCGTAATATAAAAAGCCAACAGCACCCCAAGGGCAGGGACTGTGCCCCAACCCGACCTGCTGGACAGATCTCAGCAGGTCAGGGAAAGAATGGAATAGATAAGAGAAAATAACCTTGAAAAGCAGAGCTGAGGAATCTCGACTTCTTCTTTGGTCGCGGGGCTGAGAAAAAAAATTTTTAATACCTCAAAAGTCATCTCAACCACAGAAACCTGAGAGTTACTCCCCTCTCACTCCAGCAGCCCCTCTACCTCTGCAAATCCTGCTCAGGTCTGTTTTGATGCTTATTTCAGGAGGTTTCTGGGCTGTCCCCTCTGCTAAGGGTTGAGCTGTGCCACCTGGCCATGCTGGAGTGAGTGACAAGTCCTGTCCTTGGTGTGTGCTGGGCACAGAGTCCTGCAGCACAAAATCTGATTGCTCTGCCTTGAGTTCCTGCAAACTGTATTAAAACAGTCGCAATATATCAATCTCTCTTTTTTTTAAATGTATTTTTATTCAAATCAGCACATGTTTGCAATTAAACCCTGCTACATGATGTAGTGTGAATAATTAGAAAAATTCATGTGCTGAATGAATTTGTAGGGAGGGAATGATGCTGCTCCCAGAATTGCAGCGTGGCTCCCTCTAAACTTGGCAGTGCCCTTCCCTCATGTCCCCTGAGGCACTTTGGGGCATGGTGGGCTTGTCTCCACTGATCTGTCCTTTGCTCTCTGCTTCTGTAATTTCTGTTGCTTGCCTTTTGTTCCCCTTCAAACAGGCAGGTCAAAAAGTCACCACCTGGATTTTAGTGCCATGATCAGGTGGGTGCTGTGGTGCAGGTGGGGGCTGCAGAGGCAAACCTGGGGATGTGACCCTGCTGCTGTTCTGCCTGGAGGAAAATTATTGTAAATAAAGTACACATAACTTGTAGTAGGGTATTGCCTCTCTCCTGGCTTCCCTGTGCCACAGAGTCCTCCTTTTCCTGATGTGTTCATCAGGCTGTTTCATTGCTGGGTTCAGTTTATATAAATGGCACCTTGATGGTTAGGTGAGGAGATGAGAACATCTGGCAGTCCTTTGCTCTCTTCTTCTGTGTTCCTGTAATTTCTGTTGCTTGCCTTTTGTTCCCCTTCAAACAGGCAGGTCAAAAAGTCACCAGGTGGATTTTAGTGCCATAGGCTTGGGTCTCTTGCTTCTGCTCCCCATCAGTGGGTGCTGTGGTGCAGGTGGGGGATGCAGAGGCACACCTGGGGATGTGACCCTGCTGCTGTTCTACCTGGAGGAAAATTATTGTAAATGAAGTACACATAGTTTATAATAGGGTATTTCCTCTCTCCTGGCTTCCCTGTGCCACAGAGCCCTCCTCCTCCTGATGTGTTCATCAGGCTGTTTCCTTGCTGGGTTCAGTTTATATAAATGGTACCTTGATGGCTAGGTGAGGAGATGGGAACATCTGGCAGTCCTTTGCTCTCTGCTTCTGTAATTTCTGTTGCTTGCCTTTTGTTCCCCTTCAAACAGGCAGGTCAAAAAGTCACCAGGTGGATTTTAGTGCCACAAATAGGGAGTCTCCTGCTTCTGCTCCCCATCAGTGGGTGCTGTGGTGCAGGTGGAGGATGCAGAGGCACACCTGGGGATGTGACCCTGCTGCTGTTCTACCTGGAGGAAAATTATTGTAAATAAAGCACACATAGTTTGTAGTAGGGTATTTCCCTGGCTTCCCTGTGCCACACAGCCCTCTTTCTCCTCATGTGCTCCTCAGGCTGTTTCCTTGCTGGGTTCAGTTTATATAAATGGGACCTTGATGGTTAGGTGAGGAGATGGGAACATCTGGCAGCTTTCCCTCCAGCCCAGAGCTCCTGAGTGTTGGGAATTCAGTGAGACATCCATGGCAGTTTCCCCCCCACAGTGGCATGAAAGCTGAGAGGCTCTTTTCAAAAACACCATCTCTGTCCATTGTTGTGTGACTGTACTTTTCTTAGTCCTGGCAAACACAGAATCCCACATTGGTTTGGGTTAGAAAAGACCTTAAAATCACTTTGTTCCAATTCCCCTGTGTGGACACCTTCCACTAGTTTAGGTTTCTCCAAGGCTCGTCCAGCCTGGCCCCTTTGGGCACTTCTGTCAGGAAACCCAGCAAATGAGCAGCTTGCCTGCTTACAATGGGGGAAAATCGTGTGGAATGAGGTATTTGGGGTGAGCCTGGTGTGCACTGAGGCTGTGTCTCCCCCTTGTTGTTCTCCGCAACCTCTCCTCTCTGTGCTGCCACATGCAGCAGCCACGTGCAGGATCTCTCCTGCTCCCCAGCTCGTGCCACACACAATCTTGTTCTGATTTTCAGGGCTCCAATAAAGCGTGTCCAAATGCATCAAAGGCTCGGCGCAGAAGTGAAGCAAATTGACTCTGTGGAGGATTTAGGGAGTGGAGGGAGTTGGGATAAACCCCAAACCAAACAAGAACTGCAGGGAAGGTGAAGCGTGGTGGAGACAGCAGATGCTCAGCACAGCTGGAGGGACGTGGAACATCTTGGTTTGGCAGGAGAATGGGAAAAATTAAAAATAGCACACACATCCTCTGGAGATGTGGCTGGTAGGGAGCTCTTTGTGGGTAGGGACACACTGCCATGACCTGTGGGACACAGGATTATCTGGGCTCTGTTATTGCCCTGTTCCACCCCTCTGGGACTGTGGAGGGATGGCAAGGAAATTCAGGTGCTGGTACATGGCTGTGAATTTGGGCTCTTGCACCAGCTCAGGTGGGCTGCAGAGCTCTGCCATCACCATGGCATGGCCTCTCCTGTCCTGTCCTGTCTGCAGCACAGAATTGGCCCAGGCTGCCCCATCCCAGCCCCTTTTCCTGGCTGCTGTGGCCTCCAGCACCCAAAATGTCTCCAGGCAATAAAAATAGGAGGAGAACTGCACTCCTGGAACAGGCTCAGCCATTGTCTTGGGAAATCAGGCACTTCAAAAGGCAGTTTTGCATTTCTTCAGATGCCTCGATGTAAGTGCAGTGACAGAGTTGCTCAAAGCACATTAATTATTAGTAAAGGCTTTTTTTCTTTTTATTGCAAGACAAATTAAACAACAGACAAAAACAGGAGGTGTTACATGAGATGTTAATCCATGGGAGAGTGGCAGCAGCAAAAGCCACAAATAATTCATAATATGAAAATCAGGACATTTAATTTTTGGCTTGTTGTTTGCATTTGGCATTCCTGCACATGCTCAGTTGCTGCTTCTCTTGTGCTCTGGTGTGGAGATTTTGGAGGCTGTTAATTCTGGAAAAAGTGATTGTAGGCCTTCAAGAGTAAATCAGGTAAGAGATCATATTTTTCTTCTCTCCTCGTGACTGGAGAAAACCAAGTTGCTGAACCCTGTGTTTTCTGTGGCACTCCTTGTCCTCAGTTGGGCAATAGAAGAAATGAATGTGTACAGGAATTCCAGGGCACTTCCAGCGCTCTCCTGTGTGACAGGGACACATTTAGCATGTGACCTCACCTGGAGGGATTCAGCTGCTGCACAGCATTTCCTTAGAAAGGAATTTGGCTTTGCACATGTCCATGAAGTCAGCTTTGAGTTGCTATCCTCTAAAATATAGTGCACCTTAGTTAGCACCTTCCTGGACATTGCCAAAACCTGGCGTCAGTCTGGTGAAATTGATTTTTTCATTGAGCTGTTCCAGTCACTGAAAGTGCTGAGGAGAGTTGCAAGCATATGGCACAAGGTGCTGCAGACGAGGTCTCTGTGACACTCTGAGCCGTTCCTGGAGATGCTGAGCTGACGTGTGCAGGGCCATGGATCTGGGGCAGGGAGGGGATTTTTCACTGGAGTGCCATAATAAACCCCACAAAGCCATTGTGAGTTCTGGGAGAGGCCCCACCTGAGGACGAGAGCGCTAGGATTTTCAGATTTTAATACCTCAAATGCTTTTGCTCAGCATGACCATCTGTGTCCCAGTTCCAAAGTTATGAACCCCATTTAGTTCTTCAATTCTCAGCAAGAAAAGTCTCTGAGAGTGTTCAGGGACATGTCCCACCCTGCTCAGCCCTTGAATGTCCCTCACAGCTGAGGACATATTGGTGGCAAGGACACCCCTCCTTTCCATGCTGCATTTTGACAGATGGGCTGTGAGGTGGGATCAGCTGAGGGCTGGTCAGTCCTGGTGCAGTTAGGCATGTGTGGGCAGGGAGAGAGTCACAGTGGTATTAAGTGATTAGAAATACATAAATATTAATTGCTTCTGAACTCCCTTTATCACTCTTGCAGGCGGAAGAAGTTAATAAATCACTGCTTGGATTAACCCACAGAAGGGTTATGCAGGAGAGTGGGAGCTTCTCTCACATGGAACTCTGCTCTGGGTGTGTTATGTGAGGGTCTCCCATTCCAGAGAGACTTTTATTGGGTAATTTGAATATTTACACATGAATGGTGGTGCACAGCAGTCACACCATCAGCAGAACTACCGTGTTCTCCTGGTGCTGAACCTGTGATGTGAGGGGAACACATCCCACACCTGTGTCAGACCTTGCTGCTTACAGAAAATGCCTGAGATGCAGCTCCTGGATAAGCCTGTTCAGCCCTTGCTGCTATAAAGGAGGACAGAGGATTCCATTTGAGAAAAATAGACTTTGGCTCTGTTATCAGAGCGCAGAATGCTGAACTAATGCTGAGAAGCTTTTGATTTACTCTGATTTTTGCAATGAGGGTTTGTACTGGCATTGCAGGCTGCATGCAAATGAAGGTGCTGTTACCTGTCTCTGGCTTGGTTGCTGGATTGAGGTTTAATGAGATTCTTTGGTTTGCTTTGTGCCAATCTGTTGGAGTTAAGTGAGATTTCTTCCTCCCACTTTGTTTTGCCTTTGATGCAATTTTGCAACACTACTTGTATTCCTAAAAGGGTCTTTTGGTGTCTTTGAAAGTTTCTCAATGCAACATCTCTCTGGACAGAGTAAATGAGGATTAAAACTAGGCAGATAGCAAGCGAAAACAAGGAAATGTCTTTGCAGAATCAAACAAAGAACGAGCACAGCAGCAAAGGAGCTCTGAGTTCAGTGGTTTTGTCTGGTAAACCAGAACACCTGAGCAAACCTTTTCCTGGAGCTCAGGGCCAGCTGGTCTCTCCAGGCTGGCAGTCTCTGGTGTCAGCTCAGCTGCTTGTTTTCATAAAATATAAATAACTATGACTGTGGGGTGGCAGGACACTGAGGTTGGCATCAGCACCTCCAGCTGCACTGCACAGCCCAGCAGTGACCAGCCCTCCTGCACCTGGCTTTGTCTGCTAATGAGATCTCATTGCCTCTTCATTTCCATGTTATTTTTCTTCCCAGTCAGTGGAATGAGCTCTATAAAACCTGTATTATCAGTCTTCATTATGCCTGGGTTTGTTATGATTGTGAATTAATAGATTTTATCTTGGCATTAATGAGAAGGCACCAGCCTCTCTTTTCCCTCTTGCTTTGCATAGGGGTTGGTTTTAAATATTCTCTCTATGTAGCTGCTTCTGGTTCTGCTTGGGTTCAGACTTTAAGCCTGAATTTTCCTGGTACACCCCTTGATTGTGAGTTCAGGTCTGTGTACCTGCAGTGGCACAAGGAGGAGGTTATGAGCAGAGGAGCAATGTGTTCCTGTGAATCAGAGTACTCTGCAAGCTGGTTTTAAAGGTGCAAGTGTCCTCCTAGAAAGTTCTGGGGAGCACATAAATATTTAAACAGCTACTGGGGAACAGCACAGCCCAGTAAATCATCCAAACAATTCTCTTCCACATCTAAATCGAGAATTACAACAGAATGCTCTTCCAGCTTAAAACCACCTTCCTCCAGGTTGTGCTGCTGTTTGCCTTCTCTATAAAAGCTTTTATAAGCTCTTTTACTGTTGTATAACAAATGGCCAAGCGTGTTTTGTGCCATGAGGGACCTCTGGCAGAGCTGGTTCTGTGCCTGGTGCTCCTAGACAGGAAAGGTGATGAAGAGCAGCTAAAGCATACAGAAAGGATACTTACAGAAGGCTAAGAAGATAATAATGAAAACTCGTGACTTTTTCCAGAGCCTTGACACAGCTTGAGCTTGATTGGCCAATGAGTCAAAACAATTCACATGAAACCAATGAAACAATCTCCAACCACACTCCAAAGCAGCAAAACACAGGAGAAGCAAATCAGATAATAATTGTTTTCCTTTTTCTCTGAGGCTTCTCAGCTTCCCAGGAGCAAAATCCTGGGCTAAGGTTTTTTTCCAGAAAATATGACTGTGATAGGGTCTGTGTGTCACATTTACACCTGTACAACATTGGTTTCACTCCCTCATGGTGACAAGAACTGCTTTGGCTCAAGTGTTGCCTTGCCCTTGGCTCTATAGGAGCCTTGTCAGACACATCTGCCTGCTTTGTGTGACTGATTCTGCTTCTTGTCTCTCCTCTCTGTCATGCACAGATGAAATCCTCTGACATCGACCAAGAATTGTTCACTGAAAGTTACTGCAAGGTGTGCAGTGCTCAGCTGATCTCCGAGTCCCAGCGAGTAGCCCATTACGAGGTAAGATGTTCTTGGTTTCTCACTCCACTCTTGCAGTTCTGCTTGGAAGACTCAGCATTTGAAGAACTGTTTTTCGTGGTTTTTTCCCCTGTTTTTCATGGTTTTTTCCCTGTTTTTCCTGTTTCTACACTTACTCTGTCAGTGATGTCACTGCAGCGGTGTCTGCTGCATGTCTGGCTTTTTTTTCCTTCTGTTTTTTGCCAAGTCAGCCTGCAATTTGATCAGGGCTGAAGGAAGCACAGTTAGCAAGGAGAGCAATTAAGAGTGCAGCAAAAACAAGCTCAGGTTGTATTAAATGTGCTGCACTGTGGTTTGGTGAGTAGGAATCACTGATTGTGCAGAGAACAGATTAGAATTTGTGAATGTATTTAAGCACTTAAGAGGTAGTGAGCAATGAATAATTAGAAAGGATGGATTATTAGAGACATGTTAGAACAGCAATTAACAGCACTGCATATCTTCAAAACAAACTTAAATACATTCCTATTAAACAAGGAGGAAATTATGGAGGGATATGATGCTGTAAAATCCTTCAGGGAAGGAAACTCACTGCTTGGGTGTAGATCCTGTTGGGGTGAGGCGCTTTTGAACAGAGATTCTCAGGTTCAAATGCAGAGGAGGTGCAGGGTCACTGTGTGGTGGCTGTGCACAAGGGATTGTCCTCCCCTGGGAGCATGTGAGGTGCTCCAGCCTGTCCTGGAGGGCTCCAGAAGTGATGCATGTCTGCATTATCTATAAAACATAGTTTGTATATGGAGAATAAACTACATTAACTCTGTGTATTCATAATATATAGTTTGTACATGGAGAATAAACTATATTAACTCTGTATATTCATGATATATAAAATAGAGATAATACAGATATTTGGATAATATGGAATAATTTGGTTTGATTTTGGTGGTCATGGAGGTCTTCTCCAATGTAAATGGTTCTGTGATTCTCTGTGATGAGCTATGGGATGAGGGATTTCTGCACTCAGGGGAGTGCTTTGCTTCTGTTTTTGGTTATGTGGAGACTCCCAGTGTCTGCAGAGTTCCAACAGATGCAGAGTTTGTGCACAGGGACCTGGAAGATGAAGTTACCCCAGGCTTGATTCAAGTGTTTTTCAGTTAATATACGAGGGAGACAGTTGTGTGGCCAGCAGAGAATGTGCAGGAAGCTTAATGTACATGATCTGAGGATGCTGTGCTGCATTAATTAACAATGGGAACAAGAATGTACGTGTGCTTGTAGGGCACTTTACATGTCTGTTTTGGTGAATTTCTTAGGAGCTCTTCTGTAACTGCTCCTCTGGCTGCCCTCTGTGTGCAGCAGAGATCCCTGGCAACGCTGTGAAGTTGAAGGCTGCAGTTTTAGGGACACCTTCCAGATCTGATACTGGGCAGTGTGGATGCCAAATTTTGCCTGCAGGAGGCAGGAGCAGCTCCTGGTGAGCCTCAGGGTGCTCAGCCAATCTCGTCTCCTCTGCGCCTGTCACTGTAGGTATGAGCTGAATCATTAATTCATAGCAGATGTTTTTGAAATGTGGAAAACAACACTGTTTTCTGTTGTATATTTTAGTGCGAGGTGTTGTGCTCGTTTGTCATCCGCTGTGAAATCCCAGCAGACGCTGAGATGTTGGGCACAATAATGTCATTCCCAAACCTTGCTGCTGGGTTACATAACACAGAGAGGAGGAGGCTTGGAGTGAGTGAGGTGGTGTCTTGGTTTGGAAAGACAGGAGTCTGCTGAGGAAGGCAGGAGCCTCCCCTGAAATGGAGAAAATGAACCCCCTTCCCCTCTCCAAATTGCTATAAATTTGAAATTATGGGGTTCTCAGGCAACAAAAATTATGGGAACAGGAAATAAAAGTTCTTTAATAGGGAAGAAAAGCATAAAATAAACAATGCAGTGAACTAAACCAACACTGACAGAGTCAGAACCCAACCTTACACCCTGTGGGTCAGGGTGTTGGCAGCAGTCCCATTGGAATTGTGGCTCAGCCCTCCTGCAGTGTCAGGGGTGGTTCTGCTGGAGCAGGGGTCCTGGACAAGGGTGGAGTCTTCCTCTGAAGATCCAGGGGCAGAGGCAGCTGCTGCTCCTCTGGGGAATCCAGTGGAGAAGCCGTGCTGGTGTTCCAGAATCTCCAGATTATATCTGGGCAGGAATGCTTGGCTGGTGTTCCAGAATCTCCAGATTATATCCAGGTAGGAATGCTTGGCTGGTGTTCCAGAATCTCCAGATTATATCCAGGTAGGAATGCTTGGCTGGTGTTCCAGAATCCCCAGATTATATCCGGGTAGGAATGCTTGGCTGGTGTTCCAGAATCCCCAGATTATATCCGGGTAGGAATGCTTGGCTGGTGTTCCAGAATCCCCAGATTATATCCAGGCAGGAATGCTTGGCTGGTGTTCCAGAATCCCCAGATTATATCCGGGTAGGAATGCTTGTCTGGTGTTCCAGAATCCCCAGATTATATCCAGGCAGGAATGCTTGGCTGGTGTTCCACAATCCCCAGATTATATCCGGGTAGGAATGCTTGTCTGGTGTTCCAGAATCTCCAGATTATATCCAGGCAGGAATGCTTGGCTCCTCCCTCAGGGCTCACATCTCCCCAATGGGATGCTGGAGTTCTTATCAGCCATGCAGTGACATTCAGTGGCCTCTTATCAGCAGATGTCTCCCCAGAGGGAGGAGTGGTTGTGATCACTCAGAGAGAGAGAAGGAAAACTGCCCACTTGACAAAAGACAACTGCCGTCCAGATGGTAGTAAATACATCTTGCCTTGCAATCTAGAACAGCTGTAAAGACTATTTAGGACCCCTCTGGTGGCCCAGAGGCTGGGAGTGCCTCTGCCCTGTGGCTGTATTACACTTTGCTGCTCTCAGTGTCCCTTTGGAGCAGCTGTTCTGGTCACCACTCCCAAGTGTGTGTCTCATTCTCGTGGTAACCTTCTGGCACCCTGGTCCAAGAGCCCTACAGGCGTGTGAGAGGCTGGAAACCTGCCCTGAGGTTCTCCAGGGAGGTGGAGTTTGGGGCTCCATCCTGCCTGAGACTGCCAGCCCTTATGCAGGCCATTAGTTAATAGCAGGAGTGTAAAATTCACTGTTTCTTGTAGCTGGTCACAATTTTCACACCTTTCTTTTTTTTCTTCTTACTTTTAGAAAGTGCTGTATAGCTAAAAACTGATTATTTTCATGGGGTAGATTTCAACTTCAGAAGACTGAATTTTCTGCAAATCCTTTTCCAGGAGCCCTGGGGTGGCCACCCTGGGTACCCATGGGTGCTGAGGACCCTTGGTGGGTGCCAGGGCTCTGTCTGGGTTTGTTTTGGTCAGCAGTGCCCTTATCCTTCCTGAGAGAGCCTGGAGAGAAAGGGAATTGATCCACTGCCTCACTAGCGCAGTCAAGTGAGCTCTGCAGCCCTTGTGCCAGGGACTGGAATCTTGGCTCTCTGTGCATGCAAAATAAGACATTTCTCTGTAAGAAAATAGAGGGAAGCAGCCTATGAAAGGGGGACGTTTTTATCTTGCCAAACAGGAATAGTCAGTTCCAATCGCTGTCTCATCTCCTTCTCCAAATCACCAACCAATAACTTTTCTCCTGTGCTACTTTGCCAGGAATAAAAAAATGATTTTATGTCAGTCACGCAGTATTAAGTGATATTATTTCCAAGGGCAAGCGTAGTGGAAAAAATGACAAAAGGATCAGAGTGTTTGCAGCACTTTGTGCTTCCAGCCTGACATACAGCAAATACTGCCTTTATTACATGTGCTTCATGCAACTGTGTCTCTGCCTTTGTCTGATGTGTCTGATGCACCCTGGCTCTCCTTCCCATGCTGCTGAAAGTGCCAGGTCCTGCCCTCCTCTCCAGGGTTCACCCCAGGACAGAGCTGAGCCTTGGGGTATTGATTTGGCTCCCAAATTAAGGAGCCCAGCTCACTCTGCAGTGCTGAGCATCTCCAGGGGCTGCTGCTGGGCAGCTGTGAGCGAGGGATGAGGCAAACCTTGCTGTCGGTGCCCAACAGAGTGTGCATTTGCATATTTTAATTCTGCAAGCAAATTACTGCCTTAATTTGTCCCCTGAAGTACCAGAAAACTCTCTTCTCCCTTCTGTTTCTGGAATAAAGCAGCAAAGTACGGATGCCTGAGACAATCCGTGGCTGTTTGGTGAAGAATCCATGTGCTGCAGGAGGTGGCCAGGCACATTTTAGGGAGGGTATTTCACACCTGAGGGTATTTCACACCTTGTGGTCCAAGGGGTGACAATGTGCAGCGCTTGCTGCAATGCCATTGAAAGTCTGTGCTGCAGAAATGAGGTTTTTCTTTTCTGTGTCTCTGCATCTTTCCCTCCTCTGGAGCAGGAAGCCTCTTTGGCACTGGATTCCCTCTGGATTACCTGTAATTTAACACTTCCTTGCAGCTCTGTCTTTGAGAGAGGTTGTTTCAATCACTTTGGAGAGCTGCTCTGTAAATTAAAAAGCTAAAACAAAGAGAGCTAGGGTTTCTTAGTTAGCTCTGAGTCCTCATCTCTATGTAGAAGTGTTCACAGCCATTAGGAAGATGTTACCATTTATTTTCATGTTTCCCCTTGAAAATCCTGCAGGAAAATTACCTCGTATACAAAGTTGCTCTCAGATTTCACCCTGAGCTGCACATTCATCACCACATTTGCTCCTCAGGCTGCTGTAATGCTCTTCTCCATTTCCTCCATAATCTTTATTGCTTCAGGTGTTCAGAGGGTGCTTTATTTTTCCATTTAAAATGAAGGAAGATGCCAGGTCTGGAGGAAGAGCAGCCCAGGAGGGGACTGTGGAAGTGTCACCTTATGGGATGCTGCTGGAATGCTTGTGGTGGAGCAGCAGGGGAGGGCAAAGATATTAAAATTCAAATGCAGAAGGGACTGGGGAGAACAAA
This sequence comes from Melozone crissalis, assembly GCF_028551555.1. NCBI lineage: Eukaryota > Metazoa > Chordata > Aves > Passeriformes > Passerellidae > Melozone > Melozone crissalis. Next base: position 756,728 of record NW_026536006.1, read on the forward strand.
TCAACTGCCAGTGCCCCTTGGCTGCTCTCTGGAGCTGTGCACTGTGGAATTTCTCACTCTGTCTCCAGAGCAAAGCAGGCGGGCGCTATCGACAGCCTCATCAGTGCTCCTTGTGTGCACAGGCTGGAGTGGTGCTGGGGTTAATCTGCCTCCAGTTGGGCTCTCCTTGGCTGGAAACATGTGAAGCAATGGCTTGTCTGAAGGAACAATAAACATTGTTTACTATTGGCACATTAGTGCCTTAAGGATCAAGATGTGTGTGCACAGAGAGGCAATCCTGTGTCTGAAATATTAATGTGCTGCAAGGAGCACATACCCTATTTAACAAAATAAATGCTGTGCTAGAAAGCAAGGAGCTGGAATGGTGTGTTTCTGCTCCCAGCTCCCTGAGTGAGATGCTGCAAGCATTTCCAGGCTGGAGGAGTGGAAAGGATGTGCTGTAGCTGAAGGGAAAGGCTGCACAGGGCTGCTGTGTGTCAGTGATCATGGAAGGGAATGTGACATTTGCTGGCCAAGGTCTCTGATGTGTGTTGCTGCTCACCTGCCATGTGTCTTGCTTTGGTGGCAGTGGCATGTAAATCCTTCAGAGGATGAAGGAGGAGGGGACACTTTAGCTGTTGTTGCCATGTCCTTCACCACCGCTACTGGAATCTGCTCTGCTGTGGTGATCACAGGTTTTGGTGGCTGCTCAAACATTACTGTTACCCTGCAGGTCGTGCTGGTGTTGGATAGAAGAACCTTGGCTGGAGGAGAAAAAGCTGAAAACTGATAAAGAGGGCATATTTGTGGTGCAGAGATGACAAGGTGCTGCTTTGTTCTTTTGGTGTGCACATGCAGGCCTGGATATTCCTTGGCAGTTTGTGTCATGGTGACAGCCCCAGTTAAAGTGTGCTGAGGAAAACGTGGCCACCCATTGTGCGTGAGGGAGACAGGTGGGTGCCAGGGTTTTAGGGCACGAGGCTCGTGCTTCTCTCTGCATGCAGGGCAGCAGCAGCTGCTGCATCATGGTGGGAGCCAGTGGAGACGGGATGGGACTTTACAAGGCTCTGTGTTACTGCTCTGTTGTCAACATTAATGGCTGAGCATTATTTTTAATGCACTCCCAGTGTCAAAATCTATTGCTAAACAGCAGTGGTAGCAGAGCAGATGAAGCTCTGAGCTGTGCACAGCTCCTTTCCCAGGCACCTCTGCACACACAGACCTATTGCTGTCTAAAAATAGCTGAAGTTAAAAGGTCCTTCAGAGCAGCAGTAAAACACACTGGGAAAATGGGACCCCAGGGTTGGCAGTAGTGGGGAGGCATAAGGGATGTCACATTAAAGCTACATGGAATGAAAACAAAGAAAGGTTGCGCTGGCTCAACCCTGGCCAGCATCCCTGGGAGATGAATTCCTGCAGCTCTTGCCCTTCTGCATCATCCCTTGCTGATCCTGCTGCACAGGAGGGCACCTCTCTTTGTTCCAGGTATTCACTCCTGCCTGTCTTCATTATTTAAGCTCCCAGCCCGTGTTTGGATCGGGGTTCTGGGTGTTTGGCAGCAGTCTGCAGCTCTGTGTGTGTTGTGACAGACCCGCCCCCGTGCGCTCGGGCGCTCAGGAGTGACTGGCACTGACGCGGGGATTTGTTCCACACGGATCAAATGGGGATGGAATGGGAACAGCAGCACTGCTGTGCTGCTGCTGTGGGACTGCTGTGGGCCCACTGTGTTTGTATTAACTCTTCTGTTGCCTGCTGGTACTGGGATGGGGGCTGTACCCATGTCTCGAATATCAGTCCCCAAGAGTGACCCAGGATGAGCTGCAGGTGAGCAGCAAGAATTTAGTTTTCTGTGTAGGGCACATACCAGAAGTGTTGTCACATTTCTCTTCCCAGAGAAAAGCAAGGCACAATTCTCCCCAAGGATCTGTGAGATTCACCTCAGACAAAGGGAAAACACAATTCTTATCACTTGCTGTGCCTGTGTTGTGCCAAAGTAGAATGCAATATGGAGATTTTTTACCCAGAGTTATGATGTTTTGGTTCCTTGGCCTATCAGGGTGTGTGTGTGTTGGGACTGTCGGGACCGTCACGAGATTCTGTGCAGTGTGTGCAGAGTGAGTGCTTGGCAGGTTTATTTTAGATGAAATGTATATAGTGTAGTATAATGAAGTAATTAATTAGCCCTCTGATATCCATGGAGTCAGATGCATCATTCTCTCTGCCCTTTGTCAGAGCCACCTTTGATTTACAATATCAGAAGTTCCCAGCCTGCTCACTCTATCCCTGCATCCCCTTTCCCTTGGCATGTGTACAGAATCCTGGAACGGGTTGGGTTGGAAGGGACCTTTAAAGATCTGGTCCAACCTCTGCCAAGAGCAGGGACACCTTCAGCTCAATCAGGGAGGTGCATTGCCTGGAAAAATCCCATCATACCAATGGATTAAATGCATGTTTGCATTAGTGTAGATGTAAGTTCCACCTGCAGAAGGAATGTGAGGCACTCAGAAGGGACTAGCAGTGGGTTTAGGGAGGAGCAGGTGCCCATGGTGGCCCCAGGTGCTGAGCCTGGCTGCTCTAAGGAGAATTATTTCCTCTCCACAGGGGTACCCAGCAGTGTGTTGGACAAGAGATACTTTGACTACAGTCAAAACCAATAGAGGAAGCAGTAAAGCTAAAGATCACAGCTGACATGGTGATTCCTGAGACAGAAAATTCACGTGTAGGATCCCCGCTTGGAGTCAGCCTGGCCATCCAGGTGGAATGATACAAGGGATAAGCAGATATAAGGAAGTGGAGCTAGTGATTGCTTGGCTGAATAGATCCTCAGTAGTTGCCTTAATGTGTAAACAAATCAATGTCCAAACGAGTAATGTGCCTCTCTTTGCTTTGGAGCAGCTGGTTTGATGTGGGTGCAAATTCAGCTGAGCACTCGGGAATTGCAGACACATTTCTGTGTGCCCAGGAAGGCAAAGGCATGAGTAGACACTTTTTAAAAAATTAACTCGTGGAGGAAAAAGGGGAAGTTGATAGAAATGACCATAAATTATAAATGAGGCTTTTCAAAAATTACAAAGGGAGAAAAAGGACATTGGCATCCAGCAGTGTCTGGAATAACAGCCGGGGAGTTCAGCTCTGCAGCGAACCGCGGGGATCTTGACAATGTTTGTTGTGTGGGTAGTAGAGGCAGAAAAGGGAAGGCATTTGCTGAAAATACTTCTCCTGTCTATTTAAAAAACGCAGAGGATGTTGTTATATCACAGAGGAAGAAATAGATTGGTTCCATTCCAGTAGAAATTTGGAAGAGGTTGTTAGGCAGCGATTACAAATTCCAGAATGATGAAGTTCAGGTCAGCAGGTCCACTAATTCACAAGTGGGTGCTTGAAGTGTGCTGGCCACGTGCTGTGCACTGTCACTGCTGACCCTGGGGGCGTGGGAATGAGGAGGAAGAGGAGGAAGCAAAGCACAGGGCCAGGCATGGCAGTGCCAAGGGGCCATGCAGGGAATCCAGCTTGGCACAGCTCCTGGGCACAGCAGGACCATGGAACTGGGTTTCTGCACAAAGTTTGGACAACTGGGCCAGCCAAAATAACTTTCTTTCCTTTGATGAGATTACAACTAGATAATAAAATTGGTATAATCACGTGGCTTGTTGCGTGGCAATTTAATTAAGAAACTGCCAGCGCGCAAAAAACCCAACACAGTGTACACTAAAATGATTAAAACCCAACCAGTGGCCTTCTGAAAAAGAGTTTAATGCAGACTAAGAGAAGTTGCAGCCATTTGGGCTGCCACAGTTCCTTCCTTCATCTCTCACCTGTGTCTCTGCTGGTGCTTGTGCTCCTCAGTGTGGAGTCCCTGGCCTTTGGCTGGGGAAGAGGAGCAGGAGAGAAAAGCTAAACTGCCCAAAAGCATAAAGCTGCCAGCACAGGAGGGAGCAAGGACTGATGAAGGGATATATGGGGAATAGGGAAATGAGATTATGTGCTAGCACAGCCTGAGGGAAGCTGCAGAGATAGTTGATTTGAGCCTGATGGCAGCAGACAGGAAGAAGGCTCTCACAAGCAAAGTGGTTTAGACTGCTGGATCAGCTGGAATCGTGGTGTAAAGAGGGAGCAGGACCATGGTGGGGTCTGAGCTCCTCAGCTGTGAGGGGACTCCTCTCCCAGACCCCAGAAGGGAAGAGCTGTGTGTGTCTGCGTAGCCTGGTGACCCCCAGACTGTAATACCTCAGATGATTCAGTCCTCCCCAGAGCCCTTGCTCCACCTTTAATTTCAGCATTCTTGTCCTTTTCCAGCCATGCGGCCAAATGCCAGAAAATCTGATTGTACCCTGCTTCTCCTATAAGGGGGGAGCTGGTTCCATGCAAGGCCAGGTTGGCTGGGCAGCATGGGGGGCTGGAATTGGATGATCTTTAAAGTCCATTCCAACGTCAAAAACTCCATATTTCTATGAAGAGATGCTTTGCTTTCTCAAGGCGTTAATGCAAATAAGAAAAAATAATTTTAACAACACATTTTGTTCTTGCTCAGGGTGGGAGGAGGGATGAGAAGCCCCTCCATCAAACAGGGGGATCAGGGCTGTGTCCCAAACCAGCTCCAGGTCCTGCCAGCTGCCACTGCTCCCACAGGGACCTCACTGCCTGCTCCAGGCACAGCGTGCTGCAAAACCCAATTTATGCAAAATCAAATTGCATTTCATCGCCCAATTTCGCTCTGCTCTGCCCTTTTTATGTTTTAGGGTTGAATTGCCAGAACTTTGCTGTCTCTGCCACGATCTTCTGTACTGGAGTAGATTTGATAGAGATAGAAATGATCCATTTATTTACTGTTATTGATGAGCCTTACAGTAGCAAATGAGCTTGCAATGCAGAACTCTGCAGCAGCTGTGTGAAAACAGACTGAGCTCCCTGCATAGTCAGGGCTGGTTTTCAAGCCTGCAGTATTAAACCAGACTTAGTGCCTTGAAAAGGTGCTATTCCCACTAGAGACAGGAAAGTGAGGATGCCTTGGGCAAAACACTTTGTACAAAAGAAATATTCAGGGGCACAGAAACCCCTTTATTTCACCCAAAATGAGGTTGTGGTGGCTGTTGGAGCCATGAGTGCTCATTCCATGTAAATCCTGTGGATTTACAGATGTGGCAAGGTCTTGTCTTTCCTAGAGCTTGTGAGATGGGTCAGAATGGGAGCTGGAGGTGCCCTCATCCCAGTTCATCCCAGTTCTCAGGCTCCTGTTTGTGGTTCTTCCACAGGTGCTCTTCCCACTAGAGACAGGAAAATGAGAATGCCTTTGGTGTAACACTTTATACAGCTACAAAAGAAATATTCAGGGGCATAGAAACCCCCTTATTGCACCCAAAATGAGGTTGTGGTGGCTGTTGGAGCACGAGGCAGCGTGCTCATTCCATGAGTGCTCATTCCATGTAAATCCTGTGGATTTACAGATGTGGCAAGGTCTTGTCTTTCCTGAAGCTTGTGAGATGGGTCAGAATGGGAGCTGGAGCTGCCCTAATCCCAGTTCCTCCCAGTTCCTCCCAGTTTTCTGGCTCCTGTTTGTGGTTACAGATGTGGCAAGGTCTTGTCTTTCCTAAAGCTTGTGGATGCAGTGAGATGGGTCAGAATGGGAGCTGGAGGTGCCCTCATCCCAGTTCATCCCAGTTTTCTGGCTCCTATTTGTGGTTCTTCCACAGGTGCTATTCCCACTAGAGACAGGAAAGTGAGGATGCCTTGGGCATAACACTTTGTATAAAAGAAATATTCAGGGGCACAGAAACCTCCTTATTGCACCCAAAATGAGGCTGTTCTGGTTGCTGGAGCCATGAGTGCTCATTCCATGTAAATCCTGTGGATTTACAGATGTGGCAAGGTCTTGTCTTTCCTAAAGCTTGTGGATGTGGTGAGATGAACTAATCCCAGTTCATCCCAGTTCCTCCCAGTTTTCTGGCTCCTGTTTGTGGTTCTTCCTCTGCCCCTCCCATGTGTCTGGCACTTGCCCTCCTTGCAGGGTTTCAGCAGGGAGAGGATAACAGATAGATTTACAGATGTGGCGAGGTTTTGTCTTTCCTAAAGCTTGTGGATGCTGTGATATGGGTCAGAATGGGAGCTGGATGTACCCTAATCCCAGTTCATCCCAGTTCCTCCCAGTTCATCCCAGTTTTCTGGCTCCTGTTTGTGGTTGTTCCTCTGCCCCTCCCATGTGTTTGGCACTTGCCCTCCTCGCAGGGTTTCAGCAGGGAGAGAGGATAACCCGCAGTGCTGTTTGTGAGCAGCACGCTCAGAATAATCACTGTGCTCCTGCCGTGCTCCTGCTGGGGTGTTGGGATGATAAATACACATGTAAATGTAGAAAATGCCAGAGATAAAGTGGATGACAAATGGGCTGTGCTTCCCCTGCTCTGCAGAGGGAAGGAGATGCTCAGCACATACACGCGGAGGCCAGGGATGATTTTAAGCTCCACTTTTATGATCACAAGATAATAAGGTTGCATAAGGAGCTGTGTAGTTTTAAATTATGCCAAACAGAAGTCATTCCTTTACCTTGGCTTTCACAAATCCAAACAGCTGCCCCAAGTGAGAGGTGTTGTACAGAAGTCTGAAGCTTTGCTGCCTTTTAACTCTGACACCTGGGCACCATTTATGGTCCAGCTGAGAACCATAAAAATGATTCCTCTTGGCATCCTTGCAGCTTGCACACACCCAGCAACCCCTCCCAGGTTTTTTGCCCCTCCAAACAGAGCAGGCTGTGGCTGTGTGAGCGTGGGCATGGTGACGTGCTGGATGGAGCCGGGCGAGGGAAGAGCCTCGTGACTCTGGGGAGGATGACTCGAGGGAGGCTGACTGCTCTGCAGGGTGCAACAAATCCAACTGAAAAACTCTGGCCACGCCGCCTTTTCAATGTATTTAACTGGCCCTGTGTGGTGCAAGGCTGAGCATCGCTTCAGGAGTGGCGTTGCACCTCTGTCCTGAGCATTTCAAACCTTATTTGTCATTTTATTTTGTCGTTTTCTAATTACGCAGTCGCTGTCTGGGCTGCTCATTTAATAGCTGGAGCTTTGGGGTTTCCTGCACTTAGCTCTGACCATGGAAGGTCACATTTGCCAAATGCAGCAGGAAGACAAGCTGGGGACAGATATTTGACATTATTTGTCTTGACTGATTTGCTCTGTGGAAAAAATTATTGCACAGTCACATTTCTGCATGCGAATACAAATATAGCTCCCTGCAAATTTAGCTCCAAGTTTATACCACAGGAAAAAGAATGTTCCAGAACATGCTAATGGTAATTTAATATTTTCAAATTGCAGCTCTGTGAGGTGGAATTATAACATTACAGTGCTGTTGTTCTCTGGGGCAGTAGGAAAGGGTGATTTAAAGGAAACATTTGCATGGTATCAGCTCCCCATGTGTCTGCTGCCCATATGCTGGGTGCAGTTATTTTGTGGCTGCAGGCTTTCCCCCCCTGCGTCTGCTGGAAGACAAGACCTGATGTAAGTCAGGCTTTTGAAGGTTTTTATGTTTGTGCTCCTGCTGTAGAAGCTTTAAAATCTTCCTTTAAGTCTTGCCAGTCCCGAGGATTTGCTTTGGCTGCTGCTGCTGGGGTCACCAGGGGAGCTCCTGTCTGTTCTGACCCTCACCTGCCCATGAGCTCCACCTGTGAAACCTGCTCATGTCTCCCTCACAGCAGATTTTTTGCCCTTTTAATGTTTTAGTACTCTAGAAGTGTAGGAGTTGTGGGTTTGGTCTGTGTGTGTGCCTGTGGTGGTGTCCCAGGATGAGGGAAGAGATGAGAATCTTGACTCCATGTTTCAGAAGGCTGATTTATTATTTTATGATATATATGATATTAAAAGAAAATGATATATCAAAACTATACTAAAAGAATAGGAGAAAGGATTTCATCAGAAGGCTTGAAAGGAATAGAAAGGAATGATAATAAAATCTTGTGACTGACCAGAGAGTCCAAGACAGCTGGACTGTGATTGGCCATTAATTAAAAACAACCACATGAGACCAATCCCAGATGCACCTGTTGCATTCCACAGCAGCAGATAATTACTGTTTTTCTTTTCCTCTGAGGCTTCTCAGGAGAAAAAATCCTAATGAAAGGATTTTTCATAAAATGTGTCTGTGACACCACAGGATGCTGTTGTGTCTCTGGCTCAAGCTCAGTAACCCCCATCCTTCAATCTGCCCCTCTATGGAAATGGTCTGGTAACAAATTCTGTCCTTCCCTGGCTGTCTGTGACTTGGAGAGGGGCCAGGGTGGGCCATTTCTTCATCCCACAGCTCATTCCAGCTGGGTGCAGAGCTCTGTGAACGTTCAGAGAAGCGCAAATGCTCCTCACCTGGATGGATCCCTCTGCCTTTCTCCCCCAGTGGTGGATATGCGTGTCAGGGGGATGTGAAATCTGGCTGTGGCTTGGTGTGGTGAGCCCAGCAGCAGAGCCTCTTGCTCCTTGTAACTTCATTTTTGGTTTTTTTTTTGCGTTCCAGAGTCGGAAGCATGCCAGCAAAGTCCGCCTGTACTACATGCTTCACCCCGTGGATGGAGGCTGCCCGGCCAAAAAGCTGCGCTCAGAAAATGTGGGTACAACCCCAGCCCTGTTTATTCAGTTTCTTTGTGCATCATTGACTCTGCCCTACAACATTCTCTCTTACAGCCACAGCTGATCAGGTGCCCAGAGGTAACATTTAGATTAGCTGAAATGCAAAGTAACTGGAAATAATTTTCAATAAACTGCACAAGAATTATTACGCGCCTCAGCAGCAGTAATTGTGTTTTTAGTTATTTGAATGTTCTTTCATAGGGAAAAATGTGCTGATAGCAAATACTCAGGGCTTGCTCCATTTCTTCCAATTCTTCCAGACCAGGCTGAGTGTGCTGGTGAGCGGCTGGGGCAGGTGATAGGGGCAATGCCTCCAGGTTGATGTGCTTCATCCAAAGGCTCCTCACTCACCTCTGCTCTCCGTCTGCAAGTTTAAAGATTTGCCATTGGCTTCCTCTGCTGTGTTCCAATAAACAAAGGGAGGTGAGGAATTGGACCAGCTCTCAGCCATTTGTCAGGCAGTAGATAGGAGGAGGCTGAATTTTTAAGAGATGGCTTCATGGGGAATTATTCATTTGGCTCCTTCCCACGTTCTGCTGCAGTGAGGTTCCCAAACCAGTTCAGTGGGACTGGGGCTGACTGCTGTTGATATTCAGTGTGATATCTTGTAATTAAAGGGAGAAGCATGCAAGTTTTGCCCAAGGAATCTGAAATCTCATTTACGTAGTAATTGAACCCTAGTGAACTTTTCTGTTGCACACAGAAAATTGAAACACAGTGAACTTTTCTGTTGCACACAGGCCAATTGCAGATTGCATCTGCCCTCCACAGCAGGACCTTGCAGTGATTTTATTAATAAGATAAAATAAAATATTTTATTGTGTATAGTACATAAATATAAAAATATATTATAAAATATATTTTATGTATATTTCTATATATTTATATATTTAAAATGTTATATATTAATTTATAGATTAATATATTTATGTTTTAAAATATTTCTATTTATATTTTTATTTATATATATAAATATATATGAATATATTTTAAAATATATTATTTTTATTGTCATTAATAACAGTGTGGGCACTACAATGGACAGGTACATGGAGATGGGGAACAAGGTCCTCTAAGGGGATTATGACTAACAAGGAGCCCCATACTGCGTGTGCACCTCAGCATGGGATATGAAGGACAGAGAACCAACGAGACCTCAAATAAGTCAAAGTTGAATTATTTCCCACTGTTTTTCTGAAAGGCAACGTAGAGAAGGAATGTAATTCTGTGTTTGCTGATGCTGTTCCCAAGGGCAGCCCTGGTGGGGGTGGATTAACGTGTCCTCATGTTCTAGGTGAATGCCAGGCTAGGCCAGACCTAAATGCTAAAATTATTTGTGTTGTAAAAATATAGCAGGGAAAATCTGCCAACATTTCCAGCTCAGAGTAGGCCTGTTGCTGATCAGATATTATACAAGCCTTTGCATTTGGAGAGAGCAGAACTATTTAGGATGTCTCTAATGCTGCACGATTGCATCCCTGCCATGTGAACATGCAGGGCAGTGCCCAATCCTGGCAGTGTCACTCAGGCCATGGCACAGAGACTTTAATGAGCATTAGAAACAACCCATGAAAACCAATTAAATTTCTGTAGAAGTAGCTGCAGCTAAAAAGGGAATATTAGCCTTTTTTTTTCATCAAAACTGTTCCATGGCTGAGTGCCATTGGGTTTGTGCTCTGCTGACCACAGAACTAACACCTTGTCCTTCTGCCAGGTGGCAGCAGGAGGGTGAGGTGGCTGCAGCTGTGGGTACTCAGTGCAATGGGATTGGAAACAGAATTTGCTTCCTGACCTTTCTGTGAGGCCAAGGGAGGGGTTGGCTGCTGTTTGAGGATTGCAAAAAAACCCCATTTCCAAAACACCCCTGAAGTAGAAGCTTTATATAAGTAGTCTTCCCATGTATTACTCAATTGTTTTGTTCTTTATTATTGGTTTGATTTGGTGTGGAGGAGGGGAAAACCCTCATGTCTTGACCTTCCATGAGCTGGTACTTGCTTTTTGCTGGTACCATGACAAAAACAGGCTCCAGAACAGAAATGACCTGAATTTCCTATGGAGCAGCACAGAAAGCAGCTCTTTACAGCAGCACCAAAAATTAATTCAAATTTCAAAGTTACTTTGCAGCACTTTAATGCTGTGGTTTATGCTGCTCTGTTCTAGGGTTTGTATAATCTTTTCTTCTTAGTAAAACTTGGGAAATGAAGACAGCAGATTTGTATCTGTGGAATGAAAATCCTTACTTTTCCTGTGGATTGCTTAAGGAATGGCCTGTGTGAGGATTATGCCTTGTTAACAGGCAGCCAAATAACTGAGGTTAATTCTGTTGGATATATGAGGCTGAAGTTTCTAATATCACAAAAAGCAGCCTAATAAATGAGGCTGGAGCTGGGGAAGAGTGGGGATGTCAGTGCTGGGAGACAGATGCTGGGAGACAGATGTAAATCCAGTGCTGTGTTCTGTTGTATTTCAGTTTGTATGAAGCCAGTGGCTTCTGTGCTGCCTTGTAGTGAAGGTTTGTGAGGTGGGATGGGCTGGAGGAAGCTGCAGAAGCAGAATGTAGAAATATCCCTTGGCAGCAGGGGGTTAAGGAGCTGCTGGTGGATTTACAGACCAGAGCTATCAGTGCCTGGTCACTCTTTCATTCCTGGGAGTGTTTTGTATTTGCAGGGACCCCCATGGCAGGAGGAATGATGAATCTGACTCCATGTTCTCAGAAAGCTATTTTCTTATTTTATGATACTGTATTATATTAAAGAATACTAAACTAAAGTAAAGAATACAGAATATATACTTACACAATGCTAAAAAGATAGTGATGAAAACTTGTGACTCTTTCCAAAGTCCCAACACAGCTTGGCACTTATTGGCCAAAGTAAAAACAACCAGAATCCAATGACGCAATCACCTGTAGTAAATAATCTCCAAACCCATTCCAAAGCAGCAAAACACAGGAGAAGCAAATGAGATAATTATTGTTTTCCTTTTTCTCTGAGGCTTCTAAACTTCCCAGCAGAAAAATCCTGGGTGAAGGGATTTTTTCAGAGAATGTGAATGCCACAGGAGTGGGCTGTGGTGCAGAACACCCCCAGGGAGCATCCAGCTGCCCCTTGTGTGGTCCAGCTGAGCCCTGTGCTTGCAGCACCTGCACAGCCCTGGGTGTCTTTTGTCACCATGTCATTCAGCAGGTGACAAAAGACACCCGGATCAGCTTCCCCCTGCCCTCTTGGGTTTCAGGTAAAACAGCCCCTGACAAATGAGAAGGCATAATTACCCTTCAGGGCTGCAGCACCTCTGGCTCTGTGCAGGGCTTTGGGTGGTGGAGGAGGGAAGGGAAGTGATGCTGCTGAGGGATGATCCACACCTGGAGAAATTCTTAACAGAGCCCAAATACCTCGTGTTGGTGTATAAAACTGCTCTAAAAATAAAACCTCTGCATCATAGAGGTCTGGCATGGTTTGGGGACACCCCTGTCCTGCTGGTGGCTGCCACACATGGAGGTGCTGGCCCAGAAACATGGGTGAAGCCAGGTGAGCTGCACAGCCAGCTGCGGGTCAGTGTAAATGGGACCCTGAGCTCTGCGTGAGCTATTGGAAGACTCTTTGAGGGGGCTTTAATTTTTTATTTTTAATTGCAGTCTAGCTGAGAAAGTAGGTTGAAAAGGGAAAAGTGTCACTGAAGAGCAGCCCTGGCAGAGGAAGAGACCCTGGTGCATTAACACTGAAGTGTATCAGCTTCTCAAAGGAGCTCTGTTGGAGGCTCTTTATGTGTTGCCACTGATGATCAATAGATACTGGAAATTTTCTACTCTGCTCTTAACTTTCAAGTGATTTCCCTTTGAAGGCATAAAATACCTTGAGAGAAAGCTATTTAAAAGAAGTGCAAATTACACTCAGAACAGTACTAAACACCTCTTGAGATTCCTCCCTAAGGTTTGATTTACAGTTATCAACAACAAAAAAGTGATGAAAATCACTCACTTTTCTAAAACTGGATTTTTTGGGGGCGAAAAAATGACCTTCAGTGGTGGGTCAGGTGTCCACTCTGTGTTGGGTTCACCCAATGCTGGTATTGGATTCTGCTGGAGGGACGTGAGAGCTTTCAGACAGTTCATTTATTTCTCCCACCTGCAGAGTGGGCTGCGGCCTCCAGATGTGTCCCCCCAGATGTTTTGGGGTCTCTTCAAAAAGTGCATGAGGAGGAAGCACCGGTGTTGGGTGGCAGGGAAAGCTCTGGGTCTGTGTGACTCCCTTAGCGAGAGGAGGAGCAGAGGATGAGGGAAGGGAGGCTCGGGGTGTGCCAGGAGCTCCGGGGCCATGTGGGACACGGGGACAGGCTGAGGGACATGGGGACAGGATGGGGGACAGGCTGAGGGACATGGGGACAGGCTGAGGGACATGGGGACAGGATGGGGGACAGGCTGAGGGACACAGGGACAGGCTGAGAGACATGAGGACAGGCTGAGGGACACAGGGATAGACTGAGGGATGGGCTGAAGGACACAAGGACAGGCTGAGGGACATAGGAACAGGATGAAGGACACAAGGACAGGCTGAGGGACATGGGGACAGGCTGAGGGACATAGGAACAGGATGAAGGACACAGGGACAGGCTGAGCTCACAGTGCACACCAGAGTGGAGGTGCTGGCCAGCTGGAGGTGTCCCCAAGCTGGACACAGCTGGGATGAAGCACAAGCAAGGCTGAGAGAGATGAGGAAGGGAAACCCCTTGGCATGACAACCTCGATTCTTCCCTCCTATTCCTCTCTCCTCTCTCTGTGGCTGTGCTCACACACCTCTTTGTTTTGTCTGCGTTTTTGTCTCCACGCAGGGCAGTGATGGTGACTCAGTGGATAAGAACAAATGCTGCACACTATGTAACATGTCCTTTACCTCAGCAGTGGTGGCAGAATCGCATTACCAAGGGAAAATCCATGCCAAAAGGTTAAAACTGTTGCTAGGGGAACAACCAGCACTGAAGGCCACAGGTAGGTGCAGAGAGTGTGGGGGCTTGGCCAAGGGGCTGACTGGGTATGTGCAGGCAGAAAATGGGAACAAGGTGGCAAGCTAAGCTGGCAGAAGAAGCTATTCATTTGTGTTGCTGTCATAACAACCTTTACAAACTTCTGATATTACTGTCTGCTTTTTGTGCAGATTAGGGGTTTATCAGCTGGGACTGGCCCTGGTGCCAGAGCCCTATCTCCAGCTCCACACTTCCGAAGTGTTTTCTCAGTGGAGGACAGTGTCTCCACTGGGTGCAGATAGCCAAGCCTGGTTTTAATTATCAGCAGTTTAATTATCAGCCCAGCTAATATGTTTAATAAACCTTTGGTGTTACTGTACAGTACAGAGCATCATCTGCTCTTACCACAGAGGGAAAGCCAGGCTTTAAAAACCCTTTAAAAACTCTTGGATTGATTGTCTCTTGATTTTTGCCCAGATGGGTTTTGTGCTTTCCTCCACAGTGATTCTAGTAATGCAGCCTATTAACTTTCACATTTAAAAAGTCAAATGTTGAAATTGGACAATTTAGCCATCTTATTGTTTGCTTAACCATAAAGTCCTTGAAAACCACTAATAATCTGTGAAAAAAAAATTCCTCTGTGGTTGTGGGAGCAGAAAATGCTTGAACAAATCACTCACCTTCCTCCAGGAAGGATTGCTGGGCTGAGGTCCTGCAGACAGACAGATGTGACCCAGAATTGCTGCCAGTGGCACTTCCTTCAGCACAAAATACAAATGGAGCTGTGTGTGCTGTAGATGTGATTAGATAACCAGGGTTGACACTCTGTGTGTGTGGTTTTGTTGCCTTTTTTAACTTCACAGGCTGTAGATGGTGATACAGAGAGTGTGATTTGTCCTTTGCCAGGGTGGGCTTGGGAGCTGCTGGCCCCTTTGCCTGAGGGAATGTGGGGAATTTTGTTAGGTGGTGGTTTGGTGGGTTAAACCATGCTGGGGCACCAGTGTGTCTTGTGGAGGAGAAGGTAAAGCCATGGCAGCTAGGAGGAAGGCTATCACTGATCTGTCATGGTCATCCACACCTGGTTCATGTGGGGCTCCTGCAGTTGGCACACAGTTGGCACACAGCTGGCACACAGCTGGCACACAGCGACTCAGGCTTGGTGTTTGTGTGTCAGGGTATTGCAGACTTCTTTTCATTAAAAATCCTTTCCTTAGGATTTTTTCCTCCTGAGAAGCTGAGAGGCCTCAGGAACAAAATTTAAAGAATGGTTATCTGCTGCTGTGGAATGCAACAGGCAGATCTTTGATTGGCCCATGTTGGAGGTTTCTAATTAATGTCCAGTCACAGTCAGCTGGCTCAGACAGAGAGTCCAAACCACAAACCTTTGTTATCATTCCTTTCTATTCTTAGCTTAGCCAGCCTTCTGAGATGAAACCTTTTCTTCTATTCTTTTAGTATAGTTTTAATGTAATATATATCATAAAATACTAAATCAAGCCTTCTGAAACATGGAGTCAGATCTACATCTCTTCCGTCATCTTAAGACCCCTGTGACCACCCTTACATCAGGGCTTGCTGGATCCCCATCCCTCAGGTTCAGCCTGCCAGCAGCTCCTCCCCTGGCACCACAGGACCTGCCACAAGCCCTGGCACCCCCAGGGAGCTCCAGGTGAGCTGATGTTCACAGCAGTGCTGATCCTGTGTTACACTGACAATTTGGATTCACCCTTCAGCTGCAGATCCTGGCCAAGGCAGGCATTGCTAAGAGCTGCAGCCTTGCATTGTGGCTTTTGTCTCACTTTTTAATCATCTGGATCAGCCTCACAAGGCTCTAAGTGAGCCATGCTGCCGGCTCTGGGGTAATGGGCTCTTCAGCCGCCCTAATCACTGGGAAGGAGCGGCTCAAGGACTCATCAGCTCTTACAGACACTTGATCTGGAAGATGAAGCTGAGCTCAGGAATACATTAATAAGCACCTCATTGCTCTCCAGGAGTTCTCAGCAATATGCCCTTTGGACACAGCATTTTTCTGGGCTTCCTACCCAGCAATTTTCACTGGGTTTTTGTCCCAGTGCTCTGTGGCTGGCACTAGGGAGCATTAAGTCTCTCAGAGCAGAGACTCCACTGCTCATGAGTCCTGAGAGCCAGCCAAGCACAGCCCTGAGCGTGCTGGATGCTCCTGGGGAGGAGATTCTGCTGCTGGATATTCTGGGGTTTCTGTCTCATCAATCCCAAAGAAAATCACATCTATTCTTAGACCCCTTAGGGAGATCCATGTTCTCCTTCACAGTTACCATCCAGATGGAGCACAGATGTCCTGTTCTCTGCTGGTGCTTTCAGGAGAAGAAGTGGCCCAACAGTTGGGTTTCTCACAAAAACCATGTCTCATCATGACAGAGAAATAGTTGTGATCTTTCCTGTTCTCTGCTCTACAAGGCTGCAGCCTTCAGAGGCTTCATGTCAGCACTATTGCAGATGAATTCCTCCAGTCATTTCCAGCATCCCCTGTCAGTTTACATCCCATCATCACCATGAGTTATAAACCAAAGGATTGTGGGGAAGACCTGCTGTCCTCATCATCCAAGTGTGAGGACCTGCAGGCATCATTCCAGGAAAGTGGCGGTGGCCCTGCCTCTTGGAAAGTCACATTGTGATAATCAAGACATAGGCACGCATTTTAAGTGGAATTCCATTGTTTTCAATAGGCTTTAAATCAAGGCCATTTTGAGAGGACAACTTGAGTGACATGGAAGATATTAAAAAGGGTCAGAGGTGGAGATAAAAGGGAACTCTTCTCCATTCCAAAGCTTTGCAACTTTTCATAAATTACAGAGGGTAAAGACTTTGGGACATCAAAAGGGACTGAGCAAATGGCTTTTTGTTTTGGTGCTAGGATCTCCAGCAGTGGCTGGAGTTTTAGTCCTGGATTTCTGGGATTTCTTCTGGAAAAAAACTGAGTTTCCCAGAGCCTCCTTGTTGTGGCTCACTTAGTTTCTTGTCCTCAAGCTGAGTTTCTGGAGTGTGCCAATGGAAGAAGTTGGGTGCCATTTAAATCCAGCTTGGAATAAAAAGCTTTGGATGTGAGAAAGAAGTCAAACATTAGTTCATTGCCGGAGTGCTAAAGTGTTTCTAACTTTGTATTTTGCCTCTTGCAGCAAAGTAAGACTTTCTCACTTCCCTCCCACAGCGAAAGGGAACGTAAGGCAGACTGTCATGAGCTATTTAGCATTTTGAAATACTTGAAATAGTCAAACTCGCAGCTTTTATGTTTGTGTTTTAGATGGAGAAACATTTTTAACTTTTGACGTTTCGTGAGTGTTTATTATTAATTTTCATGTCGCTGCTCAGGGAATGATGGCATTTGCTGTTCTGCAGCAGTTATGTAGTGCATATCAAAATGATAAATTCACATTTGTGGAGAAGTCAACTTTCATCTGCTTCTCTCTGGGAGAATTTGGTAGGCTTGGGATGCTTTCATTAATTGCCAGGCTGGGCTCAGCACACCTTAGGACTGCTGGGGGTTGTCAGTGGGACCTGAGGAATGTGAATTCAAAGAAAATATTTTGGCATTTTGTGAGTGCTGAGAGGAAATCCTTGCCCATGGCAGCCCCCATGTGATGCAGGGACTCTGCTGTGGAGCTGTAGCCTGTGGTCCCATGGGAGCCAGCTCTGGATGAAGGCTGGGGTGGGCATGGGGGGCTCTGCTGCCATCCGCTGCAGCAGCAGTGCCAAACTCCTGCATGGAGTTTGGGGGAGCACAACCCACCAGCCTCATGGAGAGGGGCTCAGAGGCACAGCCAGAGGCTGGGAGCAGAGATGCTCCTGTCAGGTTTCCTTAGCGAGCAGGAGCTGTAACTCCTGTGGACATCACCAGCTCCCTGAGCTTCAGCCTGCCTGGTCCCCTTCGGGCAGCAGCGTGCATAGAAACAAGGAGAGAGCTGGCCAAAAGATTGGATAGATTTAACTTTATAGCCTGGGGCTTGTGGAACAGCAAGTCAGATCTGCCGCAGAGCTCCTGAAATTGCTGGTTGTTTATAATGCTCCAAACTTCTCTGCAGCTCAGTCTGGCTCCCTGGACTCACCAGGGCTGTTCCAAGTCCCTGTGGCATCACTGGGCTCTGGGCATGGACCCCTTTATGCAGGAACATCAGGAACACATCAGCAAGTAGCCAGCTGTGCTTGCTTCTCATGAGTCAAGCAGGTGCAAAGTCTATGTGACCCCAGTTTGACCAGGAAATACTGCAATTCCCCAATTTTCTTCCTAATGAGTGTACTGCCAGCTGGCTTTGCCCCTTGCTCACCCTGGCAGTTCTGTTACATGCACCTTGGAGTGACTGGGCCATGTCTCTCCCTGCTGGAACCATAGAAAAGACTTTTTTTTAGGAGCAAAATCCAGCCAGACCCTGCCTGGAGCAGCTCTTGAGAGGCAGCATCATCACTGCTGGAACTCTGATACCTTGGCAGTCATCATCAAAAACAATAGAAGGTTATAAACCCCTGGAAGTTGATAAGGTTGTAAGTAATGTTATATGTAAGATAGAATTTCCTTGGAGGTGTCCCTTACTGAGCAGGTCAGCAGAAGATTTATAACAATATTAACTTTCTCAAGGCAAGGAGTCAATCACAGTGGGCTCCAGGCATAATTATGTGTCTAAATATATCCCTGAGTTGCTGTTCCTGGTGTCAGGCACTGAGGTGGGTTTGGCATTTGCTGCCCTGTGCACTCATCAGGGCTCAGCTGGATCATCTCCTGATCAAAGACAGCCACCACACACCTCCAAATGTGCCTATTCCAGTACCATGGAGAGAGCAGGTTGTTAATTATTTAAAGAGCAGACATTTCATCTGGAAAAGAAAGGAAGAGGAAAGCCACATAAAAGGGAATTTTTGAATGAAGTGTGATAATTAAGTGCTAGTCATTGTATATTTTTGTATCCCAGTGTTACCTGAACTTCATTTTACTTCAAACTCTTTTTTTTCCCATGGGTTTGTGACTTGTATTGTACAAACTTGGGAAACTCTGTTGAACAAAGTGCATTCCATTATATAAAGAATAATCACTCACTTTTCTTTGGCATGATTTGGGGGTCATATTTGTGTTCCTGAATGTGTTGATGAATCTGAAGGAAAATAGAATTAAATTAAAGTTGTGTGTTGCTGGTGCCTGACAATTCACAATGTGAAGGTCTTTGAAGGATGGGACTGACTGTTATTTTTTTCATCTGTGACAGTTTGCAATGACTGTGGCTTTCCCATTCTTTCTGAGACCAAGTAAATTGAAAAATAAGAATCCTGAGATAATGATAAATATGTCTCTCTGTCCTGAGAAGGAGATGGCTCTGCATGGTGTATTTATTCTCCACTGATGATTTTTCCTGGGAGTAGCAATTGAAGCAGGATAAGTTTAGCAAATTTAGTCAGAACAGTGATAAGACGTGTAATTGCACTGAGAGCATCCTCCTTCCCAGTTAGTGAAATGCAGAAAGCTGAGGAACAGTCCTGGGCTGTCCTTTCATGATGCTTTTTTAATGAGAAGTGGTAGCTTTCCAAGCAGCATGTCTTGGTCTGGAAAGACAGGTGCCTGCTAAGGAAAGCAGGAGCCTCCCCTGAAATGGAGAAAATGAACCCCCCCCCTCCAAATTGCTAAAAATTCTGAATTAAGGGGCTCTCAGGCAAAAAAAAAATGGGAGCAGGAAATAACAGTTCTTTAGTAGGGAAGAAAATAAAAGGATAAAATAAACAATGCAGTGAACTAAACCAACACTGACAGAGTCAGAACCCAACCTGACACCCTGTGGGTCAGGGTGTTGGCAGCAGTCCCATTGGAATTGTGGCTGCAGCCCTCCTGGAGTAGATGATCCTGTAGAGAAGGGTGTAGTCTTCCTCTGACTGCTGTTCCTCTCGGGAATCCAGTGGAGAAGCCGTGCTGGTGTTCCAGAATCCCCAGATTATATCCAGGCAGGAATGCTTGGCTGGTGTTCCAGAATCTCCAGATTATATCCAGGCAGGAATGCTTGGCTGGTGCTCCACAATCTCCAGATTATATCCAGGCAGGAATGCTTGGCTCCTCCCTCAGGGCTCACATCTCCCAGTGGGATGCTGTAGTTCTTACCAGCCGTGCTGTGACATTCAATGGCCTCTTATCAGCAGATGTCTCCCCTAAGGGAGGATTGGGCGTGGAAGAGATAAGGAAAACTGCCCATTTGACAAAAGACATACAGATGGTAATAAATACATCTTGCCTTGCAATCTGGAACACAACACCATCCAAAATATCCACAGGGACTCTGTAACTGCAGCTAACTATTCCCTGTGTCTGCTGTGGGATCTGCCTCAGGCTCTGGCGCTCCTCAGGAGCCCAGCAGAGCTGACGTGTTGTGGTGTTCACAGGGGTCTTAGGAAGGGAAGAGACAAGGATCTGACTCTGTGTTTCAGAAGGCTTGATTTATTATTTTATGATATATATTATATGAAAACTATACTAAAATAATAGAAGAAAGGATTTCATCAGAAGGCTGGCTAAGAATAGAAAAATAATGAATAAAAAAGGCTTGTGACTGACCGAGACAGTCCAGACAGCTTGACCGAGATTGGCCATTAATTAGAAACAACCACATGAGACCAATCACAGATGCACCTGTTGCATTCCACAGCAGCAGATAACCATTGTTTACAATTTTGTTCCTGAGGCCTCCCAGCTTCTCAGGAGGAAAAATCCTAAGGAAAAGATTTTTCAGAGAATATGAAGGCTACACTGACGTGTCCCCTTTGCCTGTTGCAGAGGCTGCTCTGGGTCCCCTGAAGCCGGCGCATACGGAGAGCACCGCGGCCGTACCGCCGCCGCCGCAGCGCCGGGACTCGGACAGGTACTGCCAGCTCTGCACAGCCTGGTTCAACAACCCCCTGATGGCACAGCAGCACTACGAGGGCAAAAAGCACAAGAAGAACGCGGCCAGGGCCGACCTCCTGGAGCAGCTGGGGAAGACCTTGGACCTGGGGGAGCTGCGAGGTGAGGAGCTGGTGATGGAGAGGTGCGGTTTGATTCAGTCCAGGAATGAATCCTGACAAGTACCTGTGATGGTGTTCACAGGGGTTCTTGGATTGAGGAAGAGATGAGGATCTGACTCCGTGTTTCAGAAGGCTTGATTTAGTATTTTATGATATATATTACATTAAAACTATAGTAAGAGAATAGAAGAAAAGGTTTCATCAGAAGGCTAGCTAAGAATAGAAAAAGGAATGATAACAAAGGTTTGTGGCTCGGGCTCTGTGTCCGAGCCAGCTGACTGTGATTGGCCATTAATTAGAAACAACCACATGAGACCAATCACAGATGCACCTGTTGCATTCCACAGCAGCAGATAACCATTGTTTACATTTTGTTCCTGAGGCCTCCCAGCTTCTCAGGAGGAAAAATCCTAAGGAAAGGATTTTCCATAAAAGATGTCTGCAACAAGTGCCTGCTTGCTCTGGGCTGTAGGCACAGGGTCACAATCCTGTGTGCACACAGGGACTGACTCAGGCAGCTGAGGGAAAAGGACAAGGTTGATTCAGAGCCATGTGCAAGAGCTTTGGTTTGCCAGTGAGGCTTTGCAATAACAGTTTGATACACCTGGGTCTTCCTCCTTGCTAAATGAAATAATTTTTCTTTAGGTGCTAATGACTGTACAGTATATTGTGCATTTCTTGGTCTCCCATAAACCCTGTAATGGTTATCTTGATCCTCCTGTGCTACCTAGTGTGAGTCACAGTGCCATCAATGATTCATGGTGGCTGAGTCACTGCCCGCTGCTGGAAATATGTGGGAATAAAAACCTGGGACAATAATGTGGAAGTGCTCAGTACTTTGAGCTGTGCCAAGCTCAGGAGCGGCTGAGGAATGTCATTAGGTGTAAATAAATCAATTGGGAAGTGTTTTATTCATTTAGCTCCTGGGAAAGTTGAAATTGGAGACCCTCCCTCCCTTGCATTTAGCCGCAAGATCAGAGCAGATGTTGACAGGTGTGCAAAGCAGTCCCTGCAGTGGCCACCACACCATGTTACCCAGCCTCACCTGGCCAGGTGACATCATTTCTGCCTACAGGGCAGCAGTGGCAGAAGGACATGTGCTGGGGACACCATCCCCATACTCTCCCTGCTCCACACTGTCTTTGCTGCCTCAGTTTTCCCTGGATTGCAAAGTCATCTCCTTCCTCTGCATCCCCGGTGGCTTCTCCCATCACAATTTAAATATTAATTCTATTTTGACTAGTGTGGGAGATGAACATTTGATGCATTGTGTGAGCCTGGAATAGGCAGTGTCAGTTGAAGTACAACATTTCAGCAGCCTTTGATGTTTTGATAATGGCTGTAATAAAATATTTATTGATAAACATGAGTGTATATTTAGAGAAATAAGAATAGAGATATATTTTTGGACCATTGATATTTATAGGAAACAAAAACATTGATTCTTGTCACCAAGTGCTCATCCTGCAATTTTGAAGTCCTATTTTCTTCTCAGAAATAAGAATGAGGAGAGGGGGAAAAAAAAGGGAGAAATGAGCATTGTTTCTGCAGTCTGTGTTGAGTTAAAGCTGCAGCACAGGGCACACAGATCCCTTTTCCCTGGCTGGATGGGGTGCAGGGTCCAGCCCACCCTCAGAGCAGTTCTGTGGGGCTTTCCAGCTGTGGCACAGCTGCTTTGGGACCCACCCAGCTGTGTGGCTGACCTGGAACCCCTGAAAGAGGAAGGAACTGGGAGTTTTCTTCCTGCACAGCTGCCTCCCCTGCCCCTTTTGTCATAGGAAGACAAAACCTGGTGGGTTCCAACCCCCAGATTCCACAGCTCAAAGTGGCCATGGCTCAGGTGGAGGCAGCCGGGGGCTCCATCTGACAGCTCTCACCCTCCCCAGCCTGTCCCAGGCACAGGAGGAATGTTAAATTTCCTCCATCAATTCACATCTCACCATATCTGGTGTCCCCTATGGCCCAGCCCTCCTGTTCCCTGTCCCAGGCAGGTGGGCTCTGCAGGGGCAGCTGGTTTGGAAGGTTCTGGGGCCACCCAAACCCTGCAACAGGTGCTCTGAATCCCTAAAATAAATCCCAAAAATAAATCTGAATCCCTAAAAAAAACCCTGCAGCCAAACCCTGCAACAGGTGCTCCGAATCCCTAAAATAAATCTGAATCCTTAAAAAACCCTGCAACAGGTGCTCTGAATCCCTAAAATAAAACACAGCAGCCTCTGCAGGACAGATGGACAAGGGCACAGAGATGATGTCACTTGGAACCTTTGTGTTCTCAGGTGAATTGGTGGTGCTGCAGATGCACCAGCATCAGGCAATGAGCTGTGTTGCCTTTTTCATCCCAGCTCATAATTTCTTTGTATGCCTTATAAATACCTCTCATTCTGTGCTGTCACTTGTGGTTAGTAAGAAGCAGCTTAACAAGAACTCCCCTGGAATGGGTTTTAATTCATTTCATGCAGGACGACATTAATAACTCGACTTGTTAATATTTTATTTAATGGGGATAGGAGGACATTCAATTTTACATGAATGCATGTCACGCTGCAGGGGAGGCAGTGCTGGTGTGTCTGGAGGATGCAGGAGGGGATGTGAACACAGCCAGAGTCCAGAGCTCCCAGTATGGACTGGTCAGGCTGGGACACCTCATGGCCTGCAGGGCTGAGCTCAGCACTGCTTGGGGAGTTTATAAAACCAGTTTCAGCCAAGTAGCAGCTTTGATGAGCTCCAGTGAGCTCAAGTTGTGGTAATTTTTATATTCTGGAAGTGATTGTTGCCTGTGGTCTCATCCTGCTGTTCATTTCAGGCTGGTTTCCTCCTCCATCTCCATCCCAGTTCATGGGATCTGCCCAGTTTGGGGCTGCATCTTCCAGCCTGTGGGAAGAGCAGGGACCAGCACTGATTCCACAGGGAGGGGGAGCAGGGTTCCCCCTGGTTCATCTCTGTGAGTAGCCTTGACATGCTGAGGGAGAAAATCATCCCCACTTAGGAGCTGCTTTGCTGAAGGCGTTCCCACCTACACCAGTAATTAACATTCACTGAGGCTGCTCTTAACGTGCTGCTAAATTGGCTGAGCAGCAGAACCTTATTACCTTAAATTAAAGAATTACCTGTTTCTTAGTTCTCCAGTCCCACTCTGATGTGGAGATCCTGGTGGGCTCCAAGTTCTGAGGCTGCTGCAATGTGCTGACACCATTCCTGCCCTTCCCATTCCTTCTCCTCCATTCTGGGAGATTCATGTGTCTTCTGATGCCTGTTGGTTGAATAAAGGAAAATAGGAGCTGCCAACAGGACAAAGGGCATGACTGTAAAATCATCACTTCTTCATCAAGAATAAATTCAGTGAGGAGAAAAATCCATATGCACATTTGCAAATCGATTTTTTTGTTCTGTGCCACGTCGTGACACAGAAATATAGAAACTACTTAAATACCTCTGCAGTTGCTGGCTTGTTGTTTTCAAGCACTCATCTGAATGATTTTGGAATATTATTTAAAGATGATTTTCATGTTGTGCCAAATTCCTGGGTGGGAGATATTATGAGAAAAGTGGGGCTGTTGGTGTAGCTGTGCCTAGAGTGCAGAACAAGACAAGGGATTTTTTGAGATCCAAAAAAGGCAGGTCCAGCTGGGGAGGAGTCACTGTGTTTATTACCTGTGCAGTTAATTATGGTGAGCATGGACTGATGGAATTTGACAATGCCACGCTTTATTTGTTCTGAATGAGTCGTTCTAACAATTTTGGCAAAGAAATAATACTGTAGAAAGCCAGAAGAGACTATTGCAAGAAACATTAGGAGTGTTGCTGAGGAGCACAGCAATCCCTGCTAGGATCCTCCAGTGTTTTCAAGCAGAGCCCTTGTTCTGCAGCCAGGAGAGAGCCCAGCAGGTGAGAGAGCTCCTGCTTTGGCTTTTTGGGGCTGCCAGCCTTGACCTTCAGCCAGAGGCTGTGGGAGAGCAGAGTCTGTGCTTGGCTGGTTCACTGTGGTGGATAAATCAGAGTGGATCCCTCTGGGGAAAAGAGAGCTCCTAAGTGATCTGGCTGCTGGATGTGCTAACAGGGAATTGCTCTGAATTATGATCACTACCAAAAAGCAGAGGGATAAATGGTGCCTGGAGTTCTTTTTAAGTGTGAGCACAGTGATGGTGCCCTGAGGAGGGCACAGGAGAGATTCACCACTCTCTCAGGAGGGATGAGCCTTTGAACCTGGCTTTTTTCTGCTCACTTCTAAAAATACTCCTTTAGGTTTCTCTAATGCTTGGTTAGCCTGGCCTGGAAAAGTCAACAGAGGGGTCACTGTAAAGAGAAATGTCTGTGAAAATGGAAATGAAATGTGGGCTCCAAGTACCTTCTAATTAACTAGAAGTTTGCTTGGACCACAGGTTACTGCTTTTTTTTTTCCATTTCTCCCTGTTTCTTCAGTAATCTTCACTTACTTGTACTTCCTAGCTGCCATTTTGAGCAGTCTGTAACCCAGAGTGTTTCCCCCTGGTGCAGGCCCTGCTCCCCTGAGCCTCACCACATGGCACAGGTGTAGCCAAGGCTGAATTAATTAACAATTAATTAATTTTTGGTTTTCTTCACAGGCCTGAAGCGCAGCTACACCTGCAACATCTGCAACGTCACCCTGAACTCCATAGAGCAGTACCATGCACACCTGAAGGGCTCCAAACACCAGACCAAGTGAGTGTCCCTGTGCTTCTCTCTCCCAGTGGGCTGCAGTCAGTCGGTCTGTCTGTCTGTCTGTCTGTCTGTCTGTCAGGTTGGAGTGCTCTGGGACAGTGCTTTGCCCTCCACTCCCTCAGCAGAGGAGCACTGGGGGCTGTGCTAACCCAGGTACCAGAGGCACCTCCAGGTGGAGGAATGCAGGGCTGTTGCATTGTGATTTCAGGGTTTACCTCAGAACCTTGGGTCCTTCCCCTGATAATTCCCTCCCAGGTGTGTCAGTCACCTCTCCTTTCCCCTCCCAGCACTGTCTGTCAGTCCTGGAATTCCAGAAGGGCATCGAGTGTCTGTGGGGTGAAACACCACACACCCACAGCCAAAAGTGTCTGTGGGGTGAAACACCACAGTTGCCACTATTTGCTTCAGCACCAAGGGCCAGACAAGCTCAGGCACATCCCATCCAGCCATATTGATAATATTCCAATACAGAGCTGAACTTACATGGGTTTGCTGGAGTCCCAGTGACTTGTGGATAATGATACTGAGTTTGCAGCTTCTTTCATGTGTGGAACCTCAGAAGACACACCATGAGCCTAAGGTGTTTCCCAGTGAAACAGGTTTTTTTTGCTGTGATTTAGACTAATTATGCATTACCCAGCTATGAGAACTGGGAGGAGTCTGCTCTGTCAATTACCACAAATTATTAAAATGAAGTGATGGAGAAACATGATACCAGAGACTAGATTAATGAACTAATTGCTCTTAATGCACTTATATGTGAGCTTTGGGAGCCATTTGAGGCTGAATCACTTGGAACTGCCCAGATTAGGAGAGGAATATAAAGGGATATACCTGAAGTGCTTCAGGTAGCTTTGAGGGTACTCAGAAAAGTGAGGAGGATGAGCAGAAGTAGCAATGACTGCTAATGGCTCATTTTGCTTAAGCCAGCAAAAGGATGAAGCCAGCCTTTCCCCAGCTGATGAAGGTTCCTGGTATTATCCACCTTAGCTTTATTCTATTTATTTGAATGCCTTCTAAATGAGTGAGCCAGGTGCGGTTTTGGGCTGTTCCATGAGCAGTCTGGGACCTTGGCTGCCTCCATCTCCTGCTGGGGGATCCCTGCCCAGCCAGGTCATGTAGGAACAGCAGGGACAGGGTCGGGATCCACACCCAGTGCAACAAATTCCCACTGCTGGAAAACAGAGCTGAGAGCTTTTCCTGTTGGAAACCTGGAATGGCGGCATCTGTGCTGTGCTGCCCTGGCCCAGAGCTGTCATTTATCCTTTCCAATCCTTCCAAGTCTGTGCGATTATTGCTGTGCTTGCTGTTGGTGTTATTGTGAAGGATAAAGAAGTTTATCTCAAACCAGGAGGGGAGACAGAGATGTCCAGGAAGATATGTCCAGTTCCCCACACCAGAATGGTGCCTCGTCCTCTGGCTTATCCCCTCTGCTCCATTGTGCAGTCTCCTGCAATTAGAAGAGATGAAGAAATCTTAATTTCTAGTACTGTAAATGAGCACCTGGGGAAGTTATTTGTGCTTTGACTGTGGTAGGACTGAGATGACACACCTGCCCTGGGCTCAGCCTGTTCCAGATAAAGAAGTTTATCTCAAACCAGGGCAGCATCATGGATGGGAGACAGAGATGTGCAGGAAGATGTGTCACCAGTCCCCCACACCAGGAGGGTGCCTGGTCCAGCAAAGGAATGTACTGGGCAGCACAAACAGATTCTGGGCTGTATCTATGTCTCATTAGCTTTTCCAAGCAATTGCCTCTTCCATACAAAGAAAGGGACTTCGGGAATGCAGAGCTGCTCCTTTGCTGAGCTCCCAGAGCTGTGGTGTCCCATGGCAGCACTGTGGCTCCCACTGTGCTCTGTGAGGATCATCCCCTGCTCACTCCTCAGCCAGTGTTCCCCCTGGTTTCTGCTGTTCTCATTATTGCTGCTTAATGTCAAGGCTGTCCTCTGCCTCCTAACTCAGGCTGAAGCCACTGGACTGCAGTTGCCAAGGCAACAAAACATTTTATGTAGCTGTCCTACTTCGTACAGTTAAAAACTAAACAAACCTGAAGAAAGGGGCAGTTAGTGAAGGGCTGGGCTGAAGGGACACAGGGATTTTGCTGTGGGACAAAGGGCAAAACAGGGAGCAGTGATTGCAGGCTGGAAGCTGACACCACCCAAAAAACACCAGGCAGATGAGTTTCCTGGAAAGCTGCTTCAGGAGCTCAGAACTTTTATGAGGCATGAGCTGCATTGTGGTTATTTATTACTGCTCCTGAGAGCTCTGCAGAGCTGACAGCCCCAGTTAGAGCTGCCTTAAATAACCCACGACACTCACCAGGAGCTTGGCAGCTGTGTTAGCCAGGAGCCTGGCACTGCCCCATGGAGGGCTGGGGGTCCTGGGCCTCCATGGGCAGCACAATTTGAAGGTTGGGCGTCCATGGGCAGCACGCAATTTGAGGCTTGTACCCAGCAGCTGAGCTGCTCTTCTTTGAGTGGTCTGACCACGAGAAATTAACCATTCATAGGAACTTCAGGTGCTGCCCCAAATGCTTCTGACTGCATTTGTTTGAACAAAAGAGGGGGGAATAGGGTTTAGGAAGGAAGCTGGAGGTTTCTTGGCTGGTATTTTGGTGTTGAATAAAAGATGCAGAAAGAGTGAGCTAATACTGAGCTGGTCCTTATCCCTCCAGCTGTGCAGGCACAAAGCAGATCTATCTGCCAGCTCCTGGTTTTTTCTCCAGGTACTTGAGCTTAATTTGAAAATTAAGGTTAAATGCCCCACTGGATTTGTGGGGAGTGCAGGGCTCAGCTCAGGCTGCCATGGGTGATGCTGCTGGCGCTGAGCAAGTGTTGGGGTGTGATGGTGTTCACAGAGGTTCTTGAATGAGGGAAGAGATGAGGATCTGACTCCATGTTTCAGAAGGCTGATTTATTATTTTATGATATATATTACATTAAAACTATACTAAAAGAATAGAAGAAAAGGTTCTCAGAAGGCTGGCTAAGAATAGAAAAGGAAAGAATGATAACAAAGGTTTGTGGCTCAGACAGAGAGTCTGAGCCAGCTGACTGTGATTGGGCATTAATTCTAAACATCTACATGAGACCAATCACAGATGCACCTGTTGCATTCCACAGCAGCAGATAACCATTGTTTACATTTTGTTTCTGAGGCCTCTCAGCTTCTCAGGAGGAAAAATCGTAAGGAAAGGTTTTTTCATGAAAATATGTTTGTGACACCAATGGGTGTGTGGGTGCAAGGAGCAGAGGTGCTTTTGGCAGGGCAGAGAGCCCAGACTCAGGTTTGGGGTGGGTGTCAGCCATGGGCCAGCTGTGGGTTTATCACATGTGCCACAGTGAGAGCTGAGCTCTGAGCTCCTCTGCTCGGGCTGGCAGCCACAGAGGGCTGAGATCCAGCCCTGGTAATTGACAGTCTGCCTGTGTGGGGATAACCATTCCCACTTCCATACAGAAGAACTTTGTCTTCTCGCCTTCATTTTTGTCTCTTTGATCAGCCAGACCTCTCTGCCGCATCTAGAGCTCACAAATGTATCCCAGGGTTTTATAATCACTCATTTGCACTTTCATAGATGCTAATACATGGAAGGGTTTCCCTTTCAGACTCAGGCTTGCTGGTTAATTTCAGGATTTTTGCAGAGAGAGGACCCAGTCCTGCAGCCACCATTGGGGTAAAACCAATTCAATGGTCAAAATTAATTCTGAGGAGTTAAGAGTGGTCATGTCCAGTAGGGGAGGTGGCTCTGCAGCCTTTCCTGCACCACTCTCAGCCTTGACTTTAGGGAAGCCCAGATGGTTGATGTCCTGCTGAAGAGCAGAGGCAGCAGGCTTAGGCCTGGGCAGGCTCTTTCCTCTTTTCTTTCCTTTTTTTATTTTCAGAGACCACAGATGTCTCATTGGAACAGGGTATTTATCAACATAAGCTGCTTGGCTATTCAGGCATGAGCTGATCAAAATATTGTTAATATCATGCCTGGAGAAATGTCACCCTTTCCCATGGTTGCATTTACATCACTTCCCCCATCTATTTAAGAAGGTGTGAACAAACACTGACAGGCTGTTGTGGCTGAAGCTTGTCCCAGGGTCTGTGCGTCTGGCACAGCCAACACGTGGGGAGCTCTGGGGCTGCCTGGCCCAGCTCTGCCTGGGTCAGATTTAGTGCCAAGTGGTGTTTCTGTTTCTCCTGGGTGCTTCCAGCCTTGTCCCTGGGGCCAGCAGGTTGGGCCCCTTCTGCACATCCTTGATGGAACCCAGGACATTCCTTTGGAGGACTCAAGACCCTGTCAAGGGGCTCAGAGACCTTGGCAAGGAGTCAAAAACACCTGTGCCTTTGATTTTAGCCCATGGAAACAATTACCAACTTTGTGTGAGGAGTTACAAGCCACAAGAGTTTGAGTGGAATGAGAGTGAATTTGTCACAGGGTGAAAAAGTAGAATTTTGGGGATTTAGAATGGGGGTTCAAGGGGAAAGATGGAGGAATCTGGGTGTGTCCTGTCCTTCTCCTCCTTCTTCTCCTCCTTCTTCTCCTCCTGCATCTTCTGCTGTGATGGTGGCACTTTTGGATTGGTTTAGAGCAGAGACAGACTGTCTAACATAGGTGTTAGGTATTGGAAAATTACTGTAAATAAAGTGCAGGTAGTTTTTAGTATAAAAAGCCAACAGCACCCCAAGGGCAGGGACTGTGCCACAACCCGACCTGCTGGACAGATCTCAGCAGGTCAGGGAAATAATGGAATAGATAAGCGAAAATAAACAGCCTTGAAAAGCAGAACCAATGATTCTTGGCTTCTTCTTCAGTCACAAGGCTGGGAAAAAAGACTTTTAATACCTCAGGGGTCATCTCAATCACAGAAACCTGAGACATCCTCACTCAGGATGAAGGTGTTCTCTGACAGAAGATTGCCTGTAAATTTCTGGAAATTAAAATGTGTTGTATTGTGCACTTCACACCCAAGCCAAATGATTTTGTTGTACAGTAACAGTAATACTTGGAAGTAGTAACATTTCCATTTGCTTTTTGCAGTGTATAGTGGGTTATGGTAAAGGAGCCTTTAGAGCAGTAACAGCTCCAGAAGATGAATAATTACAAAAGGTAGATGGAATTGATAGGCATTTTAATTTGTCATAGTTTCACTTCCAGGGAGCAGCTGAATAATTACACTGCCTGTGAAGAAAGGGAATGTAATACTTCCCCTCATTATAGATCTGACTTGTCTCCCTTCCCTTTTAATGTAAGCGAAAATGAAGATATCTCTGATATCTTCTGTTTTGATCATCATTTGAAAGCCCCAGAACAGCCTGTATAGCTCTGTGTTGTGGTGTGGGGTGTACAGATTAATCATTTTAATGTAAAACCCAAACACTGGGTTAATTGCTCAAAGCACAAACCTGAGCTTGCCAATGCCAATTCCAGTGAGGAATTCCTCATCAGCTGAGGAGGCGAATTGGGCAGGATTTGTGAGGCTCTTAAATTCAAATTTAAGACCTAAAGAAAGGAGACTTTTTCCAATTTGCTGTTGTGGTTTTCTTTCATAAAACACACCAGGATGGAGCGTGACTTGGGCTTCTTTTCTCTCTTGCAGCCTGAAGAACCAATAGTGGCTCATCAGTGGAGAAGAGGACAAGCACTAATGCTGCTTCTGTGGAGGGGAGCAGGCCAGCAGGAGAGGAAGCTTTCTTGGACAGTGATCCTATGTGGATTCAATAATTAACATGTAACTAACCTTTGCATTGGACAAGTACATGGATTTTCTTTTTTTTTTAATTTTGTGGTGAGTTAAAATATTTCGATGGATTTTTTTACCCTTTCAAGACAATATTTATTCAGCACAGAGTCTAGAGTATGATAACTATCCTGTAAATACAGCACTTACTCATCAGTCATCTTCAGGGACAGTGGAAACAAACTATTTTACTTTTTCATATTTATTCCTAGATTTCTCCCAAGAGTATAAGATTATTCTACTACATTATCCATGATAGTGATGTAATCAGTCTTCAATCAGAAATAAACACACTTTCTTCACCTTCTCCAGCATGGTTTGTGTCAACACACACAGAGCAGCAACAGTGAATCGTGGGGATTGTGTAATGGATGAGTTCCTTCCTTCCCTCTTTGTCTCTAAAGAAACAAATGGGTTCCATGAGTAAAGCACACTGCAAAAGAAAGTGTGAATTTTTTTTCCTGCTGGTAGGATTCCTGCAGGCTCAGCAGAAGCTGTTTGCTTTACTGACTTTGCTGCGAGGCCGGACGCTGCAGGTGCCCACCAGAGCCTTGGCACAGGCTGGGCTGGCCAGGCCCTCCCAGGTAAGGCTGGTGCCCTGTGCACCTGCAGGGAGAGGGGGTAGCCAGCACTGACCCAGCTGTGCCCTGCAGCAGCTCATCCTGCTTTGGGCACCTGAGCAGAGAAGGAGCTGAGTGTGAGGAGAGCCCTGCAGTGCTCTGCACCTGGGGCTGCCACAGCTCTGCTGGCCAGGAGCCCCAGCCCTGAGCTGTCCCTGAGCTGCCTCTGGCCTGTCCCTGAGCCCCTGGGCTGTCCCTGAGGGGCTAAACCCAAATAAGGGGATATGGGCAGTGCTAAAACCCAAGTAAGGGAATGTGGGTGTGACTAAACCCAAATAAGGGAATGTAGGAGTGGCTTAAACCCAAATAAGGAAATGTGGGCAGGGCTAAACCCAAATAAGGGGATTTGGGAGGGGCTAAACCCAAATAAGGGAATGTGGGAAGGGCTAAACCCAAATAAGGGGATTTGGGAGGGGCTAAAGCCAAATAAGGGAATGTAGGAGTGGCTTAAACCCAAATAAGGGGATGTGGGCAGCGCTAAACCCAAATAAGGAAATATGGGTGTGCTAAACCCAAGTAAGGAAATGTGGGAGGGGCTAAACCCAAATAAGGAAACGTGGGAGGTGCTAAACCCAAAAAAGGGAATGTGGGTGTGACTAAACCCACATAAGGGAGTGTAGGAGTGGCTTAAACCCAAATAAGGAAATGTGGCAGGGGCTAAATCCAAATAAGGGAATGTGGGCAGGGCTAAACCCAAATAAGGAAATATGGGTGGGGCTAAAGCCAAATAAGGAAATGTGGGAGGGCTAACCTCAAATAAGGTAATGTGGGAGGTGCTAAACCCAAGTAAGGGAATGTGGGAGGGGCTAAATCCAAATAAGGAAATATGGGAGGGACTAAATACAAATAAGGGAATGTGGGCAGGGCTAAACCCAAATAAGGAAATGTGGGTAGGCTAAAGCCAAATAAGGAAATGTGGGAGGGCTAAAACCCAAATAAGGGGATGTGGGTGGGGCAAAGTCCATCTAAGGGAATTTTACCCCTTTTTCTCCTATTTTATTTCCATTTTCCCCCAATTCTCCCCAGTTTTTTTCCTGGTTTTTTTCCCAATTTTCCCCCAATTTTTATTCCCATTTTCCTCCCAATTTTATTCCAATTTTCTTCTTATTTTATTCCTATTTTTCCCCAATTTTTCCCTTTTTCTCCCCAATTTTTCCCCCAGTTTATTCCCATTTTCCAGCAATTTTCCCCCAATTTTTGCTGATTTTCCCCCAGTTTTTCCCATTTTCCTGCCATTTTTTCCCCTTGAGCCCCTGGGCTGTCCCTGAGCCTCCAGAGCTGTGGAGGGACAGCCTGGGTGCACTGCAGCATCACCTCCTCCCCTCTTTGGGGACACTCAGAGGCACTGCAGAAGCTCTGTGTGATTAATTTGTGCTCTTGCATCGATGCCTTTCATGTGTGGAGGAGAATGGGTTTTTCACAGATGAGTAAACATCTCCTTGGGTTTCATAGCTGTGGGGTGGTTTCATTTATTGTGTTTTGGGTAATAACACGAGCTGCCAGTGTTCCTGAAGCTAAACTGCCTCTTTACAGAGAGAATGATTTACAAAAATAGGGCACATCACTCATGTGGGTTCAAGCCTGACTTTTCCAAGCCTCCTTTCCCCAAAGGAGCCCTCCCCCAAGCAGCATCCAGGGTGCTGCAGAGGCGTTTTTGTCAGGAGACAAGTCCAAAAATCTGTGTGCTCTAGTAATCACTACCAGCTAATTGCAGCAAATTAATTACAGCACAAACACAATTTCTTTCCCCAGGCAGGCATGGAGAGAGCTCTGCAGTGAGCTGGGCTGGACCCAGGCTCTGCTAGGCTGGCTGTTCTCCCTGGGGTGTTCAGGTGTCACTCTGGTGTCTCAAGGCACTGCAGAGCAGGCTCAGCTCTGCTGATGGGATTCTCACCCCACAGCATCTGGCCCAGGTGAGTGGGAGGCAGGTGAGCTGTCCCATCACACCCCTGGAGGGACAGGGCAGCACAATATTTCCATTTGTTGCCAATATTGTCCAGGTCTTTGGTCCCTAAATCCTTTTAATCTGTTGCTTTTCCTAAGTTCATTAGGCTTTCAAAGGAAGACACAAAAAGAGAAATCTCCTGATGGTAAGTCAGTGATCCTTGTAGAAGTGACGCCAGATCTCTGAGGTCAAGCCTGGTCCAATGGCCCCAGGCTGAAATGTGTGAGAGGATGTGTTAGAAAGCTTTGAAAATGCTTCAGTGCAACCACTGCATCCCTCTGGGTTACTTTAAACTGAAGGGTGAAAACATTTGAGTATATTTTCTTCATTAAAAAAAAAAAAACAACCATAAACACACTCAGCATTTTTCATGCAGTACATCTATAGGTAACCAATTTGATTTTTGTCTGTTCTGGCCAAATGTTTCACTGGTTTAAAATGCTGTGCAAGATAGTCTGTAAAGAAAGTAAATCTCAATAATAGATCTTCAGTGTGGTTGGGTCTCTCCCCAGACTCACTTTACAGTCAGTGCTAACTGGAATGCAGGAGGCACTGGGAGACAGCTGCAAGGAAATGTGATGTTTTAGAAGTGTTTCATTAATGTGGCCCTACTGAGGCAGCTCTCCAGAGTCTGCTGTGACTCGGGTTGTGTTTCAGGGCCAGGACACTGACTTCCAGTGGTGCTTTATGCTCAGTCACAGCCCAAAACAAATAATATGTGGTTTTATCTGGCTCCTTATGTGGCGGCAATGGAGCTCTATGGCAACAGGGTGTAACCTGAGGCAGCCCTGAGGCAGCAGCTCCATACAGAGATTAATCGTGGCAGAGGAATGCTCCTGCTACCTAAGTGGTGCTTCCTTTGTGAAGTTCCTATTGCATCAACTTCATTAGCAAGTCCTGACCTTTAAAACCACCTTCCATAAGCTTCAAACGAAGTATGTGGAAGTCTGGTTCTTCCTCTGGGCTGCACCTGCCTGAGGTCAGGGACCTGAGCAGCTGCAAGAGGCTGTGGGGAGTGCCCAGGGCTGGAGTGGGGCTGGGGACAAGCAGGACCCACTTTGGGGGTTAAATGAGAGCTCCAGAGAGAAACAAATGTCCATTAACCCTGCGGTGTGCTCCTGCTGAAGTTCCTGCAGGAGAAATTCAGTAGTGGGGCACTGCTCCCTCATTGAACCCTGGCACCCACTCGCAGGTCTCTGACAAAAGCCTTTGTCTAACACGTTTTTAATCAGTGTGTGCATTTCAATTTGCATATTAATAGCAAAGAGCTGGTATTACAGCTGCTGTTGATGAGATGGTGTCAAGCCCATCTTCCCATCTGAGGAGAGAAAGGAACTGCATCTATTATGTGGAGAATGACTTTGGCAGAAAACATGTCTGAGAATCGTCCATTCTTTGTCTCCATCTTCCTTTATCTCTGCCTTTATTTTGCTCTTAATGGCTCATATAGATGCATTCATTAAGCTGCTTTTTTCCCCCTTAGAACAAGGATCATTTAACAAGAGCCTGGGACAGGATTTTGTGCCTGTTGTGACAGCTCCAAGCTAAATACAGCAGTCTTGTTCAGTGCCTTTGACTTTTGTAAAATGACAAAAGGTGGCCCCGCTCTGGGAGCCATTTTTTGCAGCTGACCCAGAAGAATAATTAACATTATGGCAGTGCTCTCCAGGTTCCAGCCTTCCACAGCTCCACAGTGTTGGCTTCCCAGTGCCAGTGAGGCAAAGTGGAAATTTTTCAGGGTGGAAATCCATTTTGATTTAGGTGAAATGTTCATTTTTGAGTTGAGTCTGTGGTTAGAAACCATAGCTATTTAGCCTGACTGCAGAACCTAGGCTCAGAGAAACTGCTTCAGTGAAGGACAGAGATAAGGAGGGGAGACAGAGGGTGATGGAGAGAGACAGAGACTGCTGTGAGAGCAGCTCAACCTGACCTAAGAGTTCTTTCTGATAAAGAAGAACTAGCAGCAAATGTCATGTGAAATTCGTAAAAATGAATATGTATGAACCTATTGTGAAATTGTATGCATATGTATCTGAGAGGGGGATAAAAAGGGACCTGAAGTTCCCAAAAGTACACATGTCATTTTAGGGGAATGATTCCCACATGCCTCCAGCGCTGTAATAAACATCCCGGCTTTACAACTTTCACAAAAGTTGTGGAGTTTTTGGCTGTATCTCCACAAAACACCAGACGGGGCTGTGGTGGTGCTGGTGGCACAGGAGGCAGATGGAGCAGGGCTGCTGCTCCTCAGAGGATGCACAGGAGGGCTGGGATGAGGGAGAGCTCATGGCATGGCTCAAACAGTGATAAAGGAGAGCTATGGAAATAGAAAATGCCAAGAAAAAGCCCTGAGGAAAAAGCATTGCGCTCCATGAAATGAGCTGGAGGAAGAGCTGCAGTGCTGCACACACACATTTGTTGAGGGCAGTGCTGCTCTGAACAGACTGACAACCTCAGCTCACCCACTGCTGCCAATTCAACAGCTTCTCCTCATGAGGAAATTGTTATCTGTGCTGGGGAATGTGGAACCCAGCAGGTGCACAGGATTCAATAACAGAAAAGCATCTTTGCCAGTGCCAAAAATGTGGTGGTGCAATGTCAAGGCACCCTTGGGTGGGTGCTGTGAGGATGCTGCCTTTGTGTTTGGGAGCACAGGGATGGAGAGCTTTGTGCCACTGGGCCCCTCGGTTGGGGTGGCCAGGAGCAGGGCTGTGGATGGAACTGGAGCCTCTTCCCTCAGAAGTGGCACAGGCTGCTCAGGCAATGCCTTTGGCTGCTCCTGCAGTCTAAATTGCAGTTTAAATTTGGAAAGGTCTGGCCAGAATCCAGCTCACAGCATGCACCTCTAAACCAGGGAGTGCTGTCTCGATTGCTCCCACCGTGAGTCACTTTCTAATGCAGATATTTAGTTCAGTAGTGCAGTAATGCATTAAAATGGAGCTCAGTGAAAAGGCAAAGCTCATTATACAACACCCAAACAATTCCTCCCTCTTGTCCTGAACATCTTTGGCCACTGACCAGTGAGTGCCCACAGGCTCTGGAAACAGGAAGGTAAAATAATCTCTGTTCTTGTGCCCAAAGGTTGTTTTCCTCTCCAAATACTCCAGATATCTGCAGCCTCTCCCTCGCCCAGCTCAGGTGCTTATTTCACCCTTATAATTAGTTCTATGTAATTTACTATCAGTGAGGATCTAAGGCTATAGGATAATAAGTTTGTCCTGGTTCAGGGCAAATTTTGGAAAGAACCCCCGAAGGGGTCAACCTAGGACAAAGGTTTATAGTGAAATTAGAGTATCTGGGAGATTCAGACAAATTTAGGGCAACAACGAATTCTTCTTTGGATCAAGAGTAGGAACAACAAGCTTCCAGCTAGATCTAGACTAGAAAAAAATCAGCTTCAATCTAATGTAATTATTTATGGCAACAAATGTGGGGCAAAAGGTAGTAAATTCCTGTAAAATTAAGTAATATAAACTTAATTTATTATTTCAGATTTGGGAGGTTTAAATAGTGTTACAACCATCACCTAATTTCACAGGGGTTGAAATGAATTTTTGCATTGGACAGAAAGTTGGAAGTGCCAGTTGTGATTGCACATGTTGAAGGTTGTGTTTGGGGGCTTGTCCACCCCTCTGTTGCCATTCAGCACCATGCACTTGTGTGTGAAAATGCCCAGCGTGGTGATTTCTGTTCTGAGAACAGGATATTTGTGTCTGTGCAAGCACAAACACAGAGGTGCATTGCAAAAGGAATGTTAAAAATGAATTATTTTACACTGTGCTGTATGGTTGGATTAGTTTGGGGTTTTTGAGGATTTATTTCAGCTGTGTCTCTCTTTCCCCAGCCAAACCCTGTTCATCTCAGAGAGGCTTTGGCACAGCAGCACGCTTGTTTGGGTCACACCAGCCTCTCCCTGTCCCACCTGCTCCTCTCTGAGGTTTCCTCTGGAACAGGAGCCCAGATCTCTGCATCCCTGCTTGGGGACAGGGGACAGCAGTGCTGGGAACAGCCAATGGAGCTCAGGAAATCATCCATCACCCTCTCAGCACCGTGCAAACGTGCTGGCAGCCCAGCCAGCCCTGCCTCCCCTCCGTGCCAGTTGCCTCAATGTGTTCACGGTGATGAGTAGTAAAGTAATATTTTAAATTCAGACCCAATGGTTCAGACCCATTTCTCTGCATAGCAACACCAGGCTCCTGTCCCAGGAGGGGCATTTAGAAAGGCCTCAGAGACATTCAACAGGATTTTCTCTTGGAAGTCAACCTAGAGAGCAGCTCTGGAGCCATTCCCTGCTGGCTGGCTTCAGTGTGCATGTTTGAAACAGTCAGCTGCTGTGCGGGTTTAAGACAAAACACCAGCGTTCTATTTAATTAAACACACAGTTAAAGGATATCTGCAGCTTGCAGAGGGATGCTCTGTGGCTGCCCTGCCCCTCAGAGTGCCACCAGGGCACTGCTGTCCCCTCCTTGCTGAGCAATAAGCTGCCAGCAGCTTCAGCAGTGTCCCTGGGGACGATGCTGATGCCCAGAGCAAGTCCCTGCCCTTTTCTGCTGAGAAGAACCCAAGGATTATGAAGTCATTGGGGCCCTTGGGGAGATTTATTGCTGTGACAGAGCTGTGTCTGTGCCAGAGCGTCACAGCAGGGCAGCCCTGAGGGCTGGAGGTGCTCTTGTCTCTGCTGCTGAGCAGTCTGGGGCTTTCAATATCCCCTGGGTCTTCTCCCCATAAACTTCCCCTCATTTTTCTTGGCCTCCTGCATACTAGCTTGACAGACTTGTGTAGAAAAAAAAAAAAAAAAAACATCAGCCAGAGAATGACTCCAGAGTGCAAAATGTGCTGGGTTTTTATGCTGGGTTTTATGTGCTGTCTGTGCTAGTGTTTAACCATGCCTCAGCCAAAAATAGCAGGCTTTGGGGAACTCTGTAGTCTGCTGCTCATCAGCTCCTTCCATTCCTGTTGCTGCTGTCTGGCAGAGGCTGGCTGGGCTGCAGAGCAGTTCCTGCCAGCTGCAATAGATGCAGAGCATGCTTTGATTTTTTAAGATTTTCTGCAGTGGCTGTCATTTCCCAGAAGCTGCTGTGCTCCCAGGCAGGTGACCTGATGAGCTGAAGGGGTCCATGCATGTCTGCACATGCATTTTGCAGGAGAAATATCTTAAATAGCCATAGAAGTATCTTAAATAGCAAACCTGCAGGCTTCAGGCTGTCCTTGCAGCCAGTTCTGTGTCTGTTTCTGGTGAAGTGCTTTGCTGAGATGTCTTTAATGTTCAGTCAATTATCTCGTTTGTTTTCCCTCTGTCAGTGTCTGTTTGCCAAC
This sequence comes from Melozone crissalis, assembly GCF_028551555.1. NCBI lineage: Eukaryota > Metazoa > Chordata > Aves > Passeriformes > Passerellidae > Melozone > Melozone crissalis. The sequence goes on from NW_026536006.1 coordinate 795,570, forward strand.
ACACGCTGCAGCAGGGGGTCCTGCTATTGGCACGTTTATTCCACTGATGTTTGGGTTTTCACTCAAGTGGATTCCCAGCAATATTCCCAGGGAATATTAATAATAATGCCAGCCGTGCCCAGGGATCATGGCTCTGCTGTGTGTGGACTTGGGGACAGCGCTTGAGTCTAGGCAGGAAAGCTTCTACTAAAAAGTAATTGAGGTGAGCTGGGGCGTGAGAAAGCAACATTGATGCTTTGTGGTTTTTAGGCATCCGACTTTGTAAATCTGCAGTCTAAAACTTGTCCACACAGCACAATGAGTTTCTGCAGCCTGGTTTGCTCTGTGCCCCTTCCATCCATTAAATCTCACACTCCCTGTTTCCCCTTCCTTCCCAGTTTCTCTGCCCTGCTGGGTGGAAAGCTGCTGCCTTTATTTTCCCCTTTCCAAGCCTGGTGCCTCCTTTACAGCCGAGTGGGCTGAAGAGGCAAAGCCCATCTGGGTGGGAGCTGGGAGTGAGGGGAAGCGTGGGAGGAACAAACGCTTCACATCATCACATAAACCCGGTGAGTTTGCCTTAAAAGCTCCCCGTGGCTTCAGCACACGTTAATGGCAGCACAGAAATCCAACCCAAAACCAAACCAGCCTGGAGATGTGTTTGCACCAGGCACATGTCAGTGTGTCCCTGCTGAGACATCCCCAGGGAGATCCCACATCACTGAGCTCAGTCTGCAGAAAGCGTGATATGATTTATCTGAAGGTACAATCTGATTTTTATTTTTTTTTTTTAATATTCCAGAGCTGTAGCCAGCAGGGAAGTTGGTGGTTAATATTCAGGGCCACAAGCCTCCAAGGTTTTGAGTCACCACAATTTCTTAGTGTATGAGGCAAGAGAAGTATCCCTGAGTGAAGAGTGGCAGGCACAGCTCCTGGCTGCCTCCAGGCATCCCAGCCGGGCTTGGAAATGTCCTCCTGCCCTGAGCTTCCTGATGGAGATGGTGGGTCTCAACCATCTGAGCTGCAAAACCTCCCTTGTTCCTCCTCCTTCTGAAACCTGGGAGGGTGTTTGGGGTGGAGGTTTCCCTGCTGTGCCCTCCTGAAGTCCCCCTGTGGTTCTTTTGGGGCCCAGCTTTCCCTGAGTGCTCCTGGTGACTGCCCTTGTTCAGTGCCATGGAGCAGAATTTCAGGGGAAGCTCCCTAAAATCATGGATTGAATTCTCTCCAGCTCAGGGTTTTTAGCATCTCAGAATTTCAGGTAGAACAGATCAATCTGTGAGCTCTGCCATAACCTGCAGTTCTCATTTTGCCTCCAGTGACAGTGTGACCTCATTTTGAAAGGTCTGAATAACTTGCATTTGGCCCCTGGACATGACACAGAATCCAACTACTTCCCCTCTTTATTATACCTGTGGCAATAATTATTCTTCCTCTCCAAACATAGCATTTTCCTTTTTAAAAGGCCTTTTTCTCATTCTCATTTCCATCCTGGAAGTGCTGGTTTCTGTTCTATTTTTAATGGGAAGGCTGGAGGGCAAATGCAATTAAACCACAGTGCATGAACTGTAACTTGAAATAGATTTTTTAAAAAAACCCCAAACATCACCTTGTCACTGGCAGAGGACTGGCTTTCTAATCTGGGCTCCAAGTCCAGGTTTCAGTTGTTGTGATCAGAGCAGGGGAGGCAGGATCACAGAGGATTTGGAGTGAAAGGAATTGAGTGTGTTAAAGGAGGAGATCCACTTATCCCAGGGCTGGAGCTGGATGAGGCAGCACTCAGGATCACTCCCGGTCTCATGGGGTGTTTTGAGGGGGAGCCCAGCTGTGTGTGAGTGTGGAGCTGCTCCCCTTGCACCGAAGGTTTAAAGGCAAATGTGATTTCAGCACCTCAAATGTCCCTTGTGCCCAAAGGCGTGTGGCAGAGGCTGTGATCCCCTCGTGTGCAGGATGGAGTGAGCTGCCATGCTGGCTAACAGGCAGGATCAATGAGCTGGAAGGTGCCATCCTTCTCCATTTGCTCCTCACGCTGGAATCGATGCCCTGACGCTGTTATCACTCACCTGTAACCACATTGCTCTTCACGGAGAAAAGCAAGGCACAATTCCTCCCAAGAATATTCCTGGGTTTCACATTCTCTGAACCTCAGAGAAAGGAAAAACAATTCTTATCTCATTTGCTGTGCCTGTTCTGTGCAAAAGTAGAATGCAATATGGAGATTGTTTACCCACAGTGATGGTGCTTTGGTTCCTTGGCCTGTCAGGGCCGAGTTTGTAGCCCCACATTTCTCTTCACAGAGAAAAGCAAGGCACAATTCCTCCCAAGAATATTCCTGGGTTTCACATTCTCTGAACCTCAGGGAAAGGAAAAACAATTCTTATTTGTTGTGCCTGTGTTTGTGCTAAAGTAGAATGCAGGACAGGTTCCTTGGCCTGTCAGGGCCGAGTTTGTAGGCCCACATTTCTCTTCACAGAGAAAGGCAAGGCACAATTCTTCCCAAGAATATTCTTAATCTCATTTGCTGTGCCTGTTGGTGCCAAAGTAGAATGCAATATGGAGATTGTTTACCCACAGTGATGGTGTTTTATTTCCTTGGCCTACCAGGGCCAAGTGTGTGTCAGGACTTTCAGCTAAAATTCATGAGATTCTGTGCAGGTGTGTGCAGAGTGGAGTGCTTAGCAGATTCAGTTTAGATGTAATGTAATATAATGTAATATAGTATAGACTGATATAGTATAATAAAGTGATTAATTAGCCTTCTGATAAGATGGAGTCCTCCTCATCATTCCTCTCCTTTGTCAGGGGCAAAAATATCCACTATAGCTCTGCCCATGGCAGAGAAGTGGGATGAGATGAGCTTTAAGGTCCAACCCAAGCCATTTTGGGATTCTCTGATTAACTCAGCCACCTTCTAATGCCATTAAGATGTGAAAAGCTTTAAGTGCAGCTCCTGAGAGCTTTTATAGTCATAAATACTTTTATAGCTGTAAGACCTTGAACTGTTGAAGCCACCATGCAGTGCAGCCCTTTCTGCAGCTGTCCAGGGTCCTCACCTGGCCCTGAGGTGGACAATTCCCAACAATTCTGCTGGGAATTGATAATTCCCAACAATTCTGCTGGGAATTGCTCCAGGAGGTGTCTGCAAGTGCAGGTGCAGAGGGGCTGTGCTGCAGCAGTCGTGCTGCAGTGCAGGTGGAAGGCAGAATTGCAGGAAGGTAATAAACTGCCCCATTTACCAAGTGATTAAACACCTATTTAAAGGCTGACTTGGCCGCTCAGGCAGCAGAAAACAAGGTACAAGGCAGTACAAGTGCTCAATGGCCACTCCAAATGCAGCTTTCCACAAGTTCAGGTGCTGTTAATCTCCAGAATGTGATTTCATCTGTCTGCAGCAGCTGCCTTTTGCATGTTTTGCTAATGTTTATACGATATTCTTGTTTTAATTAAAGTTCACAGCATTTAAATAGTGTGTTTTGAGCAGATTAAAAATAGCACAAGATGCCACCTCTCTTTCTCCAGGCTGTGGGAAAGACTCCAACCAACAGGAAAATCTCCCTGTCCATCCTGCTGATGCCAGACTCCCCTCCTGCTGTACTTCATGCCACTTCATTTCTTAAATTGGCAGCTTATTGAAATTAAATGATTGTGTTTGTGTGTGTTGTCAGTAGCATTTAAGCTGTTCACTTTTTGAAAATCTGTTGGTTCTCCACGGGGCAAGCACAGGGATAAATTCCAAATAATATGTGGATGAAAGAGTCTTTCATTCACATAGTGAAATCCTTCCAAGAAACCTGCTTTACAGGTGAAAAAAATCCTTAAAAAGCCATCCAGAGCAGCTTTCTGGGATAGTTTATATTTTTGTGCAGTAAAAAAAATTATAAAAAAATCCTTGTCTCTTCCCTCACCCTGAGATCTCTGTGAACACCGTCACAGACCCTGCTCTGAGCTCAGTTATTACCTGTGTGTTTGTGTGAGGTTGGTGCTTCCCCCTCGGTGCCCTGCAGGTGATTTGGGCTCTCTGGGGGGAGTTTTGTGTTGTCCCATGTGTGAGAGCAGCTGGGGATTAAATTAATTATTCCTGAGTGAAGGCCATTTCTAATGGAGCCATTTCTAATAGTGCTGCTGACCCAGAGCATGGGGCTCATCTTTCATCTTTGTATTTTCCCCTGTAATTAGCCTTTCCTGCCATGACTCAGGGCACATGGATTATCCTGTGGGCTGGAATTGGTGTTTTCCTGCTGCAGGGGGGTGTTGGGGGGTTCAGGAGCTGCCAGAGCTCAGCTGCAGACACCTGGGAAAAGGTTTTGGAGGATAGGATATGCTGCAAAGCAACTCACTGTCAGGTTTGGAGTCAAACAGAATCAAACTGATATCTTTTAAAATTTCATGCTTGTGTTAATGCACTCAGTCGAGCGTAATTAAATGTAGAGACTCAATGGATTCATATCAACACTCTGTGGGAGCCTGTCAATCTTCCAGGGAAGTGAACCCCCCAAACAAATGAACAAACCTTTAATATCTTCAGCTCTGCCTCTTTCGAGAGCAGAGCTGGGGGCTCTGGAGAAGGATCCAGGGGCATTTTTCCAGGAGAAATGCAGTGTCTGGAGGGCTCAGGGGAAACTCCTCACAGCTTTTGCTGTACCCACCTTTTTGCTGCAGCACAGACCCCAAATCTACTGATGAGGACATGTCCTGGCACAGAATTTCAGCAGATGGAGGAGATGCTGGGCTTGGCACTGACCAGCAACTTCTCATGGCCCTGCCCTGTCCTTCAGGAGCTGCTGGAGCTACAGGACCAAAAGCTGCTGCATTTGCTGTACCTGGATCTCTGCTCCTTCACCTGCCTGATGGAAAATATTTGTTCCAGCTTCAGAACCTGCAAAGAAGAGCCAAAAAGTGGAGGGAGAAGATGCTGCATGCACAACTGAGTGCTGGGTGCTGTCTCAAAGGTGAGCATCCCCCCCAGAGGGGAAGTTGGTGCAAAAGGCAGCTGCTGCAGACAGATGAAACCACATTCTGGAGGTTAAAAGCACCTGAAATTTCAAAAAGCTGCAGAGGAAGCCTCCTACAAGTTGCACATCACTACCAGTACATGTTGGAAGCCAGGAATGTGCAAATGGGACTGAGACATGGACCTGGTCAGCTCCTGCACCTCAGGGGGGTTTCAGTGCCCTGTGCCCCCTCCATGTGTGCCCAGGGCTGCAGGGCATCTTCTGCTTCCTACACCTGCACCAGGCCACTTTCTCCTAAACTCCTCAGAATTCCTCTGTGCTCATGAGTGGAATTGGGAAAATCATCTCCAGCAGAGTGAGAAAGGGAGGATAACACACTGCTGAGCTAATTTTTTCCTGTTTGTGGGGGATTTTTCCCTCTTTCTCAGTTGAATTCTCACCTTCTCACAACAGTTGTTGCATATCACTGTAAACTTCATTTAATCCTTTTGTGAAGTTGAAGTAAATATGACTGAAAGACAAAATACATGCTCTACTTGATGTAAGACCGATGACACGTCCCCCAGTTATCTTCAGCAGTGAATGCAGTGAATCTCCAGCTATGATCACATTTAGAGAGCAGCTGTGCTGCTCAGCACTGCTGACAGGGGTGCAGTGAGTTAGAATTGATGCTGCAGCAGCAGCCCCAGTGGGGATGTGCTCACCCAGCCTTGGCACACACCACCAGCAGCACTGGGCACCACCAGCCTGCTCTGCCCACTGCTAATCCTCTGCTCCTACCCCTAAATGTGCTGGGAATTGGGACAGAGCTCCAGCTCAAGTCCCTGCGGAGCTGCCTTTCCCTTCCCAGCCACCACCTTCAATTCCCCATCCCTGACAGCTCCAGGGAATTTCCTCTGTTGGGCTTCAAAGCCAGCCAAGCATTGAGCTGCTTTTATTTTTGTTTTATTTTTTTTTTTAGCTTTAGCACAAATAGTTGTTTAAGTGGAGGACTCATTTCAGCTGTCTGTTTTGTCAAAAAAGAAAAAAAACAGAGTCTCTGCAGCTCCCTGCTGTCCTGGCCTCAGCAGGACATGTCCAGCAGCAGCAGGGAACCTGATGGTTTAACATCCCCAGAACCTTCTGTGGTGCTCTTGGGTTTTCACTGTCAGCCTAATAGTGGTGTTCAAAATAATTGCTATGGAGGGAAAGTGTGCCTTATCACAGGGAGCAGCACATGGACAATGGGAGCGTTTCAGAGCATATTTTTAGGACGCACAAAAAAAAAAAAATCAATCTAAATCTTGTGCTTTTTCACCATGTGGCTTGAGCAGTGGAAAGGGGAGGAAAGGGATCAGCATTTTTGCTGGTTGGATGGGGCTGTGAGAGACGTGGTCTGGTGTCCCTGGGGGCAGCAGATGCACCCAGCAGGAGCTGCAGTGGTTTTGCCTCTCCTTGGTGCCCGCTAGGGAAAGTCAAATGTTTATGTGTAACCTAAAAGAAAAGCTGTTCTGCTGCTGTGAGCTATTGGGTAATAAAACCAGGAAAGGCACTGCAGTCAATAAAAGTAAATTAATAACTAGAGACAACAAGCCCTGCTTCTCTGAGTGGCATAAAGCAATCCTGTGCTGAAAGAAGGAAAAATGTCACAGTTTATGAGGAGGCAGGTCAAGTCCAAGAGGAACGAGCCATAGCATTTTGTGGGATATTTGTGATCATGGCTTGTTCTTCCTAAACCTGTAGGGTTTTATTTGCAGGAGAAGCCAAGCAGCTCCTCAGAGCAGAGGAGACCCCAGGGCCCTCGGCGTGATGGGTGCTGCCCACACCTGCCCTTGCAGTTGTGCTGCTCATGCAGCACAAATCAGGAGGCTTAATTATTTCAATAGAGGTTAATTACATTAGCCACTACAGCAAATCTCCCGTTCATGCCATGCTTTCCACTTCATTTAATTCATTACCCCCTGTGACAGTAGATTTCTGCACAGAGCCGCTCCTTTATTCCCCATGTCCCTTCCAGGCAGGATCCTCCAAGCTTGCTCTTCTTCCTGGAGGGGAAGACAAAGGGGTTGGGTGGTGTCGCCCCCCCAGATCCTATGAGATGTCTTTTCACCTAATTGAGGAGAGAAACTTCTGGGTTTTTTTCCTTTTTAAGGGGACAAAGAATGATTTTGTCACTCCATGAACAGGGAGCACATTCCTATACAAGACTTTTTGGCTTCTGTCCAGTTGGGTGTCCTTAAGTTTGAGGTGAAGCCCCCCAGGTCCTATGAGATGTCTTTCCACCTAATTGAGGAGAGAAACTTCTGGGCTTATTTGCTTTTTCAGGGGACAAAGAATAGTTTTGTCACTCCGTCAACAAAGGGCACATTCCTACACTGAATTTGAATATACTGAATTTGAAAATGAAGGTTTGTCACACCTTGGGCTGAGGCAGAATTTAAGCTGTGAGCACTGTCAAGGTGCCCTGAGCAAATCTGTGTGGGCTGCCCACAAAGGCTGTTTGTGTTCCCAAGGCTTCCCAGAGCTTCCAAAACCCAGGGAGCCAGAGCTCTGTGCCACTGCCTGGCTCCATCTCTCATTTTGTTTTTAAACCCAGTTCATTCCTTTCTCTCTCTGCACCTGGGAATTCATCATTCCTGTGCCTCCAGCTTCCCCAGCCCCCTGCACACAGCGTGGGGGGAGATTTCCACACTCAAGGAGCCCCAGTGCCCAAACTGTGGCTGCTGACATGTGCAAGGGGGAAGTGAGACATTTCCCACCTGTTCAGCTCGTTTGCAGCTTGGTGGGGTATTTCCTATTTTTAACTGTAGCTGCAGTCAAAGGAATAAATTTGTGAAGTCAAACATGAGGTAACAACCAAAAGAAGCAGTTTTTTTAGCTGCAGATCTCTCTGATTCACTACCTGGTGAACATTTCCTTTAGCATGATGATATTTCTTAGGGTGCGTGATAAAAACCTGCAGTAATCAACAGACACTGTTCTGTTTTCAGTCTGACCATTAGCATTTTCCTCTCATTAACCTGCGCGTGATAAATTGCTTATAAAACAGCTATTTCTTTGTTGGCCATTAGCAGGAGAGATGTGGAATTTGGTTTGCAGAGTTTTGCATCATGGACATGAACTGTGTGTGGCTCTGAAATGGCAGGTCAGGGCGGTGTAAATCAAGGAAATATTTCTAGACTTTAATCTGAATGTTTCTAGACTTTATTCTGAATGTTTCTAGACTTTGATCTGAACTGAGACCCAGGGATTTAAAGATATTTAAACTCCTAACCAGGTGTTTTCTTGGGCTGGGAAGCAATCAGCTTTGCTGTCTGCAGGTGGAATGTCCTTCCACAGAGGTAGAAGATGCTCTGGCTGTTGCAGGTAAAACTCTGCCCTCTCTCCTCTCCTTTCTGACATTTTAGCACTTTTTCTCTGCCTTTTTGTCCCCGTGTGCCATCCCCCATCCTGCTGGAGTGCTGCAGAGTCCAGCTGGGATGCTCACTGGGATGCCAGCCCTGGCTGGGAGCACTGGAGGGGCACACAGAGCGCTTCAGCTGCCAGAAAATGAGACTCATTTATTTGAAAATCTGTTGTACACAAAGCACTTTAATAACCACATTCATCTAAAGGCCACATCAGGAGAAACAGCACTGCCTGTTCCCTCTTGGATGCCAGTTTTGGGGAATGCTGCTGCTAACATTTAGCAGGAGCTCCAGGTCACCTTGATATAATCAAGCTAAGACACATTTTAATGGCTGTTTAATTAGATTTACCATAGGGAAGGTGCCATGGAGGAAGGCTGCATTTCTGCTTCTAGTGCTGGTTGAAATAAAAATGCAGATAAGAGACTGCAAGTGATAGATAAGGATGAGGGGGGTTTGTACCCCTGTTCAATGTGAATTTTTTACCTTCATTTGAGTGATGTGTCTGCTCTTTCCCTGCACTTGCAGGGCTGGAAAACCTCACACCCCCACAGACTGGTGCTGTTTTCTGCCTGCCACAAAAATGTAGGTTCTCCTCAACGTGTGATTTTATTTGGGGTGACCTGAGCTTTGAGCACCTCGCTGTGAGGCTCCCACACCCCTCAGAAGCTGCCCCTGTGTTATAAACAGGATTGAAGCAGAAGGAAAGGAATTAATCTGACTTCCAGCAGCAATATCTGAAACTTATTGCAAACTTATGGTCCCTGTATTAGAGAACAAACAGCTCCTGCTCATCTCACACCATTTTGATTCCTTCATGAGGCTGTGGGAAACTCCAAGGAGCATTTTGTAAAGTGGCCACTTGCTCCTCCATAGGAAATAAAGCATTGAAACATTGCTATAAAGGATATGACATCTCTCCCAATGGATTTATTAAGAAGACCACACGAGTGAGGAGTTATAAAACCTGATCCAGTCGGCACTTCAAGCTGTGTAATTGATATCCATTATTTCCCATTGACTGCTCTGCATGAATTTGCTTTCTGTAGCATCAACAGATTCTGCCTCTGAGCTGCTGGGGCTTGGCAGAGAGCAAAGCCAATGGCAAACCTGGAGTGTGAATCCCAGGAGAGAGCCAAGGTGCTTTTCCTCAATTTCTCCCATAAATACACACCTTTATCATCATTTGAAAAGCTTCTCAAGTCACCACATTTGCACAGGGCAGCACAGATCTGCTGTGGTAGACTGGGCATCAGATTGGGTTCCACAATGATTTAATTTCTCCTCATCTGCTTCATTTCATGGCAATTTCCTGTTATTTAGAGAAATTGGGTTATTATAGTAAAGAATTTGCTGAAACAAAGCAGGCAGAAAGGGGCCATCCTCAGAAATGCAGATTAATCCTGTGCCACAGTAACCTCAGCCCAGTTGGTGTCTGTCTGTCCTGAGCATTGTCTGTCTGTCAGCTGCCAGGAACAGCACATCAAGGCTTCCCCAGGACTTCAGGATTTGATTCCAGGATTTGATTTCAGTATTTTGTTTGCTTTTGGTGGGTGTTAGAGCAACCAAGGATAACTGAGAGGCTGACATGCCCCCACCCAGGTCAGATTAGACAAATCCATTATTTTTCCCTTCTTACCCAAAGCTGTTCTCCTGCCCCTACCTCCTGCAAATCATTTGCATCACTATTAACTTGTGCTATTTCTTGCTTTATTTTATTTTATTTTTTCCATTCTTCTTATCTCACCTCAAGAAGGAGAGGGATTACCTCATTTCCACTGCCTCAGAAATAAATCCTCATTATGGATTTGTACCTGGGGAGGAAGAAGATGATTTCCACTCCCAGCCTGCTCTGGACAGAAATTTGAAGGTAATTGTTGAGTCCAGGGACATCTCACTTGTCTAATAACCATAAAGAGCATTTTTATTAGAGCTGGGCTTGGGGTTGGGACTGTTGAGAAGACATTTATGGGGAAGATATTATTTCAGAAAAGTAGAATATGGACATCAAATCATTTTAGAAAACTGGAATATGGACATCAAATTTATGTTTGGAGCAAAGGGAAGGATGTAACATGCAATAAATGTCTTGTGAGGGGCTCATCCCCAGTCCAGGGTGGCTGCACTGCCCCACCAAGAGTGCACAGGGCTCACTGGATTGCCTCAAATTTCTTCAAAATCATCCTCTAAGCTGGCTAAACCCAGCAGCAGCTTTTCCCCTCGTGCTGTAGTTGTGAAAACTGCTGTGAACCAGCAGAAAATGGTGTTTTTACTCAGGATCCAGAAGCAATGCCTGGGTTCTGCCTCACTAAACATGCTGGAACACCAGGCTGAAGTGACAGTGGGATGCAGCCCTTTTTTTCCTGGCTAATTGCTGCAGGATGAAATAAGGGTCAGGATAAAATGTGGTTACCTGCTAAATGGCTGCAGCACCCAGCTGTCAGGCTGTCTGCTGCAGCCCTGAATTTATTGAGTGTGGAGTTGTGGATGCTCCAGCTCAGGGCAGGGTTGTGCAGTGATTTCTGTGGGCTTTGACAGAGCTGGGGCTGAGATACTGCTGCAGAACCATCAGTGATGGACCAGACACAAACAAGAGCCTATGGGAGATTTCAGGAGGAGAAATTGCTTGGTTCAGTGTTGCAGATTTACCCCAAATGCACCCAGATGAGTGTGACAGAGGTGTGTGACAGAGGTGTGTGCCCAGTTCTGAGGCTCTGGAGCTTCAGGGACCCTCAGCCACCTGCTCAGCTTCCAGCTGGTGCTGAGGATGGATTTTCCTGAGGATGCTGAGGATGGATTTTCCTTAATTGATTTGATGCCATTCCTCACGATTCCATTCATGAGGAATGGCATCAAACTGACACAATCACAATTCCCATTTCGCTGTTGTTTAGTCCTTGGTGATTCAGGACAGTGCTCACACCCAGAGCTGTTTCCCACCTCTGGAAGGAGACACAAGGGTTTGTTTGTACAGGTCCTGGTCCCTGTGAAATGCAGAACATGTAAATCAGACTTAGATATAAAGAAGATGATAGATTAAGTTATGTTTGACTGACAGATTTTTCCTTCTGCTGCCTTCACGTCCATGTTCTGAATAGGAGGCTTGGGATCAAGGCCATTAAATTACCTGGTTTATTGGAAAAAAATAAAATATCAGGAACAGATGAAAATGAAAAGAGAGAGAAATGCAAACTGAACGAGTGCTAAAAAATTACTCAGGTAAGGCAGCAAATGAAATAGAATAGCACTAAAACTGGATGGCATGTAAGAAATCCTCAAGTGGCAGTGCTGTGGAGCCTGGATTTCAAACTGTGGAGTTAAAGACATGTGAGCTTGACATTGCCAAGGGCTGCTCTATGCACCCACCCTGCCCAGTGCCCAGCTGTCACAGACATCTTTTTATGAAAATCCTTTCCTTAGGATTTTTCTTCTTGAGAAGCTGAGAGGCTTCAAGAACAAAATGTAAACAATGGTTATCTGCTGCTGTGGAATGCAACAGGTGCATCTGTGATTGGCTCATGTGGTTGTTTCCAATTTATGGCCAATCACAACCCAGCTGGCTCAGACAGAGAGTCTGGGACAGCTGCTTTTGTTATCATTCATTCTTTTCTATTCTTAGCTTAGCCAGCCTTCTGATGAAAACCTTTTCTTCTATTCCTTTAGTATAGTTTTAATGTAATATATATAATAAAATAATAAATCAAGCCTTTTTGATTGTGCCAGTGCTTGTACACAAGACCATGGAGAGAGCTCAGACCCTGCCCTCTCCTCTGGATTCATGGAATGGGCCCTCACTGCACTCCTGGGTCTCCTGAAAGCAAACAGAACTGCTGCAGATTGCAGGCAGAGCCATACTCCTGAGGAGCTGCCTTTTCTAGAATATGAGCAGTGAAACATTTCCTGGGGATTTGATTTCATCTCAGGGCTGGGGAGATTCTGCAGCTCCACAAACAATCCATCAGCAGCTGCCCAGAGAGGAGCAATATAGATTCATCTTCTTCTGGAACAGCAGTGCAAACTGCCTTCCCTGTGTGTGGAAAAATGCCAGATTTGGGTCAAAGGAGCAGCTTTCAGCTCCTCCTTCCCTGCCCACTGTGACTCATGTGAGCCCAGCAGCTCTGCTCCCCCATACCAGACAGCTGTGCTGCTTGGCAGGAATTGCTGCTGCCTTTCTCACAGCCTTTGCTGTTTTAGGCTCTTGATGAGGATGGTTGTTAAATCTCTGGAGCTCAGTGAGTGTCCACTGGGGTGATATCAGGTGCAGCCTGATGTGGGATTTGCAGGAGAACCCAGAGATGAGTGAGTCTGACTCCATGTTCTTAGAAGGCTGATTATTATATTATATAATATTATATTATATTATATTATATTATATTATATTATATTATATTACATTATATTATATCATATCATATCATATCATATCACATTATATCATATCACATCATATCATATCACATCATATCACATCATATCATATCACATCATATCACATCATATCATATATCATATCATATACAATATAATGCAATATATTGTATTACATTACATTACATTACATTATGTTACATTATTCTGTACTAAAGAATAGAGAAAGGATACAGACAGAAGGCTTAACAAGAACAATAATGAAAACTTGTGACTCTCCAGAGTCTGACACAGCTGGATGGTGATTGGCCATTAAGTTAAAACAATTCACGTGAAACAAATCAAACATGCACCTCTTGGTAAAAAAAATCTCCAGACCACATTCCAAAGCAGCAAAACACAGGAGAAGCAAATCAGATAATTATTGTTTTCATTTTTCTCTGAGGCTTCTCAGCTCCCAGAAGAAGAAATCCTGGTGAAGGGATTTTTCCAGAAAATATGACAGTGACAGCCTGACTCTGTGAGTGTCACTGCCCTCAAATGCAAAACAGGTAAGCATAGGATTTGTGCTCTGTCCATGGCAATGCTTCCCAGGCAGACACCCTCATCATCATCACCCTCCTCTTCCTCCTCATCCTCATCCTCCTCCTCCTCTTGGCAGGGCCAACCCAACCAGGGCAGAGGATGGAGATCCAGCCTCTGCACCAGGCTAGAAGTGGTTTAATCACATCACAGCACAAAGTAAGAGTGTGAGAAAACGGGGTAAGAGAACATATTCTCTCGTGTTAAATCACCACTCTAGGTCCTGTTGCCATTGGCAGCCTGAGGGATATTTTTCAGAGATGCTAAAACACATCGTAAATTAGGAAAACAAGAGAGAAACCAAACCAAAACACCATATTGTGTAAGATCATGTCTCTTGATACCAGAAAAGCTTCTCAGAATGAACCGCCTCGTTCATGTTTACTCTTGTTTGTTTGGGGTTTTTCATTTGAAGAAATGAAAAGGATGTCAATTCTGGTTTTCTGTAAAAAAAATACAGCTGTTGTCACAATGTCACCTCTGTAGCCTTGCCTCACTGCCTGCAGAGGTCAGGGCAATGCAAGAGGCTGCACAAAGCGCAGACACTGTCACCCATTGTGTGGTAGCACACGCTGCTCTGCCACTCCTGCTGAGGCCTCAGTAATGCACAAACCATAAAATTTTAAAAAATGGTGTGAGGATACAATTAAAAGCAGCATCTCTGAACTGGAACTGCTTTGCCATGAACATGCCTAAACCCAGTCATGGTTGAGCAGAGCAATTCCACTCAGCGCTGGATAAACCCAACAGCAGAGTGCCCGGAATCTGATTTAATTTGAAAGACCACAAAATTATATTTCTCTGCTGATTTTCCAGGTGGCAGGATTTGATACAGAGTTTTTAGTTTTTCACTGCTTCCTTTTAAGTCAATTTGACAGAAATGGCTTTTGGTACAAGGCAGAATTTGCTGGGTGTCACAGCAGGGGATAATGGAAACATGAGAGAAATGGCAAAGCCCAACTGGGGGAGATCAAAACTCTGTCTGGAATGCAGTGGAATGCATGAAGGCTGTAGAAAACGCCAATCACTTGCTTTTAAAATTTTAAAAGTTTAATAGTAATAAAGTGGTTATAAAAATAGTAATAAAATTAGAGTAATAATAATTTGGACAATTTGAATTAGGACAGTATGAGACAATAAATACAAAGAGTTATGGACAGTCTGGGTATGTTTTCCTGGGCAAAATAAGCCTGAAAAAGGACACTTGTTAACAAAGGATTAACCCTTAAAAGCAACAGCCTGTTGCATATTCATACACCTCATCCATGATGCATAAATTCCATTCAAACACAGGATTCTGCCTGGTCATCATCAACTTCCAATCTTAACAGCGCCTTCGAGGTGTTAAGAAGTTTGTTTCTTGTGATAAGAGAGCAAAACCTCTCTTTCTCTGAAAGATTCAGGTGTCCTGTGCCTGCTATCTCAGTGCAAGACCTTTCTATAAAAAACGTATCCTACATAGCATCGTTTCTATTTTAACATTTTGTTATAACCTAAAACTATATTTACCACACTACTTAAGAGAATTAACACAGCATCACTTCTAACACAACACATATAATACTCCTTTGAATATTTGCGAAAAGCCAATCATAAAATGCATGCATTTTTCACAAAGGCCAGGTTTTCTGGAAGAGCAGAAGTCAGGGAAATTTGCACCTCTCGTGGGACATTCACTGATCCACCAAAGCATCCCCTTTTTACTGGGGAGACCAGGAGCTGCAGCAGGATCTGGCAGATTGGGTTGGGTGTGTGCTGGCCTTTGTGAGGATGTGGAAGGGATTTTTGCACGGTTGGCACCGGCGTGGCCACGAGCACGACGTCTGCAGGGGAAGGAAGGGTGGTGGCCGTGGACAGCGCAGCCACAGGGACACCCTGCAGGAACGGGAGCTGCCCTTCCTCGCGGCTTTGCTGATTAAGGAGCTCCTTTTGTTGGCACTTTGGGCTGGGCTTAAAACATTGCTGGGAGAGACACGCTCAGGGGCAGGCACACAGCTTGTTCCCAGCTGGCTCAGCACTTTCCTGTTTGCAATTCCACCTCTCAGAGCTCAGAAAATGCTCTCTGAAGTCAACGGGGTGCTGGGCTGGCAGCCCCACACAGCCCCTGTGGGGTTTGTGAGGTCCCTTCTCTCTTTCCCCATTTCTGAGGTACGTGAGAGGTTCAGACTCCCCAGAACACCTGATCCCAAAGACTCCCCTCTAATGCATAACCCTCCCTTTTCATTTTTAATTCTTATGGAATTTAGGGGTTTTCTTCCTCATTGTTTCTCTCATCTTTCAGTGCCCAATTTAATTTACCAGCAAACCTAAAGTTTATAAGTAAAAGCAAATCTCTTTTTCCATTCATCAATCAGTGGAATCCTTCCCATTATTTCTTTTCTCTCTCAGTGCTGGTTTTATCTACCACAGCTTGTTTGGAAATATAAATCTGCCATTCCTCTCCCTCCAAACTGGAGGAGCTGAGGGATGTTTCTGCACCCATTGCTTGGTTTAAAGGTCAAGGGCTTTAAAGGGTTGGTGGTGGCTCCTCCTGCTCCCCCTGCCAGAAGTGTTCTGCCTGGGAAATGGGCTGTGACTTAGCAGGCAGCTTTCTAATGACTCCTCAAACTGAGATTTTTATCCCTGCAAATGCAACTAGGTCTCAGTGTCCCTGATTAGTTCCTTGTGACAAATTCCATCTGCCTGCCTGCGAACAACAAAGACCTAAAAAACCTGAGCACCAGCCATGCAGCCAGCTGCTCCCATGCTGGGCTTTGTCATCGCAGGAAATCACTCACAAAACAGGAAATTCTTCCTTGTTCCACTCAATTTCCTGGGACTATTTGCTGTGAAATGTCACCTTCTCAGATGAAGGAATGGGATTTATCACAATTAAGGGAGGTTTTGACATATCCTTTTAAGTGAATTAAGGGTGCTCTAATTCTGAATTCGCCCAGGGCCTCGTTGGTGCAGTGGGAGTCCTCAGAACATCACAAGCTTGCACATTTTTGGGCAGTTTTTGGTGTGATTTTGCTGCTCCCAGCAGTGTGGGCTGCCAAGGTTGACAATGAGTGGCTCATTGTCAGAATGCTGGCCCTGAACATTCCTGAGGAATGCAGAGAGAGGACTCTTGTGCTGGGTTGTTGACTGACGGAGCTGCTTCCGATGTGTTTGGGATTTTGAGTCACAATGCACCTGCGTCACTGCCCTCGTCAGTCAGCGCTTTCCTGCTCTGAGATTTTGGCTGCTGCACGAGACACAGAGGAGCTGAAGCTGTACAGGGGTTCCAGGGCACAAGGGTTCCATGGCACAGGGGTTGTATTGCACAGGGGTTCTGTCTCACAGGGGTTCCATGGCACAGGGGTTCCATGGCACAGGAATTTTGTAGCTCAGGGATTCCATGGCACAGGGGCTCTGTGGCACACAAATTCTGTCCTACCCAAGTTCTGTGGCTCAGGGTTTCTATCTCACACAGGTTCTCTGGCACACAGGTTCTGGGGCACAGGGGCTCTGTGGCACAGGAATTTCGTGGGTCAGGGGTTCCATGGCACAGGAGTTTTGTGGCTCAGGGATTTCCATGGCACGCAAGTTCTGGGGCTCAGAAGTTCCATGGCACAGGGATTCTATGGCACAGGGATTTTGGGGCTCAGAGGTTCCATGGCACAGCCATTCTATGGCTCTGTGGCACACCAATTCTGTCTCACCCAAGTCCTGTGGCTCAGGGGTTCTATCTCACACAGGTTCTCTGGCACACAGGTCCTGGGGCACAGGGGTTTCATGGCACAGGGGTCCTGTGGCACACGAGTTCTGTGGCGCAGGAGCTCTGGGGAACACGGGTTCTGTGGCACACAGGTTCCTTGGCAAACACAGGTTCTGTGGCACGTGGGTTCTGTGGCACACATGATTCTGTCTCATACAAGTTCTGTCTCACACAAATTCTGTCTCACACAAGTTCTCTCTCACACAAATTCTGTGGCACACACAAGTTCTGTCTCACACAGGTTCTGTCTCATACAGGTTCTGTCTCACACAGGTTTTGCTCCACAGGTGCTGGTGCAGTGATAGCAGAGCCCTGGCATGGAGAAGGGCAAGCAGAGGTGGCTCCCAGCAGCACTGCCCACCCTGGTCCCTCAGTCTCCTCCTCAGCCCCCTCACCACGGAGGTTTTCCCTTTTTAACCCTTTAACCCTTCCCAAAGTTCTGTCCACCAGCCCCTTCTTTTGTCCAGTGGTGGAGATCTCTTCCTCAAACCCTGACATGAGGTCATTCATTTTGTCCAGCTTACTCTGAAATAACTTCCTGAAATAACTTCCTCCAATGAATGATTGGAGCTCAGGTGCTCCACAGTGACCAGCCAGCCCTCCCAGATGTCCCTTGATAACCACACAAGGGTTATCAACATAACTATAAATCTATAAAGTTTTCTTAACCTATAGACATGATATTTGTCTGTTAATTGTGAGAGTCAATAATTGCATTATTCATCTATCATGGATGAACTTTACAGAGCCCTTGGTGGGAGATGCTTGGAGCAGTTATTGTGTCCAGGCTGGTCAAGCCCACCTGACTGTGCTGTTATCTGTTTGGTGACATTTCATCAGAATTTTCAGCTGGTTTTGTTCCAGAATTTTAAGCTAGTTTTGAGTGGCTCTCCAGCCACAGGAGGGCGGCACCAGCACAAACTGCCAAAGCGCTGGTTACAGCCTGGCTCAGTCAGAAAAACAAAATCAGAACCCAAATTAGCGTATATTTATGTGTATATTATGAAATAAAAGATTAAACTTTTACAGGAAGGAAGGAGGGAACGCTCAAGCATCACCCAGCCCCGCTGAGCCCTTGTGCAAATCCAGGGGGAAAGTGTTTGCTTTTCAAAGCAAGATTTATCTCTAAATCATTTTTTAAGTATCAAAAGGAGGTTAAGCCCCCATGAAGTGATCCAACAGAAGCACCCTCTAAGATCTGGGGGGGCTAGAAAGCCAGCAGGACTTTTGTGGCACCTTTCCGTGGTCTAAATGCGCTGCAACAGATTTATACAGTGACATAATGCACTACTCATTCACAAATCATTTACCATCTCAAACAACTCTTTTAAAGGGGCAAAGATTTAATTTGGTGGCTGTTTTGACTGTTTACAGTATCTTGAGAAAATGAGTGGGTGCTGCAGTCCCAGGGTCTCTCTGGGTACAGTTTTTGTGGGGTCAGGATGCTCAAGAGTGCCTGGAGCCACAGAAAGGCCCTCAAGGGTGATCTTAAAGCTCCTGCTCAACCTCCTGCCTCGCTAAATAAAGGAAAAGTTATATAAATGGTGTTGAAATGCAGAATTGCTGGCAATGCTCTGCAGCTTGGCTGATATTTAACCTGAAACCCGCTCAGGTGATGGGATTTGGCTGTCTGAGGGGAGTGAGAGGCTAAGGCCAGGCCAGGCCAGCCCTGCTGATGTTTTCTGCAGGATAAAGATAATTTCTTGGCCAGAGCTCAGCCTGCAGCAAGGCAAGGGCATTGCCTACCAAAGAGATTTGTTTGGTTGGTTGAAGTGAGATGTTTCTGAGAAAGGTTAAACTAAGAATTGGCACACAGTGGCAAGGGACAGCATTTGGGAATCAACACCTGAACCAGCCAAACCCTGAAAAAAGAGTCCAGAATGGAATTCTTTTATTAGCTTTCCCCTGGCACTGGCACCTGCAGGCTTTTCTCTGCAGCTGTGTGGGAAGAGCTTGCACTGCAAACCCAATTCCCAGAGGATGGGGCTTTGAGGAATCAGACTGGGTTTGAACCCATCCTGGAGAAGTGTCACAGACATCTTTTATGGAAAATCCTTTCCTTAGGATTTTTCCTCCTGAGAAAGCTGAGAGGCCTCAGGAACAAAATGTAAACAATGGTTATCTGCTGCTGTGGAATGCAACAGGTGCATCTGTGATTGGTCTCATGGGGTTGTTTCTAATTAATGGCCAATCACAGTCAGCTGGCTCGGACAGAGAGTCTGAGCCACAAGCCTTTGTTATTCATTCCTTCTTATTCTATTCTTAGCCAGCCTTCTGATAAAATCCTTCTCAGCTTCTCAGGAGAAAAAAAACCCTAAGGAAAGGATTTTTCAGAAAATATCACAGCTACATAATATCTTATAAAAATTAGGTTACATGACTCAAAGTGGAAGGGTTTCAAAGCTGAATTTCACTCTGTAAACAGCAGCCTCGGGTCATTGCTGAGCTCTGTGCCAAAGCACGTTGGGTTCTGTGAGGAGACTCTGAACTCTGCTCTGCCCCGTGATGGGTGCGTGGCTCTGGGCATCAGCTACAGGCAAAGAGCAAAAATTGTCCTCCTAAAGCCAGGAGGAGCTTCCTCATCCTCCCCAGCAGGGACTGGAAGGTTTCCCCAGCTGTAGGAATGTGCTCTTGGTTGATGGAGTGATAAAACTGTATTTGGTCCTCTTAAAGAAGAGTTTGAAAGTTAGTTTAAGACTATATTTTGTCCTCTTAAAAAGGATAGAAGCCCAGAAGTTTCTCTCCTCGATTAGGTGAAAAGGGCATTTCATAGGTTTGGGGGACCTCACCTCCAACTTAAGGATGCCCAGTTGGACAGGAGCCAAAAGACTTCTGAACAATTCACTAGAAAAAGAAAAGAACAAAGAAACAAATTGCTTTGTGAGGTGTTTTACCAAGAGCAAGGACCTCTTCCGCCTAAATCAGTTTTTCTCTGTAAAGAGTTTTTTCTTTTGCCTTTTATTAAAACCTTTTTGTTTCCAACACTGCCACAGAAGCCATCCTGCTGATTTTATGCCTCCGGAGGTAGCTGAGCTATCTTGGGTGAGAAATAGACCTCCAAGAGCTTGTGAGACCTGGCTGGAAGAGGCTCCTATTCCTCCCAGCCTGTTCATTCTACTGAGAATTAATGGGGCTCTTCCTCTCTCTCCATTACTGGCTATCCACCTGTGAAGCTGTAAAGGGTTAGAACAGTAAATCTCACAATCAAACATTCAATTATACCTAATTTATTTGCTTATGGCACACGGTAAGCTCTGCAATCAAGTGTGTTAGGCTTTATGTCCCAAGCTCTCCTGGGAGTCAGGGGACGTGCCTGGCAGTGAATTTGGGGGGTTTTGCTGAGCACAGGGACAGACCCCTGTAAATCTGGGGTGTCCCAGGCACAGAGACCCTGGAACAGCATTGGGTTTGGCTCTACCTGCTCCCTGACTTTGGTAAATGCCTTTCCAACCTCACAATGTGTTTTTGCATATTTGTATTGTGCTAAAACATTCAGTGTTTAAATCTGGGGTGTCCCAGGCACAGAGACCCTGGAATAGCATTGATTTGGCTATGCCAGCTCCCTGACTTTGGTAAATGCCTCTCCAACCTCATAATATGGGGTTTTTTTTCATGTTTATATTGTGCTAAAACACTCAGTGTTTAAATCTGGGGTGTCCCATGCACAGAGACCCTGGAACACCATGGGTTTGGCTATGCCAGCTCCCTGACTTTGGTAAATGTGTTTTTGCATATTTATGTTGTGCTAAAACATTCAGTGTTTAAGAAGGAGTTTATTGTTTGAATAAGGATAAAACCAGCATGAGTTCGGCAGCACGTTCTGCATAATATATCAAAGTTTTTTTTTTACTTCTGCATAAAATCCTTCAAGTCACCTGGAATTTTTCCACGGGCTGCACTCTGCTCAAGGTTTCAATTTGCCTTAGAGTTGTACATTTGTCCTTGTCCTCTCTGTGCTGCCTTCCTGCAAAACTGGCTCAGAAAATGGCACCAGGGTGAGGGTGCAAATCAGAGCCTCACAGAAAGTCTGGGCGAAGAAAGGTTCTGATGGCTCCCAAGCAGATTTCTTAACGAAAAATTGTGTCTTGTACTTTACTGTTCGGGAAGAGGGGGGGAAAAGGTGTCTGGATTGGAATATTTTCAGCATTTGGGAAGGCAGGTGAATTTTAAACAGAGCCCAGCTGGAATACAGCCAGTCTGGGAAGCACAGTGTGGCAGTTCTCTCTTCCCTTTCCATTATGGTCCAGGCAGAAACAACAGCAGGTGGAGAAAGTACTTTTAGTCAGATTTTCCCTAATTCCTTGAGGCATTAAAGCATCTCTGCATTGCAAAGACGATGGAAATCCACTTTTTCACGCGCATGAATGTTTTAAAAACTGAATTTTCTGATGATGTGGGAGAGCAGCAGCTTTCACACAGATCCCCCTGGGAATTCCTTCTCCTGCAGTGATGGGTCCTGGGTCCCAGAGCCAGTTCCAGCAGGAATGGGGGGGATGGCAGGGTGTCACCCTGATTTTTTAAGATTTCCTAAGCCTTCTGATGTTCACATTCTTGTAACCAACTTTCTCACACACTTTGTGTAAATAAGTCATTGTTTTGCATTCTTTTATGGAGGAGGAGAAATTTGATATAATATTATAATTATAATTATCTATTATATATATATATCATATATATATATATATATATATTTATCAAAATAATAAATCAACTTTCTGAAACATGGAGTCAAGATTCTCATCTCTTCCCTCGTCCTGGTACCCCTGTGAACACCACCACAGACTGTCACTTTTGGAAAACTATAAATGTTTGACGACTTCAGTTATCTTGACTGATGATCCCTAACAAATGCTGATTTTCCTTGAGTGTTCTCAGGTGGTTCTGGGGGAAGCCCATCTCCACACCAACCACATCTTTTTAACTTGATTTTTATTTTTTATTTGTTAATGAGGCATTCTTTCCTTCTGCCACGAGGAGTTTCGCAACTTCTGCGTGGTGATCTGGGCTGTCCGTGATCTGAGATTGGATTTTCATTATAATTTATCTTACAATTTTTATTTTATACATTTTCCACCCAAGCACGAATTACTTTACATCACACACACCAATCCTGCAGATGAATCAGTGCCCCTTCCCAGGCCTGGGGCAGTGCTGAGCGCTGGAAAAAAGCGGATTTTCCACGGGGGAGGCTGCAGGAACCGCAGCAGCAGCATCTGGCTGGGTGATGTTCCCGATGAGTGTGCAGTGATTGTGCAGTGATGCTCCCTCGGCGTGGGCGCTGCCCCGGCTCTGATTCACTGCCCGGGGCCCCAGCTGGGAGCCCTGGGCCACAAAAGGGCAAAGCTTCCCACGGCACAGCGTGCTGGGGAAAATTAACCCACAAACACCAGAGGGTTGTGTCCAAAAAGGAGACACAGGAGTCCTTTTGCTTTATTCCAATAAAGGGAGAAGCCATGGGGCATTCCCTTGGGGTCTCTCCAAGTTCTGGAGGACCAGCCTCCCTTTTTATCCCAATTTCCAGCCACATTTCCCTTCTCTCTTTCCCCATCTCTGAGGTACTTGAGAGGTTCAGACTTCCCAGAACACCTGATCCCAAAGATTTCCCTCTAATGCGTAATCCTCCCTTTCAATTTTTAATTCTTACTGAATTTAGGGGTTTTTCCCCATTTCTGAGGTACTTGAGAGGTTCAGACCTCCCCAATACACCTCATCCCAAAGACTCCCGTCTGATGTATAACCCTCCCTTTTAATTTTTAATTCTTATGGAATGTCAGGTTTTTTCTTTCTCATTGTTTCTTT
The DNA here is from genome assembly GCF_028551555.1 of Melozone crissalis. Taxonomy (NCBI): domain Eukaryota; kingdom Metazoa; phylum Chordata; class Aves; order Passeriformes; family Passerellidae; genus Melozone; species Melozone crissalis. The sequence goes on from NW_026536006.1 coordinate 818,369, forward strand.
CATCTTTCAATGTCTAATTTCATTTACCAGCAAACCTAAAGTTTATTTGTAAAAGCAAATATCTTTTCCCATTCATCAATCAGTGGAATCCTTCTCATGGTTTCTTTTATCTCCCAGTGCTGGCTTTATCTCCCAGTGCTGGTTTTATCTCCCAGCAGACCCACAGCTTGTTTGGAAACACAAATCCACCATTCCTCTCCCTGCCATGGGTGCAGCTCCCCAGGAATAAGGGGCTTTTTCAGGGCTGTGTATTAAGATTCTGGTCATGGCCCAGCTTTTGGTTTTTAGCAGAGATAAATGGCAACTGTGCCATCTCCTGTTGCCTGCAGTATTTTAGAGGCTTTTTGTCTCATAAATAGCCTTGTCTTGACACTGGAGCATCATTTTGCTGCACGTGAGGCGTTTGAGCTTTGAAACCCCAGCCCAGCTCTTTTCTGTGAAAACCACACGAACACATCCACAAATCTCACTCTTTACAGCTTGTCACTCACACTTAACCTGCTTTAGAGCAGAGGTTTCCCTTGGCAGCTGCAGATGAAATATGCTTCACCTGTGACTGTTTTCAGAAGCACGAGGCACCTGGTGCCAGGGGCACGCAGGCTGTTGGTGTGAAAAACGCCAATCGCTTGTTTTTAAAATTTTAAAAGCTTAATAGTAATAAAATGGTTATAAAAATAGTAATACAATTAGAGTAATAATAATTTAGACAATTTGAATTAGGACAATATGAGACAAAGAGTTACGGACGTCTGGGTAGCTTTTTCTGGGCAGCACGAGCCCGATAAAGGACAAATGTTAACAGAGGATTAACCCTTAAAAATAATAACCTCTTGCATATTCATACACCTCATACATGATGCATAAATTCCATTCAAACACAGGATTCTGTCTGGTCAGTGTCAGCTTCTCCCTCTGAATCCTGACAGCGCCTTCAAGGTGGGAAGAAGTTAATTTCTTCTGATAATGGAGCAATAAATTCTCTTTCTCTGAAAGATTCAGGTGTCCTGTGGCTGCTATCTTGCTGTGAGTCCTTTCTTTAAAAAAAGCATCCTACATAGCATTGTTTCTATTTTAACATTTTGTTATAACCTAAAACTATATTTAACACACTACTTAAGAGAATTAACACAGCATCACTTTCTAACACAACACATATAATATTCATTGGAATATTTGTGAAAAGCCAACCATAAAATAGGCATTTTTTCACATTTGCCAAGCAGAGCCTGTCCCTCTGGGTGCAGCAGGGCAGGAGCTCAGCTCAGCAGTTAATTTTTAACCTGCCTGTTGCTCCATGGTGTAGGGGAAGCTGCCAGGGAGGTGTTGCTGTTGACTGGAGCACACAAACACGGCCAAGCGAGGGCTTGGCTTTGGACTCTGCTCCTGCTCTGTGTGCTGGATTGCAGCAGGCACTGGAGGTCACAGAACTGGCTGTTCAGACTCTGGGAACATCCTCATCTGCTCCTGAACACTCTGCTCAGGTTGAGCCGGGCTGCTGACTCGTTCCAACCCCATCTTTTCATCTTTGGAGGGATGGGGATGGGTGTTTGTCACTATAGGACACGAAATAACACAAGGCACACACCGCTGTTCTCAAGGTAAAAAAGGGAAGTTTATTTTCTGACTCTAACATTTATAGATTTCCAAAAGTGACAGCGGATTGGAGGGTGAAAGTGTCACCTCTCCAATGGCACCAGACAAACCAACAGTCTATCAAACTTCTCCTCCATAAAAGAATGCAAAACTATAAGTTATTTACAGAAAGTGTGTGAGAAAGTTCATTACAAGAATGTATACATCAGAAGGCTTAAAAAATCTTAAAAAATCAGGGCAGCAGGTGTTTGATGAGGGGACAGAGGGTGGGACCTCTGTGTGGTCTGCTGTCACTGACACCCCCTTTGCTCTGGGCTTTCTCTTTCCAGCACTGTAGCCCCACATTTCTCTTCACAGAAAAAATCCAAGGCACAATTCCTCCCAAGAATATTCCTGGGTTTTGCATTCTCTGAACCTCAGAGAAAGGAAAAACAATTCTTATAATTTGCTGTGCCTGTTTGTGCCAAAGTAGAATGCAATATGGAGATGGTTTCCCCACAGTGATGGTGCTCTGTTTCCTTGGCCTGTCAGGGCCAGGTGTGTAGCCCCACATTTCTCTTCACAGAGAAAAGCAAGGCACAATTCTTCCCAAGAATATTCTTATCTCATTTGCTGTGATTGTGTTGTGCAAAAGTAGAATGCAATATGGAGATTGTTCACCCAAAGTGATGGAGTTTTGTTTCCTTGCCCTGTCAGGACCAAGTGTGTCAGGATTGTTGGGTGACACTCGTGTGATTCTGGGCAGTTGTGTGCAGGTTTGAGTGCTTGGCAGATTCAGTTTTAGATGTATAGAATAATATAATAAAGTAATTAATGAGCCTTCTGATAAGATGGAGTCAGATGCATCATTCTCTCTCTCCTCCTTGGGATTGCCTGCAAACTCAATACAGCAGCTTGCGTTGCTCTCCACCTTCCCCAGTGTGTTTAGCCAGAGGTTCTGCCAAAAGTCTTCTCCTTGGTTTGTGTCCTGCCTTTCTGTGGCTTCTCCCCACCATCAGTGCTGGTGGGGAACCACCAGCACCCTCCCAGCACGGCTGCTAGACCAGCTGGATAAAATTAGCTGTTCCTCCGCACGTTCCTCAGGATGCTGGGCCAGGGGACACCCAGTACAGCCAGCCTGACTCATGGAGAAGAATTAATGGAAACGCCCGGCTCCTGCAGGGAGGAAATTCCTCCAACAGCCTTTTCCTCTGTTTGTTGTGCTGGAGGCTGACAATGGGCTCTGCCCCTGGCCCTGCAGGCGCCAGGAGCTCAGGAAGGGCTGCTGACAGTGACAGTGGCAGCGACAGCACCGCCCTGACCTGCCCTCCCACACCTCCCCAACCCAAACTAATCTCTGCCATCCTCCCAGAACCCAGGGCATCCCTCTGGCTGCCTCTGAAAGGCTGTTTCAGCTTGTCAAAGTGTATTTTTACAAGTAAAAAAGTTGAAACTGGACATACCACTGGACCAATCCACACTCAAAAAAGTCTCGTGCTTCTTTCCCTTCTGTATTTAAATTAGAATTCAAAAACTAGTGCTCTTCAGCTGTCTAGTTGTTTGTAATTGGCTATATTATAGTATATATTGTTATATATACTATAACAATAGTATAGCTATAATAAGCTATAATATATAGTATATATATTATATACAATATAATATATATTATATATATACTATATAAGCCATAATACATAGTATATATAGTATATATAGTATATATACTATATGTATACAATATAATATATATATATAATATACTATATATTATACAAGCTATAATATATAGTATATATTGTACTGTGCATGCAGGAGTTCACCGAAAAATTAAGGAATCTCCCAACATATTTGGAGACATCTATTCTCAATTTATTTATTTTAATCAAACTGCAAGAATGAGTAATTAACATTAAAATGGCTTCTTCCATACATTTACTGAATTGAGAATGCTTGAAATGTGAACTGTTTGCTCAGACACCTTGGCACAAAGCCCAAGACCCCTGTGCCTTTGATTTTGACCCATGGAAAAAATTGCCAAGCTTATATGAGGATTTACAAGCCAGGAAAGTTTAAGTAGAATGATAGTGAATTTATCACGGGGTGAAAAATAGGTTTTTGGAATTTTTAGAATGGGGTTTGAGGTCCCAAGATGGAGGAATTTGGGCGTGCCTTGTCCTTTTTCCCTCTTCTTCTTGGCCTCCATCTTCTGGGTGATGTTGGCATTTTTAAATTGGTTTAGAGGAGAGGCTCACTGTCTAACATAGGTGATAGGTATTGGGAAGTAATTGTAAATATTGTACACGTAGTTTTTAGTATAAAAAGATAATTCCACCCTGAGGGCATCAGTGTGCCTCTGTCTGACCAGCTGAATGGACCTCAGCAGGCCAGAGAAAGAATTTCATAAATAAGAAATAATAAACAACCTTGAGAATGAGAATAAAATAGTTCTGACTCCTTCTTCAACTGCTGGGCTGGGAAAAGAGATTTTCTAACACATCTCGGGGTCACTGTGAGCAGCAGAAATTCTGAGACTCCCACACCTCTCAAACCCCAATTAATCTCTGGTATCCCCATGTGCAATATAGTTTCAACCAAAACATTAGGCTGTGATTCTAAAAATGAAGTTAAACCTTTCTTACCTGCCCAGGGGAGGTTAAACCAGTGAGAACTGCTAATTCTTGCAGTGTAGGCAAGGGCCCTGGGATGGTTGGACATTTGTACCTCAAACTCTTTTTGGCTCATGTTCCATGAAAATTCATTGCAGGTTTTGTTGAGCCTTTTGAGTAAGGCACATTCCTGGAGCACAAACCTGCCAAAGCAGCAGACAGGCTACAACAAAGGAAAAGTGCCTTTTTTCACTGTAAATATCCAATAAACACATAACTTCTTAGTAAGTGGCCTTTATTTATCAGGGATACCACTCAGGCTAATGATCTCAGAGTAATGAGACAAGAGGGACTATAAAATCCCCAAGTCAGTCGATGTTATGAATCATGTTATGCAAATCTTGTGAACAGGACTGTCTGGGCAATCCCAGGACGTGCCAGCAGCAACCACTTCAGAGGGTGTGGATTTCACTGTGCCACAAGCTTGGCTTCTGCCAGATTTGCTTCTTTCTTTCAAGGAAAGGCTGGTGGCAAATGCTGCCCAGGGCATTGGTAACAAAGGGGAGCTGGGTTTGGTTTTGGGGACACAAAGGGTGACAAGGCTTTGCCAAATCCAGCATTGGGTTGGGTTTGGTTTGGTTTTGGGGACCCAGAGAGTGACAAGGCTCTGCCAAATCCAGCATTGGCCCTGGCTGGGTTGGGTTTTGAGGGCCCAGAGAGTGACAAAGCTCTGCCAAATCCAGCACTGAGTTTGGTTTTGGGGCCCAGAGAGTGACAAGGCTCTGCCAAATCCAGCATTGGCCCTGGCTGGGTTTGGATTTAGGGCCCAGAGAGTGACAAGGCTCTGCCAAATCCAGCATTGGCTGGGTTTGGTTCTGGGGGCCTAGAGAGTCTCAAGGTTCTCCCAAATCCAAAATTAGCCCTGGCTGGGTTTGGTTTTGGGAGTACAGAGAGTGACAAAGCTCTGCCAAATCCAGCATTGGCTGAGTTTGGTTTTGGGGACCCAGAGAGTGACAAGGTCCTGCTAAATCCAGCACTGGCCCTGGCTGGGTTTGGTTTTGGGGCCCAGAGAGTGACAAAGCTCTGCCAAATCCAACATTGGCTGGGTTTGGTTTTGGGGACCCAGAGAGTGACAAGGCTGTGATAAATCCAGTGCTGGGTTTGGTTTTGGGGGCCTAGAGAGTGACAAGGCTCTGACAAATCCAATATTGGCCCTGGGTATGGATTTAGAGGCCCAGGGAATGACAAGGGCCTGCAAATCCAGCACTGGTCTTCCTGGGAGGAAAAATCACCATGCATCCCACTCCACTTATAAATAATTATAATTGCCCATTCTATTAGGTGACTTAAAAGATTATTTCCAGTCTCCCTGACTTATTGGCAATTTGGAGTTGTTACTGTAGGCAAAAAAACCCAAAAACCCTGTAGCTGGGCTATTGCTCTTGCAAGCTGCTTTATCTTTGTTGCTCTAAGCAGAGTCATGGGAATGTTTTTATCTAAACCATCAGGTTATTAGAGGACAGACTTATAAATAACCAGTCTTTGCTATTTTTAAGTACTTTCAGCATCGTCTATCATGATAGTACAGCACAACCTGCAGAAAAACAGCCCAGTTCTGCTGCCAAAGCTTTGTAACTTATTGCTGTTTCTTTGGGGGATGAGGAGCCAAGCCCAGGTTTTCTCTGCTCTGCAGAAATGCCAAAGGCTGATGAGCCATGCTCCTGAACCATCATTTTCTACACCTTTCCTCAACACAGAAGGTGTTATTCTGCTTTATTACAGAGGGGAAAGTGACGCTGGAGTTGATTAGAAATAAATTTGGTGAGGCAAATTACATGGTTGCCATGGCAATTGTGGGCCAAGCTGGTGCTGGCAGGTGGGATGGGAGAGCCAGGGACTGCTCCACATCCTGAGGATGGGCTGCCAAAGCCATACCTGGGGAATCAGGGAGAGCTGCAGGTAGTCTGCTCCTAAACCAGGCCTCTATGAAATAATAAAAACAGTTTAACCCCACCACTCCAGGAGAACTGAGCATTTCAGACAAGGTAATTTAGATTTACTTCATAATTTATTAGTTTTCACATCGCTGTATGCAATAAATTATAGCAAATATAATATTAACATTGTCATAAAATATTGCCATGAAGTAAGTACTCATCTAATAGTGGCTGTCGCCTACACAGAGAAGAACTGTAGTGATTATATTTAGATTTTTAGTGTTAGTGGTAAGTGAACATAATATTAAGGAACTTCACAGTAAATTCAGGGAAATCTGTCATTATTATTGCTTCTGTGCAAACGACTTTTCCTGCACACACAGAGCTTGGCAAGGAAAGGTACAGCTGTGCAGAGTTAATGCATTTCCGGACGGCTGAACTCACTGCACCACACTGCCTTGGGGGCATTTCACAGATTCTGACCCTGACCAGAAGCTGGGAAGTCTCCAGAGCCCCCCACCACCACAGCAGCAGGGCTCAGGCTGAAGAGCACAAAGTCTGGGAGCACCAAGTCCATCAGGGTGGTGGGGTTCCTCCCAGCTCAGTCCCACGGCTGCCCAGAGGAACAAATCTGCCCCAGCTGGGAGCTGCTCTCTCTCTCTCTCTCTCTCTGAGAGCCTCTGGCCACCAGGCTGCTGGCCACGGTGATGTGCCATGGGCACTGGTCCTGCTGGTCACACCAGAGATGCTGTGGGCACAGATGCTGCTGGTCACACCACAGCTGCTGGCCACACCAGTGTGCCATGGGCACTGGTCCTGCTGGTCACACCAGAGATGCTGTGGGCACCGATGCTGCTGGTCACACCACAGCTGCTGGCCACACCAGTGTGCCATGGGCACTGATCAGGCTGCTGGACACACTGATGTGCTGTAGGCATCGATGCTGCTGGCCACATCAATGTGCCATGGGCACTGATGCTGCTGTGGGCATTGATCAGGTTGCTGGACCCACCAGTGTGCCATGGGCACTGGTCCTGCTGACCACACCAGTCCTGCTGGTCACACCAGTGCTGCTGTGGGCACTGATGCTGCTGTCCACACCAATGTGCCATGGGCACTGGTCCTGCTGGTCACACCAGTGCTGCCATGGGCACTGATGCTGCTGCCCGCAGTGATGCCGCTGTTGGCTCATGGTTTGCAGTGGAGCTGAAGCCCCTGCGTGGACTGTCAGCTCCCCAGGCCCACGGGGCAGCCGAGCATGCCGAGCGTGCTAGGAGCCCTCAAACAGTCCCGTCACAAAGTTCTCCATTCCTGCTCCCTCCGCCAGCCAGCTCAGTGAACTTTGATGGAGTATTTCCGAAACGTCAGGAACTGCAGCAGCTTGTCTTTCCTCCTCTGCTTAAGCGCCATCAGCGCTCTGGTTTTTTCCTCCATGTCCTGGTCGGTGGCGAGGATTATCTTGGCTCTCTCCTCCGCCTTCTTGTCGCCGGAGTTTCTGAAGAGTTTCTGCAGGGACGCCTCGTTGATGCTCTCGAAGATGTTGGCCGCGGCTTTCTTGCGCAGCGCGGTGTCGAAGCGGTACCCATGGAGCGAGGGGCTCACCCGCAGGGATGTGGACATGGCTGCAGTGCTGGAGCTCGTCTTTGCTCTCATGGAAGCTCTGCCGGCTCTGTCCTGCTGCTCTGCTGCCTCCAGGAGTGGTATTTAAAGGCAGGCTGGAGGAAAAGCCGGAGGGCTCCGGTTACAGCGCTGAGATCACGATGATGTCAACAGCCAACAGTCGCAGGCAAAGTTTAACATTTAAGTTGCCAGCTTTGCTGTCGGACGAGATGAAAAGTCCTCTCTGCTGCTGGAAATCTTCTTCTTCTTCTTCTGGAAATGTTGGGGGTTTTTGACCCACCACAGAATAGACTTCTGGAAATGTTTTCCTTCTTCTGGAAGTGTTGGGAGTTCTTGACCCATCGCAGAACAGGCTTCTGGAAATCTTCTGGAAATATTGGGGGTTTTTGTCCATCACAGAACAGGCTTCAGGAAATCTTCTTCTGGAAATTTTGGGAGGTTTTGACCCACTATAGAACAGGCTTCTGGAAATGTTCTTCTTCTTTTGGAAATGTTGGGGTTTTTTGACCCATCACAGAACAGGCTGTGGGACTGAGCCAGCACAGACTAAACTCCAGTGCTGCCCTTGCTGCATGTGAAAAGCACTGTGTGCACAATATATCATATAATAAATGAGTTAAACTCCAGGTGAGAAGTGCTGCAATGCTAGCAAGAGGCTGGAGCCTGTGCAAACAGCAAAGGACTTGGCTCTGTCTCCACTGCCAACGCTGCAAACCTGCTCCTGTCTGGGCATGGGTTCCTTTCTGCTGCTTCCAGCAGAGGTAATTCATCTTTAGCACACACACAGAGCTGCAGTTTCTGACTGACAATGTTGTCCCAGAGGCAGGTGATCCATAAAATCCTCTGAGGTTACTTCCCTGGGTGTTACATCCTCAGCTGCAACATGGCAATGCTCTCAGGGGGAGCAAGAAAATTCAGTTTGCTGCCCTGCTCCTGCCTCCAGTGTCCTTTTGCTTTAATTTCGTGCTCACTAGTGCTGGAAAGAAAACTCACCTCTGCTCCACAAGGCTTTCCATCCCACCCTTGGTCAATGACAAGCCCTTGGGCTGGGAGGACTCTCCCTTAGTCATGCAGGTCAGTTTTGGCTCCTGTAAGGAGCAGGGAGCTGCACTCCATCACCCTTTGGGTCCCTTCTCACTCGAGGGGCACTGTGGGCAGGGCACAGCTGCCAGCAAGGGGCTGCTCTGCCCACCAGGGCTCCTGCTGGCCTCACACACCTGGATTGAGCACAATCCAGCCTGGCCCAGAATAGCTGCAGGTTCTAAAGTCACTTAAGGCCAGGAGCCAGAGATAAGTGTATTTTGGTTAATGTTTTAAAGCAGCCGGATGCTGCAGAGGCTCTGTTTGGTAAACTAGAGGTTTGTTTGCTGTGGCTACTGACCCTGTTACTCATCCTGGCTGAAAGGCTCCAGGAACAGCCTCTGCCCCCATCCCACTCAGACCAGGGGTTTCCCTGTTTTACCAGAGAGCTGTGGAAATTACCTCTGACCACACTGAAAACAGATCCAAGGAAACATCACCCAGCTGCTTTTTATTCCACATTCCCTTTAAAACTTCAGCTCCTTTGGATGGAGGGAAGGGATGTGTCTGAGCCACACACAGGGGATGTGTCTGTGCCTCTCTGGCACTCAGCAGGAGCAGTGAGGAGCTGAGCACACCTGAAGGTTTTGTGTAGATGTTTGTGCTGGCTCAGAATGGAGAAGGGGATTACCTGTGACTTGTTGGTCACCAGGTGAACTGGCATGGGGCATTGAGAAACTGAGGCTCAGAATATCCTGTGATACCTGAGAGATGTAACAGATAGATATGGATGGCATAGATATAGATATATAGATATATAGATATATAGATATATAGATATATAGATATATAGATGTATAGATATATAGATATATAGATGCATAGATATATAGATATATAGACATGTCGATATATAGATATATAGATATATAGATATATAGATGCATAGATATATAGATAAATAGATATATAGACATATAGACATATAGATATATAGATATATATACATATAGATATATAGATATATCGATATATATGCATATGGATATATAGATATAGATGTATAGATGTATAGATATATAGATACATAGACATACAGATATATAGATATATAGATATATAGGTATATAGATATAACAGGGCAGGTTGCTCCTGAGCCCCAGAATGACTGGCAAACCCAGCTCTATCCAGGCTCAGATCAATTCCAGCTGGCCAGAACTTGCCAGGCTTCTTTCCTTAGGACAGGGAGTGGCCTCATTTCAGTGTCTGGCCACTTTCCTACCTGGGACTTGGGACTTGGTGCTGCTGGGCACAGCCTGAAACAGCCCTGAACCCTGCGTGCCCATTTCCTGCCAGGACATGGGTTTCCTCAGTGCTGCCAGGACTTTGCTCTGGCATGAGCTCTCTCTGCACGTGCCATTGCTTCCTGTGGTTCTGTCACTGTGTGAGTTACTTTTTACAAGTTTTTCACAATTCCTTTTGTATTGTGCTGGATGTTCTGTGCTTCAGAGTGTAAACAACAGCTTTGCAAGTCCCTGGGATTCTTCTCCCACCAGCCAGACGTGCACCTTGCCACGAATTGGTGAGGCCAATTCGTCAGCTGCTTGTTCAACATTTGCAGGGCTGATAAATCCACCCTGAAAATAGAACAGTTTTGGTGTGGCTGCCTGGAAAAGATCTCATGGTTTATAGGCTGTGCTAGCATGAAATGTGATGGGGGAGCAGAAGGAAGCAGGGCCACATGTGCTGCCCAACCCTTCCTGCTCAGAAAGGGGGTAAATCTGCCCAAAACACGTGCTTGGATGAAATGCTCAAAGGACAGGACAGATAACACAGTGTCAGGGTACTTGGGGTAAAATTCAGTGCCAGGAGATCAGCCAAGATGTTGTGGGCTGAAGAAAACAAATCCCTTTTTTATCCCCTGGTCAAAAACCAAGAGCTGAGGCAGGTTCACGTGCGCCTTGTTTTCACCACTCCCACTGCACATGGAATCACTCTGCAGGTATTTGCAGAGATGTGGCTGACAGCATAAATTAGCAATATCTGGGGAAGATACAAGCTCAGAAAAGTATCTGCCATGGAAACCGAGACTAAAGCTGATGCTTTAGGAGTAAGACATCAAAAAGCTGCCAAGATCAAGCACGCGTTCCTTGTGAGCTCATCTCACACAGAGCACTAACAAATGTCTTTGCCCCTTCAAGCTTCTCTGCCCACTTTGTATAAATTTAGTTGTGCTTGGCTCTGACAGAGCGATGAAGCATGCCTCGTCTGTTTTTTTCCAGTAATTCTTGTTTATGTGGGTGTTTTAATATTGCTTTCCCAGTAATGCCTAGGAGGAATTATTCATGTGTTGGATTGGAGAGCAACTTCAGAGAAGATGTGATTTCTATCATCGCTCTCCTGCTATTCTTGTGTAATTGCTTTGTGAGATGCAAACGCTCCATTTCACCCGTTAATGGGAGGATTAATTCCCATGCCCACCGTCTGCAGAGAGGCACAGCCACAACTCTACTTGTGCTCTGCTTCTCCTGCCGGTCTGACGGGCTCGGGGTGCTTTGGATGGGGTGGTTTTGCTGCCAGGAAAGCCCCGGGACTGGGCAGGGAGATGGAGGGAGCTGGGGCAGCCACAAACTCCTGCAGAGAGCTGGCTTTGCCTTCTTGTAACCTCCAAAAGCACTCCAAAGAAGGCAATCCGGGATGCCTGGCAGCTCCCTGGGGCATGTTTTGCATACCTTTCCCTCCTCTGGCTGCTGCCAAAGCCTGCACGGTCTGGAGCATCCATTTGGGGTCAGAGGATGCAGCAGCCCCCTTGGAGCATCCGTGCTGCCCTGGCCTTCCCAGGCATGGGGCATTGAGAAACTGAGACTCAGAATATTCTGTGATATGTAACAGATAGATATGGATGATATAGATATAGATATAAATAGATATTATATATATTATATAGATATATAATAGATACTATATCTATTTATATCTATCTATATATCTGTATTATATAGATAGATATAAATATATATAAATAGGTATAGATATAGATATAGATATAGATAGATAGATAGATAGATAGATAGATATAGATGTAGATAAATATTATAGATGTAGATAGATATATATATAACAGATATATATTTATTATTATATAGATATATAATAGATATTATATATATTTATATCTATCTTTATCTATCTATATATCTGTAATATATAGATAGATATAGATAGAAATAGATATAGATATAGATATATAGATATAAATAGATATATATATAGATATAGTTATATATAGATAAAGATGATAGATATAGATAGGTATATAGATCTATAGATATAGATATAGAGATATAGATATAGATATAGATAGATGTAGATAGATATAGAGATAGATAGATAGATAGATAGATAGATAGATACATAGATAGATAGATACATAGATAGATATAGATATAAATATTTGCTTTATCTTCAGGCCATTCATTGAAAACCCAAGAATGGGAAATGTCCAGGAAATCTCCAGCCATCTCTGCTTTTCCCATCCCTTCCCTGGCTTGGATCTCTGGCTCCTGACAGCCTCCACAGCTGCCACCAGCCTGCAGCTGGGGAAGCCCAGCCCTTCTCAGGAGCCAGAAATGCCCCTGGCTGCTGGGAAAGGGCTCTGAGATGGGAAGGTTTCCGAGATGCAGTGCTTGCAGACAGCTGTGGGATGGCTCTAAGGTCAAGGAGGAGCTGCTTCATTGTGTTGCTCTTGGAGTCCAAATTCCTGGGAGGTTGTCAGACACCCAGCTCATGCGAATGGCAGTGCTGCCCTGGCTCCAAGCTGCCCACAGCCTCTCTGCACTGGGACTTGTGTGCCTCTGGGGCTTGTGTGCCACTGCGACCCCACCTGAGATTTCTGTTTGTTTGGCCGTTGCTTGGGTTTTCCTGTGGTTGTTCCATCTTTAATAGAACATCTGGGAACACTTGTGCAAATCTCACGGCAGGACACCGTACCCTTTGCTCAGAAACCCCAAGAGTTTAACTTGGCCATCTGTGCTCCTTGAGACTGCTCCTGTGGTCCCCATTTCAGAGATATGGGACAGGGCAGGTACTTGTCCCCAGTTCAGAGGTTCAGGGTAAGGAGGGTCTTTTAAGGGCACTTCTGTTGCAGTTCAGTTGCTGGGAAGCCCAGATATATCTCAGACAATCCTCACACAGCTCCCTGGCCTGAAAACAGGAAGCACATATTGGTTTTCAGACAACAGAAGGCACGATGGCACAATTAAATTCCATCAGAAAATATTTTAAGAGGGGGAAAAATAAGGAGAATTTTTTCTAAGTAACCCAGTTAAATTCCATCAGAAAATATTTTAATAGGGGAAAAAGAAGGAGAATTTTTTTCTAAGTGAGGGGAATGCAGCCCCAGAAATGTGCAGAGCAGCCCTGTCCTGCTCTGGCCCAGGGAATGGCTGGAGCTGGCTGAGCCAAGCATTGCTCTGTGCAGGGAGACCATATAAGAGTAAAGCCTGTGGTGTTACTGATAATGAATGTCTCCTCATTTCTCATAAATTCCCTGCTAAATGTACGATCACCAAGTTAATAATGCAGTGCAGGGCATGACGGATGGCCAGTTACAGTAAGTAAATCATGTCTGGGAAGAAACAGAAGAGAAACAGAAACTTCTGTCACTTTTACGAGGCAGGACCCCTTGGGAGAAGCCCTGAATGCAGCAAAGCAGAGCTGAGGACACATCTGCTGTGAATGCTGTGGGACTGCAGGGCTTGCTGTGTAAGGAAGCCACAGCTGATTCTCTTGGTGCTTGAGACCTCTGAAATCCATCTTGCAAAGAGAAACTCTGGCTGTGGTGCTCCCCACATGTCATGGGAGATCATTCCTGAAATATGGTGGTGGGTTGCCATCCAGAGCATTGTCACAAAAAGAACAGCCTGGTCTGTGGGGATGCAGGTGAGCAACACCCAGGGGTGTGCAACAGGGAATTTAAGGGGGAAAACTCCATCATGTGCCAGCAGGACCAAACCCATGGGATGGCACTGGCACCATGGCATGGCATCAGTGTCCTGGGACGGCACCAGCACCATGGGATGGCGCCAACCTCATGGGATGGCACCAGTACCATGGAATAGCACCAGTACCATGGAATGGCACCAACTCCCTGGGATGGCACCAATGCTCTGGGATGGCACTGGCACCATGGGATGGCACCAGCACCATGGGATGGCACCAACCCCCTGACATGACACAAGTCCCCTGTGATGGCACCAACACCCTGGGATGGCACCAATGCCCTGGGATGGCACCAGCCCTTCATGTCCCGCTATTCCCCTGGTAGCCAAGGAAAGTGTTTGAATATCCCCGATATTCCATCCCTGTATACACTGATGATTTCAGCACCTTCCTGCCGGCTCAGGAATGAAAGTTTGGACTTTGGAGCACGAACAACCTTTTCTTTCTGTGCCCGGTTTCCTGTTTGATCTTCCTGCAGGTCCCGAGGAGCCGTGGCTGCAGAGGGGCTCAGCAGAGCCGTCTCCAGCTGTCAGACACTTCATTGTCTCTGCCTCGGGGACGGGCCCACGGAAATCCTGCCGTGGGGCAGGGCTGGGGGCTGGCCCGGGTCTGGCCCGGGTCATTGTCACAGCGCCTTGCACACGCTCGGCGCCGCCGTGCCCGCTGCTGGGGCTGGGATCTCTGCCCAGCCCTTCCTGTGCTGCAGGAGAGGTGGCAGACAGGATGTGCCTTGGTGCCTTTGTGCTGCTCTGTTGTGTTGCACTCAATGGTTTTTACGCTGCTCCTCCTTCTGGGGGGCTGCAGTGCCCCCCAAAGCCCCCATGGCCGTTGTACATCAAAGGTGACTCCAACAAAGGGGAGAGAATGATGCATCTGACTCCATCATCAGAAGGCAAATGAATTACTTTATTACATTATACACTTTATTATATACTTTTATTATACTTTATTATCAGACACCCCACGCTGTCTGATGGCCACAATACAGAGGGTAAAGGGAGCTATGGGGAGAACAGAGGACATTAAACTACAATAACATAAGTGTACATCACTAAAGCTTTTCTTGATATTCACACAAGAGTTATCTTTTAATTGAGAGCCAATCATCTCATTATCCATCTAGAACATTAAGGGTGGTCTGGGGTACCCAGGGAGGACTGTGGCTGTGCAGAGGAGATCCTGGGGTAGGCAGGGGACACCAAAGGCTCTGTCTGGGGCCTGGCTGCCCTCTGTGCAATATTTGAAACCCTGCAAGCAGTCCAGGCATGGAAATACTGGCTTTGTGTTGAAAGAGCTGAGCCAGGTCCAAGGTCAGAGGCACAGCCTTGTCGAGCAGTGTTCACTTTTCAGTTCCTTAATTCTATGTCAAAGCAAAAGGGGATGGGGCAGAGGGAGCTCCTGACGTGGCTGTGTTTTGGAGAGGAATGGCTGAGGTTTGTGTAGCTGAATAATGCTGGGAGAAGAATACCAGGAAGGGAAGGGAAGGAGGAGAAGAGCAAAGCTGCATCTGTGGAGATTTATCAGGGATTTATCAGAGATTTATCAATGCCATGCTGATCGTCTGAGAGATGAGCCTGGCACTGCAGAGTCATCAGCCTTATAGCTCATTTCTCCACTAACAAAGGAGTTTCTGGGAGAGAACAGATGGTGTTTGGCTCCTACCACCATCTCTGGTGGCCCAGCAACTTTGCTTTGAAGCTGCTAGAAAAGCAATTTCTGTGATCCCCTTCCCATCCCTGTGGCAGTGCCTGAGCCACAGGGGCTGCTGGCTGCATTTGGGGTATTTTGGGGCATTTTTTGCATGCTGCAGGAGGATGGGAGCTGCTCCAGAGCTGCCATTTGGGTTTGTGCTGGGGCTCTGGCTGTCCCCAAGGCCACTGCAGCTGTTAGGGCAGGGAAGTGAACTTTTGCCAGTGCTGTTTTCCACAGAAATCTGCCTCAGCTGCTCACGTCAGCCCTGCTCAAAGAGCAGCTCAGGGCTGTAAAGCCTATCTGTGGGACAGGCAAGGCTGGCAGCTCCAGGCACCAGAGCAGAGCTGCCTGCCACAGGTCTGAGCTGGGCAGAACCGGAGCAGGGAGGCTCCCAGGAGCCCTGAATCACCTGTGGGGTGAAATAAACAGGGCAGGAAACTTTTTCTTCTTTTAATGCCTTTATTAAAAGTGATCAGCTCAAGGTTGGGAAGCTCGATGGGTTTGCTGTGCCACTCCCAGGGTGACTGGGAGGAGAAAGAATGTGCAGCTTTGTCCACTAAAGGGCAGAGCTAGGGGTCCCATCCTCACTAGAGCAATGGATAAAACCCAGTGTTACAACTTTTGAGCTTTCTAGGGTTGGGGTCTTGGTTCCAGCTGAGGTCTCTGCTCAGGGCGAGGGGCAACAAAGGTTCTCAGCATCTCTGCAGGCTCAGTACTCTGTTCCTCACATCCACACATCACTCTGATCTCTTAATTCTGTGTTGGCTGGTTGTTTTGGGGGTCTTTTCGGTAAGTTTGGTGAGGTTCCTTCCCATGGCATGCTGGTTCTGAGGTTATTTTGCATTTTCTCTGATGTCCCCCTCCTATGTCCCCTCCTCTCACCATCCATCAAGTTAGCCCCAGGCAGGGCCTTACTGATACAAAAAGAGCAATTAATGAAATGGTGATTACAATAACAGGTAGAACTTCACCTTGGCAGCCACTGGTTTAACTGGTTCTGCAACTCTTTTTTTTCCCAAAAAAAATTGGCAGATTTTTTTACTTATGACATGGGGCAGCTCAGGACAGCTCAGAGAGCTTCCCCTCATGTCCCGGACCAGCCCCAGTGGTGCCATGTCACAGACACCTTTTTATGAAAATCCTTTCTTAGGATTTTTTCTTCCTGAGAAGCTGAGAAGCCTCAGGAACAAAATGTAAACAATTATTATCTGCTGCTGTAGAATGCAACAGGTAGATCCGTGATTAGTCTGGTGTAGATGTTTAGATTTAGTGACCAGTCACGGCAGAGCTGGCTCTCTCTCTCTGTCTGAGCCAGCTGCCTTTGTTATCATTATTTTCTTTTCTATTCTTAGCTTAGCCAGCCTTCTGAAATGAAGCTTTTCCTTCTATTCTTTTAGTATAGTTATAATGTAGTATATATATCATAAAATAATAAACCTTCTGAAACATGGAGTCAACATCCTCGTCTCTTCCCTCATCCAAGAACCCCTGTGACCACTGTCACAGTGCCACAAGCAGCAGCCTGCTGCCAGGCCCTGCTCCCAGAGGTGTTTAACTCTCCCAGAAATGCCTTCTAGATGTTTCCCCACAGCCACAGCCACAGTTTCAGTGAGTGATGCCTTGTTTACATGGGAGCCTTGTCTTTGTTCTCCAGATCTGCCCTCGACTCGCTGTCAGGTGTCAGCGTGCAGGGGCTTCAGGCTGTCTGCTGGGTTATTTATGCAGCAGTTCAGATGAAAAAGAACCAGTTTAGAGCTGCCAGTAGATTTGAGTTCTGGGAGGGAGGGGAGGGAAGGGGAGAGGGGTGATGCTGTGTGTATGGCAAGCTGTGTAGGGTCTGGCTGAGCAGAGAAATGCTGATGGTGAGCCTGGGGTCTGAGCCCTCAGTGGTTCAGGGTTGAACCAGAAGCCCAGCCAGCAGTTTGTGCTCTGGAGTTGTTGGCATCTGCTTAGGAGAAGTAAATCCAGTTTGACTTGGTGTCTGCCTCATGGAGAGAACCTGCCCATCACGAGGGTCTGTGTGAGACTGAGGGAGGCTGTAGGGTCAGGGGACACATGGGGAGTCCTCACCACTCTGATGGGGACCAAAAAAACTAAAATAAAAGCTGTGGTGTGTCAGTAAACAGTGCTGAGTGTGACATCAGGACACTGAGGCCGTGAGCTCAGTGTCCAGCACCCTCTGTGCACAGAGCTGAGTCAGTTCCCGCCATGGTGAGTTCTGTGGAAGGAGCATTTTCCAAAGCTGTTCAGGGAAATCTTACAAAGAAAATAAACAGCTATCTGACCCCACTGTGATCAGCTGGGGAAGGCGACGCTGGTGCAGCAAAGGGGATCCTCACCCCAAGGTGCTCGCAATGCTGAGTTTGGCAGGCATGTGGTAAACACCAAGCTGCTTGTTTGGCAGATTAATTGGGGAAGAGAAAGGAATAACAGCCTGGCCAAGTGTCCCTGGGCTGGTGGGATGGTGTTCTGACTTCTGGGACATCATCCTGACCCTCAGGGGTGCTGTCCTGATGTGCCCCATCTGCTCTGAGCTCTGTCCCATGTCCCCTCAGGCAAATTCTTTCCTCGGGGATTTCTCCCCCCTCCACCCACTCCTGGGGCTGTGGGGCTCCTCTCTGTTGAGGCAGTATCTTTGATCAGTGGAGATGAAACCAGGAAAATATTTTCCATTTGTGTCAGGATAAAAATGGCTCAAGCCAGGCGTGATTGATAGCTGAGAAAAAATGGGAGCAGCCCCCGTGCCGTTTGTGAAGGCTTCCCACTGTCCTTGCTTACAGTAAACACTGAATAAATTTAGCTGCAGAGCCCAGCATGACACAGCCTCTTACTGCAATAATAGCAGCTCCTTGTCTCTTTTCCTTTTTTTTTCCTCTTTTCTAAGAAATGGGGCCGAGTGGAGCTCCTCAAGCCGGGTGGTGATTGCCTCACAGGTTCACTGGACACCAGGATCTGTGTTTGCCCTTGTTTACTCTGAGATAAACTCAGCAGAGAGTGGAGAAAGATGGGGATAGAGATCAGAGGAACACAGGGAGAGGTGCCCTTGTTTACCAGGGCTGGCACTGTGGGCTGTGCTGACCAACTTGGCAAACAGGCCCCTGGCACATCCTCTGTGTGGCATCAGTGACGTGCCACCCTGCAGGCACTGCTAAAACCCTGACTGGGCACCCTGGGCAGCAGGGAAGTGTTGACACCCTCATCAGGACCTGCCTGTGCCTTATTCCCACCCCTTGCCCCACATTATTTTTATTCTGGTGCCAATGTTTGGGTCTCTGGTTTCTTTATTTACCAACAGCTGTAATAGTGCAATGTTTTACAAACAGTGGCCAGATACCAAGAATTGTAGGGAAATAAAACCCCTTTCCAAAGGTCCCTCTGGTCATCCTTTATCTGATAATGGAGACTTTACCATCTCCCAGCCCTGCGCCATCCAGCAGTGGTGGCTTCTCAATCTGTTCCCCAGTCCTTCTCCATATTAGGTGTAGTTTTGCAGCTTCTCTCTCCTCCCCCTTGCTGTAATTTGCACTTTTTGGCTTGAGTCATGGCCTGTAATCATATCTGGCCTTCCCCAGGTGCAGATAAGGCTCTGCTTGTGCCAAGCTCAGTGGGACACGATGCTCCAGGCACAGCCTGAGCTCTGGGCAAGAGGCAGCACAGAAAGAAGGTGAAGGCAGCTGTTTTCTGTGCCCTCAGATCCCTCCCAATGGGAAATCACAAAGCAAACTTGGCTGTTATTAATAAATTGCTTAGAGACCTGTGGATGAGGTGTGCAGGAACAGAGCCTGACCGGGTGAGAAGGAATTGTCCCCTCAGCAGAGCCCTGGGATGGTCCCTGATCACAGAGCTGGGACATTTGGGCCACAGCTGTGACAACACTGGGGATTTGCTGCTTTTCCAAGGCACTGAAAGTGGTTCTGCAGCAGGGGAAGGTTTGGGATATGTAGGAGCATCGAGGGGTAGGATGGTGGGGATGGATGGAGATGAGAGATCTCTGCAGCCAGGTCAGGAATTTGGGGTTTATTGCAAAGGGCCTGGGTGCAGGGCCCTGCTGGGAGCTGCCAGCCACAGCTCAGAGCAGGCCCGAGAGAGAGAAAGAGAGTTAAAGAAAGTGGTAAAGAGGATGAGAGAGCGAGGTTCCCATTACAATACAATAAATCTTTTTCTGGTTATGAAATTTGGGGTTTATTGCAAAGGGCCTGGGTGCAGGGGCCTTGTTCGGAGCTGCCAGGAGCAGGTCAGAGCAGGCCTGAGAGAAGAGAGGGGTAGAGAGGGTGAGAGGGTAAGAGAGTAAAAGCATAAGAGAGTGAGGTTCCCATTCCAATACCATAAATCTTCTTCTGTGTTGAATATTCTAATTCTCACCAACCAATCCAGTACAAGATACAAATCCTACAGCATTTCCATACAGCCTATAAGAGCCATTACATTACCACACTGTGTTACATTTTAAACCCTAAAAACTCCTCTTTGGGCCCCTTCTGCCAAGCTGTAGGGTCTGCTCTGACCCTTGGAGCTGTCTGCAAGCAGAGGGTGTTGTTCCATCAAAAGGGGATCACCTTCAGCCAGCCACACCATTGTTTTCCAGTTGTTCAGTAACTGAGGGATCTCAAAGCTTGCTTTCATTTCAATCTCACTTATAGTTTCTATATTCTCCAAATCTTTTGCCAGACAATCACATTTATAAGGCTTTCCTCTTCCATCTTCCCCAACAGGTATACAGCATTTGGAGCCCAGCAGCCCCTGGGTGCTCCCAGGAATTCAGCAGCTCCAAAACTCTGCTCCAGCAGCACAAGTGAGGCAGGAGCTGAGGGAATTGCTCTGAGATAAACTCAGCAGAGACTGGAGAAAGTTGGGGATAGAAATGAGCAATGCTGGCACAGAGCAGGAGCACAGGGAGAGGAATGGCAGCTGTGGATCAGGCTGGAATTGGCCATGGCTCCAGTGGGACCTTCAGGATGTAACAGCAACCTGGGGACCCTGAGATGGGGCTGCAAACCCCCAGCCACTTTAGGGAGGTTGTTCATGAATGAGTTTATGATCAACACAGAAAGAAGGTGAAAGCAGTTGTTTTCTGTGCTCTCAGATCCCTCCCAACAGGAAATCACAAGGCAAACTTGGTTGTTATTAACAAATTCCTTAGAGACCAGCAGCCCCTGGGTGCTCCCAGGAATGCAGCAGCTCCAAAGCTCTGCTCCAGCAGCACAAGTGAGGCAGGAATTGAGGGATTTTCTCTGAGATAAACTCAGAGAGTGGAGAAAATGGGGATAGAAATGAGCAATGCTGGCACAGAGCAGGAGCTCAGGGAGAGGAATGGCAGCCATGGCTCCAGTGGGACCTTCAGGATGTAACAGCAGCCTGGGGACCCTGAGATGGGACTGCAAACTCCCAGCCACTTTAGGGAGGTTGATCATGAATGAGTTTATGGCTTATGAGGGGTTTGTAAGGCAGCCAGGACCCAGATAATGGGGGATTTTAATTACTTGGATATTGATGGATATAATAAGTGTGCAGCAAACCACAAAGGGAGACCTATGGCTGGAGGGGAGAGAGATTGATCTATGCACAGCATGCTAAATCACTTAAATCATTCAGAGCCTCTCCTGGCCCCAGCTCCAGGAGCAGAGCCAAGTATGATAAATAAGGCCGGAATTGGGAAGTGTCTGGAATCCAAATGTTTGTGTTCCCGTTCGATTTCAAATATTCATGGGACAAAAGCAGCAGAGCACTTGGCTGGAGCTGCCTGGGGGCTGTGGGAATCCCTGTGGAGGGGGCTGGCCCAGCACAGGGAAAGGTGCTCAGGAACTTTTGCACAGATTTGTCTCAGTGGTGAAACCTGGGTGAGAGCTGGGCATGGCAAGGAGGGACGCGGAGGCCAAAGCGATTGGGGAGGATGGAAAGTCTGAGGCAGCAGTGTGGGTGGGATGACAGGCTGGGCATGGCCCAGGGAGCACAGGCAGCCTGCAGGCAGGGCTGGCCACCTCTCATGGGCTGGTCCCAGGGTTGGTGAGGCCCTCTGGGGTTTGGTGTGTTGCTATAGGACACAAAACAACACACACTGCTGCTCTCAAGGTGAAGAAAAGGGAAGTTTATTTTCTGACTTTAACATTTATAGTTTTCTAAAAGCGCTCAGGGAGCAGAGGGAGCCTGCAGGCAGGGCTGGCCACCTCCTGTGGGTTTTCCCAGGGCTGGTGAGGCTCTCTGATGGTGTGTCACTATGGGACATGAAATAACATGAGCGCACACACTGCTGCTCTCAAGGTGAAGAAAAGGGAAGTTTATTTTCTGACTCTAACATTTATAGTTTTCCAAAAGTGACAGTGGATTGGAGGGTGACAGTGCCACCTCTCCAATGACACTGGACAAACCAACAGTCCATCAAATTCCTCCTTCTCCAGAAAAGAATGTAAAAGCAATAATTATTTACATAAAAATGCGTGAGAAACTCCATTACAAGAATGTGAACATCAGAAGGCTTGGAAGAACTTAGAAGAACAGAGCAACACTTCAGCATCTCCACATGGGAACGCTTTTGTCTCCTGGGAAGCTGGAACTCACAGCAGAAGGAAATTCATGTTTCTATCACTCAATTTGGAGAGATTTTGGCAGAATAAAAACTGTTCTGGCCATTTTTGGTAGAAAACACCTGGTCAGGTGTCGCTATAGGACACAAAATAACACAACGCACACACTCAGCTCTCTCAAGGTAAAAAAAGTACTTTTAATTTCTGACTCAACATGTATAGACTTACAAAAGTGACAGTGGGTTGGAGGGTGACAGTGCCACCTCTTCAATGACACTGGACAGACCAACAATCCATCAAATTTCTCTTCTTCTTTAAAAGAATGCAAAACAATGAGTTATTTACAGAAAGTGTGTAAGAAAGTTTGCTACAAGAATGTGAACATCAGAAGGCTTAGAAAATCTTAAAAATCAGGGTGACATTGGCGCATGGAAGGTGTGCCCAGGTGAGGTCTCCTCCTGCCACCCTGGGTGTGCACCAGGCTCCATCACACAGGCCTGACCATCAGATATCATGGGGAAAATCTCTGTTTAACAAAAGCAAGGAGTCAGGAGTCAGGTGGACACTCCAGTTTGTGGCTGGAAGAGCTGCTGGGCAGCTCCACATTGGAAACATGTGGAGTGCTGCAGGGACAGGGCTGGGACAGAGATAAGGGAGATTTCTGTGTGGGTGGCACTGATTTGGGCCTGGAGCTGCTGCTCTGCGTGTGGACAAGGGCTGGGACATCTCTGCTGTTTTTCCATCCACTCCCAGGCATGTGTCAGTCCCAGCTGACCCAGCAGACACTGCTGGGCTCAGGGAGTTGGTGCAAAATCCCTGAAAAGTGGAAATTACAGGGCCACTGCCTTAAGGCCTGCACAGAAAGTGGTGGTTTTTGAGGAGGTTTTTGGCAATCAAGGATCCAAAAATCTTTCAAAACTGGGTTTAATCTCAGAAGGCAGTGAGAAGGTTTGGGTGTGGATCTCTGAGCCCTACAGACCCCGGACCTCTGGGAGCTGAAAGAGGGAGGGGAGCAGCTCTTTTGCTGAAATATCATTAATTTTATTACTGAGTTGCAGAAATGGGATTAACCCTGCCTGTTCCAGGGCTCAGGTTGTCCCAGCTGGGGTCTGAGAGAGCAGCAGGGCCTGGACATTGCTGTTTAGGATGAATCCTGTGCAGGACTCACGCCACACATTCTGGGGTGTGCATTCCTGCCAAAACAAACCCTTCAGGACAGAGCAGGGCTTTTGGTGGGCAGCCTGTTCCCACTGGTGGGATGCAGCATGGATAGCAAGCACATGGTTATCCTCAAACACCTCGTGCCATTTTTAGGAACAAGCATAAATAAATTATTGAAAATGCCACGTGCTTCCAGTCAGAATGCACCTGAGAGCTCGGATGTCTGTGTCTTGTGATCAATGTTAGACAGGAATGGTTTGAAAACAGAGAGGAATCAAAGCTGTCCTGTCCCAGCCTGCCAGGAGAGCACACAGGAGAGGTGTGTGCATTATTGTGGCTCTGTTCTGGGTTATTCCAGAACTGCAGGATCCTTGCTGAACCCCATTCCAAAGGAGCTGCTGATGGTTTGTGAGCTGGCTGTGACAGAGCATTTGGTAACCAATGTGGAGTTTGCAGGCTGACTCTGTCTCTGAAGTTTTTTTGGCACTTTCCTTGTCCACCAAAGGAAGGGCAGAGTGCTCTGCAGAGCAGGGAAACTTGGCTCCCCAGAGGCCTCTGACATGATCAGTGTGGGAATCCATAAATCAGAAAGTTTTGGGAAACCTTCAAAAGGCCTCAGATACAGCAGAACTGTGATTAGAGCTAAGCAGCAGCCATGAGATTGGTCAGCAGAAAAATTATGTAAAATGTAGAAAAGTAAGGACAAATAGAACAATGGTCTGTGTATTAATGCTTGTCTAGAATAACTCCCTAAGCTACAGAAAAGTTTATCTAGAGAGATATTAAGGAGTTCTAAACTTAATAGTGGAGCTCTGTGCATTGTGTTTAAGGCTTACAAGCAGGGATTGTATTTGAAATAAGGAAGCATTGTTTAACCAAAGGTACCTGTGCTTATAGTGGTTGGATAGAACTACTGTCAATACAGAATATATACTATACAGATATAAATACTGTCAATGTGCTTTTGCTTTGTGTGATTGGTCAAAAAAACTTATAAAGTGAGTTGTAACATTAATTTCTTTGTCTGCTGCCTGGGATGTGAGCTGGTGGCATCTTCCCATTGTCATAACCATGGAATGAGACTGATGCTGGAAAATAAAACAGCTCAAGGCACGTCCC
Source organism: Melozone crissalis (assembly GCF_028551555.1). Lineage (NCBI taxonomy): Eukaryota > Metazoa > Chordata > Aves > Passeriformes > Passerellidae > Melozone > Melozone crissalis. The sequence continues at coordinate 842,621 of NW_026536006.1, forward strand.
CAGCAGTCCTGTCCTGTTTGTGATTTGTACAAACCCTGGATGGTGATAATCAGCCTCTCTGATTTCCCATCTCCCCTCCTCTCTTCTGAGGTGACAAATCCTTGCTCCTGAGGACCCTGGTGGCACAGGGCAGCATGTTTGGGCATGGGAGTTTGCAGAAGGAAGAAAATCCCCTGCTGAGGGTCCTGTGCCCACCTGGCCCCAGCATTGCTGCTCCCAGCAGGGTTTGGACATTTCCAGCATGTGCAGAACCCCCATCCCTGCAGGGCCAGCCTCCCTCCAGTCCTGGCAGCATTTCTCGTTTAGATGGAGTGATTTTCCCCCTGGTCCAAGTTTGCTGTTTTCCTGAAATGGTCTGAGATGTAATAGGCCAAGACAATCATTGGGATGAAATATTTCCTCCATGAAATATGCAGCAGCTATTCAGAAATGAAGATCAAGAGGAAGGAGCGCTGCCAGGCAGAGATTTAAAGGTGCTGACACGTTCCCGTGGGTTGTTTACTGAAGTCATCTCCAAAGCCCCAGTTTTAGGGCTGTATTCAAAAAAAAAGAGCACAAAATACAATTTAGCAAGAGTTTAATAATTCAAGCTACAGCGTGCTGAGCTTGTTTTTGCCCTTATGGGAACATCATCTCATTTCAAAGGACCTTGACTCTCTTCTGGTCGTGCAGAAGGGGCACTGCCAGGGCTATTTTTGCACCAAGGCACTGATTGGGTGTGAATCCTGCCTCTGGTGCCAGTGCCAGCACAACCTGGGGAGGCAAAACAGAGCCATATGGCCCCATTTCCCTAAAGATGTAAAATTCCAAGGAATCTGGGCGTGCTGACTTGCTAGAAAAGGGCAGCACAGGCACCTGGCATTATAAAAAAAGCTTTAGCACGGCTCTTAGCACAGGCTCTGCCCACTCAGCCCAGCTGGGTGGTGCAAGGTGAGCCCATTCCTGCAGCCCTGGGCTGGGCAGGGACACTCGGGAGCAGCCACACCCAGCACAGGGGATGCTCCAGGGTCTCACCTCACCTGCAGAGGGGTCAGAGGAGCCTCTCTGTGGGGCTGACACTGCCACCAGGCTGTGTGTTATTCTATTCTATTCTATTTCTATTCTATTCTATTCTATTCTATTCTATTCTATTCTATTCTATTCTATTCCATTCCATTCCATTCCATTCCATTCCATTCCATTCCATTCCATTCCATTCTGTGATTCTGTGAGGATCAGGGCTTTGTCACAAGTATTTTTGCCATGCTGGCCCCTTGGGGAAGCCGTGTGTCCCCATGTCCCTACTATTAGCACTGTGTTATCACCAAGACTTAAAGTGAAGCCCCTGTGACCTCCATTGCTGCAGCTTTGTACTTTTTGTGACCTCCTGAGCCCTTCATGAACCAGGAGATGGATTTGGGGCATGAAGAGCAACCTCTGTACCCCTGAGGCTCGGTGCAGTCTCTTCCCATGCACAGCACACCCCACATTTGTCCCCTTTTCTCATCCACCCTCCTTTGGGGAATTTGGGTTTGAGCAGCTTCAGCATCACTCCCACGGCAGAGAGCTGGTGTTTGTTGGGGTAATCACGGTCCCTTTGCGGCTGTGGGGGGACAGGAGCCGTGTCCTGGGGGTCACAGTGGGCAGCTCCTTCTCTCCCTGCATCCCCCGATCCCCCCCCGTGCCCACCTCTCCATCCCTGCCCCGCTCGGTTCCCCCGGTGCCAAACGCGGCTTTCTGCCGCCACCTGGTGATGGACACAAAAGGGCTGTGACATCTCCGATTGTCCCGGTTCGGCAATCGCTGCTTTATTGGTCCCTGTGACCCACCCGTGTCCATCCAGGGCTCGGAGGGACACAGCTCCTCCCTGGGGCCCGGGGGTGATGTGATGGTGTCAGTGCCACAGCAGGACCCTGTGCCTGTGCCCGTGCCAGGGGACTCTCAGGGCTTTAGCTGTTCAGAGTGACCCTGAGATGTGTTAGAAAGTCTCTTTTTCCAGAGTCAGAGCTTTTCAGTTCTCGGTCAAGGTTGTTTATTGTGTCTTATCTATAAAATTCTTTCTCCTGTCCAGCCAAGGTCTGCTCAGCAGGACAGACAGAGGCACACTGACTGCCTTCAGGGCAGTGTTATCTTTTTATACTAAAAACTACATGTACAATATTTACAGCTGATTCCCAATACCTATCACCTATGTTAGACAATGAGCTTCTGCTCTAAACCAATCTAAAAATGCCACCATCACAGCAGAAGATGGAGGCCAAGAAGAAGAAGGACAAAGGCTGGACACGCCCAGATTCTTCCATCTTGCCCCCTGAACCCCCATGCTAAAAACCCCAAAGATCTATTTTTCACTCCATTATTAATTCAGTATCATTCTACTTAAACTTTCATGGCTTGTATATCCTCATATAAGGTTGCTAACTTTTTCCATGGGTCATAATCAAAACCACAGGCATCTTGGGCTCTGTGCCAGGGTCTCTGAGCCCCCTGGCAGGGGTTTGGCAGTCCAGGACAGCCAGAGGGATGTCCTGAATTCCGACAGGGGAGGATGCTGAGCTCACATCTCTGTCACCTCTCTGTCACCAGCATGTCCCTCGCGTCCCAGACCTGCACAGATGGGAAGGTGCTGCTGATGGGAGGTTTTGCATCTTGGCTTGTTGCAGATGGAGCCCCTTGGCCTCCTGCACCCACTTTGGGCAACCCTCGGGGTGGGTCAGGTGTCACTGACATATTTTCTGAAAAATACCTTTGGCTAGGATTTTCTCCTGAGAAGCTGAGAGGCCTCAGAAATGAAATGTAAGCAATAACTATCTGATAGCTGTGGAATGATGGTTTACCAACAGGTGCATCTTTGATTGGTCTCAAGTAGGTTGGTCATCAAGTAAAAACAATGATGGTCCAGATGTTGGGGCTCTGAGTCTGTCATGAGATTTTATTATCATTCTTGTTCTGGCCTTCTGATGTCTCCTTTCTCCTTCTTTAGTATAGTTTTAATACGGCATTTTTAATATAATATATATCATAAAATAATAAATCAGCCTTCTGAAACACAGAGTCAAGATTCCCATCACACCCACAAACACTGCCACAGTCAGGCCCTTATCATCCCCTCCCTGGTGGTGTCCCTGATGCTCTTCAGGAAGCTGAAGATGTGCGACCCTCCAGTTCCTTTATCCTCCAGTGCTGACGGCGCCTTTCCCACAGCAGGGCCAGCCCTGTTCAGCTCTGCCTGCCTGGCCTTGGCTTTGGAGGCTGCCACAGCGATGTACTTGGTGACAATGGTGATGTGGTAGGACCTGAGCTCTGCCAGCGCCGACACGCAGCGGTTGAAGGCGGCGCGGAGCCGCGCGTTCCCCGAGGAGAGCACGAGGTGCCGCGGGGACAGCGCGCCGCGGATCTGCTCCACGAAGGCTCGGTGTGCCGGGGGCATGTACTCCCTCATCCTGAGCAGGAAGGCGGCTGTGAGACACCAGAAAAAGCAGGAGTAACTTGTTGGGTAAGTGGATTAAAAGCTCCAACCCCCTAGGAGAGAAGCTGGCATGGAGCTGTGGCGCTGGCACAGCCTGCACAGCCTCCTCTGCCCTGCCTCCAATTAACTGAGTGTTCCAGGTTGCAAGGCAAGATGTATTCTATTACCATCTGTATGGCAGATTATCTTTGTCAAGTGGGCAGTTTGTCTTATCTCTCTCTTTGGGTGACCACAATCACACCTCCCTTGGGAGGGGACATCTGCTGATAACAGCTATTGAATGTCCCTGCATGGCTGATAAGAACTACAGCATCCCATTGGGAGATGTGAGCCCAGAGGGAGGAGCCAAGCATTACTACCCAGATATAATCCAGAGGTTTTGAGACACCAGTGGTGATTTCTCCACTGGATTTCCCAGAGGAACAGCAGCTGTCTCTTCTTCCCCTGGATCTTTGGAGGAAAACTCCATCCTTCTCTACAGGACCCCCTTACTCCAACAGAACCACCCCTGACACTGCAGGAGGGCTGCAGCCACAATTCCAATGGGACTGCTGCCAACACCCTGACCCACAGGGTGTCAGGTTGGGTTCTGACTCTGTCAGTGTTGTTCTAGTGCACTGCACTGTTTATTTTATCCTTTTATTTTTCTTCTCTCTTAAAGGCTATTTCCTGCTCCCATATTTTTGCCTGGGAGCCCCTTAATTTAAAACTCATAGCAATTCAGAGGGGTGGGGAGGGTTTACATTCTCCATTTCAGGGGAGGCTCCTGCCTTCCTTAGCAGACTCCTGGCTTTCCAAACCAAGACACTGAGAAAGAAAGCCCATATTAGGTCAGTGCTCCATTAGGGCTGGTGCTAACCCTAAAAGGAAGGTTTAGCCCTGCTCCCAGCCCTTTGGTTTTCTTCTTCTTTTTTTTTTTTTTTTTTTTTTTTGCTAATTTCTGGTAAATGTTTCTGTTGTGGGCTGGACTAAAGTGGAGCTTTATGAATGGCCTCTCACTGGCAGGATGCCTGCACACTCTGCTCCCTCATCTCTGAGCCCAGAGAGGACCTCAGCAAAAAGCTGACATGCAAGAAGCCAAATTAGTGCTTTTGTGAATTTATCATGGTGAGGAAGCACCTGCCAGTGGCACATTTATAACCTTCCTCTGTGGATCTGGGCAGAGCCTGGTGCCAGCCAGAATGAGATGGGCACGCATCCTCCTGCCTGCCAGAGCTGGCACACTCATGGGAATCGCTCTGGCTCATCTCTTCCCCAGCCCCTCATCAGCTTTGGAGAAGGAAAAGTGTCACTGTCATATTTTCTGAAAAATCCCTTTGCCAGGATTTCTTCTCCTGGGAAGCTGAGAAGCCTCAGAGAAAAATGAAAACAATAATTATCTGATTGCTTCTCTTGTGTTTTGCTTTTTTGGAATGTGGTTGGAAATTGTTTATCCAACAGGTGACTGCTTCATTGGTTTAATGGGAATTGTTTTAACTGAATGACCAATCACTGTCAGGCTGTGTCAAGACTCTGGAAGTAGTCATGAGTTTTTATTATTCATTCTTGTTAAGCCTTCTGTCTGTATCCTTTCTCTATTCTTTAGTATAGTTATAATATATATATAACTATTATATATATACTATTCTTTAGTATAGCGTTCTATAATATAATATTGTGGTGGTGATCACAGGGGTCCCAGGACGAGGGAAGAGATGAGAATCTTGACTCCATGTTTCAGAAGGCTGATTTATTATTTCATTATATATATTATATTAAAAGAAAATTATATGTTAAAACTATATTAAAGAATAGAAGAAAGGATTTCATCAGAAGGCTTGAAAGGAAAGGAATGGAATGATAATAAAATCTTGTGACTGCTCACAGCCTCGACACAGGTGGCTGTCATTGGTCATCACGTAAAAACAATTCCACATGCTGGGTAAACAATTCTCCAAATCACATTCCAAAGCAGCAAAACATGGAGAAACTAAAACTTCCCAGGTCGTCAGGAGAAAACATCCTAACGAAAGGATTTTTCATAAAATATGTCTGTGACATAATATCATAAAATAACAAATCAGCCTTCTAAGAACATGGAGTCAGGTTTATCTTCTTTCCCCTGATTGGGGTTGTCTGTGAATTGGACAGAAAGGCTGGTGGCTCACCGCAGTCCTGGCGGTGGCAGATGCCCAGGAGCTCATCGAAGGCATGCAGGACCGTGCTCTGCGCCGCACTGCCCCCCGAGAACGCCAGCGCCTCCGCGGACACCCCCTCGTAGACGAGCCCGTGGGCCATGGCAGGGTTGTCCTTCCAGCTGGGCAGGAGACACGGCAGTCAGGCAGCAGCCATGGGGACAGGGGCCTGTGACAAGGGACCTTGGGCTGGCAAGATTGAGCAAAACCTTCCTGGCCCATGGATCTCCTTCTCCAATGCAGCCGTGTCAGCCTTCCTCAAGCAGGAGATAAACTCAGAAATCAGATTCTGTGTCAAAGCACACAGTGAGGGCATGGGGATAAGGAGAAATCTTTCATTTTTTTCTGAGCCCTGTGAGAAGGGGCCTTGGGCTGGCAAGATTGAGCAAAACTTCCCTGGCCCAGCCCAGGGATCTCCTCCTCCATGTCAGCCTTCTTCAAGCAGGAGATAAACTTGTAAATCACATTCTGTGCCAAAGCACACAGTGAGACCATGGGGTTAAGGTGAAATCCTTAATATTTCTGTGAGCTTTTTCCTTAATTTTTTCTGGGCCCTGTGAGAAAGGAAACTTCCCTGGCCCAGCCCACGGATCTCATCCTCCAATGCAGCCATGACAGTCTTCCTCAAACAGGAGATAAACTTGGAAATCACATTCTGTGTCAAAGCACACTGTGAGGCCATGGAGTTAAGGAGAAATCCTTACATTTTTTTCTGTGCCTTTTCCTTAATTTTTTTCTGGGCCCTGTGAGAAGGGAAACTGTCATGGCCAAGCCCATGGATCTCCTCCTCCAACACAGCCATGTCAGCTTTCCTCAAACAGGAGATAAACTTGGGAATCAGATTCTGTGTCAAAGCACACAGTGAGGCCAGGGAAGGAGAAATCCTTGATTTTCCTTTGCCAGAAGAGTGTTCTCTGGGATCTCCACGCCCTGGTGAGCACCCAGCATGGTGCTGGGACACATTGCCCTGCCTGGCTGCACCTCCTGCTCCAGCTCAGGAAGCTTTCTGCAAGCAGAGAGGGGAAGGAGCACTTTTCTGGGCAACAGTGGCACTTTACAGCAATTCATTGAATGTCAGTGGCCATTGAGTGCAGAAATGGAGAAGTGCTCACACCCAAATGGAGACAGGAGTTAGGATTTCAGGGAGGTGAAGTGCCTAGCACAAAAATATCTGTTGGCCTTTAGCAGAATGCACCATTCCATGAGGCTTTGGGTGCTGGCTGTAGTTGGGCTACAGGAACAGATTTTACACAAACTGCAGAGAAAATAGATTCATTATCAAATACCAGAATATTTTTAGTTCTCCCAGGATTGTATTTATAGTAACCTCTACTAGTGGGAAGTTCTTAGAAGCAGAAGGGAATTTAAAAGGCATGTTTTCCCAAGCTGATGACCATCGAGACGAGGTCAGCTTGGATAAAAAATGAGAGAAACTTAATCACGATGCACGGAGCCTTTTACTTGGGAATTCTGAGATATGATGGAGAGAAATAAAAATAGAATCCCCCTGAGAAGCCTGAGACTGAGTGTCTGCAGATGCTGCAGCCCCACAGTGTTCTGGGGGATGGTGAAGGCTCCATGCTGGGCTCCTTTGCTGTGGTTCTGCCTTGCCCAAACAGCATTTTCAGTATTTGGGGGGGAATTTTCTATTTTTTGAACTGACAGAATTGTAACAGAGCAGCAGCAAGAGGATTGTTACAGATGTTTGCTTAACACACAGTGGGAAGAGCCTCTGCTCAGCTCTGCAGCTTTGTGTACACAGTGTAGAAGGAAAGAGAAATTCCTCTTCCCCTGTCAAAACTGTTTGGCCAAGAGCAGGAAAGATTCATTTGTGCACAATTCTGGGTGTTGGGGCTGTCAGGGCTGAGCTGAAGGATGGAGAGAAGCTGGAGGGAGGCAGACCCCAGCCCTTGGCCACATCCATGCCCAACTGATCCAGTGCCTAGGAATTCCTGATCGACAGGGTCATGATGCTCTAGGGAGAGCAATGCTGGTCCCTACCCTGCCCTGGGGAACTCCATATCCCACCTGGGCTGCCCCTTCCCTGCACATCCCCAGCTCCCCCCAGCACAGAGGCTCTGAAGGGAAACAGAGAGAAAGATCCACTCACCCAGAGAGAAAGATCCGGATCACAGAGTAGAATACTTCTGGGTCCACATAGTCTAGGAGGAAGTCAATCAGATGAGATCAGATCAGATCAGATCAGAGGTGATGGGCAGCTGCAGCAGAGGGTGCCATGAGCTGCAGCATGCACAGGCACCAGCTGCTCTCACCGTGCATCCTCCTCAGTGCCTCCCTCATGGCCTCGATGGCCCCTGCCAGCTCCTCCAGGGCTCTGTGCAGGGACTCCTCATCCCCCTGCAGGGTGGCACCGAGGGCCTGGGGGATTGCCTGCGGGAGGAGGAGGGACAGCACCAGGTCACAAAGGGGGAGGATGTCCGTGGACAGCAGCTCTGGACATTTGCTGCCACCCATGGAAGCTCTGCCCCTTCCCCAGCCCATGTTCAGGGGCAGGAATGCCTTGTGGGTGCACCTCAGGCACTTTAGAGCCCCAAAACAGGATGGTACCCACCTTAATGCCAGGCACAGCTGCCTTCTCCACAAGCAGGGTGACAAGGATGAAGCCCCTCAGGCTCTCTCCCCCAGGCAGTGTGATGATCGTGTCCAGGTTCCTGCAAAAAGGGCCAAGAACAGGGATTGGGGAGGGGTGGTGGCTCAGGATTTCCTTGCACACTGTGGGACCCTGGGAACAAAACCATCCCAGACTCCAGAGCCTCTTATCAGAGGAGCTGGCACAGAGTGAAAGGGGAGTGTGGTATTTGCAGGGTCCACAGGATGAAGGAATTGAGAATGACTCTATGCTCTTAGAAGGCTAATTTATTATTATATAATTTATATATTATATTATGTTATATTATATTATATTATATTATATTATATTATATTATATTATATTATATTATATTATATTATATTATATTATGCTATACTAAAGAATCAATAAAGGATCCTTACAGGAGGCTTAACAAAATACTAATTAAAAACTCGTGACTGTCCAGTCCTGACACAGCTGGACAGTGATTGGTCATTAATTAAAAAACAATTCACATGGAACCAATCAAACATGCACCTGTTGGATAAACAATTTCCAACCACATTCCAAAGCAGCAAAACACAGGAGAAGCAATCAGATAATTATTGTTTTCATTTTTCTCTGAGGCTTCTCAACTTCCCAGGAGAAGAGATCCTGGTGAAGGGATTTTTCCAGAAAATAAGACAGCGACAGGAGAGCAGGACTGCTCTGGTTTAGGGGCCCTGCCATCCTCCCTGTGCCCTCCCCATGGTCTGTGCTGTCACTGCAGTGGCACTTGTGTGACAAATATAACACACATCAAGAGAGGTTCAGCCCAAGCAGTGCTACACAGCTGAGCCAATCCAAACAATAACCAACACCGTTAGAAAATAAATGAGCAGTAACTACTTACTCCATTTCCAGAGGCCTGGAGGCATTGCAGTTATGGCCAACAAAATGCACAAGAAAAGGAGAGAGAGAGAGAGATTATAAATTGTTCTAGTAACAATTGTTCTAGTAACCTTGGCTCTGCACAGGAGAACTCTTCATCCACTTTCCCTCTTTTCCTCCCTCTGGGCATGGAGGGAGCTCCTGACTTCAGTGTGTGACTTGTGTGTGCAAAGAGCAAATCTGGGCACAATTGGGGCAGGGAGGGCACAGAAGGTGTTTTCCATTGCTCTGAGACTGCTGTGGAAAGTGGATTTAATACCCAGCAGTGGAATTACTTTTTCATTTGATGGAGTTGAAATGGCCCCATGCTCTGCAGGGAACAGAGGAGTTGTTCCTAGGGGCTGCTCCCAGAGTCACCCACATCCCCACAGAGTCCCTGTGTCCACACCCACGGGGCTGAGCCCAGCAAAGATGGGATTCAAGGGGCTTTGGCAGAGCAGAAGCAGTTTGGGACCAGTCTGTCCTGCTGATCACTGATCTGTCCCCGACACCTGCAGGAAGAACCGTGCTCAGCCCGTTGGCATTTGCTGTTTACCCGTTGGGATCCTTCCTCCTCCAGTTGGCCAACACAAAATCTGCATGGCTGAGGATGGGTGGGAGGCCCAGGGCCTGGGACACCTCCCAGAAGGGGACAGCGAGGTTTCTGGGCAGGACCTGAGTGTCACAAAGCACAGGGGAAGGTGGGGATGTGGTCAGGCTGTGGAAAGGTGGCAGCAGCTCCTGCTGCAGCCACAGGAAAGGGGATTTGCTCCCATGGGGAAGGGCTAAGGGAGCAGCAGCAGCTCTCAGAGCCCAAGGAGCAGGTGACCCTGCTTTACCTTGCCTTTACCTGCACGGTGCCCTCCTCTCCCTCCTGCCACACGTAGCCCATGGTGATGAAGCTGAGCACCAGGTGTGCCAAGTGCAGCTCCTCACGCCCTCGGAGCTGCTGCGGGCTCAGCTGCGGCATCTGCCAGGGAAACCCTTGGGAGCAAGGAGCAGAGCCAGCAATGCCAAGGCCCCTGTGGTGGAGGGGCTGCCCTGCCAGCTGGGGGGAACCCTCCTGGTGCTTCTCTTCATGCCTCCCTTCCCACCCTCTCTGCAGGATTTGCTCCTGCTGCACTGTTACTGCTTTGTGAGCAGGGACAGGAATCCATAGGGTTTTCCTCCTCCTGGTGCTGGGATGCCCATGGGGCAGCTGATCCCAAAAGGAGCTGCATCAGGGAGCATGGCTGGGATGAGACATGGCTCTTGTGACACCTAGAGGGGCCCTGCTCCAGCCTTTGCTGCCTGCTGAGCACTTGGATCCGCTGCAGGAGCTGTTTCTGTGCCAAAGTTAAGCCTTTGCTGTCGCCTGGTGTCAGTCCTGGCTCAGCACACATTTGGCAGGTTTTACAGATGTTGCTGTGTCAGAGCAAGGTTTCAGAGCTCTGGGGGCAGGAAGGAGGAGGCCATACCTGGTGGGCAGGAAGGAGGAGCCCATACCTGGTGCACTCGTGAGCGGAGCTGGTGGCTCGTGATCAGCTGGGGCAGCTCATGGGCAATGTCCATCCAGGGGCTGTAGGGTGCTGGCAGCTCTGTCTTGGTGGAGAGAGGCAGAGGGAGGGCTGTGAACGTGCCCAGGCTCCCCAGCTGTTATAGCAGCTTTTTTGAGTTAGGTTTAATAAGTTTTCGGAGGCTTGTAACACACTTAAAATAACTTAGCTACTTTTAAAAACATAAAAATTGACAAAATAGCTTTTGTTGCAGTGTTAAAAATAAAAAAGTCTAAGAAAAAGCAAAATAACAAACAAAAAGCTAAGTTAGATGTTAAACGTTTTTAGTTTTAGTAAAATACTTTAAAAAAGTAATTAATTTCTTTGGTTTTTTTAATTAATTACTTAAGCAAAACTTTTTAGCTTCTGTCCAATTAGCTATCCTTAAGTTCAAAGTAAAATCTCTTAAACCAATAAAATAAAATAAAATAAAATAAAATAAAATAAAATAAAATAAACTTTTAAGCTTCTTTCCTTTAAAAAAAATAACCAAAAAATAGTTTTGTCCCTCCATCAACGAAAAATACATTCCAACACCCAGCCCCACACACCACTGCTGGTGGCTTGTGTCTGGTTGCCCCTCCTGTAAGGTGGGCCTGTGTGGTCACAAATGAATGGATGGTGACCACGATCTGTTTTTGCCCACCCACTCCCACTGTGAAGCCAGACTGAAATATGATTCTCCTCAAGCCAGGTCTCACAAGCTCTTGGAGATCTATTCCACACCCAAGATAGCTCAGCTACCTCAGAAGGCATAAAATCAGCAGGATGGCTTCTGTGGTAGCGTTGGAAACAAAAAGGTTTTAATAAAAGGCAAAATAACAAAACTCTTTACAGATAAAAACCAATCCAGGTGCAAGAGGCCTTCTTGCCTCTGATAAAACACCTGACAAATGCAATTTGTTTCTTTCTTCTCTTCTTTTTCTAGTAAATTGCCCAAGCAAAACTTTTTGGTTTGCCTCTTATCCAATTAGCTGTCCTTAAGTTTGAGATGAAGTCCCCTAAGTCTTATGAGATTTTCACCTCACTGAAGAGAAAAACTTCTAGGCTTATTTCCTTTTTAAAAAAACAAAAGATAGTTTTGTCACTCCGTCAACAAGAAACACATTCCTATAAGTGATAAATAGCCCCACTTTGGGCACAGGACACCTGCACTTCTTGTGCTCCCCAAAATCCTGTAGAGCCAAGGCCAGTCAGAGCTCCTTCACCTCTCCTCTGTGCTGTTTGCTGCAGCTGCTTTCATCATTTTAAAGGGTAGGGGTTTGTCCTATGAAACTGCCTGTTCCATAAAAACACCTGCCTTCCTCATATTTCCTTGTAAAGTGCTACAGCAAAATGCTAAATCCAAGCTCCCCCAGCAGAAGGCTGCTCACCAACCCCTCTCTTTCCTGTGCACACAGATGGGGAGGCACAGCCAGCTCCTACCAGAGGGTCGGGGAGCAGGAATCCAAACTCCTCGGAGATGTGGAACCTGCTCAGTGCCAGGGGCAGCAGCGGGGGCTCCTCGGTGTCAGCGCTGCCCTCCATGGCTGGTCCTGCCTGCCAGGGCTGCTCTGGCCTGGCCACCCCGCTCAGAATGTGCTGAGCCAGCACCTGGGCCTGGGGGTCAGCCTGGCTGCCCAATGGCCACAGGGTCATTGAGCAAACACGGCTAAAGGTTGCTGATAAGGCTTTGTCTGCTGCAAACATTCAACTCTGTTCCTGTGGATGGGAAAGCCCTGGGTCACCTGTCTCTGGGGGAGCAGGGGCTGTGAGCTGACCCCTCCCAGGGCTGCCCCAAAGGGCTGCCAGGCTCCCGTGGGGTGGGAGGTTCTCAGAATCTCTGCTGGTCACAGTGACTCTGAGATACGTACAAGTCTCCTTTTCCCAGCCCAGCAGATGAAGGAGGAGTCAGGATTCCTCTGTTCTCATACTCAAGTTTATTTATTATTTCTTATGCATAACATTTTTTCTCTGACCTGCTGAGTTCTGCCTGGCACACTGACCACCTGGGGGTGTTATCTTTTTATACTAAAAACTACCTGTACTTTATTTACAATAACTTCCCAATACCTATCACCTATGTTAGACAGTGAGCTTCTACTCTAAACCAATCCCAAAGTGCCACCATCACAGCAGGAGATGGAGGCCAAGAAGAAGGAGAAAGGCTGGACATGCCCTGATTCTTCCATCTTACCCCCTGAATCCCCATTCTAAAAACCCCAAAAAATCTATTTTTCACCCCGTGACAAACTATTATTCTACTTAAACTCTCTTGACTTGTAATTCTTCATATAAAGGTTGGTAATTGTTTTTTCCATGGGTCAAAATCAAAGGCACAGGGGTCTTGGGCTCTGTGCCAGGGTCTCTGAGCCCCCTGGGCAGGGTCTCAAGTCCTCCAGGGCAGCCAGAGGAATTTCCTGTGTTCCTACAGGAGGTGGCTTGTGGCAGCAGCTCAGGGACACTGCTCCTGTGCCTGGGGATCCCCTCCCAGCCTGGGGGTGGTGGATGCTGACACCTGGCCAGAGATGCACAAGCACAGTGGATGCTGCTGCTTTCCCCATGCTGCTGGGGTCACTGGGGCTGCCAGGGATGTCCCAGCAGGATGCTCTGAGCAGGGCCTGCCCAAACAGCAGATTTCTGGGGGAAAATCAGCCCTGAGAGTGCTGCCTGTGCAGGCAGGGGCTGGGGCTGGGGGCACTGGGAGTGCAGGGGAAGGGAAGGGCCAAGGTACAACAGGACTGACATCCCTGTGGGGTGCAGGGGTACAAACAGCAGGACTGACACCCCTGTGGGGTGCAGGGCCAAACCCAGGGATACAAACAGCAGGACTGACACCCCTGTGGGGTGCAGGTCCGAGGGCACTGCAGGTAACAAATTTCACATATAAAACAGAGGTGTTGCCTTCACTCACAGTCAGCACCAGGGCCACCACACGAGGCCTTCCCTGGTCCCCAGCTCTGAGGAGGGGGCCATGAACCACACACATCCACAGTCACACAGGAGAGCTCCACTTCAGAGGCAGCCCCAGCACCTACTGAACAGCCCCCAGCCTCAAGCAGCTTCACAGCCCTCACAGACGGGCAAATCCCAACCACCATTGTGTGCCCACAGAGAAAAGGGGACAATCTCAGCAGCTGTGGCCTCTAGGCCTCGAGAGCAGGGTTAACTCTAATAAAAAACATAAACTACATAAGCAGAAAACCACGGGGCACTGGCCATGACACCAGCTTTGCCCAACACCTTTAATTAGTGCCCGTGGTGCTGCCCCAGTGCTGGCTCTGCTGGTGGGTCTGTGTCTGTCTTCATCTCCAGCTCTGGCTCTAGCTCTGTGTCTGTCTGCAGCTCCGGGGCCAGCTCTGGGTCCTGTAGCTCCAGGTCTGGCTCCCATTTTAGCTCCAGGTCTGGCTCCAGATGTCGCTTCAGGCCTGGCTTCCATTTTAGCTCCAGGTGTGGCTCCTGTTTTACCTCCAGGCCTGGCTCCCGTTTTACCTCCAGGTCTGGCTCCAAATTTCGCTCCAGGCCTGGCTCTTGATGTAGCTCCAGGCCTGGTTCCCGTTTTAGCTCCTGCTCTGGCTCCAGATTTCGCTCCAGGTCTGGCTCCAGCTCCCTGCCCGTGTCCCGGCTGGTGCTGTGGGGGGATCTGCAGTGGGGCCTTGGCCCTGCCTTGGCTCAGGGGGTGCCTCAGCTTGAGGTCACCTCAGCCCTGGGCAATGTCCTCATGTCCCCATAGGAGTCCCCCCATCCCCTCCCCTCTGCAGGGATGCCCTCAGCCCTTTCACACCCTGCCTCCCCCAGACCCCACAGCCATGGGCCCCCACTCACCCCTGGGTGCCCAGTGCCCGCTCCCCGTGGCGCTGGCTGGGCATCTGCTGCCGCCACAGGCCGAGCCCCAGGGCCCCCGTCAGCAACAGCAGGATGAGGCAGGAGCCCAGCACCAGCCAGGCCATGTCACCATCATCCAGTGATCGATGCAGGTCTGGGGGGAGACAGCTGGATGGGCACAGGCTGGGCAGCAGCCTGCTGGGCACAGGCACTGCCAGCCCTGTCTGTCCAGCCCATATGGGCACAGGCACTGCCAGCCCTGCTGGGCACGGGCACTGCCAACCCAGCCCTGCTGGGCACTGCCAGCCCTGCTAAACCTGCACAGGCACTGCCAGCACTGCTGGGCACAGGCACTGCCAGCATTGCACAGGCACTGCCAGGCCTGTCTGTCCAGCCCATATAGGCACAGGCACTGCCAGCCCTGTCTGTCAAGCCCAGCATAGGCACAGCCAGCCCTGCTGGGCACAGGCACCGACAACCCAGTCCTGCACAGGCACTGCCAGCCCAACTGGGCACAGCCCCTGCCAGCCCAGCCTGTCCAGCCCATATGGGCACAGGCACTGCCAGCCCCGATGGGCACTGCCAGCCCCGCACAGGCCCTGCCAGCCCTGCCCACGCCATCCCACGGGTGCCCACTCACCTCCCTCTGTGAACTGCAGCCCGCTGTCCATGCTGCCCCCCTGGCGGGACCCCCTCCACTGGCAGTCGGGGGGCTGCCAGCCCATGTTGCAGTGGCAGTTGCCCTTGTTGTTGCACACCTGCAGGGCCAGGGAGGGGTACAGGTGTGCAGGGGGCTGGTACAGCCTGCCCCCCCCCAGCCCAGCACCCCTGGCACTCACCCCGTGGCCGTGGCACTTTTTGTTGCTGTCACAGATCGGTCCCAGCACCGACACTGGGTGGCATGTGCCGTTCATACACACCTGGGAAAAACCATGGCAGCTCCAGCCCAGCACTGCCTCACCCATACAGCGCTCAGCACATCAGGCTGTGGCCCAAAGGGAAATGAAAACACACTATTTAAAAAGAAAAAAAAAAAAAAAAAGAAGCCACAGTTCTGCCCTGAGGCCAGGTCATTTTAGTGCTCACACCCCACCAAACCTTGAATGCAATATTTGCAAGTTTTTACAGTGTTTTTAAATATCAAGCACTCCGCTGCAAGCAACGAGTGTTTCTATGATCTTGTTAATATTCACAGTTTCTATTTGTCATTCCAGGTGATTACAGAATATTTCCTTACCCTTCCAGAGCCACACTTTGTCCCTGGAGTGACCAGAAGGGGATCCAGCCATGTGGACACGTTCAGGTAGTTCAGAGTCACACAGATATGATGCTTCACCCGGGCGTACATCACGGCAGTGGCAGGTGCTAAGAAGGGCTTGTGGGATGGGTATGTGCAGACTAACTTCCCACACCTGAGGTCCCTGGAAAGCCAATTTGCAAAGGATGTGCATCAAACATGCACAGACATGTGGGTCTGTTCTTCAGCACAGGCTACAGCCAACATCTGAGGTCACCATTTGTGGTATTTGCAGGGGTCCCCAGGACAAGGTGAGAGATGAGTGAATCCATGTTCTTAGAAGGCTAATTTATTATTTTATTATTAGTTTATTATCTTTAAAATTTATTAATTTGTTTAATAATTAATATATTATTTATTATATTATTTACTATAGCATTAAAGAATGCTATACTAAAACTATACTAAAGAATACAGAAAGGATACAGACAGAAGGCTTAACAAGAATGATCATGAAAAACTCATGACTGACCCCTCAGAGTCCGACACAGATGATGGTGATTGGTCATTCAGTAAAAACAATTCACAGGAAACCAATGAAACAACCACCTGTTGGTAAATAATCTCCAGCTACATTCCAGAGCAGCAAAACACAGGAGAAGCAATGAGATAATGTTTTTTTCCTTTTTCTCTGAGGCTTCTCAGCTTCCCAGGAGAAGAAACCCTGGGCAAAGGGATTTTTCAGAAAATGTGACAGTGACATTGGTGTTATAGATCTTATTGCAAGAATCCATCTTTTCTGTGTGGACTTGAGTTTTTTTTCACAGCTAGTACACAACTGGAAGCACCAGAATACATTTTCCCTGTGATTCAGACCTTCATTAGCTACAGGATCAATGCTTAAATGCCACACTGGCTACATTGTAAGACAACACCAAACAGAAATAAAAAGAAGTCTCAATTCTGACAAATATGTGAAATAGTGGAGTACCAAACATGCTTTTCCTCTAACCTTTACACAGACACAACAATTGCAATAATTGCAACAATCTGTCTTGTCACTTGCTGGATGTAGCACAGGTTGGAAGTATTTCTTAGACTAATTCTCAAGGTGAATAAGTGCAGATGAATTTAGAGATGGAAGAACTTAGTGGATTTTAGCAGAGGCAGTGCCCCCTGGCCAGCATACCTCCACACACAGCGCCAGTACGCGTGGTTGGGCTAGAACTTGCAGTGCCCAAGCCTGTCCGTTAATCTCCTCATAACACATCACAAACCTCACCATAAACTGGAGTCTTGCCACTTCTCCTGAGTGTCCAACCCCAATGAAAGCTGGATTTCAGCACATCCAGTGTCCCCTGGCCAGCATACCTCCACACACAGCGCCGGTACTTGTGGTTGGGCTGGAACCCGCAGTGCCCGAACCTGTCCCGCTGCCCGTTAATCTCCTCGTAGCACATCACGGGAGCGTTCTTGGAGTCTGCAAATTCAGCAAGAATATTTGTTACTCTAATAGATGATATGTGTAAATTCCTGCTGAGTAATCTCACTGAATGGAAATCCTGGCATAGCAAAGCAGGGTTCCAGGAAATTCGCCCTGATGAGATTACAGCGATATGCACCAAAATCCCAACCAGGCAGGTGATGCTGTGGCCACCCCAGCCCCTGAGCAGCGCCAGTGCCACCAGCACAGCCTGGTACCTGTCCCGTAGATCCTCCTGCACTGCAGGTCTGGGGACTGGCAGCGTCCGTGGTAGCAGTAGCCGGTGCCACGCCAGCACTCCTGCCCGTCCTGCACGTACACATCGGGCGGGCAGGAGGCCGAGGAGCCGCTGCAGAACTCGGGCAGGTCGCACTGGGCATCGGCGGCCGGGCGGCACAGCGTGTTCCTCCACTTGAACTGGGGAGGAGGAGGAGCTCTGCAGCCTCCCTGGCCCACCAGGGTGAGCAGGAGGAGCCCTGCAGCCCCCCATGTCTGCCAGGCTGAGCCCACATAGCCCCCTCTGTCCTGAGGCGCTCAGGTGTGACATGTCTGTGACACTGCCTGGGACAATCCCCATGTAACATTCCCCACCAGGGGTTCCCAAGAGCTGAGCTGGGCAGCCCAACCCCAGGAACCTTTCCCACTGCACAGCAGGAAGTGTGGCTCTATCCCTCAGCATGGGAACATGCCATTTCTCCAAAAAGAAACAATGATTTTGCCATAATTATAAAGATGTGCCTTACCTGACAATTTCTACAACATAATCCAGAGGCACATTTTGCTCTCGGCTTCAGTCTACAGTTTGGAGTGCAACACCTGTCCTTCAGGCATTCCTGTGGACACATGGCAAGCCCACGTTATTTTATTTTGTTGTCCCCCTGAGCTTCTCCTCCTCCCCTCCCCATATTACTTGGGCAATATCCAGCAGAACAAACAGGCAAAGCTGCCACACAGAAACAATCCCCAACCCAACACAGCCCTCCCTGGGCTGCTCCCCATGTGGGAATCCACAAAATCAGAGGGTTTTGGGAAAGCTGCAAAAGGCAGGCCTCGGAGACAGCAGAACTGTGATTGGAGCTAAGCAGCAGCCATGAGATTGGTCAGCAGAAAAATTATGTAAAATGTAGAAAAGCAAGGACAAATAGAAAAATGGTCTGTGTATTAACGCTTGTCTAGAATAACTCTCTAAGCTACAGAAAAGTTCATCTAGTGAGATATTAGGAAGTTCTGAGCTTAATAATGGAGCTCTGTGAATTGTGTTTGAAGGCTTACAAGCAGGTATTGTATCTGAAATAAACAAAGTACCTGTGCTTATAGTGGTTGGATAGAACTACTGTCAATGTGCTTTTGCTTTGTGTGATTGGTCAAAAAACTTATAAAGTGAGTTGTAACATTAAATTCTTGGTCTGCTGCCTGGGATGTGAGCTGGTGGCATCTTCCCATTGCAAAAACCATGGAATGAGGCTGATGCTGGAAAATAAACCAGCTCAAGGCATGTTCCCAGCAGTCCTGTCCTGTTTGTGATTTGTACAGAGCCCATGGCTGGCGATACCCCGCTGCACTGGGGCTGTGTCCAAAGGTTGGTGACTCCACAGGCACTGAGAGCACAAAGGCAGGGCTGTGCCCCCCAGGGCTGTGCCCCCCATCCTGTGCCCACCTGTGCTGTGCCACAGTCACACTGCTCGCCGGGCTCCACCACGCCATTGCCGCACACGGCGCCGCTCTGCCGGGACTGGCGGCTCAGCCGGGGGCTGCTGAAAAGGCAATCCCCTCTGCCCCGCTTCAGGAAGGTCTCAAAGTCCCTGATGCTGCAGTTGCTGAAGGCTTTTGACCCACTGAAATATCTAAAAGCAATGATCAGGTTATACGTTACACAAAGCCGTCATCAGTTTATACCTTACACATTCACTGCCCCTCTCTCCAAAGCTCTGTGCAATTCAAGGGCTCCTCACCCAGACACTAACAGTCCCCCAGGGTCTATTAATTCACCTGATCTACAGCTCATTATTAGCAGAGACTGAAAAACATCCTCATTTTAGAGAGCAAAGGTCTCTTATGTCAAACTAAGCGCTAAATTGCTATTTAATTAATTCCTTTTTTTTTCTTCTTAGAGGAATAAAAGCAGGGATTTCTTCACTGAAATAATGGTATTGAAATAACTGAAATAACTGGTGTTCAGGCACTGGAATTGCTGCCCAGGGAGGTGGTGGAGTCCCCATCCCCGGAGGAGTTCAGGAAATCACTGACACAGCACTCAGTGCTCTGGTCCAGTTGACAAGGCGGTGATTGGTCAAAGGTTGGACTCCATGCTCCTGGAGGCCTTTCCCAGCCTGAGTGATTCCATTTTTGCAGTGGAATGACAGTGCTGGAGGACACCCCTGACAAGGGGACACCGTGCAGCCCTCCCTGTCCCCCCCTTCATGTGCCCCAGCCCTGCAGCCCCTCGGGCAAACTCACAGCGCCTCAGGGCTCATCGTGCAGACCCGTCCAGGGCAGCTGCAGCCTCGGGGGCTGTCGGGGCTCATGCCCAGGCTGTGGCCCAGCACCTGTGCCAGCAGCACGGAGAAGGACTCCAGGGTCACATTCCCATGGTACTGGAGAGGGATGAGAGAGAGGAGCAGCCAGAGCTGAGCATTCCTTGCAGAGATACAGATCCTCCCACGAGCTCCATCCATCCCTGTTCATGCTGAGCTCACAGCCCTGTGGGCTGCTGAGGGACAGGCACAGGACAGGGGGGACCATACCAGGGCCACTGTGGCAGCAGCGTCTCTCTGACATGCCTTTCCTGGAGCTGCTGCACCCACGAGGGCTCCTTGGTGCCTGTACCTGGAACAGAGCTGGGGTCACTGCTGGGTGTCCCAGGGACCCCCTCTGGCTGTGGTCAGGGGGGGATGATGGCTCTGTACAGCCCAAGTCCCCTTGGTGTCGCAGACATTTTTTCATAGAAATTCTTTCTTTGGGGCTTGTTCATCTTCTGGGAAGCTGAGGCCCCAGAAAGAGAATGTAAACAATGATTATCAGCTGCTGTGAAATGCAATAGGATGCACCTGTGATTGGTTCATGTTCCATGTGTACAATTAAGGGCCAATCACAGGGCAAGCTCTCTGGAACACCGTGACAGAGAACTCTCTTGTTTGGAGATTCTTTTCTATTCTATTCTTACGTTAGCAGCCTCTGCAACTTCTCTCCTTATTCTTTTTAGTATAGTTATAATGTATTATATACCATATATCAATAAATCCAGCCTTCTGATCATGAAACAAGATTCTCATCCTTCTCTCACCCTGGAGACCTCATCAGGTCGCTGTAATACCCTTGGTGCCCCTATTTGCTGTCCCCAGGGGAGTTGGAGCAGGGTCTGGTGCCTGGTGCTGGCAGGGACTGGGGGGTGGCAAGGGATGGATGGCACCACTGCAGCTGCTACATCACTAGGAGGAATGGCTTGGCATAAATACTTTAAGGATTTAGGAAATATGGATTTTTAACAAGCATTTTTGGTCAAAGTTTCAACTTCTATCACCACGTAACCTTTAACACCAATGAACCTTTATCTTACCCTAAGAGAGAAGCAATGTTGTGTGCCTGTGGCTCCAGAGACAACTGTTTCCACTGTAAAAATCGCTGTAGAATGTCATCTGTGTCCCCTGCTGTTGATATTTTATCCCCCTCTGCCCACAGCTCCAGGGAGGACAGCACAATGGTGACATTAAGGGGATTAAACATCTGAAAGAATAAGAGGAAATCTGCTCTCACACCTTCCCTTCATGCAGAGCCACCACTCTGCACACAGTAAACACAGGGGAAAAGTAAATTGCTGCTGTCAGTGCCTCAATGACACCTGTAGCCAAAACAGAATGAACACACCTAAAGAATAAAGAGATACAGCAAGAGGCCTGAGCCAAAGTCTAATAACTTCATAAGTGTTAGGAGTTTGCGAATAACTTCTCATGGCACAGGTGAACCATAAGATCAGCATTGGAGTAAAGAGGATTGGAAGTTGGTTACAAGCACCTGAGAGCAAGCAGGTGAATTGGATCAGTGAGATCAGGGGAGAGGGAAGCAACTCAGGAGCCCTCAAAATGCAGGGTTTGGCTGCCCTGAGGCAAACTGCCTGTTTATCTGTACATCTGCACAGCACAATGCCATCACACAGGGAAAGATGTTCTTGTGTGGCAGACTGACATGCCCAGAGGAAAAACCTTCTCAGGAAACATGGAATTTTTCACATGACATCCTCCTAAACCTAAAAGCAGCTAGAAAAAGGTGGCCACTGCTAACATCAACATCCCCCTCATCCCCCATCTCACTGCAGTACAAATCAGAATTAAGAACTCACATTGTTGATTAAGTTGAAGGCCTGGATTACGTTCTGTGTCGCAGCATTTGGGTCTGATCCCATATAGTTGTACTGAAAAACAACCCAAGAGCACACAAGGGCAGACAAGGTGCTTACCATGGCAGTGTTGGAACACTAAAATGATTCCCAACACTGAGCCATGGAGCTACAAATTCACGTTCCTTATTTCCTACAAAATCCACAGCATGAGGAACTTTTCAAAACAGAAAATAAATCCACATAAAAGCTGGGAAATGTTACCATTCCCATGCTCACAGAAGTCAGGCAAAGAAAAGGAAAAAGCAGCTGGCATGGACTTACCAAAGCCTTGTCCAAAACCACGTACACTGTGAGGTATTTGGGAGATTGTGCAGCGGCTGAGAGGGGCTAAAAGAGAAAATGGGCCTCAAAGGACAGATTCTGCATTCTCTGGTCGCCTCACTGCTGCTGCTGGCTGTGCTTGTGTCCAAGTGTCTGGCCACAGACAGACAGAAGCCCTTCCAGCAGAACCAGGTCCCTCCTCACAGGACGGGGACAGCACTGTGACAACAGGCAGCACTCACCTCATCATCATCATCCTCAGGGGCCTTGTCCAGCCTGCCCCAGGCTGCCAGCCCACCCTGCCCTGCCTCAGGGGGGCTCTGGGCAGGGGGGGCTGCTGCCATCTGCTCCTCACCCACTCGGTACAGCACGTGCTGGAAGGCAGGGGAGTAGCCCAGGGGCTGGATGCCGTAGCTCACGTTCTCAAACTGCAGCAAACCCCTGCCAGGGCACCAGCACTGCCCACCTGCTCCTGGGCACTGGCACAGCTGGCACAGCTGTTTGTTCTGCAGGCCAGGCTGCCAGGGAGGGCAGCACGGGGACAGTGGGGCTGGTGCTTTACCTGAGCCCTGAGCAGGTGTTGAGGGTCACTGCTGAGCTGGGGAAGCCATCGATGTAGCCCCAGTAGTGGCAGCCTCCCTGGGACATGAGAGAGGACAGGGAGCCCTTCCATGGCTGGGCAGGCCATCCCTTTACCCACCATCCCCTTAATCACCATCCCCTTACCCACCATCCCCTTAATCACCATCCCCTTAATCACCATCCCCTTAATCACCATGCCCTTACCCACCACCCCCTTAATCACCATCCCCTTACCCAGCACCCCAGCTGGAGCAGCTGCCTTGGACAGAGACAAACAAAACCCAACGTGGACAAACACAGCCCAAAGCAAGGCCAGGTTACCTCAGAGTGGGCAGAATCAGCGTGCAAAGATCCCTGCTCACTGGCCACATAAGTCTGGAAATCATCAGATAGAAAGGCGCTGCAAGAGAGAGGTGAAAAGTGAGGTACTGACAGCAGCGTCCATCACCCAGAGCTCCTCAAGCTTCTTGCAGCCACCAGGGAGCAGGGCAGTGAGGAAAGTGCCAGGGCCAACTCACTGCTGCTGCAGGTGGATGGTGTAAGGCTTCCCCTCAATCCTCAGAGTGTAGGACACTGCCTCCTTGTGCATACAAAAAAGCAGAGAAAGGGAGAAATGGGAACAGGGAGTTGGGAATAGCACAATCCAAAGCCTGCTGTGAACAGCAAAGGGGGAGCACAGCGTGGCTGCAGCCATCCTGGTGCTGACAGTGCCATTGTTACAGCTGCCACCACATCTGTACCCCCCGGCCCCTCTCTTTATCTGAACCCTCCTTCCCCAGCCTCTGTTACAGCTGCCACCACATCTGTACCCCCCGGCCCCTCTCTTTATCCGAACCCTCCTTCCCCAGCCCCCCCAGAGCCCCCCAGCACCGTGCCTGCTTCAGCCCCTCCTCTCCTTTCGTGCTGGCCCCCAGCTGCTGCGGGACCGTGATCTGGGACCAAACCTGCCCACCCACGGGGGACAGAGACCCCCATGGCTGAGCCCGGTGCTGGGGGCGGGCTGGGGGCTCAGGGGGGCCCTGCCCAGCCTCGTGCAGCAGCTCCAGGAGCAGCAGGAGCAGCAGTGGTGGCATTGCACAGAGTGGCCCCATGGCCGGCCAGTAACTGCCCCCCAGTAACGGCCCCGCAGCCCACCAGTAACTGCCCACAGCTAACAGCCACACCAGTAACAGGCCCCCCACCCCTTAAAGCAGAGGCTGAGGCAGAGATTTGTACAAAACTGGCATCTTTATTGCTTGTTGGGGCTGTACAAAGGGGTTGGGAGCAGCCCTTGGGCCGCTGCAGAGGGGAACACAGCTCCCGACCTGCCCGGGACAGGTATCCCTACACTTTACAAAAGAAAGTCAGTAGTCATCTTCAGCATTCACCACCAAAATCTGGAGCCATTTCCTGTCCTTGGCATTGCTCCTCACACCACACATCCCTGCTGTTCCAACGGGCACGCCGGGAGTACAAAAACTCTTTGTCTATGAAGGCACCATGTTCAGCATAGTTTAGTTCACACACACACTTAAGTACATCTCTCTGGATGACTTCACTCCCTGGATCCCCTCCTCTTTCCCCACCCTCTGACCAGGGCTGGAGATGGGCTGCATCCAGCTGCACAGCTCACTGTGACAGACAGACAGACAGACAGACAGACAGCCCGCTCAGGCAGAGCAGGACACAGCAACACAATTAGGAAGTCATTGATTATCTTGGAACAAAAAGGAGACCCCCACCAGTACAGTTGGTGAAATTCTAGGTGACATTTTACAGATTTTAATGGTGTTATAAATCTTAATCTAAGTTTATGGGAAACCACAGGAGTTCAAGTATTTTATTACTGCACACACTATATATATATTTATGTATGTATATACAGAGAAAAAGATTATTTTTTGGCAATATTAGGGGGATTTTACAGATTGAGCTGGGCTTGTGGCGAGCACAGAGCGAAACAGCCCAGCAGGCTCTTCAGCACTTATCTCACTTTCAGCAAGTTTGTGCATCAGAACCTCACTTTTAGCAAGTTGTGCAATAGATTTCTACTTGTGACCACGACATCCAGCTTCTACCCATGGCACCACAGGACCAGGATCTACAGCTCCCTCCCCTAGCAGAGTGGATGCTGAGCACCTCTGCTCAGGAGGAGTTCCAAAATCCAGTCCAGCCCATGGTGCAGGAGCACGGGGCAGCCCAGTCTGACACACAGCAGCCCTGACTGACACCACAAGGGCTTGGCTGTTAAATTCAGGGTGCATCAGCCACCAGGCTCCCATTTAAAGTGCTCAGAGAAGCTCTGGTGGTCCAGGCAGAGACACTTCCCACCTCCCAGTGTTCTGCAGGGACTGCTGCTGTCTTTAGACCTCAATTAAAACCTAGCAGCAGCCCATTTTTAAAACCAGAATATGGCCGTGTCTTCTCGTACCTTTATCTTCACTGCCCATCCATGAATTAGTGGGAATTAGTACAGGAGTCTCGTTTAGCCACTCTCTAATTAAAAAGCATTAAACTCAGTGCTCCTACAGCACAGCTTAGGGTCAGTCAGCATGGAGTTAAGAATTTAAGTGCATTATTATGCATCTATAAACATATATACATGCATAAACATGTTTAAAATATATCTCTCTTCCTGAAAAAGTCCTCTGAGACCTCATTCCATTTATGGTGTACATGGGAAACACTTTCCAGTCCATGCAGAGTAACTGTAAATTAACTGACAGATCTCCTTGCTTTACAAACGGGTTACTCCAATTCCTCACTGCACAATCAGAGAGACAACACCAAATCAGACAATTTCCTTACCAGGGCTCGTGGCAGAAATGGGGAAACCCAAAGCCACGTGCTGGATTTCAGGACTATTTCCCAGCTGCCAGCCTGGCTGCAGCGGCAAAGCTTGGACAGAGCGAGGGACAGGCTGGGTGTTTCAGTCCCTGCAGCTTTGGTCGAGGTATTTATTGAGTGTGAAGTTCTACATTCCTGCTCGGGATCTCTCATTTGCCCTGTCCCAGGCTGCAGAGGGAGGCTGCCGGCACTGCACTGCCATGGGATGCCAGGAGGGGAACTGCAATTTCAGCTGTCGCAGCCAGCAGCTCGGGAAAGCTACTTGGGAGGCAGAGGTGCCGGTCGGGAGGGGAAGTACTGTCCCTGAGGTAAACATTTCTGCTGGGCTGGAGGCGGTCCCTGAGGTACAAGCTTCTGCTGAGGGGGTGGGGGCCTGCAGGGGACAGAGGAGGAGCAGTCAGTGCCACAACATCACAGCCCACCATGCCCCACCACAGCCCTCGCACCACACCCTGCCCCACCACTGCACCACCCCAGCTTCACACCAAGATTCATCCCAAAAATGCCACGCTCAGACTGTGCCTTCAATGGCCTGAAATCTCTGGTCAAACTCACCTTTAGTATTCACAGGGAACCCCCAGCGAGGGGAGAGAATGATGCATCTGACTCCATCTTATCAGAAAGCTAATTAATTCCTTTATTATACTATATTATTCTATGTTGCATAGTATATATTATTCCACATTATATGTATTATTCTATACTATATTACATTTCATCTAAACTGAATCTGCCAAGCACTCAACTCTGCTCACACTGCACAGAATCTCATGACTGTCCTGACACACACACTTGGCCCTGACAGGCCAAGGAAACAAAACACCATCACTGTGGGTAAACAATCTCCATATTGCATTCTACTTTGGCACAAAAAGGCACAGCAAATGAGAGAAGAATATTCTTGGGAAGAATTGTGCCTTGCTTTTCTCTGTGAAGAGAAATGTGAGGCTACACACTTGGCACTGATAGGCCAAGGAAACAAAGCACCATCACTTTGGGTAAACAATCTCCATACTGCATTCTACTTTTGTAGTAGAAAAACAATAAGAATCGTTTTTCCTTTCTCTGAGGTTCAAAGAATGTGAATCTCAGAAATATTTTTGGAAAGAATTGTGCCTTGCTTTTCTCTGGGAAGAGAAATGTGGCTGCCACACTCACCTTTTCTCTAAAATTCTCTGAAGACCCCCCCTGGCCCAAGAGCCACACAAAATGAGCTACATTAGGATGCTCCCACTCAGGCACTGGCACGTGCTGGGTCTGTGTGTGGCACAGCACAGCACTGCATCTCACAAGCACAACTCAAAACTAAGATGAAACACAGGAAAACTTCCTGCTCAAAGTTAAGAGAAATGGTTTTGCACTTGGCCGTAGCATTCACAAATCAGCACAATGACAGATTTGTGAGTGATTTGCTTTTAAGCTGACTATTTTACCAGGCCTTTCATCCACCTGCTGGGCTAATCTGCCTGCACAGCCACGCTCTGAGCCTCATCCATCACCACACAGCCGAGACAGCGCACAATGAACACGCTGCCTTCCAGGGTGAAGTGAAGGAGAAACTCCTCCTGCTGAAAAATCAGCCCCACTCACACACAACACAAGATGGAACACCCCAGGAGCGACAGCCAGGACAAGAAATGCCATCAGTGCCCCTGCCAGGGGCATTGCAGTGACTGCACTGACCTGCTGGGCACCCTCGGTGGCTGCTGCACTGGGTACTGCGGTGGGGAGTAGTAGGGCTGGTGGAAAGCCTGCTGGGGGTGCTGGTTAACTGGGTAAGCTGGCACAGGAAAGGTGTTGGGATGCATATCCTGCAAAAAATAACACAAAGAGAACGGTCACCAACTGCACGCAGGGAATCGAAATATTTACGTCAGGGAATCGAAATATTTACATCACTAAACAAGTGAGGCTCAAGAACATTTGCAAAGCAGCTTGGCAATGTCAGAGGAGCTCTTTCCTCTGAGAAACTCAGCAGGAAAAAGCAACAGCAGTCTGGAAACTGCTGGATTTTGAAAAATACAGAAAGGCTGATCACAACAGCTGGATTTCTGTATTTTATAAAACACAGCAAGGCTGATCACAACAGCACTTGGTTTGCTCTAGGAGTGTGTTCTGGCTGTTTGTGGCTTTCAGAGGACAACTGCTGTGACAAGGAGAGAGGGCTGGGCATCTGTCATGAGGAAAAGGGAGCAGCAAAGCAGGTAAACCAAGCACATTCTGGGACAACACTTAAACTGGGAAACTGAGGAGCCCCCCACAAAACAAATATTCTCTCTGCTTTTTATTGAGGACAAACAATTTCCAGAAGTGAAGAAGTAACTTTAAAGCTTTTATCAGGGTAAAAATTAGAGCAATTGCCTTCCTGTCTTTACTTGAGAGTAATAAATAGAGTAAGGGAAGGTGGCTGGTTCCTACCATGGGCACAGCTCTTGGAGGATAAGGCATGCCACGGGAGAAGCCTCTTGGCTGGTAATCCCTGGGCTCAGTGTCTGGCCGAGGAGGAGGTGACTGAAGTGACCTGAAATCCAATGGATATGGGCTGAGTGAGCACATAACCCAGACACAATCCCTGTGCAGGCTGGGAACACAGACACTGTGAACCTGAGCTGGATTTATACTATTTTAGCACTTATCAAACGTGAGAAAGATAATATTTAATATTACAATATGAATATTTACAATATTAATTGCAAATAATATTAATATTTACAAATCTAATAAATAAAAACAACCTTTTTTCAGTTCAAGACTCTGGCAGCTTCCCTTTGGAAGATGGGACCCGAAAATACAAACCCCTATCACCAATGCACAAGAACAAACATAATAATAAAGAGAAAACTCTCTGCTCTTTTGATTTGGGATGGATTTATCTTCTCTGTCATTGCCAGAGGCAAGCTGCATGTGCCATTGACATCCTGGGACTGGGAAATGCCTCCACACTCTGGCATGACTGGTGTAAACAACCATGCATGGATTTTGCCCAGTTCCAGGGCACAGGAGAAGGCAGAAAGGAGGAGCACTCACGAGTGGCAGCGGGACATCAGCCTCCTGCAGCTCCTCTTCAGCCTGTCCCTCTTGGCAAAGGCCAGAGCAGCAGCCACGAGCAGGGGCAGCACCAGGAAGAAGAACACCAGCAGCCCATTGCGCAGCGAGGTGTCTTTGTCTGAGGGCACAAAACCACAGGGAAGAAATAAATATTCTCTGCTCAGGTAGGAATGGTTCTGTAACCGCTTTCCATTCTTCATAGACAAAACCCCAAAGAATACAAGAAGAGAGATGGCCAAATAGATCCTTTCTGTTTATCTGTTAGAGCTGACACCCTGGGCTGCAGGAGCACATTAAATTAGGAGATCAATCCTCCAATTTTTCATGGCTGTAATGTTTCATTACTAAAGATTTTATGAGAGAGGAAAACAGAGCTTCTGCCTTTTGGGCTGATGGTAAATCTACCTCTTCTCCAGCCACTGTTTGCTGTAGACAAAGAACTTGGGTTCTTCATTTTGACATTTTTATATGCAGCAATTTCTCCCCTGTAGGCTGTACCAAAACAGCCTTTCCCTTTTTCTGGCTGATGATTTGAGGGCTCTGCCTGAGCTCCAGTGTGCTTCTCCAGCCTGTTATTGCATCAGAGTCCCTAGGCTTCCCAAAGCCCCACCAGCTTATGAAAAACAGTCTTCAAGATCATTCCTGCAGCCCACAGAAGTTACAACAATCCCATCTTTATAGACTCCACATGGACACAGCAAGTTTTCTCCAGATTAGTGTTCACAGGGGTCCAAGGATGAGGGAGGAGATGAGGATCTAACTCCATGTTTCAGAAGGCCTGATTTATTATTTTATGATATTTATAACATTAAAACTATACTAAAAGAATAGAAGAAAGGATTTAATCAGAAGGCTGGCTAAGAATAGAAAAAGAAAGAATTAATAAAAAAGGCTTGTGTCTTGGACAGAGAATCTGAGCCAGCTGACTGTGATTGGCCATTAATTAGAAACAACCACATGAGACCAATCACAGTTGCCCCTGTTGCATTCCACAGCAGCAGATAACCATTGTTTGCATTTTGTTCCTGAGTCCTCTCAGCTTCTCAGGAGGAAAAATCCTAAGGAAAGGATTTTTCAGAAAATATCATGGCTACAGATTAGAGCTTGGCTCTGGCTTCCTATTTCACCTTCAAACCCTCAGTGAGCAGAGCAAGCCTCCAGCTCTGTCATTTGATTTTTCTTGTGCAGGAATCATGTTTCCCTTCCCTGGAGCTTCCCTTCCAAGCCTGGATACAGGGAAATCCAAGAGGATCTTTGTTCTAAGGTGGCAGAAATCACTTGAACTAAACCAGATCCTTACAGATCCCTACCCCAGCACCCCGGGACAGAAGTGCAACACCTTGAGCACAAAACCTCTGCCAGAATTCCTTGCCAGTGAAACCCAGAGGTGCCTGGGTTCACCAACACGTGGGGTTGCCCTGGAGCACCCAGCCCCAGCCCCAGCCCAGCTCCCACAGCCACTTGCCATTGTAGGGAGGGCCACTGTCCACACTGCCCCCGTAGCCTTTGGAGTCACAGAAAGGGGGAGCCCAGCCCGCTTCACAGTGGCAGTTCCTGTTGTTGTTGCACACCTGTATGCCAAAACACAAAGACTCTACTCAGTCACCTCCATTTGTGTGCATTTCAATCTGCTTGCAGCAGCCATGACCTGTTCTGTCCTTTGTTGCTCAGCCTGGAGACTTTTACCCAGTTACTCCACAGCCCTTGGCCAGGCATCCCAAGATTTCACATGACTGAGCACACACAGCACTGCTCAGGAAGAGCTTCCAAGGATTAGCTATCCCAACAGCTTACACACCATGGCTTTTACTTGTTTGTTGTTTTTTTTTTCTTTGTGAGATGCAGAGTCAAATTTCATTAGCAATACTGGAACTGAGAATGCTTGCCTGGCAGAGAGCTGTGTCAAAGATTTTTTTGACACTGCTACAGGTTCTCTTGCCTAGAGGCATTTTATAGAGAGTTTTACAGTTGGACAAAACAGAAAATAAAGTTACTGATCACCTCTCTTCCCTGCTTACCCCATGGCCGTGGCACTGCTTCTCCACATCACAGTCGTAGTTCAGGACAGAGGCGCTCACACACTGGAAGTGCCTGCAGATCTGGGGAGCAGAAATGCACACAGATGAGGGATGATGGCATTTCAGTGCCCCCCTGCCTGCCCAGATCCCTGCTCCTAGGCTGTGCTTGCTGCCACAAAGCCTCACACACTCTCACTGATAATTCCAAACTCTGCACAAACTCTGCTCCACAAAAGGCCTCTCAGCATGGGGCTGAGCTGGCACTGGAGCCTTTTGTCTCCAGTCTGAATGTAAAGGAACAGCAATTAAATTGTGCCCAGTAAGGACATGTGGAATGCACATTCCTCTGCTAGGGCTAAGCTTCTGCACTCTTTAGTTTAGTTGGATTTTAATTGAAAGTTGTCTTCCAGGATTTGTGAGGGCCTGGCTCTTCCTGCTCATTGACACAGCAAAGTTTCTGGCTCTCAATGAACTCAATTTCTTTCGCTTCACCTCCAAATGAAAGGCTCATTAAAGGTTTGGTGCACAAGCAGTGCAGTACTGGGCAGTGGGGGCAATCAGTGGACTCATGTCATTTTATATTAATTACAGGCATCCAAAAATAATGGTCATAACTATTCATGAAACAGAGCAGCTGAAAATTTTAACTACAAGCATCCAAAAATAATGGTCATAACTATTCATGAAACAGTGCAGCTGAAAATTTTATTCCCATGAGCACCCCAAATTATTACATTAGGATATCATTTTAAAATTTTTTATTACCTTTCCATTACCACACTTGGTGCCTTCATTCACCATTCCTGGGTCTGGGACATCAGAGCCCAGCTGGAAATCCACTCCCCAGCACGTCTGATGGGTGCCTCTGATGGGAGTTTGGATAATAGCAGGCTTGATTCCAAACACAGGCATGGCTTTCACATTTTCACACTGCAGCTTCCCACACATGGCATTCCTACAACAGCAACACAGGAACACTGTAGTGACACTCGAATTTATTCTGAGAACCACACTACCATGTGCTTGATTCCCTTTCTACTGGAAGATGCTACTTGAAA
The DNA here is from genome assembly GCF_028551555.1 of Melozone crissalis. Lineage (NCBI taxonomy): Eukaryota > Metazoa > Chordata > Aves > Passeriformes > Passerellidae > Melozone > Melozone crissalis. The sequence goes on from NW_026536006.1 coordinate 873,993, forward strand.
ACAAAATTGAGGCAACTTGACAAATAAAACTGAACTGGGCTTCATTCCAGTGCTGCCAGAGTAGTTTATCCCTTCTTTCTGTAAGCTGTTGGAATCTCTACATTTAGGAAAACATGATGATTTGCTTCTCATCTTCCCATATGTGATCACTCAGGGAAAGCACAATCCTTGACAGGAGATGTGGAACACCCTCTCCTCAGCACAGCCCTGCATCCCTCGCCTACAACACCCCAAACTGACACCACAGCACCCAAATACAGATCCCCAACCATTTATTTCAGCACTTCCCAGTGCACTGGGCTCGACTCACCAGCTGGAACATTTCTTGTAGTCATGGCCATGGAAACCACAGTTGCCAAACCTGTCCCCCTTGGAATTCACTTCAGCAAAGCAAATGTTGGGGGCTGCTTTGGCTTCTGCAAACAAGAGCCCATCCCCAGAGAGAGGAGCCACGTTACCCAGGCACAGAAACATCTCCCACAGGGTCTCCTGTACCCACAGCAACCACCCTGCTGCACCAAGTGTTTGCCACGACCTTAGCAACTTGGGCAGAACACTAAAGAAGTTATAATGTCAGAATTACAAGGTTCCAAGTCTAAAAACTGAGAAAAACAGTTCCTTAACCTGATATTTTTTGATATTTCTTTACAGACCTATAGAGCAGAAACTCCACTGTACCAGCAATCATAAGTGCAACAAAATTATGGCTTGGATCCCCAGCACAAAACTAAATGTAACACAGGAAGAATGCATGACCATGATGCTAAACCATTACTACCACTGCTCCAAATACTCTGCCAAAGCCAGCTGGTCTCTGTTAGTGACAAGCAAATAAATATATTTTAAATAAACTTAGTGCATTTATAGGAATGTGCCCCCTGTTGACGGACTGACAAAACTATCTTTTGTTTTTTTAAAAAGGAAATAAGCCTAGAAGTTTTTCTCTTCAATGAGGTGAAAACCTCATAAGACTTAGGGGACTTCACCTCAAACTTAAGGACAGCTAATTGGATAAGAGCCAAAAAGTTTTGCTTGGGCAATTTACTAGAAAAAGAAGAGAAGAAAGAAACAAATTGCTTTTGTGAGGTTTTTACCAGGAGCAGGAGGACCTCTTGCACCTGAATCAGTTTTTCTCTATAAAGAGTTTTGTTATTTTGCCTTTTATAAAAATCTTTTTGTTTCCAACACTACCACAAAAGCCATCCTGCTGATTTTATGCCTTCTGAGGTAGCTGAGTTATCTTGGGTGTGAAATAAATCTCCAAGAGCTTGAGGAGACCCATACTTGATGCATTCTTTAGTTACATCTCTTGGAAAGACTGCAACCTGTGCCTTTCCTTACTGGAGCCAAAGATGTCCTGGCACTGAGCTTTTTATCTGTAAAGAATTTTGTTATTTTGCCTTTAATAAAACCCTTTTGTTTCCAACAAAAGCCATCCTGCTGATTTTATACCTTCTAAGGTAGCTGAGCTATCTTGGGTGTGGAATAGATCTCCAAGAGCTTGAGGAGACCCATACTTGATGTATTCTTTAGTTACACCTCTTAGAAAGATTGTAACATGTGCCCTTCCTTACTGGAGCCAAAGATGTCCTGGCATTGAGCTTTTTATCTGTAAAAAGTTTTGTTATCTTGCCTTTTAATAAAACCCTTTTGTTTCCAACAAAAGCCATCCTGCTGATTTTATCCCTTCTGAGGTAGTTGAGCTATCTTGGGTGTGGAATAGATCTCCAAGAGCTTATGAGACCTGGCTAGAGGAGACCAATATTTCATGTATTCTTTAGTTACACCCCTTAGAAAAGACTGTAACCCTGTGGCATTCCTTACTGGAGCCAAAGATGTCCTGGCACTGAGCTTCTTCTCTGTAAAGAGTTTTGTTATTTTGCCTTTAATAAAACCTTTATTTTATACCTTCTGAGGTAGCTGAGCTATCTTGGGTGTGAAATAAATCTCCAAGAGCTTATAACACCTGGCTGGAGGAGACCAATATTTCATATATTCTTTAGTTACACCTCTTAGAAAGACTGTAACCCTTACTGGAGCCAAAGATGTCCTGGCACTGGGCATCGTAGTACTGGCACACGCCGTTGTAGCAGTAAGCCTCCTGGTTGTGGCAGGGGTGCCCGTTCTGCACGGTGAAATCTGCCTGGCAGAACTGGGAGGTGCCATTGCAGTACTCAGGGAGGTCACACTCGTTGGTGCTGGCACGACACTCAGTGCCTCCAGGGAGCAGCTGAGCAGAGAGGGGAGGGAGGATTGGGTTAGGAAAGAGGAGTCTCACAGCAGAGAGCGGTGCTGCACCTGAGCAGGGACTGATCTGAATTCTGATCTGCGTGTCCTCGTGGGCCAGGTGTGAGAAACAACTGCCCAGTTTGAAAGTTTAAAGAGGTTTATTAAACCTTAACAAAAATACAACAAAGCATTACATGAGGAAAAAGCTGCAGTGCTGGGAACTGCCCCTCGTGCACACCACGACTACAAGATGGATGCTCAGTGTTTTATACCCCTGGGGGCTGCATCAGCCAGCCCTGGCCCTTCCCAAAGTCTGTCCCTCAGCTCTTCCGTGCCATTTATCACTGGAGACTGCTTTGTAACTGGATTGGAGCTCAGGTGTTGCCATGCCGCATCCCCTAAGCACCCCCAAGCTTTTCCATTCCCACCTGCCCCAGGTAGGGGACGCGTGTGCAGCTTCTTTGTACCTGTCCTAGACACCCCACGCTGTCTGATGGTCACAATATGGGGGGGAAAGGGAACTATGGAGAGAACAGAGGACATCTAAACCACAATAACATAACTGTACATCACTAAAGCTTTTCTTGATATTCACACAATAGTTATCTTTTAATTGTGAGAGCCAATCACCTCATTATCCATCTATAACACAGGACAACTCCCTCTCACAGATGCACTAAGCCAACACTCTCCTTTTCTCAGCCTCCTACCACCACCCCAGTCTCCTACCTGGCAGTTTTTGCAGCAGTCCCCATAAGCACATTCAGCACCAGATCGGAGCCTGCAGGTTCCTGGCTCACAGCATGGATCGTTCTCACATTCCTGAGGACACAAGGGCTGTGAATGTCACCAAATCTCCTCCTCTGTCACAAACAGTCCCCTCTGAGAGGGGGCACTGCTGGGATAAGTTACACACACAGCCACAAACCTTTGGAGAGCCACAGTCACACTCCTCCCCAGCATCCACCAGCTTGTTCCCACAGTAAGGGACACTGTAGGTCTCATCAGGCTTTGGGACATTGAGCAGGCAGCTCCCACCTTTGTTGAGTGTCAGCTTCTCAAAATCTTCTGCACTGCAGCTGCTGAAGTTCCTGGATCCCCTGCAATGGAGAAAATGAGCTGAGCTTTACACTGAGCCAAGCCAGAACAGGGGGACATGTGCATCCCCCATCACAAGCACAGCAGGAATCTCTGTAAGGGGAATTTGAAGGTGAAAGTAATCCACAAAAACAAAGCACATGGATGGGGCATTTTGAGCTTTGTTTGCCTTCCCTTGTTCAGCTACTTACGATGCTCCGGAGCTCATGATGCAGCTGCTTGCCCCACAGTGACAGACGCGTTCATCGTCGTGGTTCATCCCCAGGTTGTGGCCGAGCTCGTGAGCCATGATGGAGGCAAACATCTGGATACTGATCCTTCCAAACTGCACAGGAGAGACACAGAAAGCAGTCAGAACAAAGCTTATCCCTGACAAAGCCAAAGTGAGCCATGATGGAGGCAAACATCTGGATACTGATCCACAGGAGTGACACAGAAAGCAGTCAGCACAGAGCTTATCCCTGACAAAGCCAAAGTGAGCCATGATGGAGGCAAACATCTGGATACTGATCCTTTCAAACTGCACAGGAGAGACACAGAAAGCAGTCAGAACAGAGCTTAATCTGACAAAGTCAAAGTGAGCCATGATGGAGGCAAACATTGGATACTGATCCTTCCAAACTGCACAGGAGAGACACAGAAAGCAGTCAGCACAAAGTTGATCCTGACAAAGCCAATGTTTGCTTCTGTGCCAAGGAGACTCTTTTGCCATTCTGGATCTACATTATCAGGATTCTCAGACCAACAGTGCTGGATTTCCAACCAAGTGCATGGAATTTGCTCAGCAGTAAAAGCCCTCAGAGAAACCTCTCTGGGACACTACCCAACAAACTCCACTTTCCAGAGCAGCTGCAACATTAACACAAAACTGGAACTCTCCACAGCAGCCCAATTCTCCTGAAATGTGCAAATTCCAGCACTTCTGTCACTGGTCCAAAGAAGCAGATTTCTGGGATTGTGAGTTATCTGACACCAGCAGTTTGGTTGACTAAGGCTCTGCAGTTCCACATAAAACATGCAGTGAACCAGCACTGCTCAGGGAGGTCACAGCTGCAGAACAGATTTGAAAATACCCACAGTTCCCACATACTTTTGAGGCAGAGATGCTTAAAACAATACAGAGAAATCCTCTTGCATGAGTACAGCACACTGAGCAGAGAAGCTGAGCAGAAGACTACAGAGAAGTTGTGATCCAGACACCCTGGAAATGTCAGAAATTGTTTGGGACAACATAAGAGCCCCACTAAGCCACTTCAGCTTTGTTATGTGCTTCCAGGAAGACTTTCAGAGTGCAATAAATCACATTCAGAGATCACTGAAGAAATCTCACCACATTAATTCCTCCTGCATGGCTCTTGGAGCACACTGTTCCCACATAGGCCATTCCAGCTGTGCCACCAAAACCCTTCTTCCTGCAGTCATGAAGAGAAAGGAGAAACCATCATCAGTCTGTACAGACACACACAGAATCCACACCACTCCTGCCTGTGGGCCACAAACCCTGCTGCTCCAGCTTTCCTAGCACTGCTACTGACTGCAAGCACAAATGGCACCAGTTAAGCTTTTGCTGGCTGCTCAAGATTCCTTTACTCTGTGAATTTAAAACAAGTGTTTACAGGGAAATTCAGCCTCTTCCACATCATCCCTCTGCATATAAGGAGCACAGGCACTACAGAGAAGTCCAATTAAGCAGGACCTGTCCAGGCCCCTCAGGCAGACTCCAGTCTTAGCAAGCAGTTCAGCTTTTAGTGATTATCAGCTCATTAGTGATTTCAGCTCTTTAGCTTGCTAAGTGGCAGGGAGAGAGAGGAGAAGGCTGTGTGAGGTTCCACAGAGATGCTTTTATTGGCATCTTCTGCAAAGGTTCCCAGGGACAGCTCTTCTGCCAAACTGGGCAAAAATAGGACTTTTTATAGAGTAAAGGAGTTTTGGAAACTATCCAGTGGTGAGGATCCTATAGGCTTATAGAGAGAGAAGGGGTCTGAAGGCAAAGAGGGGCTTCTTAGGTCCAGTCATCAAGACATTTCCTTATCTTAGGCTGCTGAAAGCCATGGAGGCATTGCAGGCCCTGTGCCTGCTGGGCTGAGCACACAGGGACAGAAGGAACTTCCTGGTGTTAGGAAAATTAATCCACAAACACCAGAGATTTATGTCCAAAAATGAGACAGAGGAGTCCTTTGACTTTATTCCAATCAAGGCAGAGGCCATGGGGCATCCCCTGGGGTCTCTCCAATTTTTGGAGGATGCAGCCTCCCTTTTTATCCCAATTTCCAGCCACATTTCCCTTCTCTCTTTCCCCATTTCTGAGGTACTTGAGAGGTTCAGACTTCCTGGAACACCTGATCCCAAAGATTCCCCTCTAATGTATAACCCTCCCATTTAATTTTGAATTCTTATGGAATTTAGGGGTTTTTCCCCTTTTCTGAGGTACTTGAGAGGTTCAGACTTCCCAATATGCCTGATACCAAAGATTCCCCTCTAACGTATAACCCTCCCTTTTAATTCTTACGGAATTTTGGGGTTTTTCTCTATTTCTGAAGTACTTGAGAGGTTCAGACTTCCCAGAACACCTGATCCCAAAGACTCCCCTCTAATGTACAACACTACCTTTTCATTTTTAATTCTTAAGGAATTTTGGGGTTTTTCTTCTCCATTGTTCCTTTCATCTTTCAATTTATTGGTCTAATTCAATTTACTGGTCTAATTTCATTTACCAGCAAACCTAAAGTTTATTTACAAATAAGGAAATCTCTTTTTCCATTCACCAATCAGTGGAATCCTTCCCATTGTTTCTTTTCTCTCCCAGTGCTGGTTTTATCTCCCAGCAGCCCCACAGCTTGTTTGCAAACACAAATCCCCCAATCCTCTCCCTGGGAGCAGAGGGAAGGGGCTGCACTCACAGGACAAACTGGGCGCTGTCGTGTCTCCGCCGCAGAACGAGATTCTTCTCTCGCCACTGCACGAAATTGGCCAGCACATCCCCAGCCCCTCCATCAGTGCTGATGATGTTCTCGTGCTTCCAGATCTCCAGCCCAACCAGCACGATGCGGATGTTCAGCATAACGTACATCTGGGGGGAAAAATATTCATTTATAGTTTCAGACAAAAACAAGTGACCCGGTGTCTTGTTTTTCCCTCGTGGCAGGAGGAATGAGAACTCTGACTCCATGTTCTCAGAAGGCTAATTTATTATTTTATGATACTAAATTAAAGAATACTATACTAAACTATACTAAAGAATACAGACAGAAGGCTAAAAAGATAATAATGAAAAGTCATGACTCTCTCCACAGCCTCAACACAACTTGACCAGGACTGGCCATTAAAACAATTCCCATGAAACCAATCAAACAATCTCCAACCACATTCCAAAACAGCAAAACACAGGAGAAGCAATGAGATAATATTGTTTTCTTTTTTCTCTGAGGCTTCTCAGCTTCCCAGGAGAAAATCCTGGGCAAAGAGATTTTTCAGAAAATGTGACAGTGACACTGGTGTTATAGATCTTATTGCAAGCATCCATCTTTGCTGTGTGGGTTTGAATTTTTTTCACAGCTAGTACACAACAGAATGCATTTACCTGTGATTCAGACCTTCATTAGCTACAGGATCAATGCTTAAATGCCACACTGGCTACATTGTAAGACAACACCAAACAGAAATAAGAAGTCTCAATTCTGACAAATATCAGGTGAAATAGTGGAGTATCAAACTCCACTTTGGTTTTTTCTCTAACCTTTACACAGACACAAGAATTGCAATAATTGCAGCAATCCGTCCTGTCCCATGCTGGATTCAGCACGGGCTGGAAGTGTTTCCTAAACTAATTCTCAAGGTGGGTAAGTGCTGATGAATTTAGAGATGGAAAAGCTTCCATGGGGATGCATTCCCCAAAGCGATACCAGAACACACCCCAGGATGGACATTTCCAAAAGGCAGCAGGGCTGCAGCACACAAAGTCCCTCCTACTCACACTGTCAAGGAAGTTTGCCAGCTGCACCATGTGTTCTCTTACTTCTGTTTCACTCTTCCCAAAATCTTCAAACTGCAAGACAAAGAAACTCAGTTTCATGAAGAGAAGAGATGGAGACAACAGTTTGAAAAAGGAACAGAACATTTTTGCCTGGCTCCAAATCTCCATGAAGACGCAAATCAATTCAGCAACATCTTCACTGGTGCTGCTCAGCAGCTCAGTATTCCAAAGCCAACAGCAAAGGCAGTTTTTACCACATGCTTTCCTTACATCAGGAGATTCCTTGCTAACAGAACCTCTCCCTGTCTGATGGCTGACTTCTTTTCTGAGGAGGATTGCATTTCACACATTTATCCACTTCCAGGGCAGCATATTTGCACAACTTGGGTAAATTGTCAAGTGTTTTTTAACAATCCATTTGGGAGTAATGAAATCTGAGGGCTTTCCAGGCCCTCTCCTGAAGTAAAGGGAAAAGAAAAAACACACAGAACTCCCACCTTTTCTTTATCCACAACTATGAACAGCTCCACATATCTTGTCTGGTGCAGGACTGCCCTCTTCCTCTGGGGAAAAAAAAATAAAATATTTTAGACAACTTCAGATTTATTATTTCAAGTATAAACAAAAAAAAAAAAAAAGCCTCATGACATTGTCATATTTCACTTGATACCACCAGTGGTTTGAGACACACCCAGAGCACACAGTGCCAAATCCAAGCAGTGTAATCCAATGCAATGAGAGTTTCTGTGTTTTACACTAAAACTCAGCTGCACAAAGACTCCCCTTGTTTCAAAAGCAAAGCACCTCTGCACAGATTGCTTTGGAAAGTCACCACACGCTTTAATAAAGGGGCAGAAAGATTCTACCAACAAATACCAATGGCTTGGATGTGAAACACAACATTTCTTCATTCTCCTGCTTTCATTTCAATCTTGTACAGACAGTCCTTGAAGGACAAGGGGGACTTCACACCAAACTGCTACTGTGATGGTGAGGAGGATGGAACAAACATGACAATATTCTCCTGGCTCCTGATGCAGTATTTTGTTAACAAGCCTCTCCATGATGAGGGTCATGATCCTGCCCTTAGAAGTCCCCCAAAAAATTCTGGGAATATTCTAATAATATTGTTTTCCTTTTTCTCTGAGGTTTCTCAGCTTCCCAGGAGAAAATCCTGGGCAAAGGGATTTTTCAGAAAATATGACAGTGACACTGGTCATGCCATGTGCAGAAGCAGGAGGAGACTGTGGCTGCTTTGAGGAAGAAACTGAGCTGTCCCTTAGTGCAAACCCCCCAAATCATAAACCTTTAGGTATGCACTAAGTCCCAGGAAATCTGATAAGCTGCTTGCACACTCTGAAATGAACTCACAAAACCCCTTGTGTGGGACTGGGCAGGACTTACCCGCAGCAGCTGGGTCATGCTGGGATGGAGCTCTCCCTCCGCCTGTTCCCCTTCCTGGCCTGCAGTGGTTACTCCACACTCTGTGGGCTCTTTCTTCACATTCTCCAGTCGATATAAAATGTGTTTAGAGCCAGAGGAGGGATCCATGGGCTCAATCCCATAGGTGACATTGCCTATTGTCACCAAACCCCTAAAATAAGGCAGTGTGTAAGAAATGTGGCACTGAGCACAGAAGACAGTAACACAGAATTTTATTTTACTGAGTAACCAAAGCCTGCCTATACCTCAGCTCTTGTGAACCAGCACACTTCACAATTCTACATTTCCAAAGGCCTTTCACTGAGCAGGGCCTTACAAATGCAGGGCATTAAATACTTCTGTAAGGCTCTGCAATGCCCTAGGAATTACATCACAGGTCTTAAACAGAAATGCTTTAGAGTTCAAATACACTATTGCCATTCTGACATGGCTCTATAAAAAATACAATATATGGCACACAATATATGGCAATTAGGCCAAAGCAGAAAACAATTCCATCAAACTTGAGGTGTATAAGGTTTAAAGCCAATTTTGTGAAATTTGGAGATGAGTGTTCAACATTCCACTTCTGCAATAGGCACAGTTGTCATGACTATCTGTGCAAGTTAAAAAATAACTTCTTTTTTAAGTTATTTTGCAAATATGCATCAAAACCAACTTAGTGCATTCTGGTAACAATCTGCATTACTAGCTTATTTGATGGTACTTCAAATATCTGTGAGCTCCTTGAATAAAAGGACACCAGCACCAAGGCAGCTCAGTGCAGCCAGTGACAAAAGCAGCAGAAATGGGTTTTGGCTTCAGCAGCCACAAAGTGACAGCAGGGACACAAAGGAGGAGCTGTGCTACCTGAGCCCTGAGCAGGTGCTGACAGCCACCAGGGAATCCAGGGTCCCCTCCACGAAGCCCTGATAGTGGCAGTGATCCTGGGCAGGAAAACAAGGGTGCATTATCAGGTGTTTCAGGCATCCCTGCACAGCCAGGGCAGCCTCTGAGCTGCCACTGACCAGCAGCGATCACAACTCCAGAACACAACACGTATTAAGTTCAATTTACCACAGCTGGATTTCTTGACTTGAGCTATGCTATCCCTCTCCTGTTCTGTCCTCCACCCTGCCTCAAATATTTCGAGTCCAGCCCCTCCCTCCTGATTTGGGCCAAATTACTCTTCAGTCTTCTGGCAGAAAGTTCTGGCTTGTCTGTCACCTCTGTAACAGGAGGAGGGACAGGACCTGCTGTGCACCCCAACCAGAGCTGTGCTGCACAGGGCAGCCCTGACACATGGACATAAAAATTCTGGAAATTAGACAATGGGGAAATACCCTCAATTCCCTCTGGCAGGGCATCTTTAAACATTGATACAGGGGTCTATAATGCAGGTTCTGTCCCCTGTTGCTCTGTCTGGCTTGTTCTGTCACCTCTCTGTGGCAGGAGGAGGGACCTGCTGTGCACCCCAACCAGAGCTGTGCTGCACAGGGCAGCCCTGACACACGGACATAAAAATTCTGGAAATTAGACAATGGGGAAATACACTCAATTTCCTCTGGCAAGGACATCTTTAGACATTGATATAGGAGACTATAACACAGGTTCTGTCCCCTGTTGCTCAGCAAGGAATGCAGAAAGCACAGAGAATTTGTGCTAATTGTTCAGGGCCAGCATGACTTCTGTGACCTAATGCTGAAAAAGCATCTTTCCTCTAACCAATCCCTTTGAACTAGGAAGCAAACAGTCATTTGACTCAGGTGCTCTATTTTCAAGAACAAGATCCTATGAATCATGTATGACCAACACTTCCCTTTCAAAGGAACAGCACTGATCCCTGAGAGTGAAACCATTAGGAAATCTCTCTTGCATTTTGTATCACACAACTTGCTTTCAAGTCTACATTTCCAAAGGCAACACGTCAGGCAGCAAATGCTTTCTGTGGAATAACTCCAACACTGCACAGATCCCATTCTACCCAAAGGTCCTTCAGACTTGGTGCATCCATCCCTTCCAGCAGCTCCTACATGTCAGGATTTACAGAGCAGCCCACTCTGAGGAGTTTTTAGTTCCTAAAAGCCATCCCTGCTGAATGGATGCAGCTCACAGTGCCTCAGGGACTGATCTAGAAGCTCATTTTGTGCAAAAAAATAAGCAAAGTTGCCTTTTCAGCCCCCAGAGCAGCCCTGCACTGGGTTTGGGACAAGGACAGCAGCACCCCAATAATGAGGCACCAACAGCAGCACTGCCTTGTAGAGAGGAGCAGCTTCTAATGAGACAACAACCACCTCCACAGCAGAAAATACAGGTTTTTCACAGGTTAGAGCCTCATCTAAAATTAAGGATTCTCTCCAGGAAGAGGGCAGTGGGTACTAAAGGGGGCCCAGCAGAAAATACAATTATCCTTTTGCAATCCCAGCTCCCTCATCCCACAAATGCTCTGTTCCTGTCACCCTCAGTGAGGACAGGAATAGAAGGAAGTCCTACCTGGACATCTGGATGTTCCAATTGCAACTTCCCCTCCTTGTCATAGGTATAAACTGTGAAATCTTTGGGCAGCAGTTCTCTGCAATGACAGGGGACAAGGAACACAAGAAGAATTTCATGGAATGGCTGGGACATTGGAACAGAGCAGTAAGATGGTCCTAATCAAGTGTGATAATTGAAATTAAATAAGAAAATATTAAAAAGGAAAATCCTCTAAAATTAACAAAGAAATAGTATATTTTCACAGCAAAATTCAAGAGACCAGAATGGTAGAACTGCTCATGAAATCAAACAAACCACCTCACCTCAGAGAGTAGAACAAGCAGCAAAACCCATTAAATTGTGCTAAAACCCTGTTTCCAAGCAGAAACAAAATTCTAGCCCTCAGTCTGCTGCATATGCCTCTTCCTCCCCAGTTTGAGGAGGAAGTGCATTGGAAAGTCTCCCACGACTAAGACTGGTCATTCCATTGATGTGGTGCAGCTCAATTCCCACATTTCTGAGGGTCAAGGCCTTGGCAAGGGGCAGCTGGAGCTCCCCAAGGGCTTGCACAGTTGTGTCTCTATCACAAGGGCAGCAGTGGCCTGGTAAATGACCATGTGCTGGTGCTGCAAGTGGCCCTTAAACCCCAGACAGACAGACAGACAGACAGACTGTATCAGCTGTGAGGTGTCAATATTCAGACCTTGGAGAGAGTCAGTTTCCTCATTTATTACTGTCCTTGTGCTACTGAGACAGGAAAAACCACAAAACTAAAGCAATAAACAAGATCCAGACAAAAGTGAAAATATTTACTTGAAATACACTTCAGCTTGTTTATTTTTAGCTGTGAATGGAAAGAGTTGTAGATTCCCTGGGTCTCCTCGGAATAATCTGCAGCTTCCTGCTCTGAAGGGGGTTCCCCCAGGGCTGCAGGAATCAAAAACCATCTCTGGATGATGGCCAGGACAATTAGGATTCAATCTTTTCCCATTGTGCAGAGCTGGGGTGTACCTGCACTTCCCACACAGAACCCCAGGATTCAAAACTCATGTGCTACCTGCCAGCTTCTCATCTGGACACAACAGTAATTTAATAACATTTAATTTAAATAATTTAATAATTTAAAGAAATTCATCACTTACTTGTTCTTTTCTAGATGAATGGTGTATTCTTTTCCCTCAATCTCAATGGCATATGACACCTTGTCCTAAATAAAAAGAAAGGTGCATTTTATTCATGTTAATGAATGAAAGAGTCTTTGAAACCAACAACAAATGAGTCTGATATTTATTTTATAATTGTCCCTGCCTTGAGAACTGAGCATCTCTTCCTGTGTGACTGGGGAAAAAATCCCATGAAGGAAATGGCTTCAAAATAGAAATGGAAATGGTTTCAAAATAGAAATGTGGTTTTCTTATTCTGTCCTTCTAAAACTTCCACAGAAAAGTTCCAATACAGAGCCAGAAAAGGACAACACAGTTTTTTTACTGAACATGATGCAAGTTTTACACCCAGACCAAAAATCCACTGCAGGAACTCCTGAGCTCTGGAGGAGGGAGGTACTCCTGTCCCTCAGCTGCCAGCAGTGCCACAGGTGCTGCTCTCTGCAAGGACAGACATTTCCCTGCTGCCAGGTGCACCCAGCAGCACCCCACAGGCATTTCAGGTCAGTTTTGGGTGGATTTTATAGACACTAAATTGAAGATGTGGCTCAGAGTGCCCAGTACCTGTATGGAAGAGCTGTTGGAAGCCTCTCGTCGTTCTCTCCCCAGTCTCTGTGGAGTTACAACTTCGTAGGAAGTGAGCAGGGAAATCTCCTGGAAACCTGGAGAGCAGAACAGAAACACTGGCTAAAGGAACAAAGCAGGCAAGAGGATGAAGCACAAGGAGGAAAACACTACTTGAGGAAAAGTGCACACTCAGAAGAGCACAGAGCAAGGCACGCTTGGATTGCTTTGCAAGGGGCCAGAGAAAAACAACACACAAACAACACACAAACACCAATTTTCCCAGAAAGTTTTGAATTGAAATCTTCACATTCCAAATACTGTCCTACCAGCACCACCACTCCTCATCAGCAGAATCAGCACAGCAAGGGATGCCCAGTGTCAAACCTGTGCTGCAAAGCTGCACAACTGCCCTGTGCAGCCTCTCTCAATGCACTGCCCATGGCACAGCTCAGCCTCAACCCTGGCCCTGCACAGCACAGCCAAACTGCCCTGAGGCTGCTCTACTATTTATTATGCTTTTACAGAGCTCCCAAGGGCCTCATCAAACGACTGAGGTGAGACAAATCCCTGCAACAAAGAAGCTGTCACAGATCCCTTTATATATTATCTGTACATGCAACATCAGACAGATCCCCTGAACCAAACAAGTCCACAGCCCAAGCTCCCTTTATCACGTTTTGCAAGCTGTTTTATATTAACTGTGTAAACAACAATAAATTGTGCATGCAAATTACTTTTCCCATCAGTGGTGGCATCTGCTGGTGCCTGGCTCTCAGCCACTCACCCAGGAAGCAGGAGGTTGGCCAAGGCTGATCAGGCAGCATCCAGAGAAATAGTTTTCCTGGCTCATGGCAAGGGAATCAATGAGCTCATCAGAGGAGTCTGAGCTTCCCAACAAAGGCAGGGGGAAGGGAACAGTTATTCTCACTGTCTCCAGAAATGATCACCAGGTCTGGGTGAGCGAGTGTCTGGTGTCCAAGACCCTCTAAAATCTCTCAAGTGGGACTGAGATGGTGCAGCCAGTTAAAACCAGCCCCTCTGAGCACACCAAAACTCACACTCCATGTCCAAAGGGCCTTTGGCTTCTCTAAGCTGCAGGACAGCACTGTGAGCTCAAAGCTCCACGAGAGGCTGCTCCATCCTTGGGAAAATGGGCAGGCTTTAAATGCCAGGGGTTCCCCAAAAAGCACCAGGCTGCAGTGGCATTCAGGAGATGCCTTCCCATCCCTGGCAAGCTGACACAGATCATCATCACCACCTTGGGGAGCACTCAAAAAGGCACCCCAAGGGAAAAGAGAGTCCCTTGCACACTGCTCCTATCACCAGCAAGGGTCTCTGTGCAAATCACAAACAGGACAGGACTGCTGGGAACGTGCCTTGAGCTGTTTGATTTTCCAGCATCAGTCTCATTACATGGTTATGACAGTGGGAAGATGCCACCAACTCACATCCCAGGCAGCAGACCAAGAACTCAATGTTACAACTCACTTTATAAGTTTTTTGACCAATCACACAAAGCAAAAGCACATAGACAGTATTTATATCTATATAGTGTATATTCTATATTGACAGTAGTTCTATCCAACCACTATAAGCACAGGTACCTTTGGTTAAACAATGCTTCCTTATTTCAAATACAATCCCTGCTTGTAAGCCTTCAAACACAATGCACAGAGCTCCATTATTAAGGTTAGAACTCCCTAATATCTCACTAGATAAACTTTTCTGTAGCTTAGGGAGTTATTCAGACAAGCATTAATACACAGGCCATTGTTCTATTTGTCCTTGCTTTTCTACATTTTACATAATTTTTCTGCTGACCAATCTCATGGCTGCTGCTTAGCTCTAATCACAGTTCTGCTGTATCTGAGGCCTTTTGCAGCTTTCCCAAACCTTTCTGATTTATGGATTCCCACACTTCCCACCACTATCCCTGAAGAACAAGCCATCAGCTCACTGCCAGCTTCCCTCCTGTCACGGCACACGTGGCCATGGCAGGAGGCCTCAGATGCACTCTCCTGCTCTGCCACACAGCATTTCTGTCACCAGAGCACAGGCACAGCCCCACTGCTCCTCAGGAACTCACACAGGGCACAGACTGCAGCAAAACTTTCATTATTATGGTGTTTGTAGACAAAAGGTGTTTCCTTACTATTAAAGTAGACATACTACAATACTACAAAAAAAGCAGACATTAAAAGTATTAAAAAGTAGACATTAAAAGTATTAAAAGTATTAAAAAGTAGACATTAAAAGTATTAAATTAATACAACATTAAAAGTATTAGAAAGTATTAAAGGAGACACGCAATACTACAAAAGTATTTGTCTACTGTTAAAAAAGCAGAGATAAAATTCCTGAAAACAGCCCCCGACATTCAGTGGCTACAGAACACAGTGTCAGCACCTCCCTGGCCTGAAAACAAGGGAGGGAAGGGCTGCTTCCTTTCCTGGAACGAACCACCAAAAGCACACACACACTGCAGCAATCACTCCTGCCCATTTGTCATTTCCCAGCACGCGCTCCAGCCAGCCCTGAGCTCCTGCTCTGCCCTGGTCCCATCCCCAGAGCCCTGCCCACCCTCATGGGACACTCATGCCAGGCTCTGCAGGCTCACAGGTGACACAAAGAGCAGGGCACAGCCAGCCCTGGCACTGCCTGGAGCTGACACGTTTGCCCAAGAGCAGCTTGGAAGCAGCAAACAACTCAGTGAATCATCACATGAAGCACAACTGGGAGGGATTTCTGGGAAAAGCACAGCTCCAAGAGGATCCTCTTGGAGCAACAGCACTAAAAGAGGCCAAATTTCAAGTCTCTGAATGCTCTGACAGCTCTCTCCCCACTTTCTGCCCTCCTTCCCACCCTTCACCCCTAGTTTGGGAGGTGGTGGGGTGGGAGTTCTTCAGCAGGGATGTCCCTGGCACTGCCCCTCACTTCCCAAAGCAGCTGTTCCCATGCCAAGTGCCCTGGGCAGCATTTCACACATCACCAGCAGCCCTCAGGGAGGGCACAGAGCCCCTCAGGGAGGGCACAGAGCAGCTCAACCCAAGGGACAAGGGACAAAACCCAACCCAAGGGACAAGTGCAGCCGAGCAGAAAGCCAACCCTGCTGCCACAACTTCCTTCTACAAAGGGCAGGTAGGGTTTGGAATCAATTTTTCAGCAAGTTACAGGACTTCTAATAGTCAGGTGCTTTCTGGCAGCTGCTGGAGCTGCAGCACGTCACCGCTGAGGACAGGACATGCTGATGACCCATTTCCGTGCTGAGATTTTATTTCTGATCAGAAGAACACAACTGCATCCATGACCATGGTTATCTCATCTCATCTCACCTCATTAAAGGCTGCCATCAATTACCAAGCACTGGAGACAACTAGGAAGACGTGATTCATCTTCCCCTCCCCAGCCCAAATCCACCAGAGGAATTCCATGCATGCTCCGTGGCATGTGGGAGCTTGAGAACCACCAGAACACATCACAGCTATAATGAATCTCCAGACACTGAGGGAACTTCTGGGGGTGTTCAGGTGTTCTGGGGGTGCCTGACAGGTAAAATCTGCGTTCAGCAAAGGTCAGAATGCATCCCCTGTCTTGCTGGACCCATTGGCTCAGTTACAGAATCAGAGCACACAGCTACATGCACTTACTCGCTCACACTTCCCCTCAGTCACCATCCTTCCTGAGCTGTGACTCCTTCCCAAGGAAGGTCAAAGATACACTCTTCAACGGAAGAAAAAAAAAATTAAAAAGAGGAAAGTTCATGCTGTGGCCTGTTACACCACAGAACAAGCCAATTTCATAAAAACAACTCATCAGCATGTGAGCAGCTCAGCTGCTAATACCAAAACTCATTAAGTTAACTGTGGTTATCATCAATTGATTACAATTAATAGCTGAGGTCAGCTTCCACATTTTGGCAGGGGATTGCTCAGCAGAAGTGCCAAAGGCATTACACAGCCAGGACAGCTCGACATGGAGCATTCCTGACCCAACCATCAGCTCCTTGTGCTTCAAGCTGCACTCTCCATTCCTCCAGCCCTTCCTCCAGCTCCACATCTTTAGATTTTCTGCTGTCATCCTTGCCTCCCTTTCCTGCAACTAAGGAGAGGATTTCCTTACACCTCTGCCTGCTCATATCAGGCTGTTCTGGCTCCACTCTCCCAAAATACCCCACAACAGGACACAACAGCCCAGAGAGGCCTCACACACACCAAGGCACACGTGCTGTGTGTGTTTGTGGATCTCCACAGGTTAAACTCACCTTCCAAACTGCACATATCTGATTCAGTTGTCATTTAACCCACTCTGACACTCATTTCCTTTCCTGCTCCCCGTTTTTCACCCTCTCATACTTGTAGAGGGGTTATTTCCACCTCAGCACAACACTTTGCACCATCCTTTCAAAGCCACTTATCCCTGACAGATACTTCTCTCCTGCTCAGACCACTGGGATTCTTATCAGTCTTCATGGAGCCTGAATCCCATCCGACTGGGAGGTACCAGCTGCCAGCTCAATCTGCATTCTCCAGATCCTATTTTCAGAATCATACAGGACTTTGCCAAGCAGTGTCTGAGGAGATCCATGACCTGGCTTACTTACATATGTCCTTCAAAACAACAGAACCGCTGCTTTTTATGATTTCTTTTTTTATTAGTTTTTTTTATTTCTCCAGGCAATGACACACCAGGAAAAGCTTTTTTTTTTTGGTGCACTTGACTTTTGCACTGAGGTCACAGCTGAAGTAGGATTTACTCTTTGGACAACAGCAAGCAAAAACCTCCTTCACTTTCCCTATGTAAATATTATCCAAGTCCACTTAAAAATGTTTAGAGGTTTATAAAAAAACACAAAGACAACAAGACTTCTTCTAAATGTAGGAATGTTTTCTGTGGAGCCAGCAGTTCCAGCTCCTCCCAAACCTCAAACACTAAAGAGTGCCTCAGTGGTGCTTCATCTTCAAAACACCTGGGAACATCTGGCCAGCTGTTCTTCCACAGGCACCACTCCTTGGGGATTTTCTTTCCACCTCTCCCTCCCCTGCTTTCAGTCTTCAAACCTGCTGGGTTCTCCTGCTGTGCTGGTGCAGGAAGAGATGACCAATAATCATGGCAAGAGAAGCAAATTCCTCTGTGTGTATTGCTCACCTGGAATATTTGGATAACATTAAACCTGGCCACAGCAGCTGATGAAGTTTCCTTTGGTGTTTCACTGGGGATGCTGGATGTTGATCAGGTTACCGAGCTCTCCCACAGAAATATTTCCTAGAAAATTCTTACACCCCTTGCTGAAATCCAGACCTATGCTGTAAGTGTTTCCTGTCTAGACTCTCCCAATTCCTTCTGCCCTTCCTAAAGCCTAATTTGTCTGCAAGACAACAGCTCCCCTTGTTCTACAAGGAGGACTGTCACACGTGTGCACTGGTACTGTCACAACATGCTCTGCACCTCAGAGCTTTCTCAAAGGAGAAGGAGGGTAAAGCTCAGTTATCTGCAGAAAAATGAACCTCCTGGGGGTCACTGGCCCTGAGTCACTCCTTTCCACCCATGGCATGCTGAGCCCACTCACTTCCTCCCCATCTTACCAGCTCTGCTTGCTCAGCTGACTCCATGGGAAGCTTCTCTCTGGAGACATCACTGCCTTTACATCTGGCCACCAAAGGGAACTGTGAAATGCACATTCTTACCTTTTTTTATATATATTTAGCTTGTGAAATAATAATGATCAAGACATGCAGGAACTCTAAAGCCATGATCCTCATTTCTTTTTTCCAAAAGCAAGGCAACATTAATTAACTTGACTGAAATGTCTTTTCTCTCTTTCCCTTTCACATGGAGGAAATAAATAACCACAAACCCACTCTTTGCTGAATGGTTGTCCCAGATTTGTTGCAATATGGGTGAGGCAGTGCTGTGTCTTCCGTGATCTGAACAAAAGATTTATCTTAACCAAACACCCTATCTCCCCAGAAATTTAAACCCAAGCATTTAGACACTTTAGGAATTGTGGTCAAGCCTGGCTGGAACATCCTGGTGTGCGTGTGACACCAAGTATCAAGAAAGAGATGGAGTAGCACAAAGCAGCCTCTGCCTGTGATTTTTTTTAATCCATATAATCAAATCTTGAAAGCTTCTATGGACACCAACAGGAGGGGAAAAGCCATACACACAAATCCCTTAAGGCTACACACCACTGTGTGATTATGGTCATTCAGGAATTTTCAGATAATAGTCTCTGGTAACACTCCACTTGTGCCTTACATCCCTATGTGTGTCAAAAGCACATTATAACCCAAGAGCTGGAGGTTTCTGCCCTCTCCTTCACACTCGTACTCAGGCAAGGGAGGTTTATTATATTTCATTAAAGGTTTGGCATTAATAGCTGGGACAAAGGGTTCCAAAGGCAAAGAGGAACACTACCATCCACCATCAGAAATGGCACCAGTGTTTATTACAGGCAGGAACAAGAATCTTATCCCTAAAACACCAAGCGCCTGACATCTCAGAGATGCATAATTCCAGACATCACTCCTGGGCCTCCAGTCAGGCAGTTCCCAATGTGCTGCACCACCTCTCAAAGCTGACTTTCACCTCACACAGCTCACACACCCTCCAGCAACAACACAGCAAGTGAGAGGAAGAGATTCCAGCACAGAATCCCTCAGGGAGAGGCACACACCACATAAGCACTGTCCTCAGCACGAAGCACCCGTATCAAGTTGTATATTGCTCAGCTGGGAAGACCTGACTATAAAAACATGCATTAATGACAAACACAAGTTTTACACAGTGCATGTGTCCCTTCAAGAGGGGGAAACAATGACAGAGGAGACATTTCTGCCTGTCATGTATGTACAGCCTGGAATCAGCACCATAAGAGCCCATAAGCAGAACCATCTCAATTCATAAACAATCCCTAAGGACAGCACGGGACCAAGTCCTTAAGAGCCACGCAGAACGATGGCACTGAGTCCTGTCATCCCTCCCTGGGGACAGCAGCCCGGGCAGCTGTGCCCCATAACCGAGCTCCTGGATGGCCAAGGCCACCTGCAGTGACCGGGCAGCCCCAAATCCCTGGGGCTTTGCTGGGGCAGGAGCCGGGCGGAGATCCCGGGAGGATGGAGGAGCAAAGAACTCGGGCAGGTGTGCCGGGACCCGAGGCCTCTGCCAAAATCAGCTCCTCTGGAGCTCCATGGGCCCGGCACCGGAGCCCCGCTGTGCCGGGATCAGCTCCCTGTCTGCAGCTCCATGGGCCCGGCACCGGAGTCTCACTGTGCCGGGATCAGCTCCCTGTCTGCAGCTCCATGGGCCCGGCACCGGAGTCTCACTGTGCCGGGATCAGCTCCCTGTCTGCAGCTCCATGGGCCCGGCACCGGAGCCCCGTTATCAGCTCCCCATCCGGAGCTCCATGGGCCCGGCACCGGAGCCCCGCCTGGCCCTCCGCAGCATCCCTGAGCACCGGCGATGCTGGGCAAGGCACAGGTGGTGCTGGCACCCACAGACCCGCCTGCTGTGGGTGGCACCGGCCACCCCCGGGCACCGCCGCGGGGCACACGGGGCCACGCTCTGGCCGAGCTCCGGAGGGCTCTGCCCCACCGGACCCCTTCGAGGGCAGGGGAAGGGTGACAAGGGAGGGCCCGACCCTCCGGAGGGGACGGGGAAGGGGGAACGGCGCTGTCCGGGAAAGGGAATGGGGGCCGAGCGGGCTGCGGGCGGCAGGCCCGGCCCGGCCCCGCGCACTCACCCGCGGGCTGCCCGGGCGCGGCCGGCGGCGGCAGGATGAAGATGATGAAGATGAGGAAGACGAGGAGGCGACAGAGGCAGCTCCAGGCCCGGGCCATGACACCCCCTGGCCACATCGCCCCTCCCGTGGGGCGCTGGGTCCGGCCGGCGGCCCCGCGGCCTTATGGAGCCGGGCCGGGGCCTGCGCTGCGCCGCCCCGGGGCGGAGCCGTGAGCCCGACCGACCGCCCCGGGCCCGGCCGACCGCCCGCCCCACGGCCTGGCACCGCCCCGGGACCCAGCACCGGCCCGGGCATCGGCACCGCCCCGGGACCAAGCACCGGCCCGGGCATCGGCACCGCCCGGGCACGGCTCCGGGACCCAGCACGGACCGTGGAATATCCTGAGCTGGAAAGGATCGTCAATTCCGCCTCCCGGCCCTGCACAAACACCCCAACAATCCCACCCTGGGCATCCTTGGGAGCGTTGTCCAAACCCTCCTGGAGCTCTGTGACCCTTCCCTCGGGAGCCTGTTCAGTGCCCCACCAGCCCTCTAGGGAAAGAACCTTTTCATAATGTGGTGGAAGCACAAGAGAACACCATGTCAGGCCCTGCCTGGGCAATACCACAGGTACAGGTGAGCACGAGAAACTCCCCAGAATGAGAAGGTATCACAGGCTTTGCCCTCCTCTACAAGCACCAGGCACACTGCCCTGCTCCACCAATCACCTGTGGAAAACCTGCCAGGGCAACTTCGGAGCTCTGCATCATCCTCCAGACAAACCAGGAACGAACACCTGATAAATCCATCACATCAGGAACAAGTAATGGCAAAGCGGAGTCAATTTACTGGGGAAAAGAGCACAAATACACCCGAACCTAGGCTGCCTCCCATTCCCACAGGGCAGGATGGCACTGGGGAGACCCGCGCAGCACTACGGCCAGCTCGGACTGGATCAGTCGCTGAGGCGCCGCGCTGCCCGTTACCGGCAACGCAGAGCCCTGAGAGCCCTTCTCTGGTGCTAAGGCGCCCGCTCTTTGGGCGAGCGCGGCGGGCGCCCCCCGAGGGAGGGGTCCCGGGGTCCCAGAGTCCCGGCTGGGCCCCGTTTGAGGCAGTTCGGTCCCGAGCGCCGCGCGCGGCGGCAGGCGACACGCGCCGCATCAACGCCCCGCCCCTCGCCTTCTCCCATTGGCCGCCAGCCCTCTCGGCAGCCAATCAGCTCCTCGTCCGGCGCGCACTCCCTCCGCCGCGCCCTTCGCTATCGCTTCCGCAGCTTTTTCCGCTTCGCTCTGACCGGCTCCGAGCGGCGGGCGACCATTGGCTGCGGGAACGCGGCGGCGGGCGCCTATTGGCTGCAGGTGCGGGGCGACGGGCGCCCATTGGCTGCGGGCCGTGCGGCCCGAGGCCGAGCGGCGCGGCGGTGCCGCCATGGCGCCGCCCGTGGGGTACGCGCTGCTGTGCGGGCAGGCCGCGCTCCTGCTCGGGAACCTGCTGCTGCTGCACGGCCGCGACCTGCCGGGCAACGACACCGAGCCCCGGGAGCTGCCGCCGGGGCCGCCCGCCTCCGCCTGGGCTTACAGCGATCCGCGGGCGCCGCTTGTCCTCTGCACCTACCTGTGAGCACCGGGCCGGGGCGGGAAGGAGCGCGGCCTCCCCGCCTCCCTCACCAGCCGCTCCTTCCCCGCAGCCCCGATGAGTTCGTGGAGTGCGATGAGCCGGTGGACCACGGCGGGAACGCCACGGCACAGCAGGAGCTGGGCCACGGCTGCGTGAAGGTGAGGGCGGGGCGGGGGCGGCCCCGGTGCCGGTGCCCGCCGGGCCCCGGTGAGCGCTGAGCGCTGCCCCCGCCGCAGTTCGGCGGCCAGGCCCACGGCGAGGTGGATCACACGCGAGTGCTGTGCCGGGCGCTGGACGGCATCGAGTGCGCCGAGCCGCGGAGCTTCCTGCGGGGCAGCCGGCCCTGCGTCAAGTAGGAGAGTCCCGGTCCCCCCTGCACCACCGGACCGAGCTCCCCCGGGCGCACGGCTGGTCCGGCGGGGAGCGCTGACACCCGCTGACCCTGCCCCGTCTTCTCTCGCAGGTACACCGGACACTACTTCATCACCACGCTGCTCTACTCCTTCTTCCTGGGCTGCTTCGGAGTGGATCGGTTCTGCCTGGGCCACACCGGCACCGCCGTGGGGAAGCTGCTGACCCTCGGGGGCCTGGGCATCTGGTGGTTTGTGGATCTGATTCTGCTCATCACCGGGGGGCTGATGCCCAGTGATGGCAGCAACTGGTGCACGGTGTACTGAGGAGGGGCAGGGCTGGCACCAGCTGCAGCCCCTGGGTGCCTCTGCTTGTTCCCAGCATCAGCCTGGCACAAACTGGACTTACAGAACTCAGGGTGCACAGTTACTCTTGATAATGACTCTGTACCAACTTTGGACACAAAGTTATTCAGGATATATTTTGCTTGTTTAAAATAATCTGCCTTCCCACTGCAAATAGTGACAGCTTCAGAAATCAGAGCTTGCAAACACAGGGGGGCCAAACAAACAAACAATAAAATCTGGAAGAAGCTGACTGCACGTACTTTGGGGATTAGTAGGTCACAGCCACACAGAGATGAAGGCCATGGGGTCATGGGCCACCTGACACCTGGGAGCAGGGAGCAGAGGTGCCATTTTGCAGCTCCTCTTTGTGTGCCAGGCACCCTTTGGGTGCTCCAGCCCCAGCACAGGGCACCTGCAGCACACAAAGGGTGCAAGAACCTCACACCCGAAAGAGGAAGCTCCACCAGCTGCAGGTTAAAAACTTAGCAAGCTGAATAAAATGGGAAAAGGAAGCTGCAACAAGTCCCAGCCAGAGCCAGACACAAAATCTGTGTATGCAAATGTCCAGTCACGTTTGAAATAAAACAGCAAAAACACAGTTTGGCAGCTTAAACTGGGGGGGCAGGGGGCAGCTTTGTCCTGAAAATGCCATTCCTCAGCAGAACAACAGGGCTGGAAAGGCCATGGAGGGGAAAAAGTTCTGCAGTGACCCAGAAAGAAAAACAAAATAAAAAATAACATGCAAAAAGCTCACTATCATTAACAGCTCCTGTGTCTCCAGCCCCCCACTGCCAGCTCACAGCCAGACCTTGGTCCAGCAGCTTCCCTCCTCCCCAGGGAACATTTGGGACCTTGGTTCAGAAGGAATTGTGATGTCCCTGCCCTCACCATGCACTGTTCCTGGTGGGGACAGCATGACCCAAAACACACAGTGCAAATGGACATAACTGGGATTTCCTTCTTTATTTAAAAACACAGAGAAAGGGCATTGCAGCATGTACAGGCAGGGGGTGGGAGGCAGGGAGCCCCAGCCCTAAGAGCACTTGGAATCCTCAGCCAGCACTTCCAGAAACATTTGGAACCACGTGGGAATAGCAAACCCACTCTGCCCCCCACAAGGCACCCCAATAAAGCCCCACAGCACAGGATTCAGGAGGGAGCAGCTCTGAGGGGATACCAGGAGCAAACACAGAGCTGAGGGGAAACCAGTTTGCTTTAAAATAACCACAAAGCTCCATCGAGGTCTGGCTGCACCCACCCAGCCCTCTGGAACAGGAGGGAAATCCCTCCCTCCCACCACCACCTGTGCTCTGGATGGCTCTGCAGCCCAGCTGAGCTCCACACTTGTTTGAGCCTCATCTTCAGCCTCTCTGCTGTCCTGGGGATGCAGGAGGGTGGGAACCAGCAAGAGGAATGTTGCAATATTGCTGGTAGTTTCTGCTCCTGGATAATTACCTTAATTGTGCAACAAGCCTCTGCTTTACCTTCCCAGGCCTGAGGAAACTGTGCAATTATCAAGCACCAGGAATTCTCAGGAGTCTGTGGTTCCATCGTCCCTCTGCATTCCCTGCTCTCCAAAACTGAGATCAGAACGCTGCAACTCTGATGGATGGGCTTGCCAAACTGCTAAAACATTCTTGAAACAGTGTTAGGAGCCAAACAGCAAGTCAGCCTAAAAAAATGAACATTTCAAACACTAGTGCAAATAAAGCAAAAAGGAGCAGGAAAAGGAACAGCAGGATCTAGGGAGCTACAATTAAATAACATTAACACTCGCCCCTGTACCGTTTGCATTGATTCCCACCCATTTTCATGGTGTCTGTGTTCTTTAGCACACAATCCCCTTTAGGATTCTCTTCCCCCTGAACTTGGGGGACCCCATTCCTGCCTCCCCCAGCAGCAGGGAGGCACCTGTGCTGTGCCCATCCCACAGCAGCCCCAGGGGACCGAGGCAGGAAGGTACAACTGGCATCACATTGAGGTCAGTCAGGCAAATCAAGGCTCAGGCACAGCTGTCAAACAGCTGGAGGCCCCAAAAGGGCTGGCACAAACCAGATGTTCTGCTGCTGGGGAACACACTGGGCTGAGCAGCAGAGCAGAGGACGTGTCACAGCCAGGGAAGTGAAAGGGGAGCTGAGTGCTCGCTTGGCACACAGGGATTGCACACACTCGTGGGGTGAAGGTATCAGATCTCAGCCAAGGATTTTCTACACACTATTTATCACACCTACAGGAGCTCATTTGGTTATGGAAATGACAATTCACATTGCTCTAGAAACTCCTGCTGCTTTCCATCTCGGGCAGGCAGTGGGGGAGTTGGCCGGCCAAGTGTGCCCAGCTCCATCAGGGCTGCTTTTCATTGCTTTTTACCAAAAGCCCTTCACCATCTGGCACAGCTACCTGTGCCCAGGTGTGTGTAGTGCAAAACCAACATCACACCTGAGGATGCTCCCACCTGGGAGCTACTGTTGCTCCGGCTGCCTGCCCTGGCTCATGCTCAGCAAGTACCAAAAGCCTTTGGAGGGGTTGAGCACCTGCCCAGGCTAGGATTCAACAGCAGCCACAGGTATAAAAAGACATCATTAAAAGCCAGCAGATTGCTGATAAACCCTTGTGTGGGCAGTGGGAAGATCCAGTCTCTGAGGGAATAAGTCACTGTAAGGGGAAGCTGCAGTGAGTCCCCTGTGTGGGCAGCTGCAAGCTGGTGGCTCCCAGCTCTGCCCTGGGGAATCTGAGCAGCAGAAAAGGGGAGAGAAACATTTTACAAACACAAGAAAGGCCACACTCCCCGTGTCATGCCTTCAAAACCTCCTGCCACTTCCTCCAGACCTGGTTTGTGGGGGAAACAATGCAATTGCAGAAGATGTCCTCTCATACAGGTCCCCAGCATCTCCTGCCCTGCACAGCGAGCACCAGAAGCACCTTCCAAACATGGAACCACCGGGGCCAGGCCTGGGCAGGAGCAGCCAGGGACCCTGAGCCCCACAGAGCAGGGCACCAGGACGTGGGTGCAGACAGATCCTGCATGGCAGGGAAGGGCTGTGCTGGAGGGAAAGGAGCACTTTGTGTGCCCCAAACAGACCCTGGGGAGGCTCAGTGCCCACTCAGACATCCGAGGTCCGGATGCTTTCATCGTCCAGGTCGAAGGCGAACGGTTTCTCCTTGAGGGGCTGCGGCTCGGAGCGGTGCCTCAGGCGCGTGCCGGGCCCGGCCTGGCACTGCCGCTCCATCAGCAGCACCGAGGAGTCCCTGAGCGGGGCTGGCAGCGCCCCCAGCCCCGGCTGCTGCCCCTCGGCCCGCGGCACCGGCGTCCAGGGCTGCCAGGAGCTCGTGGAGGGCGCCCTGCACGACGATCGCCGCTCCTCCGCCGACGGCCGCGGCTGTGAGGGGCCTGAGGAGCCGCCGGGCCTGGCCACGGAGGTGGATCTC
The DNA here is from genome assembly GCF_028551555.1 of Melozone crissalis. Classification (NCBI taxonomy): domain Eukaryota; kingdom Metazoa; phylum Chordata; class Aves; order Passeriformes; family Passerellidae; genus Melozone; species Melozone crissalis. The sequence goes on from NW_026536006.1 coordinate 900,383, forward strand.
ATAAAGGACATCTCCTGCAGGGACAGGATTCATTTATTAATCCACTAAATAAATATCTTGCATGTTGGCATAATCTCCGTTTGACAGTAGATGTGAAATTGAAAGTCTGTCACCTACCCTGGGGCGGGTTTTCAGGGCCTGCACGGCGGCTGTGATTGCGCGGATCCAGCTGTGCATCTCCTCGGGGCTGTCTGCCTGCAAACACAGCAGCCGCAGTGAGGGTCAGCTGTCCTGGCATTGCCAAAGTTCAGCTCTGCTCCCACAAACAGCTTCTATTATAAATAATCCCAGAGGAGAAGAAAATCCGCCACAATTCTCCCTCATACTCGTGTGTTACAGCCCCATCTGCTCGTGTTCACTGGTGAAGGGCTGAACTTTCTGCCCCAAAAATTATCCCAGCCTCAGCTGCTCACCTAGATGTAAAAGGTCCTGGAGCTCGTTATGATTTCCCACAAACAACCTCTATTATAAATAATCCCAAGGGAGAAGAAAATCCCCCACAATTCTCCCTCATACTCATGTGTTATAGCCCCTTCTGCTCGTGTTCACTGGTGTTCACTCATTTCTTAAGAGCTGAACTTTCTGCCCCAAAAATTAACCCGGCCTCAGCTGCTCACCTGGATGTAAAAGGTCCTGGAGCTCGTTATGATTTCAAAAAGATTATCTCGCATCAGGAGGTCACTAGAAACAGTGAGAAAGAGACAGTCACATCCCAGCAGCCATCGTGGACAGAAAAATCCCTGTATTTATCTTCAAATCTGGAGTGTGCTAGCAAGGAACATATTGAAGGCAAACCTTGGATCTCATTGGGATCTTTTTAGCTTTCTGTATGTATCCTTTCTCTATTCTTTAGTATAGTTTTTAGCCTTAGTTTTTCTTTATTATTCATTATCTTTTTAGCCTTCTGTAAGTATCCCTTCTCTATTCTTTAGTTTAGTTTTAGTATAGCAGAATAGAATGGAATAGAATGGAATAGAATGGAATAGAATAATAAATCAGCCTTTTAAGAACATGGAATCAGATTAATTTCCTGCCTCCTCAGACAGGGGACCTTGAAAATACCCCACACGAGCAGCTGGAGCAGCCCAAACTCCCTCTGGCAGGGCAGGGAAACAGGGGTGGGAGCATTACCCAGACTTGACCAGGCACTCGTGGGTCTTGCAAACATCCTTCAAGAGAATCGAACGCAAAGGCTCCTTGTCCTGCAGAGGTGAGAGGAGACAGTGCTGGGCTTGGCTGGCCCAGAGCTGGCATGTGCATCCCCCAGAGGAGGAGGAGGAGGTGCCAGAGCCCTGCTGGGGTCCTGGGGGAGCTGCTCACCTGCTCACACTTGTAGTAACTGATGGAAAACTCATCCAGAACAAAGTAGCGCCGCTTCCAGCTCTTCCTCTGGAAAAGAGCAGGAGATTGAGTGCTCCGCCCTGCCACTCTATGGATGTCCTCCACCCAGAGCAGCCCCAGAACACCCCCAGCCCATGCCTGGCACTCACCACGTTGCCCTGCTTGACACAGAAGCCGCTCTTGAGCGGCGCTGGCCCAGCTGGGGGCTTGCTGGCCGAGGGGGGGATGTAGCTCTGTGAGCGCCTCAGCAGAGGGTGTGTGCCCACCTCGCTGCCCTCCCCGTCCTGCAGAGAGAGAACACAGCACCATCAGCAGGGAGGCACCCAGGACAGCCAGGGAAAAGCCACCTGACAAGCCCTGAGTGAAGAGTGTGAGCCAAGGGCTCGTGGCAGTGCTGGACACGGGCAGGGAATGAGCCCAGAGTGATGTTCTGTCATTGTGTGCAGCTCCCTGGTGCTATTCCCCCTTCTGCAACCACGTGTTTAAAAAAAGAAATGAGAAGGGCTGCAGAGAAGCAATTTGAGGGCTGAAGACAATCCCCTGCAGCAGGGGAGTTAACAGAGCCCACCTGCCTGGCTCAGAGGTGAGTCAACTGCACCACTGAAGGTATGAGGAGAACAAGAACCACCAGACAAACACAAGCTGGAAAGGAATGCTTTAGAGAAGGCAGTATACCACAGGAATAAATTTCTCAGAAAAGCCATTAAGTCTCTGATTCTCATTTTCAGAGCCAAGTTCTCCCAAAGACACTTGGGTGTTAGGAGCTCAGGAAGGGAAGCTGTCCCTCCCAAGTGCAGTGAGCTCAAAGGGGCTGTGGTCATGACCACATGCCCAGCACCCAGCCCTGGCTCCCCTGAGCACACCCCAGTGCACCCCAAAGGCCAGACCCACCCCAGCAGCACCCTCCCTTCTCCCCAGCAGCACAGAGGATGGCTGAAATGAACCATCTTCTGCACTCAGCTTCTTCCCCATCCCTGAGCCCTTCCTCCCTGGGCTGAGGTTTGAGCATTGCCATGGCAGCCCTGCCAGCCTTATATGGCCCCACAGCGGGGACTGTGGTTTGGGTGAACCTGCCCGCCCAGCACCTTCCTCAGCTGCTTTTTGGACACAGCAGCAGCTTCTTGTCTGGCCTCAAAGTGCTGCCCAGCCCTGCAGAGAGCTGGAGCACCTCGATGGGGATGCCACCCACACCCAGCTCTGCCGGGCATTGCACAGGGGGTGTCCAGAGCAGAGGTGGGGACACTTCCCCAGAGTGGGGACACTCTTGCAGCCAGGAGTGTCACACACCCCGGGGCTGGGGTGATGCTCCTGAGCGTGGGACTCCCCTCTGCAGCCAGGAAACCACAGACACACCCAGGAAGCTGCAGCAGGGGAATGGCCATTTCACACGGTGGGGGAAGCAGCAAGAGCACGGAAATACTCTGGCAGCTGATGCACTGTCGCAGACATCTTTTTATGAAAAGCCTTTCCTTAGGATTTTTTCCTCCTGAGAAGCTGAGAGGCCTCAGAAACAAAATGTATAAAATTATTGTCTGGTGCTGTGGAATGCAACAGGTGGATCTGTGATTGGTCTCATGTGGATGTTTGTAATTAATGGCCAATCACAGTCAGCTGGCTCAGACAGCCGAGCAACAAACCTTTATTATCATTATTTGCTATTCTATTCTTAGCCAGCCTTCTGTTGAAACCTTTTCTTCTATTCTTTTAGCATAGTTTTAATGTAACATATATCATAAAATAATAAATCAAGCCTTCTGAAACATGGAGTCAAATCCTCATCTCTTCCCTCAACCTGAGACCCCTGTGAACACCGTCACAATGCACCACCTCCAAAAAACCCCTCTGCAACCCACAGCCCTCTGTACACCTCCTGCTGAACCCTGTGGTCAGGGAAGTGTTAAAAGCATCTGCCAGCAGAAACTGCTGCAATGATCTAATTCTCCTCTCTATTTTTAGTGCTGCCACTGATAAGAGCTGAAGTGAGACCCAGAGCTGGACAAGTGCCCAAGCATGGGAGATGCTGATGGCCACGTGCACGCCCAGCTGCGTGCCAGGGAAGGGATGCAGAGCCACAGCAAGAGGTGCCACCAGCCCTGGGACAGTCCCTGTGGCTGCTGTGGTGGAGACACCAGGCCCTGGGTACCTAAAGAGGATTTACACCCAAGACACGTGGGTGGGTGGTGATGGCCAGGAAGCTGAGCAGATTCATGACCTCCTCCTCCTCCTCACACGCCCTCATCTCATCACTTTTCGGAGTGAGAAAAAGCAGAGGGGTTCAGGGTGCTCAGAGCAGCCATTCATACCTGCAGATGAAAGGGTTTGCAGCACACTGTTTCCAGGAATGAAAGTGCACACCAGCTCACCTGGTTGATGGAGATGGGCGTGTGGACCACCACCCCTCCAACAATCTCAGTTTTGTAGGCCACCTGGGGCTTCCTCTCCTGGGCCTGGGGCACCACTGGAGGCTTTGTGATCTCTGTGGCCGGCGGGACGCTGCCACCCTTTGGCACCTGTGGGAGAAAGGAAAGGATGAGGGGCACAGGGTGACCGTGCTGGGCACCCCATCTCTGCCTAATGCAGCCACATCCCTTCAGAAAACAGCTCTTGACACAGCACCCCAGTTAGGGAGGGTGTGGAACCCCCCTGGGCAGCAGCAGCCACCCAGAGGAGAGATGAGAGGAGCTCAGTGATTAAAGCATCCCTTCACAGGGATTCGCCTCTGCAGCTCAGTGAGTTTGTGGGACACTTGTGCTCCTTTAATTGTCCCCGCTCCATTTACAGCCAGGCTTAATGAGGAGCTGGGGCTGGCTAACGAGGCTGAGCCAGGCATTGCTGTGACCCCAGAGCTGGCCCCACACCCCTGGGCAGAGGCTGGGCTGCACCAACACAGCTCCCACACTGCCACCCTCCCCTCTCCTTCCCTTGGCACCTAGAAAGGGCATTTTCCATGTAAGTTTAATAAAAAGCAAAGAAAGCAAATGCAGTTTAGTAAAAAGCAATGAAAACCAGTTTCCCCTCCCATCCCTGCGCTTCAGCTGCCCTAATGCCACCCCGCAGTGCCTTCCCCCAGAGCAGGGCAGGGTGACAGCAGCACCACATCCCTGGATTTGCCAGCCAGGCAGGGACAGCTCCTCCCTGAAGGGCTGGACGAGCCGGTTGGCCAGCTGGGACACAGCCAGGGTGGGGAAGGGCTGGCCGAAATCAGGCCAGGGAAAGCACCACGGCTGCTTGCAGAAGCAGAAGATGCAGCTCATTATTCTCCTGTCAGCCCAGCAGAATCCCCCTGCCCCAGAGGCAGCCACCCTGGAGGATGCTGCTGACAGCACAGACAGACACAGAGCCCAGGCAGGCCCTGGCCACAGCTCTGGAGATGGAGTCTGTGGCCAAGAAAGAGAAGGCACGAGCCAGAGCAGTGTGGCAGTTGCAAGGATTGTCACACTTAATGTATTTGCAGACAAAGAAAGAAAATACAAGCTAGGTCTGATCTTGCAGATGAGTTTCCCACAGAGACTACACCATGGCACTCCAGGGATTTTAAAGAAAAAACCCATGGGTAAGCCCCAATCAAACTGTTTACATCACTTTTCCTCACATTTAATTCACACACCATAAACAGCACGCATCAGTGCATGACCTAATAAAACTCTGCTCACATTATGCATTGGCCCTCTGTGGTATTCACATGCCCTCTGAACAGAGAGGAGCTGTGAGACAAGCAGAGAAGGAAAATACAATTCTGATCTTGCTTGCTGTGCTAAAGTAGAATGCATTATGGAGATTGTTTACCCAAAGTGAGGATGTTTGGTTGCCTTGGCCTGTCAGGGCCAGGTGTGTGTGTGTGGGACAGTCATGAGAGAATCAGAGATGAGTGTGAGCAGTTGTGAGCAAGAGTGAGTGCAGGGCAGATTCAGTTCAGATACAATGTACACTGTCACAGACATCTTTTATAGAAAATCCTTTTTTTAGGATTTTTCCCCCTGAGAAGCTGGGAGGCCTCAGGAACAAAATGTAAACAATGGTTATCTGCTGCTGTGGAATGCAACAGGTGCATCTGTGATTGGGCTCATGTGGTTGTTTCTAATTAATGGCCAATCACAGTCAGCTGGCTCGGACAGAGAGCCGAACCACAAACCTTTGTTATCATTCTTTCCTATTCTATTCTTAGCCAGCCTTCTGATGAAACCTTTTCTTCTATTCTTTTAGTATATCATAAAACTACCACTTTATGATATATATATCATAAAATAATAAATCAAGCCTTCTGAAACATGGAGTCAGATCCTCATCTCTTCCTTCATCCTCAGACCCCTGTGAACACCATCACATTACATAATATAGTACAATAAAGTAATTAATTAGCCTTCTGATGATGAGGTCAGATGCATCATTCTCCCCCCTTTGTAAGAGTCACCTTTGATTTACAATACCCCACTGCTCACTGCAGGTGAGCCCCCAGAAGAAGCCCCCAGCCCTTTCCCAGGGACCCCCCATATACAGGCAGAAGCCATCCAGGTCTCATTTTCCTGCCAGCCCATGCCCTGGTGGTGCCCAGGAGGGAGCAGGGCACATCCCACGCTGCCAGGAGCAGCAGGCACCGGGTCAGTGCCCATCAGCTCACGGCCCTGTGAGCACAGCAGCACAGCACAGCACAGGAGATGGCAGATGAAGCCCTCTGGATGTGCCCCACAGCGATTCGCTGCCTCGCCACAAGAGCTGGCATTCCAGGGAGAATAAAAACTGAATAAATAAGTTACTGAAGCACAATAAAGCCGGATCCCAGCCAGCAGCAGCAACGGGAGGAGGAGGAGGAGGAGGGCCTGGATGGCTCCCACAGGACCTTCCTGGGGCACAGCTGGGCTGGGAGGGTGAAGGAAGAGAAATAAAGCTCAGCCATAAGGATCCCTGGGGATGCTGGAGGGAACAATTGAGAGGAGCATGAAGTAACCCACCGTGATCTTACTGGCCCTGTTCAGCGCCTCCACCCAGTCCTGCAGGTCCTTCTGGTCACTGGCTTGCAAGAAATAGCGCTGGGAGAGGGCGTTGATGACTGCCAGAGAGGGAAGGACAAGGAGAGGAGCATTCAGGAGGGTTCATGGGCACCCACGCTGCAGATTCCTGTGGGAGATTGTCCCCCCCACTGAGCCCACCGAGATCCTCACTCACCAAAGCAGAACGGAGTTTTGGGCTTCTGTTTTGGGGTGGCAATGCTAACCTGTGACAGAGCAAATCAGGGAAAAAAAATCAGAGAAGGGAGAAAAATTAGAGATAACAGCACATGCTAATGGTGGGCAGAAAAGCTGGGAGTTTCTACCCATTCATCCCACTCCCTGCCTGGGCTCTGCCAGCGCAGCCAGGACCCCTAAACAGGACCCCACACACATGGGGGCAGCTGGAGCTGCAGCACAGCTGTGCCGGCTGAGGGAACTGGCCCGTGTCACAGCGCATGCAGCAGCACAGGGTGCTGGCTCCCAGGGGAAGGTCAGCACTGAGCCAGGACTTTCATGCCCTGACCCCCTCAGGCGCCAGCTGAGCTGCACAGCAGAGGACAGAAAGCTTTCAAAGGACCTGAAAACATCCTCCATTCTCCTGGATTAACACAGTCCCTCTCATCAGCAATTAAGGGAATTGAGGGGAAATAGTGGTGGTTTTTCCCTGAAGAGTAGGAATCGTTTATATAAGAATAATATTCCTTGAGGCTCCACAAACAACATTCGTGGAGTATTTATTCTGACAGTCCTCCTCCTTCAAAGCCAGTCCATAATGCTTTAAATATGTTTTCTCAAGCAAACCTCCCTTTTTCTGGTGTATTTACTGTTGGTACTTCCAGCCACTGACAGAACCCAACCCCGCAGTTTGTGACCAAATGCTGTCCTGCAGCAATTTCCATTTAAACTAAAACCTATGTAATTTGTGAGGCTCTCTCCAAAATGGGGAAGGCTCGGCCTCCCAGCATTGCTTCATCTGCGCTTAATTTATAAATCATGATTCAGCAGGAACAGGAAGATCTGTCCAAGGCTATATCCAGCTCCAGGATAAAGCAGCCACCAGCCCCCAGCAGCTGAGGGGCCACTTGCAGGAAGAGGAGGAGGAGGAGGATGGTGGCAGCTCCTCTCTCCACACACAGCCACAGCTCTGCCTTATTGCACTGCTCCTGCCTTCCCAAGGAGGCTGGAGAACCCCCTTGAGACACACAGGTGACTTTGGAAGGTCTCATCCTTCAGGGCACTGCCCTCTGAAGCAGTGCTCAGCTGATTGCCCAGCTCACACTGACACCACAGTGTCCCCACACACCCCCTGTCCTTCCTCACAGCAGAGCAGTTCCTCTTCCTCCTCAGCCCAGCCTTGCGCCCTGTCCTGTGCCACTCCAGGATCTTCGTGCTGCTTCCCACAGCCCTGCCCAGCTCCATCCCAGGGAGATGCACCAGGAGCTGGCCTTGGGTGCTTCCAGGGCAAGCAATTCTCTGTCCTGGGAATGGCACAGGGATAAGGGGAAAACAGGGAGCACTCACCCTCCCTGTGCCCCACCCCAACATTACCTTGGAGATGTAGGTCAGCTGCAGAGATCCCACAGCACCTGCTCCGATGGCCAGGTTCTGCAACACACAGGAGGAGCAGTGGGAGGTAAATGACAGGGAGAAGGTGGCAGGGGCAATCCAGCCTGTCGTGTGTGCCCTTGGGCTCAGGCAGCAGCTGCCATCCTCAGCCACTTCCCTGCCCTGCACCTGCTTCAGCCCAGACCCCTCAGCAGAGGGAGCAGCCCTGCTGTGCTCCTTGGGACAGCCCTGGAAACCACAGAGGTCACTGAAGGGCTGGAGCCTGGTCATGAGAGACTCTGAGACAGCAGGGAGGGGCCTGGGGAGAGCTGGGGGAGATGCCTGCTGCAGGCAGGGATGTGTAGGAGTGTTGGGATGGATGGAGATAAGAGATCTCTGAAGCCAGGTCATGGAATTTGGGGTTTATTGCAAAGGGCCCTGCCGGGAGCTGCCACGCACAGCTCAGAGCAGGCCTGAGAGAAGAGAGGGGGAGAGGGGATGAGAAGGAAAGAGAGTAAAAGGGGTAAGAGACCGAAGTTCTCGTTCCAATACAATAAATCTTCTTCTGTGTTGAATATTTTGCTTCTCACTAACCAATCTAGTACAAGATACAAATCCTATAGCATTTATATACAGCCTATAAGAATCATTACATTACCACACTGTGTTACATTTTAAACCCTAAAAACTCCTCTTTGGGCCCCTTCTGCCAAGCTAGTGGGGTCTGCTCTGACTTTTGGAATTGTCTGCAAGCAGAGAGCCTTGTTTCATCAAAAAGAGATTACCTTCAGCCAGGCACAGCATTTTCTCATTGTTCAGTAACTGAGGGATCTCAAAGCTTGCTTTCATTTCAATCTCACTTATAGTTTCCATATTCTCAAAATCTTTTGCCAGGCAATCATATTTACAAGGCTTTCCTGTTCCATCTTCCCCAGCAGGGATGTGCCCACAGACTCAGTGCCAGCTTTAGGGACGTGCCCACCTGAGGATTGTCCATGTACCACAGGAGGTGGTTGGCCTGGGTGTCCAGGATGAAATACCTCCGCAGAAACTTGCCACAGGTCTCATTTTCCTCGATGTCCAGGAAGCCACAGATGCGGTTCTGTCGGTCCAGGTACGGCATGCCGGGCTCCTTCTGGCATCACCCTGTGATGGATGGGGGCAGGCAGGGCCAGGTGGGTGCTCTGCTCCCCAGGGAGCTGCCCCAACATCCCCCCAACCTGTCCCAGGTGTTCCACAGCCACTCAGCCACAGCTGAGCTCTCTGGAGGGACATGGGAGGAACAACACCCAAGCCACCACTCCCAGAGCCACCAAACCCCATGAGCGAGGCCAGAGCAGCCACAAAGGATGTGCCACGAGACACCAGAACCCTGAGAGCTGTGCTGAGCAACAATCCCAAAGCTGAGTGCTGGAGAGAGCCTGAGCACACTCCCAGGAAACGTGGAACAATCTGCAACTCCAGCAGAAAATCCCTGCAGCCAGGACGTCGAGTCAGCAGGGAAAGCAGTGACCCATCCCAGCAGGGCCACGCTGTGCCCCAGCTCTGCCAGGGGCATGGAGGGACCCTTCAAACCCCCAGGGGGTTGAAGGATGATGCAATGGGAGCATCATCATCATCATCACTTCCAGCTCTGCATGGGGAGCAGAACCAGCACTTCCCATCCAGGAGAGATCCTTCAAACCCCCTGGGCTGCAGTGGGAACATCATCATCATCGTCATCATCATTATCACTTCCAGCCCTGCATGGGGAGCAAAACCAGCATCCCAACCCAGGAGAGATCCTTCAAACCCCCTGGGCTGCAATGGGAACATCATCATCATCATCATCATCACTTCCAGCCCTGCATGGGGAGCAGAACCAGCACTTCCTATCCAGGAGAGATCCTTCAAACCCCTGGGCTGCAATGGGAACATCATCATCATCATCACTTCCAGCTCTGCATGGGGAGCAAAACCAGCATCCCAACCCAGGAGAGATCCTTCAAACCCCCTGGGCTGCAGTGGGAACATCATCATCATCATCATCATCATCATCACCATCACTTCCAGCCCTGCATGGGGAGCAGAACCAGCACCTCCCATCCAGGAGAGATCCTTCAAACCCCCTGGGCTGCAATGGGAACATCATTATCACATCCAGCGCTACATGGGGAGTAAAACCAGCACTCCCCATCCAAGAGAGATCCTTCAAACCCCCTGGGCTGCAATGGGAACACCATCATCACTTCCAGCCCTGCATGAGGAGCAGAACCAGCACCAAGGGGCCCAGGGGGGCAGGATGTGTCCCCCTGCCCAGGGCACAGGGTGGAGGGCAGGGATGAGAGCAGCCGTTACCCAAAGGATGTGAGCGAGCCCAGTGTGGTTTGTCTGGCAGGAGAGTGAGTGGTGATCACGCAGGTGCCAGAAGCAGAGCTGCACAAATAAAAGAACTCGTGCAGCAAAAGGAGGAAATACTATTTTTGAGCTGCAGTGGAGTGGGGCCCGGGGAGGTGAGGGTTGTGCAAGAGCTGGGGTGCAGCTGCAAAGGTAGAGGAGGCAGAAAACAACTCAACCTGCTGCTAGCACCACCATTTCAGAGATGGGTATCATGGGGACCGTGCTGCTGCAGGGGGAGAGATTGTTTTAAAGCAACAACAGTGCTCTGGCACAAGTGTTTCTGTGGGCACTTCAAGGCTCACTGCTTTTTTGTGGGGTGATTTTTGTGGTGGGGAAGCACATGGAAAGGCAATCCCTTCAACCATACCAACACGTTCAGAGCAAACCTCATAAACCCTTCCTTCTGCTGATAGCAAAGGTCTGGAGATTTCTGCTTAGGGGATGGATGAGTGAGGAGCAGAATGTGCCACAGGCAGCACAGAGATGAGCCCCCAGCCCCGTGGGACACCTCTTGGGGTCTCCATGTCCCATCCTTCATTACAATGGGCTCATCTGAGTCTCCATGTGCCCCCAGCACCATCCTTCATCACAAACTCATCCTTTCTGTGCACACTGACCTCAGGCTGCACTTGGAGATGCCCAAAGCTGTGGGCAGAGGGGACTGGGGTTGCCCCACACTCTGCACCAAGCCAGCCAGGTTCCTGTCCCCTCACATCCCACCACCCCCAGAACACAAATGGTCTCTTTGGAGCCACCCAGAACTGCACTTTTCCATATGAAAAGGATAAAAGTAGCATCTCCAGCTGTGCTAAGGAAATCCAGGAGGGGCAGAAAATTCTCAATTTCCCAGTGAAGCCTATCAGAGACTTCCAGCACTCTTTCTTACCTCTGAAGCAACTGACTTGCCAGCTTTTAAAATCACAATATCCCACCAAAAAAAAGACACCCCTTTCCTGACTCAGTGGCAAGGAATTGGACTGCAGAAGAAGATTTACAGCAAAACCACCCCCTTGTCAGCCTGAACCAAAGGGAAGTGCTCCCCAGGGAGAGGCAGGAGGTGCAGGGCACTGTCCGTGCAGCACCCAGGGGTGGCTCAGGAGATCCAGGAGGGTCAGAAAATGCTCAATTTCCCAGTGAAGCCTATCAGAGATTTGCCAGGACTCTCCTACTTCTGAAGCAACTGACTTGCCAGCTTTTAAAATCACAATATCCCACCAAAAAAAAGACACTTCTTTCCTGACTCAGTGGCAAGGAATTGGACCGCAGAAGAAGATTTACAGCAAAACCACCCCCTTGCCTGGCTGAACCAAAGGGAAGTGCTCCCCAGGGAGAGGCAGGAGGTGCAGGGCACTGTCCGTGCAGCACCCAGGGGTGGCTCAGAGGCCTCGTGTGCAGCCACCCAGCCAGACTTTCCAGGAAGCACCTCAGGATGTCCCTGCACGGTCACGGCTGCCTGTGCCCTGCTCTGAAAAACCCGAGGCCATGGCAGAGCCGGCATGTGGAGCATCACATCGCCTGGGCACCTCCCTCCGCAGCACCCAGCGCACCTGCGGGCAGCCGCAGCGTCCTCCTCCTCCTCCTCCTCTCTCACACCTGGATGAGCCTCCCTCCGTTCCGGGAGCTGCAGCAGCCCTTCCTCTCACCTGCGCTCGCAGAGCAGCTCCCACGCTGCGCTGTCTGTCCCGACCCACGACAGACAGACAGCAACTCGCTGCTACTAATTGCAGCTCTCTTTCTTCATGAAACCATCAGCCTGTCGGGAGGAGGCTCTTCATACACACAGCTCTTCATCAGCCACGCACAGAGGAGCTGCAAATCCCCACCACGAGCCTCCAACCCCACAGAGTTCGGGCGAGGATGGTCCTGCAGCATTCCCGGAGCTCCCACGGGGCAGAGCCCCCCTGGCTGCCCCCAGGGAGCCGCTGGCACCGCGAGGAACGATGTCCGTCCCGATCCACGACAGACAGACACCCAGCAACTCGCTGCTACTAATTGCAGCTCTTCGCCTTCATGAAACTATCAGCCCGTCGGGAGGAAGGCTGCATACAGCTCTTCATCAGCCACAAGGAGTGGGAGAACACACAGAAGCCCCAAACCCCTGATCCCCACAACACGCTTGGCTCCAATCCCACAGAGTTTGGGCGAGGATGGTCCTGCAGCGTTCCCGGAGCTCCCACAGGGCAGAGCCCCCCCTCGCTGCCCCCATCGAGCCCTGGCACCCGGAGGGCTCCGCTCCAGCCCCGGCACGGATGGTGCAGCTGCAGGGACAGGGACAGGGGGACCGGCGCTGTCCGGAGCCGCGGGGCTCGGACCCTCCAGGGAGGGTGGGGATGGGACATCGAGGGCTCCCAGCCCGGCCCCTGGGGTCTCCGGAGGCGGCTCTGAGGCCACGCGTGTCCCCCGGGTGTCACTTACCCCGCGGCGTCCCTGGGCTGCGCGCCCCGGGCGGGCGGGGGGCGGCGGGCGCTGCGAGGAGGACGGACGGACAGACGGACGGACAGACAGACGGACGGCCAGGAGGGAGGCGGAGGGGGTGTGCCCCTGGCTCCGCCGTCGCTTCTTTCCGGGTTAATTACGTCTGTCATTAGCAAACCCGGCCCCGGATGTGAGTGCGGGGCGGCTCCGCGGGGCGGGGGGTCGGTGTCCGTCTGTCCGTCCCACCGCCGTCTGTCTGTCCGCCTCCCTCCCGCGGGTCCGGGGGCTCAGCCGGTGGGAGCAGCCCGGTGCCAGCCTGTTGTGGATTCTCTGCGTCCCCCAGGCGGGGAATTCACCCCATTCCCAGTGGATCCCCCCAGACCCGGCACGAAACCGCTCGGGCTGGCACCGATGGAGATGAGCCGCCCCCTCGGCGATTCCTGCAAGGGCATCTCTTGGGGAAGCTGTTACAAGGTGGGTTTGGGAGCAGGAAACACCCCGGGGGAGCCCCACTTTCTCTCCGAAACTCCATCTGGCTCCGATGCGCTTTCTCCCGGCGCGGTGAAACCCATCGTGGTGCAGAAGAAATTTTACAGCGAAACCAAGGCAGCGCAGGGATCTCGCAGCCCCTGTCCGTGCCACGCCAGCCCCACCGCTACCTGCTCCCGGCATCCTGGAGCTCCCGAGCCCTCCCTGTCTCCCCATCCCTCCCTTTGCAAACACTAAACTGGTTTAGGGTTTCACACCCAGGCTCCTCTCGCAGCCCTCCAGGGTGGCACCAGAAGCCAAACTGTCACAGACATCTTTTTATGAAAATCCTTTTCTTGGGATTTTTCCTCCTGAGAAGCTGGGAGGCCTCAGGAACAAAATGCAAACAATGGTTATCTGCTGCTGTGGAATGAAACAGGTGCATCTGTGATTGGTCTCATGTGGTTGTTTCTAATTAATGGCCAATCACAGCCCAGCTGGCTCGGACAGAGAGTCCATTTGTTACCATTCTTTCTTTTTCTATTCTTAGCCAGCCTTCTGATGAGAACTTTTTCTTCTATTCTTTTAGTATAGTTTTAATAGAATATATATCATAAAATAATAAATCAAGCCTTCTGAAACATGGAGCCAGATCCTCATCCAAGAACCCCTGTGAACACCATCACATCTCCCCCATGTCTCTCTCCACAGCCTCAGCTTGCAGAGAGCAGCCCAAAACCGCCTCTGTTGGACCATAGGGGAGGGAATCCCTGCAAAAGCAAAGCAAAGCCCTCCGGGGTGGCACCAGAAGCCAAACCGGTTCCATTTCTCTCTGAGTTTTGCTTTCCCCATCAAGCAGAGGCTGCGGACGCGGTTCTCACTGCGGCGTTTATTGGGCTGGCGGTGCTGTGACCCTCCCTTGGAGCATCCCCGCCCGTCCCTAGGCTAGAGCAGGAGCAGGCGGGGCTCAGAGCCAGCCCAGCAGCATTGTCCCGGCCAGGGCCGTGGCCAGGAGGCTGGCAGGAGGTGGCAGGGTTGTCCCCGCTCCGCTGCGGGAGCCCCGAGCCGCCGGCCCGTTGCAGTCGTCGCTGAAGCAGCAGCGCACGGTGGCGCCGCCGGAGCCGCCGCGCCGGGCCTGGTCACAGAAGGATTTGTAGGAGCAGGATTTGATGATGCTGTCTGCGAGGAAAGGCGAGGGGACAGAGGGTCAGGCACTGTCCCGGCTGTCACCGGCACAGGAGGAAGAACCCCTCAGTGTGGGGCGGAATTAACGCATCTCTCTCCTCCCCTCAAGCAGAAACACCTCCTGCTCCGCCTCATGTCCCCTGCTTCTCCTCACCCTCGGGTTCTCAGCCCCTCTGGTCCCCTTCAAGACCCTCCAGTCCCTTTCAAGATTCTCTGGTCCCATCCAAGACCCTCTGGTCCCCTTCAAGATTCTCTGGCCCCCTTCAAGATTCCCTGTCCCAATCCAAGACCCTCCGGTCCCCTTCAAAACCCTCTAGGCCCCTCCAAGATCCTCTGTTCCTCTCCAAGACCCTCTGGCCCCCTTCAAGATCCCCTGGCCCCCTCCAAGACCCCTTCAAGATTCTCTTGCTCCCTTCAAGACCCTCCAGTTACCTCCAATACCCCTTCAGGATTCTCTGGCCTCCCTCAAGATTCTCTGACCCCCTCCAAAATCCTCTGGCCCCCTTCAAGACCCTCTGAACCCCTCCAAGACCCCTTCAAGATTCTCTGGTCCCCTTCCAAGACCCCCTGGCCCCCTTCAGGATCCTCTGACCCCCTCCAAGACCCCTTCAGGATTCTCTGGTCCCCTCCAAGACCCTCTGGTGCTCCCCCTTTCCTCCCAAGCCCCCCATCCAAGGCACTCACTGGGTGCAGTGATGGTGGAGCAGGCGTCGGCGTACTGGGGGCAGCTGTGGGATCCCTGCTGGTTGCACTCGTTCTCGTTGGATGCCACGCATTTGTGGCATTTCAGAGCTTTGCCTGGGTGAAGGTGAGGAGGAGGAGTGAGGGTGACACCAATGCACCATCCCAGCGCCCCGACAATCACACACTGGTGACCCCAGCCCAGGGAGGTGAGGGTTGGCACCAGACAGAGCCATGAGCAGGTGCTACCATGGCATGCAGCAGGATGCAGCATCTATCCACAACTTTAATTTAAAATTGACTCATTTATAATTATTATTATAATAATTAATTTTAAAATCTGTCCGCAAAATTCATGCAAAACTCTTCCAGGGGTGACTCAAAATGGTGACAGCTAAACCTGCCCTGCAAAGACTCCCTGAGAGTGCTGGAATTCCTTTTACAGTAAAAACAGCTAGACAATATTTAAAAACCATCCTAGATCTTTGTCTTCTTGTGCCAGATTTCATTTTAAGAAATATTTTGGAGGGGGGGAGAAGGGAGAATCCGTCCAACCTGTGGGAGCAGCTCCCTGTAATCAGGAAATTCAGCCCAAGGGATTGCTTGGGGACAAGCAAGGTGACAGGAAGATACAGGAGGGACAAACCATCTCCAGATTGTCCTTTAAGGAGCCCACAGGCAGGTTAGACAGCAGCAGAGCTGACAGTGGTGCAAGAGCTGTGTGACCCCTCAAAGCATCCACACACTGCCACAGACATCTTTTATGGAAAATCCTTAAAGATTTTTCCTCCTGAGAAGCTGGGAGGCCTCAGGAACAAAAGGTAAACACTGATTATCTGCTGCTGTGGAATGCAACAGGTGCATCTGTGATTGGTCTCATGGGGTTGTTTCTAATTAATGGCCAATCACAGTCAGCTGGCTAGGACAGAGAGTCAGAGACAGCTGCCTTTGTTATTATTCTATTCTATTCTATTCTATTCTATTCTATTCTATTCTATTCTATTCTATTCTATTCTATTCTATTCTACCCTTCTGATGAAATCCTTTCTTCTATTATTTGAGTATAGTTTTAATGTAATATACATCATAAAATAATAAATCAAGCCTTCTGAAACACGGAGTCAGATCCTCATCTCTTCCTCATCCCCAGACCCCTGTGAACACGGTCAGAACACACCCCAGAAACAGCCGGACCTGAAGATGCTGCTCGTGCCCGAAATGAGGAATTTTTGATTTTGACGGGGCTGGATGAGGCAGCGCTGGGGCTGGAGGTGGAGCTCGGCTCTCGCTGACAGAGCAGAGCCCTCTCGTGGCAGCGGGGCCGCAGCTTCCACCTCCAGCTCGGGGAGAAAACCCGGTAATGGTGGGGTCAAAATTGGGATTTCATGGGGTCAGAGCCCACTAAACACCTTCCACTAGCCCACAATGACACAGCTTCCACTGCTGCGTTGTGTTCTGTCTCCTTTTTTGTCCCTCACAGCCTCTCTTCTGCTCTGAGCTAAAAGTTCAGGTGTGTTCTGTCACTATATTTTTAGAAAAATCTTCTTTGCCCAGAATTTTTCTCCTGAGAAGGCTCAGAAAAGAAATGTAAACAATAATTTTCTGATTGTTTTGGAATGTGCTCTGGAGGTTGCTCACCAACAGGTGCATCTTTGATTGGCTCCATGTGAATTGTTTTTAATTAATGACCAATCCCAGTCCAGCTGTGTCGGACTCTCTGGCCAGTCACAGGTTTTTATTATTCATTCTTTTCTGGCCTTCTGATGTCTCCTTTCTCTTTCTTTAGTATAGTTTTGGTATATCATTTCTATAATGTAATGTAACATTACAATAAAATATTATATAGTATGACATGATATAGTATGATATAGTATGATATAATATGATATCATTAATATGATACGATATAATATAATATAATGTAATGTAATGTGATGTAATATAATATAATATATAATTGTCAAATTCTCATCTCTCACCTCATCCTGGGGACCTCACAAGAGTGTTCATCTTGCCTTGATCCAAACACCCTGAAACAGCCCAGAGCTGCCCCAATTCCATGGCATTGCTCCGAGCAGTGCAGCCACCCCCCTTTTACCACTTTTTTTTGTGATTATACCTTTGAAGAACCAAATTTTAGCAGGCAAACACAGCTCCGGCCAAGGGACACTTACCTCCTCCAGCCAGGGACGTGACCAGGGCCAGGGCCAGCAGGGTCCTCATGGCAGGCATCCTCAGCAGTGTGCAGGGTGGGCTGGGCAGCTGCTCTTTTGTCTTAAGGTCTTACAGCTAATCTGCTTGGCTGAGTGCATCAGGGGCTGGGCTAATGCCATCTTAGCTGGGGGGACAGGACACAGCTCCCCAAGGACGTGGGCTGGCTGATGGCACCACACTGGGCTGGGCTCTGCTCCATATCCTCCTCTGGAAACCTTCTCTGGACACAGAACCTTGTGGTGGCTTTCAAAATTCTTCATCAAGCCCAGCTGCACCATCACAGTCAAGTCCCTTTCTTGTCATGAACAGCCAAGCTGGGGAAAACCCCTCTAGATTCTCCAACCCACCAAAGGAGAAGTGCAAGAGAACAACAGAAAACCCCTGGGAGCCCAGTGGAACCATTCCTGCAGCCCCCAGGTTCCAGCAGGATTTAGGCAAGGCCACAAAAAGTTGTCAGGGATTAGGACAAGGATTCTGAGTGATGCTGGGTGATGGCACCACACTGGTGCCACTGGTTGGGCTGGGCTCTGCTCCATATCCTGCCTGGGAAACCATCTCTGGACGCAGAACCTTGTGGTGGCTTTCAAAGGTCTTCATCAAGCCCAGGTGCTCCATCACAGTTAAGTCCCTTTTTTGTCATGAGTAGTAGCCAAGGTGGGGAAAATTCCTCCAGATTCTCCAACCCACCAAAGGAGAAGTGCAAGAGAACAACAGAAAACCCCTGGGAGCCCAGTGGAACCATCCCTGCACGCCTCAGGCTCCAGCAGGAATTAGCCAAGGCCAGAGAGGGTTGTCAGGGATCAGGACAAGGATTCTTAGTGATGCTGCCATGGATGCCATGGATGGGCTGGGCTCTGCTCCATATCCTGCTCTGGAAACCATCTCTGGACACAGAACCTTGTGGTGGCTCTCAAAGGTCTCCATCAAGCCCAGCTGCTCCATCAGAGAACAGCCCCTTTCTTATCACAACTTGGGGAAGTTCCCTCCAGATTTTCCAACCCACCAAAGGAGAAGTGCAAGAGAACAAATGAAAATCCCTGAGATTTTCAGTTGTTCTATTCTTTTCTCCCAGTGGAACCATTTCTGCACCCCCCAGGCTCCAGCAGGATTTAGCCAAGGCCACAGAGGGCTGTCAGGGTCAGTGCAGGGATTAGGACAAGGATTCTCCTGCCTGGCACATCCTGCTGCTGCCTCAGCTCTTCCTGCTGCCTGAGCTCACTGCATGGCTTAGGACCATCACAGTGTGCTGGGAGGCCAGAAAAATCATCCCAAGTCTGAATTTCAGAGCTCAGAAATGCAGATTTCAGGAACAGATGATAACTGTGCTTATCTGAAACCAAATAATAACCATACTGTGAACTGTACTTATTTGAAACCAAATAATAACCATATAAACCACATTAATAAAGTCAAGGCAGAACACAGCCCATGCTTAGGACCATCACAGTGTGCTGGGAGGCCAGAAAAATCATCCCAGGTCTGAATTTCAGAGCTCAGAAATGCAGATTTTAGGAACAGATGATAACTGTGCTTATTTGAAACCAATTAATAACCATACTGTGAACTGTACTTATTTGAAACCCAGTAATAACCAAATAAACCACATTAATAAAGACAAGGCAGAACAAAGCCCATGCTTAGGACCATCACAGTGTGCTGGGAGTTACAGAGCCAGAAAAATCATCCCAGGTCTGAATTTCAGAGCTGAGAAATGCAGATTTCAGGAGCAGATGATAACTGTGCTTATTTAAAACCAAATAATAACCATATAAACCACATTAAAAAAGACAAGGCAGAACAAAGCCCATGCTTAGGACCATCACAGTGTGCTGGGAGGCCAGAAAAGTCATTCTAGGTCTGAATTTCAGAGCTCAGAAATCCAGATTTTAGGAACAGATGATAACTGAGCTTATTTGAAACCAAATAATAACCATATAAACCACATTAATAAAGACAAGGCAGAACACAGCCCATACTGGAAAGTAAAACCCACTCCTCCCAAAACTCTTCACCAACCTCACAAACACCAAGAAAGCTTTCAAGAGTGATAAACACAGTCTTTACTCAGGCAATGAAACATGAAAAAAATATATTAGTAATCATTATAATAATAATAATAATAATCTCATTTGTGTGAGTATAACTCTTACAAATATTTACCTGACATATAAAAGGGAAATTATCATACATATAAAACCGATGGCAATGGCAGTTACACACAGGGCTGGAAGCAGAGGGGTGGGAGCCAATGCAGAGGAATTTCCTGCCTGGGGGAGGCACAGGGGAGGGATCGGTAGTTGGGGGTCACTGGTTGGCACTTGGTTACAGACAGATCTGCTGGCAAACACACACTGCAAACAGCAACACAGCAGCAGCAGGGGCAGGGCCTGCTGCTGCTGCCAAAAGGACATTTAAAGCCTACTGCAAGGAACAGGGGACAAACACACACCCAGCTGTGACAGCACTCACAGGGACCTGCCATTCCCTGTGCCATTCCCTGTGCCATCCCTGACACCACCCCATCACCTCAAGGTGCAGCCATCCTGTCAAACACACCTTGTTTTACATCACCATAACCATTATGCATGTGTTTATATCTATATCTGGAGCTACAACCATATTATAGTTAATAAATCATTCCTTAGGAATCTTCTTTGCCCGGGCTGGGGTGCACAGGACGGGTGAGGGGGAGGTGGCACAGCAGGACTGGGTGGCACCGGGGACAGGAGGGATGGAGGGCTGTGTCCTGTGGGTCACAGCTTTGCAGACAGCCCCCAGTGACTGCTGTGTGCAGGGCAGGGCTCTGGGGATGTGGTGAAACCTAAATTCTGCAGTGATCCATCAGCTCCAAGGGTCAGATCCCCAAGCAGAGACTGAGCTCACCTTGAGCCAGGACACCCATGAGGATCACAGCCCCGAGCAAAGCAGAAGGATGAGGGCTGCCACAGTGCTCCAGCAGCCTCACACCACACTGTGTGCAGGGCAGGGCTCCGGGGAAGTGGTAAAATCTAAATTCTGCAATGATCCATCAGCTCCAAGGGTCAGATCCCCAAGCAGAGACTGAGCTCACCTTGAGCCAGGACACCCATGAGGATCACAGCCCTGAGCAAAGCAGAAGGATGAAGGTCAGTGCTCCAGCAGCCTCACACCACACCTGGGTGCTGCTGTGGGCAGTGCCCCAGGGCCCCAAACCACAAACCAGCCCTGGAGCAGCTCTAAGAGGTGATGCAATGCTGCACTCTGCTTCCTCAAGAGAAAAAAGCCATTTCTGCCCCAGAAATCTCAGGGTTTCAGGGGTTTGCTTTACCTGCACAGACTCCCAAATGGGAACAGGAATAGTCCTTGTTGATCATAGGATTGAAGGCTTTTCACCAGCCCAGGAAGGGACATGTGGGGAGGTCAAGGGGGTTAAAAAGAAAGGGGAAAAATGGGATTTTCTTTTCTGCCAGCTGTGCAAGGGGTGAATATCCAGCACAAGCAACAGGTGCACTGCTTTGAGTGGGGTCAGCCACTGGTTTCCATGACCAGTCTGTCACTGGGATAACTGGGGAACAGGGAAGAACATGGAGAACTGGAGCTGTGTGCTGGGGGAGGCTGCTGACACCTTTGCTTAAGTGTAGAATAAACTCTCTCTATATTATATAACTAATAAAATATAATCAAGTGTATGGCTCTGGCTTAAACAGCTGTTTGCTCTGCATGCTCGACACGGGGAATTAGAAAATAGAAGGAGAAGAGCTCAATTCTGTTACAAAAAGGTAGCAGCAAAAAGGTTTGTGAAAGTGTTCAACAGGCTGGGCAGGAAACAGTCCAAACTGCAAATATTTCCCTTATTTCACACCTATCCATTCAAGGCAGAGAATCCTGCACCACTGCAGCACCCAGAGGCACATCAGGGTTCAGCTCCTTCCTCTGAAAGGGAGCCCTGATCTCAGCATGGCACAGGAATCACAGACAGGGCCCCGGGTGGGCACAGGGAGGATGGATGGGCACTCCCAGCCCTCCAGAACCAACACCTCCATTTGAGAAGCATCTGTTTGCTTCTCAAACACCTCTTGGTGCAGAAACCTCCTGCCTCCCCTCACCTGAATGTACTGCAGGCTGTGTGACTGCTCTGGGGGGAACAAGTCCTGCCTGACTGGAAGGAGTGAGCAGAGAGCCCAAGCGCCCATAAATGCTCATAAAGTGCACGAATGCAGAGATGTCAGCTCCCTTCCTCTGAAGCTGGCACTGCCAGGGGCAGGGAGAGGCTGTGCTGTGCTTCACCCACCAACCAGAGAGACCAGCCAAACCCAGTGCAGGAGCCTGCAGGTCCCTCCCTGCCACCCCCTAAGTCCCAGGGCAGGACCCACCAGTGGCTGGACCTGCTCTGCTGAGCCCATGGGGACAATCAGGGACAGAGAGTGCAGTGGGGACACAGCCCAGCCACGGGGGACAGAGCCCAGGGTGTCACCTCCCACCTGAGAGGTGCAGAGGGACAGGGCAGCACGCCCTGGGAGGGACACACAGGCCCAGAGAGGGACACACAGGCCCAGAGAGGGACACACAGGCCCAGGCTGAGACCAGGATGATTCCCAGGCTGAGCCCAGGATCATTCCCAAGCTGAGCACAGGAGGATTCCCAGGCTGAGCTCAGGATGATTCCCAAGCTGAGACCAGGATGATTCCCAGGCTGAGCCCAGGATGATTCCCAGACTAAACCCAAGATTCCCAGGCGAGCCCAGGATGATTCCCATGCTGAGCCCAGGATGATTCCCAAGCTGAGCCCAGGATGATTCCCAGGCTGAGCCCAGGACGATTCCCAGGCTAAACCCAGGATTCCCAAGCTGAGCCCAGGATGATTCCCAGACTAAACCCAAGATTCCCAGGCGAGCCCAGGATGATTCCCATGCTGAGCCCAGGATGATTCCCAAGCTGAGCCCAGGATGATTCCCAGGCTGACTGCAGGGATCCCAGCCTGGAGCTGTGGGAAGCAGACAGACACAGAGAGGGGAGCAGCCCTGCTCAGGAGCCACAGGTGTGGCAGCCAAGGGGCAGCTGGACACGGGAGCTTTCCTGCAGGGACTCCAGGGGTAAGGCAAGGTGCTCAAGGTCACGAGAGAAGCAGCCAAGTGCAGAGTGCTGGGTGAGGAGGGGGTGCTGAGCTCAGTCTGACTTTCCCAGTTTCGCTATCAGCTCGTCGCAGATCTTGGTCAGCTCCTCGATCTCCTGGTTCTGGAAGAGAAGAAGATCTTGGGGACCAACAGCAGGGCCCATCTGGCATCAAGCATGGGTGGGAAAGGGCAGCCAGCTCCTATATGTGCCCCTGAATAACTCCTCTGTGCATCCAGGCACTGCACAGAGCCCTGTGCTCACCCCTCCTCATCCCAGACCTGCAGCAAGCCAGCCACAGCCCACACCTCTGCAAACAGGCACAGATAAGCCAGAAATGCCCATTCTGCCCCACAAAACACAAAAAAAAAAAAAAAACACCAAAAAAATCCCAAAAACCAAACACCTTCTGGACCAAAAACCTGGATGCCAGACCACTGAAAAACCAAAAATAAAAATCAAAAAAATCTGGATGCCAGAACACGAAAAAAAACCAACCAAACAAAAAAATATCCCAAAAACCAAACACCTTCTGGACCAAAAGTCTGGAGGACACCTCTGGCATCAACAGGATGCTCAGGGCAGAACAGGAACTCTTCATCCCAGTCAGACCTGCAGGGATCTGCAGCAAGCCAGCCCCAGTCCACACCTCTGCAAACAGGCACACATGAGCCAGACCCCAAAAAAAAAAATCCAAACCAACCCCACAAAACACAAAAAAACCAAAAAATTATCCCAAAAATCAAACACCTTCTGCACCAAAAACCTGGATGCCAGATCACAGAACAACAAACAAAAAAAAAAAATCCCAAAAATCTAGATGCCAGAACACAAAAACAAACAAAAAAAAAATCCCAAAAACCAAACACCTTCTGGACCAAACATCTGGAGGACACCTCTGGCATCAAGAGGACGCTGAGGGCAGCAGCAGGAGAGGCAGGAGCAGGTGTGTGTGTTACCTTCTGCTGCAGGGTTCTCTCCAGGGACTCCACCTTCATCTGCTCCTTGCGCAGCGCCGCGTGCAGCGCCGCGCTCTCCGCCTTGGCCTTGGCGCGCACCTGGGCGATCTCCTCGTTGGCTCTGGGGGACACAGGGGGCCAGGGTGACTTCAGGGTTTACCCCAGAACCTCGGGTCCCTCCCCTGATAATTCCCTGCCAGGTGTGTCAGTCACCTCTCCTTTCCCCCCCCAGCGCTGTCTGTCAATCCTGGAATCGTGTGGTTCTCTTGAATAAAGCCTTCTTTGCTCTTTCTACCATCCTGCCTCCTGCCTGCTCCTGTGTCATTATAAAAACTTGGGGGTTCTCTTAAATAAAGCCTTCTTTGCTCTTTCTACAATCCTTCCCCCTGCCTGCTCCTGTGTCATTATAAAAACTGTGTGGTTCTCTTAGATAAAACCTTCTTTGCTCTTACTGCAATCCTTCCTCCTGCCTGCTCCTGTGTCATTCTCCACAAAAGTGACACCAGCATGTCCTGAGGCTGTTCAGCAACTGCAGAGCCTGGCTCTGCTCCTCTGGGAAAAACAGAGGGTTTGGCCCTGTGGAACCTGGGTGAAACTGGGTTAATTCAGCTCCTCCAGCCCCTCTGTGAAACTCTGCTCTCTCAGGGCCAAGCTAAACCTGCCTCCTACCTGCTCGTGTCACTACAAAAACCGTGCGGTTCTCTTGAATAAAACCTTCTTTGCTCTTTCTACAATCCTTCCTCCTGCCTGCTCTTGTGTCATTATAAAACCTAAGTGGTTCTCTTAGATAAAAACCTTCTTTGCTCTTTCTACAATCCTGCCTGTTCCTGTGTCATTCTCCACAAAACTGACACCACAGCACGTCCTGAGGCTGTGCAGCAGCTGCAGAGCCTGGCTCTGCTCCTCTGGGAAAAACAGAGGGTTTGGCCCTGTGGAACCTGGGTGAAACTGGGTTAATTCAGCTCCTCCAGCCCCTCTGCTCTTTCAGGGCCAAGCTAAACCTGCTCACCACCCACCTCACTCAGGGTACACATGCTGCTGAGCTCCTGCTCATCAGCTGAGCCCCAGGGCAGCACAGCCCACTCCTGTACCACAAACATGAGCACTCTGAGAGATGGGAGCTTGGTTAAGTGGCCATAAATAGACTGTGAACCTCAGGTTCTCCATTAAAAAATAAATAAGCAGAGATCAGAGAGTGCATTCAGGGATTTGCTCTGCCTTGCTTAGACACACTTGAGCCTGAGGTTGTAAAATGCAGCTTTTCACATCGTTTTCAGCTCCTGCCTTGCAGCCTCTGCAGAGCAAATGAAGCTGCTTCCCTACAAGGTCTTGAAGCACCCAGCAATCTCATGCATGACCTTACTTGTCCAATTTTTCTTCTGCGTGGACTTTCAGGGCCTGATAGCGCTGCTCCTCCTGCTTGACACGGGTCAGGTAATCCTGAGCACATTTCTTCAGAGCTTCTTCATTCTGGAAAAGAAAGTAAATCCATTTGCATTGGGACTGGGCACAAAGACATTGCTCTGACAGGATGATAGATACTGTTCTGAGTGTGAAAAAAAAGGTTTTTAACAAACCAAATTTCTGCTTTACACCCAGCAGCATGGAAACATGGAGTGTGACTGCCCAGGAACCCTCCAAGACTCCCAAAAACCAAACCAGCAGCTCTGTCCAGGGACCAGAGCTGCAGGGAGAAAGGGCAAACCAAGGTAAGGACCTTCTTAAATCCTTCCAGGACGCCCTTCAGGTTTTCATATCTCCTGAACAGATCCGACAGGGACCTCTCCACTGAGTTCAGGTCTGCCAGAGCCTGGTCCTTCTCCATGGTGAGCTGCTGCAGGTTCTTCTGAGATGTCATGTTGGTCCTCTGCTCATCCTCTGGCATGGAGAACAAACAACAAGGACATGGTGACTGAGTGGGGACAGCTGTGGCAGCCAGCTCCCTGCCCTGCACACCTGGCCAGGTGACAGCACCTTACCTATCATCTGGGCAATGGTCTTCTCATACTCTGCCACGATTTTCCTAAAAGGAAGAGAAGAAACAAACAGGTGAGAGGCCACTGATTGTGGGGACATGGTGGCAATCTGCCCCATGGACATGGTGGCAATCTGACTCCATGTCACCACTGCATCCCCACAGGAGCACAGGCACAGGGCCCAGATGTTGAGGCTGCACCACCCATCAGTGCTGCTTCAGACCAAAACCCTCCTCTGTCACTGGGGCTGGCACAGCTCATGGGATTTCACTTCTTTTATTTCTATTTTATTTCTATTTTTATTTATTTCTATTTTATTTCTGCAGGAAAGGAACAAGCAGGACACAGCACCAGCACTAAGAGAACACTGGTGTTGAGTTTGAGAGGTCCCCAGGATGAAGGAGGAATTGAAAATCTGACTCCATGTTCCCAGAAGGGTGATTTATCATTATATTATATTATATTATATTATATTATATTATATTATATTATATTATATTATATTATATTATACTACATTACTTTATATTACTTTATATTACATTATACTACATTATACTATATTGTGCTATATTATATTTATATTACATTATATCACATCATATTATATAATGCTATACTAAAACTATACTAAAGAAAGAGAAAGTATACGGACAGAAGGCTTAACAAGAATAAATAATAAAAACTCGTGACTGACTCCTCAGAGTCCAACACAGCTGGACAGTGATTGGTCATTAATTAAAAACAATTCACATGGAACCAATGAAACAATCACCAGCTGGTAAACAATGTCCAAACCACATTCCAAAGCAGCAAAACACAGGAGAAGCAAATCAGATAATTATTGATTTCATTTTTCTCTGAGGCTTCTCAGCCTCCCAGGAGAAGAAATCCTGGCAAAGAGATTTTTCAGAAAATATCACAGTGACAGGACACAGCACTAAGAGAAGTCTCTGCCAAGCCTGGCGAGGCTGAGCTGTGCCACCCCTGATGCCCCCTCAGGGGGCAGTTCTCACCTCATCTCCAGCACCTCCTGCCGGCTCTCCTCGTATTTCTTCTTCCACTCGTTGGACTCGAGCTCCTTGGTGATGATCTGGGGGGCAGCAGACACGTTTGGGATGTGCTCGGGGGGGTTTCCCCTCTCTGTCCCATGCAGGGGATCAGATCCCCCCCATTCTGGGCAGAGCAGAGCTGCCCCTGCTGCCCTGGGGAGAGGTCCAGGGAGGAGAAGCCCAGGGACAGGGACACAAGGGGCAGTCCAGGGACACAAGGGACAGGGGACAGGGACACAAGGGGCAGTCCAGGGACAGGGACACAAGGGGCAGTCCAGGGACACAAGGGACAGCCCCAGGGGACAGGGACACGAGAGGCAGCCCCAGGGACAGGGACACGAGGGGCAGCCCCAGGGACACAAGGGACAGCCCCAGGGGACAGGGACATGAGGGGCAGTCCCAGGGACAGGGACACAAGGGGCAGTCCAGGGACACAAGGGACAGCCCCAGGGGACAGGGACATAAGGGACAGCCCCAGGGGACAGGGCCAGGGCTGTTACCTCCTCTCTGATGAGCGTGAGCACCGCTGCCTTCTCAGACTCGCTGAGGCAGATGCCAGCCAGGGCACTGTCACTGCTGCTCACGCTGGGGCACTTGTCCATGGAGCACAGCCCGGGATTGTCCTGAGGGAATCACCCAGGGATGGGATGTTACCAGGGGGTTCTTTTCACCCACCCACCCTGTTTTATCAGCATTTTCCCTTTCTGCACACACAGAGCTCAGGGCCTGCATCTGAGCCCTGGCAGAGCTGCTGTGACCATGTTCACAGGGGTACCAGGATGAGGGAAGAGATGAGGATCTGACTCCATGTTTCAGAAGGTTTGATTTATTATTTTAGGATGTATAGTCTATTTAAACTATACTAAAATAATACAAGAAAGGATTTCATCAGAAGGCCAGCTAAGAATAGAAAAGGAATGATAACAAAGGTTTGTGGTTTGGACTCTCTGTCCGAGCCAGCTGACTGTGATTGGCCATTAATTAGAAACACCCACATGAGACCAATCACAGATGCACCTGTTGCATTCCACAGCAGCAGATAACCATTGTTTACATTTTGTTCCTGAGGCCTCCCAGCTTCTCAGGAGGAAAAATCCTAAGGAAAGGATTTTTCCAGAAAATATCACGGCTACACAATGCAGCCACTGGGACAAACTGGGGGCAAGGCTCAGTTGGCACTGCCTGCCCCTCGTTTCCCCACCCAGAGCAGTGACAGCCCTGCAGCATCTCCCTGAGAAGAGGCTGCCAGAAATAGAGAAGGGAAGAAGGGGAGGGAGGAGGCAGCTGCTCCTCACAGTGTGGAAACCAGAGCCCTGGAGCACTTTTCCCCTCCCTTCTCCCCCTGGCGCTTCAGCTGCTCAGCTCGAGCTCCCTGTGCCCATGGCAGAGTTGGAGCCACCCCTGGGGCAGGTTTGGGGCCAGGCACCCCAGCACTGAGCAGGTTCAGCCTCCCACAGGTGCACACCTGAGCTCCTGCAGGTACCTCTGGGGTGCCAGCAGGACCAGAGCCAGCCCAGGCTCTCAGGGCACCAATTAAAGCTCACTTTGCCCATGTCCTTGTGGGGCTCAGCACAGTTAATCTGTCTCACAGGGGCTGCTTTTGCTGATGTTGCTAATCCCATTGTCATCTGCTTGTCAGCTCAAGCAGCTTTGGCCAGAGGCTGGCACAGGGTGTCCCCTGGGGCTCCTCAGGCCACGGCAGGGCTGTCCCAGCACTGTGGGGCTGCAGAGCAGGGCTCCTGTGCTCTCCCCTGCTCTGCTGTCACAGGGCAGAGCCCTGAGGGTCCCTGCAGCACCAAGGGGCCACCAGAGCCAGCCCTGGGCACTCCATGTGAGACACAACCTGTGCTGGCAGCTTGTCCCCTCCCCACGGTCTGCTCTGCCCTCCCTGCCCTTCAGCCACCTCCCTGGCTCTGCACTGTCCCCAGCATTGCTCATCCCTGTCCCCAGCACTGCTCCTGTCCCCAGCCCTGCCCTTGTCTGTCCCGAGCACTGTCCTGTCCATCCCCAGCACTCCTCCTGTCCCCAGCCCTGTTCCTGTCCCCAGCACTGCCCCTGTCCCCAGCACTGCTCCTGTCCCCTCCCTGTCCATCCCCAGCACTGCTCCTGTCCCCAGCACTGCTCCTGTCCCCAGCCCTGTTTATGTCCATCCCCAGCCCTGTTCCTGTCCCCAGCACTGTCCTGTCTGTCCCCAGCACTGTCCTGTCTGTCCCCAGCCCTATTCCTGTCCCCAGCCCTGCTCCTGTCTATCCCCAGCCCTGCTCCTGTCCATCCCCTGCACTGTCCTGCCTGTCCCCTCCCTCCCTCCCTCCCTCCCCTCGCCCACCCAGGATGGATCAGTCTCTGCCAGGCTCCTCCAGGCCTGCTGGGAAATCTCTGCTATTTTTATCAAGTCCCTGCGTGGGCTCGTCAGGAATTTTACCTCCCAGAGAAACTCGTTTCAGAAAGGAGAAAAGAGAGAGGCACTCACGGGGAAGATGCCAGGCCCTCCCTTTTCCATCTGCTTGCAGAGCTCCTTTTCAAAACCTAAGGACAACGAAACACAACCTTTAATTGATTTGGAAACAGCACCCTAGGGCACACACAGATTTTCTGAGACACAGGAGGGTCCCTCTGAGCCTCCCCATCCCCTGAGCTCCCCTCCCAAAGGTGCCTTTGCCCCCAGCTCCCTGCTGGAATCATTTTGGTTGGAAAAGCTCTCTATGACCACGGAGTCCTCAGCAAGGTCACCATTAAACCCTGTCCCCAGGTGTCACAAGGAGCAGGGCTGGGGACAGGGATGAGCCATCCCTGCCAGCCTTCCAGCACTCCTGGAGTGGGAACCAACACTCCCCTCTGGTGGCAGTTCAGCCTGTGCCCATGTCCCCAGGCTGGGAGCATCATGTGGTGGCAGTTCAGCTGTGCCCATGTCCCACCATGTGGTGGCAGTCCAGCTGTGCCCATGTCCCCATGCCCCACCATGGGGTGGCAATTCAGCTGTGCCCATGTCCCCATGTCCCACCATGTGGTGGCAGTTCAGCTGTGCCCATGTCCCACCATGTGGTGGCAGTCCAGCTGTGCCCATGTCCCACCATGTGGTGGCAGTCCAGCTGTCCCCATGTCCCACCATGTGGTGGCAGCTCAGCTGTGCCCATGTCCCCAAGCTGGGACAGGACGTTCTGCACCTCAGCAGCTGCTCAGAGCACCAGCACCCTCATCCCTGGTGCTCCAGGAGAGCTCTGGAACGGGAGATGCTCACACAGAGCCTCCAGCCTCTCCCCTGGCCGTCAGATTTTCCTCCCCTGAGGACAGAGCACCATTCTCACGGAGCTGGCAGCCCAGCACAGCCCTCAGCAGAAATGATTAATGGGTTCCTGCAAAGGGAGGCTGCAACGCCCCCGTGGTGATTTCCCCTGCTTGCACCTAGGGCTTGCTTATTGATTAAATGCCATGTTGGCCTGGCTTTTAATTATTTTGTAATGGCTTGGGCAGAGAGGCTAATTACGTGGGAAACTGAGGGCAGAATTCCACCAGGAGCAATAATTGGGTCTGTGTGGGCATTGCTGAGATCTCCATCAAGCACAGCCCTGTGCCAGGACACCAGGTCCATGCTCTGAATGGAAAATTGCTCTGCTCAGCAGTGAGCACTGGTGGGGGGAACCCTAAATCACCCCAAATTCCCCTGGACCAACCCCAAACCCCCAAAATCCTCCTCCTCCTGCTCCTCCTCCTCGTGGCCCTCGGGTTCCGCACTCACCGACCCCAAATCCCCCAAAGTGACCCTAAAACTCCCAAATCTCCCTGACCTGACCCAAAATCCCTCAAATTCACCCCACATCCCCCTACAGCATTGTAGGGAGAGAGCTCTGTACAAAATCTAAACAAACACAGCCTGGACCATGGTTTTCCACGCTGGAAACAGAGCAGGGAGGCAATGGGAGGTTCCATGAGAACCTACAGCAGCCTTTAGCCCTGTCAGCGCAAATAAATCACTCTGATGAGGATGCAGCACCAAATCCTTGCCAGAGGCTCCCACAGCACATTCCCAGGGCTGAAGGCAAGCAGGATGCTCCTCACCTGCCTCTGGTCTGTGCTTCCCTGAGGACACAGGCACGTTGGAGCACTCAAAGTACTCCAGGTCATCTTCTGCCTCAGCTTTCTTCTCCAGCCCCGCTGGTTTCTGTGTGGAGGTGGTGGAGGCCAACTTCTCCTCATCAGTGGCACGGCCATCCCGGTTTGTAATGTCTGGGATCTCTGAGATCAACACTCCTTCATCCTGCACGACCAAAACACGAAGTTAGGCAGGATCTGCAGGGGTCAGCCCACCAGGTGAGCAGCTGATACTGCACAGAAAGCATGGAAAGCTTAAAATCCACAGGTAAGCTGCTCCTGCCTCCCTTCCTGTAGGAGTGATGGGGGTAGGATAGTGGGGATGGAGGGAGATGAGAGATCTCTGCAGCCAGGTCATGGAATTTGGGTTTTATTGCAAAGGGCCTGGGTGCAGAGCCCTGCTGGGAGCTGCCAGCCACAACTCAGAGCAGGCCCGAGAGAATTAAAGAGAGGTAAAGAGAGTGATAAAGAGGATGAGAGAGCAAGGTTCCCATTACAATACAATAAAACTTCTGGTCATGGAATTTGGGGTTTATTGCAAAGGGCCAAGTGCAGGGCCCTGCTGGGAGCTGCCAGGCACAGCTCAGAGCAGGCCTCAGAGAGAGAGAGGTAAAGAGAGAGAAGGCAAGAGTGTGGTAAAGAGAGAATGAGAGAGTAAAAGAGAGGATCAAGGGCAAGGTTCCTGTTACAATACAATAAATCTTCTTCTGGGCTTGGAATTTGGGGTTTATTGCAAAGGGCCAAGTACAGGGCCCTGCTGGGAGCTGCAGCCACAGCTCAGAGCAGGCCTGAGAGAAGAGAGGGGTAGAGAGGGTGAGAGGATAAGAGAGTAAAAGGATAAGAGAGTGAAGTTCCCATTCCAATACAATAAATCTTCTTCTGTGTTGAATATTCTAATTCTCACCAACCAATCCAGTACAAGATACAAATCCTACAGCATTTCCATACAGCCTGTAAGAATCATTACATTACCACACTGTGTTACATTTTAAACCCTAAAAACTCTTCTTTGGGCCCTTCTGCCAAGCTGTAGGGTCTGCTCTGACCCTTGGAGCTGTCCGCAAGCAGAGGGTGTTGTTCCATCAATAGGGGATTACCTTCAGCCAGCCACACCATTGTTTTCCAGTTGTTCAGTAACTGAGGGATCTCAAAGCTTGCTTTCATTTCAATCTCGCTTACAGTTTCCATATTCTCAAAATCTTTTGCCAGACAATCATATTGATAAGGCTTTCCTGTTTCACCTTCCCCAACATCTTCCCATCCTCAGGAACTGCCCACAGGGAAGATGCCAGCCCGAAGCTCAGCCAGTCCAGCCCTCCCCAGCCCAGTTTTGGGGTCTCACCCCCCTACCTGAGCACTGATGTCCAGGACCAGGGGCTGCTGCGCCTCGTGCTGCTTCACCTTGCATCCACTCCTGCAGGAGAGAGGAGCAGCAGCTCAGGGGGGCTCAGGGGCAGCGAGGGGGGTGTGGGGTGAGTGCCAGACAGCCCAAGCAGGGGGAGGCAGTCCCAGCACCAGCCTTGCACCCACGGCGTGCCAGCACCCCACTCACCAGTGAACACCGAGGCAGAGCGGCTGCTGGGAGGGACAGGAGGAACAGGCAAACAAAAGACACAACTACACAGGAGTTGGGTTTGTCTGTGAGCTGTTTATTCCTGAGGAAGGTAAGGAGCAGAGCAAGGAGCCCAAGAGGCTGATGGGGAGAGAGGCACTGCCAAGGAGCTGCCACAGAAGGTTCTCCCTTGCCCTGCATGTTCAGCACCACGGCACCCCAGGCTTTGGTGCAAGTCGACTTTCTGCAGGAAGAACCATGTCCAGGCTGTCTCATGGCATGTCCCTGCAGCTGGAAGTTTGTCTGGGACTTCTCCACAGCAGCCACATCTCCCAGGTGACTCAGGGCAAGGTGCTGTGCCTCAAACAAACGCTCTGTGAGGCACAAACGCCGTCCTGAGGAAAAGGGCCCCTCAAGTGGGATCTTTAGCCCAAGGAGGTCTTGCAGGTGATCTCCTCACCCTTCAGGGAGGAGGCTGTCCCTGGAAATTCATCCCATGTTCCTGAAGACACCCATCCAGAGCCACCTGCACAGGGCGGCAGGCACGGCCGCATCCCCACGGCCACAGTGGGAACATGGGGGGACAGCAGGAGCTCTTCTCCTGCATGTCACCCCCTCATATTCCACACTCAGGGACCTCCCAGCCTCATGGCCATGTCTGACCCCTCAGGAGATGCTTGCTGAGCTGGAGCAGCTCGTGTGATCCCTGGGGAGGGATCCCAGCCTCCAGGCACAGGGAAAGGCTCCAGCAGCACTGCAGGAGCTGCTCCCAGGTCCATGGAGCTGCCCCCAGCCCCTGGCAGTGCCCAGCCCAGCACAGCAGAGCATGAGGGGCACACAGAGCTGGCTCTGCACGCTGCCATGCACGCCTGGATCACACTGAAGAAGCCCTCAGGGCTGTTTTTCTCCCTCATGCCCTGCCACGAGCAAGACAAACTTGTCAAACTCTTCTTTTCTGTGCCAGGGTTGTCCCATCACCTGGCTGCTGTTTTGACCTCCCCCCTCACATCCTCACCCTCCTCTTTTCTGCACCCTCTCCTGTGCCAGGTATCTAATAGCTGGTTTGAGCTCCCCCCCAGCACCAAGACAACAGCTCTGGATTGCACAAAAACCTGCTGAAGGTTTTGAGCATTTGTCCACCACCAGAAGATGCTGCAAGGCGGCATGCTGCGAGGACAAGCACGGGTGTGTGCCTCCAGTGCAGCTCAGCTAAGCTCAGCTCAGCTCTCCTCTTCTCCCTCTCACCAGGCCTGGCCACCCTGGGGACCCCACCACACCAACCAGACAGCAGAGAGCACAAGTCAAAGGGCAGAAGGAGCCAGCATGCCATGGAGACCAGAGGGGCAGCACACACCCAGAGAGAGGACAAGAACAGCAAAGGAGAAGGAAAGGAGTACAGGAGAGAGTACTTACAACAGAAAACAGAGAAATTTCACTTGCTCAGTAGTCCTGATGCACCAAAGCACGGACAGGGAGAGAGACAGACAGATGGAGAGAAGAAGAGTGTGTGAAAAGACCTGAAGAAGAGTGTGTGAAAAGACCTGGATGTTAACTCTGCTCTGAGAAGCACAGGGAGCTGCCTAGCTCAGATTTTGGGAAGGCACACACACACATGGGACACTCTGATCCTGCCTGTGCTGCCCACAGCAGCAGGGTGAGATCCAAACACAAACCTCAAAAAAAAAAATTTTGCCTGTGAGGTTTTCTCTTTCCCTGTTAAAACCCAGTATCTGAATTTCTCACTGGAGAATCCAACAGCAGAGTGAGAGACTGCCTGTCCAACCTGTTCTCTTCCTCTGACATAAAACACAAACTTGGTGGCAGCTCACAAAATGCCTCAGCTAATTTGACCGACCACACCTGCATCCACCAGGGTGTGTTTGGTCCTGCACAAGTCCAGCAAACACAGCAGCTCCAGCCTCCCCTGAGGGCTCCTCTGACACCACATCTACACCCTGAGCCACCAGCTGGACCCTCAAAGGGTTTCCAAAGAGGTGACCCTGCAAGCAGGTCCCAATCCAGCCTTCCCTTGGGACTCAGGACACTGGCACTGCTCCAGAACTCCTGTCAGTGGTACTGACAACAGCACAGGGGGATAAAACTGAGCCAGCAGCAGAGCCTGAGGTGCACGGCAGGACCTGGGGCTGGCTCAGGAGGCACCAGGGCAGGAGCACCGCCAAGGCAGGAGCATCACCAGGGCAAGAGCACCAGCAGGGCAGAAGCAGTGCCACCATCACCACCACTATCATCACCTCTCCATCACCACCACCATCACCACCTCCTCCATCATCACCTCCATCAACTCCCCCATCACCACCACCTCCATCACCTCCTCCATCAACTCCACCATCACCATCATCACCTCCTCCACCACCACCACTTCCATCACCATCATCACCTCCTCCATCAACTCCACCATCACCATCATCACCTCCTCCACCACCACCACTTCCATCACCATCATCACCACCTCCATCATGACCACCTCCATCACCTTCTCCATCAACTCCACCATCACCACCTCCATCATCACTTCTCCATTACCACCATCATCACCACCTCCATCACCTCTCCATCATCACCACCACCTCCATCACCATCATCTACTCCTCCATCACCACCACTTCCATCACCATCATCACCTCCATCAACTCCTCCATCACCTCTCCATCATCTCCTCCATCACCATCACCATCATCACCTCTCCATCACCACCACCAGTGCAGCTCTGCCTGCCTGTGGGGAGCACAGGGGGGCTGCAGCCCCAGCTCTGACACTGGCACTCACGTTATCAGGCGTGACTTGGGCTTCTTGGGGGAGTCTCTGCTTTTCAGGGCATCATCCTGCAGCTCCAGGGTCTGAGATTCCAGGATTTCATTGAGGCTGTTGTCTGCAGTGGAGCACGAGTCAGGGTCACTGTTGGCAAGAGTCTTGGTGGGCTTGAATGGATCCATGGAGTCAAAGTTACTGGGGTCAAACTGGTAAGAGCCCTTGGGGAGAACTGGTGAGTTTTGCAGTGCTGAGCTGCCACTGAGAGAGCTGAGGCTGGGAGCCAGCTGGGAGGAGCCCCGGGCTGGGGGTGGCTCTGTGGGACCCCTCTCTGCATCCTCAGCTGCTCTCTTGGGGGACTCTCTGTGTCTCCTGGGTGTCAGCTTGCTGGCTGGGATCCTGCTGCCCCTCCTGGGTGAAGCTGGCTTGGCCTCCACACTCTCTGTAGAATCAGCCCCAGGTTTCAGGACCTGCCCTGGGGCATCCAGAGCCGTGTCCCCCCCCAGCTCACCGGGATGGGGGAGGCGTTGTGGGGCTGCTGGGGCAGAGCTCTGCAGCTGGCAGGGGCTCACACTCCTCTCGTGCTGCTCAAGCTGGGTCTCCTCTGTGGTTTCATCTGTTTTCCTCCCCATTGAAGGTGTTTTCCCTTTCCCGAGCTGCTCCTGGCCCAGGGCATCACCCCTCAGCTCTAGCAGCCCCATGCCAGTGTCCCCTGCTGGCATGGTGGCAGTGCCCACATGGGGCACAGGCTCCCCAGCAGAGTGCCCGGGGTCAGCCTGGCAGCCCAAGGGCTGCATCAGGGGTGAGTTGTTGGGCTCAGTTTCCCCTTTAGCATCCAAACTGGCTGTAGGGGCTCCAATCTCTGGCTGGGCCTCATCTTTGGGGTCCTTCCCAGGCGAGCTGTCCCAGTGGGCTTCCCCTACCAGCAGGTCACCACGGCCACCTGGCTCTGGAAAGAGAAAAGGAGATGGTTAAACCCTGACCTGTGTGACTGTGCTCACAGGGGTTTGGGGAAGAGACGAGGATCTGACTCCAGGATTTATTATTTTATTATATATTTTACATTAAAACTATACTCAAAGAATAGAAGAAAAGGTTTCATCAGAAGGCTGGCTAAGAATAGAATAGAATAGAATAGAATAGAATAGAATAGAATAGAATAGAATAGAATAGAATAGAATAGAATAGAATAGAATAGAATTATAACAAAGGTTTGTGGCTTGGACAGAGAGTCTAAGCCAGCTGGGCCATGATTGGCCATTAATTAGAAATAACTCTATGAGACCAATCACAGATGCACCTGTTGCATTCCACAGTAGCAGATAATCATTGTTTATATTTTGTTCCTGAGGCCTCTCAGCTTCTCAGGAGGGAAAAATCCTAAGGAAAATATTTTCCATAAAAGATATCTGCAACAACCTGCAGTGCACTCCCCTCCAGAGGAGTTTCTGTTCCCTCCTCACAGCTGCTCTAGGGTTGGATTTTATGGGGGATTCACTGACTCACAGCTCAGCTTCCCTCCTGCCACACCACAGGGAGTCACTGCTCGCTTGGGCAGAGTTAAAAATCAATGAGAAGAGTTCAGGGATGCACAGCACGAGAGAACAGCACAAAATGTGAGGCAGCAGGCCCCAGGGAGGAGGGGAATGGGAAAGTGGGCTCAGGGAAGGAGCAGAATCTGGCTGCAGGAGGGATTTGGCGGCTGCAGGGTTGGACACTCCTGCCCCACACCAGCTCCTCTCCACCTGCACAAACCCTGCTGTGTCACAGCAGGCCCTCCAGACTGTCAGCATCTTCTAATGACAAATCCTGATCCATGACTTAATCTCCAATCCTTTCCCCTCAATCCTTTTACTGTTTAATCTTTTCTTTGACATCAAGGGATGAGAAAGATCCTTTCTCTACTGGGGCACCCTGAAAGCTGCATTTTGGGTACACTAAACTGCATTTTGAAAAGCCCCTGGAGTCCCACATCTCTCATTTCAGCTCTCACAGTGGCACCCAACGTGGGGCACCATTAGTAAGAGCCTGAATGAGGGATGTGGGACTCCAGGCCTGCCTGCAGCTGGAGCTGACAGCTGTGGGCACAGCTCCGTCACCCACAACCCTGGGCTGCTGTAACCTCTTGGATGGAATAAACTGCATTTTGTATACAATAAACTGCATTTTGGATACAATAAACTGCATTTTGTGCACAATAAACTGCATTTTTAAGAGCCCCTGGAGTCCCACATCTCTCATTTTGGCTCTCACAGTGGCGCCCAATGTGGGGTGCCACCAGTAAGCGCCTGAATGAGGGATGTGGGTGTCCAGGCCTGCCTGCAGCTGGAGCTGACAGCTGGAGGCACAGCTCTGTCACCCACCACCCTGGACTGCTGTAACCTCTTAGATAGAATAAACTGCATTTTGTATACAATAAACTGCATTTTGGAGAGCCCCTGGAGTCCCACATCTCTCATTTAAGCTCTTACATTTTCCTATAACCAGGCATTTGCAACCAGCTCATGTGTGCTGGTAACAGAGCCAGGCTGGCAGAGGAACAGGGAATCAGGCAAATATCTGCTCCCAGGACTGATCCAGGACATGGAGCCAACAATCCTGACTCAGTGGATGGCTCGTGGTTAGCATAATTGATCCCTGGGATGCTAAAAGCCATGGAAATGAATCATGAGGGTCTGTGTGCTCCCTGAGACTGCAAAAATGCTTCCTCTGACTGCAAAAAAAAAAAAAAGCAACTCCCTCCAAGTAGACGTTGCCTTGATGCCCCAGAAAATGCATCAGTAAACACAAATCCAGTGGATGAGTACTTGGAGTGCAGCCAGGAAACAGTCTGAGGCAGAGCCTGGCAGGCCTTCCCATCATTAGGAACCAGGAAAACCTCCTTAACAGACCCCAAAGAAAACTTTATTACACTTGCTGTGCTGCTCAGCTGTTTGAAGCCTTCCTGAGACAGCCCTGAATAGAAGAACAGACTTCAAAGTCAGGGCAAAAGGACTATTTAAGTGCATTTTGCCTTCCCAGCAGAAGGTTTGGCAGCTGCTGCTCTCACAGGCATGAGCCCATCCTGGTTTCTAACCCAAGCAATGAGTAATTACTCCTTGAATAACAAGCAGCCAGCACACAAACTGCCTCTCCATGGTGTCTCCGGGGTGGGGAGGAAAGGAGTGTGTGGCCATGGCTCAGAATGGTTTAAATACAAAAAGCAGAAGGAGCACCCAGCCAGCTTCTCCAGCTTTGTGATTCTCACATTTTCTGCACCCAGGGGTACTCAGCCCCTCCTATAGCCAGTTTGAGGAACTGGGCTATACTGGGAGGCGGAAGGAAGGTACAGGCTCAGGTGCTGTTTTTGGAAATCTTTTGCAGAAAAATGTCCCTCTGCAAGCTCAGGGGGGATTTCCCTTAGTTCCTCCCCCCTCCACACTTCTTCTGCCTCCAACAGCAGCAGGAACAATTACACAGGATGCAGAAAGCAGAAACCCCTTCCTTGGGGGCTCCCACAGCTGCCCAGCCCTGGTGATGCCTCAGTGCAGCCCTGGTTCCATCCAGGGAGCTCTCCCCAAGCCCAGCACGGTGCCTGCAGCTCTTCCTGCTCCTCCTGAGCTCTCCCTGCTCCTCCCGAGCTCATCCTGCTCCTCCTGAGCATTCCTCCATTCCCAGCCCCATCCTAACCCCATTCCCGAGCCTGCAGCTCTCCCTGCTCCTCCTGAGCTCCCCCCCATCCCCAATCCCATCCCCAGGTCCTCCTTCAGCTCTCTCTGCTCCTTTTGCAGCTCTCCCTGCTCCTCCTGAGCTTTCCATGCTCCTCCTGAGCATTCCTCCATTCCCAGCCCCATCCCAACCCCATCTCCAGCCCCATCCCCAGCCCTGCAGCTCTCCCTGCTCCTCCTGAATGCTCTCTGCTCCTCCTGAGCTCTCCCCCATCCCCAATCCCATCCCCAGCTCCTCCTTCAGCTCTCTCTGCTCCTTTTGCAGTTCTCCCTGCTCCTCCTGAGCTTTCCCTGCTTCTCCTGCAGCTCTCCCTGCTCCTCCTGAGCTCTCCCTGCTCCTCCTGAGCATTCCTCCATTCCCAGCCCCATCCCAACCCCATCTCCAGCCCCATCCCCAGCCCTGCAGCTCTCCCTGCTCCTCCTGACCCCTCCCTGCTCCCCCCGAGCTCTCCCCCATCCCCAGCCCCAGGCAGTCACGTTGTGAGCAGCCCTGCTGGCTCCGCACGTACTCCCCTTGGCTCGTGGCTCCTGCCAGGGAAACCAGCCTGTCCCCCACTCCTGCAGCTGTCCCCCAGCCCTGTCACTGCACAAATCCTCCCTCTGCGCCAAATCTGAGCTGAGCAGCCCAGGAGAAGGCGGGCTGGCAGGCACGGACCACACGCAGCTCTGCCCCTTCCAGAGCATCCCAAAGAGGTGACCCTGAGGTGGCCCATCCTGTGGGATTCACTTTTTTTTTTGGAAAAATCCCTTTGCTCAGGATTTTTCTCCTGGGAAGCTGAGAAGCCTCAGAAAAAAAAAAAAGAAAAAGAAAACAATAATTATCTGATTTGCTTCTCCTGCGTTTTACTCCTTTAAAATGTGTTTAGAGATTGTTTACCAACAAGTAGTTGTTTAATTAAATTTCTAGTCTGAGTGTTTTGACTCTTTGGCCAATCAGTGCCAAGCTGTGTCAAGATTCTGGAAAGAGCCACGAGTTTTCATTATTATATTTTTAGCCTTCTGTCTGTATTCTCTCTGTATTCTTTAGAATAATATTCTATAACATCATACCATATCATAATAAATTAGCCTTCTAAAAACATACAGTCAAATTCATCCTTTGTTACTATGATATTTTCTGAAAATTCCCTTTGCCAGGATTTTTCTCCCGAGAAGCCTCAGAGGAAAAGAAAAACAATAATTATCTGCTGCTGTGGAATGCAACAGGTGCATCTTTGATTGATCTCATGTGGTTGTTTTTAATTAATGGCTAACCACAGTCAGCTGGCTCAGACTCTCTGGTCAGTCACAAGATTTTGTGATCATTCCTTTCGAGTCTTCTGATTAAATCCTTTCTTCTTTTAGTATAGTTTTAATACATCATTTTCTTTTAATATCATATCTATCATAAAATAATAAATCCGCCTTCTGAAACATGGAGTCAAGATTCTTCCCTCGTCCACGGACCCCTGTGAACACCACCACAACCATTCCTTCCTTTGCCTAAGGGAAACCCAAACACAATCCTGTCCCACCTGTGGCACTGCACCCTGACAGTTCTGGACACTGTCAGAGCATGGCACACGCACACAGACCCCAGGCTCTGTCCCAAACACAGCACAGGACAAGCTGGATCTCACCCACACCCACTGTCCTGGCTGTGCTCAGGCTGCAAACCTGCTCCACACCCAGCTGAGCACCTGCAGGGGATGCTACAAAGTGAAAACAGAGATTTTTTTTTTTACTTTCTAAAGAAAAGCAGGCAGGGCAGTCTGGCACCGCGGTAACAGACGCGCAGTGCCTCTGCATTTTAATTGCTTTGCTTGCCTTCCTCGGGCTGAAATTAAACACAAACACTGATTTAAACAGCTTTCCAACACGCCATCCCTCAAACCAAGCAGGAGAACTTGGCAGCAAAGGCTCAGAGCCCTTTCCATCCCACAGGCAGCAATCCCTGTGCCAGAACAGCCCCTCTGGTGTGCGGGCCCTGTGCTCAGCTGTGAGTCACACACTTCCCAGCCCAGCACAGGATATCTGCCCCACACACCCAGCTCAGCCCCACCACAGCTTTCTGTCGGTGTTCAACAGCCGTTGGGCTATTTTTAAACCCATTCTGTTAAGAATTAGCATCAGAGGGAGGATGCTGCTAACGCACCGGAAAACACGTGCCCTGCATCAGGGCAGCTCACAGCTCTGATGGCTCCAGATCTGCTGCTTCTGCTCATTTCCTTGTGCAAAACATCTACTGGCAGATGACTGCAGATAACTCCAATATCTGCTTTTCCTTGTGCAAAACATCTACTGGCAGATGACAGATAACTCCAGCAAGAATGGGATAGAATTAATCCGAGACCACCAGAAGAAACTGAGTGATCCTGAGTGGGCACAAACCCTCACTCAGCTCCCTCCAGGGCTGAATTTTTGTCCCCAAGGACAGGGTTTAACATACCCAGGTCACCTCCTGGCTGTGCATGGAGCAGCCAGCCCTGGAGTGCAAAAATCTACAGGCAGATGACTGCAGCAAGAATGGGATAGAATTCTTGGGGTGGAATTAATCCCACCAGCCAATTCCACAAGAATAAACTGAGTGATCCTGAGTGGGCCCAAACCTTTAATACAGCCCCCTCCAGGGCTGAATTTTTGTCCCCAAGGACAGGGTTTAACATACCCAGGTCATCTCTTGGCTGTGCATGGAGCAGCCAGCCCTGGAGTGCAAAATATCTACTGGCAGATGACTGCAGATAACTGCAGCAAGAATTAATCCCACCAGCCAAGACCACAAGAAGAAACTGAGTGATCCTGAGTGGGAAGAACCCTCACTGCAGCTCCCTCCAAAGCTGAATTTTTGTCCCCAAGGACAGGGTTTAACACACCCAGGTAATATTTTGGCTGTGCATGGAGCAGCCAGCCCTGGAGCCATGGCTTGTGTCATTCCTCACTCTATTTATTCCCAAGGCAGGGTGAGACTGCAAACACCCAGCAGACAGTCCCTCAAGGCCAGGGGTGCAGTGCCTGCCCCCAGGTGCAGCCCTGGCACTGCCCCAAACAGCCCAGCAGGGCCAAGCAGCCATTTCAGGGATTCCATCCCTGCTGCAACCGAGCTGCAGCCAGACCCAAGGGCTGCTATGCAGCAGCAAAATGCAAAGATGAGGCTTTAACACAGGGATTGCACTGGTGGTGTGACAGCCTTCTGCACACTGCAAAGCCACCCTCAGCCACAAAATCCCTTCTCTCCTCCATTCCAGACAAACTGAACAGACACAGGGGCAGGGAAGGGCTGGAGCCAAGTGTGGTGGCACCAGTTTGGCTCTGCTGGCCCCAACATGCCACTGTCTGCCAGGCAGCACAGAAAAACAGCTTTTGCTGGAGATCATGCCCCCGTGTGCAGAACAGTGGGAGCTTTGTGTGCAGGAGCAGATACTCCCTCAGTGCTGAGCAGGAGCTGCTCATCCCAGGACAAGGGGAACAGTGACACCCTGAAATGATCCTCCTACCTGCTAGGAAAGCCTTGATCTCTCCCCCCCTTTCCCAGGCATTATCCTCAAAGTAAAGATGTCTCTATCATCCCTTCTTAAAAGGATTATTCCAAGAGCTGTGATTACTGGAAGCACGAACAGAGCACTCACAGCAGACAAAAATGAGTTTTTCACGGGGATGGATGAGCACCCAAAGCAGAACAACACCACAGGGGATGGAGAGCCACAGCATCCTGTGCCTGGGCTCCCGCACAGAAGGACCCATGGTCTGGACCAAGCCCATGTGCTCTGAAATCAGCCCCACACAAAGTTCCCAGCTGAGTTTTCCTAGAGCAGATCCCCTGCAATTCCTCAAAAAGTGGGGTTTAGCAGCATTAAGCTCTTGTATTTTTAACAGTGAGGACAACTGGCAGCTAACTGCAAGGAAAAATGGCCTGTGCCGTGAAATCCCACTGAATCAAATGAAACACTGAATCAATCCAATGAAATACCACTGACCAGCCTGGGGGACACAGAATGGCATTTTGTCACTCCTGTGCAGGAGCCAGGGGTGAGGGACACATGAGCAAGGTCCCAACAGCCAGCAGCAGCCCCCAGGCTGCAGAGCAAGTGTCAGAGGAACGTTTAACCGATAAAATAATTCAACATCACCCTGGGACTCCTCCCAGTCCCCCATCACAGCTCCTTGTGGGGCGCCCAGCCCAGCCCTGGCATTTGAACTGTCCAGGCCGTTAACCACCAAAAGTGTGCCAGGCATTACTCAAAGTCAGAGAATTTCACTCCTTGACCCCACCCTGCCTTTCTGCCACCGGAGCAGAGCACCAAGAGCAGAATGCGCTCTCTTTTTACCTTGGCTCCTGGCCTCAGGCTCTGGCGATCCCGGGGGCTCACAGAACTCCTTGAGGGGCGAGCAGGCCGGCGTTTGTGCTTCAGGCGTCTCGAAATTATCGGTGGAGTCCGAGCTGCCGAAAAGGGAGGGGGAAAGAGTGAGGAATTACTGCTTTCAAGGCTACCTCTGAAATCCTCCAGCCAGGCCCCAGGCTGCCCGCGGGCATCCCCTCGCTCCTGTCCATGCTGGCAAAGGGAGAAGGGAGAGCAGGTGAAACATCATCGGCACACCGCCCTGTGGAGGCTTTCAGCCAGGTCTGAGCACACAGCACGGGCCTCCAAGGACACGTAGCGAGCCCGGCTGCTCCGGCATCCTCCGGGGAGCGGCTCTGATCCCCCAGCCCCGGCATCCTCCGGGGAGCGGCTCTGATCCCCCAGCCCCGGCATCCTCGGGAGCGGCTCCTGATCCCCCAACCCCGGCATCCTCGGGAGCGGCTCATGATCCCCCAGCCCCGGCATCCTCCGGGGAGCGGCTCTGATCCCCCAGCCCCGGCATCCTCCGGGGAGAGGCTCTGATCCCCCAGCCCCGGCATCCTCCGGGGAGAGGCTCTGATCCCCCAGCCCCGGCATCCTCCGGGGAGAGGCTCTGATCCCCCAGCCCCGGCATCCTCCGGGGAGCGGCTCTGATCCCCCAGCCCCGGCATCCTCCGGGGAGCGGCTCTGATCCCCCAGCCCCGGCATCCTCGGGAGCGGCTCCTGATCCCCCAGCCCCGGCATCCTCGGGAGCGGCTCCCGGCCCCCCAATCCCCGGTGCGGTGCGGGATCCCCGGCAGGCAGGCAGCGAGCGAAGGGAGGATGGGGACAGGGCCGGGGAGAACGCGCAGGGAAGGGAAAGGGCCATGGGTGACTTGCCTGAAGCCAAGGGCCGAGCCCCCCGCCGGCGGGTCCTGCTCCTCATCATCATCATCCTCCTCCTCGCCAGCAGCCCCGTCCCCCTCCTCCTCGGGGCCGCCCCCGCCCCGCACCGCAGACCACGTCCAGCGGGCCCACTGCACCGGCGAGAGGATCTGCCAGGCGCTGAACGCCATCGGCCCCGCTCCGTGCCCGCTCCGCTCCGCTCCGCTCCCCGCCGGGCTCACTGCGGCCGCGCCGCCCCCATCGCGCCCCGCTCCGCTCCGCTCGGGCCGCCCGCCCCCGCACCGCGGCACTGCCGGCGGGGAGCGCCCGCCCCGGGGAGGGGCCGAGCGAACCGAACCCCCGCAACGCCTCCCGGAGCCCCGCAGCGGGGATGGACACGGGGATAGAGGTGGGGCTCCCCCGCCCCGGGGAGGGGCCGATCCCGAACCCCCCGAACGCCTCCCGCAGCCCCCGACACGGGGATGGAAACGGGGATAGACGTGGGGATGGACACGGGGCTCCCCGGCTTGCCCCCCTCCCCACCCTCCCGCTGTTTTCCTGCCTATCCGAGCTCCTAATTTGGCCAATTTCTCCCAAATTGGCCAATTTCTGCCCAAAAGCAGGGCCCGGGCACGTCGCTGTCACCCCTCGCCTTCCCTGCTTTCCCCCCTCCCCGTGAGAGGGCAAGGAACGGTGAAACCCAATCCCGGCAGTTTATCCCGCATCGATTTGGTTGCACCTGTGCTAGAGCAGATTCTTTCCACTCTGGACGTGCCCGAGAAGACCCCACAGGGGTGGGGAAGTGCCCTGGGGAAACAGGCAGCGCCCAGGAATCCTCATTTTCCCCCAGGAATCCTCATTTCCCCCAGGAATCCTCATTTCCCCCAGGAATCCTCATTCCCCCCAAGGAAGACTCGATTCTCCCCTGGAAGATTCAGTTCCCTCAAGGAATCCTCGGTTCCCCAGAGCTGAGGAGCCAAACACAGCAGGCAGGGCCAAAGAGGAGGGAAACACCTGTCCTTCCCACTTTCCAAGGAAATACCGGCCCCAGCAGCCCTGGCTGATGCTATATCCTTCCGTGGCAGCAAGTTTATTTATTTATTTATTAAGTCTATTGTTGTTTAAAAATACCAGCCAGCAGTTCCCACAGAAATCAACCTTGCTGGCCTCCCTCGGGAACTTTTTTCCCCTAACGAGGGCTCCCACTCCCAAATTCATCACCTCCCACACGCTTGCTAGAGAGAGGAGGATAACATTACTGACACCGCGCT
The DNA here is from genome assembly GCF_028551555.1 of Melozone crissalis. NCBI lineage: Eukaryota > Metazoa > Chordata > Aves > Passeriformes > Passerellidae > Melozone > Melozone crissalis. The sequence goes on from NW_026536006.1 coordinate 945,244, forward strand.
GCAGCAGCACTGGGAGGAATGTCCAGGGCAGATCTGTCACGGGCAGTGACATTTGGCAGCTCCTGACTGGTTTAGCCCAGTCCAGGGATGGCCTCAGGATGGACAGACAGCTGTCCTGCTGTGAAACCAGCCTGGCAAACTGCAGAGAACGCTGCTGACCACACCAAGGGCTCCATGGCAGCCTGAGCCCACGGCTTCCCTGTGAGTCAGCTCTGGGGGTTGGGAATGCCTCTGCACGGACAGAGAGGCCCCTGGGCCACGGCAGACCTGTCCATCTGGTCTGGCTGCCTCTGTCTGAAGCTTCAAAGGGCTCGGCAGTCACCGTTGTGCATCTCAAATAACCTCCCTGCAGGGATCCTTTCTCCAGGCTTCCCTCTCTTGGTGTCCTTATTAGGTATTTGTGTCATTCCTGCGTGCTTTCACTCCCCACCCTCTCAAAAAGAAAACCTCTTACCCCTTTCCACAACACTTCTAAGCTTCACCAAAGCTGGGTGAACCAAAAGCTGAGATGCTGCCAATTCCCAGCATGGATCAGTGGCAGGAGAGGCTCAAGGGTCCCAAGGAACACCTCAGCCCCTGCACAACATTGGCCCCACATCCCCAGGGGGACAAGGGACCCTGCACAATCCCCTGCTGCTGTAGAGGACACAGAGCAAGAGGGGAATATGTGAATCTTACTGAAGCTTAGCCAAAAACCGTTAGTCTGAAACAAAACCATGAGTCTGAAGCAAAACCACGAGTCTGAAACACAACCACGACTCTGAAGCAAAACCACGACTCCGAAGCAAAAGCAGAAGCTCCACATCCTGTTGCCCATGGCTGCCGTGAGCAGAGCACAGCCCACATCCCCGCTCCGAAGCAGCAGAGCTGATTTCTGCAGATGAATTTTACATCAGATCCTCATCAGCGTGAGCAATGCTGCAGCGACACGCTGCAGCCTGACCTCATCCTGCTCCTGCCTCTGCTCCCCCTTCCCACCTCCCTGGAGCCAAGGAGCAGCTGAGGAGCTCTGCAGGGACCTCACAGGGGATCAGAAAGCCGAGTGCAGCAGGAGCAGCAGCAGCTTTGGCACGGCAGCAGCAGGGATGAGGCACCTCTGCTGCAGAGGGAAGGAGCTGTGTGTGACCTGCTGGAGGAGGGAACTGGCGCACATGAGAGCAGAAAATCATCAAGACCTGTCCTTGTGCAGGCAGTGCACACACTGCATCCAGAAATCCCAAATCCCACCCAGCACCCCAGGAAGGAGCTGGCAGGAACAGGAGGAACAGGACTGAACCCTGCAGAGCCCTGGGGCATGGAGATACCAGAGCAGTGCAGGGGCAGAGCCTGCTTCCACCTGCTGTTCCCGAGGAAAAATTAAAGAAATGCCTCGGGTGGCATTTTCCAGCTTGGCAGCACTGGCACAGCAGCAGGATGAGACACTTCTGCTGCAGAGTAAAGGAGCTGTTTGAGGGAACTGGATGAGGGAACTGGGGCACACGAGAGCAGGAAATCATTCACGACCTGTCCTCGGAACCCCAGGAATCCCAAATCCCACCCAGCACCTCGGGAAGGAGCCAGCAGGAACAGGATCAGCAGGACTGAACCCTGCAGAGCCCTTGGGCAGGTCCTGCTTCCACCTGCTGTTCCCGAGGAGCAATTAAGAAAATGCCTCCAGTGGCATTTTCCAGCTTGGCACCTGACCCAGCCTGGCTGCGAATCACCACCGGGGAGATAACCTGACTTTGTCGGTCACGCTGCAGGCTCTGCCTGCCAAACGCTGCTTGGCACAGTCAGCAAACACATCCCTGCAGAGCAGCGAGGGTGCTGACCTGCTTGAAAACACCTGGCAGCAGTTTCCAGGCTGGCAGAGAGGCGCAGCCCACACAGGCAGCAGCTGGACAGGCTGTCCTTGGCACTGCTGTCACCTCCCTCGCCGCTGTCACTGCACACACGCAGAGAAAAGCAAGGCACAATTCCTCTTAAAAATATTTCTGGGATTTACATTTTTTCGACTTCAGAGAAAGAAAACACAATTTTTATCACTTGCTGTGCCTGTGTTTGTGCAAAAGTAGAACGCAACATGGAGATTGTTTACCCAAAGTCATGGTGTGTGTGTGTCAAGATTTTTGGGTGACACTCACGAGATTCAGTGCAGTTGTGAGCAAGAGTGAGTGCAGAGCAAATTCAGTTTAAATGCAATGTACATAGTATAATAGAATAAAGTAATTCATTAACCTTCTGATATCCACAGAGTCAGATGCATCATTCTCTCTCCCTCACCAATGTCAGAGTCGCCTTTGATTTATAATAAAGCTCAGGGACGTCTCTGAACTGCCTAAACCTCCACCCACAATTCTCACACTTTCCAGGAGGGGGACTCCAGCGGCCCCTGCTGCACAGAAAACAGGAGGAGCCTCAAATATTTTGGAACTAGAAGAGCCCTGTCATCACAGAAGCTGCAAAAAGAAGCAAAACCTTGCTTAGCTTTTTATATTTATCCTTGCAGGAAGGCAGCTGCACCCAGGGATAACAGCTGGACCTTCACTCTGGGGATGAAATTCCTGCTGGCAGTCTGGCAGCACAGCCTCTGCCTGACCCCAAAAACGCAGTGTGCACAATGCCTGACCCCAAAAACATAGTGTGCACAATTTCTGACCCCAAAAATACAGCGTGCACAATTCCTGAGACCAAAAACACAGTGTGCACAATGCCTGACCCCAAAAATACAGCATGCACAATTCCTGACCCCAAAGATGCAGTGTGCACAATTCCTGACCCCCAAAAACACAGCGTGCACAATTCTTGACCATAAAAACACAATGTGCACAATTCCTGACCCCAAAAACACATTGTGCACAACTCCGGACCCCAAAAATACAGTGCGCACAATTCCTGACCCCAAAAACACAGTGTGCACAATTCCTGACCCCACAAACACAGCGTGCACAATTCCCGACCCCCAAAAACGCAGCGTGCACAATTCCTGACCCCCAAAAACACATTGTGCACAATTCCTGGCCATAAAAACACAGTGTGCACAATTCCTGACCCCCAAAAACACAGCGTGCACAATTCCTGAGCCCAAAAACACAGTGTGCACAATTCCTGACCCCCAAAAACGCAGCGTGCATAATTCCTGACCCCCCAAAACACAGCGTGCACAATTCCTGACCCCAAAAACACATTGTTCACAATTCCTGACCCCCAAAAACACAGTGTGCACAATTCCTGACTCCCAAAACTGCAGTGTGCACAATTCCTGACCCCCAAAAACACATTGTGCACAATTCCTGACCCCCAAAAACGCAGCATGCACAATTCTCAGTGTCACCCCACCCCAGGAAGGGCACAGGAATAAGGCTGAGGAACAGGTAGCACACAGCCACACCTGGTTTGGAGCTGCAGTGCCCCAGGCCAGGGGAAGGTGTGCACCTGGAATTTCCCTTCTCGGCCCTTTCATTAGGCAGCACAACACCTATTTCTGGCTTCCAAGCTTTTCTAGGCACGGCACAGCAGCCAGCACTGACATTTCTAGCTCAGAAACAGATCTTTTGGGGGGTTTCATTTCTCCTTTCTGCTCCTCTGCAGTGGAGCACCAGGACCAGGGCCCGGCCCACTGTAGGAAATGCCAGGATGGGGCACAAGCACAGCAGGGGAAGGTGGCAACAACCCAAAGATCAGCACACTGAAAAACCCCAAATCCTCATTTCACTGCTGTGTAAATCTCCCCCACAGCCTGTAATAAGCACTTTATCCACATAACACTTATCTCCTGCTGGAGAGGAGGTCCAGGGTGTTTCAGGAGCATTTTTCTGTCGCTGCATTTTATTCCACCTATTCTGTCAAGCAGGGATCAGCACCTGGAGCATCCCGGAGCATCCCGGTGTCACAGACATCTTTTATGAAAATCCTTTCCTTAGGATTTTTCCTCCTGAGAAGCTGGGAGGCCTCAGGAACAAAATGTAAGCAATGGTTATCTGCTGCTGTGGAATGCAACAGGTGCATCTGTGATTGGTCTCATGTTGGTTGTTTCTAATTAATGGCCAATCACAGTCAGCTGGCTCGGACAGAGAGCCTGAGCCACAAACCTTTGTTATCATTCCTTCTTTTTCTATTCTTAGCCAGCCTTCTGATGAGAACCTCTCCTTCTATTCTTTTAGTATAGTTTTAATGTAATATATATCATAAAATAATAAATCGAGCCTTCTGAAACATGGAGTCAGATCCTCATCTCTTCCCTCAACCTGAGACCCCTGTGAACACGGTCACATCCCGGAGCATCCCGGGTGTTCCCCAGGTGCGGGAGCATCCCGGAGCATCCCGGTGCACCCCCGAGCTGTGCCAGTCCCCCGGAGCACGTCCCGGGCTCAGCAGCATCCCCGGAGCCCGGCGGGCTCTGCTCTCGCTAGAGGGCTCCCCAGGATGGGTTTCCGAGCGCTGCCGAGCTCGCCGGGCCCGGAGCTCCCTCTGCTTCTCCTGACCTGGGCACAGCCTCAGGCTGGGCACCTCTGGGCACAGCCCGGAGCGAGCAGAACGACAGACACGCAATGCCCTGGCATTGAAATTGGAATTGGAATTGGAATTCAAGGTGGACAAAACCAATCTGCTCCCATCTCAGGCTCTGCCGTCTGCCCGGGTGGCACAGCAGGAACCGGCGTGGCACAGCAGGAGTGGGATGGGACAGAAGGAGCCCAAGTGTCACAGGAGGAGCCAGGATGGCACAGAAGGAGCCTGGGTGGCACAGAGGGAGCCCGGGTGGCACAGGAGGTACCGGGATGGCACAGAGGAACCGGAGTGGCACAGCAGGAGCCGGAGTGGCGCAGAAGGAGCTGAGGTGGCACAGAGGGAGCCAGAGTGGCACAGCAAGAGCGGGGTGGCACAGACCGAGCCGGGGTGGCACAGCAGAAGCCGGGGTGTCACAGGAGGAGTTAGGGTGGCACAGCAGGAGCCGGGGTGGCACAGAGGGACCCGGAGGGACACAGGAGGAGCCAGGGTGGCATAGAGGAGCTGGGGTGTCACAGCCAAGCCGGAGTGGCACAGCAGGAGCCCAGGTGGCACAAAAGGAGCCCGGGTGTCACAGCAAGAGCTGGGGTGGCACAGAGGGACCCAGATGGCACAGAGGGAGCCCGGGTGTCACATCAGGAGCGCTGTCCCCCCCTGTGGCACCACCCCCAAGCTCCAAAGCCGTGCCCAGCGTGGGACAGCTCTGCCGAGCAGCTCAGCTCCCCCGGGACCCTCCCCGGCCTGGGATGTGCCAGCTCCCATCGCTGCACATTCCATCAAAGCAGCGCTACGGAAATAGAAATAAAGGACACAACTGTCACACACGAGCCTGGACACCCGCAGCCAGCCCCGGGCTCCAGCTGCCTCTCCCCAGCAGACTGCCAGCAAATGGATAAATACAGACATTTGTGGCTGCTCTGAAAAGGACCGATGGGATAATGAATGCTCTGCTATCCCTGCATTTTAAAAATGCCAAGCACAGCTTAATCTCGCTGCTGCGCTCGTGCGGGTGCGAGCTCATTTCAAAAGGAGCAGGCTCCAGCCCCGTTTCCACCCTGATGCTGGATGAACACAAGCAGCTGCCTTCATCATGCAGCTTATTGACTCCCCCTTCAGTTCCTTTGCTCCCTTTGCTAAAAATATCTGTGCTATGTGGCAGGAATGCTTTTATCAGGTGTTTGTCAGGCCCTCAGATCCCGGAGTTTACTCCAGAATGAGTCATTTTGGGAAAAAATGCAGGCGGCACCCTAACCCATAACCTGGGATACCAGCAGGAATGGGGACAGCAAAGAGTGAGGACAACAGCCAGGACATGGGGAGGGGACCAGGAAGGTGGTAAAGGGTGGGAGGAACAAAACAAAGTTTGCTCAAGGTGGAGCAAACAGGTGGGAAGGAGAAACAGCTGAGTCCAACGGGGCAGAAAGGAGCAGCTCCAGCCACGCAGGGAGCACTGGGGTGGATTTTCCACCTGAAAACACCTCTAAAGTCCAGGTGGGAGATACTGCAGGAAATATAGGCAGGAGCGAGCAGTTACAAGGACAGAACGTGCTTGTTCTCCTCGTCTGAGCCCACTGTTTGCAAACACACATCCTCGCAGGGTCCCGCTTAAACAAAACACTCTGTTCTCAGCAATGTTTTGCTTGATTCACAGATAAGACGTTTCCACTTTTCCTTTTGATCCCAGCGATGTCTCCCGTTCAGTTCCCAGTGGAGCGGCTGGTGGGGAGCAGCCCCGGCTCTTCCCAGCCTGCAGACCCCCACAGCTCAAACACGGGGGTGCCGAGGCTGGGCTGGGCTGGGCTGGCACAGGGATGGGGTTCGGGGTGCTGAGGGAGGGGAAGGACAGACGGACAGAGGGACAGAGGGGAAGGAACTTTCTCCCCGCTAATCAAACCTCGCTGTCCGGGGAGGGGGGATCGGGACCCACCCGGACCGCGAGCGGCCCCTTCCCCTCCACTCACCGGTCCCGGGGGCCCCGGGGGTCCCGGGGGGCTCGGGGGTCCCGGCTCTGCGCTGCCCCCATGGCCCCGATCGCTGCCGCCGCTCCCGGAGCGTCCAACCCCGGGAGAGAGAGAGGGAGGGAGGGAGGAGAGAGGAGGGAGAGAAGAGGGAGGGAGGGAAAGAGAAGGGAGGGAGAGAGGAGAGAGGGAGAGACGGGGGGAAGAAAGGGAGAGAAGGAGACAGGAGGGAGAGGAGGGAGGGAGGAGAGAGGAGGGAAAGAGAGAGAGAGAGAGGGGAGGGAGAAGAGAGAGGACGGAGGGGGGAGAGAGGAGAGAGAGGAGAGAAGAGGGAGGGAGGGAGGGAGGGAGGGAGAAGGGAGGGAGAGAAGAGAGAGGGAGAGACGGGGGGAAGAAAGGGAGAGAAGGAGACAGGAGGGAGAGGAGGGAGGGAGAGGAGGGAGGGAAAGAGGAAGAAGAGAGGAAGGAGAGAGGGAGGGAGGGTGAGGAGAGGGATGGAGAAAGGGAGGAGAGAGGGAGAGAGGAGGGATAGAAAGGGAGAGAGGGAGGGAGAGAGGGAGGGAAGGAGGGAGAGAGAGAAGAGGAGGGAGAGAGGGAAGGAGAGAGACGGGGAGGAGAAAGGGAGAGAGGGGGAGAGAGAGGGGAGAGAGGGAGGGAGGAAGGAGAGAGAGAGGGGGAGAGAAAGGCAGAGAGGGAGACGGAGAGAGTGAGACAGGGAGGGAAAGAGAAAGGGAGAGAAGAAGGAGGGAGAGAGGGGAGAGAGAGGAGAGAAAAGGGAAAGGGGAAGGAGAGAGGAGGGAGGGAGAAAGGGAGAGAGAGGGGAGAAAACGGAAAGAGGAGGGAGAGAGAAAAGAGGGAAAGAAGGAGAGAAGAGGGAGAGATGGAGAGAGAGAAGCAGACAGGGAGACAGGGAGGGAGAGAGGAGGGCTGGCGGGGCTCGGGGTGCTCTGGGTGCCGCTCGCACCAGCGCGGCGTTGTTGTTGTTGTTTGTTCACTTTATCATCCACACTAGTAAGGAAATGTCATTCCTGTTCCCATAACTGAGCCCCTTGTCCAGGGCACCTGACAAACGTGCTGGTGTGATTTCTCCCCTGAGGACTCTTCCCAAATCTCATGCAGGAGAAGCCAAACAGCCCCAATGCCAGGAGCAGCCAGACCCTTCCACAGAAAGAAGATTTAAGGTCACACTTTAAAAGCTCAGAGGTGACCCCGCTGGTTGGAGTAATTTTAATTAAAGTGCCTCAGAATGCATCCGTTTCTGACAACATCCGAGCCTTTTTACTTTTGAGAAACTGAAAACTGGAATATTAATCTCTTTTTTTTTTTTTTTCCCTGTCAGTCAAGGTGTTCTGGCTGGAGCTGCGGCGTTTCTTGGCAAGAAAAGTGTCAGTGCCCAGAAAAGTGTCAAAGCCCAGAAAAGTGTCAATGCCCTTGAAAGCTCTTACCTTCCTAAAAAAACCAAAAAAACCAAACCAAAACAAAAAAACCCAAAAAACAAAAACAAAACGAAAACACAAAAAACCCAAAAAAAACCCAGAAAAACCCAAAAAAACCCCAAAAACAAAAAAAAACCAACAAAAACAAACCCAAAAAACACCCAAAAAACACCAAAAGAAACTACCACCAAAAAAAAAAAAAAATCAAAAAAAGCCAACCAACTTTCCTTGGGTGACAAAATGCACTGCCAGGCTCAACCGCTCTCCTGCCTATGGCGGTGCCCTCAGCCGTGCCCACCCATGGGGACCCCTCTGTGACCAGGGGAGGGTCCCAAACATCCCGACCCCCCCAGAGCCCTGAGATGGCCCCGGTAGGAGCCGGAGTTACCTGTGGGAGCTCGGAGGCCGCCGTCGGTGCCCAGGTTGGTCACAGGGGCTGAGTCAGGTGACAGCCATGCGGGACCTGGCATGGGGCCCTGCCTGCTGCAGGAGGGCAGGAAATCCCTGGCAGGGCTGCAGGGCACAGCCTGCACCCCATTGAGCAGCCTGGGCACTGCTGGCACCGGCCTGTGCCACTGGTGCCACCTGGCGCAGACGTCTTTTCATTAAAAATCCTTTCCTTAAGATTTTTTCCTCCTGAGAAGCTGGGAGGCCTCAGGAACAAAATGTAAGCAATGGTTATCTGCTGCTGTGGAATGCAACAGGTGCATCTGTGATTGGTCTCATGTGGTTGTTTCTAATTAATGGCCAATCACAGCCAGCTGGCTCAGACAGAGAGCCTGAGACAGAGCCTTTGTAATCATTCTATTCTATTCTATTCTATTCTATTCTATTCTATTCTATTCTATTCTATTCTATTCCATTCTTAGCCAGCCTTCTGATGAAATCCTTTCTTCTATTCTTTTAGTATAGTTTTAATGTAATATATATAATAAAATAATCAATCAAGCCTTCTGAAACATGGAGTCAGATCCTCATCTCTTCCCCAATCCAAGAACCCCTGTGAACACCGTCACAGGCACCTGCACCATTGGTGGCACTGAAATGGAGATTTTTGGCCTTCAATTGAGTTAGCAATGTGAATGAAGCATTTAAGTTTTAGCTTGTAGAATTACGTGTTGAATTTTAACTTTTTTACTTAAGAAACCTCTGCCACAGTACAAAGTGTCGCAGACATCCTTTCCGGAAAATCCTTTCCTTAGGATGTTTCCTCCTGAGAAGCTGAGAGGCCACAGGAACAAAATGTAAACAATGGTTATCTGCTGCTGTGGAATGCAACAGGTGCATCTGTGATTGGTCTCATGTGGTTGTTTCTAATTAATGGCCAATCACAGTCAGCTGGTTCAGGCTCTCTGTCCGAGCCACAAACCTTTGTTATCATTCTTTCCTATTCTATTCTTAGCCAGCCTTCTGATGAAATCCTTTCTTCTATTCTTTTAGTATAGTTTTAATGTAATATATATCATAAAATAATAAATCAAGCCTTCTGAAACGTGGACTCAGATCCTCATCTCTTCCCCAATCAAAGGACCCCTGTGAACACGGTCACAAAGGGCACAGGAAAATGCAAATTTCTGAAGTTTCTAGCATAAAGAACAAAACCCCTTTAACTCTTCAAAGTGAGCAGTAGTTTCTCAGATCTGGGAGTGGATGTGCAGTCCCTGCACAGCATCCTCCTGTGGGGCCAGGCTCTGGCACGGGCAGAATTCCCAGGGCTTGGCCTTTCCATTCCTGTGCCTTTGGTTTCAAAGGAATTTCCTCCAGCCCTTTTCTGAGCGCTGCATTTGGAAATGCTGCCCGGCCATTGGGACCCACACACGTCTGCATCTGCTGGACAGAGCTGCCAGGACCTGCCTGCACTCCAGGCTGGGCTGCTGCATCCAGAAATGAATCCCAGAAATGAAAAAACGCTTCCACGAGGCTTTACCGAGCTGAGGATCACTCCCCTCAGTGGCAGGAATTCAGCATTTCCTGTAAAAGTGCATTCTTTTTGAGCAGGGATCTAAACTGGAGGGGTGAGTCTGGCCAGGAGCCAAGGCTGCAGCACACACGCATTAAAAAATATCATTAAAAATGCTCATGGATGCCAAACAAGCCGGGGACGGGCAGCGGGGACGTGTGACACTGTGGCTCCAGGCTCGGCAATTTTTCCCCACCCTCCTTGGCTGGGTCCCACGCTGAGAGGAATAAACACACTGGGATTGCTGGGAAACTGCTGGCAGACCCCGGAGGGAAACTAAATTAAGCGACATTTATGCAGCACAGCAGCAGAGAAAAAACCAGTTTCCAAACCCAAGAACCCTGAGGGCACATGGCGATGTCGTTCTCCACGCTCCCCACTTCCCTCAACCTGACAAACCAGCAGGAAAAATCCTGATGAAGCTTTTCCCACCCTTCAGGACAGCAGGATGAATCAGTGGCATCACCTGTGAGCCACAGGCCTTGGGGCAGTGCCAGGGGCTGCTCAGACCCCTCAGGAGCCCCAGAGCAGCCCCCAGACCCACCTGAGGGTGAGCAGAGCTGCAGGAGAGGCTTTGCTTCCTCACCTGGGACCTTAAACAGCCACAGCACCCTGCCCAGAGCTGGCACTGCAGGTGCCCACAGGGCTGGGGAAAGCACCAAAATTAAGTGACATTTATGCAGCACAGCAGCAGAGAAAACCAGTTTCCAAATCCAAAAACCTTGAGGGAACATGGTGAGTTCTTCCCTATGCTCCTCAGAGTTCCCTCAACCTGACAAACGGGCAGGAAAAATCCTGATGAAGCTTTTCCCACCCTTCAGGACAGCAGGATGAATCAGTGGCATCACCTGTGAGCCACAGGCCTTGGGGCAGTGCCAGGGGCTGCTCAGACCCCTCAGGAGCCCCAGAGCAGCCCCCAGACCCACCTGAGGGTGAGCAGAGCTGCAGGAGAGGCTTTGCTTCCCCACCTGGGACCTTAAACAGCCACAGCACCCTGCCCAGAGCTGGCACTGCAGGCAGGGCTGGGTGCCAGCCACACAGAGCAGCCAGATGTGCCCCAGATGTGGGGTCCCACTCATTGGAAGCAGAACTCAGCTCAGGTGAGGCTCCTGCAGCACCCCCAGGAGCACTGGAGCTGGCCAGGGGCAGCTGGGAATAATGATCCTGGTGCTAATTCCATGGAAATTTCCATGGGCATGGGAAAGTGGTTTTTTTCTAATTAATGGCCAATCAGAGTCAGCTGGCTTGGGCTCTTGGGTCAGTCACAAGATTTTATTATCATTCCTTTCTGTTCCTTGCAAGCCTTCTGATGAAATCCTTTCTCCTAGTCTTTTAGTATAGTTCTAATTTATCATTTGCAAGAGCCTAAATGAGAGATGTGGGACTCTAGGCAGCTCTCCAAAATGCAGTTTGTTCTAGCTAAGAGGTTATAGCAGTCCAGGGTTGTGGGTGACAGAGCTGTGCCTCCAGCTGTCAGCTCCAGCTGCAGGCAGGCCTGGAGACCCTCTGGTTTTGGTTACAATTCATTATTTACTTTTCTTTTGGTTACAATGCATTATTTACTTTTCTTTGCTGAGCATCTTCATACAGTACAACCAATCTATACCTTAACTATTATCTATAGCCTATCATAACTACTGTAATTACCATATTCATGTTACTGTTCTCCAATCACTGAAAGTCAGTACATTACAGTTTAAGCTAGAGGTTTTCTTGCAGTGGAAAATTCTGAGACTTTTTCTACTTGCAACATTGCTGACTTGTTTGCCTGTGCTATCTGCTTGGTAAAAACATCTTCTTGTTTGGGGTGGGTTTATCCTTTGCTCTAAGCCGTAAAACCTCTTCTAACTAACACACCCTTTGCCTCCTTGGTTATCCAGCAAGACTGGCTCAGCAATTCTTTTCTCCTATATCAAAACTTGCTTCCACCTCTATTCCTTCATCAGCCTCTACATTTAAAAATCTTTCTGCCAAGCACACATATCTGTGAGACTTTCTTGTCAAACTTTCATCCTTCCCAACAATCATTTACCTTTATTATAATATTTATCATAAAATAATAAATCAGCCTTCTGAAACATGGAGTCAAGGTTCTCATCTCTTCCCTGGTCCTGGGACCCCTGCGAACACCACCACATTAAACCAGTTTGGACCTCGGGAAATCATTGGTTCTGTTTTGCCCTTGGAGGACCCGATTGTGTCTCCCTGTCCCCCTGGCTGGCCCGGAGCTCTCCCGTGGTGGCATCTCCCGTTCCCGAGGGTGCCAAGGGAGGGCGGGCAGTGTGAGCAGCACACATCGCACACACCATCCCATCCCGTCCCATCCCATCCCATGGATCCCGTCCCATCCCATCCCATCCCATCCCATGGATCCCATCCCATCCCATCCCGTCCCGTCTGGCTCCAGCAGCGCCTCCTTAGCAACCCAAACAGAGCCACAACAGGGGCTGGCAGCACATCACACCCCGGCCAGCCCTGAAGGAGAGCCCGGGATGCACACACAGCTCCGTGGTGCCATCATCTCCCGCAGCAGCTTTGTGTCCCAAAGTGTCCTTCAGGCTTTGCCGTGGCACGGGGACAGCTCTGCACCTCCATCCCTGCTCTCCTCGTCCCTCCAGCCTCTGCGTGAGCCCCCCAGCCCTCAGCTCCCTTCTCCTCCTACCTTGGCAGCTGCGGGCTCGTCCCAAGCTCTGGCGCTCCCTGCTACCTGTCCGGGGCTCCTCGCACAGCCGCTCCCGTGGCAGCCGCCTGGGAAAGGGCAGGGAGGAAGGAAGGGGATGGACGGGGAGGAGAGGGCCGGGCCGAGGGTGTCTCTGCTCCCTGTGGCCGCGGGGGAAGGAAGGAGGATGTTTTGGAATATTCGGGCAGAGCGGGGGAAGCGGGGGCGCGCACCGGGAGCCGCTGTCCCGGTACCGGGGGAACGCCCGGAGCGCTCCTGCCGGGGCCCCAGTGCTGTCATGCCGTAAAAATGCGCTCCAGGCTGGAATTTGGCAGCCGGGACCCTGACGGGGTGGGAACCTCTGCGCTTACAGAGGGAGCGGGAGCTGGGGCGGCAGGGAGAGGTGATGGAGAGCAGTGCTGAGCAGGGAGAGGTGATGGAGAGCAGTGCTGAGCAGGGAGAGATGATGGGGAATTGTTCTGAGCAGGGAGAGGCGATGGGGAATTGTTCTGAGCAGGGAGAGGTGATGGGGAATTGTTCTGAGCAGGGAGAGGGGATGGGGAGCAGTTCTGGGCAGGGAGAGGCGATGGGGAGCTGGGCTGAGCAAAGAGAGGGGATGGGGAGCAGTTCTGGGCTGGGGCACGGAATTCACCTCAAGGCATTCTGTTGAATTCCCAGGAATGGGAATTCCCTGATGTCGCAGACATCTTTTTATGGAAATCCTTTCCTTAGGATTTTTCCTCCTGAGAAGCTGGGAGGCCTCAGGAACAAAATGTAAACAATGGTTATCTGCTGCTGTGGAATGCAACAGGTGCATCTGTGATTGGTCTCATGGGGTTGTTTCTAATTAATGGCCAATCACAGTCAGCTGGCTCGGACAGAGAGCCCAGCCACAAACCTTTGTTATCATTCTTTCTTTTTCTATTCTTATCTTAGCTAGCCTTGTGATGAAACCTTTTCTTCTATTCTTTTATTATAGTTTTAATAGAATATATATAATAAAATAATCATTCAAGCCTTCTGAAACATGGAGTCAGATCCTCGTCTCTTCCCTCGACACAAGACCCCTGTGAGCACGGTCACAGCCTGGCAGCCCTGGCAGGGTCCGTGCCAGCCTGGTGGGCGCTGGCAGCGACCCCCGGCCCCTCCCGGCCCCGGCCGCTCCTGCAGAGGGAGCGCAAGGAGCGGGAATGAGCCGCGGGCTCCGCGCAGCCATTTCGTCCTCGGGAAGCATCAGCAGGGGTGTTGCTTCTCAAAGAGAAGAGAAAACTCCGCTCAGATGGGAAACTTCCCTCGCAAACCAATTGTGCCGTCTGTTCCCTGCCCGGAATTCCCGCCCTAAACCCACAGGACATCCCTGCAGGGACACGAACCTGCCCTCTTCACTCCCAGCTCCCAAATTCAAAGGAATTTCCTCCAGCCCTTTTCTGAGCGCTGCATTTGGAAATGCTGCCCTGCCAGGACACACACACATCTGCATCTGCTGGACAGAGCTGCCAGGACCTGCCTGTGCTCCGGGCTGGGATGCTGCATCCAGAAATGAATCCCTCAAAAAAGCAATGAATCCCTCAAAAAGCAATGAATCCCTCCAAAAAGCAATGAATCCCTCCAAAAAAGCAATGAATCCCTCCAAAAGCAATGAATCCCTCCAAAAGCAGGGCAGTGAGTGGAAAGGACGCTGCTGCACCTTCCAGGGACAAGCAGGGTGGGGAGAGGCAGCCTGGGAGCCCCAGTTGCTGCTGCTTTGCCACATTCCTCCATCTGCTCACCGTTTCCATCCATTTCTTTCTCTCTTTTTCTCTCTCTGATGCCTCCTTGCTGGGGTTGATAGTGGAACCCTGGAAAAAGTTAAAGATAGAATCTAAAATGTTAGGCTTTGTGCTTTCCCAGATCAACTGCACCTGCGTAAGCAGTATGATAAATTATATAATTGTTAGATGTGATGATTGTTTAGTAATTAAATGTAATTATTATATAACCATAAGAAGAATAGTGAGAAACTATGTTGGAAATTCAGAGAGGGGCTAAATTTATGTATACAATAGAACAATATAAGTTTAATAATTAACATGAAAGTTATGTAACGATAGAGTATCAAACATGATCATTTCGGATGTATGGTCAGAGTCAAATTTGGGTTGAATATACCCCGATTCCCAGAGCTCTTAATAAAAAGCACCGCATATAATCCCCCGTGATTATGTGTTTTTGAACGCTAACAGGGTGGCTGCTGTGTCCCACCTGTCCCAGCACCCACAGGCTTGGCTCTGCGTGCTGCCAGCCCCGTGCACAGCCATGCCAACACCCCAAAAACCATGTTCTGCCCAGGGTTCACCCCAGAGCCCGTGCTTGGGGCAGGTTTTGGTGCAGGAGAGCATTCCCATCTGTTGCAGTGGCACTTGCCTGCTCGTCTCATCCCTGGCCCCAGCCTAGCTTCAGCTCCCATCTCCCAAGTGGCTCTTTCTTTCTCTCCAGCTGGAGCTTCCTGTTGGCTCTCATTTTCATTCTTTACCTCTTCAGCAGTGCAGAAAATTGGCACTTAATGTGCCCTGCGAGGCTGTGTGGGAGCAGCTTAATTGACCCTGGTTGCATCACCCAGCCCGCAGCCAGCTCAGCCTCGGGCCACGTTCATTTCCCACCCCCTCCTTTGTTTTCCTGCCTTTCTGGGGTGCTGCTGGTGTTTGGCTCCAGGTGAGGGTGGTAAGGAGCCCAGGCTGCCCAGAGAGCTGCAGGAATTCCCAGGGAAACCTGCCTTCCTTCTCCTCCCCCATCCTGGTGCCTTCCCCAGCTGGTTGCTCCAAACCCTGCCCATCCCAACATCCCACCTTTGGTGAGGAGTGTAGCAGGACCACAATGCAGCTCTGGGAGCTTCTCCTGGCACTGCAAATCAGTCAGAAACCTGAGCTGATGGCTGCAGCCCTGACCTTGCCAGCTGTTTTCCAACAGCTGCTCCCAGGCAGGATGGGTGGAGGGATTGCAGAGTGTGTCAGTGAGGAACAAGTGGCACCCTGACCAAAAAAGCTGATGATAAAACCAGATTTGTAGCCATCACCCAGGTGTGGTCTCAGCTCAGCTCCAGTTCCCTTATTGCATCCTTTGGGGCAGGGATTGCTGCAGGAAGAGCTGAAATAATTGGTATTCAGAGCGTCATAAAACTCCACGTGAGGCTGACACTCCAGGCAGGGCTGCATTATCGCAGATGTCTCGCAGGGGAATAAGATTTTGCAGGTGAATGAAGGAAATGCATGCAGCCATTGTTTTGGGGTGTTTTTCCTGAGGGCTGCTGAGGAGAAGGGGCTGCTCACTCTGATAATGGAAAAATGTTAAAGATAGACTCTGAAAATGCTAGGCTTTGTGTTTTGCCAGATCATGTGAAATTGCACCTGCGTGAGCAGTATATGATAAATGATATATTTGTTAGATGAGATGATTGTTTAGTAATTAAATATAATTATTGTATAACCATAAGAAGAATCATGAGAAACTATGCTAGAAGTTTGAGGAGGGCCACGAGGAGCCCATGCTTGGCTGAAATACAATAGAACAATATAAGTTTAATAACTAACATGAAAGTTATATAACGATAGAATATAAAAACGTGTTCATCCTGAACCCATGTTGGAGTCAGATTTGGGTTTGGAGTCTGACACCCAGAGCTCTTCAATAAAAGCACCTGCATATACAGCCACATTCCCACTTTGCAGGGGAGGCTGGAAGAGAGTGTAGATTATTTATATAAATACAGATTATTTAGAGAGCCTGCAGATGATCATTTTTGCGATTATGTGTTTCCGAACCTTGACAACTCTGCTCTCTCTGCTCTGACATGGGAGAGTGCAGCGCTGCCACCAGGGCTGTGCCCAGCTGTGCCCAGCTGTTGCTCTGGCTCTCAGCCAGCAGGACCCTCCTCATCCTCACCCCAGCGGGCTCTGGGGGACAGCAGGGCCACACCAGCAGCAGCAGGACCTGCAGATGTCCCTGTGGAATCCCCAGGGCAGGGCTGAGGCACCTACGCTGCGTGCCTGGGATGCTCTGTTAACAAGGAGGGTTTCCTCCCGTTAAATATCTCACCACTCCATTCGTGTTGGAGCATGGAGTGCTTCCAACGCTTGGAGCACAATGAGTTAGTATCTGCTGCTCTGGGTTTGCATCCTGGCCAGCTGGGAGCACGCTGGGACCAGGCTGCAGCACAAAGAACAATGGGAAGGCTCGGCAAGGGGCTCCAGAGGCAGGACCCAGCCTCGGTGACAGCACCGGGGCTGCTCCCAGCTCTCTGATGGTGCACCAGCAGAGGATCACAGCCTCCAGAGCCTCCTTTTAACTCTGCAGCTCGTCCCCTCGCTGGCTTTTCCTGCCCTTTCAGGCGGTGGGCTCTGCGTGCCAAATGGGATGCTGGGGAAGGCGCTGCTGCCTGGATGGGCTCCAGCTGCAATGCAACTAATCCATTTTTATAGCTGGGAGCAGGTGTCTCGTGCGTGGCCAGCAGCTCTTCTGAAGATCACTCTTTTTATTCGAATTTTGTCACACACTTTCTGTAAATAACTCGTTGCTTTACATTCTCTTACGGAGGAGAAGAAATTTGATGGGCTGTTGGTTTGGCCAGTGCCATTGGAGAGGTGGCACTGTCACTTTTGGAAATCTATAAGTTTTGGAGTTAGGAAATGAACTTCCCTTCTTTTTACCTTGGAGTTCCAGTGTCCAGGTTGTTTTGTTTCATGCCCTATAGTGACACCCAAGTTGCCCTGAGTTTTTAAGATTCTCTAAGCCTTCTGATGTTCACATCCTTGTAACAAACTTTCTCGCACACTTTCTGTAAATAACTTATTGGTTTGCATTCTTTTAGGGAGGAGAAATTTGATGGGCTGTTGGTTTCGCCAGTGTCATTGGAGAGGTGGCACTGTCACTTTTGGAAATCTATAAATGTTGGAGTCAGAAAATAAACTTCCCTTCTTCTTACCTTGGAGTTCCAGTGTCCAGGTTGTTTTGTTTCATGTCCTATAGCAACACCCAAGTTGCCCTGAGTTTTTAAGATTTTCTAATCCTTCTGATGTTTACATTCTTGTAATGAACTTTCTCGCACACTTTCTGTAAATAACTTATTGGTTTGCATTCTTTTGTGGAAGAAGAGAAATTTGATGGACTGTTGGCTTGTCCAGTGTCATTGGAGAGGTGGCACTGTCACCCTCCAACCCACTGTCACTTTTGGAAAACTATAAATGTTGGAGTCAGAAAAAAAATTTCCCTTCCTTTTACCTTGCAGTTCCAGTGTCCAAGTTGTTTTGTTTCATGTCCTATAGTGACACGCATGTCGCCCTGATTTTTTAAGATTTTCGAAGCCTCCTGATGGCTACATTCTTGTAACCAACTTTCTCGCACGCTTTCTGTAAATAACTCATTGGTTTGCATTCTTTTATGCAGGAGGAGAGATTTGATGGACTGTTGGTTTGTCCAGTGTCATTGGAGAGGTGGCACTGTCACCCTCCAATCCACTGTCACTTTTGGAAATCTATTAATGTTGGAATCAGAAATTAAAAAACTCTCTTTTTACCTTGAAAGAGCAGTGTGTGCACGTTGTATTATTTCATGTCCTATAGTGACAACAGTAACCAGTCCTGGGGCTGTGCAGTTCTTCATGGACTGTGTGCCTAAAATGAAGAGCACAGCCTTGAGGACATGGAGAAATTCCTTTTTGCTTGTACTTTCCCCATTTCCTGCGCCTGGGAAGAGCCAGAACCTGTGGGGAGGAAAAGAAAAGGATCCACTGTTGGAGCCACAGATAGGAAAGGCCAAAGGGTTTGTTTTGTTTGTTTTCCATCCTCAGCAATGCAGCAAGTGGAGCTCAGTCAAGAAACCCCATCCAAACCCACAGCTCCTGAAGCTGCTCTGGGCAAACAAAACCTCAAAGGGCTCTCTGTCCTTGCCCGTCCCATTCCCGCTCTGGAAGGAGAAATGACCCAGGGCTGCAGGACTGAGGCACAGCCCCATCCCCAGGGCAGCACCTGGAGGAGCTGCAGCCCCAAATCCTGCAGGGAGCAGGTCCTGGGGGGCTCAGAGACCCCAGCAAAGAGCCCCCCAAGCCCAGGAGCTTCGCCACTGACACGCCTGGACTCATTGGCCCTGCTGAGACAAAGAGCCATTGCTGAATTCAGCTGCCCTGGGTATTTTTTTCCCTCTTGGATGAATCACCTGCTAAAAATATTATAAATGGAGTCGCTGGCCAGACCTTTCACTTCTCTGGAAGCAAAAATATTTATTTTACTCAGGCTGTGCCTGTGTTTTAGCAAAACTTTATGATCAATTTTGGAGGAATGTGCCATGCTGTATATTCAAATTACAACTTCTTTTTGGCTCGCGGCGTAAGTTTAAAACATCTTGTTTAAGGCACAACTGTCAAGCTGCCAGAAAAATGCATTTTCAGCTGTTTTCCTCCCAAAAGCAGCAGTTTTGTTCTGTTGATGGTTATTGTCAACCCAGGTGTGTGCCTGTTTCAGGGTTTGGTGATCAAGGGGTACAGGCTGGACTGGTTTAGACTGGGAGCTTCCACTTCCATGGAAAACCAGCACTTGTTTTCCAGCATCACCACAAATTTGGTCCCAGGGAGCTCTGGAGCTGCTGGGCTGGTGGGGACAGACCCATTCCCATTGAACAAAGCTGCATTTTTGGGAGCTGGAGTGGGGCTTTCTCCTGCCCAGGCTCCAAACCTGATGCAGATCATCGGACAGCACAATGAGATCCTTGGGGAGAGGATCATCACAGAGCCAAAGGAGCTTTGTCCTGGGAGCATTTCCTCCTCCTGAGGAGCCTGGAGCCACTGGGACCCCATTGGGACCAAGCACCACCAGCTCCTGTTGCTCTTGCACCCGTGCCAGGCACACCTTCCCCATAAACCCCCATTCGAATTTAGGAAGGAAATGAGGGGAAAATTCTTTTTCTTGCTTCAGGGCGCAGAGAGAATAATGGGATCTTTATTCCCGGGTAATTAAGTTGATTTTTTTTTTTTTTTGTGGGTTTAATTTACACCCCCTTCCAGCCTCCCCTGCAAAGTGGGGACGTGGCTGTGGGTGGGCAGGGAACACCACCAGGACCAGGTGTGGGTCAGGGCATCCCTGAGTGCAGAACCAGCACTTGGGATCCTCTCCATGCCAGCTTGTTGGGAAGGATGAAAGTTTGACAAGGAAGTCTCACAGATATGTGTGGCTTAGCAGAAAATGTAGAGTCTGATGAAGGAATAGAGATGGAAGCAAGTTTTGATATAGAAGAAAAGAACTGCTGAGCCAGTTTTACTGGATAACTAAAGAAGTAAAAGGTGTGTTAGTTAGAAAGGGTTTTTATGGCTTAGAGCAAAGGATAAACCCACCTCAAACAAGAAGATGTTTTTACCAAGCAGAAAATGCCACAGCAACACCTGCTGGCCCCTTCCTTCCTCTTATCCTGTCCAAGGGGATGATCAGAATTCAGACACCTTAAAATCCATCTTGTTGTACAAGTCACAATATTAAACCTAGTTTCAATATCAGCAGTGAGTTTCCTTGGGAATGGTGAATAAAACAGCAGCATTAATTAAAGGCACAGCCTTTTGTGTTCATTCCTCACTAGCTGTCTTTTTTTCCACTCTCCTCTTGTATATTTGATCTGTTCAAAGCTGAGGAAATGTTACCCACAGCTTTACTTTAATAGCAACCAACTTCCAGTGCCTGCTTAGTCACCGGGGAATTTCTTGGGTTTTTTGTTTTCTGAAAAAACAGAACCACCGCTGCCTTGGTCAAAATTCAGACTAAGGCTCACCAACATTTTATACTTGTGGTTGGAGGTGAAATTCCCCTCATAACTTTTTGACAGTGCTGTGGCCTTTTGTACATGCACAGGGCTCTGAGCACCCTGCTGCAGCTGAAGCTGTCCCTGCCCATGGACTAAATGGACTTTAAAGGTCATTTCCAGCCCCAAACACCCTGTGATTCCATGGATTCTCATTCAGGGCTGCTCCACATCCCCACACAAGTGTCAGTCAGATGCAGATGAAGAGCCCATCCTGCAGAACAGGCTCAGGAAGTTTCTGTCCTCAGCTGAAACCCCTTTGGTGTGGAAGAGCCTGGAACTTATTACAAATCGCTTAAGCAACTTTGGCTCGCTCACTCTGATTAAATTGCTTCCCTGACTATTCCAGAGGCTCAAAACCACCAGCAGCTCCCAGGCTCGCTGTGCAAAATTAATTAAAGCAGGGGATAACTTGGCAAGGACAAGAAAAGAAAGTCTCATAGTAAGGAACAAGCCCAGTGTGGGGGTGTTTGCTGGAGCACGTGCCTGTGGGCGCTGGTAGGTGTTTCAGACCCAGCCTCAGCCCTCAGTGCTTTGCCAAATCTGGGCATGAAAATAAACTTGGGAGTCGAGTGCAGGATCCCAGCACAAAGGCAGGGACCCCTCTGTTTCCATAGGAAGCAGAATTCATAGCTTGGCAGAAGGGGCGCGTTTCCATTTTCGTACAAGAATTTCCTCCGCCTCCTGCAGGAAAAAAAAAAATAAAAATGTTGTGTAAGAAACACAGATTCAGACGTTTCTCCAGAACCTGGCAAAGGCTCCGAGGCTTCCCAGGAGGTGCCTGCAGGACTTCCAACAAAAACCAAGCGGGCCATCACTGCTCCCTTCCTTGAAAGCAGCAGCAAGGCAAGCACAGAGAGGCACCTGGCACCCTGAGCTGCACAAGGGGAAATGGGCTCCAGGGTTTTTTACATAGCTCATCCCATGGAGGTCCCTTTTAGCCCCCTGTGAGGAGGGGAAGGGGCTCCATGATTAAGCAAGGGCCCTGGCAGCAGGACAGAACCGACCTTGTCCCCCCTCCCCTTCCCCAGCGTTATCTGAAACCACAGCCCTGACTGGCTGCGCTTCTCATCCATCTGCAAAAGCACATTAAGGAGGGAGAGAAAGGTTGGCAGCTGACCACGGAGCAAATCCCCAGAGAGGTCCTTACCTGACTCCAACCAGATGCTGTTTATCAGCCCGAGCGCTCGCTACATGCCCGATGTGACGGAGACAGCAGAAATACAAGAAATGCTTGTTATGCTCAGGGCTTCGGGGGGTTTTCATCCTCAGGCCGGATATACAAGTTCCAGGAGAGGAATATGCATCCCTGGAGTCCTGGGCTGAATCTGGAATTCATATACTCTGTAAATGTGCTTTATTTAATGCAGGAATCGAGAAGGGGTTTGGAGTTATTGCGCCGGAGAGTTTGATTGCGTAGTTACAGCGTGGAATTAAGGAATAGCTGCAGATCTGTAAGGCAGTTCCAGCCCCATGGAAAGGGCAGGAGGGTGTGTTCTGATTGCACTGTTCTACCCCTGTTCTCCAACCACTGCCCTACATGTGCTGAGAGAAGTTTCCAGTGGGGTCTGCCCTAGCCCTGCACATTTCCCATCCCAGTTCTCCCTTTGGATGAAGCCAGCAAAGCCCATCAGGCCAGGAAGAGGCACCACAGTGACAGAGCAGGGCCCCAGAGCCCAAGGAAGCCTCTCAGAGCAGCACAAGAGCCAGGGCCAGGCTGGGAGGTGGAGAGGATGTGCTGCCAAAACCAGGGCAGCACTAACATGGAACAACCATCCAGACCAAGAAAAGGCAGGGGAAACAAAGCCAGGACTCCCTGAGAAATAGCTGTACCCTTGTGCAAGCACATACCTGTATGTTTATACAGATGTATATGTGCCTTGTATGTGTTCCAGCCTGGCTTTAAGGATTTAATACGTTTTTGCTGCACCACCGTGGTTTATCTGACCTGCAAGGTGCATCTGTCCCTGGGAGTGCCTCATCCTCACCCGTGTCCCTCTGCAGAGCGTGGTGCCAGCAGCTCACAGGGCTCTGGGCACCTGCAAGGCTCTGCCTGTGGAAATAAATGCCCAAATGCCCAGCTCTCAGAGCCTTGGGCTGGGCTGCTACAGTCACAAAGAGCTTTTATAGCCTGGAGGGGCCTGATTGCTAATTAACAGCTCATTAATGTCTGATTAACATCTGGAGGAGCCCCAGAGCCAGGGGGCACCCTGGGGGCTTTTCTGCCCACCCTAGGCTGGGTGTTGGACTCTCCAAGGTATTCCTGCAGGCTCTGAGCAGAGGGAGGGCACCCTGGCTGCTCCCTGCTTTGCTTTCCCAAGCAGATCTGCAGGGAAAAACCATCCCCACACACAGCCCCAGGCCCTGCTTTGGGACCCTTGGGGATCATCAGCAAAAGGCATTATTTGGAAAGGCTGTGCCATGAAATTGGGTGCAGGGAAAGTGTCACATCCCAGGAGATGCCAAGCCACCAGGAAGGGGCTGAGGAAGCGGGTGAAGAACCCTTTGCTGCATCAGTGTCTCCCCCTCCCACCAGCTGCTGCGTAAATCTCGTCGGCTTCAGAACCTGCTGGCAAAACATAAAGCAGCCTCCCTGATCCAGCCACCACAAGGGTATTAATCAGGCTAAAAATATAAAAACAACATGAAAAACACCATCTAGGGGGGTGTGCGGCATCAGCCGCTCGCTCCGGGAGCTTGGCCAAGTGCTCATATCTCCACTCTCATAAATATACCAGGAAAACACATTATCTCTGCAGTGCTCTTGGAGCAGGGAGAGCTCAGAGCAGCCCATGGCACCTGCTGCATTTTAATGAGCCTTCATCATCACCTGTAGGGGAACTGGTAACCTGTCACCGTCATATTTTCTGGAAAAATCTCTTTGCCCGGGATTCTTCTCCTGGGAAGCTGAGAAGCATCAGAAAAGAAATGTGAAGAGTAATAAAATAATAAATAATAACTGAATTATTTAAATAACTGTCCTGCAGTGCCCTGACCTTCCCACTGCAGCCCTGGCATCAGTAGAGTGAGGATCAGCAGTGCCAAGCAGAGCATTCACACAAATCCATCCCATTCTGGAGCACCAGAACGTGACCACACATCCATGTCCTCACCTGTAGGGAAAGTGAGATTTAAATAACTGAATTATTTAAATTATTGTCTGCAGCGCCCCAACCTTCCCACCATGGCTCTGGCATCAGCAGAGTGAGGATCAGCAGTGCCAGGCAGAGCATCCACACAAATCCTCCCATTTTGGAGCACCAGAACGTGACCACACATCCATGTCCTGGACCAGCAGCACGGCCAGGGGAGCAGCAGGCACTGGGATGAGGGATTGGCCTGGCTGGGGTGACAGATGCACCCCGGTAAAAAACACAAAGAAAGGTTTTCTCGTGTTCAGGCAGCCCAAAGAACAGAGATGATGTCGAAAACACGCCCTCTGCATTGCTCTCCATTGCCCATAAAGCCATAAACCCCTTTCAAATGCTCCATCCCCCTAACTTTTGGATGTCATTAAACGCTTTATTAATTTACTCCAAATGTCTTTGCTCATATTCCAGCACGGCTAACCCCATCAAAAGGAGACAGCACAGTGCTTAGGCAGCACTTCTGCTCTTCAAAGCCTGTTACTGAGATTAATTGCTTCTCCGGAGTCCTCTGTGAAGGGGGAACATGAGGATAGCTGTTATGAGTGCTGGGTGTGAGGGGGGAAGTGAGATCCAAGGGAAAAGCAGAGTTCCAAGGCATTGGCTGGATGGGATGGGCTGTGCAGGCTGCAGGGGAGGTGTCACAGACATCTTTCTATGAAAAATCTTTTCTTTAGGATTTTTCCTCCTGAGAAGCTGAGAGGCCTCAGGAACAAAATGTAAACATTGATTATCTGCTGCTGTGGAATGCAACAGGTGCATCTGTGATTGGTCTCATGGGGTTGTTTCTAATTAATGGCCAATCACAGTCAGCTGGCTCGGACAGAGAGCTGAGCCACAAACCTTTGCGATCATTCCTTTCTATTCTTAGCTTAGCCAGCCTTCTGATGAGAACCTTTCCTTCTATTCTTTTAGTATAGTTTTAATGTAATATATATCATAAAATAATAAATCAAGCCTTCTGAAACGTGGAGTCAGATCCTCGTCTCTTCCCTCAACCTGAGACCCACAGCACAGCTCAAGGTCTCAGTGGCACTAAGGAGGGGCTGCACAGCCCCCCAAAACCTTCCTGGCCACCCCCCAGCCTGGCTCCCACTGGTTCCTGTCACCATCCTATTTTCTGAAAAATCCCTTTGCCCAGGATTCTTCTCCTGGGGAGCTGAGAAGCCTCAGAGAAAAAATGAAAACAATAATTATCTGATTTGCTTCTCCTGTGTTTTGCTGCTTTGGAATGTGTTTGGACATTGTTTACCAACTGGTGATTGTTTCATTAAATTTCATGTGAATTGTTTCGACTTATTGGCCAATCAGGGGCCAAGCTGTATCAGGACTCTGGAAAGAGTCACAAGTTTTCATTATTATCTTTCTATCCTTCTGTCTATATCCTTTCTGTATTTTCAGTATAGTATACTTTAGTATAATATACTTTACTAAATAATGCTGTAGTATAACATTATTTAATATAGCATAGTATCTTATATTTATCTTATATCTTAATATACCATAGAATCAGCCTTCATTATTATCTTTCTAACCTTCTGTCTGTATCCTTTCTGTATTTTCAGTATAGCATACTCTAGTATAATATACTTTACTAAGGAATGCTATAGTATAACATTCTATAATATAACATAATATCTTATATATATCTTATATCTTAATATAACATAGTATCAGTCTTCATTATTATCTTTTTATCCTTCTGTCTCTATCCTTTCTGTATTTTCAGTATATTATACTTTAGTATAGTATACTTTACTAACGAATGTTATAGTGTATCATTCTTTAATATAATATAATATCTTATATATATATATCTACCTTATATCTTAATATAACATAGTATCAGCCTTCATTTAGTATTTTTCTAAGCTTCTGTCTGTATCCTTTCTGTGTTTTCAGTATAGTATGCTTTAGTATAGTATACTTTACTAAAGAATATAATATAGAATAATATAATAATACAATATCATAATTAATATAACATAGTATCTTATATATATCTTATATCTTAATATAACATAGTATCAGCCTTCATTAGTATCTTTATAACCTTCTGTCTGTATCCTTTCTGTATATTTTAGTATAGTATACTTTACTAAACAATGCTATAGTATAGCATTCTTTAATATAATATATCTTAAATATATCTTATATCCTGTCTTATATCCTGTCTTATATATATCTTATATCTTAATATAACATAGTATCAGCCTTCTAAGAACATGGAGTCCGATTCATCATTTCCTTCCTGCCACGGGGCACCTCCCAAACACAACAGGTACCTGCGGAGGGAGGATGCTGCGGGGAGGAGCGGCGGTGCCAGATGCGCTCCTCGCTGAGCCTGCCCCGCTTACATCTGCTCCGCGTTTTGGTTTCCATCGCCGAGCTCACCACATCCCCCCCGGCCGGCTGGAGGCGAGCAGGAGAACATCTGGAAGCAATCGCGGCTGTCACGCTTCAAGGAGATACGGCATCGCAGAGAGGAGAACCCGATCCCGCTCCCCAGCAGCCTCCTCCCTCCCGCCCGCAGCCCGGCAGATGAGCACAGAACCCCGGGCTGGCTCCTGCCTGGTCCCCAGCCCCTCCCAGGAAGGGTGACACCGGCCACCAGAGTGTCACTGGGCAGAGGGACAGGGCTGAGACCCGTGCTGAGCACCCCAGCTCTGTGCCGGACTCCCAAGGGACTTGGCTGTCTATTTTGGGGTTTTTCAGCCTGGAGAAGAGAAGGTTTCAAGGAGATCTTTGAGCTCATTTCAGTGCCACAGATGTCCTGAGAAGCTGTGGCTGCCCCATCTCTGCAACTGTTCAAGGCCAGGTTGGACAGGGCTTGGAAGACCTGGGGCAGTGGGAGATGTCCCTGGAACTAGATGGGCTTTAAGGTCCATCCCAAACCATTTCAGGATGCTGTGATCTCCCTGCTGTGGCCAGGCATCTCCATGAGCCCAGAATCAGGTTTGTATTTTGGGGTTTTTCAGCCTGGAGAAGAGAGGGTTTCAAGGAGATCTTTGAGCTCATTTCAGTGCCACAGATGTCCTGAGAAGCTGTGGCTGCCCCATCTCTGCAACTGTCCAAGGCCAGGTTGGACAGGGCTTGGAAAACCTGGGAGAGTGGGAGGTGTGGGGACATAGATGGGCTTTAAGGTCCATCCCAAACCATTTCAGGATTCTGTGATGTCCCTGCTGTGGCCAGGCATCTCCATGAGCCCAAAACATGTTTGTAAACACCCTGACACCTCAGCAAACCCTGCACGACGCTGGTTTGGACAGGGCTTGGAAGACCAGCAATAGTGAGAGGTGTCCCTGCCCATGGTGTGGGGACATGGATGGGCTTTAAGGTCCATCCCAAACCATTTCAGAATGCTGTGGCCAGGCAGCTCCATGAGCCCAGAATGTGTTTATAAACAGCCTGGCACCCCAGCAAACCCTGCACCATGCTGGTTTCCTCTGTGCCCTTCTGTTTAATTAAGTGCCCTCTGTTTTCTGTAGCTCACCAGGGTTCAGGAGCACCATCACTACAGAGCATTTCTGGCAGGGAAGGAGCCCTTGCTCCTTTATGATATGGAATACTTCCAGCATTACTTATTCCAAAATCATTCTGGTTTATGAGCAACCTGCCAATTGGGCAGAGGCAGGAGGCCTGGGTCTGTACCAGGCACTAATAAAACCCTGAGAGGAGCTGTAAACCCCTGCTGGCAGCTGCTGGGGAGGAGAGGGATTACTCAGGGCACCTCTGCTCCTGCCTCCTCCCTTTTCCTCTGCAGAAGGGCATAACCATTGCAGGCTTCTAACAATGCTCCTTTGCTGCCCAGGGTGGGGAGCAGCAGGGCCCTGCCCTCACCTGGGCATCAGGGCAGGCACAGCAGCCAGCCTGCCCTCCCTGCAGACACAGGGAGATGATGAATTAAAACGAGAGAGAACGGGGCTCAGGTGGTTGGATGAACTGAGGCTGCAAATCCAGCCTGGGAGTTTCTGCCTGTGGTCATGCACGCGACATCTGCTCTGCTAGGATTCCAGAGATGAGAGCTGAGAGGATGCAGGAATTCCACAGGAGTCCCCATGGCAGCCTTTCTTTTGCCTAGCACCTTTCAGCCAAGCCAGAACTCCACAGGGACATGGACACCCCTGGAAATTCCTGCTCCCCTATGGAAACACAGCAATGCACTCTGATAACCATCAGAGCTGCACTGCTGCTGAGGGGGCTCCTCTCCCCTTGGAATGTTGGGGGACACAAGATAAATGATGGACTTTAGACCTGGTTAACATAGATTTGATAACAGGATGCCTTGGCAAAAGCAAACAGAGCTTTGAAAATTAGAGCTGGATTGCAAGAAGATTAAATCAAACGGGTTTACCGAAAGAAGAAAATCCCATTAAACTCTGCAAGCAAGAGATGTTGTTATATGGATAATTTGTGTGTGTGATTGTAACCTAATCATTGTAGTACACATTACTGGTCTCCCTGAAATAGGATAGAAGTGTTGGTATCCTCTCAGAATCTCTGCTGCTCAGAGTGACTCTGAGATGTGTTAAAGTCTCTTTTCCCAGCCCAGTGGTCAAAGAAGGAGTCAGAACTCTTCAGTTTTTGTTGTCAAGGTTGTTCATTGTTTCTTATCTATAAAATTCTTTCTCTGGCCTGCTGAGGTCATTCAGCAGGTCAGACAGAGGCACCTTGGCCACCCCTGGGGTGGTGTTATCTTTTTATACTAAAAACTACATGTACATTATTTACAATTACTTTTCAATACTTATTACTTATGTTAGACAGTGAGCTTCTACTTTAAACTAATTTAAAAATGCCAACATCACTTAGAAGATGGAGGCTAGGAAGAAGAAAAAAGAAGGACAGGTCACGCCCAAATTCCTCCATCTTGGGACCTCAAGCCCCCATTCTAAAAACCTCAAAAAATCTGGTTTTCACTCAGTGACTATTATTCTACTTAAACTCTTTTGACTTGTAATTCTTCGTATAATGTTGGTAATTGTTTTTCCCAAGGGCTAAATCAAAGGCACAGGGGTCTTGGTCTCTGAGCCCCCTGGGCAGCGGCTTGAGCCGTCCAGGGCAGCCAGAGGAATTTCCCGGGTTCCAACAATATTCCACAATAAAATTGGATTCTGATCACCGAGTCAGTCTCCATTGCCGACACTCTCCCACCCCTGCAGCAAGGTCACATGAAGAAAATGCAAGTGCTGGGCAGAGCAATTCAACCTAGAGATGATGGGAGGGCGTGATTGCTGGGGCTTCGAGGAGAGGAGTGGCACCAGCAAGGTCCCTCCAGGGCTGGATCTCCCTCCTCTCCCTCCCCGAACATCTGTGCAGATGTTAACAGGCGTGCCACGGCTCGATTTGCGATATGAAAGGCGAAGGGTTAGAGTTGAGCTCTTGGGTAAGCGACACCGAGAAAGTCAAAGTTTAATTGGCATTCCTGGCTGGGATGAAAGCCCGCGGCTGCCGGGGCCGGCTCGGGCTGAGCGGGGCCATTGGTCACGGGCTGTAAAGGCCACACACAGGCACACAGGGACAGGGCTGCCCTGCCAGGGGAGCTGCAGCTCCCTCAGATTGGCATCTCCCTCCCCATGTACCCCATGAAGGGGCAGCATGTGGGAGAGTTGGGGGTAGGATGGAGATGAGAGATCTCTGCAGCCAGGGCTGGGAATTTGGGGTTATTGCGAAGGGCCAAGTGCAGGCCTTGTTTGGAGCTGCCAGCCACAGCCCAGAGCAGGCCTGAGAGAGAAAAAGAGAGGTAAAGAGAGTGGTAAAGAGGATGAGAGAGCGAGGTTCCCGTTACAATAAAATAAATCTTCTTCTGGTCATGGAATTTGGGGTTTATTGCAAAGGGCCAAGTGCAGGGCCCTGCTGGGAGCTGCCACAGCTCAGAGCAGGCCTGAGAGAAGAGAGGAGGAGAAAGGATGAGAGGGTAAGAGAGTAAGAGGGTAAGAGAGCAAAAGTATAAGAGAGTAAAAAGGGGTAAGAGAGTAAAAAGGGTACCAGGGCAAACTTCCCGTTACAATACAATGCATCTTCTTCTGGTCTTAGAACTTGGGGTTTATTGCAAAGGGCCAAGTGCAGGGCCCTGCCAGATACAGCTCAGAGCAGGCCTGAGAGAAGAGAGGGGGAGAGAGTAAAAGGGTAAGAGAGTAAAAGGGGTAAGAGCGTAAAAAGCAAGAGCTAAGAGACAAGAGGCAAGAGCTAAGAGGGCGAAGTTCCTGTTCCATTACAATAAATCTTCTTCTGTGTTGAATATTCTAATTCTCACTAACCAATCTAGTACAAGATACAAATCCTATAGTATTGACATAGAGCCCATAAGAATCATTACATTACCAGCCTGTGTTACATTTTAAACCCTAAAAACTCCTCTTTGGGCCCTTCTGCCAAGCCAGCAGGGTCTGCTCTGACCCTTGGAGCTGTCTGCAAGCAGAGGGTGTTGTTCCATCAAAAGGGGATTACCTTCAGCCAGCCACACCATTGTTTTCCTGTTGTTCAGTAACTGAGGGATCTCAAAGCACAGCAAGCAAGATCAGAATTGTGTTTTCCTTCTTCTCTGCTTGTCTCACAGCTCCTCTCTGTTCAGAGAGCATGTGAATACCACAGGGTCAGATCAGTGCTGCCCCATCCCTGTCCTCACCTGCCCCATGTGGCTGGATCCCTGCCGGCCAGGGAGCCACCCTCTGCTCAACACCCTTGGACACTGCTTTTCCAGCTTGCAAAGAGCCCAGGGTGCTCGTTATTATCTTTTCAGCATTTAATAAGTATCCATTCTGTATTCTTTAGTATGGTATAGTATTCTTCAATATAATATAGTATTATAAAATAATAAATTAGCCTTCTGAGAACATGGAGTCAAATGATTAATTGTTGCCTTCATTGAGACATTCTCTACAAATACAAATAAATATAAATACTATAATACTGCACATAAACACTATAATACTCCATGGCCCAGCAAAGGCACCCCTGCTCCAGGGTGGCTGTGTCTGTGGGAGGCTGAACCCCCACGCTGCAGCTCCTCTTTCAAAGAGCCCTGGATGAGGATTTTTGTTCCCTTCTTCCTTCA
Source organism: Melozone crissalis (assembly GCF_028551555.1). NCBI lineage: Eukaryota > Metazoa > Chordata > Aves > Passeriformes > Passerellidae > Melozone > Melozone crissalis. The sequence continues at coordinate 975,760 of NW_026536006.1, forward strand.
ATTTCAATGAAACTGCAATTTTTATGCCGAAGAAAAAGCCCTGAGAAAACAATTTTTTGGCATGTTTTTAAAGCAAAAATCCCCTTTTTCTTGGAAAGCAGGCCAAAGCCTAGCCCATATTCCTTGGAAGTGGGCCTTGTTCTACTTGAAAAACATCCCAATTTTTTGATGGAAAATTGGAAAATGGGTTCAGGTTGGCTCTAGGAGAACGTGGCGTCGCAGCGAAACTTTCCATGAAAATGATCTGGAGTCTGCACAGAGCAAAAACCCTCAAAAGTGGAATTTCACCAGCCTGGCAGAGGCACTGTGGCATCATCCTGGTAGGATACTCCAATGGTGGGATGGTTTTGACAGGGATTCTGTGCCCCCAAAAGCTGGAGTAGCTTCCATTGCTGCTCTGAGCACATTGCTGTGGACTCGAGGTAATGCAGGTCCCCTCAATCATGGTTGTTTGTTTTTTCCAACCCAACATGATAAAAGAGCCTCCCCCCAGCCCCCAAATCTGCCCTGTCATGCAGTTCTGGCAGGGCATGTTACCCAATAGGATTTCTGTTAAAATGTGATTTTCTTCTGCTTGTAATTTCATTACAAGGCATTTGTGTAGAACATCGACCCCACAGGTAATAAATATAGGGGCAGGGGAGCAAGAGTAGAGAGCATGGATGATTCCTAATGAAGGATGCAAGCAGAGGTGAAACAATCAAGGCTGGGCACAACCACCATCATTTATTGGTGCCTTATTGGAATAATTACCAATATAGCCAGACAGGATGTGCCTGAGCTTGTCTGGCCCTTGGTGCTGAACTAAATAGTGGAAACTGTGGTGTTTCACCCCAGAGACACTTTTGGCTGGCTGGGTGAGTGATACACCTGGGAGGGAATTATCAGGGGAGAGTTTCTGAGGTAAACCCTGAAATCACAACGCAACAGTGCCTGATGTGGAGAAATACTTCATCGAGGGATTATTGCCATTGAACACATCTTTCACTTCTTCCATCTTTCCTGAACAGAGTGCACACACTGCACAGAATCTCATGACTGTTCACACACACACACACCTGGCCCTGACAGGCCAAGGAAACAAAACACCATCACTGTGGGTAAACAATCTCCATATTGCATTCTACTTTTGTAGTAGAAAAACAATAAGAATTGTGTTTCCTTTCTCTGAGGTTCAGAGAACTTGAATCGCAGGAATATTCTTGGGGAGAATCGTGCCTTGCTTTTCTCTGTGAAGAGAAATGTGGGAATACACCTCGGTGAGAAGAAAGCAGGAATGTTCACCTCCATCCTTAGCCCACTCCAGACCAAACTCATCCTGCTCCCCTCTCCCTGCCTGCAGGGGCTGTGCTGGAACTCAAACTCAAGAATAACCCAACCCAGAGGGCTGAAATGCATTTTTCCAAGGCAAAAGAGCAGGAACAAGGCGGTTTCCCCCTGCAGCAGTCTGGGGGTGCTGGGCAGACGATGCCGAGCCCAGCGATGCCGCTTGGCATTCCTCCCACAGCCGAGGAATAAACACGGCTTTGTTTTAACCCCCCTCGCCGCACAGACAAGAAGCACTCCGAGGCTTTCAGAAGCTCATCTGCATCATAATGCTGGCGGATTCCTATCTGGAGTGATCCGAGTGTCAAAACCCGGGATCCAGCCGTGAATTACGGGGGGAAGAAGCGTCGCAGGGAAAATGACACCGGGTGTGGGAGGGAGAGGAGCTGCCTGAGGGCTGATCCCGACCACGGGCTTTTAAACAAATGTCTGAGAGAGAGAAGGGCGAGGAGAAAACCTGGGGTCCTGCCAAGAGAAAACTTGGGGTCCTGTGAGCAGGATTCAGGCTGTTGTTCGGGTCTTGTCCCCCAAACCATGAGCAAATCCTTGTCCTCAGCATCCACAGGGTGGTTGGGAAGCCGTGGCATCACAAGAAAGCGTGAGGGCTGCTCCTGGGCCACAAGCTTTTAAATAAACGTCTGAGAGAGAGGAGGGTGAGGAGAAATCCTGGGGTCCTGCGAGGAGAAATCCTGGGGTCCTGCGAGCAGGATTCAGGCTGCTGCTGGAGCTTTATCCCCCAAACCATGAGCAAATCCTTGTCCTCAGCATCCACAGGGTGGCTGGGAAGCCAGGGCATCACCAGAGAGCCTGAGGGTAGCTCCTGGGCCACGGGATTTTAAATAAATGTCTGAGAGAGAGGAGGACGAGGAGAAATCTTGGGGTCCTGCCAGGAGAAAACCTGGGGTCCTGTGAGGAGAAAACCATGAGCAAATCCTTGTCCTAAGCATCCACAGGGTGGCTGGGAAGCCAGGGCATCACCAGAGAGCCCCGCGTTGGGATGGGGCCACCCCTGCACCAGCACCCACTGCATTCGGGGGGCTTTGACCTCCCCTCCCCACTGCCAACCCCTGGGAATACAGGCCACACGCCAGATGCGTGATTTCTGGGGAAATTCTGATTCATGAGCAGCAAAACCTGCTCACGCCATCCCTCTGCGAGGAGGGAGCTGTGTTTTCTCTGGCGTCTGCAGGAACAGGGGCTGCTTTGAGCCTTCCTGAGCCCTCCGGGTGTGAAGCTGCAGTGAGAACTTGTGCAAACACACACGCTGCTAGCCGGCAGCTGAATTCAGCAGAAATCACCGGCTCTGCCTTCGCTAGGAAAACAAAGCCGAATGGAACAAAAGCGCCTTGCTAACTTGGGTGAGAGCAGGAGGGCGGGCAGGGCTGGGAGGGAACCCTGCGGGCCATGAGGCTGGCCAGGGGCAGGGGCAGCGCTGCAGTGCCCTGCCAGGAGCTCCTGCAACCCAGAGCCCTTCCCAGAGCCCTTCCAAGAGCCCTTCCCCAAAGGCCTTCCTCCCCAAACCCCTTCCCCAAACCCCTTCTTCCCCAAAACCTTTCTTCTCCAAAGCCCTTCCTCCCCAGAGCCCTTCCCCAAATCCCTTCCCCAAATCCCTCCCTGACATCCCTTCCCCTCAGCCCTTCCTCCCCAAATCCCTTCCCCAAATCCCTTCCCCAGAGCCCTTCCTCAAAGCCCTTCCTCTCCTCAGTCCTTTCCTAAAGCCCTTCCCCAAAACTCTTCTTCTACACAGCCCTTCCTCCTCAAAACCCTTCCTCAGAGCCCTTCCCCACAGCCCTTCCTCCCCAGAATCCTTCCCCAAAACCCTTCCTCCCCAAAACCCTTCTTCTCCACAGCCTTTCCCCACAACCCTTCCTCCCCATATCCCTTCCCCAAATTCCTTCCCCAAAGCTCTTCCTCCCTTCAGCCCTTCCATCCTCACAGCCTTTCCTCCCCACAGCCCTTCCCCAGAGCCCTTCTTCGCCACAGCCCTTCCTCACAGCCCTTCCTCCCCAAATCTCTTCCTCAGAGCCCTTCCCCAAAACTCTTCCTCCCCTCAGCCCGTCCAAATCTCTCCTTGGCAGGAGGGGCAGACCAAGCATGCCGTTATTGATTTATTCCAGTTATTTTAACAGATTTACTGGAAAGCACAGAGCAGGCAGTGCTGGGCTCAGCTGGCACACAGCATTTCTCCTCACGGCTCCATCGCTGCTCCCCGCGGATCTGTGAGACCGACAAGCCCCTGGCTGGTGGCAGCACTTGGCCATTTCTGCTCCGAGCTGCCTGCGGCATCCAGTTGTTGTTTGGGATTTTTCCCTCTGCCCCTGCTGCGTTTCACAGCATTCTGCTGAGCAGGAGGAGCTGAGGATGGAGCTCTGAGCAGGGAAATTCACCTGCAGGAAAACCGAGGAATTTGGGCAGAGAAGGAGCCCCCGAGCTCCAACCAGCCCTGCGGGGGCTCTCACCTCCTCCAGAGCATCCTCGGGATCTCTGCTGGTGATTTTTTTTTTCGAGAAAAGCTGGAAAGTCTCTTTTCTTAGCCCGGGTGCTTGAAGGAAGAGTCAGAACTCTTCATTTCTTGGTCTCAAGGTTGCTCATTGTGTCTTATCTATAAAAATCTTTCTTTTGTTCTGCTGAGTCAGTCAGAGGAACTCTGCCTGCCCCCGGGGCGGTGTTATGTTTTTATACTAAAAACTAAATGTTCAATATTCACAATTACTTCCTAATACTTATCACCTGTGTTAGACAGTGAGCTTCTACTCTAAATTAATCTAGAAGGGCCACCATCACAGCAGAAGATGGAGGCCAAGAAGAAGAAGGAGAAAGGCTGGACATGTTTAGATTCTTCCATTTTCTTTTTCTGAATTTCTATTCTAAAAACTTCAAAATCTACTTTTTTTTTTTTAACTTTGTGATAAATTTGCTATCATTCTTAATTACTAATTAATTAATTAATTTAATTATTCTAAATTTACTATCATTCTTAACTACTTAATTTGTCATGGCTTTCAGATCTTCATCTAAGGTTGGTAATAATTCAAACCACAGGCGTTTTGGGCTCTGTGCCAGGGTCTCTGAGCCCCCTGGCAGGGTCTGGGCTGCTCAGGACAGCCAGAGGGATGTCCTGGCTCCTGACAGGTCAGGGTTCCTCAGGACAGCCCCCCCCCGGGTCATGTGCTGGAGTCACTCAGCCACATTTTGTCGCCTTTCCATCCTACTACATATTTATCAGCCTCATTTGCATGGCATTTGCATAAACCGCTGCGGAGTGTCTCTCCTGAAGTTTGCATCTCCATAATTCTGCATTTTGACTTCCCAGGACAGAGCCTTTGTTTTATGCCATTGCCAGCAAATTCCTGCTGGGGCGGGTTCAGGTTTCCAGCGCACCACGAGCACACAGCCGTTCCCATCCGCAGCTCCAGAGAATTTCCCTGCTCCCTTCCAGCTCCAAACAGCAGCAGCCCGGATCCTGTTGGGAATCCTCCATCTTATTTTGATGCCTGAACACACATTTTGGGATGAAAACCTTTTTTAAAAGCTCCAGGACCAAGGCTCTGCCACCACAGCTCAGGGATGTGGCCATTCCTTATCCAGGCGTTCCTTTTCTGACTCCTCACATCCCCATGGAGTGAGAGGAAATACATTTTTGATTCCAGACCCTAATTAGGCCTCAGGAAAGGATATAATGTGCTCTGTGCTCACCAAAGCATCCAAGATTTGGCAGGGTTCACTTGTGGTTCCCAAGATGGTGCTGAGGAAGGAGGAGTGTTGATCCCCCCACAATATTTCCAGTGGGAATGAGGGAAAAACTCTCATCCCACGGGCAGAAGGGGCAGCAGGAGGAGGTTTATAAAAAGTTTTAATTTCTTGGTGTGAAGCAGCCATTTCTGTATAATTCCCATCATCTTCCACAGCAGTGTTGGGACAGAGCCCCTCGGGGTACCCAAGATGGTGCTGAGGAGGGAGAAGGGTCCATCCTCTCCACAATATTTCCAGTGGGAATGAGGGAAAGACTCACATGGGCAGAATCGGCAGGAGAAGATTCATAAAAAGTTTTAATTTCTTGGTGCGAGGCAGCCATTTCTGTATCATATCCCCATCCTCCTTTTCCACAGCCCTGTGTGCCCAGAGCAGGCAGTGCAGGAGCCTGGGATGAGGACACCAGGTCAGGGGAATTGATTTCACAATCCTGGAAGAGCAAAAACCCCACAGCAACAATCTCATCGGATGTTCCTGCAAATACATCCGTGTGCATTAGGCTGCCGGGCTGCCTGGAGTGCTGGCTGAGTGCTCCCGCCGGGATCGATGCTCCCAGCCTTTAAAAACCCACTAATCACCCTGATTTATAGGTATCATGCCTTGCTTGTTCTGAGGGGAGGGTTTAAACCCTTCCTGCTTTTTAGTGCTTTTTGGTTGAGAGCAATCTCTGGCTGCTGCCTGCCCTACAGTGCCCTCACAAAATCTGCTGGAGCAGATTGCTGGGGAGGCAGATCCTGGGGAAGGGGTTTCATGAGCATCCAAGTTTTGGAAGTCTCCAGCACCATGGCAGCTCCAGGGTGCAATATCTGTGCTGGAATTGCACCCTTGAGCCTGTTCTCTGCCCGGCAGCTGGTCTGTTATCCGCAGGGTTTGGCTCATAGAAGCAAGTCTGGCTGGTCTGCGGTGTCCTGGGGCTGAGGGCTCTCAGAGCCTCATCCAGCCAAGCCAGGGAGCTGAAAAACCCCTCCCTGGGAGCTGCAGCACAGACAAGGGCCTCTCCAGCATCCCCTGTCTGGGCAATGGGAGTGGGAACAGCATCACTGAACCAGGGCATCTCCCTGGTGACAAAAACGAGAGCAGGATCCAGGTACTAAAGTGATTTCAGCATTTATTATAGGAAAAAGAAAGGCCTAAAGCAAGGGTGGTTTTCAGCATTTATTATAAAAAAAGGAAGGCCTAAAGCAAGGGGGCCTGGGCCAAGCAGGAGCGTTCCCGTCCACCAGCCCTGGATTTCCTTTTTGATGATGTCCCAGATGGAGCAGCACAACTCAGTGGGTCAGGAGCCCCTTTTTATCCTGTTTTTTGTCCCTTTGGATTGGTTTCCTTTTGGATCCTTCATTTGCATGAAGGTTTTAGGCCTTGATTGGCCATTGCAGCTCTGTCCAGGCTGGCTCGTGGTGCGCTTTACTGAGGTGTGTTATGGTACCTTAAATACCTGATTTCTTACAACTACCCCTTAAACCCCTTTTACAATATAATAACCAAACTGAGAGTACATGCTTAACGACCTACCAACTATTTTACAACACTTTCTAACTTATTTTTAACCCTGGGGTGCTGAGGAGCATCTCCGAGGGCATTGGGAAGGATCTCCACGAGGTGCTGCATCTCCACGGGGTGCTGCCTGCAGCCTGATTGAGCCCTGCTCTGCTCAGCTAATCAAAAGGAGCTGAAGTGCCTCCCTGATTGCAGTGAGTAAGTGCCTCCGTGGGCAGCAAATGCCGGGCACTGGAGAGCTCTTCAATCACACCACAAAATAGATGGCACAGCCAGGAGCACTCGGGGGTTGCCTGGGGACAGAGAGAGAGGATTGGCACCACATTTCTCTCCACAGAGAAAAGCAAGGCACAATTCCTCCCAAGAATATTTCTGGGTTCCTCTGAACCTCAGAGAAAGGAAAAACTATTCTTATCTCATTTGCTGTACCTGTGTTTGTACAAAAGCAAAATGCAATATGGAGATTGTTTATCCAACGTGATGGTGTTTTATTTCCTTGGCCTGTCAGGGCCAAGTGTGTGTGCGAGTCAAAACTATCAGCTAACAGTCACAAGATGTTGTGCAATTGTGTGCAGTTGAGATTCAGTTTAGATATAATGTAACATAGTATAATATAGTATAATATAGTACAATATAGTATAATATAATATAGTATAACATAGTATAGTATAGTATAGTATAGTATAGTATAATATAGTATAATATAGTATAGTATAGTATAATATAGTATAGTATAATATAGTATAATATAATATAATATAATATCATATCATATCATATCATATCATATCATATAATGTGTAATATAATATAATATAATATAATATGTAATATAATATAATGTGTAATATAATATAATGTGTAATATAATAAAGTAATTAACCTTCTGATAAAATAGAGTCAGATAAATGATTCCCTCCCTTTGTTAGGGGTGTCATGCAAATTTGTTAGAGGATGACGAGGGAGGAGGAAGAGGGAGCAGTAACTCCATCTCTGGGTGTTGTGGGGGGCTGCAGGAGACCCATCAATGGCCTCGTGGTGTTTCTGGTCCTCAAATCTGTGAACCCACGGAGTGTTTTCAAAGCATTTCCTGTATTTAAGGAGAGAGCTGCTCTGGAGTGCTTTACTCATGTCCTGTAAATAATGCATTGGTTTCACTTACAGGAGGGAAAGCAGCCCAGGTTTGTGTTACTGCAGACAGAGCACAGCATCCCCCCCTCCCTCCCCTGGCTCCTTCCTCCCCACAAACTCCTATTCCTAATTTCCCTTTTCCTATTTAATGAGCCGGTAAGCACGGGGATGATGCCTGGCTCGGAGTGCCCTGTGCATCAGGCAGAGATGATCCCATTAGGAGCAGTCTAGCGAGCCTGGCTGGATACCTCCCGTCCTGCCCGGGGCTGGGGGCTCCCTGGGACCCCCTGCCTTCCCCCAGGGCGTGGAAACTCTCCTAGATGAAGCCTGTGAAAAATGCATGTATTTTATGATTGGCTTTTGCAAATATTCAAATGAATATTATATGTGTTGTGTTAGAAAGTGATGCTGCGTTAATTCTCTTAAGTACTGTGTTAAATGTAGCTTTAGGTTATAAAAATTGTTAAAATAGAAACGATGCTATGTAGGATACTTTTTTTAAAGAAAGGACTTGCAGGGAGATATTAGCCACAGGACACCTGAATCTTTCAGAGAAAGAGAATTTATTGCTCCATTATCAGAAGAAATGAACTTCTTCCCACCTCGAAGGCACTGTTAGGATTCAGAGGAAGAAGCTGATGATGACCAGACAGAATCCTGTGTTTGAATTGAATTTATGCATCGTGTATGAGGTGTATGAATATGCAACAGGCTGTTGCTTTTAAGGGTTAATCCTCTGTTAACGTGGGTCCTTTTTTGGGCTTGTGCTGCCCAGAAAAACGTACCCAGACATCCATAACTCTCTGTTTCTGTTGTCTCATATTGTCCTAATTCAAATTGTCCAAAATATTATTACTCTAACTGTATTACTATTTTTATAACCATTTTATTACTATTAAACTTTTAAAATTTTAAAAACAAGCGATTGGCGTTTTTCACAGGGACCATGCTGGTTCATGCCAGCCCTTTCCTGGGATGGATCTGCATGCTGTGCTGTGCTCCAAGCAGGTTTATAAACAGAGCTTCACCTGGGAGATGGACAAGCTTCCAGAAGTGTGGGTCATGCTCCAAGGAAAAGGTGTTTTCAGCTGTCTGATTGTGAGGCAAAGCAGGGAAGGGAAAACAAGTTCTGCTGTTGGAACCCTTGAACTCCTGGTGCAGGGATCAGGACGTGGCAGCTCATCAGCTCCCGTCTGACAGAGACACAGCAGGTACCGGGGTGTCACAGCATCACTGCTCAATAATTCATCAGAAAAGGCCAAGCAGAGGCAATGCTGGGAGCAGCCCCGTGGTGGGAATACGTGAGCAGCCTCAGGAGAGCCAGGCTGCAGTGAGATCCCTGCTCTGCATCAAACAGAGCTGGCAAAAGCTGCTTGGAAAACTTTGGGTGGCTTCACCTCCATTAGCATGCCTGTTAATGGAGGTGATTTTCTCTCTGTCCCTCCTGTGTAGCTATTATATTTTCTGAAAAAACTTTTCTTTAAGATTATTTCCTCCTGAGAAGCTGGGAGGCCTCCGAAACAAAATGTAAGCAATGGTTATCTGCTGCTATGGAATGCAACAGGTGCATCTGTGATTGGTCTCATGTGGTTGTTTCTAATTAATGGCCAATCACAGCGCAGCTGTCCGGACTGTCTCAGTCAGTCACAAGCTTTTGTTATCATTCTTTTTTTATTCTTAACTAGCTTTCTGATGAAATCTTTTCTTCTATTCTTATAGTATGGTTTTAATATAATATATAATATGTATTATATATTTTATATGTGTATATTTATATTATGTTATATTATGTTATATTATATTATATTATATTATATATTACATTACATTACATTATATTATATTGCATATAGTAAATAGTATATAGTATATAGTATATGGTATATAGTATAGAGTATATAGTATATAGTATATAGTATAGTGTATTATATATATTATATAGTATATATAATATATAATATATGTAATAATATATATCATAAAATAATAAATCACGCCTTCTGAAACATGGAGTCAGATCCTCGTCTCTTCCCTCATCCTACAACTCCTGCAAACACAACCACACTCCTGCAACTTTTGTCACATCATTTTCCCTTTACATCCCTCTTCCCCTTTTCTGTTTCAGGCCAGGGTAGGAAGGAGAACAGCAGGGCTCCCCCAAACACCCCCCAAACCCTGGAGAAGCCATGGGGAGGCTGAGCCAGCCTTGCCCACAGGCCTGCTCGGTGTTTGGGGGTGCCCTGAGCAGGGGCTGCACCCCAGGGCTGTGCCCCCAGTGCCCAGCCAAGGGACACCACACCCACAGGCAGGTTCCTGGTGCCCATCCTGCAGGTTAAATCTGTTCCCAGCCACAAATTAGACACTGAGTCTCATGAGTTCAGCTTAAATTACAGTGCAGGCTTGCAGTGCTCCTTCTAATTAGGAGCTTTGCTCTGGAAGCGCGGCCCTGCAGGAACGCCCTGTGCACGCTTCCTCCTGCTGGGGTAAAGCAAGGCAGGGGGGCCCATCCTGCCCATGGAGCCCCTGGAGGGTCCCATGGAACATCTGGAGGGTCCCATCCTGCCCATGGAACCCTGGAGGGTCCCATGGAACATCTGGAGGGTCCCATCCTGCCCATGGAACACCTGGAGGGTCCCATGGAACACGTGGAGGGTCCCATTCTGCCCATGGAACCCTGGAGGGTCCCATGGAACATCTGGAGGGTCCCATCCTGCCCATGGAACACCTGGATGGTCCCATCCTGCCCATGGAACACCTGGAGGGTCCCATGGAACATCTGGAGGGTCCCATCCTGCCCATGGAACACCTGGAGGGTCCCATGGAACACCTGGAGGGTCCCATCCTGCCCATGGAACCCTGGAGGGTCCCATGGAGTCTTTGTGCTAGCAAAGAAAAAAGCAAAGCACCCAGATTAAAATAATCAGCCCCCTGGAGGAGGCCAGGAGCTGCTTTGGGCCGTGTGGGAATGGCAGAGGGGGTCCCATCCCAGCAGGATGAGGCACAGCAGCGTTGGGAAGGCACCGGGGCGTTCCCACACCCATCTGGCATTTGGGTCAAAACAAACCCGGACAGGACATCTGCAGATTTTTTTTACTGAAACTTCTCATTCTCTCTCAACAGATAAAATTTCACTTTCTGGTTTGTTGTTTTTTTAACCAGAATAACCTAAAACATTTCAGAAATGTGCTCCGTGGCCCAGCCCCAGATGGCTCCCAGCATCCTCAGTGCAGCAGCCCCATCCCAGCCTGTCGCAGACATCTTTCATAGAAAATCCTTTCCTTAGGATTTTTCCCTCTGAGAAGCTGGGAGGCCTCAGGAGCAAAATGCAAACATTGATTATCTGCTGCTGTGGAATGCAACAGGTGCATCTGTGATTGGTCTCATGTGGTTGTTTCTAATTAATGGCCAATCACAGTCAGCTGGTTTGGACAGAGAGTCTGAGCCACAAACCTTTGTTATCATTCTTCCTTTTTCTATTCTTAGCCAGCCTTCTGAGATGAAACCTTTTCTTCTATTCTTTTAGTATAGTTTTAATGTAATATATATCATAAATAATACATCAAGCCTTCTGAAACACGGAGTCAGATCCTCATCTCTTCCTTCAACACGGTCACACCAGCCCTCTCCTCCCTGCTCTGTCCCTCCACTCCGGATGCAACCACAGCCCACAGTGGCTGCAGAGCTCCGGACGTGGCCCTGGGCACTCCCCTCCTGCCCAACCGATGTTTTTGTGGTCTGGCACTGAGAGCCAAACCTCTTCCCGCTGCCCCTGGGTTTGGCACAGCTGCCAGAGCCCGCTGGAGTCAGCACAGGGCTGCCAGCAGGCAGGCAGGGCATCCCTGCAGAGCCTGAGCTGCTCCATGCACAGCAGAGTGCCACTGGTTTCATTCCACCTCCCCAGTCTGTGCTGGGCACTCCCATTGTCCCCCAGCCACCAACACTGCAGGTCCCTGCTCTTGCCAGGCCTGGGAGGAGCCCCCATCCTGTGCATCTTTAGCCAAACTGGGGTCCAGCACCACCAGGCAGCAGCCAAGTTGCCACACCAGATGTAGACTTTGGTCCCTCTAGAGAGTTTGTCACCTAAAACACTCATTGTGATTTCCTGCACACTGCTTCAGTTTGTACTTGATGCATCTCTATCCAAACTGGGGTCCAGCACCACCAAGCAGCAGCCAAGTTGTCACACCAGGTGTAAACTTTGGGCCATTGAACGTTTGTCACCTAAAACACACACTGTGTCACTGCTTTAGTTTGTATTTGATGCATCTCTGTCCAAACTGGGGTCCAGCACCACCAGGCAGCAGCCAAGTTGTCACACCAGGTGTAAACTTTGGTCCCTCTAGAGAGTTTGTCACCTAATACACTCATTGTGATTTCCTGCACACTGCTTCAGTTTGTAATTGATGCTTCTCTATCCAAACTGGGGTCCAGCACCACCAGGTGCCTCCAGGTTGTCACACCACATGTAAACTTTGGGCCATTGTCCCTTTAGGATGTTTGTCACCTAAAACACCCACTGCGATTTCCTGCACACTGCTTTAGTTGTAATTTAGTTGTAACTGATTCATCTCTATCCAAACTGGGGTCCAGCACCACCAGGCAGCAGCCAGGTGCCTCCAGGTTGTCACACCAGATGTAAACTTTGGGCCACTGAACGTTTGTCACCTAAAACACCCACTGTGCTCTCCAGCAGACTGCTTTAGTTTGTAATTGATGCATTCTATCCAAAACTGGGGTCCAACACCACCAGGCAGCAGCCAAGTTGTCCCACCAGATGTAAACTTTGGGCCATTGTCCCTCTAGAAGGTTTGTCACCTAAAACACCCACTGTGATTTCCTGCAAACTCTTTAGTTTGTAATTGATATATCTCTATCCAAATTGGGGTCCAGCACCACCAGGCAGCAGCCAAGTTGTCCCACCAGATGTAAACTTTGGGCCATTGTCCCTCTAGAGTGTTTGTCACCTAAAACACCCACTGTGTTTTCCTGCACACTGTTTAGTTTGTAATTGGTGCACATAAATATATATATATAGAGAGAGAGAAACGCAGTCTCAGGTCACTATTTAAAGCCTGGGCAAGGAGGAGGACCAGAGCCAAGCCTGGTTTTTAGGAATGGGACACAGGTGCAAGCTGAGGACACGGCCCCAGGCTCTTGGCTGCATTCCAGGGCCATGCACCCATCATCCTGCAGTTTGGAGGAGTTCAAACAACCACTGCAGAGGGCTGGAGGGGCCAAGCCTGGCTCTGTGGGGCTGTGGGTGACCCCTGGCCCTGTGTATCCTATGGAATCCCCCAAGGGAGCCCAGCAATGCCCACAGAACTGAGGTCAATGTTCAGTGCTGGATGCCAGGACAGATGTTGGATGCCAGGACAGATGCTGGGTGCCAGGGGTGCCACAGAGGCTCTGCTCTCACACCTGGGCACAAAGACTGGCTCTGTCAGCTCCCTCCATCCTCATCACCCGGGAATTTGTACAAGAGGAGCCCCAGCAGAGGCAGAGCCAGGGAGAGCCTGGGGACTTGGCTCCAGCCTGAGCAAAAACACAAACACAAGCACAAACCACCTCCTGCTCAAGCACAAGCACAAACCACCTCCTGTCTGAGCCCAAGCACAAACCACCTCCTGCCCACAGCCCTGGGCTTTGCTCTTCCTCCCACAAGGGACAAAAGGGACAGAGCCAGCCCTCCCTGTGAGCAGCAGCCTCTGGATAGTGGATATTTTTGCTCCCAATGAAGGAGGAATGATGAGGAGGACTTCATTTTATCAGAAGGCTCATTAATTACTTTATTATTTATTACACTTTTTAGTTAATAACTTATTATTAATAAATAATTATATAAATATATTATAATATAAAATTATATATAATTTTAATATATAATTAATATATAATTGTGTTAATAATATATACATTCTATGTAATTATATAATATATAAATTATATATATTTATAATATAACTATAATATAAAATTATATATTAAACTATTTTACATATGTAATACATAATATACAATTTATTATTATTTATTTATAATATGTATAATTATATTATATATATTATATAATATATAATTATAATATATAATATATATTTATTTTATATTTTATATTTTATATTTTATACTTTATATAATATATAGTATGTAATATATTATATATATGGTATATAATATATAATATAATTATATATAATTATGATTATATGTAATTATAATTATATTATATAATTGATTATATACAATATATAATTTATTATTAGTTTATTTTTTATTATACTATATTATTCAATACAGCTAAAACTGAACCTGCCAAGCACTCAACCCTGCACACACTGCACAGAGTCTCATGACTGTCCCCCAACAGTCCCAGCACACACACACATTCTTGGCCCTGATAGGCCAAGGAAACAAAACACCAACAACAAATCACTTTGGGTAAACAAAACACCATCACTTTGGGTAAATAATCTCCACATTTCATTCTACTTTGGCACAAACACAGGCACAGCAAATTACAAGAATTGTTTTTCCTTTCTCTGCGGCTCAGAGAATGTGAATCCCAGAAATATCCTTGGCAAGAATTGTGCCTTGCTTTTCTCTGTGAAGAGAAATGTGGGGCTGCACACTTGGCCCTGACAGGTCAAGGAAACAAAGCACCATCACCACCAACACCATCATTGTGGGTAAACAATCTCCATATTGCATTCTACTTTTGCACAAACAGGCACAGATAAGAATTGTGTTTCCCTTCTCTGAGGTTCAGAGGACGTGAAACCCAGAAATATCCTTGGCAAGAATTGTGCCTTGCTTGTCTCTGTGAATGAAATGTGCTCCCCAGCTGGTGGGGACAGCAGTGAGGACCCCCTGCACCAGCCAGCCGAGAATTGAGGACGGGGGGTGGCACAGGCAGGGTGCCAAAGGGGCTGCAGCTGGCAGAGGAGCCCTGCCCAGTGCTCCCAGCGCTCCCAGTGCTCCCAGCGCTCCCAGTGCTCCCAGTGCTCCCAGTGCCTGCCTGCATTGGGATGTACCTGCTCCCACCCTCCCCCAGCCCAGCCAACTGGCAGGTGACGATGCCGAGGCTTTGTCCCGGCGCTGTGATGTTGCCTGTGATTTATAGGTCATTTTACAGCAGCTGTAAGGAGGCTGTAAATTATAGGAGGGGCATAAATTAGCCACGGAGCCCTTTAGTGGCCATAAAGATCTAAGGCCCACCACAGCTGCCTTTGGAGCTGGCACCCCGGGACATTCCCGAGGACAGCCAGGGGTGTCCTCAGCCAGGCCAGTGGGGCTGTGCTGGCTTATTTAGCACAGCTCAAATAAATGGGGCCTTTTATTCCAGCAGGGCCACAGAGCCAGAGTGTGACAGGTGGGGAGGGGCCGGGGTGGTGGGGCAGCCCAGGGGCTCCCTGCCCCATCCCAACCTTTCCCTTTTGTTTTGTTGGGGGGAGAAGTCACTGCATCCTCCCCAAAGGGGGTCCTGGAGCTGGGACCCTGAGACCCAAACATTCCTCTGGCTGCCCTGAGTGATTCGAGACCCTAGCAAAGAGCTCAGAAACCTTGGCATGGAGTCAAAAACACCTGTGCCTTCAATTTTAGTCCATAAAAAAAATTATCAACTTTGGGTGAAGATTTACAAGCCACAAGGGTTTGAGTAGAATGATAGTGAATTTGTCACAGGGTGAAAAAGTAGAATTTTGGGGATTTACAATGGAGGTTCAAGAAGCAAAATAGGAGAATCTAAGCGTGTCCTGTCCTCCTCCTCCTCCTCCTCTTTCTTCTTCTTTTCTTCTTCGCTTCTTCTTCTTCTTCTACTTCCTCTTCTTCTTTTCTTCTTCTTCTTCTTCTTCTTCTTCTTTTTCTTCTTCTTCTCCTTCTCTTCTTCTTCTTTTCTTCTTCTCCTTCTCCTTCTTCTTCTTTTCTTCTTTTCTTCTTTTCTTCTTCTTCTTCTTGTCCTCCATCTTCTGCTGTGATGGTGGCACTTTTGGATTGGTTTAGGGTAGAGACAGACTGTATAACATAGGTGAGAGGTATTGGAAAATTACTGTAAATAATGCACACATAGTTTTTAGTTTAAAAAGCCAACACCACCCCAAAAGCAGTGGCTGTGCCACAACCCGACCTGCTGGACAGAGAAAGAATGGAACAGATAAGAGAAAATAAACAACGTTGAAAAGAAAAAAAGATGAATCTCAACTTCTTCTTCAGTCACAGGGCTGGGAAAAAAATACTTTCACACCTCAAAAGTCATTTCAACCACAAAAACCCAAAAGGACCAGCGCAGCCCAGGAGGGTTTGGTGGTCCATGTGCCAAGAGGCAGCAGCAGGGTGGGGATGACACCTTGGGGCTCTGTCCCCATCTGCCAGCACCAGGATCCCTCCCCTCGTTCCAGGTGTCCCCCGGGCCGTGTGCCCCCCAAATGGAGCCCCCCAATGTGGGCGAGCCCCCCGAATTCCAGCGCTGCCCCAGCCCTGCCCGGCAGTTGGTGCCCTGTTGTTCTCCCCCTGTTGCTCTCCCGTGTGACCCTGGAGCACACACAGCTTTGCAGCCTGTTAATTACATTATGTCTAACGAGCAGGATCAGGCGGAAGGGATTAAACTTTGGATGTGCTGCTGCAGCGCTGGAGCAGAGGAGAGAAAAGCAGCTTTATCCATTCAGAACGGGAGTCACTTTTCACACCGCCTCCAATCCCAGAGCTAATCCCCTCGGTTTGCCCAGTGCACCGACAGCTCCACACACAGGCAGGGCAGGCAGGATGCTCCTGGCCCCAAACTCAAAATTTTCCCTGTTTTATCCAGCCTCAAAACCTGCTGGATGAGCTCTGACAGGGCAAGCAAGAGACTCTGCAAGCCCTGCCCTGTGATGGTGTGGGATGAGGCAAGAGATAAGGATTTGACTCCATGTTTCAGAAGGCTTGATTTATTATTTTATTATATATATATGACATTAAAACTATACTAAAAGAATAAAAGAGAGGATTTCATCAGAAGGCCAGCTAAGAATGGAATGGAATGGAATGGAATGGAATGGAATGGAATAGAATAGAATAGAATAGAATAGAATAGAATAGAATAGAATAGAATAGAATAGAATAGAATAGAATGATAACAAAGGCTTGTGGCTCGGACTCTCTGTCCGAGCCAGCTGACTGTGATTGGCCATTAATTAGAAACAACCCCAAGAGACCAATCACAGATGCACCTGTTGCATTCCACAGCAGCAGATAACCATTGCTTACATTTTGTTCCTGAGGCCTCCCAGCTTCTCAGGAGGAAAAGTCCTAAGGAAAGGATTTTCCATAAAAGATATCTGTGACACTTTTGCACTTGGCATGCTCTAGGGACCTTTTCCATGGTTACTCTGCTCACCACAGGACCAAACAGCAGTTCTGGGGAATTTCTGGGGGTTACCAGCAGCTCCGCATTTCCTGCGGCTGCAGCTGCTCACTGCATGGCAGGAGTATGGGGTGGGGTGCAAATTGTCCCCAAATACTTCAGGGAACACCTTCCAAAAACTGGAGTCCACACACACAGAGCACCTGTGGAGCTCCTGGTCCTTGGGACCACCCAAAATCTTGTGGCTGGGCACAGGGTGATCCCCAGGACCAAGGAGGGGCAGAGCAGGGCAGGAAGGACCCCAGTGCAGGCAATGGGGAATCCTCAGGCTGGGAACCACCCAGAGACTCTGTCAGCCAGAGTGAGCCCCTGGGGGCACCAAACTCAGGCTCCTGGGCGAGAGATTTGCATGATTAATCGGCATGAATTCGCCTTTGATTTGCATGATTATTCAGCACGAATTCACCTTTGATTTGCATTATTATTCGGCATGAACTCACCTTTGATTTGCATGATTATTCACCATGAATTCAGTTTGATTTGCATGATTATTCAGCACGAATTCACCTTTGATTTGCATGATTATTCACATGAATTCACCTTTGATTTGCATGATTATTCACATGAATTC
Organism: Melozone crissalis; assembly: GCF_028551555.1. Lineage (NCBI taxonomy): Eukaryota > Metazoa > Chordata > Aves > Passeriformes > Passerellidae > Melozone > Melozone crissalis. The sequence goes on from NW_026536006.1 coordinate 993,435, forward strand.
GCCTCTGATTTGCATGATTATTCAGCATGAACTCACCTTTGATTTGCATGATTATTCAGCACGAATTCACCTTTGATTTGCATGATTATTCGGCATGAACTCACCTTTGATTTGCATGATTATTCGGCATGAACTCGCCTTTGATTTGCGTGATTATTCGGCATCAATTCACCTTTGATTTGCACAATTACTCAGCATGAATTCACCTTTGATTTGCATGATTATTCAGCACGAATTCACCTTTGATTTGCATGATTATTCGGCATGAACTCACCTTTGATTTGCATGATTATTCACATGAATTCACCTTTGATTTGCGTGATTATTCGGCATCAATTCACCTTTGATTTGCACGATTACTCAGCATGAATTCACCTTTGATTTGAATGATTATTCAGCATGAACTCACCTTTGATTTGCATGATTATTCAGCATGAATTTGCCTTTGATTTGCATGATTATTCACATGAATTTGCCTTTGATTTGCATGATTTTTCAGCACAAATTCACCTTTGGTACCGAGCCAGGGTCACCCCTGTGTGACAAGGAAGTCACTTTGCAATCTGAGATGCTGGAGCATCACCTGCCTCGCCCCCAGCAACACAAGCTGAGCCACCACTGAGCTCCTTGGGGAATCCACAGAATGGAGGTTGGAAATTTCGGTTGGAAAACACCCTTGGGATCCAGTGCCTCTGAGTCCAATGCCAAACCCAGCCCTGAGGCTGCCCAGCACACTCTCCCTGCACCTTGGCATCTCTCAGGAACAGATTGGGACAGGCAAAACCTCTGTCCCCAGCTGGGCTTGGCTCCATGGGGACACTGAGCCCCTGCCCAAGCACAGAGTGAGACAGCAGCGGCAAACCTGGGCTGCTTGCTGCAGGCCCCAAGGAGAGCATCTGCAGCTTGTTTCCAGCATGAACTCCTATAAAAAGGGCACTGTGTCCATAAATCCATCACGGGGAAGCTTCCTGGAAACCCAGCTTGGCTTCTGCTGCTCCCAGAGCCCCCAGGGCTGCAGGGCAGAGGCTGGGGAAAGGCTGGGAATGCTGAAGGGGCTTTGCACATCTCTGAGTCCTGCAGAGCTCAGAGCAGGAAGGGGGGCTCCCACCCACCCTTTGGGCACCAAACCCCTCTGAAACAGCTCCCTGAGAGCCAGGAACCTCTGCCAGGGCCATGCTCTGAGCCAGGCTGTGCTCTGTGTCCTGGGAGGTTTAATGCCTCCCCAGCTCAGCAGCCAAGACAAGGCTGAGTTAAGTCAAACGTTGGCAGGTGGAAGCACCAGAGGATGCTCCTCCCCGGCAAATTAAGCCCAAATGAATTAATCAATGAGTGAAATTTTAAAAGCTTTTCATGCACTTGTGCAGCTCTTGCTCTATTTATACGCCAATCACCTGCTCCAGAGCTGCTGGGCAGGACAGGACCCTGGGGAGAGCTGGGGACTGAGTCACCTTCACCTGGAAGTGCCCTGCACTCATCCTTTTCCTGGCACCTCTCTGTTAGAGAGCAAGGGGAAGGGCAAGAGGATCCCAGCTGCCCTGGGCACTGAGAGGAGCCATTCACAATCTGGAGGGGTGAGGGAGTTTAGGGTCTGCCTGTGGTTTCCTCTGCCTTCCTCCTCCTCCCGTTTCCAGCGTGTGGGAGGCATCTCCATCCGGCAGCATCAGCCTCGTGTGGCTTTGGCAGGGCCAGCAGGCACAGCTCTCTGCCCTGCTCTATAAATACGGCGGCTTCTCCAGGGCTGTCTAGACAGGAAACAGCCTGAGAAACTGGGAGAAAACTCCTGCAGTTAAAGGGGACTGGGGCTGTGCTGGGAGCCCAGGGAGAACTGGCTGCTCGCTTCCAAATCCAGGGGATTCTGCCTCTGGGTGAGGGAGAGGAAGATGGGGAGGCAGCACAGTTACACCGCAACCACCCCTCTATGCTGCTCTGGCCTCTCTGCATTCCATCCTCATTTCAACCATTGCAGAGCAGCTCTAGGGATCCACTGGATCCCTCATCCATCAGACCCAGCTGCTTGGCTCCTTCCTTCCAGGTGCTAAACCTGCTCCAGTTTGTTTTGCATTGCTTCCACTTCATGCTCCTGCAGGGAAAACTCCTCATCCTGGCTGTTCTGTCCCCAGCTGTGGCTTTTTTTTTCCCTGTAAACATCCAAATAGTACTTGAAAGAAGAAAAAAAAAACCATCTCCAGTTAGTGGGGGAGGAATCCTGGCCCGTGGGTAATGACACATAATGACAGCCCTTCTCCCTCTGCAAGGAGCTGCTGCTGGGCTTCCAAGCGACAGCGTGCAGAAAATGCCATTAGCAGATTACCCAGCTGAAGGATCTTTGCAGTAATAAAAGGGTGAAATGCATCTGGCCTTGGGAGAAGGAGCTGCCAGCTCCATTCTCACACAGGAATGGGAGAGATTAATCCCATATCCACACAGATCTCTGCACCATGCCCAGGACCACTCCCCACATCCCCAGTTCCCAGCAGGGACAGGGACAATGTGTGGGTGCTCTGGGTGCTGCTGGAGGGGTGAGATAAAGGGAGGAGAACCCCCAAGTGATTTCTCCTGTGCCTGCATCGCTATAAAGGCTGTAAATTAGTGACATCTCTTATCTGGAGTGTTCTCCCCCTGTGAAGATGAGATAACAGCCTGAGGAGGTGCCTGTTGCTGCTCTGATGGACTTCAGCACCTTTATCTGCCCCTGGAAATCTTTTGGGGCCAAACCAAAGATAGCAGGAGGGTTTCTCAGGGTGGAGAGGCAAGGGGACAGGATGGGCAGTGCCCTGGCTCTAGAGACAGCCCTGGGTGTGCTGGTGTCAGCACCAGAGCCTGTCCTTTCTCCATCCCCAGCCCTCTGAGCCTGCCTGGCTGTGTGGGCACTCCCATGGAGCCCGAAAAGCCTCTGAATGCATCGAGCATCAGGGATGGGAAGAGCTGGAGGTCCCCTGGGAGAGCTCATTAAACATCCCAGCCCCTGGAGCAAGCTGGGCTGGAACAGAACGACATTCATGCAGCAGCTCAGCCTCGGTGCCACGGGGGCAATGTCAAACAAACAGAATTCATTTCCCTCTGCAAATCAATGTGGGGGGCAGAAGCCGAGCTCTGCCACCACAGGAGATGCACTGCAGTAGATAATCACGCCACAGGATGATCCTGCAGCACTTCCAAAGGCTCCTGCTCACCTTGATAATCATGGCACAGGATGAGCAGGGGCCCTGCAGCACTTCCGAGGGCTCCTGTGTTGTTAATATTGGGATTTTATTCCAATACTCCTGCTCACCACGATAATCATCCCACACAGTGAGCAGGGGCCCTGCAGCACCTCCAAGGGCTCCTGTGTTGTTAATATTGGGATTTTATTCCAATACTCCTGCTCACCTCCGAGCAGATCAGAGCTTCCCTCTGGGCAGGATCTCTTGGATGGACAATCAATAACAGGCACAGAGCTGAGCCTGGCAGCACTTTTGGGCAGCAGGTTTGGGGATGGATGGCTCAGCCCTTTACCTGGCTGTGACCGTGTTCACAGGGGTCTCAGTTTGAGGGAAGACACCAGGACCTGACTCCATGTTTCAGAAGGCTTGATTTATTGTTTTATGATATATATTACATTAAAACTATACTAAAAGAATAGAAGAAAGGATTTCATCAGAAGGCTGGCTAAGAATGGAATGGAATGGAATGGAATGGAATGGAATAGAATAGAATAGAATAGAATAGAATAGAATAGAATAGAATAGAATAGAATAATAACAAAGGCTGCTGTCTCTGCTTCTCTCTCCGAGCCAGCTGACTGTGATTGGCCATTAATTAGAAACAACCCCAAGAGACCAATCACAGATGCACCTGTTGCATTCCACAGCAGCAGATAACCAATGTTTACATTTTGTTCCTGAGGCCTCCCAGCTTCTCAGGAGGAAAAAACCTAATGAAAGGATTTTTCATGAAAAGATGTCTGTGACACATGCATGCTCTGGTCTTTGTCTTTGTGCCAGCAGTGGGGTTGCAGAGCCCTGAGCATCCTTGAGCCCCATCTCCCCTCTCCCTCCCAGGGTGCCTGTCCTGAGCAGACACCAGCCTGGGGACACGCTGCAAGCACTGCTGGGGAACTGCCTGCCTCGACTGCTGTCTGCAGACAATAAAATATCCTCTGATGTCTTAATGAGCCCCTCAGCATGTGAGAATTGCAGGGAGCAGAGCTCCTGCCTGGCTGGAGGGGCTGGTCCCAGCGCTGGGGTCTCAAATGAGATACCACAGGAATGTCAAGGCAATGGCAAAACCAGCTGGGCTGGGTGCTTTGAAGGCAAGGCTGGGTGGCATTGGTGTTCTGCTCTCCCTGGCTGAGCTTGCTCCATCAGCTCCTGCCAGGTCGTCTAAAATCTGCAATCCATGACAAATTAAGTAGAATAATAGTGAATTTATCACAAGGTAGAAAAGTAGATTTTGGGGTTTTTAGAATGGGGGTTCAAGGGGGAAAGATGGAAGAATCTGGACATGTTCAGTCTTTCTACTTCTTCTTTTTGGCCTCTATCTTCTGCTGTGATGGTGGCACTTTTAGATTGGTCTGGAGTAGAAACTCACTGTCTAACATAGGTGACAGGTATTGGAAAGTAATTGTAAATCTTGGACACATAGTTTTTAGTATGAAAAGATAACACTGCCCCAGGTGCAAGCAGAGTGCCTTGAATTGTCTTGCTGAGTGGACCTCAACAGGACAGGAGAAAGAATTTTGCAGATAAGACGCAATAAACAACCTTGAGACCGAGAAATGAAGAGCTCTGACTCCTTCTTCAAGCGCCGGGCTGGGAAAAGAGACTTTGGAACTTTTCTCGGGGTCACTCTGAGCAGCAGAGATCCCGACACCCAGGATGTCTTTTCTTTCTGGCAGCCTCTGCCTGCAACTCTGGTGCCCCAAGCACTGCTGGGCCTGGGACAGGTCCTCACCTCCATGAAGAAGATGATGTTGGGGCAATTTGGGCAGCCAGGGACTCCTAAAAAATGTGTTTCCCAGAGGAGCAGCCAAGTACTGGTGGGTGGGGGGGTTATGGTGTTGAGATGACACCAAGAAAAGAAGAAAAAGGCAGTTTGGTTCCAAAAGTCTGGGCTGGACAGTGAGAGGGGCTAGAGGTTTCCTAGAGGTGGCACCAGCAAACGCCATCCCTGCATGCCAGAGCTGAGCTGCCAGCCTTGGGCAGGTGCCAGGCTGCTCTCTGTGACTCACATGTTCCAGATGATGGGAACTGCTTTGCCAAGGCCAAACCAACACACCTGGAGGCTGCAGAGCAAACCCTGCAGCCTGGGAAAAGACATCCTGGGTGTCGGGATCTCTGCTGCTCACAGTGACCCCCAGAAAAGTTCCAAAGTCTCTTTTCCCAGCCCGGCGCTTGAAGAAGGAGTCAGAGCTCTTCATTTCTCGGTCTCAAGGTTGTTTATTTCGTCTTATCTGTAAAATTCTGTCTCCTGTCCAGCCGAGGTCCATCCAGCAGGACAGTTCCAGGCACTCTGCCTGCCCCCAGGGCTGTGTTATATCTTTATACTAAAAACTACGTGTACAATATTTACAATAACTTCCCAATACCTATCACCTATGTTAGACAGTGAGCTTCTACTCTAAACCAATCCAAAAGTGCCACCATCACAGCAGGAGATGGAGGCCAAGAAGAAGAAGGAGAAAGGCTGGACACGCCCTGATCTCTCCATCTTGCCCCCCTGAATCCCCATTCTAAAAACCCCAAAATCTACTTTTCTACCCTGTGATAACTTCACTATCATTCTACTTAATTTGTTGTGGCTTGCAGATCTTCATCTAAGGTTGGTAAATTGCTCCATGGGTCATAATGAAAACCACAGGGGCATTTTGGGCTCTGTGGGTCTGAGACTTCTGGCAGGGGTCTTGCACAGCCAGAGGGATGTCCTGTGTCCCCACACCTGGGGATCAGGACAGAGGGTGACACGGGCACAGCCTGCCCTTGGTGCTGGCTCCCATCTGGGGACACACAGGCGTGTCCTGCCCCATCCCCATGCCCAGCTGGGTCCTTGTGAGCACGGAATGCACACATGTGCACACTCAGCTGTGCCCCACGGGGCTGGGGCACGTCCCACACGTGTGTGTGTGTGTGTGTGTGTGTGTGTGTGTGTGAGCTCTGCTCTGCTCTGCTCTGCTCTGCTGGCCGGGCCGGGAGCCGCCAGCTGCCTGCCAGGAGCCCCGCACCCTGATGGGCTCCAGCCCTTTCAGGGAGAGACTGGAGCTGACAAAGTCTTTGTCAGTCAGATCTGTCAGGGAAAGCTCTTTGTTCTTCAGCATTTGCTCTTGCCTCCAACCCCCCCCCCCCCCCCCCCCGCGCCCTCCTCTCCAAACCTAAACTAGATGCATCTGCTTTTGTTTTCTAAATGCAGAATTAGGGGCTGAAAGGAGCCCCTTTGTAGTGGGGAGGAGGAGAGAGCTGCACATCTTTCACGGGGAAGGCAAGGTCAGGGGGGAGCCGCTCTATTGTGCGGGGCCTCTCCTCTGCCGGCTCAGCCCTTTCTGTGCCCCCTCTCCACAGTCCGGTTCCCGCTGGAACCTCGCTGGGGACGAGGGGCAGCCGGCCCGGTGGGATGGCGAGGGCTCAGCTTTGCTTGGGGAGGATTTGGGGAGGGGGCCCAGCTTTGCCTGGGGTGGATTTGGGGAGGGGGCCCAGCTTTGCCTGGGGTGGATTTGGGGAGGGGGCTCAGCTTTGCCTGGGGTGGATTTGGGGAGGGGGCTCAGCTCTGCCTGTGATGGATTTGGGGAAGTCTCAGCTCTGCCTGTGATGGATTTGGGGAGGGGGCTCAGCTTTGCCTGTGCTGGATTTGGGGAGGGGGCTCAGCTTTGCCTGTGATGGATTTGGGGAGGGCTCAGCTCTGCCTGTGCTGGATTTGGGGAGGGGGCTCAGCTCTGCCTGTGCTGGATTTGGGGAAGTCTCAGCTTTGCCTGTGCTGGATTTGGGGAGGGGGCTCAGCTCTGCCTGTGATGAATTTGGGGAGGGGGCTCAGCTCTGCCTGTGATGGATTCTGCTGCTTCCGATGCCGCAGCTGGGAGCCGGCATGTGGAGGCAGCAGATGAGGAGGAGGAGGATGAAGGACACCCCGTGGCCTTGGGCTGGCAAGTGGAGGCGGGCAGCACTGACAGCACTGAGTGTGCAGGAAGGGGTACATGTGTGCACACGAGTGTGTGACACCCTGCAGGGACACAGCTGGGACACCCTTCAGGGTCCCTGTCCATCCAGACTTGCTTGTGCACATCATGCCACGGTCACTTCCGTGCTGAGCCCCAACATGATGCTGAGCCAGATCCTGGAGCCTCCTGGGAGCAGGGGGTGGTTTTCCCCATTTCCTGCCATTTCCAAGCACCTTTATTGATAATGGCCCAAGGACTTGTGCCCTGTTGATGAAATCATGCAGAAAACCGTGCCAAAGGACCAGCAGCCACAGAGGCTGTCCATCATGAGTGCAGCCCTGTTTCGGAGCCAGCGCAGAAAAGGCTGGGACAGAAGCCCAGTGGGGGTCATGGATAGCAAAGTCCAGCAGGTTGGGTCCCTCAGCAGCCTTGGAACCTGAATTCAGCCCAAAGCTCCTGAGCAGTGAGGAAGGCAGGGCTGGGGATGGGTGACTGCCCCCTAAATGTACCTCGGGTGAGTCGTGCATGTGTGAATTGTGCATTGAAACACTTCCCATCTCCAGCTTGCTGGGAGAACACCCCAGCAGGTGTGTTACCTTCCCCCCTTCTCCCTGCCCACAAATCTGTCAAATCTGAAAGGGAAATGTTCCGCAGGTCTTGGCATGGGGAGCTGAACGGGTGCCTGAAGCAGGAGGAGGCCGCTCCTGGGGATGGATGCCCAGCATTTGGTTCAAATCTACCACCAGTGACTGACAGGGCTAATTCAGCCTGTCCTCTTCCCTCTTATAACTTAATCACTTGCACATTGCCTCGGCAGCTCTTTCCCTGCTGTCTGGAGATGTCTTCATCCCGGGATGCCCTGACTTGGACTCGTGGCTGCTCCCACAGTGCTTCCTGCATGGAGGCTGCGTGTCCTGCACCAGCCTGAGCCAGCTCAGCTTTGGGGGAGCTCATCTGAGTGCCCTGCACCAGCCTGAGCCAGCCCAGCTTTGGGGGAGCTCATCTGAGTGCCCTGCATCACCCTGAGCCACCCTCAGCTTTGGGGGAGCTCATCTGAGTGTCCTGCATCACCCTGAGCCAGCCCAGCTTTGGGGAGCTCATCTGAGTGCCCTGCACCAACCTGAGCCACCCTCAGCTTTGGGGAGCTCATCTGAGTGCCCTGCATCACCCTGAGCCACCCTCAGCTTTGGGGGAGCTCATCTGAGTGCCCTGCATCACCCTGAACCAGTCCAGCTTTGGGGAGCTCCTCTGAGTGCCCAAACTGGGGCTTTGTGAGCTGCCCTTCCATGCTGGGGAGTGCAGAAGTCAGGCTGGGCTCGCTGGTGTGACAATATCCCACTCTGCCTTTTGGCTTGGGGGCTGAGTGTGGCCCCAGCTGGGGCTAAGCCAAAAGTGCCTGTTGAGACTTTTGGGGAGCTCTGTGCTCGAGCTGCCACGTTCGTGCTCCAAACCTCAGTGAAAGCAGCTGGGAAGGGCAGGGACTGCAGTACCAGCTCTCCACAAACCCCTCAGCAGCTGGCACTGACTGGCAGGGTTATGTTTCCCTGTGTAAAAGGGCTCCTGGGAGGATTCGGGGCTGATTTGGGACTCTAAACATCCACCCTGGGCCTTGCTCTCCAGAGGGGCTGGCTGGGGGGCTCCAGGCTGCCCAGAGCTCTGCCCACCCTGCTGCCTGCAGATCGGGTATTGCACAGGATAACGGGGGTGCAGGCAGCGCCCCCCACCCCAAACTGCACCCACGGGGCCTGACCCTCCCCTTGGGCCAGCTAGAGCCACGGGGAAAAGGTGCAGAGGAGAGGAGAGCATCACGGCCAGCATCCTGCGCTGCCTTCGGGGCGCAGAACCCCGGGGCACGTCCGGAATGGCCCCGGGGTCTGCAGCTGGGGGGGCGCTCCGGCTGTGACTACAAGCCCCATCAGGCCGCTGAGGAGGAGGAGGAAGGCGGAGGAGGAGCCGCGGCGGCCGGCGGGGCGGTGCGGGAGCGCCTTAGTTCGGCGGCGGCGGGCGCTCGGCGGGACGCGGCGGGCGGGCAGCGGCAGCGGCGGCGTCGGGGCGGCCGCGCCTTCGGGAGCGCGTCCGGCAGCGGCTCCGGGAGCGCCTCCCGCCGCCTCCGCCGGCCCGGCCGCACCGGGGCTGCCATGGGGCGGCCGCTGTGAGCGCGGCGGCGGCGGGGCTGCGCCTCTCGCCCCGGCCGGGGCTCCCTCCCCTCCATTGTTCCCGGGAGCGGCGGCTCCGCGCCGGGGCTCCGGTGAGTAACGGCCGCGGGGGGCGGCACCGGCACGGCGGGCGTCGCTTTGTGCCCGGGGGGCTCGGGCGGGGGACGGGACCGAATTCCCCCCCCAGGTGCGCCTCGTTGTCCCGGCGGGGCGGCTCGACGGGGGGGGCTCCGCATTGAGGGATCGGGGGGTTTGCGGGGCCCCGGGACCGTTCCCGGGCGGGCAGCGCTTTGGGAAGGCGGCGGGTCCGACCCCGTCCATCGGCAGAACCGGGACTGGAACCGCCCCCGCCGTCCCGGCCCCCAAACCCCTCCCGGCCGCGGGGCAGCCTGGCGGGAATCGGGGGGCGTTTTCCGAGCCGCTGCCTGGCCCCTTCTTCCCGAAAAGTACCTGAGCGGGAGCCTTGCGGCTTCTAGGGGAAAAAAAAAATGGAGAAGAAGGAGCTGGATTTGGTTGTGGTTTAGTTTTGGGATGCCGGGGCGGGCAGCGGGAATGGAGGCGCTGGGATAACGCCGTCCCGGGGCTGGTGCTTCCCTTTGTGTGTGCACGCCGGTGGGGCTCCCGGAGCCCGGCACAGCGCGGGGATGCGGCGGCTCCGGGGACCGCTCGTCCGCCCACGGGAGTGCGGGGAGGCGACACCTGCGGTGGCCCTGGGCACCGGGGGGGAGTCGGCTGCAGAGCGGTTTGGTTGTGGTTTTTGCGGGTTCTGGGGCCGGCAGACACGGCCTCGTGTGCGGACGGAGCCGAGCGTGTCCGCGCTCAGGTGATGCCGAACGCCGTTCCCTCTGTGCCCGGCTTGCTGCCCTGTGTCCCGGATCGGGCGGGCCGGGGCTGCTCCGTGCCCGGCAGTGTTTGAACCCAAGCGGTTCAGTGAGCCCAGGGCAGGTGGAGGCGGTGGTTTGGGTGCCAGGATGGATGGATGCTGGATGCCAGCACAGGCAGAGCCCCCCCGTGCCAGGATGGATGCTGGATGCCAGCACAGGCAGAGCCCCCCTCCCCGTGCCAGGATGGATGGATGCTGGATGCCAGCACAGGCAGAGCCCCCCTCCCCGTGCCAGGATGGATGGATGCTGGATGCCAGCACAGGCAGAGCCCCCCCGTCGCAGGAGCGTGGGCCCTGCAGCCCCCTGCTCTGGCTAGCAGCCATCTTCCCCACTCAGGAGCACTTCCTCCCTTAATCCCTGTGCTGGCTGGCATGCACTGCTGCCTTTTCCTTGTGTTGCTGCGAGAGGATTAAAATAAATCGCCCCTGCCCCGGCAGGGTGCAGGCACGAGTGAAGGCGGCCGGCGGGAGCCGAGTCTGGGCTGTTGCACACACGAGGTGCCTTCCCTGGCCTCACCACTGCCAGAGCTGAGCTGCAGCTCCCTCTTTATTTACCCACCCAAAAACATAACCTGAGCCGGGAGCCTTTTTGTCTCCAGCCCCAGGTGGAGCCCCCCCAAGTCCTGGCTGCTGGAAGGGGCTACTTGCAGATGCTCATCCCGTCCTGAAAATCCAACTTTCTGGCCCTTTGGGCATGACGGCAAATGTGTGTCCTTCCCCTCCTGATGGCTTTCCTTGCATCCTGAAAATCCATCTTTCTGCCTCTTTGGGCATGACGGCAAATCCGTGTCCTTCCCCTCCCCATGGCTTTCCTTGGAGGAGTGCACTGTAGTGAAGACCCCATCCTGCTCCCTCCCAGGCTGGGTAATGGGTGTGTGTCCCTGCCTGGGATGGCAGGCTGTGATCGTGTCCCAGTGTCCCTCTCCTTGTCCAGTCTCCTCCCAAAGCAGCCAGGGTGACCATCCCAGTACAGATTTTTGGGTACCAGTGGTTGTTCTGTAGATGTGAAACTCAACTCTTTGGGTGGGGAGGGACCCCTGAGCGTGAGGATGCTTCTAGAACTGCGATGGTTTTATGGAGATCTGTGGGTGAGGCTGGGCCTTTCCCTGTCCTTCCTGCCCCACGTCCCAGGCTCTCCCACCACTGCATTCCAGCCCACAGCTCGGTGCTGGAGGTGCCCCTGGTAGCCCTGAAGTCCTGGCGGCCAGCTGGGAAGGGTTAACATGCTCTTTATGCTGCACAGTTGGATATTTATTTTTCCAAGCATGTGTCTGCTTTAAGCATTACAGTTTTCCCCTACAGTTCCATGTGCAGTTGTGTTTGCTTTTTATTTCAGCAAACACTTGGTTCTTGACCTGAGCCACAGGTTGGGGGCACGGAGCAATGGGCAAGGGAAAGGTTTCACTCCTGCCACCCACAGATTGTGCCTTTGGCGTGTCCTCCTTCCCCAAGGGCAGCTGGATTTGGGCAGCTTTTGTTGTGCCTCAGAGGAAAAGGAGCCTCTTTTCATGTGCTTTGGAGCTGAGGGGCGTCCGTGCCAGGCAGGGTGGTCTGCTGGCAGTCAGCACCTCCCCTCCTGAGGGACAGGGACCGTGCCCGCTTGGGCACAGTGTGCCACCTCGGGCTCCTGATGCTGTGCAGACCCAGGAGCTGAGCTCTGACTCTTCTCCCCGTTGCATTTGGCCCGTCCCTGTGCTTTCCCTGCCTGCTGTGCTACCCACGGGTGCCAAGGCATTTGTGGTGAATGCCTCAGGCCAGCAGGGAGGCAGAGGAGAGGAAGCAGAGCCCCCAGCCCCAGCGAGCCCATGGCAAAGTCTCAGGGATCAGATCAGGGCTCCCTTGCAGATGTCACAGCATTGCAGGGCTCCAAGCCTGGCTGTTCACCCTGCTCCTGTGTTTGGCACCTCAGATGCATTCCAGAGATGGACAGGACAGCAAGGGGCTTCCCCACTCAGCTCAGAGCCACGGGGTGCAAATCTGCTGTGCAAGTGGGAAAGTCCAGTCCGTGCCTCGTCCCTGGGACAGCTCAGCCCTGTGACTCAGGGCTGTGGGAGATGCGAGGAGTGAAAGTGCAGCCCCCCGAGGACAGGGGGGGACAGGTTGCACAAGACTCCTCAGGGACACACTGGAGTGCAGAGGCAGTGTGAGAACATCTATCCTGGCACACAGGGAGCGTGGAGGGTGCGGGGACGGGCACAGGGCAGTCCATCACCACTCTGAAATAGCTCCGTGGGTGTAATGGCTGGTGGTAATTGCAGTTTTGGAGGCAGGTCTCCGAGGGGCACTTAGCCCTGGCTCCTCTCTAGCTGCTTCTGTTTTTAGTTGTTTGAATCCACCCCGGAGCAGTAAATTGCAGAGTGCTGGGGCCACAGGGAGAGGGGATGGTGCCCAGAGACCCACCCTGCCCGAGCTGCCATCCTCCAGAGCAAATGGTTTCCTGTTGGGATTTATATAAAAGCTGGATAAACACGGAAAAGAGCCATGCTGGTGTTTGCACAGGTAGGAGTGCTCTCCCCACTTCCTTGGGACACCAAGGAGTCATGAAGGGCAGGTGTCTTGGGGTTCCCCAGTGTTCCCTTTTCCCTTGGGAAGGAGGAGAAGGTCTGTGCTGCCTCTCTGAGCACTGAGATTCCCTCGGGTGCTGCTGAACCTGTCCAGAAGGAGCAATCCCAGTCCTGCTGCCCTCCAGCAAAGCCGTGGCTGCTGCTCCCTCCCTCGCTGCCCTGGGAAGCCGACCATCTCTGTGTGCTCTTGCTGGGTGCTGGCGCCCTTCCCTCTGTTCCTCCCTCCCTGCAGTGACCCTCTGAGCCACGGGACAGCTCCGTGCTGCCGAGCCGTCCCTACGCCATGGAAATATCCCGCTGTCAAGCCCCTGAATCAGCTGGAAGGCGCCCGCTCCGCTCCGAGGTGTATCTGGAGAAGGGCTCTGCTGTGCGCGAGCCAGCACTGACTCATTTGTCAGGAACTGGAGGCACTGGGCTCTCCTCCATCCCTCCATCCCTCCCCTCGGCGCGGGGCCGGCTCGGGAGGCCCACGCAGACGCTCCGCATTAGGGCATGTTCCGGGGAGCATGTGCTGCCCATAAACAAAGCCACCGAGAGACAGAAAATAATTTCCAGAAATACCAAAGGCTTTTTTGCTTTTTTTTTTTTCCCCCCCCCCACCTCCTCCCTCAAAGAATTCCGCCTCCCCTTTCCAAACCCTGATAAATCTTGAACATTCAATAACTATTTCCAAGCACTACCCAGTGCCTGGGAGCGCTGGTGTTGGAGATAAGGCCGGTGTTTGCTGGGTGCCCTTTTCCCTGCCCGGCTCCTTGTGTCAATTATTTGGGTCCCAAATACTCCTGTGCCAGCCAGAGCTGTTGGGCATGAAGGAGGCAGCTGGAACCCCACAGCTACACCCCAGCTGGGTTTCCTTTGGGTGCAGAGGCTTTTTGGAGGATCTTTGGGGGTCGTGGCTGCTCAGCCCATCCTTGAGGAAAAGCCAGGCTCAGGGAGCGCAGGGTCTCACACTGGAGCAGGAGAGGTAGAGCTCCATGGAGTGAGTGCGTGGGGAGGATGAGTAGCAGTTTATTACTCACTATGATTATTACTCACTGTTTTTAGCAGTGTGTACTTCAGCCTGACGCCTGTTCCCGCGGCAGGTCGGGGACGGCGCAGCACACGGCAGCACGGGTGAGCTTGGGATGCTCAGCAGGGGCTGAGGGGCCCGGAGGCACAGCTGTGCCCCAGGAGGTGCCATGGGGAAGGGTTTGTGGCATGGTATCCTGTCCTGTCCTTGTAATTGTCCCAGAGAGACAGAACGCCGCCGCTGGCAGCGGCGCCCTGGCCGGGGCCGTGCACATTGAGCAATGGCTGGGCAGGATCTCCTCGCAGAGCCCAGCGGGACCATCAGCCATGGCCAGCCTCGGGACCTCATCCCAGGCTGCTGCCGAGGTGCAGATGTGGCGCGGGGGTGGAGCACAGGGGCTCCTTCCCATCCCGTCCGCCAGGCTCGGAGCAGTTGGCCGGGGGCGGCCGGGTTCGGGCTCCGGCGTCCCCTGGAACGTGTCTTGGACGAGCTCCATGCTGCTGGCATGGGGAGAGGGAGGGATGGTCAGAGGGAAGGAGGGATGAGGGCCATGGAGGGCACGCCCCCACAGCGCCCTGAGCCTCCCAGCTGTGCCAGAACCCAGCTCTGGAGCTGGCCTGGAAAGGGATGGGGACCTGAGCGTGAGAGCTGGCAGGGACGAGAGCGAGTTGCAGAGTTGGCCCTGGATGCCGGGGGATTTCTCCCCACAGAGCCACTTCAAAAACAGCTGTTGGTGGAAGGAGATGGGCTGCAGCTGGCTGGCCCTGTGGCTCCAGGAAGGCCTCTCCAAGGGGGTGGCTGCTGTGTGCCCTATGGATCCTATAGGGAATGGCAGGGGCTGGAGTTTGCAGTGAGAGCTGCTCTGCTAGGGGTGGCGCAGCACAGACAGCATGAGATTTTGCTCTGGGTAAGGGATTTCCCTCAGTGAAGCCATGGCTCAGCAACACCTGACAAAGTGCAGGAGGAGGAGAGCAGGAATCTCCCTTTCTTTCAGCGTCGTTAATGTTTCTCTCACCATTCTGGGAAATCTTGCTGCGCTCGGTTCTGCTTCGCCAGCGGTTTCGCTCTTGACACATCAGCGCTTTTACACGGGGAGACATAACCCTGCCAGTCAGTGCCAGCTCCTGTCAGGCTGCTGAGGGGTCTGTGGGGACCTGCCACTGCAATCTGGGGATGTCCCTTGATCCAGGATGTCCCTTGGTGCAGAGACATCCTGCTGTCTGCGCTGGATGCGGGAGGAACATCACAAGCGCTGCATGGTGGGATGTGGGGGAGCTGGCCCTGCCTGACTCTGCTTTCCTCCTTCCCAGCTTGTAGGGGCTGCCAGCCCTGCGGAGACCCCCCTGCTCCCCCCAGGGCCCCCATGGAGGGGCGGTTGCAGAGCCCAGTCGCCGAGCAGTAGCTGCAGCAGTGGGATGTGGACCTGGCGGTGCCTGATCCTTTGGGCTGTGCTGGTCGCAGCCGCGCTCTCCGCTGCCCGGCCGGCCCCCACCCTGCCCGAGCAAGGTAAGAGCATGGCCTGGTGCCCCCATTCCTTCCTTTGTGTTCCTCGTGGGTCACACAAGCTGCTTTTCTCTGCAGCTGTCCAGCTGTGGGGCCACCAGCATGTCCCCAGTGCCACGGTGGTGTCACCTGGGAGCTGGTGCCTCTGGGGACATGGCGTGTGTTGTCCCCAGAGTGGTTTGTGTGGGCACAGCAGTGCCTGGGGACATTTTAAACCTGGAGAAAATTGTGGCAAACCCTGACCTGTTGGTTTGGAGGAGGGTGCAGAGCCCTGGGGGCTGTGTCCCCTGCTGGGTCACTCCCTGTGACAGTCTGTGACCCGGGGTGTGTGTGAGGCTGCTCCCACCCTCTTGGCCACACTGGGGTGACCCTGGGCTCACTACTGGGGGTGAAGGTTTGGGTGCAAGGTGCTGGTTCAGCTTTTTCCAGCTGGCAATGCTAGGGATGAATGCACCCCGCAGAAACCCTCGGGATGCTCCGATGTTTCTCCCAGCTGGAAATGCCCGAAGTGGGGCTCAAAGCTGGGGCTGGCTGGTTTGTGCAGTCCAAATCTCTGCTCCAGCAGAATGTGGGGCACCCCAAAGCTCAGGGATGGGCCAAGTGGGTCCCCTGTCCTTGGGCAGAACCTTGGGTTCAGCTTTTGCCAGCTGGCACTGCTAGGGATGAATGCACCCCACAGAAACCCTCCGCTGTTGCTCCCAGCTGGAAATGCCCAAGGTGGGGGCTCAAAGCTGATTTGTGCAGCCCAGATCTCTGCTCCAGCAGAGTGTGGGGCACCCCAAGGCTCAGGAATGGGCCAAGGGGTTCCCCTGTCCTTGGGCAGAACCTTGGGTTCAGCTTTTGCCAGCTGGCACTGCTAGGGATGAATGCACCCCACAGAAACCCTCTGGTGTAGCTCGCAGCTGGAAATGCCCAAAGTGGGGGCTCAAAGCTGGGGCTGGCTGATTTGTGCAGTCCAAATCTCTGTTCCAGCAGAGTGTGGGGCACCCCAAGGCTCAGGGAAGTGCCAAGGGGGTCCCCTGGCCCTGGGCAGAGGCAGCCCTGGCAGAGAGCCCCGCTCCGGCGCCTCGGAGCCGCGGCGAGGCAGAGAATAACCAGAGCCGGCAGCGGGACCTCGACTCGCTCCTTTTGGTTCTAATTACCCAAGAATGTCTGCTCTGTGGGCACTGCTCTGCTTTTTAAGACTCGCTCCCCCTTCCCCCTTCCCCCCAGCAGAGCCCTGGGAGGCAGATTGCCGGTGTGGCCAGCATGGGGACAGCGCTGTGAGGTGCCCCGGGGTCCCCTCAGGGCTCAGGGTGGGAGCTGGCAGCCAGCAAGTGCCCCCTCTGCAGCTGCCCCAGCCCCATGGGAGATGCTGGGTGATGCCAGGGTTGGTACTTCTGACTGGACCTGGTGCCAGGTCACACCCTGCGAGGTGACACCCCAGAGCTGTGCATGGTCCCTGGGGAGCTGCAGCTCCAGAGAGGAGCCCGGGCAGAGCTCCACTGCCAGGCTCCATTGCTGAGATTTTTCCACTGGCGTGCCTGCTCCCCGCATCTGTAAACAATGCGGTTGACAGTGGTAAACATGTTTTTCTCGGGAGATTGCTCTTCCTGGAAGAGGTTTCCTGGCAGTGTTTGGGGTGAGGATGGCTCTGTGCTGCCAGCAGAGCACCACCTGCAGCCCCACTGAGAACAGTGTTGGGGTGTTCAGGTTGCTGAAGCACAGGGGTGCGTGAGGAGCCCTGGAGGGTTTGGCGGTGGCAGCGGAGGAGGAGGAGGAGAGGCTGGAGAGGAGGGAGCTGGTTCCTTGCCAGCCTCATGCCAGGGCTAACAATAACCTCTGGAAACA
Organism: Melozone crissalis; assembly: GCF_028551555.1. Classification (NCBI taxonomy): domain Eukaryota; kingdom Metazoa; phylum Chordata; class Aves; order Passeriformes; family Passerellidae; genus Melozone; species Melozone crissalis. The sequence continues at coordinate 1,010,506 of NW_026536006.1, forward strand.
TTTCCCGACACGGTTCTCACCAGGGCAGCCCAATTAGTGCCACAGCAGGAGCCCGGCTGGGGCAGGATCCGTCCCTTGGCTCGGGAGCCGGCTGGTGGGAACAGAATGTTCCCAGCAGGACGTGTGGGATGGGAAGAGCCAGCGCTGGGCCAGGACCTGCAGCCAGGACCTGCAGCCACCAGCATCCCTCAGGGGCAGGCTCTGACCCCACCTCAGGGGTTTTGGGGTCCCTAGGGGTGTGGATGCTGGGGGACAAGGTGTCTGTCCTTCCCCGTGGCGCTCAGGAGCATCCCCCATGGCCCTGCTCGGTGCTGGAGGCAGCAGCTTTCCAGGACTTTGTTCTGCATGTTTATGGGGTTTCAGTTTACTCCTGGTTCTGAGGCAGCTAAGCTCCCTTCTCAGGGAGGAGTAATCCCCCGCGGCCGGCCAGCCCTGTGCCTCACGTGGAGGGGGGCTCAGCTCTGCCCACCCTTCCCCGTGCTGTGAGAGGGACTTTGGGAGCTCCCAGCACCAAAAAACCTGCAGCAAATAAAACATTAACGGCCATTTAGTGCGTTTTTATAGTTACCTAAATTTGGAGTGGTGAAAAAAACCCCGGTGAAGGGGAAAAGCCAAGAAATTTCCATGCGCAGCCTCCGTCCCTCCCTCGCACAAAGCCACTCTTTGTCTCCAGGTTAAATAGAAACCTGCAGAAAATTGCCAAGGGTTTTTTTCCCTCCTCTCTCCTTGTCTGCCATTGTCCCAGCTGCTGCTCGGGCATCTCCTCATAGGGGGTGCAGCAGATTGTGCTGGGGCAGGGGGTCCTGCCTTGGGTCACAGAGCACCCCAAACCCTCCCCTATAGGGGTGTGTTTGCACTCCAAAGCACAGGGGATTGGGCTGCAGCCCCCTCCCCGTGGGGCAGGGGCTGAGGGCTGCCCCATTTCCCAGGGCTCTGGCTGCCCAGCTGGCCGCAGGCTTAACCCCCCCATGGCCATCTGTGGGACCAGCAGGGGCTCTGGCTCCCGGGGCTTTGTTGTCCCCAGCTCCTCCAGGGGGTCTTGCTTTGCACCCTGTAGAAGCCAACAGTTGGGTCAGGCTCAGCCCACGAGGGTCTTTGGGTTGTCCCCTCTGCTCCCCAGGGCACTGCTGACCCTCTGTCCCCCTCCCCATTTCCCTGCTGCCCACCCTCTCCTTGTTCTTGCAGCTCCAGGTGTCTCCCACCCAGAGCCCAGGGGATCCCATTTGGAGCCCCAGGAGCAGCCCAGGCATTCCCTGCCAAGCCTGCAGCCTCCTGCCCTTCTGCTGTTGATGGCAGCAGCCCAGGGCTGTTCCTGGAGCTCGGGGGGCCCAGCAGCACCCCCAGACCCCACTGCTGCAGCTGCCCAGTCCTGTTTGCCAGGGCTGTTCCCTCCAGGGCATCACTGCTGTGCCCTCCAGGGCATCACACGCCGTCCCCTCCCAGCCTGCATCGTTCCCTCCTCCCGCCTTTCCACTCGGATGCTGTCACTCCAGCCCTTAATTGAGGAGCAAAAAAAATACATTAGAGTCTTTGGGAAAGACCCAGAGCCTGGGTTGTGGGGAGCAGGGGGGGTCCCTGAGTGTGAAGCCCCCGCCTGGGGCTGTGCAGGAGGGAGGTGGGCACAGGAATGGGCGCTCAGTTCCAGCATTGAGACAGGACCAGGCAAATCCAGCCCAAAACTGCGATTTGGGGGGGGGGGGTTCTCTTGTGCCCCCCATGTGTGCCATGCCCAGGGGTGATGACGGAGAGGTGTCTGTGCCCCAAGCTGCTGCCTCCAGGGCAGGGAAAGGGGGGAAAGGGGTGGGTTTGTCCTGACAGCTCTGCAAGCTCCCAAGGCGCCTGTTAATTAAGTGCTGCTTCATTTGCGGTGCAGGCAGGGCCTGGAGCAGGACATAAATCCCCTCTCCCTGGAGAGAGCAGCCGGGGATGTGGACAGGAGGGGCTGGGGGTGCCCTGAGAGCCACGTGTGCCTCGTGCTGCCCATCTGGTGGCATCTCCCTGCTGCAGCCTTGCCCTGGATCCAGGGATTCGCAGTGGGACCGTGTTCACAGGGGCCTGGGGATGAGGGAAGAGACGAAGGTCTGACTCCATGTTTCAGAAGGCTTAATTTATTATTTTATTATATATATTATATTATATTAAAAGAAAAGGATATGTGAGCATGTTCACAGGGGTCTGAGGATGAGGGAAGAGATGAGGATCTGACTCCATGTTTCAGAAGGCTTGATTTATTATTTTATGATATATATTACATTAAAACTATACTAAAAGAATAGAAGAAAGGATTTCATCAGAAGGCCGGCTAAGAATAGAAAGAGAAAGAATGATAACAAAGGCTTGTGTCTCGGACAGAGAGTCTGAACCAGCTGACTGTGATTGGCCATTAATTAGAAATAATTCTATGAGACCAATCCCAGATCTACCTGTTGCGTTCCACAGCAGCAGATAATCAATGTTTACATTTTGCTCCTGAGGCTTCTCAGGAGGAAAATTGCTAAGGAAAGGATTTTTCATGGAAGATGTCTGTGACAAGGCAGGGATGCTGCCCCTCGGGCCGTGCCCCCGGGCTGGGGGGACCCGGAGCTGTTTAAATCAAAAAGAAGCCAATCCCCAGGTCCCGGTGAGCGCTTCCTGTTGGGATTAGTGGGGCTGCCGGGCATGTGTGTGCTTTTTCTTCAGGAAATACCTTTGGAAAGCCCCGCTGGGGTCTCCAGGGCAACCGGCGCCTGCTGCTCCGCGCCCCCCGCCCGCATTGTCCCCGCGCCGCTTTGTTGGCCCCTTTATTGCCACCACCGTCACCGTCCCATGGCCAGCGCAGCCCGGGGCTGGCTGGGCTGGCAGGGTGCGCTGTGGGGTGTGTGCCCAGCCTGGGGGGCAGCACGGAGAGAGGGGGCACGGTGAGAGCAGCTTGTGAACGTGGGGCTGCCCCATGACCCTGTTATTGCCCCGTGTCCCTGCTTCATGTCCCTGTCCCTGCCCCATGTCCCTGCCCCGTGTCTCTGTCGCTGCCCCATGTCCCTGCCCCATGTCCCTGTCCCTGCCCCATGTCCCTGCCCCGTGTCTCTGTCCCTGCTTCGTGTCCCTGCCCCATGTCCCTGTACCTGCCCCATGTCCCTGCCCCGTGTCTCTGTCACTGCACCGTGTCCCAGGGCTGCCTCACGTCCCTGTCCCATGCTCCCTGTCCCTGCCCTGTGTACCTGCCCTGTGTCCCTGTCCCTGCGTCCCTGTCCCTGCTCCATGTCCCTGTCCCTGCCCTGTGTCCCTGCCCCATGTTCCTGCCCCATGCCCCCTGTTGCTGCCCCATGTCCCTGCTTCATATCCCTGTCCCTGCCCCATGTCCCTGTATCATGTTCCTGTACCTGCCCCATATCCCAGGGCTGCCCCATGTCCCTATCCTTGCTCCGTGTCCCTGTCCCGTGTCTCTGTCGCTGTCCCATGTCCCCTGTACATGTCCCTGTCCCTGCCCCATGTTCCTGTCCTTGCTCCCTGTCCCTGCCCCATGTTCCTGTCCTTGCTCCCTGTCCCTGCCCTGTGTCCCTGTCCCTGCGTCCCTGTCCCTGCTCCATGTCCCAGGGCTGCCCCATGTCCCTGTCCCATGCCCCCTGTCACTGCCCCATGTCCCTGCTTCATATCCCTGTCTCTGCCCCATGTCCCTGTCCCATGCCCCCTGTCGCTGCCCCATGTCCCTGCTTCATATCCCTGTCTCTGTCCCATGACCCTGTTCTTGCCCCATGTCCCTGCCCCATATCCCTGTCCCCTGTCCCTGCCCCATGTCCCTGTCCCTGCATCTCCTCTGGTGCTGTGAGTGACCAAGGGCCAGCTCCACTGTGCCCTCTGTGTCCCCTCTCATGCCATGGGTGACCAAAGGCACACCCACTGTGCCCTCCTCTCCCCTCTCCCTCCATCTCCTCCCACCTCCGTGCCCCAGCCATGCTGCTGATCCAAACCAGTGGGGCTGGAGGGGTCTGGAAGCTTTCAGAGGGGTCTGGAGGAGCAGTGGCACTCACACAGCACACCCAGGCACCTGTGGCCATTGCAAGGGACCCTCCTGAACCTGCAGTGCTGCTTCCTCAAGCCCTGGCATCAGGCTGGGGTCTCCCAAAACTTGGTGGGGATTTGGGGGATGATCTCAGCAAAGGAGAGGGATTACACAGGCAAACAAAACTATCACAAAGAATAAAAACACACCACAACATCTCCCCTCCTCCAAAGGCCTTCTCCACGCCCAGGACCCCTCTGCACATTGCCCAGGTGCAGTTTGGGGTGCAGGTGGAGCTCAGGGCTGGGAGGAGCGACCACAGCAGGGCTGTTCTGTTCCACAGGGACGCTGCTGATGCCTGGGAAGGGGCAGATGAGAGCAGATGTGGCTGCAGCACTGGGCTCGGGCTGGTCTGGGTGTTCATGGCTGTTTGTTGCTCTGTGTGAGGAGGGATGGGCAGGAGGATGTGGTGTTACCCAGCCCTGGGGTTCAGGGGGTGTCACTGCTGCTTTGGGAGCCTTTGGAGATGCCTGTGATGGATCACTTGGAACACAAATCAGCTGTGAGAAGTGCCTGTCCTGTGGGGAAAAATCAGGGAAAAACAGGATTGCAAAGCAAGACCCTTCCCCACCTTCCACATGAAAATGTTTTGTAACCTCTGATGGATGAACTGGAGCCCTGGATTGGTATTACAGCAACTGAGCAAAGGAATTCCACCCCATCCCACTGTTTTCCTTCAAGTGCTGAGCAAAAGGAAGAGGAGAAGCTCTGGAGCCGCTCATGGATGTTTTTCCCGTGAAGCTTCTCATCAGTCCAAGGCAAAGAGAAGCGGCCAGGACGTGAAGTGCAGGTCACGGTGCGGTGAAGCAGAGCTCTGGAGAGCCAAGGTTTCATTTTTGGCTGCTCAGAGTGGCTGCTGGGAGCAGGGAGGAGCAGGGAGGAGCGAGCCCTGTGCCACTCTGCAGCTCTGGCCCGGGCTGAGCTGCTCTGTGCTGCTCAGGGGGCAGAGCAGGGAGCAGAGGTGTTTGTGTTCTGGTTCACTGGGCACTCAGAAATCCTGGGTGAAGCTTGAACATCTCCTGGCTGGTTCTGCTGCGTGCATTGGGATTTTCCAGCCCCTGAGAGGAACATCTGCAGCTCCCACAGCATCCCATGGCATCCAAAACAACCAGACACACATTATTGAGGAAGAGGAGGCAGAGGTGAAGGAGTGCCTGAAGAGCTGTGCCCAGCAACCTTGTAGAGCTCAGTGTAGGATGATGATCACACTGCATCCACCCTCATCATCATCATCACAGGGAGCCTCTGCAGAGCTGGAGCAGCCTGGACCATTCCATGGGGAGTGGAATTTGAGCATCACCTGGCTGGTTCTGCTGTGTGCATTGGGATTTTCCAGCCCCTGAGAGGAACATCTGCAGCTCCCACAGCATCCCATGGCATCCAAAACAACCAGACACACATTGTTGAGGAAGAGGAGGCAGAGGTGAACGGGTTCCCGAAGAATTGGGTTCTGGAGTTGTGCCCACCAACCTGTAGAGCTCAGTTTAGGATGATGATCACACTGAATCCACCCTCATCATCATCACAGGGAGCCTCTGCAGAGCTGGAGCAGCCTGGACCCTTCCATGGGCTGTGGAATTTGAAGAGGTGATTTGGAAGGCAGCATCTTCCCCAAGCCTGGGGCCAGGAGAGCTGCTCGTGCACCACCCACCATGGAGGGCAGGACTTGAGGACAGAGCCCTGCACATTTCAGGGCTGGGAGAGATGCCATGGTGTCACACAGGATGGAGAGAAAGGATCTTTGTGCTGCTCCCCTCCTGGATGCTGTGGATGGGCACACGTGGCCAGAGCTGCCTGGGCTGCCCTGTCCCCTCCCTCCCTGCCTGCTCTGCTGCGCTGTCACCCCTGCAGTGCCCTGCTCTAACCAGGCTGGCGCTCCTGGTGCCATGGGGACCCTGGGGGACCCTGGCCTGCTTTGCTGCCTGCTTGTGGTGCTGGGGATGGTGAGAGCCCTGCGAGGAGGTGGCAGAGCCATGCAGGGGTTTGGGATCCTTCTGAGGCCGGATCCTGCCAGGCAGCAGCACTGGGGTGTCACTGCTGCCTGTTTCTCCCCTGCTGGGGATGCCCTGCCCTGTCAGGCTCCATCAGGGCTGAGGAGGGTGAGGGCTTTGGGTCCTGCTGCAGAGGGGAGCCCTTGGTGCTGCTTGGGGAGCTCTCGGCCTCTGCTCTGCTCTGCTGCTGCCATGGGCTCCATCCATCCCTGAGTGCTGGGGTCCCAGTGCCCCAGAGGGAATGTCCCAGCTGTGGGAATGTCCCTGCAATGGGAATGTCCCTGCAATGGGAATCTCCCAGCAATGGGAATATCCCAGCAATGGGAATGTCCCTGCAATGGGAATGTCCCTGCAATGGGAATCTCCCAGCAATGGGAATATCCCAGCACTGGGAGCATCACAGCAATGGGAATCTCCCAGCAGTGAGAATATCTCAGGAATATCTGCATCCCAGCAATGGGAATGTCCCAGCAGTGGGAGCATCACAGCAATGGGAATCTCCCAGCAGTGAGAATATCTCAGGAATATCTGCATCCCAGGAGTGGGAGCATCCCAGCAGTGGGAATGTCCCAGCAATGGGAATGTCCCAGCAATGGGAATATCTCAGGAATATCTGCATCCCAACAATGGGAATGTCCCAGCAGTGGGAACGTCCCAGTAATGAGAATGTCCCAGCAGTGGGAATGTCCCAGCAGGGAGAATATCTCAAAAATATCTGCATTTCAGCAGTGGGAATGTCCCTGCAGTGGGAGCATCCCAGCAGTGGGAATATCTCAGGAATATCTGCATCCCAGCAGTGGGAATGTCCCTGCAGTTGAAATATCCCAGCAGTGGCAATATCCCAGCAGTGGGAGCGTCCCAGCAGTGAGAGTGTCCCAGCAGTGAGAGCATCCCAGCAAGGGGAATATCTCAGGAATATCTGCATCCCAGCAGTGGGAGCATCCCTGCAGTGGGAATATCTCAGGAATATCTGCATCCCAGCAAGGGGAATATCTCAGGAATATCTGCATCCCAGCAGTGGGAGCATCCCTGCAGTGGGAATATCCCAGCAATGAGAATGTCCCTGCAGTGGGAATGTCCCAGCAGTGGGAGCATCCCAGCAATTGGAATATCCCAGCAGTGGAAGCATCCCAGCAGTGCATGTTGCCTCATTAACCAGGCCGCAGCAGCAGCAGCAGCAGCATGGTTTTCCTTCAGCCTCTATCCCTTTCTCCTTTTTTTTTTTTTTCTCTCCCCTCCTCTCCCCTGACCCCTCCAGCTGTGCCCAAAGCCAAAATGGAGGTGGAGTCGTACTCAGCCCACCCCGGCGAGCTGCTCCAGCTGCGCTGCCGGCTGCGGGACGACGTGCAGAGCATCAACTGGGTGAGGGACGGCGTGCAGCTGGCCGAGAACAACCGCACGCGCATCACCGGCGACGAGGTAGAGGTCAGGGACGTGGTGCCCGAGGACTCGGGGCTCTACGCCTGCATGACCAACAGCCCCTCGGGGAGCGACACCACCTTCTTCTCCGTCAACGTCTCAGGTTCGTAGCAGGGCCGGGGCAGCCACGGGGCCGGGCTGTGGAGCGAGGAGGAGGCAGCCTCTGCGCAGTTCTGCACATCCCTGCAGGTCCCTGCACTCCTCTGCAGGTTCCTGCACATTTCTGCACACCTCTGCACAGTTCTGCACACTTGTGCACACCCCTGCAGGTCCCTGCATTCCTCTGCAGGTCCCTGCACATTTCTGCACACTTCTGTACATTTGTGCACACTTCTGCACACCCCTGCAGGTCCCTGCGTTCCTCTGCAGGTTCCTGAACATTTCTGCACAGTTCTGCACATTTCTGCACACTTGTGCACACCCCTGCAGGTCCCTGCACAGTTCTGCACACTTCTGCGCATTCCTGCAGGTCCCTGCACTCTTCTGCAGGTTCCTGCACATTTCTGCACACCTCTGCACAGTTCTGCACATTTGTGTACACTTGTGCACACCCCTGCAGGTCCCTGCACTCCACTGCAGGTTCCTGCTCATTTCTGTACACTTCTGCACAGTTCTGCACAGTTCTGCACACCCCTGCAGGTCCCTGCACTCTTCCACAGGTTCCTGCACATTTCTGTACATTTCTGTACACTTCTGCACACTTCTGCAGGTCCCTGCACTCCTCTGCAGGTCTCCTGCACATTTCTGCACACCTCTGCACAGTTCTACACACCCCTGCAGGGCCCTGCACATTTCTGCACAATTCTGCAGGCCCCTGCACATTTCTGCACACCTCTGCACGTTTCTGGACACCCCTGCAGGTCCCTGCACACACACTGGTCACACACAGTGAGTTTAGGGCCGACCTGCACCTTGCGGGTGCCCAGGAGAGTTTCCAGCCAGAAATCATCTCATGTTTATCTGAGGGGGCTGCAGGGCTGCCCCAGAGCCACTGCAGGGCAGGGAGGAGCATCCAGAAATCATCTCATGTTTATCTGAAGGACTGGGGACTGCAGAGCCACTGCAGGGTACGGAGAAGCAGTCAGAAATCAGAAATCATCTCATATTTATCTGCAGGGTTGGGGGCTGCAGAGTCACCCCAGAGCCACTGCAGGGCAAGGAGGAGCAGCCAGAAATCATCTCACCTTTATCTGAAGGGTTGGATGCTGCAGGACCACCCAAAAAGGGGCATTTACTGGGTGGGACTGCTCTGCTCTGGTGTTGATGGAGTGTGAGGCTGGAGAGGGAGGATGCTCGAGGTGGGGATGTGTCTGTGCTCACAGGTCTTGGTGGATGTTGGTGGCACCAAATGTGGAATGAGGAGCTGCAAAGTCACCTGTGACAGCAAATCTCTTCAGGATGGCTGCAGGCACTGGCTCTGCTGGGGATTCTGTGGGATTTCTGTGGGATTTCTGTGGATCCCTGTGCCCCTGTTGGGCACCAGCGCCACCGGGCACAGCCCTCACCACCCACCCACCCTTTGTGCTCTATCCAAAGCTCCCCTCACACACCCAGGCACTCATCAGGGCCGTTCCCTCTCTTGCAGACGCCCTGCCCTCTGCAGAGGACGATGATGATGAAGATGATTCCTCGTCGGAGGAGAAGGAGGCTGATAACACCAAACCCAACCGTACGTGGCTGGGCACAAATGGGCATCACCCAGGGGTGGGGAAAGCAGCCCTGGGCACCTGGCATTGTCAAGGGCACGGTGGGGAGAGCGGGGCTGGGTTGGGGTCACATTGGGATCACTGCTGGTGCAGCTGAGCATCCACCCCACAGGGAAAGGGCTGCTGTGTGTCTGGGTGATGCCCCAGAGCTCCAAAACAAGAAATAACCAAAATTTCATTGCTTAGACAAAATTAGTCTGAAAAGCTAAAATATTTTCCCACATCAAAATGTGCAAGCAAAGAAATCATTCTGATATTGTAAGACCTATTAAGATACGGATTTAAAAAATTGAGCCTATTTAAAAAATATGCAACATATTGAATTCCCCTCCCTGCTTTAGCTGAGCATCCAGCTCACAGGGAAAGGGCTCCTGTGTCTCTGGGTGATGCCCCAGAGCTCCAAAACAAGAAATAGCCAATAGCCTTTATTAGTCTGAAAAGCTAAAATCTTTTTCTACATAAAAACTTGCAAACAAAGAAATCATTCTTATATTGTAAGACCTATTAAGATATGGATTTAAAAAAAAATTAGCCTATTTAAAAAATTTGCAATGTATTGAATTCCCCTCCCTGCTTTAGGTGAGCATCCAGCCCACAGGGAAAGGGCTCCTGTGTCTCTGGGTGATGCCCCAGAGCTCCAAAACAAGAAATAATCACAATTTCATTGCTTGGACAAAACCATGTCTTTATTAGTGTGAAAAGCTAAGATATTTTTCCATGTAAAAACCTGCAAGCAAAGAAATAATTCCGGTATTGTAAGACCTATTAAGATACGGATTTAAAAAAAAATTAGCCTATTTAAAAAATCTGCAATGTATTGAATTCCCCTCCCTGCTTCAGCTGGCATTACCTGCTGGCATCTCTCCTGATTCCTGTCTGGGCATCCTTGGGTGCCTCAGGAGCAGGAGGCTGCTGGGTTTGGCCGTGCTGAGCCCTCCCTCTGCTCCTCAGAGGCCATTGCTCCCTACTGGACCTATCCTGAGAAGATGGAGAAGAAGCTCCACGCTGTCCCTGCTGCCAAAACAGTGAAATTCAAATGTCCCTCCAGCGGGACCCCCAACCCCACCCTGCGCTGGCTGAAGAACGGCAAAGAGTTCAAACCTGACCATCGCATCGGGGGGTACAAGGTATGGCTGGGGAGGGGGGAATGCAGGGCTGGGGGCTCCTGGGGCAGGGGAATGAGAGATCTGAACTCCCTCCATGTTTGAGAAGGGTTGATTTATTATTTTATTATATATATTATATTAAATGTCATTATTATAATATTATTATTATCATTATACTCTTTTTATATATTATCATATAAATATATATATTATATATATTTATATATAATATACATTTATCTATTATTCTATAAATATAATATATTTTGTTATCATTAAATATAATTTTATATATAATATATATAATATACTATACTATACTATAATATAATATAATATAATATAATATAATATAATATAATATAATATTGTATATTATACATATTTATACATAATATATAATATACTATATAATATACCATATAGTATATATTATTGCATTATTGTATTATTATAATATTATTATTATATTAAACCTAATTATTATTAACTAATTATTATACTAAAAGAATAGAAGAAATTATTTCATCAGAAGGCTAGCTAAGAATAGAAAAGGAATGATAATAAAATTTTTGACTGACTGAGACAGTCCAAGCCAACTGACTGTGATTGGCCATTAATTAGAAACAACCCCATGAAACCAATCACAGATGCACCTGTTGCATTCCACAGCAGCAGATAACCATTGTTTGCATTTTGTTCCTGAGGCCTCCCAGCTTCTCAGGAGGAAAAATCTTAAGGAAAGGATTTTTCATAAAACATGTCTGTGCTCCAGGCCATCTTAGGGGCTCCCTGAGCTGGGCAGGAGCAGAGCCAGGCTGAGGATGGCACCTGGCTGGGATGGCAGCTTGGCTTTCCCCCTCTCACAACTCCAGACCAGCATCCCCAAGTTCCTTTTCCCCATCCAGAAGGCAGCACTGTCCCCTTTTTGCCACCTCTCTGTTTTTGGGAGCTGCAGCCTGAGCCACCATCACCCCTGGGCCACGTGCCACGTGTCACAAGCGGCTCCAGACGTGCCCTGCATGCCAGGGCTCCTGCCAGAAATGCGGCCCCATCACAGCTGCCAGCTCTGGGCTGGGTGTCCTGCAGGGACTCAGGCTCAGCCAGGACGTGGCTGGTGACAGCACAGTGCCAACAGGGCTGAAATAAGCAGTGGGAATAACCCAGTTTCCAGCTGGGCTCGGGGAGGGTTTGCCATGAGGAGCCACAGCTGGGGATGGCAGTGACAGGGCTGGAATTTGGAGAGCCCTGTGGCCAGAGAGACCTGGGCAGTGCAGCACTGTGGAAATGCAGCGCTGTGAAATAACCCAGTTTCCAGATGGGCTCTTGGAGAGTTTGCCATGAGGAGCCACAGCTGGAGCTGGCAGTGACAGAGCTGGAATTTGGAGAGTCCCCATGGCCAGAGGGACCTGGCAGTGCCCAGCAGAGCCACTGAGGCTCTCCCAAAGGACATCACTGGGTCAGCAGCACCCACAGAGTGCCCTGGGTGCAGCTACAGCTGCCCACTGCCCTCCTCAGACCCCACTGGCCGTGGGGAGCAGGGTCTGACCCCCAGGGCCAGCCAGGGAAGCAGCTCCTGCAGCAGGAACAAAGCTGCTCTGTTCCCTGCACACACCAGGGAGGGTGTTCCTACAAGCCCATGGACAACATCTGCTCAGCACAGCTGGCTCTGTGTGGCCAGGGCTGGCTCTGTGCCTCCTGTCCCTCCTGGGACAGCTGGCAGCAATCACAGCCCCTCTGAAGGGAAGGACAAAGGTGACCCCAAAGGGAGATTGATGTCCTGCCCGTGCCAGGGGTTGAACACGAGCAGGCCTGGGGTTCTGCAGGCTGCACATAACTGGCTCTGTCCCCCCCAGGTCCGCCAGGCCACCTGGAGCATCATCATGGACTCGGTGGTGCCATCTGATAAGGGCAACTACACGTGCATCGTGGAGAACAAGTATGGCAGCATCAACCACACGTACCAGCTGGATGTTGTGGGTGAGTGCAGGGGCTGGGGGCTCACCCCACACCCTCAGCCCTCCCAAACACCCCCCTGTAGGCTTGGGTGGGTTCTGATCCCATGGAAAGAGCTACCTCACCATCCCCATGGCCTCCTGCCCCAGTCTGGGCAGCGAGAGCTTCACCCCACCCTGTTCTGGGGGTTTTTAATTGTGCTGAAAATCATTTCATAGACCGGACAGAAAGTTTTTCTAATGGCCTTATTAGCCATAATTCCCAGCTGGGAAGGCTGGTCTGAGCAGTTCCACATGTGGAGCTGCTCTAAATGCCAGTAAATGAACCATTAAAAATGTGATTTAATTTGATTACACTGAGCAAACTGAAGGGAACAGTCAGCGAGGGGAACAAAGGAGTTTGTTAATGCTGACTCACCACAGTGGCAGCCCCTTTGTGAGCAGCCAGGACCCTCCGTAGGTTGGTTTGACCTCTCACCCTGCCCAAGAGGTGCTGATGTCCCTGTCCCACAAGGGTTTCACCTGTCCCCTATCCTGCATGCTGTCACCCCACTGCAGGAGGCTCCTGGGTGAGGGGACACTAATGCTGAGTTGGGGGCATTGGTGCCAGCCTCTGCCAGGGGTCCTGGGCATGGGGGGCTGCAGGGTGCACCCCAAACCCCACTGTAAGGTGTCCCATTGTGGTGGTGTTCACAGGGGCCCCAGGATGAGGGAAGAGATGAGAATCTTGACTCCATGTTTCAGAAGGCTGATTTATTATTTTATGTTATATATATATATATATATATATATATGTATGTATATGTATATATATATATATAATTATTATATTATATATTATTATACTATTTACATTACGTTACATTATTATAATATTATATTGTATTACATTATTATTGTATTATACTATATTCTATTACATTATATTATATTATAGTATATTATAGTATATTATATTGCATTATATTGCATTATATTGCATTATGTTATAGTATAGTATAGTATAGTATAGTATACTATAGTATATGATAGTGTAGTATATTATAGTATTATAGTATATTATAGTATTATAGTATATTATAGTATTATAGTATATTATATTATAGTATATGATAGTATAGTATAGTATATGATAGTATAGTATATTATATTGATATATTATAACTATACTAAAATAATAGAAGAAAGGATTTCATCAGAAGGCTTGCAAGGAATGAAATGGAATGATAATTAAATCTTGTGACTCTCAGAGAGTCTGACACAGCTGACTGTGATTTGCCATTAGTTAAAAACAGCCACATGAGACCAATCACAGATGAACCTGTTGCATTCCACAGCAGCAGATAACCAATGCTTACATTTTGTTCCTGAGGCCTCTCAGCTTATCAGGAGAAAAAGATCCTACCAAAAGGATTTTTCAGAAACTAAAATAAAATCTGTCTGTGATTTTTCATAAAATAAAACATGTCTGGTCCCGCAGAGCGCTCCCCACACCGGCCCATCCTGCAGGCAGGGCTCCCTGCCAACAAGACAGTGGCCCTGGGCAGCAACGTGGAGTTTGTGTGCAAGGTGTACAGCGACCCCCAGCCCCACATCCAGTGGCTGAAGCACATCGAGGTGAACGGCAGCAAGATCGGGCCTGACAACCTGCCCTACGTGCAGATCCTGAAGGTAAAGCCACGCTCTGAGGGCTCCCAGTGCCTGGGGCAGGAGCATTGGCAGCCACCAGAGTCACCTGGGGCTGGGGACCAGCCTGGGGGCAGCTGGAGCCCAGAGCTATCACCAGCAGGGAGCAGGGGGTGTGCCAGCTGTGTGTGCCAGCTGTGCCCTTGGAGCCCTAAGGGCAATCAGGACAGGGCTGAGTGGGTTCTGCAGTGCCTTTAGAGCCCTAAGAGCACACAGCAAGGGGCTGGGTCTGCTGTCCTGGTGCCTTTGGGGCCCTAAGGGCACTCAGCACAGGCCTGGGTGTGTTATCCCAGTGCCTTTAGAGCCCTAAGGGAACACAGCAAGGGGCTGAGGGTGCTGTCCCAGTGCCTTTGGACCCGTAAGGACACTCAGCACAGGGCTGGATGTGTTATCCCAGTGGTTTTGGATCCCTAAGGACACACAGCACAGGACTGGGACCCCCAAGGGCACACAACACAGGGCTGGGTGGGTGTCACAGTGCCTTTGGAGCCCTAAAGGCACAGAGCATAGGGCTGGGTGGGCTGTCCTGGTGCTTTTGGAGCCCCAAGGGCACACAGCACAGGGCTGGATGTGTTATCCCAGTGGTTTTGGATCCCTAAGGACACACAGCACAGGACTGGGACCCCCAAGGGCACACAACACAGGGCTGGGTGGGTGTCACAGTGCCTTTGGAGCCCTAAAGGCACAGAGCATAGGGCTGGGGGTGCCTTTGGAGCCCTAAGGGCACACAGCACAGAGCTGGGTGTGTTATCCCAGTGCCTTTGGAGCCCCAAGGACACACAGCACAGGGCTGGGTGTGTTATCCCAGTGCCTTTGGAGCCCTAAGGGCACACAGCACAGGGCTGGGTGTGTTATCCCAGTGCCTTTGGAGCCCCAAGGACACACAGCACAGGGCTGGGTGGGTGTCCCAGTGCATTTAGAGCCCCAAGGGCACACAGCACAGGGCTGGGTGGGTGTCCCAGGCAGCCAGCCCAGCTCTGGAGCTGGGAGCTGAGCCCTGCATGGTCCCAGGCAGAGCAGCTCCCTCTGCACCCCAGCAGTGCCACTCAGTGGGCACGCTGGGCACCATTCCAGCTGTGCCAGGAGGTGCTTTAAGGTGTCTTTAAGCATCCCTTCCACCCCACTCAGTGATTCCATGCAGCCCAGCTGTTCTCCTGACTGGGGGAGCAGAGTTACCCCCCATCCCTTTGCCTGCTCCTCCGTCCTGTGCCCCTCTGCGTGCATCCCCGTGTCCCCCACCCCTGTGGGAGCTGGCAGAGCCTGTGCCAGCCCTGAGGGCGCTGGGGTTCCTGGGCACAGCCGTGTGACTGCTGTTGTTGGTCTGTTCCAGCACTCGGGGATTAATAGCTCCGATGCGGAGGTGCTGACCCTGTACAATGTGACAGAGGCCGAGAGCGGGGAGTATGTTTGTAAGGTTTCCAATTATATTGGAGAGGCCAACCAGTCTGCGTGGCTCACTGTCACCAGGCCCCTGGCCACAGGTAACACGAGGAATGCCTGGCGGTGGAGACAAAACTCTGGGCTCTCCTGTTTCTGCTGTTTCTGGTGCAACAACCATGGAAAAATACCCAGCGGGGCTGGCTGTGCTGTGTGTGTGTGTCCCAGTGTCTGTCCTCCCTGTCATGACACACCAGGTACCTGCTGGGTCTGCTGTCACCCTGATTTTTTTAAGATTTTTTAAGATTTTCTAAGCCTTCTGATGTTCACATTGTGTAGTAAACTTTCTCACACGCTTTCTGTAAACAACTTGTTGTTTTGCATTCTTTTATGGAAGAAGAGAAATTTGATGGACTGTTGGTTTGTCCAGTGTCATTGGAGAGGTGGCACTTTCACCCTCCAATGCACTGTCACTTTTAGAAAACTATAAATGTTAGAGACAGAAAATAAACTTCCCTTTTCTTCAGCTTGAGAGCAGCGGTGTGTGCGCTCGTGTTGTTTTGTGTCCTGTAGTGACAGCCTGGCACCAGTGAACCTGGGTCTCTAAGGGTGTGCTGGTGTCTTAGGATCAGAGGGCTGGCTAAGAATGGAAAAAGAATGATAAAAAAGGCTAGCTGTTCTTTTCTAAGAATAGAAAAATGATGATAACAAAGGGTTAATGAAAAAGAATGATAACTGAGGGTGCGACGGTGTTTGCACGGGTCTCAGGATGAGGGAAGAGACAAGGATCTGACTCCATGTTTCAGAAGGCTTGATTTATTATTTTATGATATATATTACCTTAAAACTATACTAAAAGAATAGAAGAAAGGATTTCATCAGAAGGCTGGCTAAGATAAATAGAATAGAGAATAAGATAAATAGAAAGAGAAAGAATGATAACAAAATGATAACAAAGGTTTGTGGCTCGGACAGAGAGTCCAAGACAGCTGACTGTGATTGGCCATTAATTAGAAACAACCACATGAGACCAATCACAGATGCACCTGTTGCATTCCACAGCAGCAGATAATCAATGTTTACAATTTTGTTCCTGAGGCCTCCCAACTTCTCAGGAGAAAAAAATCCTAAGGAAAGGATTTTTCATAAAATATCATGGCTACTCTGCAGCTTATACAAGAAACTGATGGTAACGAATTATTCTTGCACAACAATGCTGTGAGATCTTTAGCAAGCAAGAGAGATGAGTTTTCAGGTTTATATCTTACCTGCAAAACCAAACTTTCAGTGATGCAGTAGCCCTTAATACAACAGCTACATGAGGGTGCTGCCATCATGCCAGTCCAGGCACCCCAGACTGGCACAGTGCTGCATCCCCTGTCTGTGCCACCATCCTCTTGTCTGTGTCCTGTCTCTGTGCTCCCCTCCCTGTCCAGCCAGCCCTGCCCAGGTGATTTCTCCATGCAGCCCATCCCCAGCATGATGATGGGCAGGACACCCCGTCTGGTGGAGGGTTTTGTTTAACAGCATCTCCCTAGGTCGCCAGGGATGAGCGGTCATCCCGAGGGTCTCTCATCTCTGCAGTGGTCTCTGTCTGCTCCCCGGGGCTCTGCCAAATGAGACTGGGCTCTCCCTCCTCTCTGGCTCCTCCCAGAAGATCTCATGTCGTTTGCTTCTCCGTTTTTTTTTTTGTTTTTTTTTTTGTTTGCTCCCATTTTTTCCCTTCCAGACGGCTGGCGTTAACACGACAGACAAAGAAATGGAAGTGCTTCACTTAAGGAATGTCTCATTTGAGGATGCTGGGGAGTATACATGTTTGGCGGGTAATTCTATTGGGATCTCCCATCACTCTGCATGGTTGACAGTTCTCGAAGGTATATACTCCTCTTCTTTCCTCCCTCCTTTCCATGGTATGCATTGTGGTCCGGGAGAGAGCACATCCCAATCCAATCCCTGGGTCAGCATGGGCTGCCCTGCAGCTGTGGCAGTGTCCTCAGTGTCCCCTGGCTCTGTGCCGCCCTCCACCCCAGCTGGGGTCTGCCCCTGCTCTCTCCCTGGCCCAGGCAATGCATACCTGGGGTACTTACCCAGGGCTGGCTGCACTGGAGCAGGACGGTCTCACACCCCCAGGCCAGGCCAGTGCTGCCATTCAGGGGGTCCAGGGAGGGTTTGGGGGTGCTGGCAGTGCTGCCCTTCCCTGCCAGAGCCTGGCCTTGCCCTGTGGTGTGGGGCTGTCACTGCTGTGTGTGCCTGCCCTGTGGGGATGGCTGCCCCGTCCCCATTGATGCTGCTGCTGGCTATCAATGAGGGAGCAAAGCCTGATAACAGCTTTTGGGGAAAGCTTTTGGGGTGCTGTGTGCTCGTTGCTTCCCAGCCAAAACTTTCCCAGTTATCAGCCACTGCTTTGTCAGCCGGGTGTGCTCAGAGGTTGGGGCAGGAACCTTCAGCTGCCTCTCACACCTCTCTCTGAGGTTCTGCTCTCTGGGGGTGCACAAGGGGGGCTGGCAGCCCCATCCTGCCTGATTCACCATGGACCGGGCACATGGAATGGGCTCTGAGCTGTTCAGGGCTCCAAAACCCCATCAGCGACCAAAGCAGGGTCTGTGGGTCCCTTCCCCCAGCAGGTCATTGCCACTGGAGTGCCCCTGGCTGCGTTGCATTAAATAAAAAAAATTTACTTATTCTCTAAAAAAAAAAAAAAAAAAATTCTCCGAAAAAATTCTCCAAAAAAAAATGCTCCAAAAAAAAAAAATTCTCCAAAAAAATTTCTACAATAGAAATCCATTTTAATTTAAGCGAAATGCACGTTTTGAACTTAAATCTCCAGTTAGAAAACACAACTATTGAGCCTGACTGCAAAAAGCTAAGCTCAAAAAAACTAGTTCAGTGAAAAACAGGAATTAAAAAAAAAGAGACAAAGAGTGATAAAAAAAGACAGAAAGACTGCTATGAAAGCAAGTACACCTGACCTAAAAATTCTTTCTAATAAAGAACTAACAGCAAATGTTATGCAAAATTCGTAAAAATGAATATAGCTAAACCTATTGTAAAATTGTAGGCATATATATTTAAAAGAAAAAATATATATGTGTATATATATATTTTTATATATATATATATATTTAAAATTTTAAAAAGTCTGAAATTCCCAAAAGTACTCATGCCTTTTAAAGAGAATAATCTCCACATGCTTCTAGCACTGTAATAAACATACCAGCTTTACAACTTTCACAAAGTTGTTAAGTTTTTAGTTTAAACAACCTGTCCCCAAAGGTGCCCATGGTGCCACATCTCTGTGGGGTGACCCAGGCCCTGTCCCCCACTTCATATACCTGTCCCATTTGACCATCCTGCAGAGGTGGCAGAGGCATTGGGGATGATGAGCTGGGAGCTGCTTGCACAATTTCCCATAAAGGGTTTGGGGGGCAGCCCCCAGGCCCTGCTGCACCAATGTCCCCACTGAGCTTGGGGACGAGCCAGGGGCTCCCCAGTGCCACTCCCTGTGGCCTGGTGGGTGCTAACAACCCCCCTGTTCACGCTGACCCAGCCATTGAAGACACCCCAGCCATGATGACGTCCCCCTTCTACCTGGAGATCATCATCTACTGCATCGGGGCCTTCCTCATCTCCTGCATGGTGGTGACCATCATCATCTACAAGCTGAAGAGCACCACCAAGAAGACAGATTTCAACAGCCAGCTGGCCGTGCACAAGCTGGCCAAGAGCATCCCCCTGCGCAGACAGGTAACAGAAAGTAGAGAGGGGGTTTGTTTGCACCTACTGCCTCTCCTGGAGCCCAGGGCACCTGGGGGAGGAGGGATGGGATGATCTGGGACCATCTCACCCTGCTGCATGTGCCCACCTGGCTGTGCTTCTGATGGCAGCACAGTCAGCAGGGTGGTGGGGAGGCTGCACAGCTCCCCCTCGTCCCTCCCTGATGGAGCTCATGAGGAGAACCAGGAGGATTTACAGCAGTTCAAGGTTTGAGTAGGGCATGGAGGAGATGGGAGAGCTCCCAAGCTGTGCATTTTTGGGCTGCAGCATGATGGAGAGTAATTAAAAGTCCCACAGAGGGGAGCAGCACTGCTGGGCACACAGGCAGGGTGGGCAGGGGTTGTTATAGGAGCCTCCTCGAGCCAGGTCTAATAAGTTTTCAGAGGTCTATAACACACCCAAGATAGCTCAGCTACCCTTGGAGGCATAAAAATCAGCAGGATGGCTTCTGGTGCAGTGTTGGAAACAAAAAGGTTTAATAAAAGGCAAAATAACAAACAGAGAAAACCCGAGCCAGGTGTAGGAGGTCTTTGCTCTTGGTAAAACACTCCATAAAATCAATTAGTTTCTTTGTTCACTGCTTTTTCTAGTAAATTGCCCAGGCAGGACTTTTTGGCTTCTGTCCATTTAGCTATCCTTAAATTTGAGGTGAAGTCCCCCTGACCTATAAGATGCCATTTTCACCTAATTGAGGAGAGAAACTTCTGGGCTTATTTCCTTTTTGAAGGTACAGAGGATAGTTTTGTCACTCCTTCAAGGGTACATGGGATAGTTTTGTCACTCCAAGGGGACAAAGAATAGTTTTGTCACTCTGTCAACAGGGAGCACATTCCTATACAAGACTTTTTGGCTTCTGTGCAATTGGGTATCCTTAAGTGTAGTATCCTTAAGTTTGAGGTGAAGTCCCCTAGGTCCTGCGAGATGGCTTTTTTACCTAATTGAGGAGAGAAAATTCTGGGTTTCTTTCCTTTTTAAGGGGACAGTTGTCACTCCTTCAAGGATACAAAGGTTAGTTTTGCCACTCCTTTAAAGGAACAGAGGATAGCTTTGTCACTCCTTTAAGGGGACAGAGGATAGTTTTGCCACTCCTTTAAAGGAACAGAGGATAGTTTTGTCACTCCTTTAAGGGGACAAAGGATAGTTTTGTCACTCCATCCGTAGGGAGCACACTTCCATAGGGTGAACCAATGCTCCCATCACCATTCCCCCCACCCCGGGGGCAGCCAGCCGCGGGCTGGGCACTGCATGAAGGTAACCCACATCCCCCTGCAGGTGTCAGCCGACTCCAGCTCGTCCATGAACTCGGGGGTGATGCTGGTGAGGCCCTCCCGCCTCTCCTCCAGCGGCACCCCCATGCTGGCCGGGGTCTCCGAGTACGAGCTGCCCGAGGATCCGCGCTGGGAGCTGCCCCGGGACAGGTGAGGGTTGGGGAGGATGAGAGTTTGACAAGAAAGTCTCACAGATGTGTGTGCTTAGGAGAAAGATTTTTAAATGTTGAGTGTGATGGAAGAATAGAGATGGAAGCCAGTTTTGATACAGAAGAAAAGAATTGCTGAGCCAGGCTTGCTGGATAACCAAGGAGGCAAAGGGCCTGGGTGCAGGGCCCTGCTGGGAGCTGCCAGGCACAGCTCGGAGCAGGCCTGAGAGAGAGAAAGAGAGGTAAAGAGAGTGGTAAAGAGGATGAGAGAGCAAGGTTCCCATTACAATACAATAAATCTTCTTCTGGTCATGGAATTTGGGGTTTATTGCAAAGGGCCAAGTGCAGGGCCCTGCTGGGAGCTGCCAGGAGCAGGTCAGAGCAGGCCTGAGAGAAGAGAGGGGGAGAGAGGATGAGAGGGTAAAAGGGGTAAGAGAGCAAAGTTCCCATTCCAATACAATAAATCGTCTTCTGTGCTGAATATTATAATTCTCACTAACCAATCTAGCACAAGATACAAATCCTACAGCATTTCCATACAGCCTATAAGAACCATTACATTACCACACTGTGTTACATTTTAAACCCTAAAAACTCCTCTTTGGGCCCCTTCTGCCAAGCCAGCAGGGTCTGCTCTGAGCCTTGGAGCTGTCTGCAAGCAGAGGGTGTTGTTCCATCAAAAGGGGATCACCTTCAGCCAGCCACACCAT
Source organism: Melozone crissalis (assembly GCF_028551555.1). Lineage (NCBI taxonomy): Eukaryota > Metazoa > Chordata > Aves > Passeriformes > Passerellidae > Melozone > Melozone crissalis. Next base: position 1,031,686 of record NW_026536006.1, read on the forward strand.
TGTTTTCCAGTTGTTCAGTAACTGAGGGATCTCAAAGCTTGCTTTCATTTCAATCTTGCTTATAGTTTCCATATTCTCAAAATCTTTTGGCAGGCAATCATATTTATAAGGCTTTCCTGTTTCATCTTCCCCAACATTTGGGGTCTTCTCCCTGCAGGCTGATCCTGGGCAAGCCCCTGGGAGAAGGCTGTTTCGGGCAGGTGGTGCTGGCAGAAGCCATCGGCCTGGACAAGGACAAGCCCAACCGAGTGACCAAAGTGGCGGTGAAGATGCTCAAGTGTAAGTGGCAGCAAAACTGGCTTAGCAAAATGATGCTACAGAAGGAATTTAAGGGGACAGAATGTAATTAACTAACTGCAGTGTGGTGGTGTTGGCCGGGGCCTTAAGATGAGGGAAGAGACGAGGATCTGACTCCATGTTTCAGAAGACTTGATTTATTATTTTATTATATATATTATATTAAAACTATACTAAAAGAACAGAGGAAAGGATTTCATCAGAAGGCTGGCTAAGAATAGAAGAGGAAAGAATGATAACAAAGGTTTGTGGCTTGGACAGAGAGTCCGAGCCAGCTGACTGTGATTGGCCATTAATTAGAAACAACCACACGAGACCGATCACAGATGCACCTGTTGCATCCCACAGCAGCAGATAATCAATGTTTACAATTTTGTTCCTGAGGCGTCTCAGCTTCTCAGGAGAAATAATCCTAAAGAAAGGATTTTTCAGAAAATATCATGGCTACACTGCAGTTTGTACAAGAAACTGATGGTAACGAATTATTCTTGCAAAACAATGCTGTGAAATTTTTAGCAAGCAAGAGAGAGGAGTTTTCAGAAAGTTTGCAAAGCCAAACTTTCAGTGATGCAGTAGCCCTTAATACAATACCAGATAGAGATAACTGTCAGTATTTATAAGATGCAATTACTCACAAAACTCAGAGCTCACCAATGAACTGTGAGTGCAGTGCTGGGATGGCGAAGGGGGTTTTGGTGGGATGGGGCGCCCAGCAGCTGGGCCTGGGGCACACACCCTTCCCTCCCTGTGGTGGTGTTCACAGGGGTCCCAGGACGAGGGAAGAGATGAGAATCTTGACTCCATGTTTCAGAAGGCCGATTTATTATTTTATGATCTATATATTATATTAAAAGAAAATTATATATTAAAATTATACTGGCATGATGCTGCAGCCCTGGCTGGGGTCTGCAGTGTGCACCCTCCAAGTTCTGCCTCCTCCCCTTCAGCTGACGCCACAGAGAAGGACTTGTCTGACCTCATCTCCGAGATGGAGATGATGAAGATGATCGGCAAGCACAAGAACATCATCAACCTGCTGGGAGCCTGCACGCAGGACGGTGAGTGGGGAGGAGCTGTCCCCTGTGCCACCCCTCAGCTAGAGGGGCTCTCCTGGCACCCTGCTCCATGTTCTCATCCCCTCAGGACCGCTCTATGTGATTGTGGAATACGCCAGCAAGGGCAACCTGCGGGAGTACCTGCAGGCACGGCGGCCCCCGGGCATGGAGTACTGCTACAACCCCGCCCGCGTGCCCGACGAGCAGCTCTCCTTCAAGGACCTGGTCTCCTGTGCCTACCAGGTGGCACGGGGCATGGAGTACCTGGCCTCCAAGAAGGTGAGGAGCTCCCAGGAGGCTGTGGTGGGATGGGGAGCCCAGCAGCTGGGCCTGGAGCAAACACTCTTCCCTCCCTGCCCATCCCTCACAAGGGTCCCAGGATGAGGGAAGAGATGAGAATCTTGACTCCATGTTTCAGAAGGTTGATTTATTTTTTTTTTTTTTATATATATATATATATATATATATATATATATATAAAATTATATGTATTATATATCGTATATTAATGTTTTATATATATGTATTATATATATTATATTAATATAATATATAAATATAGTAATTTTATATATTATATTAAAATATATAATATAATATATATTATATAATATAATGTAATGTAATGTAATGTAATAATATATTAATATATAATAATATATAATTACTATAATATAAAATATAATTATTATAATATAATATCTTAAAACTATACTAAAAGAATAGAGAAAATATTTCATCAGAAGGCTGATTTATTATTTTATGATATATATTATATTAAAAGAAAATTATATATTAAAACTGTGCTAAAATAATGGAAGAAAGGATTTTATCAGAAGGCTAGCAAGGAAAGGAAAGGAATGGAATGGAATGGAATGGAATGGAATGGAATGGAATGGAATGATAATAAAATCTTGTGACTGGCCAGAGAGTCCAAGCCAGCTGACTGTGATTGGCCATTAATTAGAAACAATCACATGAGACCAATCATAAATGCACCTGTTGCATTCCACAGCAGCAGATAACCATTGATTACATTTAATTTCTGAGGCTTCTCAGGAGAAAAAAAATCCTAATGATAAAGGATTTTTCATAAAATATATCCGTGACACGTCCCATTGTGGGGAACCCTCTGGTTCTGAGAGCCCTGTGCTTGGTCAAACCCTAATGAAAGGATTTCAAAAGATCCTAATGAAAGGATTTTTCATAAAATATATCCGTGACACACCCCATCATGATGGGGAACCCTCCAATTCTGAGATCCCTGTGCTTGGTCAGTGCATCCACAGGGACCTGGCAGCCAGGAACGTGCTGGTCACGGAGGACAACGTGATGAAGATCGCCGACTTCGGGCTGGCCCGCGACATCCACCACATCGATTACTACAAGAAGACCACAAATGTGAGTGCTGTGCCCCAGTCTGAGCTGGGAACACCCCAGTCTGAGCTGGGAGTGCCCCAGTCTGTGCTGGGAGTGCCCCAGTCTGAGCTGGGAGTGCCCCAGTCTGTGCTGGGAATGCCCCAGTCTGAGCTGGGAACACCCCAGTCTGAGCTGGGAGTGCCCCAGTCTGTGCTGGGAGTGCCCCAGTCTGAGCTGGGAGTGCCGCAGTCTGTGCTGGGAGTGCCCCAGTCTGAGCTGGGATTGCCCCAGTCTGAGGTGGGAATGCCCCAGTCTGTGCTGGGAGTGCCCCAGTCTGAGCTGGGAGTGCCCCAATCTGAGCTGGGAGTTCCCCAGTCTGTGCTGGGAGTGCCCCAGTCTGTGCTGGGAGTGCCCCAATCTGAGCTGGGAGTGCCCCAGTCTGTGCTGGGAGTGCCCCAATCTGAGCTGGGAGTTCCCCAGTCTGTGCTGGGAGTGCCCCAGTCTGAGCTGGGAGTGCCCCAGTCTGTGCTGGGAGTGCCCCAATCTGAGCTGGGAGTTCCCCAGTCTGTGCTGGGAGTGCCCCAGTCTGAGCTGGGAGTGCCCCAGTCTGAGCTGGGAATGCCCCAGTCTGAGCTGGGAACACCCCAGTCTGAGCTGGGAGTGCCCCAGTCTGAGCTGGGAGTGCCCCAGGCGTGCAGGGCTCAGCTTCCCTCACAGCCCTTGTGGGTTTTGTGCTCCAGGGTCGCCTGCCAGTGAAGTGGATGGCTCCTGAGGCTCTCTTTGACAGAATCTACACCCACCAGAGTGATGTGTGAGTAGGGCCTGCTGGGGACATGCATGGATGGGTTTGGTTTGATTAAATGAAATTACAATTTGCGCCAGCCAACCGAACATGTTTTGGTGCTGGGGCTCATTTATCCTGCAGAGTGAATCGAAGCTGTGGGTGGTTGTTCCTCCCAGCAAACCAGCCTCTCACTGGGGTCCAGCAGGGTGTCAGCACCCTGGAGCCCCAGCATGTGCCCTGTGTTCCCAGGTGGTCCTTTGGGGTGCTGCTGTGGGAGATTTTCACCCTGGGTGGGTCCCCCTACCCCGGTGTGCCCGTTGAGGAGCTCTTCAAGCTGCTGAAGGAAGGTCACAGGATGGACAAGCCCAGCAACTGCACCAACGAGCTGTGAGTGGCGTTGGGGAGAGGGGTTTGAGTGCCATTGCTGGGTGCAGGACGTGGGCTGGGGCATGGAGGGTGGCAGGCAGATGTTGGGAGTTACAGTCCCAGCCCTGCAAAAACATCAGTGAGCCAGATTTGCAATAATGAGCATCTCCCTGGACAGGAATCCCAGCACAGAAACCAGCCCAGACTGCGTCCATCCTCCTCCCTGGGTTGATAGAGCAGGCTTTCATGTCTTTATACAACTTTGCAATGTAGAACTAATCCATATTTTGTTTTTCACATCAGAGCTCGTTCTTCGCTTGCTGGATTTGTAGTGGAAAGGAACACGAGAGCGGACAAACTGACAATGGTTATTTCAAACACTTTGCCAAACATTTTTAAACAAGCAAAACTGAGTCATGCCTTTTTTCACCAAAAGGTGCAAGCACTTGTGGAAATGTTTCAAATCTCCAAAAATCAGGCTAAGGCTATCATCAATACTTGCCCTGTCAGCTTGTGCAACCTCCTGTTTCTACAAGAGCAGCACAAAGTTTACAAAGGCTGCAGTTATAGCAAACAGACATCACTAAATACCCTTCCTTTAGTGAATTTAAAAATATTCATGTTTCAGTAGACACGTTCTCTAGTGCAATTTTTGCTTCTCTTCACACAAGTGAAACAAGTAATCATGCCTGTCGCCATTTTTTGCAAACTTTTGCTTCACTAAGTGTGCCCCAAGAAGTAAAAACCAGCAATAGTCCTGCATATATGTCTCAAAAATTAGCCACATTTCTAAAAGAATGAAGTGTTTGTCACATCTTTAGTATTCCTCACTCTCCCACAATTATTGAGAAGGGTTCCCCTTTCCTTGCACATGGGGGATCACCCTGGAGTAGCACCTTCCCTGATGGTCCAGCCTGGGCACAGGGACGCTGGGCACACATTCCTGGTGCTTCTCTGCTCCCGTGGCTGGGGGTCCCCAGGCTGAGCCCCTTCCTGCCCTGCCCTCACAGGTACATGATGATGAGGGATTGCTGGCACGCCGTCCCCTCCCAGAGACCCACCTTCAAGCAGCTGGTGGAGGACCTGGACAGGATCGTGGCCATGACCTCCAACCAGGTAGGAGAGGTGGCACCTGGGTCAGGGGGGGCTGCCCTGTCCCCTCCTGAGCTTATCCCTGGGGTTTGTCCCTCCAGGAGTGTCCATGGCTTCCCAGGGTTAGTAGGAGAGGTGGCACCTGGGTGAGGCTCTGCCCTGTCCTTTCCTGATCCTGTCCCTGGGGTTTGTCCCTGCCAGGAGTACCTGGACCTGTCCATGGCTTCCTGGGGTCAGTAGGGGAGGTGGCACTGGTGGCACCTGAGTCAGGGGCTCCCTGTCCCCTCCTGATCCTGTCCCTGGGGTTTGTCCCTGCCAGGAGTACCTGGACTTGTCCATACTCTGGATCAGGGTTAGTAGGAGAGGTGGCACCTGGGTGAGGCTCTGTCCTGTCCCCTCCTGATCCTGTCGTTGGGGTCTGTCCCTCTCAGGAGTACCTGGACCTGTCCATGCCCCTGGATCAGGGTCAGTAGGAGAGGTGGCACTGGTGGCACCTGAGTGAGGCTCTCCCTGGGGGCTGTCCTGTCCCCTCCTGAACCTGTCATTGGGGTTTGTCCCTCCAGGAGTGCCTGGACCTGTCCATGGCTTCCCAGGGTCAATAGGAGAGGTGGCACTGGTGGCACCTGGGTTAGGCTGTGCCCCGTCCCCTCCTGATCCCATCCCTGGGTCTGTCCCTGCAGGAGTACCTGGACCTGTCCATGGCCCTGGATCAGTACTCCCCTGGGTGAGGGGCTCACTGGGGGCTGCCCTGTCCTTTCTTGATCCCATCTCCGGGGTCTGTCCCTCTCAGGAGTGCCTGGACCTGTCCATGCCCCTGGATCAGGGTCAGGAGGAGAGGTGGCACTGGTGGCACCTGGGTGAGGCTCTGCCCTGTCCCCTCCTGATCCTGTCGCTGGGGTCTGTCCCTCTCAGGAGTACCTGGACCTGTCCCTGCCCCTGGACCAGTGCTCCCCTGGGTGAGGGGCTCTCTGGGAGCTGCCCTATCCTTTCCTGATCCCATCTCCGGGGTCTGTCCCTCTCTCAGGAGTACCTGGACCTGTCCCTGCCCCTGGACCAGTACTCCCCCGGCTTCCCGGCCACGCGCAGCTCCACGTGCTCCTCAGGAGAGGACTCGGTGTTCTCCCACGACCCGCTGCCCGACGAGCCCTGCCTGCCCAAGCTGCCCCCTCAGCACAGCAATGGTGGACTGAAGCGACACTGAGCCTGGCACTGCCATGCCATGCCGTGCCCATGGACGCTGCCTGCACAGCCTGGTGCAGAAAGGGTTCAGAGACATCTGTAGCATCTCACATAACCAAAACCACCACCCAGCTCCTCCTGCCAGCTCTGCACAGCCCAAAGGCTCCAAGGTTTCCGTGGCCTTTCCTCCTTCTGTTTTTAAACCTCTTTTCTGTCATTCTGTGCTGGAGAGTCCCCACCTGGCTGAGCTGAGATCCTCTCCCGTGGGCAATGCGTGGCCAAAGAGCCCAGCCAGGCATCCTGGGCTGGCACAGCCTGCTGGGGCACAGGCTGGTGTGCCAAGAGAACCTGGGGAGCTGGGAGCAGCACCTGGCTGCTGTGGCTGCACAGGGGGGGAACCTTGGCGTGTCAGGGGCCTTACTGGTGTGCCAGGGGTTTCACTGGTGTGCTGAGAGCCTCACTGGTGTGCCAGGGGCTTCACTGGTGTGCCAGGACCATCACTGGTGTGCCAGGACCATCATTGGTGTGCTGGGAGTCTCACTGGTGTGCCAGGAGGTTTGCTGGTGTGCCCGGAGCCTCACTGGTGTGCCAGGACTCTCACTGGTGTGCCAGGGGTTTCATTGGCATGCCAGAGGCTTCATTGGTGTGCCAGGGGCTTCATTGGTGTTCTGTAACCATCACTGGTGTGCCAGGACCATCACTAAGGTGCCATGAGCCTCACTGTTGTGCCAGGAACTTCACTGGTGTGCCATGAGCCTCACTGGTGTGCCAGGAACCTCATTGGGGTGCCAGGAGCCTCACTGGCATGCCGAGAGCCTCACTGGTGTGCCAGGGGTTTCACTGGTGTGCTGGGAGTCTCACTGGTGTGCCATGAGCCCCATTGGTGTTCTGTAACCATCACTGGTGTGCCAGGACCATCACCAATGTGCCAGGAGCCTCACTGGTGTTCTGTAACCATCGCTGGTGTGCCGTGAGCTTCACTGGTGTGCCAGGAGCCTCACTGGTGTTCTAAGATCCTCTCTGGTGTGCCAGGAGTATCACTGGTGTTCTGAGACCCTCAACAGTGTGCCAAGATCTTCATTGGCATTTTGTGACCCTAACTGGTGTTCTGAGAGCCTCACTGGTGTGCCAGGAGCCTCACCAATGTGCCAGGAGCCCCATTGGTGTTCTGTAACCATCACTGGTGTGCCAGGAGCCTCCCTGATGTGCCAGGACCCTCACCAGTATGCCAGGAGCCTCACTGGTGTGCCAGGAGCCTCACTGGTGTGCCATGAGCTTCATTGGTGTTCTGTAACCATCACTGGTGTGCCAGGACCCTCACCAATGTGCCAGGAGCCTCACTGGTGTGCCAGGTGCCCCACTGGTGTGCTGTAACCCTCCCTGATGTGCCAGGACCCTCAGCATGCCAGCACCCTCATGGTGTGGCTCCCCCCGTGCCCAGGATGCCCCCAGACCCCCAGACCATCACCCGTGGGCATTGCTGAGCCAGGCCTGGCACTGCCAGGGCAGGAGCCCTGCGCTGCTCAGAGGTGCCTGAACCCACCCGTGCTAAACCCAGAGTCCCGTGTACATAACGAAAAAAAAAATATGTATAAATATGAATATATATTTACATGTCTTTTTAAAAAGGGTTGTTACCAGAGATATACCAGTTTGGTAGGAAGGTACTAGTGGCTGGTAGATATCAGTTGCTATATATATATATATATATTAAAAAAAAAAAAAAAAAAAAAAAGTCATATATTTTGCTATTTTTGCTGGTTTTATTTTTTTAAATTATGTTCTAAACCTATTTCAGTTTAGGTCCCTCGATAAGGATTTGCTGCTGCTGCTTCAGTTTTATATGGGGTTGTATTAAACAATAATAATAATAATAATAATAATAATAACGTGTCGATGATGCCTTTTGGGAATCTGTTGTCATTACGTGCCTGGGGGGAGCTCTGGGCAGTGCCCAGCTCGGTGCCAACCCCACCGTGCCCGGGCATCCCCTGCCAGTGCCTTACCTGGGAGCATCCTCACACCCTCAGCCCAGCTCTGTGCTCCCCCTGCAGTCCCACGGACGGACGGACAGACAGACAGACAGACAGGGCACCCCCCCTGAAACCCCTCCCCGCCGGGCCGCTGTTACTTGAAAAGTTTATTTTGCCTTTGTACGGAGAAATGTTATTTGTTGTCAACTCTTTTCTGTAATGAAATCCTGGAATTCTTGTAATTATTAAAAAGACTTTAACCACCCTCACATCTCCCTTGGGCTGGGGGGGTGACGGGGAGGGGGCTCAAGCTCATCCAGGCAGCGCTTTGGGAAGGTGATATTCAGCTGCTTTTGGGGAAATTCTGTTTTTTCATGGCTGCAGTACCACAAAAAAACCCCAAAAAACCCCAAAAACCAGGCAGCACTTTGGGAATGTGATGCTGAGCTGCTTTGTGGGGATTCTGGGGTTTTTTTCATGGCTCCAGTGCTTTAAAACAAAAACAAAAACAAAAACAGGCAGCACTTTGGGAAGGTGATATTAGGCTGCTTTTGAGGGAATTCTGGTTTTTCATGGCTCAAATGCTTTAAAAAGAAAACAAAAACAGGCAGCACTTTGGGAAGATGATGCTCCAGCTGCTTCTGGGGGAATTCTGGTTTTTCATGGCTGCAGTACCACAAAAAAACCCAAAAAAAACCCAAAAAACAGGCAGCACTTTGGGAAGGTGATGGTCAGCTGCTTGTGGGGGGAATTCTGTTTTTTCATGGCTCCAGTACCATTAAAAAAAACCAAAAACAACAGGCAGCACTTTAGGAAGATGATGCTCAGCTGATTTGGGGGGAATTCTGGTTTTTCATGGCTCCAGTGCTTTAAAAAAATAAAACAAAAGCAGGCAGCACTTTGGGAAGGTGATGCTCAGCTGATTTGGGGGGAATTCTGGTTTTTCATGGCTCCAGTACCATTAAAAAAAAACCAAAAACAACAGGCAGCACTTTGGGAAGATGATGCTCAGCTGCTTTTGTGGGAATTCTGGGGTTTTTTCATGGCTCCAGTGCTTTAAAACAAAAACAAAAACAAAAACAGGCAGCACTTGGGGAAGGTGATGCTCAGCTGATTTTGGGGAAAATTCTGCTTTTTCATGGCTCCAGTGCTTCCCATAAAGATCTTCCAGCACCCTGCACCCCACAGGGGCGTGGGAGGTGGCTGGCCATGCATGGAGGGAGGCTGAGAGCCCTTAAAGGGTTAAACTGAGGCAGCTGCAGCATCACCGGGGCCTCCCCAGCCTTTTTAAGCCTTTTTAAATGTGTCTGCGTGTTGCTGTTTCCCGGTGTGAATTAAATCGATCAGCTGCACTCTGCCCACCCCCTTTAAATTAAGTAGAGCTTTTAATCAAGTGATTTATGTTGAATTTGCGGGCCTGGATTAAAGTGGCAGCCCAGGCTGGGGGCAGGGCTGGGGGGCTCCATAAATCACAGAAATCACATAAATTGCATAAATCACAGCTCTCTTGGCACAGGGAGAGAGCTGGAGTTGGTGTTTACATCATCCCAAACCGGCTCCTGCTCATTTCCTGGGGTTACCAGGAGGGCAATTAAATATGATAATAAGCAGAGCAGCTGCAGCAGAGCTGCCTGGTGATGCTGCCTGCAGGGCTGGGGAAGGGGCACATGAAGGTGGGTGCCCCCTAAATTCCATGGGGACACAGCATGGAGGGTTCCCAGGGTGCTGCCCTGGCTGGTGCCCACCAAAAAATCACCCACCAACTGCCTGGTGCTCCCTGCCAGGCTGGGGAAGGGGCACATGCAGCTGGGTGCCCCCTGAATTCCATGGGGACATGGGGACACAGCATGGAGGGTCCCTGGGGTGCTCCCTGCCAGGCTGGGGAAGAGGCACATACATCTGAGTGCCCCCTGAATTCCATGGGGACACAGCATGGAGGGTCCCTGGGGTGCTGTTCTGGCTGATGCCCAGCACAAAACCATCCTCCTGCACACCGTGGGGACATTGGGACACAAAATGGAGGGTCCCCAAGGGGCTGTCCTGGCTGGTGCCCACCAAAAAAATCACCCACAAGATGCCAGGTGCTCCTTGCTGGGCTGCAGAAGGGGCACATGCAGCTGGATGTCCCCTGTATTCCATGGGGACACAGCATGGAGGGTCCCCAGGGTGCTGTCCTGGCTGGTGCCCAGCAAATAAACACCCACCTGGTGCTCCCTGCCAGGCTGGGGAAGGGGCACATGCAGCTGGGTGCCCCCTGTACACCATGGGGACATGGGGACACAGCATGGAGGGTCCTCAGGGTGCTGCCCAGCAGAAGCCACAGAGGCTGATGGCACAGGGCTGCCTGAATGCTGGAGCCCAGCAGGAAGGTTCAGCTCCTTTCTGCTTTTCCTGCTAAGCCATCCTGTCCATGTGGGCAATATGGGAGGTGGGGATACCCCAAAAGTGACCTCAGCGCCCCACAGGTCCCACCCAGGACCAGAGCACCCCCCAGCTGGGTCCCTGCAGCCCTGCCCAGCACCAAGCTCTGTGCTGAGGATGGAGATGGGGCAGGATCCCTTGGGAAATGGCTCTAGGGCCATGGAGGAGCTGAAGGTGCTGCCCTGAGGATCCCCTGGGCGGGTGGGGTGTGCTGGGCACCGGTGCCTGCTGAGTGCTTGGCTCTCACAGCATCCTTTGTCTTCTGCACTCCTCCTCCTCCTCATTCTCTCCTTTTAAAGCCCTCAGGCTGTGCAGGGCCGGGACAATCTCCTGGCCCCAGCCCAGGGACAATCTCCTGGCCCCAGCCCAGGCTGTGGCTGCTCTGCCAGGGCCCAGCTGGGCTTTGTCATCCTGCCAGCCCTGCAGGGACCTCCTGTGCCACTGCCCCTCCTGTGCCACTGCCCCTCCTGTGCCACTGCACCTCGGCGCAGCTCCCACAGCTCAGAGCAGGCTCAGGGGTTGTGGGGAGTGATCCCCCAGACCCCTCAGCCACCCCTATCCCCGTGTCCCAGGCAGCTGTGGGGTCAGCAGGATGCTCCAAGGGGCCCAGGGATGCTCCAAGGGGCTCAAGGATGTTCTCAAGGATACAGGGATGTTCTGAGGGATACAAGGTGCTCCAAAGCGCGCCAAGGGACGCTCCAAAAAGGCTCAGGAATGTGCAGCTCCAGCCCCCCAGAGCTGAGCAGAGCCAGAGCCAGATGTGTGCAGCTGCAGCTGGGGCACACAGCTCCCCCAAACCCCGCTGTCCTGGGCACCACAAGGAGAAGCAGGGTGGGACCAGCCCTGGGGACACCTTGGGGACAATGCCACCTGCACCCCGTCCTGCTCCATGCAAGGTTCGACAGCAGAGCCCTTGTCGCCACTCGATTTCAGGCTCCTCTCCTTTGTTACACGTTCGCAGCAGAGGCAGGAGGGCTGCAGGAATGTGCTGCTGGGATCCGGGAGCTGTAAATCCCAGCCTTTGTTGTGCTTGGGCCGCACTAAATCACCGCCTTTCCCTCTGAATGCTAATGTCCTCCAAAAGTGCTGACCGGGGCATCTTTTCCCTGCAGCTTTCAGGGGAAGAGGCTGACGCAAAGCCCGGGGCTGGCGCTGCCACAGGAGCAGCATCCAGCAGAAATCCAGCAGAAATTCCCTGCTCCAGGGCAAGGTGCTGAGGCAGAGTGGGAATTTTCCAGGGTAGAAATGCATTTTGATTCAGGTGGAATGTACATCTTTAAGTCTGTAGTTTGCTGTTTAGTGTGACTGCCTGCTCTCTCGGACAAGAAATAAGGGGGGCAGACAGAGCAGGACAACCTGGCCCAGGAGTTCTTTCTGAAGAATTAGTTGGCACAGACATCTTTTTATGAAAAATCCTTTCCTTAGGATTTTTCCTCCTGAGAAACTGAGAGGCCTCAGAAACAAAATGTAAACATTGATTATCTGCTGCTGTGGAATGCAACAGGTGCATCTGGGATTGGTCTCATGGGGTTGTTTCTAATTAATGGCCAATCACAGTCAGCTGGCTCGGACAGAGAGCCCGAGCCACAAGCCTTTGTTATCATTCCTTCCTATTCTATTCTATTCTTAGCTGGCCTTCTGACGAAATCCTTTCTTCTATTCTTTTAGTATAGTTTTAATGTAATATATATCATAAAATAATAAGTCAAGCCTTCTGAGACATGGAGTCAGATCCTCATCTCTTCCCTCATCCTCAGACCCCTGTGAACATGGTCACAATTAGTGGCAAGTGAAATCAGTGGAATGAATATGTATGAACTTATGGTGAAATTCCATGTATATATATTTGAGAGGAGTTAAAAGGGGATCTGGAGTTCCCAGACTGGATTCCCACATGAGTCCAGCGCTGTAATAAACACACCAGCTTTACAACTTTCACAAAAGTTGTGGAATTTTGTTTCTCTCCCCAAAACAGCGCTGGGACGGACACGGGCACCACAACACCCAGCTCGGGGCTGGAGCAGAAAGAGTGTGAGGATGCCCTGGGGAAGGATAAACAGGCAAGAAGCTGTTTCTCCAGGCTGAGGGGAGACTGGAAGGTGTTTGGCAGCGGCACGGCTGGAAAAGCTCTCCCCACGCCAAAGCACACACGGCCTTGGATCTCTGCAGAGTTTCATTTGCCCGGCGCTGCAGAACAGAATCCTGTGATTTATGGGGCTCCACGGGGGTCGTTTCCTCCCCTTGCTTGGAAGGTCATGCAGCAGAATTGCTGCTTGTCTCTCCCCTCTGCAGGGTTCTGGGTCCTGGGAAGGTGCCAGGGGTCCCCACATGCCAGGCAGAGCTGAGAGTGGGCACGTCCCCAAATGAAGCTAAGAAAAAAAGCTGGCTGGTTTTTGATCTGAAAATGGGTTTGTTCAGAGGTGTGGAAAGGGTCTCTCTTGCTCTGCCTGCCTCAGGCTGGCTGCCCTGGGAAGATGAAGGTTGGCACAGCCTGTGCTCACTTCAGGCTGAACAGAGGTGGTGGTCACTGCAGGACATCCAAGGAAAATAGAGTCCCAGCTTCCAGACCTTTCTAAATTGAAAACACAGGACACATGAGGCCTGGCACACACACCAGTGTGATGTGGTGGTGCACGGATGGAGGATGGGGATGTGGGAGGCACCAGAGCCCACCCAGAGCTCACCCACAGCAGGGCAGTGCCCAGGTGATGCCCGGGCTCCCTGCCAGCCCCTCTGCTCGCTCCATCTGTGAAACCTCTTAGCAGAGGAATGTGCTGGCTGGCTCTGCCTTCATCCCGCCCAGCCTCCTCCTCTCCCTCCGCCCGGAGCAGGGGCTGAGCCCTCGGAGCAGGCACAGCCATTACCTGATCATCTCACCCCAAACCTCCCCGGGGTTCCAGAGAAACCCAGGCGGGTTTGGGAGCGGAGCAGCCCCGGGCTGGAACAGCAGGAGGGGGGAGATGCCTTCCCTCAGTGTGGCGCTAAGAGGCAGCAGTGACTCCATGGCACAGACAACTTTTATGGAAAATCCCTTCCTTAGCATTTTTCCTCCTGAGAAGCTGGGAGGCCTCAGGAACAAAATATAAACATTGATTATCTGCTGCTGTGGAATGCAACAGGTGCATCTAGGATCGGTCTCATGTGGTTGTTTCTAATTAATGGCCAATCACAGCCAGCTGGCTCAGGCTCTCTGTCCGAGCCACAAACCTTTGTTATTCATTCCTTTCTATTTTTAGCTTAGCCTTCTGATGAAATCCTTTCTTCTATTCTTTTAGTATAGTTTTAATGTAATATATATAATAAAATAATAAATCAAGCCTTCTGAAACATGGAGTCAGATCCTCATCTCTTCCCTCATCCTCAGACCCCTGTGAACACCACCACAATCCCCAGTTAGGGAGGCATTGTGAATATCCCAGTTTAGGGTGGCAGTGTGACATCCCCAGTTTAAGGTATAGTTTTAATGTAATATATATCATAAAATAATCAATCAAGCCTTCTGAAACACGGAGTCAGATCCTCGTCTCTTCCCTCACCCTCAGACCCCCGTGAACATGCTCACAACTCCACAGCAAGGTGTTATTTTATTGAAACAACATTTGTTCCATTTATTAGACACAGATCCAGCACTGTGGACGGGCTGGGTGAACAAGGAGAGGCTCAGGGACAGAGCTAAGGACACAGGACACCTGACAGCTGGCTCTGTGGTGCTGCAGGAGCCTGAGGCCTTGGGTTTAAAGTGCTGCTCCTACCTGAGCTTGGAGAACTGGCTCTCAGTCGGGTTGTTCTAAAGGCTGGCTGACTCTGGAAGAGACATTTCATTCCTACTTAGCACCAAATCTAATTTTACAGTAAGTATAAATATATACATATTTAAAATCCATAATGTGAGTAATTTCTCAGTATTTACATAGGACAGAGTAAAAAATTTTAACAAATGCTAAAAACAGCTTTTCAGAATCCTCTGAGAGTCTGGCAAAAACTGAGCATGTGAGGAGTCACTCTGCAGGTGTGGAGAGCACTTGGTGTGTGTTCTGAGCCTGGTGAGGATTATCCAAAGCTCCACCCTTGGGAGAGGTGTGCTGGTCCAGGTTGTTCCCTCTTGTGACCCAGAGGGATCCTGAAAGTGCAAGTCAGATTCTGTCACAGTGTGTGGCACCTGCACAGCTCCCACACTCCCAGCTGAGGCTGCTCCTGTCCAGCAGGGCCTGAAGCCCTTCTGACCAATGCAACAGCACCAAGTGCTGCTCCCTCCCTCCCTGCGGCCACCTCCTCAGTTAAACTGCGGCCACATGGCTTGCTGTGGGCTGATCAGTGACTAAAACACCCAAACAGCACCAAGAGCCTGAGCTGTGACCCTCAGGACAAGCTGCTGGCCCTGGCTGTGTGGGGATGCTCCTGCAGAGGATTTCACACTGCAGAACAGGCTCTGCTGGAGCCCAGCCCAGCTTGCTCTGTGCACAGGCCATTCTAACATGAAAAGCTGCCTTTGCTAAGCACAAACACCTGCTCAGGAACAGCACAGACAGCAGCACCATTATTAACATATTTACACCATAAGTTAAAAGTAGCAGGGCAAGGATCCAGCACAAAAGAGATGTCTGGGGCCATCCAGACAGCAGTGGCCTAGTTGCTAACAAGCTTGGGACAGAGAGAGAGGCCCCTGAGGGCTACTGCCCTCCTTGTGTAGAGCAGCCTCCTGGGAAACCCCTGCTCCCTTTGCAGGTGTGGAGATGGAAGCTGCTTCCTCCCAGTGCTGCCTCCACATTAGACTCCATTGGCACCAGCCTTGCTGCTCTGGGATGCTTCCATTTTGGTCTAGGGGCAAAAGAAAAATGCAGATTTTAGGCAGTAGAAATTCTTGAAATTCATAATCTTTTCTGAAGGTGTTTTCCCATTTAGCATGGGAAGCTGCTCTGGAGAGGAACAGTTGATAAGGAGCAAAGTTCCTCAGGTTAGAGGAGACAGGAATCTGTCTGGACTCCCAAACTTGCCTTGAGGAGCATCCCAGATGTGCACATAAGCACCTAAATTGAAATCAAATATTCCCAGAAAGAAAATGGGCAAAACAAAGACAATCACTGCAGAAATATTTTTACAGATACCAAGTGGCTCTTACCCTGCTGACCCCAAGGGAAGGCTGGTCTGTCCCAGTGACCCAAGGCAGATTATTAAGGAAGAGTACAAGGCTATATCAGTAATTCCCCCCAGTTTGACTGCTCTCTGCCATGTGTGGTATCTTTGTATTGTGCAGTTCTCATCCAGTTTCTCCAGCTGCTCCCTGAGCCCAGCAGCATTCACAGCACCCTGCACCCCAAACTTCCTCGGTTTGGCTGCAAGCTGTGTGAAGAACAATCCCTTTTGGGAAGTGTAAGAACTCTGACAAGCTCACCTCTCGTGGGGGAGGAGGCTTCACTGATGCTTCAGGGAATGGCAATTTCTCTGTTGGCTGGGACACAAATTCTTCAGTCTTTAAGGAAAAAGCAGCTGTTAAGTCACAGAACCCTCTCAGAAAGGCCCAAACCCCCCAGGCCCTAACAAGGCTGTTCCCTGCTCACTCTGTGAAAGCTGCGCTGGCATTTCCATTGTTTCCCCAGCACAATTTAACTATGTGGAAATATTTCTGGCAGTTGATACAATATTCTTTGATTCCTGCTGCTGCTTTTATCAGCTGGGACTAATCTAAGGAATTCACTGCAGTGTGATGCTGAGAACCATATGCTCTGGCTTTCTTACTCCAAATATTTTGGCTCATTTTGTCCCAGATAACAAACCCAAATTCACTAAGAGGGCTCAAAACAAGGCCTCTTTAACTGGCTTCTCTGAGCTGGATGTACCTGGGCTGAGGCCTGAAGCAATTCAGGTTGAGGTTGAGTTCTTCCTTGGTGGGAGCCAGCACCATGGCATTCAATAACCAGCTGCTCCCAGGCACAGCACCAGCTCTGCCACAGCAGATCCCTGCTCCCTCCCCTTGCCTCTCAAATCAGAACTGTGAGGCTCTTGCAGGGAAAAACACACAGTGCAAGAACACACTGCTCTGTGCTGTGCTGTCAAACATTGGGTTTGTCCAGCTTTGGAAAGGTTTGGTCACACCCAATTCCCAATTCTGCAAGTTTTCCTGCTTGCAGACTGCTGTTTCTAACCTTTCTTCCCTGTACAACAGGGGCAGGATCCCGGAGGGTCTTCTGACCTTCAAGCACAGATGTCATCCCAGCAGCATCAGTTGTCTGCTCAAGAACACAGAGTCACAACTTCAGTCCACTTGCAGGCTCAGAAAACAAGATTCTATCAAAGTCCTTCATTTTTATAATGCATAATGGTTGAGCTATTAACCTAAGGGCTTTATTCCAACCACTTGCCTTGTTCTGTGGAATGGGAACAGATTGTGGCTTTACATCTATTAAGTACAAGGCACGGGAAAGCAGGAGGAGGGAAGAAGGAATGTTCTCCTTTAAATGCAGATCCAGCCACTGTTGGAAGAAAACAGAAGGAAAAATTGCTTCATATTGGCTCTATGTGAGCATTTATTAATACAACACTCTGTCCTTAAAGCAATCTTGAGTTTGGATAATACAGTTTTAAGTTACCATAATGAGAAGAAATGGATCTGACAAGTTAGGAATAACCAAATAGAACCAGGGCCAGATGGGGGAAAAGTGAAGTGAGGGGCTTCTCTTTGGTCTAGGACATAATCTGGATCCTTCATGCCTTAGAACTCAGCTCTCTGGGTGAGGATAATACAGTTTAAGTTACCATCATGAGAAGAAATGGGTCTCAGGAGTTAAGAACACCCCCACTTCAAACCAGATAGGAGCAAGGTGGTTTTCTGTTTAGTCTAGGACATAATCTGGATCCTTCATGCCTTAGAGCTCAGCTCTGTGGGTAAGAATAACACAGTTTTAAGTTACCATAATAAGAAGAAATGGGTTTGAAGAGTTAGGAATACCCCCCACTTCAAACAAAACCAGGGCCAGATAGGAGCAAGGTGGTTTTCTGTTTAGTCTAGGACATAACCTGGACCCTTCATGCCTTAGAACTCAGCTCTCTGGGTGAGGATAATACAGTTTAAGTTACCATCATGAGAAGAAATGGGTCTCAAGAGTTAGGAATACCCCCACTTCAAACCAGATAGGAGCAAGGTGGTTTTCTCTTTAGCCTAGGACATAATCTGGATCCTTCATGCCTTAGAACTCAGCTCTGTGGGTGAAGATAATACAGTTTTAAGTTACCACCATGAGAAGAAATGGGTCTGAAGAGTTAGGAATACCCCCCACTTCAAATAGAACCTGGGGCAGATAGGAGCAAGGTGCTTTTCTGTTTAGTCTAGAACATAATCTGGACTCTTCATGCCTTAGAGCTCAGCTCTGTGGGTGAGGATCCAGCTTGAAATTCATGCATGAATTCTCAGGAAGCTGTGCCTGCTGCACCTCAGCACTGCCTGGAGCCTGTCCTCTGATGAATCTCACACCTGCCCAGGCCAGGGCACACTCACCTGCCCCAGCTGCTCCTTCAGCTGCTCCTCAGAGAGCCCCACTGACCGCATCCCTCTGGCCCTGCAGGCGCTCTGCAGCTCCGCCACGCTCAGGCCACTGACCCCTTCCTTGGCAATCATCTGCAATGAACACAACATCCCCATCCAGCACAGGGCAAGCCAGGACCCTGCTGCACCTGAAGGGACTTGTGGAGGTCCCCAGTTCAATCTCCTGCTCAAAATTGTCCAGTATTTGTGTTTTGAACCTCTTTAGGGATGGGGATTTCACAGCCTGTTCCACTGTTTACCCACTCACTTGATTGAGTTGAAATTTCCCTTGCTGCAACTTATGGCCACTAACTCTGCACGTGTAAGACTGGTTCCATTTTCCAAATAACTCCATTGCACATCACAAAGCATCCCTTTTTTCTAAATTAGCATGACCAAAAGGAAACGTTCTAGTGGCAATATCTGAAATGCCACCCTCCGTTACTGTCACAGACATTTTTTCATAGAAATTCTTTCTTTGGGGCTTGTTCATCTTCTGGGAAGCTGAGGCCCCAGAAAGAGAATGTAAACAATGATTATCAGCTGCTGTGGAATGCAATAGGATGCACCTGTGATTGGTTCATGTTCCATGTGTACAATTAAGGGCCAATCACAGGGCAAGCTCTCTGGAACACAGTGACAGAGAACTCTCTTGTTTGGAGATTCTTTTCTATTCTGTTCTTAGGTTAGCAGCCTCTGCAACTTCTCTCCTTATTGTTTTTAGTATAGTTATAATGTATTATATACCATATATCAATAAATCCAGCCTTCTGATCATGAAACAAGATTCTCATCCTTCTCTCACCCCAGCGACCTCATCAGGTCGCTGTAATACGTTACAGCTCCCCAAAGACTGCAAGGCTGCAGGGAGGTGAACTCTCATTCTGTTTTCTTCTGGGATGTGTCCTGGGGAGGATCTGACTCTCACCAACACCAATTTCCCCCGTTCTGAGGGGTGTGGGCAGCTCCTAGCTGCTGCTGCAGACCCACCTCGTCGTCGGCCTTGATGCTGCGCAGTCGCATCAGCAGCTGGAAGCGCAGCAGGTTGTTGGTGCCCAGGGCCTGCAGCTCCAGCAGCTTGCACAGAGCCACCAGCTGGGGCCTCTCCAGGTGCTCCAGGGTCAGCTCATCCTCAAAGAGCTTGGAGAAACGCACAATCTCCTGTGTGCTGGGCTGCTGGCCGCTGGGACGCACCTGAGGGGAGGCACAAAGAGCCCGGAGGTGAGCGGGATCCCCAGCTGGAAGCTCCCCACCTTCCCCTTCCTCACAGTTCAAAGTCACAGTGAAATTGTTACTGAGTCACTGGAATTTCCAGGGGGTGAAATGTGTGCCTTGCCAGGCTGGGAATTCCTGTGAGCAGGGCTGGGACAGAGCTGAGGGAACACACAAAACCCTGAGTGGGATCCCCAGCTGGGAACATTCCCCCTGTTCCCTTCCTCACAGGAGTATTCCTGTCCCTTCTGGAGACAGCAGGATCCTCAGCTGGGAGCCTCCCCTCCTTGCCTCCTCACAGTTAAAAAGTCACAGGAGTTGAGGCAAGGCACAAACAGCCCTGAACTGACCAGGATCCCCACCTTGGAACCTCCTCCTTTCCCTTCCTCACTGGGGAATTCCTGTCCTTGCCTGAGACACAGTTCAAAGTCACAGTGAAATTGTTATTGAGTGGTCACTGGAATTTCCAGGGGGTGAAAGGTTTGCCCTGCCAGGCTGGGAATTCCTGTGAGCAGGGCTGGGACAGAGCTGAGGGAAGGCAAAAAGAGCCCTGAGCTGAGTGGGATCCCCAGATGGGAACATTCCCCCTCTTCCCTTCCTCACAGGAGAATTCCTGTCCCTGCTGGAGACAGCAGGACACAGTGGGATCCTCAGCTGGGAGCCTCCCCTCCTTCCCCTCCTCACAGTTAGAAGTCACAAGAGCTAAGGCAAGGCACAAACAGCCCTGAGTGGGATCCCGAGCTGGGAACTTCCTTCCCCTCCTCACTGGGGAATTCCTGTCCCTGCTGGAGACACAATTAAAAGTCACAGTGAAACCCTTATTGAGCAGCCACTGGAATTTCCATGGGGTGAAATGTGTGCCCTGCCAGGCTGGGAATTCCTGTGAGCAGGGCTGGGACAGAGCTGAGGCAAGGCACAAACAGCCCTGAACTGAGCAGGATCCCCACCTTGGAACCTCCTCCTTTCCCTTCCTCACTGGGGAATTCCTGCCCTTGCTGGAGACACAGTTCAAAGTCACAGTGAAACTGTTATTGAGCAGCCACTGGAATTTCCATGGGGTGAAAGGTGTGCCCTGCCAGGCTGGGAATTCCTGAGCAGGGTGGGCAGGGAGGCAGCCAGGGAACAGCCCCTGACAGCTGCTCTGTGCCCACAATCCTGGTACAAATCCCCTGCTCTCTGCCCCACCAGCAGCCCTAAAGGTGTGTGTGTGTGCCATGGCTGCCAACCTACCTCGTGCAGGTAAAAGGAGAATTGTTTCTCTTTTCCTGTGTCTGCCTTGTTCCTTTTGGCCATCTCTGTAATGGTCTCCCTCAGGAACTTGGCCAACTCCAGCCTGGCATTCAACTTCTTCTTCAGCTTCTCTTCCTTCATTTGGGAAATACAAAGTTATAAAGCAGAAAATGGAATTGCTGTGCACATTCCTCCTGATCCCTGTCTGCAGCAGAGCCTTCCATCTGTCCCACTCTGTTGAATTTTTAGGGGTCCCCAGGATGAGGTGAGAGATGAGAATTTGACTCTATGCTCTTAGAAGTCTCATTTATTATTATATTATTCATATTATATTGATATTATATTTTTATATCACTTATATTTATATTGTATTGTATTTACATTATATTGTAATTATATTATAATTATGTTATGAATGCTATACTAAAACTATACTAAAGGAAGGACACAGACAGAAGGTTTAACAAGAATGAATAATTAAAACTTGTGACTACTCAGAGCCTGGCTGTGATTGGCCATTAAGTTAAAACAATTCACACGTTGGATAAACAATCTCCAGGCCACATTCTAGAGCAGCAAACACAGGAGAAGCTGAGGCTTCTCAGCTTCCCAGGAGAAAATCCTGGGCAAAGAGGATTTTTCAGAAAATGTGACAGTAATATCACTCAGCCCAGGAATGAGCTGGGAATGTCTGAGGCTGAGGGTGATGCTCACTGGCAGCACAGGCAGGGAACAGCAGCCCTGCACAGCTGCCCAGATGTTCTGAGGAGCTGGGGACACTCCACAAACCTTCTTTGACTCCGTCTCAAACGTGGAGGGCAGCATGTCAGGGAAGAGCTTCAGGAACAAGGGTAACAGAAACTCCATGAAGGGAACAATGACAAACACCAGGAAGGGAACCAGCCTGAAGAGATCTGCACAAGTTCTCAGCAGCTGCAGGGAGAAAAGCACAGCAGGGATTACCAAAGTGTGCCCAAAGAAGGGGTTAAGCCTCTTAACACATCACTTTATCCAGGTGTTGTTGATAGTAAAAGATTTTAAAATCATAGAAAATTCGGGGAGCTAGAAAGAAAATTAGGCTTAGTAAGCCCTGGGGAAATGTTAAAGGTGGGCCTTGGAAAAGCTAGATTAGATATTATATAATATGTAATTCATAATATATTATTTATTACATACTACATATCATATACCATATAATATTAAACATTATATGATACATAACATATTACATATTACACTATATATTATATTAGATTAGATATTTTATATTAGCTATTATAATTATATATATTATATAATTAATAATATATACTATACATTATATACTATTATATACTATTATATTATATACTATTATATACTATTATGTTCTATTCTATACTATTTTATTCTATACTATTATATTTTATTCTATTTTATTGTATACTATTCTATACTATTATATATATTATATATTATATTATATTATATTGTATTATATATATTGTATTATATGTATTGTATTATATTATATTATATATATTGTATTATTTATATTATATTATGTTATATTATATCATATCATATTATATTATATCATATCATATCATATTATGCCTTGCTCGACTGTGTGAAACTGCACCTGTGCAGTCAGTATATGATAAATTATATAATTTTTAGATGTGATTAAATATAATAATTGTTTAAAGAATCATGAGAAACTATGTTAGGGGTTTGTGGGGATCATGAGAAATCCATGCTTGGATAAAATTAATGCATACAATAGAACAATGTAAGTTTAATAATTAATATGTAATTAATAGGATATAAAGATATATTTATATGTATATATGTAATTAATAGGACATACATAATATGTAACTAATAGGATTGATAGGATATAAAACATGTTCAGCTGAAAACCATGCTGGAGTCAGATCTGGGTCTGTACCCCTGACCCAAATAAAAGCACCTGCACATAATTATTCTGTAATTCTGAGCTCCTGAGCACTAACACCGTGGCACTCACCCTTCTCCTCTCCCTCCTGGTGAGCACCTGCCCGTGCAGCAGCCTCCACACCATCCTGGCAGCCACCTTGGTGTCGATCCAGAGCAGGTGGAACCCACTGTAGTAATGCTTCAGCTCATCCACGACCCTCTGCCTCAAAGGTTTCTTCCCTGCAGGAGCCACCACCTGCTTGGCCAGGCTTTTAGCAGCTTTACCCCCCTGATTCCTGGGTTTTCCATGGGGCTCCCCTGGCAGCTGCTGCTGGGAGCTGCTGCAGGTGTGCAGGGCGTGGGCAGGAGAGCGGGGCAGGCAGGCTCGGCGTGCCCAGGGCTGGCTTTGGGAGTCCCTGCAGCTCCAGCTGAGCTGGGGATCCACCAGCTGGACCAGAGCAGCGGCTGGGGAGCACGGAGAGCTGCAGTGAGCCAGGAGACGGGAGCCCCTGAAACTGGAGAGGTGTTTGGGTAAGAGCAGGGCAGGAAAACCCAGTGCCGAGAACCCAGGACATCCCTCTGGCTGTCCTGAGCAGCCCAAACCCCTGCCAGGGGGCTCAGAGACCCTGGCACAGAGCCCAAAATGCCCCTGTGTGGGTTTGATTATGACCCATGGAGAAAATTACCAACCTTAGATGAAGGCCTGCAAGCCACAACAGTTAAGCAGAATAACAGTGAAGTTATCACAGGGTGGAAAAGTAGATTTTGGGGCTTTTAGAATGGGGGTTCAAGAGGCAAGATGGAGGGATCTGGGTGTGTCCAGCCTTTCTCCTTCCTCTTCTTGGCCTCCACCTTCTGCTGTGATGGTGGCACTTTTGGATTGGTTTAGAGTAGAAGCTCACTGTCTAACACAGGTGATAGGGATTGGGAAGTAATTGCAAATATTGTACATGTAGTTTTCAGTATAAAAAGATAACACTGCCCCGGGGCAGGCAGAGTGCCTGGAACTGTCCTGCTGGACGGACCTCGGCAGGGCAGGAGAAAACTTTTTATAGATAAGACGCAATAAACAACCTTGAGACCGAGAAATGAAGAGCTCTGACTCCTTCTTCAAGCGCCGGGCTGGGAAAAGAGACTTTGGAACTTTTCTCGGGGTCACTGTGAGCAGCAGAGATCCCGACACCGAGGCATCACACCCAAACCGGCCCCGTGAAATCGCTTCTGTGCTGACAGCCCGATCCCCCAGCACCGGCTGCAGCACCGACCAGCCGTGCTGTGCCCTCCCTGACGGGGCAGCCCCGCCGCCACTCCCGGAGCCGCTTTAACGGGGAATGGATGAAAGCTCCGAACCCCCCCCGGCCCGTCCGACCCCGCGCGGGCTCACCTGGCCCTGGCCGCGGCCAGCAGCGCGTTACAGCCGCACGCAGCCATGGCAGGGCCGGGCGCGGCGGGCCCTCAGCCCCGGTAGCGGCGGGGAGCGGCGGCAGCTCCGGCGGGCGCCGGGGGCCGCCGGGGCCCGGCCGGCCCCATCCCCGAGCGCTGCCGGGCGCGTCGGGGCCGGACCGGGGGTTGCCGCGCTGCCTCTCTCCGGTCCCGGTGCTCGTGCCAGTCCCGGTGATGCCGATCCTGCCCCGGTGCTCCGGTGCCGGTTCTGCTTCCGGTTCCGGTTCCGCTCCCCGCCCCTCCCACCCGTCCCGTCGTGCCCCGCGCGTGCGCTGCTCAGACCTGTCGCCGCTCTGTGGTGAATGCGCCGTGACGCCATCGCGCCGCGCCACGCCCTGCTCGACGCCAGCCAATCAGAAGTCAGAATCGCTGTCCTGCCGGAGGTCCGCCCAATAGGAGCGCAGTGGGGCGGGGCCTGACCCGAGGAGCCCTCGGGAAACGCCGCTGATTGGGCGCGCGAGCCATGACGTCACGTGTCGGAGGAGTGACGCCATCGCGGGACGGACAGTTGCGCGTGACGTCACGCGCGTGGCGAGACGCTCCGAACCGGACCAAGGGGCCCTGAGGCCTCCGACAGAGCCACACCGGGGCCTTAAAGCGCATCCAGGATGTGGAAAATGCGTATTTTATGATTGGCTTTCCACAAATATTAACGTGGATATTATATGTGTTGTGTTAGAAAGTAATGCTGAATTAGTTCTCTCAAGTCGTGTGGTAAATATAGTTTTAGGTTATAACAAAATGTTAAAATAGAAATGATGCTATGTAGGATACTTTTCTTAAAGAAAGGACTCGCAGCGAGACAGCAGCCACAGGACACCTGAATCTTTCAGAGAAAGAGAATTTATTGCTCCGTTATCAGAAGAAACGAATTTCTTCCTGCCTCGAAGGCGCTGTTAGGATTCAGAGGAAGAAGCTGATGATGACCAGACAGAATCCTGTGTTTAAATGGAATTTATGCATCATGGATGAGGTGTATGAATATGCAACAGGCTGTTGTTTTTAAGGGTTAATCCTCTGTTAACGTGGGTCCTTTTTCAGGCTCGTACTGCTCATAAAAAGGTACCCAGACATCCATAACTCTTTGTTTCTGTTGTCTCATATTGTCCTGATTCAAATTGTCCAAATTATTATTACTCTAACTGTATTACTATTTTTATAACCATTTTATTACTAGTAAACTTTTACAATTTAAAAATAACAAGTGATTGGCATTTTTCACAGCTGAGGGGTGGGTGGAACACACTGACAGCTCAGAAATGTTCCCAGCAGGTGAGAGGTGACTTGATCCCTTGGAATTTTTAAGGACCCTTCCAACCAGAGCCATGCTGAGATTCCATTAAATCCTACCTGGTTTCCAGAGACTAGAGGGGAGAAAACCATTTCATTGCCCCAGTGAAAAAAGGGTCAAGAACCCTTTGGTTAATGGATGGCGAACAGTTAAACGGTGTTTTAAAAAGTAGAAAATAAAATGGGGTAGAGGGGTGAAAAAGGGGACAGAGCTTTTGAGACTGCTGCCAGAGCTCTCAGTTTACAGAGTTTAAAGGGCTTCAAATTGGGCTTTAAATACATTTAGATTATGTATAAAAGAGCTTTTCCTGTGGGAATGAGGGACATAGATGAGCCTCCGCTCCTGTTCCCGAGGAGCCTCATCTATGGATGTTCCTGTGATGAGCACGGGCCTTTAGGAAGGTCCCTAAAGTGAGGAGCAGAATCACTTTTTAACTTTCCATTCTTACAGCTCTCCCCAGCCCATCCCCCCGTCCCTCTTGTCCGAGAAGCCCAGAAATGGACACAAATTCCGCCCAGTCCCCCCTTGTCCCCGGCTCCCCTCAGGGGTCACGCCGCCGCCACACCGGGCCGAACTACACCTCCCGTGATGCCTCGCGGCGGGCACCGCCCCGGCGGCCAATGGGCGAGGGCAGCGCGTGCGCGCGCGGCTGCGCAGTGCGGCGGCGGCGGGGGGCGGGCGGGGGCGGAGGCGCTCGGCGGGGCCGCACCGGCACAGCCGCTCCAGCGCCGCCGCCGCCGCCAGCGCCTCCCTCGGCCGCCGACCCGCCGGACCCCGCCGGGCCCCGCCAGCGCCTCCCTCGGCCGCGGCGGGCGCTGGGGGCGGGCGGCCTCCCCGGGGCGGAGCCGGCGCTAGCGGCGGGGGCGCGGAAATCGAGGCCGGGGCTCCATCGCGGCCTTGCTGGTGCTGCGGGAGGAGGAGGAGGCGGAGGCCCCGCGCCGCCCCCGCCGCCGCCTTTGTCTGCGCGGGGCCGGGCGGACGCGGCGGGGCCGTGAGAATGGAACTGACTGAAGGTGAGCGCGGGGCCGCGGCCGCCCCGGGGCGGAGGGGCCGCGGCCGCCATGTTGCTGCTGCGGGAGCTGCGGCGGCACCGGGGCGGCGGGGCCGGGCCCCGGGCAGAGCCCGGTCGGGACAAACCCCGGCTCTGCGGGACCAGAGCCTGGTCGGGACAAGCCCCGGCTCTGCGGGACCAGAGCCTGGTCGGGACAAACCCCGGCTCTGCGGGACCCCCGGCCGGCTCCGCACTCCCCGCTCCGGCCCCGCCGCTCTCACCGGGGCCGTGCCCCGTCTTGTGCGGGGTTCGCCCACCGGAGCCATCGGTGTCACCGTGCCGCGGCCTCCGCAGCTCGGGGAGCGCGGTGTTATTGCGCGCGGGAAGAGCTGCGCATCGGCCGAGGGTTTGTTGTCGCTCCGCTGTTGTTTTGCTGCGGTGCTGTTGCGTTGTGCTGCACTTTGTTGTGGTCTCGCTGTGCTTTCGTTTCGCTGGCGGTGCGCTGGGTTGTTTCGGTGGAATTTGTTGTTAAAAGTCTGAACGATGACACGGTTCTACAGATATAAACTAGCCCGAAGGACAGTATGAAGTAGCCAGTTGTTATAGTTGGTGGGAAAACTGTAGCGTGCTTTGATGGCTGTTCAAGTCTTTCAGTGGCCTTTTGCAGAGATGCACAGTGAATATTTTGGTACTTACATATATATATTATTTTTTATTATTGTTATGAACTGCTTGGAAGGATTTTGCTCCTGACTATGTGCTTTATGAAGGTGCAGGGTAAGAGTGAAGGATGGTGGTCAAACTCTGTATGTTTTGTTTTAATACAAGCATATTTTGCATTTTCCTGTTTCACAACTTTGCTTGAGTTTGAGAGGGTTTGTTTGAGACACGTTGTGGTTCTTGCCCTGGCTGTGATACCTGACTTCTGGCTTCTTAGCAGTATTAGCCTATGATTTTTCCTGGAGATCCAGAGTTTTTGCTCCGTGTTTTCCATTTGAATCCCATGGCTCTTTAAACAAACGAGTCTCTGAGCTCCTTTTTCAGACAAACCCCAAGTTGTTTCTTTCCGCAGCACCGTGGGAAACTCCTTCCAAACGCCCTTATCTAGCCCAGTTACAGACGTGACTGTTTTTTCTGGCACTCACAAACCAAACACAAAACACCTTTACAAAGGTGCACGGGGAAGCAGCTTCACCTCATGCTTTAAAGTTTGTCAAGAGGCCTCTGATTCATCACTGGTGTCTGCCAGGAGGAACAGCTCAGCCCAGCGGGAGTCAGGAAAAATCCACAGGTTTCCTGTTAAAGACTCAGGTGCAGGTGAAAATTTGGTGTTGTCTTAAGGTGTGCAAACAGAGCTTTGTCTGGGGGATTTGTTAAGGACATGCAGAGAAGGATGGGGCAAAGCAGATTGCACAGACTGAGTGTAGGGATTAGTAGGAACGTTTGTTTTATTTCTCTCTGCAGTTCATACAGTTGTGGCCCACCAGGATGATGTTCCAGGTGGCAGAGGTGTCCCTGTTCCAGGTGGCAGAGGTGTCCCTGTTCCAGGTGGCAGAGGTGTCCCTGTTCCAGGTGACAGAGGTGTCCCTGTTCCAGGTGACAGAGGTGTCTCTCTGGGCCGTGGTTAATGTGACCAGGAGCAGAGGGTGTGAACTGCAGAGAGGTGTGAGAGTGAGGTGTGTGTGAACTTGGGGCTTTGAGAGGTCAGGAGTGATTGCATCACTTCAGACACCCGGCCTGTCCAGCCAGGCAGCTCTGTCTGTCTGTCTGTCAAACACCTGCAGCAGTGAGGAGAGCAGTGCAGCTTGGATGTGAAACTTTGGGGTGAAACAGCACAGGAAACGACAGTAAACATCTGTGGGGTTGGTAGGATGTGAGCAGAGGTTTGAATCTCTCTGCTTTAGGTCTCTGTGGACAGGAACTGGGTGGTGTTTGGACATTGAGATGTCCTGGAAGTTCTGCTTTTGAGGTTGGTGATAGAAAGCCCAGCTCAGGGTGACGAGGCAGTGACACCATTCTGAGCACACACACTGACTCACAGCAGTGCTTCCAGCTCCTGCCTCCCAGCACACACCTTCCATCCAAAACACGCCTTACCTCTGCCTGCTCTAGCCCTGGGTGGGCACTGTCAACACAAAAGGTTTGGTGAAACCTCTTTAAAATGTGTGTGTGCTGGACTTCATCAGTAGCTGTTGTTTTTCTCCTTGCTGTGGTCACAGCCAGTCCTACAGAGCTCCCTGATTGGGAATAAGAAAAGCTGTGATCACACAGGATTGGAGTTGTTTGATAATCTGAGGTCAGTTGTTGTTTAGTCCAATGCAGCATGGAAGCAAGGTTTGAGAACTTCAAGTCTTGTTTTCAGAAAGCAAAGTTGAAAAATACTCGTATTAAAACTGATTTTAGATAAGTGGAATTATTGGTGAAAAAGTGAAGCTGGAGGATCCATAATCTCTGCAAAACCTTCCCCTCCCTGAGCACTCACTCTTGGAGTGGAACTGGTTTTTTGGGTTGTGCTCAGGATGGGAACTGAAACTATCGGTGTTCACTCTGCTAGGCTGCCCTGCCTTATCCTGTGCTGCTTCTATTTTACCATTTACCTTTTCCTCTGTTCCTTTGAATTGTGCCTCTCCCATGGATGACAGGAAAATATTTACTGAAGGTGTGTCACGTCTCAGTGTTTGTAAAAGGCCCTGTGTCCCTGTCTGCCCTGGGAAAGGACTGAGCAGAATGGGGGTCTCACCTTCTAAGAGGAAACGTTCTCATTAGGAAATGCAGTTGTACTTTTCAAAGTGTTAATTTCAAATTGTTTCACTGATTTCAAGTTGTTTGCAGCCACTGTGAAGTGTCCATTTCCTACAAACGTTGAAGTGATGAAATAGTTTCTTTATCTGTTCATCTCCAGTTGTATCAGTGCAGGATCTGTTATGGGTCATGTTTGGAAGCCAAACTCTGCAGTTCACAGAGGCTGCCACGGTGGGTTCATAGAGAAATCACTGGCACAGTGAGAAGAATTTATTCTGGAATACTTTTCTGCAAGATCAGCTGGAAATCCCGTTACCCTGTGGTGTGGTGGTGCTGCTGTGTGGCAGGGACAGCTCTCTGTGGTGACAGTGGGGTGTTCCTCACATTAGTGCTTAGGGGGGACAGACACAAAGTGATCCTTGCTTGGGTTTGGCTGTTGAGATTCCTGTGTCCTGGTTTTGTGGTCACTCTCACTGTAACCCTGCCCAGCTGCCACTTCACTGGGCAGCATGTGGGGCAGAATTTTGGGCAAGGAGAGTGGGAAGGTGTGGGTGTGTGATCAGTGATGGCAGTGAGGGGCAGAGAGCAGCCTCAGTGCTTTGGGGCTGCTGGGGCACTTTGTGCAGCCCTGACCCTGGTTCTCAGCCTGCTCAGAGCTCCTGAGGAACCAGTTTGGGATGGGGTTTGATCCCAGCTATGCAGCACAGGCTGAGAGAAACAGCTCCAGAACAAACAAAAAAACCAAATAACTCTGTTCTTTAACTGGTGGCTCCTAAATGCAGTGCTTTGGAGTTCATTAATCCACATTTCTGTCGTGTAGCAAAGGGCAGCCACCTCTGCAGAGCCTGTGGGAGCTGCACTGGCAGCTGGGACTGTGCCCTCCCAGCTGTGGATGTTCCTGAAGTGCTGCCACAGCTTCCCAAGAGTTTTTTATAAGTATTCAGAAGATTGAACCTGGTTTTAGTAAAAAATAAAACCCGGCCTAGTGGGAGAATCTACTGTTTGCTCTT
This sequence comes from Melozone crissalis, assembly GCF_028551555.1. Taxonomy (NCBI): domain Eukaryota; kingdom Metazoa; phylum Chordata; class Aves; order Passeriformes; family Passerellidae; genus Melozone; species Melozone crissalis. Next base: position 1,061,567 of record NW_026536006.1, read on the forward strand.
TGGTTTGGCAGATGGAGAGTAACAATTCAGTGGTAAATTGTACAAACAGTCCCACTTCCTCTTCCCAGAACAGGGGTGGCTTGGGGTTTTTGACCTTGCTGTGCAATCCCAGCGCTGCTCCTCAGATCTGCTGCCCCTGATGGTGCTGCCTGTGTTGGTTTGCTGGCTGATGTGCAGAGCTGTGGAGGAAGGGATGGTTTAGTTGCCCCAAGGTTTAAAAGTTCCTGCAGTGAGAAAATTCTGCTGCAGAGCCTTGTGCTGTTATTGCCTTGAATCGCTTAATTACAGTGACAAACGTGCCCAAGTCAATCTCACAGGACAGTGAAGATGAGGACAAACATCAAGTGTGAAGATCATCAAAAAACATCACCCCAAAACATCCAGCACAGAGCTGTTAGAGTTTTTATTCCTGTTGGAACTTCAGTTACTTTTTGCAGTCTTAGAGGAGGGAAATTCTCAATGTTAGGAAAGCTCTGAGGTATTGAGAGGGTGAGAATTGCATGTGGGCAGGTTCAGTGGAGGTTTCCTGTAGAAGAAGTGTCTGTGGGATGCATTAATGTCATTTCTAGCCCAGACCAAAAGGGCACAGTCACCGTCCTGTGTGCCCACACAGGCACAACAAATCCCATGGGGCTGTGTTTGCTTTGGAAGGGCTGAGCTAACCTTGTGGGAAGCAAACTGGTTTTTCTTACCTGCAGGTCAGGTCAGTCACTTTGTGTTGCTTCTTGTTGAACATTGAGCTGCTTACATGAATGCCAAAGCCTTCTCTGAGCCTGCAGTTGAGTTTTGGAAGTCTTTGATTGAGTCTGATTGTGGTGTTTTAATATGCGCTGGAAGGTTGAGGTGTGGAATCTCACTCTGAGGCTCTGATCCATACAGTGCTTAATATTAAAATAAAGTGTGAGGGGCAGGAGAATAACCCTCCTCACACAGCTGCTGGGAGCCAGTGCAGATGGTACCCTGCTTTTCTGGGGAGGAAGGAGGTTTGGAAGCTCAATCTGAGGCTGCTGCAGGGCACTGGTTTCCCAGTGGCCAAGGTGGAATGACCCTCTTGTTTTCATTGTGCTGTTGCTCAGAGCATCCCATGGCTTGCCCAGTTTTGGCAAGGAGGTGGGGAGGGAGAAGAGGTTTCTCTGTTTGCCTTTCTGTGGTGTTCCTGGTTTGTGCAGTTTACAGTGACTGTGTCAGGACAGCTTGGTATCTCTTATCTGCTGCAGGGTGAAATGCTGTCCAGAATTGCTTCAGGCTGGAATAACCCTTCCTAGGGCATGGCTAGGAAGGCTGGGGAGTTTGGCACTGTTACTCTGACTTTGTAATACTTTGGCTTATAGTTCTTAAGCACTCCTAGGGGCTTCTGATATTTTTTGAAATGTCTTGGGAAAGAAGAAATTTGCCATATGAAAGACATGCCAGTAAAGGCTCAGTAACACCAGTCCTCTCTAAATCCACGTGAGCTTGTCTGCTGAATAGAGAGGGGGAAATCATTCTTGAGATCCCTTTTTTCCTCAACTGTTTAATTTGCTTAATTACCGTTCTTTAATTTACACTGACTTCTTATTTCCCTTCCCCTGCCTCTAGGCCCTATGAGAAAAAGGGAAAGCTAAGGATGCTGGAGCAGAACAATGGATTTCTCTTTCTCTTTCATGCAAGGGATCATGGGAAACACAATTCAGCAACCACCTCAACTCATTGACTCGGCCAACATCCGCCAAGAGGAGGCCTTCGATGGCAGCAGTGACATTGCCGAGGATGGGGGCCGGACGCCGTACGAGGCCGCGCTGCAGCCAGGCTTCCAGTACCCCCCGCCCTCAGAGGAGCTGCCCACCCTCACCAACGGCTACCCCCCGGCCATCAGCATGTATGAACCCCAGGGCAAGTACCAGGGCTACCCTGGGTACCCCAATGGGTCTGCCAATGGCTTTGGGACGGGCAGGAACTTCAGCCCCACGGAGTATTACCAGCTGGAGAACTCCAATGGCAGGCAGCACGAAGGGCTGGAGAAGCCTTCCCCTCCTCCCCAGCCGCCTCCACCACCGCCACCACCACCACCTCCACAAGTGGGGATTCCAAAGAAGACTGGCTCACCAGAGATCAAACTGAAAATAACCAAAACTATCCAGAACGGCAGGGAATTGTTTGAGTCCTCCCTGTGTGGGGACCTGTTGAATGAAGTCCAAGCCAGGGAGTACGCTAAGGCAAAACATGAAGGGAGGAAAGAGAAAAGGAAAAAAAGTAGCAAGCATGACTCTTCCCGCTCGGAAGAGCGCAAGGCACACAAAATTCCCAAATTAGAACCAGAGGAGCAAAATGTAAGTGGAATGGTAACTGAGCCATGTGTACACCTGGTGTTGTTGATGGAGAGCGTGTCCAGCAGGGTCTGTCCTTGTTCTGGCTGTGTGCACGCTGAGTCACCAGGCTGTAGTTACTCATCAGAGCCTCAGGATGAGGTTGCCAGGAGCTGTATCTGTAGGTAACACAATGGTGCTTTAAAGGCTCATGTGAAAAACATATCTTAGAAAATTGTTTTTAAATGTTATTTAGTGTTATAATATGTTTGCTACACTCTGGTCAGTGTTGAAGATGGAACTTCTGGATGAAAGCTGACACATTCCTAAAATTGCCTCTCAAAAGAGTGCTAGGTTGTGGAGTGGAAAGTGAGGTTCCTTGGGGTATTCAGCAGTGAAACATTAATTAATCATGTACCATATTGTCCATATCCAGAGGATGTACATCAGGTGGTGTTAACTGAGATTCTGGGAAGCAAAGACCCAGATTACCTTGGTGCCCTCTCATTCTTTTTCTTTCAGTTTCATAAGCCACTCCAATGCTTCTGTTTCCTTTCCTCTTGCTTGTTCCTGCCACCTCTGTGGTGCTGGTTTCTGCCTCTCCCATTTTGAGGGAATGGGTGGCTGAGAGGCTGGTAAGTGCCAGGAATGGGGAAGTTGCCATTTCTGGCAGGGACAGAAATTGCCTACGTTACAGAACGTAGCTGAGTTTGTTGTCAGGCCTGTGGAAGCCCTTGGTGCTTGCTGTTCTCTTCAGGGAGAAGATCCTGTCCTGCAGCACCAGCTGTGATCTGGTGGAGTGGGTTCTGTGCTGCAGGGAGCTGCTGGGGCCCCTGTGAGGTGGTTGTAGGAGCTGCTGTGCTTTGCTGGCACTCCCTGAGCAGCATCTCTTGCACTGTTCCTGCTTTCTGGCCAGGCTCCATCACCCCCACATCAGGCTGTCAGGTTGTTTCCCCTCTTACCCGTGACTCCTGTTCTACTCCTGGAGCTTCAGCTTGTCCCTCTGGCTCTGTTACCTGCTTGCCATGAGAATGGAATCTTCTGTCTCTCACCGACTGAACCAAAACCTTGCATCTTGAATTCCAAGCTCCTAGTCATGTGTGTCATCCAGAGTTCACCAGAAATCTTGGTCTTGCTATTGTCTTCCTTGTTGCTTTCATTTCCCTTTCTAAAGGTGGTGTTGCAATAAATGTTTTGTAGAACCCAGCCCTGTTTCAGACATGGCCTGCTCTGACAGGAGCAGGATTTTCTGCTGGTGCTTCTCAGTATGAGTTTGCCAGGGCAGTCTCAGGTCCATTGTCCCATCATTTCACTTTCCACTGCATGATTTCATCTTCGTGTACACTTTTGTCATCTTCAGTGTTAAAGGTGTGAGATTTGTGGCTTGGGATCATCTTCATAGGAACAAACAACTTTTGGTACAACTGTGGTTTTATAGTTTTGCACTCAATGAGGCTGTGGCAAGTCAGGTGGTCACCAGTTGTTCCTTATTCTGATGCTGTAATTTCAGAGGAAAATCCACTGACTCTGAGGGGATGCCCAAAATGGAGAGGCTGATTTAAAATGGAAATGTTGTGAAAACACTGGTGAACATCAAGCTCTGAATCCTCATTTTGAGAATCAGCCTCTCTGCTCAGAAATTGTGTTCTGTGAGGAGCTGGAATTTTGCAGCCTGCCAGAGGGGAGGTTTCACCAACTCCCTGTAGCTAAAGAAGGGCAGCAGTCAGTGCTGTGCTTCCTGCTGTGCAGGGAGGAAGAATTTCTGCCCAGCAAAGAGCAAAGTGATTAGTCTGAAATGGAGGTTGTGTACAGACAGCTCCAGATGAGACATGGGCTGTGCCCCCCTGAGCTGCCCTGTCCCTTCCTTGTGTCCCCAGTTCTCTGCAGCACACAGCAGGGACTGATGTGGGGTCTGTGCTTGGAGTGGCTTGGCAATAAGGGGGTCCTCAGCATTATTAATTCCTCACTGCTTGTGTCTGACTGCTCCTTTTGCTGCTCTTTGACTTCTCTGCTACAGGAAAAGCAAGTGGGTGGCGTTTGTCTCCTGAACCTCAGCCCCTGTTCCCTCACACCCATTCCACATCAGTGTCAGCTTCTGTTTGGGGCTGATTCTGCTCTGTGTTGTGGATTTTTGATCCTTCAAATATGTTTGTCAACTCTATGCAATATAACATCGATTTTGCAATGGTCATGTTGTATGCTTAGCATAATTTATGTACTGCAGTTCTGGGAAATGACTGGTGCACAGTGAGACTCACCACATCACTGTGGATATCCTCACATGGGGTTCTCTGGTTTTTTAAAATTGTGTGTTATTTTAGGTGGAAAGTTACTTGGATTTGCTGTTTCTGAATGGATGTTCTTCTGTCATCTGTTACAGGAGAGCACAGTTATATTTAGGTGTGATAGTAATGTAAATAGTGTAGGGGAAACCAGGTAATTCTTTATTGTGATGTTACTGTGTTAATTAATAGTCATATTCACATTTTCTGGGTTCATGGTTGCCTTTCTCTCTATGAATTATCTTTTTCTGCCTGGTTTCACTATTATCTTCTGTTGTTTTACTGTCCCTTTACAGTAAGTCCTGTTTTCCTTTTTTCTCTTCATTGTTACCCATTTCTTAGAGACCAAATGAGAGGCTTAGCACACTCTCTGAGAGACCAAGAGAAGATGCAGTGCTGGAGGAAGCCCCGGTTAGTACATGCATCAATTAACACTTTGGGAACTCAGAATGTCACTATTTTTGGACTGTTTCTTCCATTAATTCTTTAATTTATCTGCCAAATCAGTTGTCATTTCTTTTAAACTCTTATTACTCTCATTACTGCATCAACACATCTCTTATTGTACAGGATTTATTGCTTTATTTTATTCCTAAATATTTCTTTTATTTTATTCCTATTTTATTATTTTATTTTATCCTAAAAGCAGTATTTCTAATCAACTTAGGAAGCAGAATCCTTTTTGGGGGGCGTGGCAGTTGCTCTTTTGTGTCTCTGTTTGTCAGTGATGTTGTTACATAAATCCCAGCTGAGTGCAGCTCCTTTCTTTCACGTTCCTAAGAAATGTTTTTCTCATCTTGGATTATCAAACCTCAGGGATATCTGAGAGAGCAACAACAAGAAGTCCCTGTGGATGGTGTGTGCATCTCCAAGTGCTCTGAATCCTCTCCTGTGGCTTTAATCTGGTGTTTCCTTTGCAGGTCCAGCAGCTCGTGCCATCCCTTCCAGCGCAGGTCACCCACGACGTCAAGTTCCAGGTTGGGGATCTGGTTTGGTCCAAGGTGGGGACGTACCCATGGTGGCCTTGCATGGTGTCCTGTGATCCACAGCTTGATGTGCACACCAAAATTAATACAAGAGGTGAGGCAGGAAGCTCTTTGCCAGAGTGGCAGGTGTCTGTAGCTGTTCTGTTATTAAAAATATCCTCATGCTAAACTGCCTTTGTGGGGTGAATTCTGCTCTGTGTGTGCTGAACAGGACAGAACTGGCACACACAAAACTGGTACTGGTATGTGACCTCTGCAGGTGGCACTGTGGGAATGGGCTGGTGCACAGGTGTTTCTGCTTTTCTCAAGTCAGTGAGAGAGTTCAGTGTGGGCAGGGTGTCCTGAGCATCTGTTGTTGTGTTGTGAGGGTCCCCAGGATGAGATTTGACTGCAAGTTCTCAGAAGACTGATTTATTAAATTATCATATCATGTAAAATTATATACTAAAACTATACTAAAGAAAGAGAAAGGAGACATCAGAAGGCTTGAACAAGAATGATAATAAAAACTTGTGACAGACTCAGAGAGTCCGACACAACTGGCTCTGATTGGTTATTAAATTAAAACAATTCACATGGAACCAATCAAAGATATACCTGTTGGTGAGCAACCTCCAAACTGCACTCCAAGCAATCAGATAATTATTGTTTACATTCCTTTCCTGGAGCTTCTCAGGAGAAAATCCTTAGCAAAGGGATTTTTCAGAAAACATGATAACAAGAATCCATCCCACACTATTCTGGATCTGGGCCACTTGAGCCAGGTACCTCCACTTGCAGGAAGGAGGAGAAAGGTGTGAGCTGAACAGAGCAGTGTTGGTACAACTGCTGAGTGGTGTTTGTCCTTTCAGGTGCCCGGGAATACCACGTTCAGTTCTTCAGCAACCAGCCAGAGCGGGCCTGGGTGCACGAGAAGCGCGTCCGCGAGTACCAAGGGCACAAACAGTACGAGCAGTTACTGGCTGAGGCAGCCAAGCAAGCCAGCAACCACTCTGAGAAACAGAAGGTACAGGGGGCACTGGGGGGATCATCTCTGTTAGGGAGATGCTCCAGGGCAGGTCTGGAACTCCTCAGGGCTTTGCCCTGAGAAGGACTGGGTGGATCTCACCAGCAGAGAATTCTGTGTCTACATTTATTAAAGTAAAGGACGACTACGACGAGGGGGAGAGAATGATGTATTTGAGTCTAACTTATTAAAAGGTTAATTATTTACTTTATTATACTATAATATATTAATAATTAATTACTTTATTATACTATAAATGTATAACACTTTATTATACATTTCTTCTAAACTGAATCTGCCAAGCACTTACTTTGCACACAACTGCACTCTTCTCTTGATTGCTTTGTGACTGTCAGCAGACAGACATACACTCTCTCAGCCCTAATAGGCCAAGGAAATAAAGCATCTTCACTTTAGATAAACAATCTCCATATTACATTCTACTTTGGCACAACACAGGCAGAGGAAGTGATAAGAATTGTAGTCTCTCTTTCTCTGAAGTTCAGAGAACGTGAATCTCAGAAATATTCTTGGGAAAAATTGTGCCTTGATTTTTCTCTATGAAGAGAACGTGGCACCATACATTCAGTGTCAAAAATACCCTGTAAATGGAGAGCAGACTGCTGCCTGAGAGACGCAGAGACCCTCAGGGTTGTGTTTAAATGCTGTAGTGGCAAAATCTTCAGTGTAACCACTGCTTGTCTTGTCCCCTAAGATTCGCAAGCCGCGGCCGCAGCGGGAGCGAGCGCAGTGGGACATTGGCATTGCCCACGCCGAGAAAGCGCTGAAAATGACCCGGGAGGAGAGGATAGAACAGTACACCTTCATTTACGTAGACCAAGAGCCAGAGGAAGCTTTGGCCAAAGCCAAAAAGACTGCTGCTTCCAAAGCAGAGGCCAAGAAGAACCGGCGGCCGAAGGCGGCGCCGAGCTCGCAGCCGGAGCACGGCCCTGCGGCCCCGGGCTCCTCACCCTGCCACGGTGAGCGCCGGCAGGGCCAGCGCAGGCACTCCGGCCCCGAGGAGGAGGAGGCTCCACCTGTGAAAATCGCCTGGAAAACAGCTGCAGCTAGGAAATCCCTGCCAGCTTCCATCACCATGCACAACCTGGATCTGCAAAAGTGTAACATGTCTCCGGTTGTTAAAATTGAGCAGGTTTTTGCCCTTCAGAATGCTGCTGGGGATGGAAAGCTCATCGATCAATTTGTTTATTCCACCAAGGTACGTGCTTGGTGCAGTGACCCTTTTTCTGCTCCTGAGTTATCCCAAGCCTGCCTTATTGGGGAGCTTGAGCTGTGTCCACCAAGCTTTCACCACCCATGTTCCTTTAATTGAGAGATTAACAGACAGATGTGACAATAGAATCTTTCAGGGCACTGAACCCCACATTCAGTGCAGCCCTGGCAGTAACTGTTTTGCTGGTGGCAGAGCAGCTCCCTACAGATGGCTGTATTTTTGTTTATAACACATTAAATATATTAAATATCTATCTATTTATATTAATATATTAATATAATTGTTATTAATATATCATTATAGTCTTATCTATTATTGTATTATATCTATGTATAATGAATATTAATATATTAATATATTGAATATATATTAGATCTATTCAGCTTCCTACTTGAAATAGTACAAAAAAATTCTTGATAAAATCAGTGGTTTTGTGGGAAACAGATGACAAAACTGTTCATAATGTACTAAAAAATAATAACTACGTTTTGTGTAACAGACTTTTAAATTGAGTTCTGCCTCTGAGCTTCCTTCAGGTGCACAGCAGCTTCCCACAGTCAGTGTAAGGAAAAGGCTTAGGACTATTTCTGTGCCTCCTTCTTCTGCCTCTCTACCTGGAGAGTGTTTATTTCATCCTAAGCCCTATAGAGAAGGTAATGTTTAGAAAAGTCACTGGAATTATTTTTTCCTTGTGTGTGAGGGGAGATTGAGAGGGGTGGAAAGTTGTGCAGGGAAGCAGCTCCATAGCAGATTAATCCTGTCTGTGTGTTGGCTTGGAGAGCATTGATTGTTTCTGTTCTGAGATTCAGGGGCAGGCCTGTTACCTGGTAGCAGCACAGCTTTGTAACAGGGGAAGACAATCTTTTCCTTTTTTCTTTTCAAGGGAGTTGGTAACAAAACAGAAATAAGCGTCAAAGGACAAGAGAAACTGAATTCTTCATCAGCTCAGAGAAGTGAGAAAGCTGTGGTGCAAAATGCATCCTCTCCTGAGACAACTTCTGGGGCAGCAGGTAGGGAAACTGCAATCCTGCTCTGAACCTGAGCCTGCAGCATGAGAACTCAAATATCAAACCCAGCATTTTCTCATTGCTTAGGAATTATTAACATTTTTCTGTTCACAGAGTGATTGTAATGAGCATGGCTAATGTCACACGTGGTGAACCAACACACAGAGCATGGCTGTGGGGTGGGATTGGTGGTTTGGCCTCTGAACTTTGTGTCTGCAACTCACAGCCTGAGGCAACATACTCAAGGGATGATGTCCTGTGCAGAGCAATGGAAGGTTGGTTTAGAAGACAGTCCAGTGGATGTGTGTTAGCAGGGCTGGTCCCAAATGGAAAATATGAGAGCTGTCATAAAAGCAAAAAGAGTTGGGAAGTGGCACATTTCAGTAGGGAATGTCTGATTCAAGCTGGAGACTCCCTAGGCTTTGTTGTTCAGTTTTTGCAGGGATTTTTTAAAAACTGCTTCAGCTAACTCCATCCAAATGAGGTGGTGCTTGCCTTCTGAAGCCATCACAGAGGGTACATCATAAAGTTTTGAACTATCAGGTCTGAGAGAGAAGAACCACTGAAGCAAATCATGGAACTTGGGCCTGAAATGGGAAAACCTTGAATGAGCTGTTTGAATCTCATAATGTGGCCAGATGTCACTTCTGCTTTAACTATCCATCCATTTGATTATTTCTCCCTTTCCAAACGTGAAATAGATGAGAACCAGAGTCAGAAATCTCAGTGGTCAGCATCCATGAGTCCTGTGCAAACACAGTTCAGGTTCTGGGTGTGTGCTGGTTTTAGGCAGGGTTATTTGCTGGTTCATGGAGTGTTTGGGACTGCAGCACTTGAATTTCCTGCTGTCAGGGGGGATTCCCCTGCTGTTGACAGTGGTGGTTCTTTCCAGCTGTGGTTGCTGTGGCTCCTTGAATTGCCTTGCAGCAGGAGAGGCCATCTCCATCTGCTTCTCTCACCTAGGATCTAAAGGCTTCAGCTTCCCTTTGGCTCCTCAGATGTAGGGGGTGGGAATTCTGAGCCTCTCTTTTTTCATTTTCTCAGGCTTCTTGGATATGTAACACTCCACCTGCTAACACCTTGTAAGTGCCTGAGCTTACCTGCAGTGCACACTCCAGTCACTCTCAAAGCCATTTCCAAAGCCCAGTTTTTGGTCCCCTCTTGTGGAACATAACTGCCAAGTCCATTTTTCAAATGTAAGGTCAGTGGAACTTCAGGATCCCTTTATGGTAAAGTATTTGCCAGACTGACTCTGGGAGTCCTTATTGCTAACCTGCAGTTAGATACACAGAATTCAATAATGCTGGAAAGATAACTAATTCCCTTACTTGAAACTGCAAGAGCAGCCCTGAGAATCCCTGGCCTGCAGACACTGAACTGGGATTCATCTCCAGCAAGGTGGAGGGCTGGTCCAACATCTCTCCTGAAACTTTGGATGAAAATAAACCTGAAGATGGGATGGGAGCATTGTGAAGGTGCTGACTGGATCCTTGGAGAGCAGGAAGAGGAGAAAGTGCCCATTGCAGTGGTCAATGTTGCTGTCAGCCAAATTCCAGTTTCTGGAATTCTCTGATCCAGGGCTTGATCTTTTCTCCTTGGCTTCAGGGAGAAAATCCATTCTTGCTTAAAGTAACAATTGGTCACATCTGCTCAAATTTACCTGAAGCTGCTTCAGGGGATTTTGGTCACACAGTAAAGTGACAAAAGGTATTCCCCAGCTCTGATATGGAGATCCACTGCTGCTGTGCAAGTTCCTCAAGGGATGGGGCCTAACCAGAAGTTACTCGTGGACAGACATGATGGATGTTGACCTCAGCCATTAATTTCTAAATTATTAATAACTAATTGCTATTTTTCCTTAATTAATATGCTGTAAAAGCTTTTTCCCTCTAAGAAAAACAATTTTTTCCCCTCAGAAATCCAATTATTGTAACATGATAACATTTCCAGCTGTGTAGTTTAGTTACTGAAACATTCCCAAGCCATGCAGCCACGGGGAAAAAAGTTTTCATTTTTTTTCTCTGCAGTTCTTTTGCAAGGCTATCTTTCAGTCTGGTTTTAGCCTGTGTGTGTCTCTAGATACTTGATCTTCTGACAAGACCAGGCAGGTTTACAGCTCCTAACAGTGCATCCATCTGACACAGTCAGCTCCCAAGAGTTTGCAGTTTTGCTTGGAAGAAAACAAAGTATTTCCCAGTTGTCTTGTATGGGTGAAACCTCCCAAGCTGAAGACCCAGCAAAATGCTTCCCAGCAGCTCATTGTAAATGCTCAGGTGCCAGTTTTGTCAGCCCCAGGTGTTGTGCTTGTTCCAACAGCTGCCCATGGTGTTGTGTCCATGGTTCTCCATGTGCCTGTTTGGGAGATGCCGGAGCACAGAAAGATCTTTTGATTTTGCCAGCCTTAGTTACCAAAATTCCAGTAGCTCCCTCTTCATCTGTTGAAATGTCACAGTAACCTTCATTAATCTGAGTTTGTTTTCGATGCTAATGCTTTGAAAAACTTGTTTTTCGCATTCATCAATGATGGTAACACATCATGGTTGATGCCTCTGTTTATGCTGAGTTTTTCTTCACCTCAAAACTTTCAGGTGAGCATTGAGGTCTGGTGTGGCTGCAGGTGGTCCAGGGTGGGACTGGCTGTAGTTATGTGACAGAGGCCATCACCCCACAGAGGGGGACACAGATCTGGCATTTTGGAGGAGATCCTGAAGCTGTGCTTTGCATCTGAAATTTCTAGTTTGTTTTTGTTCAAGGAGTTGCTTGTGGCTACCTTCCCAAAACACCAAAGATGGACTGTTTGGTTCAGAATTACCCAGGTGAAGACCATGCCAGAGAGGTGTGTTATGGATTATGGAAATCTGTTTGCCCTAATCTGAATTCCAGCCTTTTGTTCCAGTCTGTTACTTGTGTCTGTTTTCTGAAGCTGATCTCTGGAATCAGAATGTGTGTCTGCAGCCACAGCACCAGCTGGTCAATAGCTTGGAACTGAATTGAAAAATAAAACATTCAAAAGAGGACAAAGTCTTGGTTTCGTTCCTTTACCTCTTGGTTTGGTGTTGCACATCTTGCTGTGCCTCAGAAATCCAAGGAATCAAATAATGGAAACCTTTTTCCTTCTTCAGGTTCTGTAGAAAAGAAGCAACAGAGAAGATCGATTCGAACCCGCTCCGAGTCTGAGAAATCCACTGAAGTTGTGCCAAAGAAGAAGATCAAAAAGGAGCAGGTTGGCTTCCTCCATGTAGAGAGTTAAAATATATTGTATTCATAAATGTTGTGGCTTATATTGGTGCCTTTTTATTTTTCTCCATTTTTCCCCATCGGGTTTCGGTTTGGACTATCCTCCATGAAATCCCCCTGTCAATGCCATTGCTGTGACTCTGCTACTGGCATCTTCTCAGTATCAGTCAGGCTATGGAAGTGATGGATGACTCCTAATGAACCTGCCATGTTTCCTTTTGAGATTTCTGTTCTGAGCAAAATGGGTTTGTTTCAGTGATTTCTCTTGGATGGAATTGCCACCAGGTTCCTTCCTTTGGCTCTTGATTTAGCTGCTGGTTTGTGTTGAGGCTTTGTTTTTTTAAATGAAGTTAGAGTGATTAATTTGACCACTTCTGAAGATGGACTTCAAGAATGGTTTCACTTAAAGATGAATAGTCAGACTTTCATGTTGGCAGACATCAGCAAAACAGTTCTGGGATATACCATTTTTTCCTGAAATAGTTCTAACATGTACAGGGCTTTCCTTTAATCTGGATGTCAGACAGACAAATGTTGTTGCTTTGAGAAAATTTTAATGATAACAAATTTCTGCGTGGAAATGAGTAGGAGAGTGCAGTGGATGGACAGAAATACCAAAACCTGCATACACTTCAAACAAGTTTGTCAAAGTTGTTGGTTCTTCTCCTTGCACGGTTGATTTTTCCCACTTCAAAGGCCTCTGTCTGAAAGCTGAGAATTTTATATAAATGTTTCATAGTTTAGCTTTTCCCAGTGAGAATTTTTAAAGAGAGACAGTCAGGATGAAGATTTATATGGGAAGGGGAAAAAATATTTTTATCTCTTTAATTTATTCTTTGCCCTTTGCGCTTTGTTTTGCACTTCCTTCACTTCAGAGACTGAAAGTGAACTCAGTTGCTTTTTTGGGGTTTTTTTCCCTATTTTTCCTTTGATGCTGCAGCATTTCTGCACTGCTGTGCAGCAGAGGAGTGCTCCAGCTCGAGGCAGTTTCTTGGTGAAACTTTAAAGCAATTCAAGTGTTGGGTGTGTGACACCTGATGTGGACTGTGGAGCCTCTTGGCACGAGCTGTCGCAGCCTCCCCCTTTCAAAAGAGTTGTTTTATGTTTGTAAAGGTTTCTTAATTTAACAAAGGTATAAGAACCAACAAGATGAACTTCATGGATGCCAGGTAGCTTCATGTGCTTCTCTTACCTGGCTGACTCAGTCTGTGGACTTTAATTAAAGTGCTTTTCTCAGGAGAAGTATCTGGCTAAAGTGAAACCCAGGGGTAATGCGCTACACCTTGAATGTATTAAGTTAAATTTAAAAAAAAGAAAACTTACTAACTTCTTACAATTATGCAACAATATTTGTTACCCAAAGTCAAGTTTTCTTGATTCCCCAGTTAGTCTGCAACAAGTTGGTATAAAATTATAACTGGAACGAGTACAATTAATGGGAAAAACAAAATGTTGATGCTACTGTTACAGTGACTAGTGGAGAAATAAAAGTGATTGTTTAGATTTTATATTTGTATTACAAAATGTATCCTATACAAATCCTTCTACTGTATGTTTTTACCTATTGTACAACAAAATAAAATATTTTTTAAAAAAATTATAGAATAATCCTTAAATATTTACTAAATGTGTTTCTCCATGCATATGTAACCACATTGCAAAGCAGTAACTTGTAATTCTTAACCTTGAAAACAGGATTTTAGGCTACAGCTGTCATCTGTAAATATTACCCAGTCACCAAATTCCCACATCTTCCATGTGTGTTGACAGAACAGTTCCTAAACTTCTCCCTAGGGTCAAGGACTGGAAGTGCTTTTGCAAGACTGTAAACTTGTGCATTTGTGTGCTGCAGTGCCTGTGCCCTGGAGTTCCAGCTGTGTAGAGCCCTGCACACCACGGCACCTGGGCAGCCTGTGCAGAGCTCTAGACGGGGAGCAAGGGCTGCAGGAGCTGCAGGGAGCAGCGAGTGACCCACCCTGTGCCTCACTAGCCCAGTGCCAGCCCTGCCAGGGGCACCCAGTGTGCTCACACAGCTCTGTGGGCTTTGCACAGCACCAGGAGCGACTGGCCAAGGGTGCTCCTGCCTGCTGGACACGGATGCAGCGCTCCTGGCACCTTCCTGCCCCAGGGCAGAGAGGAAGGACCTGCCTGGTGGCCCTGCCTAGTGGCCCCTGGCTGCCAGGGCTGTGGGCACCAGCCTAGGCAGGAGTGGATCCAGCAGGACGTGGAGACTCGGGCTGAGGAGGGGGTGGCAGCTCCCACCTGAATTGTAACCCCCTTGAACTGACCTGTTTGCTTTTTGGTACTAGGGAGAAACTTTCCTCTGGTGTTAACTGTGGATTTTCCTTTCAAACAGGTTGAAGCTGTCCCACTGGCAGCAGTGAAGACGGGGTTGCAGAAAGGTGAGTGAGAGGTGAAAATTAACTCAGCTGACCTTGGTGGCCTGTGGCCTTTTGGCAGCAGCTTTGCTGCATGTGAGCCACAATGTTGGTGCTCTGTAGGGCTGAGCTCAGCTTCCCTGGGGACAGGCTGTGTTTGGGGTTCTTTCCTTGTGTATTGTTGGGGAAGGATGGTGTTTGTTCATAGCTGTAACCCCCAAGTCCTTCTGGGCATTCTTAAAAATCTCTGCTTAGCCAAAGTTAAAGATGGATGATGAAGAGCAAATCTAAGGATTTATCCTCCCTTAGAGACAATTTATTGCCTTCCTCCACTGCATCACCATGTAAAAAGTGTGTCAAAACTCTGCCTAAGCTGGTTTTCAATTAATTTTCAGGGAGAATTCAACTAGTAACAAAATTGCAACCTGAATAATTAAGACAGATAATGGAATCCAAGCCCTCATCTTTCTTTCCTTTATTAAGTTGAAGCAAAAAGTCGAGACCATGTATTGAACTAATTTTAGCGTGTTGTGTTAAGGTGCCAGTGAGATTTCAGACTCCTGTAAACCCTTAAAGAAGAGAAGTCGTGCCTCCACTGACATGGAACTGACCAGCTCAGCCTACAGGGACACGTCTGACTCTGACTCCAGAGGACTCAATGATTTGCAGGTAAAGGTTTCATGGTTGGTTCTCCCAGGAACCTGAACAAGCTGTCAGTGTACAAGAGGCTTTTCAGTTGATCATTGCTAAATATGTGAACGCTATTTTCTACAAAATTTGAATCTTTTATTATCTGAAAACATAAAACCTATTCTGTTCTAATCCCCTCCACTGATTTGCTGTAAAAATACGATATTTACTTACAAATTTTCCTGTTACTTCTTCTGGCAAAGCATTGGTTTAGATCATTATTTGCTCTGTGGAAGGTTTGAAATTCTTGGGGAATTGGGAGATGCTGCTGTGTCTGGTGTAACTCCTAGAGATCTCCTTATGGTGTTTGGCTTTTACAGGTAAAATATATCAAGAAGGCAGCACTTGTGTCATGCCAGTGAAGTCCAGGACCTTTGTGTCTCTTGACCTACCAAATGTTCTTTTGCTCAACAGTGACAGAAGTGTTTTTCCCGGTGTGGTTGTGGTTTGGCATGCCTGGTTTGAGAGCCATGGGTTTTTCCTCTTTGTAGGGCAGTTTTGGGAAGCGTTCAGACAGCCCCTCAGCCACTGCTGATGCTGATGCCTCAGATGTGCAGTCAGTGGACTCCAGCTTATCCAGGAGAGGAACTGGAACAAGTAAAAAAGACACTGTTTGTCAGGTAACTGGTGACATTGGGAAGTGATGGATACTAAATATGTATCCCCTATTTCTTTTAGTTCTTTTAATTTGACTTCTCAGATAAAATATCCAGGTTTTAAGGAGTTTTTATGCTCTGGAAATGATTCATATTAAATGATTCCTCAGCCCCCCTGCAGGCCAGCAGCTGGAAGGTGGTGTCTAATCCATACCTGCCAGCATCAGTAGAAAAAGTAGATGCTATTTTCTGCTCCATTTGAAGATTCCAGATGGTTGGTCAGGATAGGACAGAGCGAGAATTTTTCAGTATTTAAAAAAACATAAATCCTGGGATGTTCTGCCCAGTTCCCTGGTCAGTAGTAAAGGACCTGAAGAGCCAGAGCAGCTTGTTCCCTGAGGCATGGAGGGCAGGTGGGTGCTGTGGTGCCTCTCCTGTCTCTGTCATGGCTTACACCAGAGCAAGGTGCAGCGAGTGCTGCGATTGTCCTCACCCTGTGGCTTGCCAGGTTCAGTTCTGCCTTACCCTAATTCTGAAGCAATTCCAGGCAGTTGTGTTGCTGGCTCCTGGTGTGTCAGGGTGCCCTGTTCCCTGTTGCAGATCTGTGAGAGCTCTGGCGAGTCGCTGCTGGCCTGCGAGGGCGAGTGCTGCAGCATGTTCCACCTGGAGTGTCTCGGCCTGAAGGCCATGCCTGAGGAAAAGTTCATCTGCACCGAGTGTAAGAATGGTGAGTGTGTGTTCCTGTGCCTGGAAAATGGGAGGGATTTCCCCCTTTCCTCCCATTCTGGTCAGAGCGAACCAAGGTGGTGCTTTCCGAGGGTTTCTGAGTTAAGTTTGGGTTATTCCGCTGCTTTTTTAACCTCTGAGACTAGATTCTCATTTTCCATTTAGCAAGTACCTTGTAAGAAAAAAAATAATGAGCTGCTTAGGGTTTTACTTGGAATAAGAGATTTTTATGTGAGCAGCTACTCCAGTGTTACTGTGGATCACAATAACCCAGCCTGCTGGATGGGAAGGATCCTGTATTGCTCACAGTCTGTTGGCTTCAGAATTTGTTTGGATAATATCAGTATGTCAGAGTGTGGGGGTTTCAGTTGTGGGTTTCTCTGAGTCTGCATTGAAGGCACTTGAGGCAGTAATTCATGTTCAGACTCAGGTGTTTATTATTTCTTATCAGTAAAACAGCCTCACTACTGTGAGTTTGACAGCTTTTCATTAGAAGGCACAAAATGGCCAACAATTTCTTGTTACAAGGTGTTTTAAGACTAAGCCATCCAATTAAGACCTGACACCTAGATTATTTTCCCTTTTAACCCAATAACTGATCCCAATGTGGACTTTTCTGCCCAATTACTAAATGCCACCCAAACCCATGAAGAAGAAACATGAAGAAGAAACCCAGGACGGCACCCCATGCCCTCCATCTTGCTTCCATCCACAACATACTAAAAATCCCAAAACCTAAATTTCTCACCAAGTGATACACCTACACTACTCTCTATAATCTATTTCACACTTTTGTGGATTCTGGTCTATCTTGAAGTCTGGGAAAGTTTCTTCATGAATGAGGGTCAAAGTCAGTGCTCCACTGGGGGTCAGAGCAGACAGGGAAATATTCCCTGTGGTGCCCTGGTTTTCCACATCAGAGTTTGCTTTTACAACTGGCATTCCTTATTCCTTCTCTTCCAAGGAGAGCACACGTGCTTTTCCTGCAAGCAGCCTGGCAAGGACGTGAAGCGCTGCTCTGTCAGCACCTGTGGCAAGTTCTACCACGAGTCCTGCGTGCGCAAGTTTGCCACGGCCCTGTTCGAGTCGCGCGGCTTCCGCTGCCCGCAGCACTGCTGCACCGCCTGCTCCATGGACAAGGACATGCACAAAGCCAGCAAAGGTGAGGCCAGCCACAGGAGTGTGGCCCCTGGTGACAAAATTATCCTTTGTCCCCTTGGAGGAGTGATAAAACTATTCTTTGTCCACTTAAAAAGGGAGTAAGCCCAGAAGTTCGCTCCTCAGTTAGGTGAAGACATCTCATAGAGACCTGGAGGACTTCACCTCAAACTTAAGGATTCCTAATTGCACAAGAAGCCAAAAAGTCTTGTATAGGAGTGTGCTTCTTGTTGACAGAGTGACAAAACTATCCTTTGTCCCCTCAAAAAGGAAATAAGCCCAGAAGTTTCTCTCCTCAGTTAGGTAGAAAGATATCTGGTAGGACCTGGAGGACTTCACCTCAAACTTAAGTATAGCCAATTGCACAGAAGCCAAAAAGTCTTATATAGGAATGTGCCCCCTGTTGACAGAGTGACAAAACTATTTTTTGTCCCCTTAAAAAGGAAATAAACCCTTTCCTCAATTAGGTGGAAAGACATCTCATAGGACCTGGGGGGTTCACCTCAAACTTAAGGATGCCCAACTAGACAGAGAGCTAAAAAGTCCCCTATAGGAGTGTGCTTCTTGTTGACAGAGTGACAAAACTATTCTTTGTCCCCCAGAAGTTTGTCTCCTCAGTTAGGTGAAGACATCTCATAGAGACGTGGGGGACTTCACCTCAAATTTAAGGATAGCTAATTGCACAGAAGCCAAAAAGTCTTGTATAGGAATGTGCCCCCTGTTGATGGAGTGGCAAAACTATTTTTTGTCCCCTTAAAAAGGAAATAAACCCTTTCCTCAATTAGGTGGAAAGACATCTCATAGGACCTGGAGGACTTCACCTCAAACTTAAGGATACCCAGCTGGACAGGAGCCAAAAAGTCCCCTATAGGAGTGTGCTTCTTGTTGACAGAGTGACAAAACTGTCCTTTGTCCCCTTAAAAAGGAAAGAAGCCCAGAAGTTTCACTCCTCAATTAGGTGAAAAAGGCTAATCCTCATTAGGACCTAGAGGACTTCACCTCAAACTTAAGGATACCCAATTGCACAGAAGCCAAAAAGTCCTGCCTGAGCAATTTACTAGAAAAAGAAGAGAACAAAGAAATGAATTCCTTTTGTGAGGTGTTTTACCAGGGGCAAGGACCTCTTGATATTTGTGAGGGTCCCCAGGACAAGGTGAGAGATGAAAATCTGACTCCATGTTCTCAGAAGGCTGATATTACATGACTGATATGATATTGAAGAATACTATACTAAAACTATACTAAAGAAAGAGAGAAAGGATACAGACACAAGGCTTAACAAGAATGATAATGAAAAACTGGTGGCTGACCCCTCAGTCAGACACAGCTGATGGTGATTGGTCATTAAGTAAAAAGTGCATAAGAAAGTTTGTTACAAGAATGTGAACATCAGAAGGCTTAGAAGAACAGGGACAGGTTTAATGGAAGCCAGGGGTTCACAGTACTAGGCCAAAGAATTGAAGGCAATTTGTAGTGAACAATTGTTTTTCAAGGAAGAAGATCCTTTTAGAAATGAACTAAAATGTTTAAAGCAAACAAATAACCTCTAGAATGATGGAAGCTTTTCTTAACAATTTTAAAGCGAAAGTTAAGGGGTAATATTTTGAAACTTTCTTTAGAAAAAAGATGAAGCTGTTTCCTTTTTTTACACCATTGGAATAGACCCAGCCTTGCCTGTGCCCTGTCCTGACCTGAGCATTGGTTGGGACAAATGCTTTTTCTGCCGATCTACCTCGTGGCAGCTGCTCAGCTCTACTCACAGTTGTGCTGTCTCTGAAGCCTGCACCTTGCAGCTTACCCAAAACCCTTTAATTTTGTAGATTCCCACAGTCCCCATTGGTGTTTTCCAGCTGGCTGGCTGGTGCTAGCCCTGGGTGTGTTTGCTGTTTCCTGAGCAGGTCGCATGGCGAGATGTCTGCGCTGCCCCGTGGCGTATCACTCTGGAGACGGCTGCATCGCTGCAGGAAGCTTGTTTGTGTCATCCCACATCCTCATCTGTAGTAACCATTCCAAAAGGACTCACTCCTCATCAGCTGTAAATGTAGGCTTTTGTTTCGTTTGTGCAAGAGGTGAGACACTTGGTTTTTTCCCTGTTTATAGTTCTATAGTTTACAGTTGTCAATTATAGTTTATAGTTGTCATTTGTGTAGTTTAGTTGTAAAAGTAGTGTTTCGTGAGGAACTCCTCCCTTAGGGCTTGCTGGGGTTAAATGCTGCCTGGGATTTTTTAATGTAATTTAATTTTATTTTATTTTGGTCAGCAGTTCTCATGAGATTCAGCTCACTGGGTTGGTCCATTTGATAGCCAGAAGCAGCACCAGGCACTCAGGCCCACTTGTTCTGCCAGCAAAGGAGGGAAAAGCAGATCCCAATCCCCCCATTCCAGCCTTTTCATGCTGAGAATGCTGTGTTGTTGACCACTAAATTAAGCAGAAGGAGATTCTTTCACTGCTACAAACTTACAACTAAGTTTTAGTATTAAAAGTTGGGATTTACTCATGAACTAGAAGAACTCCATTTATAACTGCCTTCACATTTGAGAACTTTGAAAGAAAACCTTTAGCAGTACTGTATGAGCAGGTTTCATGCTGAGCTTTTCCATGTGTCAAAGTTCTTTTTCTTTTTAACTTTTTTTCCCACTTGTTACTTTTATGGTTCTTCAATCACCAGAGTTCTACCAGAGAGCAGCTTTAAAAACATTGGTGCAGCAGTTACTTTGGTCTCAAGATTCAAAAGTACCATTATTCTCTTGGAATAATATTAATGTGTACTTTCTACAGTTTATATTGGATCTGGTCTCTGCAGCAGTTTTGAGAGTCACTAATAGGGAAATGAAAGTGAGCTGGATTCTGAAGTTACTTGTTTTCATTTATGTTCATTCAGGTGGAAGTTTAGTTTGGCTTGAGGAATAATTACACATCTCAGAATGACAAGAAATGCAGATGGAATTTTTCATGCCTTTTTTTTTTCCTTCCTTCCACTTTACATTTGTTTAGTAATTCTCTTTATGCCTGAATCTGGCTCCATCAGAGATGCAACTGCACAAGTCTGGATTTTCTCCTGGCAATCTGAATAACCTCTTGTGCCCTGACGGATAGAATTCCCTGTCCTGTGTATTCCCCAGATCTTAATTAGGAGAACTTGAACAGTTCCAAACCATTGCCACTGCCTGAATCCTGTGTGTCTTAGAGCAGCTCTGTACTTGTTTCTCTAGAACATTCTTGTGGGGCTTGTGTCCAGCAGGCCTGGCTGGAATCAGGAGTGAAAGCACTGAGCCACCTGCTCAGATAGAAACAGGGAACTGAACACTTCAGAAATCCTTGGACATCTCTATGAGAATTTAATTAGTGCTGATTTAATTAGTGTTAGTTGCTATCAGAAGCAGAGACTTTGTGTTTAGATGCAGTTACTGAAGTGAGAAATGTAGATGAGAGACAATCTATGAGACAGACAAACTTGCTTTGAAATACAAGATATTTAAAGACCTCTTATTCAGCACCCTGCAATAACAGCAGTCAGCATGGTGCAGTTCATGTGTAGGGCCCCTTGTTTTAGGAATCCTCCCAGTGATGCATGTCCAGGTGGGCTGACCCCAATCTTCTTACAGCAGTGCTTTGGGCACCATCCAAGAGTTTCTGTCCAGCCCTCAGGGGAAGAGCTGGGGGCTCTCTTGGTAGCTCATCTTTCCTGTTTCTTTGGGGCTCAGCTCTGCTCTTGCCACGAGTTACTGCCAAGTGCTTCTCTCTGCAGCTCTGGGCTCTCAGCTGGGCTGCCTGGATCTTTAGATAACAAGGAAAAGCTTTTCTTGAGAATTGCAAAGGCCTGGGGTGGAGTTGTGTAGGGAACTGAGTGCTGGACTGTTCTGAGCAGCCCTGGGAGGGCTGGGTGGGGCAGCTTCACCCCCACAGCCTAGGGCAGAACCTCCATCTGTGCTTCCCCCTTGGTGCCTTGCAGAACACTGACCTCCTCCTTGCTTTCCAGCACAATGACAGAGGCAGAACTCTTCTGTAGGCAAGATCTCAGGGATTGGCTTGTAGGGAGTGGGACAGTGAGTTCTCATTCCCAACTTCTGTTCCATCTGTAGCCCCAACTCAGAGCACAGCCCAGCTGCAGTGACCATCACCCCAGGTCTGCTGAGGAACTTCCTTTTTCCCTGTGGGAAGGAGAGGGGATCCCATGGATTCAAACTTTGTTGCTTTTCTTATGCTTGTCTAGAAGAGTAAAAAAACAATTGAAATTCCACTTCATTGCAAGATTTTCCAGTTAAGTTTGACTCTCTCCAGCACAACCTCTTTGTTAGCGCAGACACTTTGTCAGACTCAGACTTTCCTTTTTCTTCATTTTATCCTTTTTTTCATTCCCACATACTGCATTAGAGGTGTTCATTGGGTGTATTTGGTTTTTCCTTCATGGAATCATGGGTAG
This sequence comes from Melozone crissalis, assembly GCF_028551555.1. Lineage (NCBI taxonomy): Eukaryota > Metazoa > Chordata > Aves > Passeriformes > Passerellidae > Melozone > Melozone crissalis. Next base: position 1,083,576 of record NW_026536006.1, read on the forward strand.
TTTCATTGCAACTCATCTCTTTCTGTTTGTTTCGTATAGGGCTGGTAGTGCAGGACCATTCAGACCCCCTGTTCAGTTCCTATGCCTATAAGTCCCACTACCTACTGAATGAGTCAAATCGTGCTGAGTTGATGAAATTACCTATGATTCCTCCTCCTTCGTCAGCTTCCAAAAAGAAATGTGAGAAAGGTAACCAAAATAGTTTCTTTCTCTTTAATTTACTTTCGCTTTTTTCTATTTTTTCTCTCTAAATCAACGGAGAAATGTCTGCTTGTCCCCTGACACTGACTGCTTTCAGTGACCTTCACTCATGGTTTTTGTGAGCCTGTGTTCATGTTGTTGGCAATTTTTAATTTTTATTTTTTAATTATAAAAGGGCTTAAAATAATTGCTGTCACTAAATTCTCCTTGGAAGAGATTTGGTCACTCTCTGTCTGGCCTGGGCTGTTCCAGGTTCAGGGAGCTGTTGGCACAGCAATATGAAGAGGAGGCAGATGGATGTTGGTGTTGTTGCAGTTCAGTATTTACCTGGATGATGTCAAACACTTCTTTAAGGGATTGGAAGCAGAGGGGGCTGTGCTGCTTCAGATCTTTTGCAGGTCCTCAGAGGAGAGAGGGTGTTTGGGGCTGGACAAGGGTGGGTGCTGTGTCCTCGCGGAGAGCAGGAGGGCAGGGAGGTTTGACCTGAGTGTGCCCCATGGGCCTCGTGTCCCACCTTCACCACCGAGCCTGAGTGCCCCATCCTGTCCCCTCCCATGGGGATGGATCCTTGCCACAGCCAGGATGGGACCCTGCAGGGACCCTGCAGCTCAGGGACGCCTCCTGCTGCTGAGGGGGCTGAGGGGCAGTTCCTGCTGCTGTGCCGAGGGGACTGAGGCTGTCTGGGTCCCTGCAGGGCAGTTCCTGCTGCCAAGGGGACTGAGGCTCTCTGGATCCCTGCAGGGCAGTTCCTGGTCCTGAAGCTCTCCAGATCCCTGGGGGCAGTTTCTGGTGCATAGGGGGCTGAGGGGCAGTTCCTGCTGCTGAGGGGACTGAGGCTCTCCAGATCCCTGCAGGGCAGTTCCTGGTGCCAAGGGGACTGAGGAGCAGTTCCTGGTGCCAGGGGGGTAAAGCTCTCCAGATCCCTTCAGGGCAGTTCCTGCCCCTGAGGGGACTGAGGCTCTCAAGATCCCGAGGGGCAGTTCCTGCTGCTGAGGGGCAGTTCCTGGTGCCAAGTGGGCTGAAGCTCTCCAGATCCCTGGGACAGTTCCTGCTGCTGGGGGGACTGAGGCTCTCTGGATCCCTGGAGCAGTTCCTGGTGCCAGAGGGACTGAGGTTCTCCACATCCCTGCAGGGCAGTTCCTGGTGCCAAGTGGGCTGAGGCTCTCCGGATCCCTGGGACAATTCCTGATGCCGAGGGGACTGAGGCTCTCCCCATCCCTGGTGGCAGTTCTTGCTGCTGAGGGGACTGAGGGGCAGTTCCTGGTGCCAAGGGGGTGAGATTCTCTGGATCCCTTCAGGGCAGTTCCTGTTGCCCAGGGGACTGAGGCTCTCCGGACCCCTGGGAGCAGTTCCTGGTGCTGAGGGGATTGAGGCTCTCCAGATCCTTGGGGGCAGTTCCTGCTGCCAGTTCCTCTCCATATCCCTCTGGGGCAGTTCCTGCTGCCCAGGCGACTGAGGCTCTCCCCATCCCTGGTGGCAGTTCCTGCTGCCAAGGGGACTGAGATTCTCCACATCCCTGGGGGCAGTTCCTGCTGCTGAGGGACTGAGGCTCTGCAAATCCCTGCAGGGCAGTTCTTGCTGCTGAGGGGCAGTTCCTGGTGCCAAGTGGGCTGAGTCTCTCCAGATCCCTGGGGGCAGTTCCTGCTGCCAAGGGGATTGAGGCTCTCCAGACCCCTCTGGGGCAGTTCCTTCTGCGAAGGAGACTGAGGCTCCCCACATCCCTGGGGGCAGTTCTTGCTGCTGAAGGGATTGAGGCTCTCCACATCCCTCCGGGGCAGTTCCCTCTGCCAAGGGGATTGAGGCTCTCCACATCCCTGGGGGCAATTCCTGCTGCCAGGGGGACTGAGATTCTCCACATCCCTGTGGGGCAGTTGCTGCTGCCAAGGGAATTGAGGCTCTCCAGACCCCTCTGGGGCAGTTCCTGCTGCTGAGGGGATTGAGGCTCCCCAGATCCCTGGGGGCAGTTCCTGGTGCCAAGGGGACTGAGGCTCCCCACATCCCTGGGGGCAGTTGCTGCTGCCAAGGGGACTGAGGCTCTCCAGACCCCTCTTGGGGCAGTTCCTGGTGCCAAGGGGACTGAGGCTCTCCAAATCCCTCTGGGGCAGTTCCTGGTGCCAAGGGGACTGAGGCTCCCCAGGCCCCTGAGGGGCAGTTGCTGCTGTCTGTGTGCAATGCTCAGCTCTGGTGTTTCATTCCCCACAGAACTTTGGTTCCCCGGAGCGTTCAGAGCCGGTGCCCCATTTCCCAGCCCAAGTTAGGTCGCTGTCAGCGTTGTGAGATCAATGGCTTGCAGTAGTCCTGTAATTCCTGAAAACAAGAATTATTTTGAGCCCTGTGCTTAGCTTGAGCCATATCTGCCTAATGCATCCCGAGAGCAATGTTGGGTTTTTTCTTGCTTAGCATTGACAGTTTTGTGTTTGATTTTGTTTGATTTTTTGCATCTCTTGGCATTTTCTCATCTTGGATAATGTTTCAGTGATTTGTCTGTATTTCCTCTGAAATTACATTTGCAAAAAATACTTCAAAAATTTCATTATGGGTTTGGGAGCTCTGGAGGATCTGTGTGACTGGATTTTACTGGTTTTAGCAGAGGAAATACAGTGTTGGTCATGCAACTGAATTGTTTAAGGAATGCTTATTGTAACATGCAATGATCAATTAATGCAATGATATTTTGGGAAGTCTATAGGTGAACAAGATTTTCTGATAAAGGTTTGAAAGTGACTATTCACACTTCTTTTGATACTGTGATTGAAAATTGGTTTGAATACTCTCAAATATCTCCCAGATTTTCCATCTGGGAGACAAAATCTTGTTAATGTTTAAATATATATACATATAAGAACATGTATATATATTTTATACACCTACATGTATAAAATATTACAGTATGTGTAATGTCATCTTACGTGAGCTGCTTTGCTGAGGGTGGCTTAGAGATGTGCTGTGGCTCTCCACATGTAACACATTGTCCAAAATGTGAGCCAACCAAAATAACTTTTGCCCAAATTAGTGTAAACTTCAGAAATTCATGTGAACCCCAGCGCTGAGGTTCCCTCTGTGCACCAGGAATTTTTGGGATGGGGACAACTCATGTGTGTCTCATTCTGCTTTATGTACTGGGCTTATCCTGGTGAACTTTTTGTGGAATAAACGCATTTATTACAACTCCTTTTCCTGTCCTTGCAGCAGAAAAGTATTGATCAACCTATAGGCTGTGGGGTTGGTGCTCGCTGATGATTGCTGGGGATTCAGTCAGAGCAATGTTGATTGAAAAGGATTCTTGAAAAATGTGGAGTTTTGTGGTTGCTTTGGCCATCACCAGAGCACTAAAAGCTGCTAGCACTGTTCTCAGCTGCAGTGCTTCCCTTGGCTGTGGTGCTCCTCCTGCCAGCTCACCTCTTGTTTGAATCCTCAGCTGCTTTTTTGTCTGATGCAGTCCCGGCTTAGATTAAACCCTGCACAGTCCTTTTTAACCAACATTGTTAAGCTTGACTTGATCCCTTTCTTTTGCCATTTTTCTGTGGGAAATCTGGAGCGGATGATCTAAAATAAATATCAGTTACTGTGCACGGGGAGGGGGGAGCAATCCTGACTTCTACAAACCAAGCAGGGCTTCTTTGTTTCAAGGTGGCAAACTGTTGTGCTGTGAGTCGTGCCCAGCTTCCTTCCACCCCGAGTGTCTGAGCATAGAAATGCCTGAGGGCTGCTGGAATTGCAATGACTGTAAAGCTGGCAAGAAGCTGCGGTACAAGCAGATCGTTTGGGTCAAGCTTGGGAATTACAGGCAAGTTCAACTTTTGGATGTTTTAATGCACTCTGGAATTGCAGGAAGATAAAGCAGCTCGGTCATCATGAGCAAGAGTTAGAAATGCAGTAATTCCTCTGTTTGGGGTCAGATATGGATGAAATGTGATGCTCCTGCTTCTCCCAGGTGCTGGACTCTGGATTGCACCACCTTTGCTCTGCAGAGCAGGATGTGGGAGAGCAGGGGCTGCCAGAGCCCAGCTGTCCTTGCTGGCGTTTGCTTTAGTCAGCTGCAGCAATACAGGTGTTTGCAGGTGGTCCTGAAACCCACTCTCAGGCCATGGATATTCTTAGAAGGCTTTCCCAGAATTTGGAGTAAGAACGTTGCTTGTGTTTTGCATGGAGCCTCCCAGGAAAGGAAAACTGGTTTTTATTTCTCAATCCCATAGGGAAACTGGGAAGCTCTGGTTCAGAGAATTTACATTCTTCTTTTCTCTCCTACTCTGCAGGTGGTGGCCAGCAGAGATCTGCAATCCCAGGTCTGTGCCTCTCAACATACAGGGCCTCAAACATGATATCGGGGACTTCCCAGTATTTTTCTTTGGTTCACATGACTACTATTGGGTACACCAGGGCAGAGTTTTCCCTTATGTTGAAGGAGATAAAAGCTTTGCTGAGGGGCAAACTAGTATTAACAAGACCTTCAAGAAAGGTAAAATCAAACAAAGTTTATAGTGGTTTATGACAAAAATTCCACGTGTTTGTGTCTCCATCACCACTTAACCTGCATGGGAATATTATGTGACTAGTGTTCTGTGTTCACGTGAAATCCGAGCATTGTGTTGATCCCTTGACTGCAGATAAAAATGTGTTTAAGTGCCTACTCATTGTGTGTTGTTGTGGGCCAGTTCAGTGCTTCCACAAATGGGGGAATGTTGAGATGGATCTTGGGCTCTGCTGCATGGGATCATTGTTCAGTATGTTGGTACCTGCTGATAAATTCATGATAAATTGCAATAACTAATTTTAACTTGTCTTTCTGTTAATAAAGTTCTGTTCCTAGTCTTAAAAAAATAGATAGATGTACATATTTGATTAGCAGCAACTGGGACTGATTGCTTTCTATTCTGAATTCCTTGCACAGCACTTGAAGAAGCAGCAAAGCGTTTCCAGGAACTGAAAGCACAAAGAGAAAGCAAAGAGGCATTGGAAATTGAAAGGAATTCAAGGAAGCCTCCACCCTATAAACACATTAAAGTGAGTTGGCCTCTTTCTATTTTATTTTTATTCTGTGTGTGAGGTTGTTGCCCTGTGCATGAGTAAGGATGCATAGAGAAGGTGTGGCAGTGTTTCAGGGTGGTTTGGGTGGGGATCAGAGCAACCTGGTCTAGTGGAAGGTGTCCCTGCTCATGGCAGTGGTTGGGATGGATATTCTCTCAGATCTAACTCACACTGTTCTGTAATTCTAAGTTATGTACCTACACCAAGGTGTTCAGCCTAAAGAAATTCACGTAAATAATTTTGCTGTTCTTTTCACTAATCTCTTGTTGTGTTTTACAGTACCCTAAAACACAGAATAAAATAATTTTTTACAGAATAAAGCACAGAATAAAATAATTTTTCTTTGCCTTTTGGTGTCAGTTGGTGATTCTGTGTTCCCAGTGCATTGCCTTCATGCCTTGTTGTTCCCTTTGCTTTCCCAATCACCTTGTGCGGATCCAGGTGGCTGACTTGAAACACCGAATAAAATAATTTTTTACAGAATTAAACACAGAATAAAATATTTTTTTATAGAATAAAACACAGAATAAAATAATTTTCCTTTGCCTTTTTGTATCAGTTGTTGATTCTGTGTTCCCAATGCATTGCCTTCATGCCTTGTTCTGCCCTTTGCTCCCCAGTCCAACAAGGTGATCGCAAAGGTGCAGATCCAGGTGGCCGACTGGAAACACAGAATAAAACACAGAATAAAATAATTTTTTACAGAATGAAATAATTTTTACTTGCCTTTTCATATCAGTTGTTGACTCAGTGTTCCCAGTGCATTGCCTTCATGCCTTGTTGTGCCCTTTTCTCCCCAGTCCAACAAGGTGATCGGGAAGGTGTAGATCCAGGTTGCCAATTGGAAACACAGAATAAAATATTTTTTTACAGAATAAAACACAGAATAAAATAATTTTTCTTTGCCTTTTCATGTCATTTGTTGATTCTGTGTCCCCATTACATTGCCTTCATGCCTTGTTGTGCCCTTTTCTCCCCAGTCCAGCAAGGCGATCGCGAAGGCGCAGATCCAGGTTGCCGACTGAATACACAGAATAAAATAATTTTTTACAGAATAAAATAATTTTTCTTTGCCTTTTGGTATCGTTTGTTGACTCTGTGTCTCCATTACATTGCCTTCATGCCTTGTTGTGCCCTTTTCTCCCCAGTCCAACAAGGTGATCGGCAAGGTGCAGATCCAGGTTGCAGACCTGTCGGAGATCCCGCGCTGTAACTGCAAGCCCTCAGATGAGAACCCGTGTGGGCTGGAGTCAGAGTGCCTCAACAGGATGCTGCAGTACGAGTGCCACCCTCAGGTGTGCCCAGCTGGGGAGCGCTGCCAGAACCAGTGCTTCACCAAGAGGCTCTACCCCGACGCTGAGATCATCAAAACCGAGCGCCGCGGTTGGGGCCTGCGCACCAAGAGGAGCATCAAAAAGGTACGGGGTCGTATTTGCTGAAAAATCTTCTTTGCCCAGGGTTTTTCTGCTGAGAAGTCTCAGAAAATAAGTGTTGCTTTGGAATGTGGTCTAGAGGTTACTCAGCAGCAGGTGCATCTTTGATTGGTTCCATGTGAATTGTGTTGACTTAATGACCAATCCCGGTCCAGCTGTGTTGGGACTCTGGTCTGTCATGGGTTTTTATTGTTCATTCTTGTTGTAGCCTTCTGTTATCTCCTTTTTCTTTCTTTAGTATAGTTTTAATGTATTGTGTAGCATAGTATAATATAATTTATTATTATCAACCTTCTAAGAACATGGAGTCAAATTCTCATCTCTCACCTCATCCTGGAGACCTCACAACACAACAACCGCAACAAAGGGAGGAATGATGAATCTGACTCCATGTTCTAATTTATTTTATTATTTATATTATATTTAAAAATACTAAATTAAACTATACTAAAGAATACAGAAAGGATACAGACAGAAGGCAAGCAAGATATTAATTGCAACTCCTGATTCTCTCCCCAGAGTCTGACACAGCTTGGCCCCAATTATTGGCCAATAAGTCAAAAACAATTCACATGAAACCAATGAAACAATCTCCAAACACATTCTAAAGCAGCAAAACACAAGGGAAACAAATGAGATAATATTGTTTTCATTTTTCTCTGAGGCTTCTCAGGAGCAAAGTCCTGGGCAAAGAGATTTTTCCAGAAAATATGACAGTGACAGTGCAGTGAGCCAGGGCAGGGCTGTGACAGCCATCAGGGTGGGTCTGGCTGAAAGCATTGCACTCTGCACTGTCACAGCCATATTTTCTGGAAAAATCCCTTCCAGTCATATTTTCTGGAAAAAGCAGGCCATACTTTTAAACACAGGGTTTAGCCATTAGTTTTATTAAATTCAGAACTTTTAAAATCTGTGTTTCATGAAAACTGTGCTACTGCAAATGTTCTGAGCTTATTGACTACTAAAGTCCTAATAAAAGTGAAGTATATAGTGAAAATACTTACTGTAACAGTTCCTGTTTCCTGAGGAGTCTGTGAATATTGTCACATTGTCCTCTTTGAAAGAAAATGAGAAGGTTGAAAGGGTTTTATAGACCTGACAGCTGCCTTGTGTACTGAATGCAGGATCAGGGCTGCCTTTTATTCTGCCTGGGTGTAATTCTAGGACAGCAGTTACCTGGTGCATGTATTCACACTGTGCCTACCAGACCAGTAAAGTGTAACACTTTCTGTGATGATCAGAGTCTTATTTTATAAGAAATGCTTTTTTCTGTGCTGCTTCCCTTTATGATTGTGCTTAGGATGCAGAGATGACTTACTTTTGTTCATGTTTGCAGGGTGAATTTGTGAATGAATATGTTGGGGAGCTGATTGACGAGGAGGAGTGCCGGCTGCGGATCAAACGTGCTCACGAGAACAGTGTCACCAATTTTTATATGCTGACTGTAACCAAGGTGAATATTGTGTCTTGTTTGATAGCAAATGTCACTCAGCAGCAGGAAAACTCTTTGCTTTGTAAGCACTAAACACATCTTTTGTCTTTTTCCTTGAAGGACCGAATAATAGATGCTGGCCCAAAGGGGAACTACTCTCGTTTTATGAACCATAGTTGTAACCCAAACTGTGAAACACAGAAGTGGACAGTGAATGGTGACATTAGAGTTGGACTGTTTGCTCTTTGTGACATTCCTGCAGGTAAAAGCATGGCTCTATTTGGCATGTTTGCTTTTGTCTTGCAGTGGCCAAGTTCCTCACTTAGTATCATGGCTTTTTCTTTGAAGTGATTAATACCAGTGAAGTGTTTAGGAACTTTTCATTCATTGGAGTGGAGATGATACTTAAGGTTCCACTTTTAGCAGGGGTCTCATGGTAACAAATGCTAATGAAATGTCATTGTCACAGGCCTGTCTTCCCTCAGTGTCCATGTGGGTGAATTATTTTTCTTTACATTTCAGGAATGGAATTAACATTCAATTACAACCTGGATTGCCTGGGCAATGGCAGGACTGAGTGTCCATGTGGATGGATTGTTTTTCTTTACATTTCAGGAATGGAATTAACATTCAGTTACAACCTGGATTGCCTGGGCAATGGCAGGACCGAGTGTCCATGTGGGTGAATTGTTTTTCTTTTCATTTCAGGAATGGAATTAACATTCAATTACAACCTGGATTGCCTGGGCAACGGCAGGACCGAGTGTCACTGTGGAGCAGAAAACTGCAGCGGCTTCCTGGGAGTGCGGCCCAAGGTACATGGCTGGAACTGGAGCTTCTCCTCCCAAACCCAGAGATTCTCTAGAGCAAAGAGGGGTTGGATTTATTTCAAAATATTTATTTATTTAGCATAATACTTTCTACCCTTGGAAGTCTCCAAAGATTCTATAGTCTGCCCTGCCATGCTGTTGTATCTGGCAGGAAGTTAATTCAGAAACATCTGAATGAGCACTTCTGGCTTTTAGAGCTTAAAAACTATTTTAAGTGGGTCTCATTTAAGAAGAATTCATGCAAATAATAGCCCAAAATTTACTTGAATGCTGGGGGTTTATAAGTGACTCTGTGTTGTTATTTTCTCCTTCTCAGACAGCATTTGCATCGGCAAATGAAGAGAAGGTGAAAAACGCAAAACTAAAGCAGAAGAAACGGAAAATAAAAACAGAGCAGAAGCAGATGCATGAAGATAACTGTTTCCAGTGTGGAGATGGGGGAGAGCTGGTCATGTGTGATAAGAAGGACTGTCCCAAAGCATACCACCTCCTATGCCTTAACCTGACTCAACCACCTTTTGGTAAGAACAGTGGCTCCTCCTGCTCAGCTTCTCCTTCCTGCTACAAGGCAGTGTTGGAGATGAAATGCAGCATTCATGTACATAAAATACAGTGTTCACTTACATTAAATGCAGTATTCATGTGCACCAAATTTGCTTTTGCAATACCACTCACTTTTAGCAGTACATCAGGTGACTGTTCCTAAATGGAGCTGGTGGGCAGAGGCTTTGTCATACTTTTTAATGTTGCTCTTGTTCCTCTCCTTGAATCAATCAAACTTCCTCTTATTTTGATTGAAACATGAACATCATCTTTTTGCCTAAAAAATGCAGAACAGAACTGTGTTCAGTCAGATTCTTGTACATGAGAAGCAGAAGTAGTGGCTGATTTTTCTGAACTTTGTTTGCATTTATCTGAGCATAGAGTGAGGATTAAAGGCCAGCGCTGTCTCCAAAGTGCACTAATTCCAGCTCCTTTCTCTCTCTCCTCCCCTCCTCAGGAAAGTGGGAATGTCCATGGCATCAGTGTGACATCTGTAGCAATCCTGCCGTGTCCTTCTGTGAGTTTTGCCCCCACTCCTTCTGCAAGGATCACGAGAAGGGAGCCCTGGTGCCGTCGGCGCTGGACGGCCGCCTCTGCTGCTCCGCCCACGATCCCAAATCTCCTGTGGCCCCCGAGTACTGGAGCAAGATCAAGTGCAAATTGGAAGCACAGAACGCTGTGGAAGAGGCAAAGGAGTGAATTTGGTTTAAAAACAAACACGGGAGGGGAGAAGAGGGGCAGCAGGCGATGAACTCGGAGTTTGCAGCGCCACACTCGGCTTTGTCCTCGGAGCCGTCACGTGTGAGCTGCAGTGGGACCATTGAGCTGAGCGAGAAGGACCAGGCAGTGGTGTTGGGTTTTTATTGTTTGGTCTTTCTTTTACCCTTGAATGTGCTACAGCAGCTCTTACTGTTGGAAACCAGGAGCGTCTTGGCCTTTGAAGAAAACCGTAAACCTTTTGACAGTGAAAAGAATATTCTGTTTAAAATAATGTTCTTTTGAGTGTAGAAAGCAAAGCATAGCCACATATTTATTTATTTAATTTTGAAAGGGTGTTGAAGATCTGGCTTTGATCAGTCATCGTGTCTTTAAAAACAAAACAGCGAAGCCAACGTAACTTTTGTGTCTAGTTTATGGAAAGAGCAAAGCCTGTCCCCTCTGTAACACTGAGATGCCAAACAGACAGGTGTGGGTGTCAGACCAGGTGGCTCTGCAATGCCTCTGTTCCACTACTTATTGGTAAAGGCATTGGAGAAGGTAGGTTGTCTCTCATGTTTACTTCTGAATATTATTGTGAAGCTTTTCCTGTGAGAAATCAGGTGTGTGACTTCTGGGAAGTGCTCGGAACACAAGGTCTGGCAGTGAGGAGGAAATGGTGGTGCCTTGCTCCAGAGCTGTCTTGGGTGTTTGCAGACATGCAAAAATTCAGAGTTGAATTGCACAGTGGTCATTCCTGTATCCCACCTATATTTTGGAAGCCCCTCCCAGGCAGGAGAGGCTCCCAGCCTCAGAGCTGAAGGCAGTGGCTTCCTCCCCTGGTTTGGTGGCAGTTCCTGAGTGATTCTTCAGTCCTGCCTTCTCAGGCTCCCCTTGGCTTCAGGGAGACTTGGCTACGTGAGGGACCTGACCCATGTGCATGTTGGTTTTGATGGAGTGTTAATATTGTTTTGTTGAGAGAGAGATCTTCTAACTTTAATCTTCATTGTTAATGGAGCTGAGGAACATCTCAGCACTTCCTCAATGAACAGGGTATTTTGTGTCTGGGTAAGGGGCCATATCCCAGCAGCCAGCTGATGCCTCAGGAGATGGTTCTGTCTTGGATTTCCTCTGTTAATCAGAGAGACAGATTCCTTCAGTGAGGCTTTCAAGGTGGCTTAGGTTGCCTCTTGCTCCAGAATTTTTTAGAAAACCTATATTCCTCCATTTTTTGTGCAAGGAGCCACAGGGCACTGGTGTCCCCAGGCTGGAGCTAGTTTTGGTGACTCTTCCCCCCCTCAGCCCACAATCTCACCAAGCACTGTCCCTCCCCTGCCCTGGTGCAGTGTGTGCTGATAACAGCTACTCCCTGCCAGCCTCTGCTCGTGGGTACTGAAAATAATCAAACCATGCTGGCATCTGAGCCTTGGAATTAAGAACCTTGTCTCTGCAAAACTGCTGCCACAAACCTGTGGGAACACAGAGACTTCTCAGATCAAGAAAAAGAATCTGTGTGGAATTTAGACCTCTGCCTGGTGTGCTTCTCATCCTCACACTGGTGTGCAGGGGGAGTTTTTTGTGTGTGCAATCAGTGATGGATACACTACAGTCCCTGAGCAGCTGCCCACGCCTCCCTTGGGGTGCCAGACCCCACAGGTGCTGGGGCACACCTGGGCCAGCAGCTTTGGGACCCCTAAAGCACTTCCTGCTGTGGGCCATGCTCCAGCCAGGCTCCAACACTAACCCTGCTGGATTTTGGTATTTTTAAAGAAAAAAAAAAAATAAGGTACAAAAAGGATTTTATTTTTCTTAACGTTTTGTGTGAGAAATGTCTCTTTTTATGCTCTTATTGAGGATGTTTAACCTTCTCAGAAATTCCAAACACAGCTCTTGCTGCCATGTCTGTAAGGCCTGAGGTGTTCACTTTATATTCTTTGTTAGGCTTGATAATGTTCAGTGATTTTCTCTGAGGTCAGAGCATTCTGATATTGCAGCTATCAGCTGATATATTTTATATATATATATATGTATGTATAAAAATATATATATATATATCAGATATGTTGCTGGTGCTGTGCTGCTGTGTGAGTGCCCCAGCCTGCTCCATTTATTGTGTCCATGGTGACCTGCTGAGCAGGTGTGGCAGCACCAGGGCACCTTGGGAGCATTGGACAGGAGCACAAACTGTCCCTGGCAGCACCCTGGCACTGCCACAGTGCTGTGCCAGGGCACAGAAGGCTTTAAACTCCTCAAATGCTGTGATGGAGCCTGCTGCTCCTCCTGTGCCACTCCATGTCTTGGCTCACTTTGTGTTCAGACTTCTTAGAGATGCTTCTTTTTTCCACCAAAAAAATGATTCCTAGCAGCTGGGTTTGGACTCAGGAGGGAAAACAGGAGAGGTTGTTTAGTTTGTGAGCAAAACTCTGAACTGAAGAGAAGGTGAGTCTTTCAAAAAGCTTTAACATTGAGAACAACCCAGTTCAGAGGATCTTGGTGACTGTTCTGAGTGCCAGGCTCAGATGCTAAAATGTACATTTCAACCACGTCTTTGTAAGCTGAGCAACCAGAATGCAGTTGCTTAGTGCAGCTCCTTTGTAAGGAAAAGATTGCACAGCTGTTCTGATGGATTGGCTTCAGCAGAGTGGGAGGCAGCTGCTGAATTCATTTGTGTGGGCTCCAAAATAAGGAATCTTGGATAGTTGGGTCATTTCGTGCTGAGACCTAGGGGAAATCCACAGAACTGCTAATTTTGGTGGAGAATTGCAGTGTGCTGTCCCAGCACATTGTTTTTCCTTCATGGGCACACAGTGACACGTTTTTCACCTATTTTCTTGTTACATTTTTGAGGTGACCCCACACTCTTGGTGACCTCCTGCCTCCATCTCTGGCACCTGGGCATTGCCTGAGCTGCCCTGCCCAGGGAACAGGGTTTGTGGTTTATTGGAGCTTCTCCTCTGCAGCTGCACCTGTGGCCAGATGAATTTAGAAGCAAGAATTCCACAATTCTGTGATTCCAGTGGTGCAGGGGCTGGTTCCACCATTCCTGAACACATTGTGCAAGCATTAGCTGTTGTAGCTGTCAGATTATTGTATAGATTGTCCTGTCCATAGGCTGTTGAAGCTCAGGAAGGAAATTTCATGAGCAAATCACCTTCTCTGGTCACCACATGGTCTTGGAGAATCAGTTCAAATGGAGTAATAGGGCTGGAATGTGGATTTTTGGCCTTTCTTCTTAAAAAAAACCCTTCTTTTATCTTCATTTCAGGATAGAACGGGAAAGACACAATTACTAGACATAATTATCAGTGAGCATAAAATCTGTATATATTGAAACTTTACAGAATTATGTGGGAGGGGAAGGGGGGAGGGTGGGATGGGGGTGTCCGACGCTGGTACGGAGAAGTCACTTTAACATGGAAACCTCTGCCTCATTGAATTCAGGGTTTAATGTACTTGAAGCTCTGCGGTTCCTTTTACAGCTTTTTTTTTATTTATACATGATTTTTTTTGTATTCTGCATTGAAAAATGTCCTTGACTTCCCCCCCAAATTCCTTCCTGCTCCTGCTGTGCAGTGGATCCATGGCAGACAGGAGGGTTTGGGAGGTTTGTGCTCACCAGGTGTTGCGTGGGAGACGTTGACCTTGGAGCAGTGCTGTCCCTTTGCTTCCCATCCCCATCAGCTTTCCCCACCATTTCTCTTTGTGTAGCAAAAACATTTGCACTTAAGATACACTCCTACACGTTGGATGTATTCCCAGTGTTGTTCTGAGGGAAAAAAGGAGGAAGAGAAAAAGGCAAAAACAGGAAGAAAAGAAAGGTTGTTCCCTGTGATACTGTATTTCCCAGTGAGCAGCTCAGGTCTGTGTTCCCCTGGGGAGCTGGAACTGTGCTTTGTGTAGGGGATTCCTGTGCTTAATGTGAATAAAAAAGGGAAAACTTGTGTGAATTTGCCAAAGCCATTTACCACTCCCTGTGCCCCGGGGCTGTGCCACCACCACCAGCTCCAGGGACAGGCAACTGCCTGGGCTCCCTCTGGGGGGATTTGGAGGTGCCAGCTGCATGGGGGTCCCTCTGGAGGTGCCAGCTGCCTGGGGTCCCTCTAGGGGAATCTGGATCTGAATCTGGAGATGCCATCTGCATGGGGTTCCACTGAGATGCCATCTGCATGGGTCCCTCTGAGATGCCATCTACACGGGTCCCTCTGAGATGCCATCTACACGGGTCCCTCTGAGATGCCAGCTGCCTGGGGTTCCTCTGAGATGCCAGCTGCATGGGTCCCTCTGAGATGCCATCTACACGGGTCCCTCTGAGATGCCAGCTGCCTGGGGTTCCTCTGAGATGCCATCTGCATGGGTTCCTCTGAGTTGCCATCTGCATGGGTTCCTCTGAGATGCCATCTACACGGGTCCCTCTGAGATGCCAGCTGCATGGGTCCCTCTGAGATGCCAGCTGCCTGGGGTCCCTCTGGAGATCTCAGCTGCCTGGGGTGCCTCTGGAGATCTCAGCTGCCTCTGGAGATGCCACTGTTTGTAAGTTCAGTGGGTTCTTGCCTGGGGTCCCACCTTGCAGCTCTCTCTCGCTTTTGGGTTGTAACCAGACCAGTCGAACCCCTGCGCTCCCTGTTCCAGGTGGATCTGTATCTCATTTTGGTGTCACTTTTCCACCAAGCCCCCAGGGTGATCCTGTCCCATCTGAGCCGGGGGTTGGGGGTTGCATTTGGGGTGCTCTGAGGACCCCAGCCCGCCTGTCTCCTCACCGGTGACGTTGCACAACGCAGATCCCCGCGGATCCGTCTCCATCCCCACGTGCTCTGTAAGATGGACCTTTGTAGAGTCGTTCTTTCTGTAGACTTTGTTTATCTGTAACAAACTTTGTAGATTCCGTGAAATGTTATTTTAAGGAAATCACTCGAGTCTTTAATAGCGAAGCGTCGATATTCACCGGAGTTGGTTTGGAAGAGTTTTTGGACGCGGATTCAGCCCTGGCACTACGAGGAGTGTCTGATTCCACGGGGCATTACTGTATCATGACTTGATGTTGCCGCATAGACTTTGAGATATCCAATATTTTGGGGGGTTTGTGTTGGCCTCTGTCCTCTTGCATAGTGTGAAGCCTGTAAAGCTGGTTCCCTGTACATAGATAGCTCCTGTCCTCTAGGTAGAGCGTATCGAGACTTGCCTGTAATATTTTAGCTTCTTACTGACTGTGTGTGATGGTAGAACATATAATTTTTGTACATTCTATTTACTGAGATGTTGCCTTTTTTTTTTTTTATTTTATTTTACGAATACTCTGGAATTAAGATGTGAGTTTTGGTTTGGATTTTTTTTTGCTTTATTTTCTTTTTTTTTTTTTTTCCTTTTACTTTTCCGTGAGGAAAAATTTTTAATGACATTCCACTGATCTGAAAAAATTTTTTTTTTTTTTTTTTTTTTTTTTTTTTTTTGCTTGAGGTTGACTTCAATAAATCGTTCTGAATGTTCCAATGGTGAGATGACTCAGTTCCGTCTACGGGGCGGGGCGGGACGCGGGGAGGGATAACGGGACTCGCTGCGCTCCGCTCCGAGCCGGGCCGGGGCCATGCGGAGATCGGAGCTGGCTCTCGATGCCGGGCTGCGGGTGCTGCTCCTCGCCACCTTCGGGTGGGTGCGGGACCCCCGCCCAGCCCTGCCCAGCCCTGCCCAGCCCTCCCCCGCCGCTCATTCCTCGTCTCCTTGCAGGATCATGGAGTTCCTGCCGCCCTTCCAGCGCGTGCTGCAGCCCGAGGAGATGTGGCTCTACAAACATCCCTACGTGGAAGCGGATCACGTCCCCACGGTCTTCATGTTTGTGAGTTTAGCGGGTTCTTGACGTGGTTTGGGTCGGAAGGGAGCTTAAAGGATCGTGTTGTCCCTCCCTCCCCCTCCCAGCAGATCGAGCCTGCATAATCTGTGAATAGTTCCGGGGATGGGGCATCCACAGCTTCTCCGGGCAGCCTGTACCGATGTTTCCTGCATTTACTTGGATTTATTCTCGAATCGCCAGCTCTCCTTTTAAAGCAAAGCTGCTGGCTAAAAGCTTGCACTGCAATACAAGCTCGTACCTGGAGCTCCTAGTGCGCGTTGCAGAAAGTGCAGGATATCGGATCCATGTGGATAAATGGCTGCGGGGAGGGGCTGTGAGGATGGAGGGAGCCGGGCTCTGCTCAGTGGGGCGAGAGGCTCAAGCTGGAGCATTTCCACCTGCACAGGAGGAGGAACTTTGCTGTGTGGGTGACCGAGCAGTGACACAGGCTGCCCAGACAGTGGGAGTCTCCTTAGCTGGAGATACTCCTAATCCATGTGGGCACAGCCCTGGGTGATGTGGACCCTGGCAGGATGGTCCCCAGTGATCCCTTTCTACCCATTCTGTGAGATTAACCCCAACCAGGCTGAACACGCAGTGATTTTTGTCATATTTTGAGGCTTTACCATCCGTTGCTGTTGGGATTTGAAGTTCATAAACTGATCAGGACTTTGCACTGCTGTCCATAATCCACTCCACGTCTCACTTAGCGGGTGTGTGGAAGATAGCACAGCTCTTGCTATCAGGGCATGTTTTCCTTGCAAGCAGCTATTTATAGCAGGGATTTATCATCATTTTATTGTCAAATGTTTTCCTAATGGCTCTAGGCTTGTTTAGAAGAGTTTGACTAAGTCTGTGTTGGAGTTCCAGGAGAGAGCAGTGTGTCAGAGGGATTGGTGAAGGGATTGGTTTGTCACTGGTGTGAGGTGAATGGCTGTTGGGAAATCCAGGTGGGGTTTCCTGCAAGAGGTGGCTGCTGAACATTAAGGACCAAACCTTGGGGTAGCATTTGGAACAGGCAGTGTAAACGTGTAAAGCAGGACATGTGCCAGGTGGGAGCAGACTCCATGGGAGCCTGGCAGTGCTGAGGATGTCCCGGGGTGCAATCCCCCGGGGCAGAGCTGGGGATGATGAGAACTGCCTGCTCTGAATCAGCAGCTGCCGAGGTTTTGCTGACGGAGCGAGGGTGCTGCTGACTGAGCGCTAATGCTGGGGTTTGCGGGGAGGGCAGAGCTGAGGTGCTGTGCCTGGGGACACCCCCAGCAAGCAGCCAGGGCAGCACTCTGCCAGAAGAGCTGTCTGAGAACCAAAGGACGTGCTGGGCTCATCAGGGCCTGCTGCAAATCCAGCTGGAGGGGTTGTGTTCTGATTGCTGAGGACAGATTGCTGCTGGGCTTTGGGGAAGGGAATGCACTCAGAGACTTGAGTAAGTGCTCTTGTGTTCTAGTGAGAACTTAAACCTGCTCCACTGACCTAAAATTCTCCCTGTGTCGTGCAGTTCATCGCATTTCTGTCTCCCTTGTTGCTCATCCTCCTGGCGAGGCTGTGCATGGGCGCTGACCACGAGGACACGAGGGAAGCCTGCCTTGGTGAGCTCCTCCTTGTTCAGGGAAAGGCAGCCTGAGCCCTGCCCGTGCCTGAACAGGCTGCACTCTCAGGTGGGGACGGTGCTGACGTGACCCTTGTGCTCTCTCCCAGCTGCCAGCCTTGCTCTTGCCCTGAACGGGGTTTTCACAAACGCCCTGAAGCTCGTGGTGGGGAGGTGAGGACTGGCTGCTTCCCAGCGCTGTGGGGGAGGCAGCTCTGCTGTGGGAACGTTGGAAGGAGCTGGGGTTGTTTATCCTGGAGAAGAGGAGGCTCAGAGGTGCCCTTATTGCTCTCTGCAACTTCCTGAAGGGAGCTTGGAGACAGTGGGGTCTGACAGAACCAGAGGATGCAGCCTCAAGCTATGGCAGGGAAGGAATCCCAGCATCCCAAAATCACAGAATCCCAAAATCACAGAATCCCAAAATCTCAGAATGATGAGGTTGGAAGAGACCTCTGTGATCATCCAGTCCACCCTGTGCCCCAACACCTCACCCAGACCATAGCACCCAGTGCCATGTCCAGGCTTTTTTTAAACACATCCAGAGATGGTGATTCCACCACCTCCCTGGGAAGAGCATTCCAGTGCTTTATTATTCTTTTGGTGAAAAATTTCTTCCTAATATCCAACCTATTGGTCTCTTCCACCGGGCAGCACTGACAGAACCAGAGGTCACAGTCTCCAGCTACATCAGGGAAGGGATAGGTTGGATATTAGGAAGAAATTTTTCACCAAAAGAATAATAAAGTACTGGAGTGTTCCTCCCATGGAGGTGTAGAATCACCATCTCTGGATGTGTTTAAACAAGTCCTGGACATGGCACTGGGTGCTATGGCCTGGGTGAGGTGTTGGGGCACAGGCTGGACTCAATGATCTTAGAGGTCTCTTCCAAGCTCATCATTCTGGGATTCTGTGACAGCCACATCAGGGCCAGGAGCTGAACTTGGACATGCTCAGCCTGGAAAGAATGTGGTTTTTTTCCTAGCTGTAAAAACAATTTAGAAATGTTGTTTTTGTGTGGGGACCCTGGGGGGGAGGCATTCCCTGGTCTCGGGAGACACAAGAAGCTTCCCTCAAAAAGCTGTTAGACCCCATTGGCTCCTTCCCTTGTTCCTATGTCTGTTCCTATGTCCCCTATTCCCTGATCAGCCCTCACCTTTGTGAGAGCAGGGACAGCCCCCAGGCCCCTGTAGGGAGAAAGCTGCAGGGTGCTTTGTGTGTGTGTGGGGGTGCTGGGACCTGAACATCTCACCGTGGGTATTATTTGCATAATATCCACACATAAAACATCTGTGGATCTTATGCAAAAATCCTTTTTGCTTCCTTACCCTGGACTATGCCAGCAGCAACGCACACTGCTGCAGCACTGGGGAGCTGAGCCGTCACTCAGATGGGCTCACTTGGGCACAGGCTGGGGAGGATGGCGTTGGCACAGGCTGCTCCCTGGCTGCAGGGAGTGCCCACACAGGAGGGCCCTGAGCTGCACTTCCCTGTCCCAGGCCACGACCCGACTTCTTCCACCGCTGCTTCCCCGACGGCCGCGCCAACGCGGAGCTGCAGTGCACGGGGGACGCCCGCAGGGTGAGCGAGGGCAGGAAGAGCTTCCCCAGCGGCCACGCGTCCTGTGAGTGCCACACAGGGTCTGTCCCTTC
Source organism: Melozone crissalis (assembly GCF_028551555.1). Classification (NCBI taxonomy): domain Eukaryota; kingdom Metazoa; phylum Chordata; class Aves; order Passeriformes; family Passerellidae; genus Melozone; species Melozone crissalis. The sequence goes on from NW_026536006.1 coordinate 1,102,800, forward strand.
CTGCCACAGCCCTGGGCAGCTTGGGTTGGTTGGCCTGCACCCCACAGCTTTGGCTTGTAGTTATGATATTCTCTGAAAAATCCTTTCCTTAGGGTTTTTCCTCCTGAGAAGCCTCAGGAACAAAATGTAAACAATGGTTATCTGCTGCTGTGGGATGCAACAGGTGCATCTGTGATTGGTCTCATGGGGTTGTTTCTAATTAATGGCCAATCACAGTCAGCTGGCTCGGAGAGAGAAGCAGAGACAGCAGCCTTTGTTATTATTCTATTCTATTCTATTCTATTCTATTCTATTCTATTCTATTCTATTCTATTCTATTCTATTCTATTCTATTCTTAGCCAGCCTTCTGATGAAATCCTTTCTTCTATTCTTTTAGTATAGTTTTAATGTAATATATATCATAAAATAATAAGCCTTCTGAAGCATGGAGTCAGATCCTCATCTCTTCCCTCATCCTCAGACCCCTGTGAACACAATCACATTGGCTGAGTTCTGAGAGGAATTCAGGTTTCCCTCTGCAAAGCAATGGGGTGAGAAATGCAGTCCAAAGCTGTCTGCAACCCAGGAGGAGGGATGTGTGCCAGGGAGCAGCTTCTAGGATCCATCACTGCTGTAGGAGCAATGGGGGTAGGATGGTTGGGGCGGATGGAGATGAGAGATCTCTGCAGCCAGGTGGTGGAATTTGGCGTTTATTGCAAAGGGCCCTGCTGGGAGCTGCCAGGCACAGCCCAGAGCAGGCCTGAGAGAGGAGAGGGGTAAAGAGGGTGAGAAAGAGAGAGAGGATGAGAGAGGAAAAGGGGTAAGAGAGTGAAGTTCCCATTCCAATACAATAAATCATCTTCTGTGTTGAATATTCTAATTCTCACTAACCAATCCAGTATAAGATACAAATCCTACAGCATTTCCATACAGCCTATAAGAATCATTACATTACCATCCTGTGTTACATTTTAAACCCTAAAAACTCCTCTTTGGGCCTTTCTGCCAAGCTGTAGGGTCTGCTCTGACCCTTGGAGCTGTCTGCAAGCAGAGGGTGTTGTTCCATCCAAAGGGGATCACCTTCAGCCGGCCACACCATTGTTTTCCAGTTGTTCAGTAACTGAGGCATCTCAAAGCTTGCTTTCATTTCAATCTCACTTATAGTTTCCATATTCTCAAAATCTTTTGCCAGGCAATCATATTTATAAGGCTTTCCTGTTCCATCTTCCCCAGCACACTCCTAGCTGGTATTTCTCTTGGCTCACAGGGACAGACAGACACCACTCACAGGACAGACAGACACCACTCACAACCCTTTCCCTGCAGCAGGGTCAGGGTCTGACAGCAAAACCTGGAGCTATTCTGAACCCGCATTGTTCTGTTCTCTTCCAGTTGCCTTTGCTGGCCTTGCCTTCTCTGCCTTCTACCTGGCAGGGAAGCTGCACAGCTTCGTCCCAGGCCGGGGGGGCCGGGCCCTGCGCTTCTGTGCCTTCCTCCTGCCCCTCTTCCTCGCCACCCTCATCGCCGTGTCCCGCACCTGCGACTACAAGCACCACTGGGAAGGTGGGTGAGGGTTTCTGGTGCACCTGAACAGGGCTCCAGGTGCACCAGGCATGGGGGGTTTTGGTGCCACAGAAACGTTCAGACCCCCCCAACAGCAACTTGGGGTTTGTTTTTTCACTCCTCCAGTGGCAATTTTGCTGCCACCTGCAGGGAAATGGTTTTGAAATCCATACCAAGCTTGGGTTTGCAGCTAAATCAGGTTATGGATTTGGATTTACAGCTAAATCAGGTTATGGATCTAGCAGCAAAGCTGCTGCTGAGGAACTGATCGTGAGGAATTGCTCACAAGGCTTGGGAGGGTGAAGGGCTGTTAACTTTGCTCTGGTCTCACCCACAGATGTGTTGGCTGGCTCAGCGATGGGTTTGCTGCTGGCATACCTGTGCTACAGGCAGTACTACCCTCCCCTGACAGACACCACGTGCCACAAACCATCTCTGGCCAAGCCCAAAGCGCCGCCAGGGCACGAGGAGAAGCCTCCAGCTGCCGGCTTCCACATGAACATTTAGTGCCAGGCTCTGTCCTGCCTCTCCCTGGCTGCCAGGGCAGGGTGAGGCTGGGGGGAGGCTGCTCAGAAATGAGGATGAAGCCCTGGGCAGGTGTTCCCTGCTGAGCTGGTGAGTTCCCTGCCCTGGCCCTTGTGTTGCTGCATTTCATTGGATTTTTTAGGCCACCCCCTCTTCAGGCCCACTGTGAAATGAGGGGGGCACTGAGGGTGCCAACCTGCACAGAGACAGATGGGTGTGAAGGTCCTGAACACAGCTGGGAAAATGGCACAGCCCAGTGTGCCCAGCCTGGTGGAAGCTCTTGTGTCCAGCCCAGGAAGCACCACTGGCCACCTCTCTGCAGTCCTTCTCCTGGGAAATGAAGCGCAGCACCTGCCCACCTTGAGCTTTTCTAATGTCCCAAATAAAGGAGTTTAATTTTTGTAATGACCCGCGGTACTAAAGCTTTCATTTCAAGGTTTGGGTTGTTGCTTTATAAACCATTCCCTCTGGTGTCTGCAGGGGTTCCTGATGGGTGATCTTTCCTGCAGGGGTTTCTATGGGTGCTCTTTCCTTGCAGCTTTAGTAGTTTTAAGGAAATGACAGCAGAAAATGAAATAATGGTGTTTGGGAGCATCCCTCATTTCCCTGGTGTGTCTCACACAAGGAAGGGCTGGGTGCTGCTGAGATCCAGGGATCAAAGCTCCTCTGGGAGCAGCTGTTTGTCCCTGCTCCCTTCCAAGACAGATTTCAGGTCTGTGTTCATGCAAACAGCAGCAGAGCAAGGCTGCAATGAAACACCAACCCATCAGCTGCAGTTTGCACCCTCTGTAACTCTGAATCACAGAAATAATTCTACTGAAATAGAAAAAGTAGAAATAGCTTCACTTTCCCCCAAAACTCCACATCTGACTTTTCCAGCCCTTCCCTCTCCCCCCAGACATGCACACACCACAGTCATCTACTTATTTATTTTGGCTTTTACTGGAAAAGACATTAAATAACATTTAAAATGTATTTAACTTCCTTTTTTTTGTTTTTTTTTTTAACAAAGTGCATAACTTAAAAAGCTGATCATTAGTGTCCCATGTTAAGACTGTCCCTTTTCCTGCTCCCACGAGACTTCAGCCAGTCAGGTGCTGACCAAGCAGCTTGGCTGTTCCTGCAGGCAGGTACAGTTCCTTGGGAGGGGAGGAGGGATGGAGGCTGCAAACAAAACCCTTCCAATAGTGCAAATAACAGACAATGGAGGAAAAACAAACCAACAGGCTCTGTGGGGGGGAAAAAAAGGCTCCTTACCCCATGCAGGGCAAAAGTCAGCAGGAGAGAGGGGAAAAGTGGTTTGGCTCTCCAAAGGCTGCACAGCAACACCTCACACAGCACTGGAGCCCCAGGGAAGCATCACAGAGGTTCTCCAGCCCTGCCCTCTCACAAAAAGAGCTTCAAGGCAGCGCAGACTGAGCTGCCTACAGAGCTGGTGGCATTCCTGCAGTGCCCACACCCTGCTGCAGCTGGGCTCCACCTTTTATGGCTGCATTTCGGACATTTAAAGCTAAACCAGGATGGGAGCGTGGAGAGGGCACAGATCTCTGTGCTCAGCTGCTGCTCACACTGCTCTGTGTCCCTGCAGGGCTCAGAGGGCTGGCACTGCCAGCTGGGGGGGAACTTTGCTCAGAGCAGGGACAGCAGCGCACTGGCTGGGTCAGGGTGGGCTGGGTTGGGGTGCTGAGCTGCCCCCAGCAGCACTGGCTGGGTCAGGGCTCTGGGGAGGGTCTGGGTGTTCAGGATGGGGGGTTTGGGGTGCTGAGCTGTCCCCACCAGCACTGGGGAGCCCTGGGTGTTCAGGGTGGGCTGGGTTTGGGGTGCTGAGCTGCCCCCAGCAGCACCCCACAGCAGGGAGGAGCACGAGCATGCCACTCTCACGGGGTGCTTTAGGGGCAGCCCCGCCTGGCTGCAGTGCAGGGGTGCCCAGAGATGCAGCAGGGATGCCCAGAGGTGCAGCAGCAGTGCAGGGATGATGCTGGCCAGCCCCCATGGCTCAGCAGCTCTCTGTGCCCTGGGCTTCACCTCCTGTGCCTGTTTTGTGTTTTTGCGTTAGCACTCAGCAATCTCCCTTGCTCCAAGGCTGCTGCAGCTCTTCCCACGCTGTGTTTTTAAGGCTTTTTCTCCTCAAGTCCCAGGCTGTGAGTGTCCAGGTGTGGGCTCTGAGCCCGGACAGCTCGTCTGCTGGTGTGGGGGCTCACAGGGTGCAGGCTGAAAGCACACGTTGCCACAGGGAGTCACTGTACAGGTGGTGTGTGTGTGTTGGAGCTGAAGTGGTTTTTCCTTGATGGTTATTCCCCCTAGCCCTAGCCAAAATGGAGGAAAATGCATCCTGATCTCCAGGAAGCAGCATGCAGGACACGGCAGCAGAGGAGAGAGGAAGGCAGAGATGAGATCTGGACTTTCCTGGTGAGTGCTCTGTGGGATTGAACCTGAGAGAGCAAAAGGAGAACACAGCAACAGCTGCAGTCAGAATGCAGCCCCTGGACCCTCCCTGCTCCTCCCCTCATGTCTGATCATGGAGGGAAGAAGCCAAAGGTGCTGACAGGCTAAGGAAGAAAGCTGACACATTTTCCCTGCCTTAGATAATGGATAATTCTCCCCTAAACCAAGCAGATCTCCTCTGAGGTGTCCTGGGAAATCCAGAAGGGAAATCCAGAGGTGACTTACAGCCAGAAGAGCACAGGAGGGTCACTGGCTCCCTGGTAAAGGCTGGTCCAGTGTGATGCCTTGTGTCTGGTAGATCTCCTTCAGAACCAGCAGCACGGTGTCCTCTGACTCCCTGCAGGGGAGGAAAGGCCATCAGGAGGGGATGCTTCCCTGCCCTCTGTGATAGCTGGGGCAGCACCAGGAGAAGCACAAATCTCCTCCCTCTGTCCCTGCCCACCCTCTGTGTGCCACAGACAGGACAAAATCTCGTTCCCTCGCCCACCTGAGGCTTTTCTCACTACACTGCCTCTGAAAGTGATGCCATCCTGCTTCACCACAGGTAAATCTGAAGCCCTGAGCATTGCACAGACACTCACCAGTAGCAGAGATGCCCCTGGAGTGCAAACAGATACTCGTTGAAGCTCTCTATGGGCTTCTCCTGCAGCACGTAGTCGATGCGGTTCCCCCCGTTGAGCCTCCCCACGTTGATGGGAGGGCTCTCCTCCTTCACTGCTGCTGGGGGCTCCTCTGCCTTCGTGTCTGCAGGGAGGAGGAGCAGCCTGGCTCAGCCCCAGGGCACCAGCAGCCGTGGCAATACAACAGCAGGGCCGTGCCCTCCCTCACTCAGGGCAGAGGCAGCTGAAGTGCTGCCAGAGGAGGGGAGTGGGCTTAAAATGCGGCGTGGTGTGCTGAGACCCCCTCAGAAACCCCTTCATAAGGTGCCAAAAGGGGAAGGCCACAGCATTCAGGGAGATGCAGGTGCCTGGAGCGCCACAGCCACACTGCCCATCACCTGTGCCCACCTGTGGGCACAGCTCCCAGGGCTGCACCCCCGGCTCCCCCACGCCCCCAGCACCAACCTGGCTGCTTCTCAGTGCCAGCCTCTGCCTCTGCCTCAGCCTCAGAGCTGCCAGCCTCCAGGGCAAGCACGGGGGAGCGGGTGAAGGACTGCCAGGCCACCCTCAGGGAGCCCAGCAGGTTGTTCTTCAGGTCCACGCTCATGCGGGTCAGCCCTTCCTTCAGCTCTGCAAGGCAGGAGGGGGCTGGCTGTGGGGCTGGGGGGTGCAGCAGCGACCCCAGCCCGGGGGAAAGGGGCTGCCTGTGCCATACCCAGGTGCATCCTCTTCCTGCCCTTGTGGTGGGGCAGCAGCATGGGCTCGAACTCCATCTCTGGCACGATCATGGGCTCGATCCGATACGCCACGGGGTCAAACTGCGCACGAGAGGGGGACAGTGACAGCGGCCAGGGCTCGTGCTCCACCTGTGTGTCACACAGGACACAGCTCTGGCTCTTATACCTACGGGGTGGAAGATGTTGAAGAAGCCCTTGCAGGTGGGCAGGCTGTAGTTGGGGTCGATGCGCTTCACTCCCCGCACCGTGAGGAACATCCCGATGGGAGAGCCAAAGGCAAAGAAGATGCTGGGCTTGTAGTTCAGCTGGGGGTAGTTTGCTGACACCTGCAATGGGGGATGTTCAGATTTGCTCATCAGACAATCCCTGTGCTGTGCCATGAGGGTTTTGGGTGCAGCCAGAGCTCTGTCGTACCTGTCCCAAGCCAACGTCCCGGTACTGGCAGCTCCTGCCATCCTCAGAGCTGTCCCCAAGCTGGGATGGGGACCCTGGCTCAGAGCTCCGACCCTGCAGCAGCACAAAGGGACCCTGGTGTCAGAGGGGTGCACTGGGGTGGGATGGGATGAGCACAAGCCATGTGGAGAACAAACCTTCATCCCTGTCTCGGAGCTGATGTAATGGAGTATTTTCATTCTGGGCCCTAAGGGAATTCCCATTTCTTTCAGGTTGTTCTCTGTGCACAAGAGCTGGAAAATAAGCAAGGCTGGTGTTAGTCCAGGAGCAGAGGGATGGTGAGGTGTCTGTCCTGTGGGACTGTGTGAACCTCAGAGATGGTTTGTCACAGACATCTTTTATGGAAAATCCTTTCTTTAGGATTTTTCCTCCTGACAAGCTGAGAGGCCTCAAGAACAAAATGTAAGCATTGATTATCTGCTGCTGTGGAATGCAACAGGTGGATCTTTGATTGGCCCACGTTTGTTGTTTCTAATTAATGGCCAATCAAAGTGAGCTGGCTCAGACAGAGAGTCCGAGCCACAAACCTTTGTTACCATTCTTTCCTATTCTATTCTTGGCTAACCTTCTGATGAAATCCTTTCTTCTATTCCTTTAGTATAGTTTTAGTGTAATATATATATATTAAAATAATAAATCAGCCTTCTGAAACATGGAGTCAGATCCTCATCTCTTCCCTCATCCTGAGACCCCTGTGAACACCATCACAATGGTTCATGTGTGACTCAGTACCAGGAGATGTGCAGGGCTGGGATGATGGGGAAGAAAAGCAAAGAAGAGCCACAAGAGCCAGAAAAACAGAGGAACTTCTCACCAGTGCTTGCCTGTCCATTTTCTCCTTCTCAAAAACATCACAGTACTCAGACAGCTCCAGCTTCTTCAGGATTTCTTTTACCTCCTCAACACCCCCCGTGCTTGAGGTTGTCCCGGACCCCTGTGAACAGATCCAGGAGGGATCACACTTTGTGCTCACCTCTTTGCTCCTCTGCCCCATCCCCATGCAGCTGCACGAGGGGGCAGTGGCCACCCCTACCTGCACACAGCGCTCCTTCTCCTCGGGATCAGCCTTCTGGTTCGTCAGGAGATCAAACAAAATGAGTGACCCTGGAAAGGAGGCAGGGGCAGAGCATCAGCACCTGCAGGGGAAGAGCCTGAGCCACCAGGGAAAGAGGGAAAATCCTCTTTTGGGATGGAAGAGCTGCACCCTGGGCTTTTTTACAGGCAGACACTGACAGGACAAGGAACAATGACTTTAAAGTGACAGAGGATTAAATGTCAGGAAGAAATTATTACTTAGTGAAGAAATTATTACACAGTGAAGGAATTATTACTTAGTGAAGAAATTATTACTCGGTAAAGCATCGGCACAGGCTGCCCAGAGAATCTGTGGCTGCCACACCTCTGGAAGCTGAGATAGGGCTTGGAACAGCCTGGTTCCATGGCTGGTGTCCCTCCTAACAAAATGAGTGACTCTAGAAACCAGGCATGGGCAGAGCATGAGCACCTGGAGGGGAAGAACGCAATCCACCTCTTTTTTGGGGATGGAGGGAGGGAAAATCCTCTTTTTGGGGATAGAAGAGCTGCACTCTGGGCTTTTTTACAGGCAGACACTGACAGGAAAAGGTACAATGGCTTTAGAGTGGTAGAGGACAGGCTGGATTAGATGCCAGGAAGAAATTATTACGCAGTGAAGGAATTATTTCTTAGTGAAGAAATTATTACTCAGTGAAGGAATTATTACTTAGTGAAGAAATTATTACTCAGTGAAGGAATTATTTCTTAGTGAAGAAATTATTACTTAGTGAAGAAATTATTACGCAGTGAAGGAATTATTACTTAGTGAAGAAATTATTACTCGGTGAAGGAATTATTTCTTAGTGAAGAAATTATTACGCAGTGAAGGAATTATTACTCAGTAAAGCACCAGCACAGACTGCCCAGAGAATCTGTGGCTGCCACAGCCCTGGAAGCTGAGATAGGGCTTGGAACAGCCTGGTTCCATGGCTGGTGTCCCTTCTAACAAAATGAGTGATCCTAGAAACCAGCTAGGGGCAGAGCATCAGCACCTAGAGGGGAAGAGCCTGAGCCACCTCTTTTTTGGGGATGGAGGGAGGGAAAGAGGGAAAATCCTCTTTTGGGATGGAATAGCTGCACTCTGGGCTTTTTCACAGGCAGTGACAGGAAAAGGGACAGGACAAGGGACAGGACAAGGTACAATGGCTTTAAAGTGGCAGAGGACAGGCTGGATTAGATGTCAGGAAGAAATTATTACTCAGTGAAGGAATTATTACTCAGTGAAGAAATTATTACTCGGTAAAGCACCGGCAGAGGCTGCCCAGAGAATCTGTGGCCGCCACACCTCTGGAAGCTGAGACAGGGCTTGGAGCACCCTGGTCCCATGTCTGGCGTCCCTCCCAGCCCCGAGCAGCCCGGCCGTGCCCGCCCTGCGCCTGGCACGGCTCTCACCCAGGCTGTGCCCCGCGATGGACACGCCGCCCGTGAAGCGCGGGTTCCTCTGCAGGAAGAGCCGGTGCAGGCGGTTCATCTCCGAGGCCACCGTGTCCACGATGGTCTGGCAATAGGTGGAGCTGTTGTAGAAGAACACGTCCAGGATGGTGTCGTTGATGAAGTGACGCAGGCGGTTGATGCTGGGCAGCGTGATCCGCTCCAGGTCGCTGCGGGGAGAGGGCGGGGGGGGGGGAACGGAGATCACCCCACAGATGAGACTGAATAAGGCTCTGTGCGTTTCTAATTTTCTAAACAGTTCAAGTGAAGGTCCATTTTGATTAATAATTTGGGGAAAGGGTATGCTTTTGTCTCCACAGGTGCTGGAATTAAGTGGGTTCCTGCCAAAAACGTCAAAGCATATCGCACTTCAGAACCGAGGAAGCAAGTACGCAGACGTGAACCGAACCGAAGGATCCCACGTCTCGCCTGACGCCTCCTGTGCCTGACGTTCTTTGTGCATCTTTAGAACCCATGAACTCTGATTTTGTGCCAATGTTATTCATGAGTATGCTAACTGAATGCTGAATGTTTGTTTAACGAAGCTAATTTTTGGCTGAAAACTTAGGTTATTGTTTTTGTGTAGAAAGAATTCTGCCAAAACTTAGTTCTTGAAAGAGACGGGGAAAAATCAAATGGTATGCTTGTTTTGCTTGATTTTAATTGTTTTTTGTCGTGCAGATTTGCCTGTAGATCAACCGAAAACGAATGTTTGGGTGACCTTAGCCAAAGCTGCCGGATCAGATACTATATGTCTGTCTAATTCGGAACCAGAAAAGCCTTTTTCAACCTGTTTAGTTGGTGTGCCAGTAAAAGAGTTGCCTTTAGTCAAAAAAACAATCTAATAGTAAACCAAGTAAAACTGGCAATAGAAACAGTCCTTCCTTCAATTAGAACATGAGGCTGCACACGGGGAAACCACTGAACCCCACCCTGTTTCTACAGCAAAATTTGAGTTCTGAGGAGGATTCTGACAGTTCCCAGCGTGGTGTGCTGTAATCCAGACCCTCAGAAGGCAAAGCACAGCCTGTGCTATTACACTCCCAGAATAAAGAGCCTGCCCTGCTCTCTGCCCTTGCTGGGGCACTCAGCTCTCAGAGGCTTCAGCAAGGTGCGGCACGATGGCAAGGTTCAAATATTCAATTTGAGATCACTGTAAGCTTCATTTTTGTTTGATGTAACTACGTAACTTAAATAAGAAGGCTAAAAACAATCTCCAAGTACATTAAGAATTCCGTAAGTTATGCAAACCTCATACTGAAGCCTGCAAGAGAATTTTCTCATCTAAAACCTTAATACTCAATATTGATTTAGTGTGTGATAGCTCTGGAGATGAATAAAAGAAAAAAATATCCTTATTTTGAGGAAATAACACAAATAAACTATTTGCAATGATGAATGGGAACAAAACCAAAAATAAAACAAGAAAAGAGAAAGAAAATCATTAGGGAACTAGAGCATCCTGTTGGTTGCCATATTTGATTTTATCTGCTGTCCCTCCTGAGAGCAGCCAGGGAAGGCAAAAATTTCTGTTCTGAGGATGTGATGGGAGCTGCAGAATGGCAGTGAGGAGGGCTTTGGGGGTCCCTGCTCCCTCCTACCCTAAAAACTCACAGATTTCCCAACAGAAGAAGTGGATTTCACAGGGGCTGCCTGTGCCCCTTTTGGGGCAGGGGCTGCTGGATACTCACACATCCACGCCAGTGGAGTGCAGGGAGCTGTGCCAGTTCACAGGCAGGAACTCCACCCTGCCCACCTGCTGCTGCTCCTGGGCCTTCCTGAAGTGGGACTGCAGCATGCTGAGGGACACGTTCCTGAAATCATTCACTGTGAAACACAACAGCTCTCAGCGAGATGCACCAGGCTCTGGGGCCAGCCCCTGCCACCAACCACGCTTAATGCCACGAAAGATCATTAAGGGGAAATCCCAGTGGGGTCTTTAAGCTGCAGCTGCTCCCCTAAGTCCCTGAATCTTTAACTACAGATCAGGGGAGGCTCCATGTCCTGCCACGTGTGCTTGCTGGATTTCGCTGCCCCATCTGCACCTCCTTCACAGGGGCAGGGTAAGAAACTTTCAGAAACTTATGAAAAATAAATTTGCTTCTGTTCTGAAGCAAAACCGAGGAGCAGCAGCTGCCCAAACCCTTTCAGGAGGTGGATTTGGGGGCCAGGGAGCGTTCTGCTCACACTGCCCACAGTCAGCCTGCCAGGGTCAGGCTGGTTTGAGGCAGCTGTGCCAGCCCCAGGGTGAGGTTCCCCTTCCAGATTCTCCTGCCATGTTCTCCTATAGGTTCCCCTGCCAGGTTTCCCTCCCAGGTTCTCCTCCCAGATTTCTCTCCCAGGTTCCCCTCCCATATTTCTCTCCCAAGTTCTCCTCCAGGTTTTCCCCCAGGTTCTCCTCTCAGGTTCCACTCCCAGGTTCCTCTCCCACATTCCCCTGCCAGGTTCCTCTCCCAGGTTCTCATCCCAGGTTGCCATCCCGGATTTTCTCCCCAGATTTGCCCCCCAGGTTCCCCTCCCAGGTTCTCTTTCCAGGTTGCTCTCCCAGATTCTCCTGCCACGTTTTCCCTGCAGGTTTCCCTCCCAGGTTTCCTTCCAGGTTCCCCTGCCAGGTTCCGCTCCCAGATTCTCCTTTCAGTTTGCCCTCCCAGGTTCCCTTCCCAGATTCCTCTCCCATGTTCCTCTCCCACGTTCCCTTGACAGATTCCCCTCCCAGGTTCCTCTCCCAGGTTCCTCCCTCAGTTTCTCCTCCCAGACTCCCCCCCAAGTTGCCCTCCCAGGTTCTTCTCCCAGGTTCTCCTGCCACATTTTCCCTGCAGGTTTCCCTCCCAGGTTCCTCTCCCACATTCCCCTACCAGGTTCCTCTCCCAGGTTCCTCTCCCAGGTTTCTCTCCCAGGTTCTCCTCCAGGTTTTCCCCCAGGTTCCCCTCTCAGGTTCCCCGGCAGGTTCCTCTCCCAGTTCCCCTCCCAAGTTTCCCCCCAGGTTCTCCTTCCAGGATCCCCCACCAGGTTCCTCTCCCAGGTTCTCCTTCCAGATTCCCCTTCCAGGTTTCCCCCCCCAGTTTCCCCCCCATGTTCCCCCCATTTCCCCCCCATCTCAGCCCTACCGCACTGCACGATGCTGCGGAATCGGATGTCGCAGGCGGGGCCGATGCCGTGCACCACGAACACCAGGTGATCGATCTGCAGAGGCTCTCCTGGGGAGGGCAGGGCAGCTCAGCGCATGGCAGCTGAGCAGAACTGCTGGAGACAGCCCTGAGCAGGGCTGGAGCCTCCCACCCTCACCTGGGCCCATGAAAACCCTCCTCAGTGCCTGCATTTACACCTCGAGGCTGCTGGGGCTGCTCAGCTCTGCTGCCCTGGGATGGATCTGGACCAACAGGACAGCAGAGGAAGGGGTGGTGGCTCATCCCCAGTGCCCAGCACAGGGAACTGCAGGATCAGGAGGTGTCAGTGCTGAATTTCAGCATCAGGAGGTGTCAGTGCTGAATTGGAAGATCAGGAGGTCCCAGTGCTGAATTTCAGCATCAGGAGGTGTCAGTGCTGAATTTCAGCATCAGGAGGGTTCAGTGCAGAATTGCAGGACCAGGAGGGCTCAGTGCAGAATTGCAGGACCAGGAGGGCTCAGTGCAGAATTGCAGGACCAGGAGGGCTCAGTGCAGAATTGCAGGATCAGGAGGTGTCAGTGCTGAATTTCAGCATCAGGAAGGTTCAGTGCAGAATTGCAGGACCAGGAGGTCTCAGTGCAGAATTGCAGGACCAGGAGGGCTCAGTGCAGAATTGCAGGACCAGGAGGGCTCAGTGCAGAATTGCAGGATCAGGAGGTGTCAGTGCTGAATTGCAGGATCAGGAGGGCTCAGTGCAGCTGCCCCATGCCCAGCCCACCCTGAGGAGCCCCACGGGAGCTGCATTGCCCAGGTAGGGCCCGGGTGGAGTCAGGGCTTGTTCCCTGCTTCCCACACACCTTCGTTTGCATATGAGGGCAGGCACCCATGGAAAATGGAGCAACTGCCTGGTGTCCTCATGGGGACAAGGGCTGAGCACCACTGGCAGCTCAGGGCAGCTGGGAGGGGACAGAGATGGGGACAGCACGTGCCCCAGAGAGTCACCAGCACGAAGGTGAGTGACAAAGCACTGTGTCCCTAGCAGGGGAAGGAACTCCCCTCCTGTACAAACTGAGACCTCAGGGGTCATTTCAGGCACTGCAGAGCTGCCAGCAGCTCTGTCTCTGCACCCTCCCCTGGACCTGCAGCTCTGCAGGGGCTGGGGAGGTTTCTGAAACCATTTGGATCCTTTTGGCACAAAATGTTTTGACGTGCACTTGACTTAAAGGATCACGGGAGCTCCCTCCAGCCTCTGTGAGCGATCAGGGTGGAAAACACCACCCAGGGTTGGCACAGACATCTTTTATGAAAAATATTTTTTTTTAAGATTTTTTTCTTCTTGAGAAGGTGAGAGGCCTCAGGAACAAAATGTAAACATTGATTATCTGCTGCGGTGAAATGCAATAGGTGCATCTGTGATTGGTCTCATAGAGTTATTTCTAATTAATGGCCAATCACAGTCAGCTCGCTTGGACTCTCTGTCCGAGACAGAAGCTTTTGTTATCATTCATTCCTTTTCTATTCTTAGCCAGCCTTCTGATGAAATCCTTTCTTCTATTCTTTTAGTATAGTTTAAATATAATATATATCATAAAATATAAACTATAATATATAATATATAATATATAATATATTATATATTATATATATTAGATATTATATATTAGATATAAATATAATATATAATGTGTAATATATAATATGTAATATATAATATATAATATATAATATATAATATATAATATATAATATATATTGTATACTATATATTATATACTATATATTATATAATATACTATATATATGATTATGATATATGTGGTATATGATCTATTATATATGATACGTTATATATATTTATAAATATGTTTATAAATATATAATAATATAAATAAAAAATATATAATATATATAATAAAATAATAAATCCACTCTTCTGAATCATGGAGTCAGATCCTCTCTCTTCCCTCACTCTGAGACCCCTGTGGACACCCTCACCCAGGGTTTGGGATGGGAGCAGGGGCTCACCATTGGGGATCTCCACAGCAATGTTCTCCACTCCTCTCTTCACAGTGCGGGGCCGGCCTTGCTCCGTGGGGGTGGAGACCCAGTCATCAGAGCTGGCCACGGGGTGGTAGTGAACCATCAGCTTGGGAACAAGAAGAGCCTGTGTCAGTGACCCAGAGCAGGACAGCGACAGCAGCTGTGGCTGACACGGGGTGGAACCAGAGCCAGCTCTGCCCACAGAGGTGCTGGAAAGGAATGTGGGGCTGGCGGCAGGCTCAGCTGTTGGCACAGGTGAGTGGAATGCCTTTGGGACAACCCATTTGAAGGGAACAGCACCAAGGGACCCAAGGGCATGTCCTCACCAGGCCCTGCTCACCTTTGGGTTGTGCAGGATGATGACTTCTCTGTTGGGGGACTCCAGCTTCTTCTTCCACTCACCCAGGGTGACGGCAATCATGTAAGCTTCCTGCAGAAGGGAACACCCACTGTGAGTCAGCTGGAAGCTTGCCCATCACTGTTCACCCTCCTGGGACACTCCCCACCCAATTTTCAGAACCTCTTATCAATATTGTGCAAAAGAAGCAGAGAAATCAGCTGGAGGAGCAGCAGGGTCATCCCAGGATCACATGCTGAGAATGTTTAAGAGCTCCTCACTTTGACAGCAGCAGCATCAGATTTCCCCATCCCCTCAGAGCTGGTTTTGGTACATCAGAATGGAGATTATTGCCAAGATGGGTATTTTTATACATCTGCCTATATATTTCTGCATTTGCATCATGCCAAAGAAAGCCTGGCACTTTCAGGTGGAATTTGCATGATGCCAAAGGAAAGCCTGGCATTTCCAGGTGTGCTGGAATTTGCACGATCCCAAAGGAAAGCCCGGCACTTTCAGGTGTGCTGCAATTTGCATGATCCCAAAGGAAAGCTTGGCATTTTCAGGTGTGCTGGAATTTGCACCATGCCAAAGGACAGCCTGGCACTTTCAGGTGGAATTTGCATGATTCCAAAGGAAAGCTTGGCACATTCAGGTGTGCTGGAATTTGCACCATCCCAAAGGAAAGCCTGGCACTTTCAGGTGTGCTGGAATTTGCACCATGCCAAAGGAAAGCCTGGCACTTTCAGGTGTGCTGGAACTTGCATGATCCCAAAGGACAACCTGGCATTTCCAGGAGTGCTGGAAGGATGCACTGAGGGCAGGGGAAGGGGAGTTCACAGCAGAGCTCACAGTCACATCAATCTGCTGCAGGAATTCCTGCCAAAGCCTCTTTGGAGTTCATGTCCCCAGCGGCCTCGTACGGGGTTTGGGACACCAGGGGCACTGTGTGACCAGGAGAAACTGGGATGGAAACCAGCAGAGGAAGGGTGTGCTTACCTCCAGCTCCTCACTGAAGGCCTCAGAGTAGGGAATGAACTTGTTGTCCTTGTCCCCTTTGTAGAACCAGGTGCAGCGCCGCACCTCGGCCGCCTCCTCCTCCCAGTACACGGCCACGCGCCGCCGCTCCCGCAGGTGCACGTCGTACCTGCCCCCCGAGGTGGGCACCACCACGCCAGCCTGCTCCTTCCCTGCAGAACAGGACCTGCAGTGAACCCTCACACGGCCAGGAATGGCAAACTCACCCCCTCGGGCAGCTCAGAGCCACCACAGCACCACCACCAAACTCATTTTCAGGGTGAGATGCCCCAGTTCAGATTTCCCCCAGAGGGAAATCTGGTGGGATTTTATGGAGAAGATGGTTCCTCCCCTCTTTTAATGAGGCTAAATATGGTTGGAAATACAAGCATGCCCTTGGTGACACCAGGGGGATGATGGCACAAGGGGGTGCAGCCACTCCAGGAGGGTTTTCCTGCTCCAAGGATGCCAAGCAGAGCCAATTCCCATCATTTCTGAGGCTGGATTAGCACTGGAATCCCAGGGAGCAGGCAGGGTTTTAGCACCAACAGAGCAAACAACATCCAGGACAATGCTCCAGGAGGTAAGAGGAAAACATTCCACTGCCCTTCTCTCCAGTTTGTACCCTGTCCTTCTCTCCAGTTCGGGCACAGGCTTACGTGGCCTCTCCCTGCCTGGCCTGGAGGGTAAAAGTGAAACTGGTAGGCCCTGGGAAGGGCATTGTGTAACAGTGAGGGTGACCAGGGTCTCCTGTCTCTCTCCAAAACAGAGAACTCTCTACAGACCTCAAATTGTGAATTTTGCTGCTTTTTGGGGCTGCCTATGGACCCTGTGCCAGGCAGCAGCACTGGGGATGAGCAGCACAGCCTCTAATCCGAAACTTCCTGGGCGAGGGAGGACAGGAGCCAATCCTTGGGCAATCGGAGCTGTGCCCGCGGCAGCAGCAGCAGGTGGCACAGATGGTGACATCTGGCACACAAGGGCTTGGAGCTGACACCTCCAATCCTCGCTGCCACAGCAGGCACAGAGGAATCCCCAGAGGAATTCCTGCCATCCTGGCAGCGTTCTCCCGGCCTCGCCAGAGGATGCTTAGCAGCGTGATTATATATAATTCAGAGCGGCATCACTTGAATGGGGTCAGACCATTTGATGCATCCTCTCGCTTATTGGGAGCAGGCACACGGCCAAAAAAGCCAGAATTTAGAATCCCTCGAGGGAATTTCGCATCGCAGGTGGAAGCCACGGGAAGAATCGCAAACACAAGCTCAGCAGGCCCATTCTTTAGGGTTTTCCAAGAGGGGGATGGCGAAGCGGAGGGCGGCGGGAGCCGTGCCCGGGGGCACCGCGGGACCCCCGCCCGCCGCCCCGGCCGTACCTGCGCCGTGCGCCGCCTCCAGGCGCTCCGAGTCCTGCGCGCTGAACGGCACCCAGCGCTCCCGCGTGTCCGTGACCTTGCAGTAGAACCAGTGCGGCACCACGGCCTCGTAGCGCCCGCCGGGCTCCGGCTCCAGCGGCTCGGCGCTGCCCGGGGGCGGCCGCGGCGGCTCCTGCGCCGCCATGGGGCTGCTGCGGCCGAGCCGGGAGCGCCGCTCGCTCCCGCCGCCACCACCGGGGGCTCCGCGGGAACCGGCCCCGAGCGGCTCCGACCGGCCCCGAGCGGCCCCGGTGCCCCCGCGGCCCCAGCGGCCCGGCCCGGCCCGGGCGGCAGCGCAGGCTCCGCTCCGGCCGCGGTGCCCGCCCAGCCCGGGGCGGCGCTGCCCGCGGCCCGCCCCCGCCGTCACGGCCGGGGAGGAGCGGGGATTGCCCGCAATCCGTGCCCGCAGTGCCTGCCCGCAGTGCCCGCTGGAGCGCCCCTGCTCCTGATCCCTGCCCGCAACCACTGCCCCTGGTCCCTACCCTTGGCCTCTGTCCCTGTTCCTTGACCCTGGTCCCTCCCTGTGAACCCTGCCTGTGTTCCCTTCCCTTGGTCCCTGCCCCTGCTCCCTGCCCGTGGTCCCTCCCTGTTACCCCTGCCCGTATTCCTTGTCCCTGTTCCCTGCCCCTGTTCTCTGTCCCTTGGTCCTTGTCCCTGTTCCCTCCCTGTGACCTCTGCCCGTGTTCCCTTCCCTCGGTCCCTGCCCGTATTCTTATCCCTGTTCCCTGTCCCTTGGTCCCTACCCTTGGTCCCTATCCCTGGTCCCTCCCTGTGAACCGTGCCCATGTTCCCTTCCTTTGGTCCCTGTTCCCTGTCCCCTCCCTGTGACCCCTGTCCCTGCTCCCTGCCCCTATTCCTTTCCTGTGGTCCCTACCCCTGGACCCCTGCCCCTGGTCCCTCCCTGTGCCCCCTGCCCGTGTTCCTTTCCTTTGGTCCCTGTTCCCTGCCCGTGTTCCCTTCCCTTGGTCCCTGTCCCTGTTCCCTGCCCCAGTCCCTCCCTGTGCCCCCTGCCCACATTGGGGTGATGCTGGCCCCAGCTGGATGAGGGGCACCGCGGAGCAGGGAAACACCAGCCCTGTGCCAGCTGCAGCACGAACAAACACCCCAGCATGGGCTGATTGCAGCACAAACCACACGGCGCTGCTTTCATGTTTGTTTTTCAGTCCCTCTGTGACACTTCAGCCTCCGTGGTGATTGGGAAACTCCAGCAGTGCTGGAGAAGCAAGGGGCAACCCCAGAGTAAGAGTTTGGTTTCTGTAGAGATGAGCCCAGCGATAAACAGAGACAGACTTTCTAATTTGGGGCTTGTGGTGTGGGTGGATGCTGCAAGATGAACCAGTTGCCAGGAACTGCTATCCCAGCGGCACAGCAGGGACTGGTGAGGAACACAGGAGGGTCAGGAGTGCTCAGGTGCCCATTCTGCAGCTGGAGGCCCTGCAGCAGTGGGTGCTGACACAGCTCCTGTCTGTGTCACACTGTCCCCACTCGGTCACCCTGAGCTGTGACACACTCTGGTCCTGCCTGGAAGAGGCAGAGGCAGCAGGTAGGGATGGGTTATTACAGCAGAGCTTCCTGCAGGATGAGGTGTGGGACGTGTGCCTGACCCCTGATCCAGCTCAGCTTCGGGGGAAACACACAAAACCCACCCAGGGATGTGGAGTGTCCCAGGCAGCCACGGTGCCCCACGGAGCTGTGGGATCCCCACACCCTGCAATGATAACCTCCAATTTCAGCCCACTCCTTCATCTTGGGCTTTTCTCCAGGGATTTACATAACCCTCCGCCAAGGAGGCAGGGACAAGAAATATTGCTCAGGAATATCCTACCTGGATGGGTTCAGCTGATTGGGAAGGGGTGGCACTCACTTCACCAGCACAGTGACAGGGCAGCACTCTCTGATATGTGAATTATTGATCTCCCAGCACAGCCAGCAGCCCCCAGGAGGCACATGCCAGGCTGGAAGCACAGAACAGCTCAGAACTGCTCCCTGCCTGACATGGAATGAAGCAGCAGCAGAGCCTCTCCCTGTCCCAGGACATGCAGCTCACTCCCAGCTCAGAATTGCTCCCTGTCTAACATGAAATGAAGCAGCAGCGGAGCAGCAGAGCCCTTCCCTGTCCCAGCTCACTCCCAGCTCAGCCTGGACGTGGCTGGCTGCGCAAACTGACCACGTGTGCTCATGGACACATCTCAACGAGCTCCAAAGGTCATGCTGTGGCCACAGCCCTGTCTGGGAATGTGGGATCTGCCTCCAGGACCTCATCTGGCTGGCTGGGAGCACACAGGGCATGACCAGGGAACTCCTCAGGCATCCTAAATCCCTTCCAAACCCTCTTCCACACCAGCCCTAGAGCCACAGCTGGAGGCTCCTGGAGCATCTGCACTGCCTGGCAGGCAATGGGGCACCCCAAAAGAGCCTTCTCAGATGTTCTGTTCATTGGTACAGCTGGGCTGGAGCTTTAGTCTGAGGTACAAAACATTCCTCACCACTTCTCTTCAAAGAAAAAGAGACTTTGAGACAGCTCAATTACAAAATAACATTTAAAACTGGTCAGGGTTTATTAGGTGCCACACATAGCAGTGAGTTGCTGTGCAGGAGGCTGGAACAGGCCGAGCTGTTCCCTCCCCGTGGTGCTGCACAGTGGGACACAGAACTCACAGGATGGAGAGGGACATAAAACAGGGGATTCTGACCCAAGTGACCTGGAAATCAGTCCCAAGCATCCTGCCCCTGCTCTTGCCTTGACTTGCACTCCTCTCAGTGGCAGAACGGGGATTTCAGGTCTGTTCCTGTGCCCACAGGGACACCCCACACTGGCTCTGCACCACTTGAGGTGACATGTGCCAGCACAGTCCCTCCCTCCAGCACCTCAGTGCTGCTCCTTGAGGGCACTAAACCCAAACAACCCCTCTGAGGACACACGGGGCTCACGGCAAGGGAGCTGAAGCTGAAATTACAGGCAGTGAGGACAAGCCCAGAGTCTTGGTTGGTGGCTGCACCTTGCAGCACATCTGAGGAGTGTCTGAAGCCTGGCTGTGGCTGTGGGAGGCACCCAGAGATTGGGCACAACCCCACAGGGCTCCATCCTCGGCCCACTTCTCTTCAACATCTTCAACCAACACTTCTGCTGCTTCAAACCTCCCTGCATTTGTCCTTTGCTGAGCTGTTTGTCAGTGCTGAGCTTCTGGGCTGGCTTTTTTGGTGGGTTGGATTCGATTTGTTAACTCAGGGCTTATTGCTATTCCATTGTCAATAGTGCGTAGCAGAACGAGCTGAGATTTAAGAGAACTCTTTGGGACCTCAACAACAGGCTGTGTGTTGTGGCTCATGTGCTTTCACAACCCCTTTCTTTCCAGTTTTTCCAGTATGGCCTGAATTCTGTGGACGGACTCTTTCCTGGCCTGCCGGACACTGTCCTGGCCCCCAGTCTCAATGGAATCCAGCTCCAGCAGCAGCTTGGTCAGCATCTCCTCCAGCAGCCTGTAGGATTTATCTGTCTTTTTCCCTACAAACTCATCCACCTCCTCTTCCAGCTGCTCAGCCTCGCCCATGACGTGCAGGATCCTTTGGATCTCCGGCTGCAGGGCTGCAGGATGTGTGGCAGGCTGCTCAGCGGGTCTGAAGCCCAGCTCGTGGCTCCTGGCTGTGGGTTTCCGTGAGGTGAGGTCGTAGAGCTGGGGCTGGGCACTGTACTGCACCCTGGGCTGGGATGGGGCAGCCTTGGCCACCCTGTGCTCGTTTCCTGGCCCTGAGTGCCGCTGGTTGCCATCAGGATAGTAATTGTGTTGGGTGGGGCTTTGCTCAGCTCTGTTGTAGACAGAGTCCTGCAGTCAGAGGGAGAAAACATCTCTAAGTGCATTTCCTTTTAATCTGCAGCTTCCTGCTCTCATCCTGCACCCAACAGGGCTGGGGATGCTTGGGACAGGGAGCTGTGCTCTGCTCCCATGGTGGAAAACAACAGCCCAGCAAGGAGCACCTGTGCAGAGGAGGAGTCTGAACCCCTGAACCCCCATCAAGCTGTCACAGACATCTTTCTTGAAAAATCCTTTCTTTAGGATTTTTGCTCCTGAGAAGCTGAGACGCCTCAGGAACAGAATGTAAGCATTGATTATCTGCTGCTGTGGAATGCAACAGGTGGATCTTTGATTAGCCCATGTTAGTTGTTTCTAATTAATGGCCAATCACAGTCAGCTAGCTCGGACAGAAAGTCCAAGCCACAAACCTTTGTTTTCATTCTTTCTTTTTCTATTCTTAGCTAGCCTTCTAAGGAAATCCCTTCTTCGATTCTTTTAGTATAGTTTTAATGTAATATATATAATAAAATAATAAATCAAGCCTTCTGAAACAAAGAATCTCTTCCCTCAACCTGAGACCCCTGTGAGCACGGTCACATCAGGGCTGCTACCGGGCACCAAAAAAGTGGAGTCACTTTAAATCCTGTCAGACTCATTTCAAGACCCACCCAGGGCATTTAATCCTTCACAAGAATCCCAGCCATGGGTTTGAGTGCTCTGAGTGCAAACAGGAGCTCACCTGTGCCTGTGAGTCCCAGGAGGGAGGGTGGGAAGGAGCCCCACTGCTGCTCCAGGCTGGCTGTGAATCCGACATGTAGAGGCTGCCGTGCCCTGAGGCGGGCCAGGCGTAGCGGGGCTGCACCCCAAATCCAGAGTGGGGGCTCCAGGTGTCCTCCAGGGCTCGGGGCTGTGGCACCGGGCCCTGCCCTGTCACCCCTGCGCTGCTGTCTCCGTACTGATACTGCGGCATCGGCATTGCTGGGGTCTGCAGGGACGGGAACAGGAGTGACAGGGGGGGCACAGACCCCTCACACAGCCCTGGGACAGGCGTTACAGGGGGGGCACAGACCCCTCACACAGCCCTGCACCCTCACACAGCCCTGGGACAGGCATTATAGGGGGGGCACTGCCAGCTCTGCACCCTCACACAGCCCTGCACCCTCACCCAGCCCTGGCACAGGCATCATAGGGAGGTCACTGAACCCTTACACAGCCCTGGGAGCTGGGACAGGCATTACAGGGGGGTCACTGCACCCTCACCCAGCCCTGGCAGCTGGATGGAACAGCAGCAGCTCAGGTTGGTCGCCCCTTTCCCACTTTCCTGACCCAAAACCTCAGGCTCTCCAGAGAACAAGGTGCCCACCACTTTTGCTCAGAGCAAAACCAGGCAGCACCAAGCACTCAGAGCCACCAGAGCCACTTTCCCTAGCACATCCCCACCACCCATGCCATGAACCACACGCCCTGCCCTCACCTGTGGCGGGGAGTAGCCGGGCACCTGCTGCCTGCGGAGGGCCGAGCCCTCGGGGGGACACTCCGGGGGGACGTAGCTCCAGGCGGGGGCGGGCGACGGGGGCCGGTAGAGGCCCGAGGGCTCCGGGGGGTACGGGCTGCGCGGGGGACCCGAGCAGTAGAAGCCCCGAGGCTGGGGCAGGCTGGCGTAGTGTGGGTACGGGGGACTGTAGGCTCCGTTGGCATATGGAGAATCCATCGCCTGGGGACAGGGGAAGAGCACAGGGAAGGTGATGGGACATGGGTACAGATCCTCCAGGAATGAGTCTGGCCCTTCTGCAGGCGGTTCCTTTGCCCTGCAGCTGATTTGCCTCAATTTTAGACTGTCCTGGTCTAACCTGGCTGTACCAGCTGGCCTCAGGGGGAGTTGTGCAGCCCCTCACAGTGAGCAGCTCCTGGAGGGTTCAATGCCAGCTCTGCATGACCGATGGGAGGATGGAAAACTCTCCAGGAAAGCTCTGCCAGCCAGTGTTCATTAAAAGTTCATTCTCAAACAGACAAGCTCTGCCAGCCAGTGTTCAGCTCCTGGAGTCTCTGTGCAGCTCATGTGAGTCTCTGTGTGCACACCCAGGCCACATCTGAGAATTTACCTGGATCCGTCCCATAACTGATGGGTAGGTAACGTGAGTTTCCACCTGGCAGAGGGGATGCTGAAGGACGGGATTTCCCTGTACCTTCGGGCAAAGCAGCATTTTTCCACCCTGAGCTGCTTCCCACAGTGCAGGCTGCACAACCTGTGTGCCGGGATTTATGGAAGGGCCGGCCCATCCTGACAGCCCAGAGGAGAAACCAAACCAAACCAAACCAAACCAAACCAAACCAAGGCAAACCCTTCTCATCACCCGGGATTTGCACGGCAGCCCAAAACCCAGCTGCCATCAACCCCGCGGGTAACGGACCCGGTAATGCCCAGCCGTGGTACCGGACCCGGCAATGCCCGGCCCCGTTACCGTGGCCCTCCCGCTCCGCAAAGCGCTCCGGGGTTCCCGGGATCTCCGCACCAGCACAGCGCCCCAGACACGTCCCGGTGCAGCGCCTCCCTCCCTCCCCGCGCTGCTTTCCGCCCCGTTACACGCCCGGAGGGCCCCGCGAGCAGAGCCGCGAGAAGCGGCGGGGCGTGGGAGGCTCCGGGCAGGCCCGCCCGGGGACGCCCTGCGCGCCCGTTACCGGGGCACGGCCGAGCTGAGCGCTGCCCGCCCGCCCCGGGGCCGTTTCCGTGACGGGGTCCGTGCCCTCCCGGGGGGCTCTGTCCATCCCGGGGGCCGTGCCCGTCCCGGGGCCCCTGTCCGGTTCCAAAGGCCGTTTCCATCCCAGGGACGCTATCCGATCCCCGGGGCCGTGCCCTCCTCGGGGGCCGTTTCCATCCCGGTGTCCGTGCCCGCCCCTCGCCCCCGTTACCTGCGCGGCCGCCGCGGGCGGGCCCGGCCCGGCCGTGCGGGACTCCATGGCCGCCGCCAAGGCCACGCCCCCAACGCGCCCCGTGCCCAATCGGCTGCCGCTCCCCTCTGGCTCCAACCAATCGGCGGCGGCCCCGCGCGCACGGCTGGCGCGGCTTAAAAGGGCAGCGGCGGGTGGGCCCCGCCCGGCGCGGGCGGTTCCGGGGCGGCGGCGGCGGCACCGGCGCATGGCGGCGCTTCCGCTGCGGGCGCGGCGGCACCATGAACTACATGCCCGGCACGGCCAGCCTGATCCAGGACATCGACAGTGAGTGTCCCGGGGCCGCCCCGCCGTGGGCTCCGGCATCCCGCTCCCCCCGGTCCTGCCCCGCGGTTCCGCGTTCCCCGTGCAGCCCGGCGGGTCCCGGTGCCGCGGGGGCTGAGCCCGACGCTCCGCTCTCCTTTCCCGCAGAGAAACACCTGGTGCTGCTGAGGGACGGCCGGACGCTGATCGGGTACCTGCGGAGCATCGACCAGTTCGGTACGGCCGGGCTGGGCCGGGGAGCACCGGGGATGGTGAGGAGGAGGAGGAGGAGGAGGAAGATGAGGAGGGAGCCGTGCTGCTGTGCTGGGGATTGAACCTCTGTGTCCTGTCCCCTGGACCGGGCGCTTCGCGGGGGTTTCTCCCGCACTGGGCACTCCTCGTGCCGCAGGTTCATCCGGAGTTGGTACTCTGCTTGTTGGGCAGAAGCACCGGGCGATGTTCATCATCTTCCTCCCGGACCCGTGATGTTCATCTTCCTCCCGGGGCCGGGGTGATGTTCTTCATCATCCTCCTCCCGGGGTGATGTTCATCCTCCCGGCCAGGCGCTCCATCCTTGCTCAGAGCATCACTTTCTGTGCTGCGGGTTCTTAGGTGGGCTCAGCTCGGGCTCGGAGCTCGCTAGATCTTGGTGGTTTCAGTGACCCAGCAGCCACCGAGTGCCAGGGGACAGGGGGACACTGCTCAGCCGCCGTTCACGGTGGAACGTCGCTGGGTTTGTGTGTGTCTCGTTGTTTTGCTGCAGCGAACCTGGTGTTGCACCAGACTGTGGAGCGCATCCACGTGGGCAAGAAGTACGGGGACATCCCTCGGGGCATCTTCGTGGTGAGGGGCGAGAATGTGGTGCTGCTGGGGGAAATTGTAAGTGCTCAAATGCCACTGCTGGGGGGGTTTGTGGTCCGTCTGTCTGTCTGTCTGCTGTGAAATGTTGCTGTTGCGTTGGGCTGGAATTGGAGGCAGCTCAGGCTGCGCCATCACAGAAGGGCCAAGCTGCAGGGCAGGGCTGCCTCCTGCTGCCACAGCCGCTCTGGGATGACACAAGGACAAAGAACAACTGCAGCTGGTGTGGCACTGCTGGAGGGTGGCACTGCTGCCTGCCTGGTACCTCCCTGCTGGCTCTGCCCCAGCAGACACCGTCTGGGATGGGCTCAGGAGGAGCTGGGCACTGTTTGGTCATGGGATCCCCTTCCCAAGAGATCCCTGCCCACGTCCCCACCCCTCAGAGCACTTCCAGCACCTCAGTTTTCTGTCAGCCCCATTATTTGCTGCATGGCCACAGGTGACTGTATGTGCTGAAGGCTCCTTTCTCCTGCAGGACCTGGAGAAGGAGAGCGACACACCTCTGCAGCAGGTGTCCATCGAGGAGATCCTGGAGGAGCAGCGGGTGGAGCAGCAGGCCAAGCAGGAGTCGGAGAAGCTGAAGGTGCAGGCTCTGAAGGAGCGGGGCCTCTCCGTGCCACGTGCTGACACGTTGGATGAGTACTGAGGGGCTGCCCCTCTCCTGCAGGGAGCCAGGGCTGCTCCAGGACCCCCCTGGGCAGGCACACGCTGCCTGGAGAGGCAGGTTTCATTTTCAGATTGTCTTTTCCGTGGTGCTGGTAACTGTACACAAATCATGCCTTTGGTCTCCTTCTGGAGAAGGAGATGAGGAGGGCCCAGCACACTGGGAGCGCAAGCATTTGTGTTTGGGAGGCAAATCACTGCTCCTTGGCTTTGTTTGCTTTTTCCTCCTCACATGACTCTGGGTGAGAGTTTCCTTGACATGTAAATAAATCCTTGATCCTGACCTCGATGCTTTTCCCATGTTCTGGCCCTGTTCAGTTCCCCTCTCTCAGGATGAACACCCCTCAAGCCAGCTTTTGTCCCCTCTGTGTGTGCTGTGCAGGGACAGATGGCACCCCTGCCCCACTCTGGGAGAATGCTGGAGCCTGTGGCAAGATCCTGCTGTGGGAAGGGAGCAGAACCTGGGTACCCCAACACACAGGGCAGCAGAACCCCTGTACCCCAACACAGACCAGCCATACCCCCTCCAGCCAGGCTGTGCCATTCCCCTGCAGCTGAGCCTGCTAATTACCAGCTGAACCCACTAATTACCTGCTGGTGAGGAGCTGCTGCACCTGGGCACAGCCTGGAGCTCCAGCTCGTCCTTGCTCCATGCTGGGGGAGCTGCTGCAGCTGTGTCAGCTTTGCCCCGAGGTGTCCTGGCCCTTCCTCCCGTGGGGAGGAGAGTCCTTGGCCTCAGGGCTGGCTCTGGGCAGCTGCCAGGCCCCAGGAGCCTCCTGCTGTGGGCAGGGAAGGGCAAACCTGGGCAGGGACAACCCAGGGCTGCTCCCCTGGGGGTTCTTTGGGTGAAGAATCCACGCTGGGGGGACAGAGGACAATCCCAGCTTGCTGGGGCTGAGCACTGGCAGCTGTTGTGGCCAGTGCTGGCCCACTCTCACTCTTTTTGGGGGAGAAACATTTCTGCCCCATTGGGCTTGAGTGGGTGTTGTGGGTTTGGGGGTAGCAAAGGTTATAACAAGGAAATACTATTTCTTGTTCTAACAAAACTGAATAAAAAGCATTTATGGAGCTGGAGCCTGTGGCTGGGAAGTCTCTGGCAGGCAGGGGTGGCTCTTTAGGGGTTTTTGTGCTGTTGCTGTTTGGTTGGGGGGTGTTTTGGGGTGAGGGGGGGATCATAACAGAGATGCCTAGGAAGGCAAGGGCTGCCCAGCCCTGGTGTTGGGGTCCCATCTCTGCAGCCCAGGGCTTGGGGGGTGGAAGGAGATGGTGGGGGTCAAGACATGGATCCATCCTTGCTGTTATTATCTTATCAGGGTGTTGGGTGTGACCTCTGTGGCACTCTGTGGTTTGCCTGTGCTCTCCAAATAGCACCAGGACAGCCTTGGGATGGGGGGACGCCCCCGGGCTGTGCTGGTGCAGAGGGACAGGGCCACCCTGACAGAGCCTGGGAACGGGCTGGGAGAGGGGAATGTTCTAGAAGGAGGCTCAGCTGGGCAGGGTGGAGGGCTCAGGGCAGCCTCAGGGTTCTTGGGCCCTTGAACCTTCAGGCCCTGGTGAAGCTCCAGTGCCTTTGGTTGGCATCATTTTGGTTTTTGTACATTTGTACTCCAAGCCCTGTGTGTGGTGACTTTGTGCAGGAGCCTGGGGGTGCCTCAGGGGGCTGTTGGGCTGAGCTGTTCCAGTTAACCAGATCCCCCTGAGGGTTCCTGCTGCCTTTTGTGGGCTCTGTGTCCTGCTCACCTGCAGCATTTTCTCCTGTGCTGTGGCACAGTGTGGCTGTGTCCCCTCCTGAGGGCACAGCTGGGCTCCTGCCCTCCAGCCTGGAGCCAGAGGGGCGGCTCTGCTTGGTTTGTTTTGGTTCTTCTCACAAACAACTGCGTGTCCTTGTGCCGAGGCCTCGCGCTGGGAGCGGCGCCTCCATCTGGGATAAGAACCCTGGATTGCTCCAGCCAGGGCTCCCTGGATCTGGGATAAGAACCCTGGATTGCTCCAGCCAGGGCCTCCCTGGATCTGGGATAAGAACCCTGGATTGCTCCAGCCAGGGCCTCCCTGGATCTGGGATAAGAACCCTGGATTGCTCCAGCCAGGGCCTCCCTGGATCTGGGATAAGAACCCTGGATCTGGGATAAGAACCCTGGATTGCTCCAGCCAGGGGCTCCCTGGGTCTGGGATAAGAACCCTGGATCTCTTACAGCTCTGGGGCTCCCTGGGTCTGGGATAACAGCCCTGGATCTGGGAAAACAGCCCTGGATTGCTCCCTGGATCTGGGATAAGAACCCTGGATCCTTCCCAGCCAGGAGCTCCCTGGATCTGGGATAACAGCCCTGGATCTCTCACAGGGGCTCCCTGGATCTGGGATAAGAACCCTGGATCACTCACAGCTCCAGGGCTGTGTGCCCTCACTCCCAGGGCAGGGGGACTGCAAGCACAATATTGGGGTGTCTCTGGTGTCCCTGAGCATCCAAACCTCTGTGTTCTGCCTGTTCTTGGCCAGAGCTCTGGGCTGGGCACTCCCAGGGCTTCCAAACCCTCTCTCCCCACCTGTGCAGGGAGGTGGGAGCAGGTGGGTGAAGCCCAGAGCTGGGGAGAGCTGTGCCATGACCTGGGAATCACACCTGTGGGAGTGTGGCTGCAAAGAGGAGCTCCCAGCAAAGGTTTTGGACAGGGATGGTGCAGCTGCTGGCTTCCTCCTGCTCCCTGCAGCACCTCCCTGCCACCCCACAATGCTGACCTGAGCCTGAGGTGTTTCCTGGCACACAGTGCCGATGGCAGCCCTGGGGAGCAGCAGGAGGGTTCTGGAAGGCAGGTGGGACTCAAATCGCCTCGGGAAAGCTGGGGGACAGGCAGGGGGGACAAAGAGCTCCCCATGGCCGGGCTGCTGGCGCAGTGAGGGGGTGACCTCCCCCTGGGCCACGCTGTTGAAATGGGGGAGCAAGGTCAGGCTCCCTGCAGAGGGTGCAGGGGCTGACGTCAAAGGAAGCAGCTGTAATTCACAGGTTCCTGCGAGTGCTGCCCTCCAGGCCGTAATTCATGCCAGAAATGTCATCTCAGCCTTGAGCATTATCGCTGCTCCGCCGTGCTGGGGCAGATAACGGGGCCTGGGGAGTAGGGGGGCTGCTCCTCACTTCAGCCCCAGGCTCAGCAGCTCAATGGGTTTAATATTCAGCTGTTGTGGGTTCCTGTGCACAGAGGCTCAGCCTGGCTCGTTATTCCACAATTTTTGGAATATTTGTGGTGGTGTTCACAGGGGTCTTAGGATGAGGGAAGAGACGAGGATCTGACTCCATGTTTCAGAAGGCTTGATTTATTATTTTATTATATATATCCTATGAAAACTATACTAAAAGAATAGAAGAAAGGATCTCATCAGAAGGCTGGCTAAGAATAGAAAAAGAATGATAACAAAGGCTTGTGACTGACTGAGACAGTCTGGTTAGGGTTAGGACTCTGATTTGCCATTAATTACAAACAACCACATGAGACCAATCACAGATGCACCTGTTGCATTCCACAGCAGCAGATAACCATTGTTTACATTTTGTTCCTGAGGCCTCTCAGCTTCTCAGGAGAAAAGATCCTAAGGAAAGGATTTTTCAGAAAACATCACGGAGCTGCTCAAGGGGGCTCTGCCTGCCGTGCCCGGGGCCGGGGCAGCTCCGCGGGGCCCTCACGCTCCCGGCCCCGTGTGCTGTGCGTGGGGAGCGGGCCCGGCCTTGGCCCGGGGGCCCGGCCCGCCGTGAGGGCCCGCAGTGACGGCGCTTATCTCCCGCCTGACGGGGCAGAATCCTTCAGCACCGCGTACTTAAGGCCGGGCACGGCGGGGCCGGGCCAGAGCAGCGATCGGCGCACACGGACGGACACCGGCCATCCCTGAAGGCACCGCCGCAGCCACCACCCAGCCACAGCCACAGTCACTGTCACCGTCACCTCCACTGCCCAGCCGACGCTCCAACCCCTCAGGAGATGCTGCCAGCCACGTCCAAGCTCTGCGCCGCCATCTCCTACCGCCACCTGCGCAACATGACCGGTGAGTCCGGCTGCGGGCCGGGACAGCTCCTGTCCAGCTCTCTGGGACAGGACAGGGCCAGGACAGCCCCTGTCCCACTGCTTGGGGCAGGATTAGGCTTGGGTCCGGCTGCCCACGGCAGGATGGGACTGGGGCTGCTCCTGTCCGGCTGCCTGGGGTCAGGGATTCTCTCCCCACTGTCACAGGCAGAGTTAGATTTTCTGATAAAAGTCTGTTAGAGAAGCTCCTGTTGAGTCACAGGCTCCACAAAGGGCTCTCTTTCTCCCTAAACTCCTCAGAGTGGTGGCTGGGGCCTCGGCGATGCTCTCCCCACTCTGCAGCATGTTGGGTTCTGTGGTTTACTGTCCCTGAAACCCTGAGCCCTGTCACTGAGGGGCTGGCTCATGTCCCTGTGACCAGCTCTGGGTCACATTCCTTCTGGCTGTGAGGGTTTTGTACTTCTGTGCTCCATTTCCATGCTCTTTCCTGCACGATGCTCCTCAGTGTTTTTACTGCTGCAGGGAGCTGGAGCCAAGCTGAGGATTGCTTAGAAGAACCTACCCCAGGGCAGTGTGGTGACAACCAGCTGCTCCCTGTGCCTGTAGGGACACCGAGATGGTGACAAGCAGGGACTTTTCCATGTTGAGTGTTTAAATGGGGGAAAAGCCCATGGTAAGGGCCAGGTGGGTGACAACGCTCTCTCCCCAGGTCTGAGGAGACAAGCTGCCGTGGCCATCAGCCAGGAGCTGAGCAGGCTGGCCAGCCACAGCCCAGGACCCAGCACCTGGATCCACCAGGTGCGCAGAAGAAGCTCCTTGCTCAGTAAGTGACACACCTGAGGGGTCTGTTCCTTTCCTGCTGGGGGGAGACCCTCACAGGCTGGGGGAAACCTGCTTGAGGGTGGGCTGTGCTTCTGCTGAGCCAAAGGCAGAGTGGGAACTGGGTGTAATCCCCATCCCCTGGGCACAGAGAAGGGTATTTGGTGTAGATAAATCTCATCTGGCACATTACACTGCTCTTGCTCAGCCCTGCCTCTGTCTGCAGGCTCAAGGCTGGAGGAGAAACCCTTCAGCGAGATGGAAATGTCTTACATCAAGCAAGGAGAGGAGGCCCTGCAGAAATCCCTCAGAATCCTGGAGGACCAGGACGACTGGAAGACAGAGACGGTGGCGGTGGGTGCTGTGCCCCGTGGTGCTGCCTGGCAGCCCTCCCTCCCCCTGAGAGCAGCTCTGGTGCTAACGCTGCCCTCCCCTCACAGGGAAACGGGGACAAAGTGCTGAGCAAGGTCCTGCCAGACGTGGGGAAGGTGTTCCGGCTGGAGGTGGTGGTGGACCAGCCCCTGGACACGGTGTACGGAGAGCTGGTGGACAACATGGAGCAGATGGGAGACTGGAACCCCAACGTCAAAGAAGTCAGGGTAGGAGAAATGTGTCACACCTGTCACTGCCAGCCTGTGTTCTGTGCATTTCCTGCTGCAGATGCAGAGGAGGTTTTGCAGTATCTGTGTTGAGGCGAGTCTGGAGCAGTTTTTGTGTGATTAATTCTGCAGGAAATTAATGCAAGGAAACAGCGTGCATTTTCCTGCAAGGAGCTGCCAGTTCTGCTGGAAGTTGGGGTTGATCTGGGGAAGAAATAGGCACAAAGAATCAGAGAGGCAGTAAGGGAATAGCTTTTCACTCAGGAATTGAAAACATTTCTCACCTAGGGGCGAGCAAGTGTGACTGTGTTCACAGGGGTTCTTGGATGAGGGAAGAGATGAGGATCTGACTCCATGTTTTAGAAGGCTTGAGTTATTATTTTATGATATATATTACATTAAAACTATACTAAAAGAATAAAAGAAAAGGTTCCATCAGAAGGCTAGCTAAGAATAGAAAAAGAAAGAATGATAAGAAAGGTTTGTGGCTGGGCTCTCTCTCTCTGAGCCAGCTTGGCTGTGATTAGCCATTAATTACAAACTTCTAACATGGGCCAATCAAAGGTCTATGTTTTGCATTCCACAGCACCAGATAATCAATGTTTACATTTTGTTCCTGAGGCTTCTCAGGAGGAAAAATCTTAAGGAAAGGATTTTTCATAAAAGTTGTCTGCGACAAGCAAATATTTGGAATTATTGTCAAGTATTTGTCAGACTCTGTATCTGAACACCTGGTGACCAAAGGCAGCTTTCAGCTGTGCTTGCAGTCAATGAAAGCTTTCATTCTGATCTGCAGATCCTGGAGAAGATTGGCAAGGACACGGTGATCACCCACGAGAAGGCGGCCGCGAGCCCCGGGAACATCGTGGGGCCGCGGGACTTTGTGAGCGTGCGCTGCTCCAGGAGACGCGGCTCCACCTGTGTGCTGGCAGGGATGTCCACCACCTACGGGGCCATGCCCGAGCAGGAGGGCTTCATAAGGTACCCACACCTGCTCAGCCTGATAGTGGAACCCTGGAAAAAGTTAAAGATAGAATCTAAAATGTTAGGCTTTGTGCTTTCCCAGATCAACTGCACCTGCGTAAGCAGTATGATAAATTATATAATTGTTAGATGTGATGATTGTTTAGTAATTAAATGTAATTATTATATAACCATAAGAAGAATAGTGAGAAACTATGTTGGAAATTCAGAGAGGGGCTAAATTTATGTATACAATAGAACAATATAAGTTTAATAATTAATATGAAAGTTATGTAACGATAGAGTATAAAACAGGATCATTTCGGATGTATGGTCGGAGTCAGATTTGGGTTGAATATACCCCGATTCCCAGAGCTCTTAATAAAAAGCACCGCATATAATCCCTGTGATTCTGTGTTTTTGAACGCTAACAAGCCCTGTTATGTGTGAGCAGGAGGAGATTCCCACAGGGCACAAGGGTTTTACTCCAGGCTCAGCGTTGCTGGGTTTCTACGGGCAGCAGGAGCTGCTGCAGAAAGCCCAAAGTGCATTTTTGAGGCTGAAAAATCCAAGTTTGGGTCTGACCTGAGCCTCTGTTCCCATCAGGGCTGAGAATGGTCCCACCTGCATGGTCCTGCGCCCGCTGCCTGGCAGCCCCTCCCAGACCAGGCTCACCTGGCTGCTCAGCATTGATCTCAAGGTACCTGGGGCTGGGGGGAGCCTGGGAGAGCCAGAGTCTCTGGGGGAGCCAGGGGTTTTGGGGGAGCCAGGGGCTCTGGGGGAGGCCGGTTCTGCTCACAGGCTGTGTCTGCTCTCCCCAGGGGTGGCTGCCCAAGAGCATCATCAACCAGGTCCTGTCCCAGACACAGGTGGACTTCGCCAAACACCTGCGGCAGCGCCTGGCCCGGCCGGTGCCTGTGGCCTGCTGACCATCATGAGCCACTGACCACCAGGGCCTGCTGACCACCATGAGCCACTGACCACAGCCTGCTGACCACCATGAGCCACTGACCACGGCCTGCTGACCACCAGGGCCTGCTGACCACCATGAGCCACTGACCACGGCCTGCTGACCACCATGAGCCGCTGACCACAGCCTGCTGACCACCATGACCCACTGACCACGGCCTGCTGACCACCACGACGTGCTGACCATGTCCTATTGACCACCACAACCTGCTGACCACCGCAGCCTGCTGACCATGACCCACTGACCACAACCTGCTGACCATCACAACCCACTGACCACTGCCTACTGACCATGACCTGCTGACCACCCTGTGCAGGGCTTCCTTCAGGAACCAAGTATGGAACCGTGTCACTTCAATTAGCCAGGCCTTTAATAGCAGACTCCACTAATTAATGCATAGTTACACTCAATAAATAGAATGGTTTATTTATTGAAGTTCGTTGTGTAAGTGCAGGACTAAAAATTTAATTCCTGCAGTTGCTTAACTGAGCATGTGCTGGCCCAGTCAGCCAACTCCACCCTCCCTAATTACTTTCAATGAATAAATAAAGCTTTAATTAGTGCTGTCTACAATTAAAGGTCTGGGCTAACAGCTGGCTCGGAAGGTAAATCCTCAGTGAGGCAACACAGGCCTGACTGAACCTCAACTTTTACTCTCCCAAAGCTCAAACACAGCACTTACTTAACAATTTTGTTAAGCTCTAATTTATTTTTTTCTGTACCAACACATAAGAAATGTCAAATTATTTATTCAGAGCTCTGCAATGATAATTATTAGGCCCCATGTAACTCCTGTGCACAGGAGATCTTCAGCTCAAAAGTTCTCCAAGTGTAACTACTTTGAGTTTCAATGTCATTTGTAACAATTTACAAGACAAAAACAAGAATAAAAAGAAGAGTTAAAGCCTTTATTTTTAAACTGGTTTCCAGTCTGTGGGGGAAAAAAAATACAGTTTGGACAGAAGCCCAAATTTCAGTCTTGCATGCAGCCGTGTTGTTCCAACAGAGCCATCCTGGCTGGGAGCTGTTGGCCAAACACACCTGAGCACAGGGGTCACTGCAGCCACAGCTGGCAGGGCCTGAGCTGTCACAGCGTGGGAGAAGGTTCTTCAACACCCCCAGCAGCACAAAACACCCTCCTGGGGCAGTGGGGAGCTGTGAACACACACACACACACACACACGCACACACACACAAACACAGACACACACACACACACCACCTGCCAGCCAGGGCTGCATCCTCCTCGGCCTGTTGGCTCCTTGGCTGATCTCTGAGACACAGATGGAGCTTCCTCTGCAGCAAAGCCACAGAGCTGGGGTTTAGGGCTCCCAGGGAGGGCTCCTCCTGCCATCCACCTCTGTCTCCACGTGGTACAGGACATCTGCCAGCGTGTGCTCCACCACGGCCCCCCAGCCCATGTCACTCATCTGCAGGGGGAAGCACAGTGAGCTGCACTCCTGCACAAGGAGGGACCACACAGCCCTGGGCTGTTTCCCTCCTCAAACCAGTTCTGGCAGGGGGGAGATTCCAAGTGTTTCCTTGAACAACAATTCAGCCCCTTACTGACAATTGAGACCAGATAACAGCACCTATTATTTAATTAAAATTTAACGATTCATTTGGATATCTGTCCTTATGCATTTTTTAACACAATCCTTTTGGCCACGATCCTTTTGGCTCCTTTAGTCCAGGTATTGAGACTGAAGGACAGGTACAGGTGTGCTATGAATCACACCAAAACATCTTTGATTTAAATAATGAGGTTTTCAAATGAAGTAAGAAGTTCAGTTTTACTTACAGGATGGTAAGTGATGTCTCTTGGTGGATACTTGAAATATGGCCCAAAGTTTATGGAAACCTGTGGAAAACATATTTTCATGAAATCTAAAAATCCAGGGAAATCTATTTAGTCCTCTGTCCTCATTCCTTCCTACTCCTGAGCCTCCCCACACCCTGTACAAGCCCAAAGGAACAAACATTGCTGATGTTACTTCAGTAATTTGATAATCTTGTTACACATGAGTCACTAAAATGATTCCCACCTTTCCTTTTCACTTGGCACACTCTCAGAGTGCCCACACTTTGTGCATGAACACACTTTGTGTGTGAAACTCATGGATTTAGAAATTCTCTTTCAAAGACCCCTCACTTACCGTGCAGCCTTTGTACAGAGAGATAGCGGGAAAATAAACACCCTCAAAGATGTCCTTAAAGGCAACTCCTTGGTTGACACCATTCTTGAAGAATATGATCTGGAAAATGAAAGGTTTTCCCACTGATGGTGGCTGTCAGGACACAGCAACCCTGACCAGATTAATGCCTGCTCCCTTTCACTCAGGCCAGGCACGAGTTGAAGTGACAGCCACAACTCACCTGGCTTCCAGGGGCTTGCTTTAGGCTCTTCTCTGCTTTGTCCACAAAATCCTTCTCTTCAAAGTACAAGTAGCTTTTGAATTTGATCAAAGCCTGAAAAAGCAGCAAACAACATCAGGAACAAGCCCAAAATCTGTTACCTGCCACCTGCTCAGGGCCAGGCGTGCCTGGTGTCAGAGTACCTGTGAGGAGTGACTCCCACAGCTCAGAGATTTCAGAGCCAGGAGGGGAAGGTGAAAGGAGATGTGGGCAATCCCATCCTGGAGTGTTTTGCTTTCTTGAGATCAACACTTTGGGCCTCTCCCCCAGGAACCACAGAGGTACCAAGAGGCAGGATGGGCACAGAAAGGGCCACAGCAATTCGTTTTCCAGTTTTCCACCTGCCAATGCTTAATCCAACAGTGAACTTGCACCTCACCTTGTCTTTGTAGGTGTCAGGCAGGGATTTGGCTGTCTCAGTATCCTCTGGAAGGTTGATATAAAACCCCAGGACATCTCCCTGTCCGTAGCCAGAGGAATAGTGTTTCCCTATGGACTGGTGAAACTTGGTTCCCTTTTTGCTGCGCCAGGAGTAACTGAACTTGTCGTATCCCAGAGGGGCCTGGAGGTTCCCTGCAGAAACAAACCCTTCATGGTGAACACAGGGAGTGCAGCAGCAGCACCTGCTGAGAAATGTTTTGTAAGATTATTTACCCAAGGGCTGTGACCAGCCTAATCTGGCAGCTGTGTCTGGAGGCATCTCATCCATGGAGATCTCGAAGTACCAGGCTCCCTTCCGCACGCCGTGCGAGGCCCTCACCATGGAATAGCCCTTCTCCCCCACAACAGTCAGCCTGTCATCAGAGATCTTCAGCTGGGGAGCTGCAGGGAGCACACACTTGTCATTTTTAACGCGGTGATGTCAAAAGGCAAGTGAACACAGAGGTGGGTTTAAGCTCTGACTGAGATGCCTCCGGAAGGAAACACAAGTGCACACCCCAAGGAGCTCTGTACCTCGGTCATGCAGTGCCAGGAGGACTCTCTCATACAGGCAGGCTCTGTACAGGTCCCCAGGAATTGGTTTTCCTGCCCAACAGTCCAGCTCCAGCTTCTCGGGGTCGGGGGCGTGGGGGTCAGGCTCGGCCAGGATGTAGCGATAGCCGTCCTTGTTGAAGGGGTGCTCCAGAGGGTACCCGTGGGGGGGCAGGCGCTGGGCTGCGAACAGCGGGTCACTGCAACACACAGACACCACAATGGCATCCCCAGGACAGGACACCCCCTGTGTTGGCGTTCAAAAACACAGAATCACAGGGGATTATATGCGGTGCTTTTTATTAAGAGCTCTGGGAATCGGGGTATATTCAACCCAAATCTGACTCCGACCATACATCCGAAATGATCCTGTTTTATACTCTATCGTTACATAACTTTCATGTTAATTATTAAACTTATATTGTTCTATTATATACATAAATTTAGCCCCTCTCTGAATTTCCAACATAGTTTCTCACTATTCTTCTTATGGTTATATAATAATTACATTTAATTACTAAACAATCATCACATCTAACAATTATATAATTTATCATACTGCTTACGCAGGTGCAGTTGATCTGGGAAAGCACAAAGCCTAACATTTTAGATTCT
The DNA here is from genome assembly GCF_028551555.1 of Melozone crissalis. Classification (NCBI taxonomy): domain Eukaryota; kingdom Metazoa; phylum Chordata; class Aves; order Passeriformes; family Passerellidae; genus Melozone; species Melozone crissalis. Next base: position 1,139,387 of record NW_026536006.1, read on the forward strand.
ATCTTTAACTTTTTCCAGGGTTCCACTATCACCTGCAGAGCTGTCACCGTGCTCAGGGGCTGCACACTCCGAGCAGTGTCATGTACTGCAAATCACTGACAGCCTGTGACCCATCAGTCACCAGTGTCATCAGTGCAAGAAGTGTTTCTCTTCAGTACTACTGAAATCAGTTCTATGATTGATGTCACCAGTGACATCATAGGAGTGACCCCCAGACACCCACCAAGGGCACAGACAGCTGGGAGGCAGCTTAGGGCATCACAAGTGCCACTGTCCCTGGGGGAATCCATAAAATCAGAGCGTTTTGGGAAAGCTGCAAAAGGCCTCAGAGACAGCAGAAGTGTGATTGGAGCTAAGCAGTAGCCATAAAATAAATCAGCAGAAAAATTATGTAAAAAGTAAAAAAGTAAGGACAAATAGAACAATGGTCTGTGTATTAATGCTTGTCTAGAATAACTCTCTAAGCTGCAGAAAAGTTTATCTAGAGAGATATTAGGCAGTTTTAAGCCTAATAATGGAGCTCTGTGCATTGTGTTTAAGGCTCACAAGCAGGGATTGTATTTGAAATAAGCAAGCATTGTTTAACCAAAGCTACCTGTGCTGATAGTGGTTGGATGGAACTACTGTCAATATAGAATATACACTATATAGATATAAATACTGTCAATGTGCTTTTGCTTTGTGTGATTGGTCAAAAAACTTTTAAAGCGAGTTGTAACATTGAGTTCTTGGTCTGCTGCTGAGGATATGAACTAATGGCATCTTCCCATTGTCATAACCATGGAATGAGGCTGATGCTGGAAAATCAAACAGCTCAAGGCACGTTCCCAGCAGTCCTGTCCTATTTGTGATTTGAACACAGCCCCCAGCCAACGTGACCATCCCTGTGCCATCCTCATGCCCATCCCTGCACCATCCCCATGCCCATCTCTGTGCCATCCCCGTGCCATCCCCATGCCCATCCCTGCACCATCCCCATGCCCATCTCTGTGCCACCCCTGTGCCCATCCCTGCACCATCCCCATGCCCATTTCTGTGCCATCCCTGTGCCCATCCCTGCCCCTCCATGGCCCCCCAGCTCTCACCTCCGTGTTTTCTTGGCTGTGCCCGTGGTGCCCCCGTCCTGCTGCTTGCGTTTGGCCCCTCTGCCCTTGCCGCTGCCCCCTGCAGCCATTCCCCCTGCACACACAAACCAGCCCTGCTCAGCAGCTGCTGCTGGCCAGTGCCAACCCCACGGCATCCCCGGGCACAGAGGGGCAGAGCAGCCACACCAAAGCAGCTCCTGGGCTCAGGTGCCTTTGGCCACAGGTGCTGTGAACCAAACTTCACTGCCAACGAGCACAGCAAAGCCCACAACTTTCATGTGGCTTCTGCTCAGCTTTTGAGGGGTCTGAATTTGGAGCGGGAGCTAAAGGAGATTGAGCAGCAAAACAAGCTCAGCCTGAGCTTTTCAGGTGAGAATTAAGAATCTTTTCTGCAGCAGCACTGGGATCCACTTCAGGGGCATTAATATTATTATTATTGGAGATTCCAGTCACAGCCCAAATCACAGCCACCAACCCAGTGACCCTGTGCTGGAGGAACACTGACACCAACCAACAAAAAGCACTCAGTGTTCAATTTCCATCTACAAAATAAAATACACCTGAGTTGAGGAAAAATGAAAAGCAAGAGGTGTTTCTCTTCAGTACTACTGAAATCAGTTCTGTGATTGAGCAGCAAATCAGTTTGAACTCAGCACTCAGTAATAAAACTGAGTGTGGGAAAAGCTACACGTCAAACTTAAATTAATATCAGCAGGTTTAAACAAATTAAATCATACATGCATTTTGTCATCCTGCCATTTCCAAAGATATCACTGCTGATTTATAAGGAAAACTATGGAAATTTCATGTACTGTAGATAAACACCTTCACAAACCACATCTGTGTGCTAACTAAAAATCCATGAGCTCTTCCATTACCAGCACTCCCTTACAGTGTAAGGGATCCAAACCATCCAGGGAATGCCATATTCTGCACAAACATGACCTGATCCAGCTGCACTCCCTGATTTCAGTGCAGACAAACATTCAGGCTCTCCAGTTTGTCAGCCTTGCCCAAAAAACCAATTATTGCCCAACAAACCATTGCACTGTAAATTTCAGACCAATTGTTTAAGCATTAAAACTACAACATCAGGTCAATTGATACAGAAAAAATAAACATAAGTGTAAAATAAATAAACAAAATCTTTAAATCAGTCAAGTAGGGCAGAATATGGCAATTAAAAGCTTCTAACTACTGAGATTAAAGACTGGAATCGCTGGTTTGTATTGAAGTCCAACTGCAATCACATCAGGGCACGCTTTCATTTTTGATTGACTTTGGCTTCTAAGAGAATCGAGCAAGAAAAGCTTTGCAAACAGCAATACTTAAGTTTTAGAAGCTGAAAGGTAAATATTTACCTCCCAGAGAGGCTCCACCTGCAAGAACAGAAGTGGCAGCACATGTTTGTCAGTCTCCCAGAAATGGAACAAAAAACAACCAGTGCATGACATGGAAACAACACACCTGAGATATCTCTAACCTGCTTTAAAAAGACCCAAATCCCTCTCTGCACTACTGGGATGTGTTTAATAAAGATTATTAATACATAAAGTCATTAACAGTTCATTTACTGCAGCAAGGCTTCCCTGAGTGCCCTCAGCAAGATGGGAAACAGGAAATCTGAATAAGTCAAGGAGGAAATTTAAAACCATTCTAGGAACAAAGTGACAAGCTCAGCCTTCAGCGAGCACCTTGATTTATCTGGTGAGAGCAAAGAAAGGGCTGAACCTCCCCAAGACACAAAGTTAATCTTTCTATAAAAAGGCACAGTTCTGAGCACAAGCTCAGTTCACAGGACAGTTTAACTGCACTGAAAATGCAGCTTAGTCCCAAATACCCAAACCCCCCCAAGTAAAGAACTTGCCATTTAAGCTTCCACTTGTGGACACGGCATTGTTCTGTTTCTGGTTGTCATAGGCTGGACCAATATTGGCAAGATCCTGCAGGAGATCAAGGGGAACACTCAGAGCCTGCTGGGGCTCCCACCCACCCAGGATCTGCAGAAAGGAATCAGTGGGACCCCCACCTTCCTCCTGCCTCCCCTCCCATACCTGATCCAGAAGCCCAAATTTGGGATAATCTTCCTCTGGGTCTTTGCTGCCTGGGTCTGGATGCTCTTTGACCAGGAACACATCTCTTTCTTTACACTAAAACAGAGGAGTTTTAATTAAATTAAACAGGGTAAGATCACAACAAATTCATTAACAATTTTTAAACCCCAGTAGTTCCTATTAATGATACATCAGCTGCTCCAAGCCCAGATGTCAGAAACACAAACCCACAGATCTCCCCTCAATCCTTACCATGGTTTTGACAATATTATTGGGCCAAGTCATTTTGCCAGGCCTCTGCCGTGTTGTCATACACTCCCAGTATTTATCAATAAAGGGGATAATGTCCTGTAGGAACAGAAAACATTTGTGGGAGCTCCTCCTCTTGCTGGCTGACACCACCAGTGCTGTGAGGTCCCAAAGAACCAGACCTTATCCTTGGAGAACATTGTTTTGGGGTGCTCATCCTGGGTCCTCGACTGCCACGTCAGGTTGGCCAGAGCACTAAGGCACATTTCCTTCAGATCTGACAAACAAAACACCCCAATTACACTTGGGGGGGAAAAATCAGACACCCAGACATAGTGATCACCCTGAGAAACTACAAAACCTCCCAAATTCTGTCCTGAACCAGTTACACACCTTCATAAATCACTAGCAAAACGTTTTTAGGAGCCACACATGGTTGTAAATATGGGATTTTGGGTCATTTTCCACAAGTCTCAGCAGAGCCCACCCACTGATTTCAGACAAAACCAAGCCTCCAGGATGATCCTGCACAAAACATCTGCCAAGGAGCTGTTCCCAAACTCACTGGCTTGTTTCCTCAGGAAATAGGTGTTCCCACTGTGGTGGCACACGTTGCAGTGGAAGCTGTAGTTGGTCATGAAGGGCAGACACGACCTGGGGGAAAATCAGCTTTGTTAGGGCTGGGTACAGTGCAATTATTGCATCAGGCTCAAGAATCCCACAATCTGTGAGGCTGGAAAGGCCCTCTGAGTCCAGTCTGTGCCTGATCCTCACCTTGTCCCCAGCCCAGAGCACTCAGTGCCACCTCCAGCCCTTCCTTGGACACCTCCCCTGCTCCTGTCCCTGTTCCCTGGGACCCCCCCTGAGCCTCCTTTTCTCCAAGCTGAGCCCCTTCCCAACTCCCTCAGCCCCTCCTGGTGCTCCAAACCCCTCCCAGCTCCATTCCCTTCCCTGGACAGGCTCCAGCTCCTCAATGTTCTTCTTGGAGTGAAAGAAAATTAATTGTTCTTTACTACACTGGGTTAAGAAAGTAATTATTCCAGGTTAAAGCCAAGCCACAAAGTCCCTCCTCAGCCTCCTTTTCTCCAGGCTCAGCCTCTTTCCAGCTCCCTCAGCCCCTCCTGGTGCTCCAGCCCCTTCCCAGCTCCATTCCCTTCCCTTTTCTCCATGCTCTAGCCCCTCAATGTTCTTCTTGGAGCGAAAGAAATTAATTATTCTTTACTACAATGGGTTAAGAAGCTAATTATTCCACGTTAAAAAGCAAATATTCCAGGTTAAAACCCAACCCACAAGGTCCCCCCTGAGCCTCCTTTTCTCCAGGCTCAGCCTTTTTCCAGCTCCCTCAGCCCCTCCTGGTGCTCCAGCCCCTTCCCAGCTCCATTCCCTTCCCTTTTCTCCATGCTCTAGCCCCTCAATGTTCTTCTTGGAATGAAAGAAAATTAATTATTCTTTACTACACCGGGTTAAGAAAGTAATTATTCCAAGTATTCCTTCCCTCCCTAAAAGCACAGACTGCTAACAGTGGTATTTCATGGGGGTGCCTTTATCACAAAGCTTTATTTACACAACACACCAACTATTCAAGGACACGGGCAGGTCCTTGGGAGCTCAGACTCCAAACACTCCATTTTAAAGCCCCGTGCTGGCCTTCCCAGCCATCACCTACGTGGTGTCGATGCCGAAGGTGTCAGCTGTGAACCACTTGGTGCAGATGCCACACTGCAGCTCGATCTCGCCCAGCTGCCGCGCGTTCTCCTCGTCCCCGGAGCCGCCCTGGGCATCCATGGCTTCAGCGCCATCCCCGGCTGCGTCCTGCAAGCGGAGCAGAGCCAGGAATCCAACAGTGCCCGGGGCAGGCAGGAATCTGAGAGGGAATAAATCCTTCCCCCTAACCCACGGCCCTGCAGCCTGGAGCTGGTTTTGGCTCCACATGGCTGGAGATTTAACTTCCAAAATAACCCTTTAAGGAAGCAAAGACAACAAATCCCAAGCTGGCGCTAAGGGATGCTCCACCCCTGGCTGCACCAACCCCTCCGTGCCCACGGCACCGGCACCTACCAGCGGCTCCTTCCCGTTGGCCGACTCGGTCTCCAGGGCCGCGCTGGCATCGACCATGGCGGCGTCCCCCCTGCCAGGGCACAGAGATCAGAGCGGGGCCCGCACCGGCGCTCCGGGGCACGGCCGGGACCCGGGGCCGGGCGGGACTGGGGCTGAGGGAACCCCGGGACCCGGGGCATAGCGGGATTGGGGCTGAGGGAGCCCCGGAGGGCCGGGACCCGGGGCCTGGGGCTGAGGGAGCCCCGGAGGGCCGGGACCCGGGACCTGGCGGGGCTGGGGCTGAGGGAGCCCCGGAGTGCCGAGCCCCCCATCCGCGTTCCCATGGTAACGGGGCCAGGTTCCGCCGAGCCCGGGCAGCGCAGGGCTCCCACGGGACAGCCAGGGAGGGACATACCCGGTCTCGGCGTCGGTGGCGGGCGGCTCTGGCGGCGCCGGGGGCTCCGGGGCCGGGGGCGGCTCCGGGGGGGGCTCGGTTCCCTCAGCCGCCGCTGCCGCCGCCATGTTCGCGCCGCTGCCGCGAGAAGCGCGGGGATCTCGCGAGATTTGGGGCGGAGGGAGCGCGCCCCCTGCTGGCGGCCGCCGGGAGCGCGCCGCGGGGATGTGTGACGTCACTCTGAGCGGCCGTGACGTCACCGGAGCGGGGCTGACAGCGGGGGCTGAACCGGGAGAGGGTCCCGGTGCCCCGTGGGAGGAATGAGCGTATTTCCCCCCGGGATGGACGAGTGTGGCCTCTCTGGATGCCCCGCCACGGAGAGTGGGGGCCAGGGGTGCCCCCGGTGCTGCTCCGCTCGCCGAGGAGCGCGGCGGGACTAACCGGGCTGGGATGTGCCCGGGCCGCTCGTCCCTGGGCTCTGGGGACAGCGGTGACATCGCACAGAGCAGGGGTAGCCGACCCCAACCACCGGCCACAGGGACAGAGGGACAGAGAGGGGTGGTGGGGACGGAGGGACAGACGGACGGGGAGAAGGAGAACTGGGGGAATGCAGGGATGAGACAAGGATGAAGGGATGGATGGATGGATGGATGGATGGATGGATGGATGGATAAGGCTGGAGGCAGCGGGGGAAGGATGGGGAGAAGGACAGACGGAGAAAGAGCAGGACGGGGGACGAGGGCAAGGGAACGGGGAGGGATGGCCGGGAGGTAGATGGGGGCGGAGGGGAGGGAGCACAGAGATAGGGACGGAGGGATGGGAAGAGGGACGGGGAGAAGAGGGGAGGGGGCTGTGGGGAGGGGGCTGCCGGGGCGGCGCTCGGGGCCGCTGTACAAATAGGGCGGCTGCGGGTGGCCCGGGCAGACATGCGGGTCCCGTTCCGCTCCGTGCCCGCGCTGGCGCTCTGCGCCTTCGCCCTGCTCCGCCTGGGCAGCGCTTCCACCCGGGCACTCACCTGGGCACCGAGCGGAGCGTCCCCCCGGGCACCGCTCACCTGGACACCGAGCGGAGCGTCCCCCCGGGCACCGCTCACCTGGACACCGAGCGGAGCGAACCCCCGGGCACTCACCTGGGCACCGACCCCGACCCCGGCCCCGGCCCGTGCCCCTCCGCGCTGCCCCCCGCTGATGCTGCAGCTGCTCCGCGCCCCTCCCGCCCCGCTCCGCGCCGCCGCCGCCGCCGCTCTCAGCCTCTCCCCGCACGGTGAGTGGGGCCGCGGGCATCCCTGTCCCGGGATCGGTACCGTCCTTGACCCTCCCTGTCCCGGGACCGGCACCGTCCCCGAGCATCCCTGTCCCGGGACCCGCACTATTCCCTGGACCAGCACCGTTCCCGGGTGACCCTGTCCCAAGTAGCACCGTCCCTCTTGGCGGGATGGCCGCTGTCCCCGAGCCTCCCTGTCCCCGGGATCAGCACCGTCCCTGAGCATCCCTGTCCTGGGACCTGCACTATTCCCAGAATCGGCGCCGTTCCCGGTGCTGATGTCCCCGGGATCAGACCCTGTCCCCGGGATCAGCACCGTCCCTCTTCCCGGGATTGCCGCCGTCCCCGAGCATCCCTGTCCCGGGACCGGCACCGTTCCCGGGCGAGCCCGTCCCCGGGATCAGCACCATCCCTCCTCCCAGAATTGCCGCTGTCCCTGTCCCGGGACCAGCGCTGTCCCCGTGCATCCCTGTCCCCGGTTCCCCCTGTCCCGGGCATCCCAGCCCTGCCCGAGGCTCTGGTGCCTCTCAGGTGGATCCAGCTGATTTCTCCCCACCCTCAGGGTCTCATAGCGGGGCTGTTCCCCGTCCCCCCCAGCTCTGGCACCCCTGGCACCTCTCCCCTCACCATTCCCTTGCCTTTCAGGCTCCCTGCACAACGGCTCCCGCTGGTCGCTCTCCTTCGACATGTCCTCGCTGTCCAGCAGCCAGGAGGTCAGTCTGGCCCAGCTCCGTGTCCGTCTGTCCGGCCTCTCCCGCGCCCACAACGCCTCCCTGGACATCTACCACAGCCAGCGCCGCCGGTGCCGCCCGGGCGGGGCTTGCCCCCACCAGCTCTTCCTGGGCACCGTGGTTGGCACCCCCTCTGCCAGCCAGGCCTCCTGGAAAGTCTTTGAGGTCACCGACCTGCTGCGGCGCTGGCTGCACCAAGCCGTGCCCGCCGGGCAGCAGAGCCGGTGGGATGTGAACGGCTCCGCCGCTCCCGCCGCACCGGGAGACACCGACAGCACCGGGGACGCGGCAGACAGCGTGCTGCTGCTCGTCTTCTCCAAGGACAAGTCTCCGGGCGAGCACAGCCTCATCAGGACGGCCGAGACATCCAAGTACATCATGCGGGAGAGCGGCTGGAGGGGCGCGGGGCCGCGGCGGCAGCGCAGGACCAGGACGGACAGACAGCGCATCAGAGGCGGCGCCCCGCGGGAGCAGGGCCGGCAGCAGGGCCGGCCGCTGTGCCGCAGGGTGGACATGATGGTGGATTTCGAGCAGACGGGCTGGGGCAGCTGGATCGTGTACCCCAAGAAGTACAACGCCTATCGCTGCGAGGGGCTGTGCCCCTCGCCCGTGGATGAGACGTTCAAACCCACCAACCACGCCTACATCCAGGTAAGAGGGTGCTGCCCCCGCATCCCCCTCACCCCCACACCCCATCAGGGGGATGTTCTGCCCTTCCCGTGTCTCCCACAGAGTCTGCTGCAGCTCTACAAGCCCAACCTGGTGCCGTGCCCCGCCTGCTCCCCGGTGAAGATGAGCCCCCTCTCCATGCTCTACTACGAGAGGGGCGAGGTCGTGGTCCGCCACCACGAGGACATGATCGTCGAGGAGTGTGGCTGCAACTGAGGCACGGCCAGGAAGGTGCACAGGAGTGCCCCAAGGACCCAGGAGCACTGCACGGAGCAGCAGGGTGTCCCTGAAGCTGGCACAGGAGCTGGGGGGGAGAAGGTGCCCGGCAGTTCTGCAAGCCCACAGTGCCTGGCTGGACCCAGGCTCTACATGGAAAGGCCACCAGGCACCTCCCTGAGGCTGCACCCAGTGTTTGCCAAGGGGCTGGAGGGTGCCCTGTGTGGGACAGAGGCAGGGCTGGCACAGCTCCCTGCCATGGCACAGCTGCTTTTCCCAGCCATGGGAATCACCAGGAGCCAGAGGTTCTCAGGAGCCTGCAGCTCCAGGGTCTGGCCATGCTGAGCATACACACCGCTGGGGTGTTCAATTTCCCCTGGGGTTTAAGCGTTTCTTCCAATAATTTTATTATATTTCTGTTAAAACTGTCACATTTCTACGACAACTCAGACAGGTGAGTGTATTTGCCAGCATCCAGAGCCCCAGCTGGCAGATCCAGCTGGGCAGATGTTACAAACAAATAACCACAGCTCTGCTCGAGCCTTTTCCCCCTCATTGGAAGGGCTGGTAGTGAAAAGGTCGCATCTGTACAATTCACCAATAAATTATATCTATTAAAAATGCCCATTGGGTTCTGCTGGTTTTTGCTGTTGATGGCGTGCCAGGGTGTGAGTGTCCCCTTCTTTGTGTCCCATCTTTTATACCCACAGCTCCTCCCTGCTCTGAGAGCAGGTGAGCTCTGGAACCACCAGAGTGAGGGGTTCAAGAGAGGCTGCAAAGCTCCAAATCTCACCTGAGATAAGCACGAAGCTGTTGGGGTGCTCAAGGAGGCACCTGCAGGGTGGAAGGGGAGGCTGAAGGGATTTTCCTGCTTTATTTACCCCTCGGAGATAAGGGAAGGGTCGTGCCCTGTAGGAGCAGGGAATTCGGAGCCGTGTGGTGCAGGCACCATCCAGAGGGGTCCTGGGGATGATGCTGGGGCTGGGGGCGATGTCGGGGTCCCGGGGTGAGCGTGTCCTCCTGCACGGCAGCCCCGGGGAGGGGGAACAGTCCGGGTTTGGCCAAACGGATCAGTCCGGGTTTGGCAGAATGGATCAGTCCGGGTTTGGCAAGGTTTGGCAACTCAGGATACGGGGGATCAGTCCGGGTTTGACCGGGTTTGACAGCCCGGGGGAGAGGGGATCAATCCGGGTTTGACCAAATTGATCTGTCCAGGTTTGGCGGCCCCGGAGAGGGGGAATCCGCCCGGATTTGACCGAATTCATCAGTCCAGGTTTGGCCGAATGGGTCAGTCCGGGTTTGGCTGGGTTTGGCCGGGTTTGGCAGCCCCAGGGAGGGGAGATCAACCCGGGTTTGGCCAAACTGATCAGTCCAAGTTTGGCTGGGTCTGGCAGCCCCGGGATGGGGAATCAGCCCGGGTTTGGCAGCCCTGGGTATAGGGGATCAGTCTCTGTTTGGCCAAACAGATCAGTCCAGGTTTGGCCTGGTTTGGCAGCCCTGGACAGCAGGGATCAGTCCAGGTTTGGCCAAATTGATCAGTCCGGGTTTGGCCTGGTTTGGCCGAATTGATCAGTCCAGGTTTGGCCCGGTTTGGCAGTCCCAGGAGGGGGAATTAGTCTGGGTTTGACTGAATTGATCAATCCGGGTTTGGCCAAATTGATCAGTCCGGGTTTGGCCGGGTTTGGCCCGGTTTGGCAGCCCCGGGAGGGGGAATTAGTCCGGGTTTGACCGAACTGATCAATCCAGGTTTGGTCAAATTGATCAGTCCGGGTTTGGCAGCCCCAGGGAGGGGGAATTAGTCCGGGTTTGGCCAAATTGATCAGTCCGGGTTTGGCTGAATGGATCAATCCGGGTTTGACCCGGTTTGGCAGCCCCGAGACCCCTGAGACCTCACAGCTGGACAGGGACACGACTCAGGCCTGGGGACCCCCGGACAGCAGAGGGGACGGGCGGGAACCCAAACCCTGCTGTCCCTGGTGTCCCTGGTGTCCCTGGTGGCCCTGGTGTCCCTGGTGTCCCTGGTGGCCCTGGTGGCCCCGCTGGCCCTGGGCCATCCCCAGCCCGCCCCTCCTGGGACACCAGCCCCCATTCCACATCCCAGCCCGGGCTGATTATCCCCAATCCACATCCCGGGCGGCGGATAAACAAAGCGTGTCTGCAGCTCCCCCAGCTCAGCGAGCCCTCCCCGGGGCCGCTTCCATATCCCGAGAGCTTTCACACCGCCACCAGCCCGTCATTAGAGGGTCATTTGCAGGAGCTGTCCGAGGGTGGGCCGGGGGCGCGGGGCTGACCCCCGGCAGGAGGCAAAGCACAACCTGGGGGATGCAAAATTAAAGTATTTTGCCTTTTTTCTGCGCGGTTTTGCTGCTCACAGAGGGTTCCAAAGCAGGAGGATTTACACCCTCAATGCCCCCCGGGACCCCTGCCCTGTCAGGTTCTGTATCTCAGCCATCTCTGCCCTTCCATCGGGTTCTGTATCTCTGCCATCTCTGCCCCTCCATCACGCCTGCCTGGAATCCAGCAGAGGGTTCAAAAAGTTGTGGCGGGCCAAGGGGGAGGCAGCAGCCGTTCCCTCGGGTGGAAAAATAAAGGCCGGGATTCCAGGGCTGCAAGGAAAACATCAAAGTGCGCGGCAATGACAATAAAGTCGGGTTTAGGCGAGGATCTGCCTAAAGATGGGAGGGGGGATCTGATGTGAGCAGGGAGAGCTCTGGCCCTGCTCTGCCCCAATCTACATCGGCTGTGGGGCACAGGAACCCAGACATGAGGACAATAAATGGGGACACAGCCCCAGTCCTGCCCAGGAGCCTTCCATTATATTTTGGAATTGAAGGTGAAATGTAGTGCAGGAGGAGGAGGAGGGAATGCGATGGGCACAGGCAGCTTGTGATTATCATCCCTGCCAGGGGACAGTGAGGGAAAAATGCTCCAATTGTCTGCCTGGCCTTTCAGTCAGGACCCAGCAATGGAATTTCAGTGATGACACCTTTATCTGTCTGTGAAATACAAAGTTGTGTTCCGTGTCAGGTACAAACAGGTGACATGCGTGCTTGTGATTGCGAAATGTGTGGACCCCGACAATGGGAGAGCTGTGAATTCTAATAATAACTGAGGAAAATAAAGCATGGAAAAAGGCCTTTGAATCTATCTTCTGTTTGCAATTAACCCTAGTTGATTTAGGAGCATTGGAATTAAGGTGTTAAGGATGTTGCTTTTTGCCTGCATTTAATCCATAAAGAGCTCTGCAATAATAACCTTTTGAAGTATAATTTTAGAATATTACTTGTATCCTTGAAACTGTAGCTTCGGAATATATATAAAGGAAATATGCTTATCTCAGGCCTTATTGAAGCAGAGAAAAACAGCTTGAGAAGGGAAGATGAACATCACCTCAAGGGTTTATGGTTTGGACCAAAGGGAAACTGGACCACCACCATCTGGGATCCTCCTTTTGAGATACATCCTGAGAAATTAAAATTACAATAGTGTATAGAATCATGATGTAATAATTTGGAATAAAAATTGCTGATGAGCAAAAAAATTTGAAATAGAAACTGCTGAAAAAGCTGATAAATACCCTTATAAATACCTGTAACCATCAATTATTGGTGTGCAGTTGGAGGGGAAACTTCCCCCACTGTACCCAGCGCTGCATTGCTCATACTTTACCCATATTAAATAATAAATTGATTGCTGCTTGAATATTGGCTTAGTCAAGCTTCTTATTCATAACAATAATGTTATGAATTACTGAGATTTGAGATTTCAGGAACTGGCAGGTTTGTGCTCTGGGAAGGGCCGAGATGACTTAGGACACATAAAAAAGGAAGGAGTGAGAACAAACAGAGCCAGGGTGGCATTTGTACAAATGGTGCTTTAAAGCCTGGCCAGGCAGGTGGCGTTTGAGGGACACAGGGACAGCGGGCTGGGACAAAAAGGGGCTGGGATGGGAAATGCAAGGACAAAGCCAACTTGTGCCTGGACCTCCCTGGAGCATCCCAGCTGTGCCTCAGCCACCCACGGCTGCCCCCATCCCTCCCACGGTGCTCAGCCCGTGCCAAAAGCAGCTCCTGGGCCTGGGAGAGCAAGTGTGGGGTGAGGAACAGGGCCTGGGGAGCAGGGATGTGCCCTGGGATGCTGAGCTTGTTATGAACAAGAAGCTTGACTAGGCCAATATTCAAGCAGCAATCAATTTATTATTTAATATGGTTAAAGTATGAGCAATACAGCGCTGGGTAGAGTGGGGGAAGTTTTCCCTCCAGCTGCGCACCGATAATTGAGGGTTACAGGTATTTATAGGGGTACTCATCAGCTTTTTTCAGCAGTTTCTATTTCCAATCTTTTACTCATCAGCAATTTTTATTCCAAATTATTACATCACAAATCTATACACTATTGTGATTTTAATTTCTCAGGATGTATCTCAAAGGAGTATCCCCAGGTGGTGACGGTCCGGTTTCCAAAAGAAGAAAGACGAATCCCATCATGTGCGGTCCAGCTCCCCAGATGTGTGTCCACCTTTTAATTGCCGAGACTATAAATCTAGTAACAGTGATGTCCAGCTTCCCTTTGGTCCAAACCATAAACCCTTGAGGTGATGTTCATCTTCCTTTCTCAAGCTGTTTTTCTCTGCTTCAATAAGGCCTGAGATAAGCATATTTCCTTTGTATATATTCCAAAGCTATAGTTTCAAGGATACAAGTAATATTCTAAAATCATACTTCAAAAGATTATTATTGCAGAGCTTTTTATGGATTAAATGCAAGCAAAAAGCAACATCCTTAACAATGCTCCTAAATCAATCAGGGTTAATTGCAAACAAAAGATAGGTTCAAAGGCCTTTTTCCATGCTTTATTTTCCTCAGTTATTATTAGAATTCACAGCTCTCCCATTGTCGGGGTCCACACATTTCGCAATCACAAGCACGCATGTCGCCTGTTTGTACCTGACACGGAACACAGCTCTGCATCTCACAAGCTGCTCCTGGAAGGGCCCTGAATGTGAAAGCATGAGGGAGATGTGCCCCAAACCGTGTGGATGAAGGATGCAGCAGCTGGGGGTGTCAGGGGGAAGGGAGGGAGTGAAGGGTGAAGGACCAGAGCAATGGGATGCTGACACCACTTGGCCCCACACCACAGGTGGAAAAGTTTAAGGGACGGGCTTGGGACAAATTGCAGCAGAGCAGATGTGCTTTGTGCAGAGTGGAACCGAATTGATGAGCTTTTTTGAGATCAGTAAGCAAATATTTAATTAAAAAAAAAAACAACTAGAAATAAGGAAAAGTGTTGCTATCGGGACAACTTCTAACCAAAAAATATCTCTGAGGGACATGACATATATTTATTTGAGTAATTTTTGGTTGCCATACTGTACAGTTCCAGGCTTGAATAAATATGAATAAATATGAAGTATTTAACATCTCTTATTATCATGTTGTGATAACATCACCTCATCACATCAGGGCTTTGGTCAGGCTCTGTGTGCCCCCACAATGATCCCAGAGCAGATGTGCACATCCCCTCATCACATCTGGGCTTTGGTCACGCTCTCTGTGCCCCAAAAAGATCCCAGAGCAGATGTGCACATCCCTGTATCCCCTTATCACATCAGGGCTTTAGTCAGACTCTCTGTGTCCCAAAATGATCCTAGAGAAGATGTGCACATCTCCTCATCACACTGGGTTTGGCAGCCCCAGAGAGGGGCACCTCAGGGCTTTGGTCAAGCTCTCTGTGCCCCCAAAACCATCCCAGAGCAGATGTGCACATCCCCTCGTCACATCTGGGGCTTTGGTCAGGCTCTGTGTGCCCCCACAATGATCCCAGAGCTGATGTGCACATCCCCTCATCACATCTGGGCTTTGGTCAGGCTCTCTGTGCCCCCAAAACCATCCTAGAGCAGATGTGCACATCCCCTCATCCCCTCATCACATGGGGGCTTTGGTCAGGCTCTGTGTGCCCCCAAAACCACCCCATCCCAGATGAGCATTCCCTCATCACCTTGGGGCTTTGGTCAGGCTCTCTGTGCCCCAAAACGCTCCCGATGCACCCATGGCCCCAGGGCCTGCACCCAGCACCCAGCAGGACCCCGGTGACACCTGGCCAGGTGTTTCACAGGGTTTCCTCCCTCCCTCTGGCACAGGCACCTGGTGCTTTGATGCTCCCCCATCTGCATAAGCTGCAGATACCGATGCAAAGCTGCCAGAGCTGCTGCCGGCACACAGACGGAGCATTAACACCTCCAGCACGTGTTACCTCTTCTGCAGGTGGCAGGAATGGCATTTAAGGGCTTTACCTGCAATACCTGACACCCCCAAACACCAGGCAGCCACTTCTGTACCAGCACCAAAGGCCAACTCCAACAGCCATGGCTGGCCGAGGCTGAAATCAGCTCATTTCTGCTCAAAATGCCTGGAAGTGCAGGGGTGGCATCTTGGGGGATCCCAAAACTACCTGGATGTGCATCTTGGGGTGACACCTCGGGGGATCCCAAATCTGTCTGGATGTGCAGCTTGGGATGGCAGCTTGAGGGATTCTCAAACCTGCTCGGATGTGCAGCTTGGGGAATCCCAAAACTACCTGGATGTGCAGCTTGAAGGGGAACCTTGAGGGATCTCAAAACTGCCTGGATGTGCAGGTTGGGATGGTACCTCAGGGGATCCCAAAATTACCTGGACATGCAGCTTGGGGGATCCCAAACCTGTCTGGATGTGCAGCCCTCAGCTTGGGATGGCACCTTAGGAGATCCCAAAAATGCCTGAATGTGCAGCTCGGGGGATCCTAAAACTGCCTGGATGTGCAGGTTGGGGTGACACCTCAGGGATCTCAAAATTGCCTGGATGTGCAGCTTGGGAGTTCCTAAAACTGCCTGAATGTGCAGCCCTCATCTTGGGGGATCCCAAAATTACCTGGATGTGCAACTTGGGGTGGCACCTTAGGGGATCCCAAAACTGCCTGAATGTGCAGGTTGGGATGGCACATCAGAGATCCCAAAACTGCCTGGATGTGCAGCTTGGGGGATCCCAAAAGCTTAGGATGGCACTTCAGGGATCCCAAACCTGCCTAATGTGCAGCTTGGGATGGCACTTTGAGGGATCCCCAAATGGCCTGGATGTGCAGCCCTCAGTTTGGGGGATCCCAAAAGTGCCTGGATATGCAGGTTGGGATGGCACCTTAAGGGATCCCAAACCTGCCTGGATGTGCAGTCCTCAGCTTGGGATGGCACCTTGGAGGATCCCAAAATTGCCTGAATGTGCAGCTTGGGGGATGCCAAAACTACCTGGATATGCAGCTTGGGATGGCACCTCAGGGATCCCAAACCTGCCTGGATATGCAGCTTGGGATGACACCTTGGGGGATCCCAAACCTGCCTGGATATGCAGCTTGGGATGGCACCTCAGGGATCCCAAACCTGCCTGGATGTGCAGCTTGAGGTGGCTCTTTGAGGGATCCCAAAAGTGTCTGGATATGCAGCTTGGGATGACACCTTGGGGGATCCCAAACCTGCCTGGATCTGCAGTCCTCAGCTTGGGATGGCACCTTGGAGGATCCCAAAATTGCCTGAATGTGCAGCTTGGGACATCCCAAAACTGCCTGGATGTGCAGCCCTCAGCTTGGGGTGGTAGCTCAGGGGATCCCAAAAGTTCCTGGACATGCAGCTTGGGGTGGCACCTTAGGGATCCCAAACCTGCCTGGATGTGCAGCTTGAGGTGGCACTTTGAGGGATCCTAAAAGTGCCTGGATGTGCCTCTTGGGGGATCCCAAACCTGCCTGGACATGCAGCCCTCAGCTTGGGGTGGCACTTTGGGGGATCCCAGCCTTACCAGCACCGTGTATCCCCCAAACCCACAGCCCTGGTGACACAGGGACACAGCCCAGACACGCAGCCCAGGGAGGTGACACCCAGACAAACCCACAGCAGAGTGGGAATTCCTCGTTTTGGCTGGGCCAGCAGGAGAATCCCAGCACAAGCACAGGGATTCATCCCTGCAGAGCCTGCCCAGCCTCTCAGGGCTATTTCAGTCCTCCCTGCAGTGGGGGAACTTTGGGGAATTTACATCAACACGGGAAGTTTTCCTAAAACTAAAGCTGCAGCTGCACCACAGCCCAGCAGTGCTATTTTAAACCAAAACCACCAATTTAAAATAGAAAAAAGTCAGTCCCAGCTGCAGCAGCTCCTCTCTAAAGCATCCTCAGAACCCAGCTGAGACTGATAAAGTCACACCTGAGGGCAATAAAATTTGGATTTGTTCCCATTAAGGTTTCAGAGAAAGGCCTCAATCTTATCTTCGAGAAATGCGGGTTTATCTGCAGCAATTGCTTTGTTCTGTTACTCATTATGGAGGGTTTGCATATCATAATGTCACCACCGAGCATCATTAGCAGATATTTAAATGCTATCTGCAAAAGCTGGTGTGCACAGACACTCCCTGTGGTTTTTGGGAAGTCTGAAGTTCAGGATTCTCCTCCTCTGAGGTGCTTCCACCCCCCAGCAGCAACACAGCAACGTTTTACAGACTCTGTGAGATTTGATAAATACCCAGACTACATTTATCAAACCTCACAGGGGCTAAAAATGAAGATATTTGCTCTGAGGACCCAAACAGCAAAATTAATTTAAACTATTTAAAATTTATTAATTTTTATTATTAATTATTTAAATTTATTATTATTATTATTATTATTATTATTATTATTATTATTATTATTAGTATTATTAGTAGTAATATTATTATATAATACAATTACTTAATTATTAGAATTAAATAATACATTTAATTATATATTTATATATAATTATATAATTAATAATATATAAAATATATGTTGTTTTAATTATAAATAAAATAATTATTATTTAAATTTATTATTATTAATAGAATAGGATTATTATTTAATTATATTATTAGAATTAAATTCTATATTTAATTATATACATTTATATGTAATTATATATTTAATAATATTTAAAATATATATTATAATTAATTATAACTAATATGATTATTATTAAGAATTATTATTAATAGAATGTAATTATTTTAAATTATATTATTATAATTAAAGTATATATTTAATTACATACATTTATATATAATTATATATATTTAATAATATAAAATATATTATTATAATTAATTATAACAAATATAATTATTATTTAAATTTATTATTCATAATAAAAATTTATTAATTTCTCTGATGAAAATTCCCCTCTCAAAACCAGACTGTTTTTGTTCCTAAACCTCTTCCCCAAAGCTCTTCTCCCTGCCCACCACAGGATAAAAAAGAGAAGCAAGGCTAAAGCAGCAGGGAAATTCCACCACGGAGCACAAACCCAAGCTGGCACATGTCAGAAAAATCAGAATTACAGTGGCAAAACTGGAGGGCAGCACAGCCAGGAGCCCTCCAAGAGCCTCCAGGTGAACTGAGCCCAAACATTCCCACCTGCAGCTGAGCCAGGCTGGAACACAAATTGTGACAGAACCTTCTGGAAGCTCTCAGGGTCTCAGGTTTTGGTTGATAATTGCTGCCTTGAGATGTGCAGGATGTCTCTGCTTCGGCCCGTGCAACTGAAGAACGAGTCTGGACTCTTCACTTTTCTGTCTTGAGGTTGTTTATTAATTCTTATCTATAAAATTTGCTTTCTGCTCAGCAGGGCAGCCACAGGCACTCTGTGTTGTCCTTTTATACCACAAACTACGTACAACATATTTACACTTAATTCCCAATACCCATCACCTGTGTTAGACAGTGCACTTCTACTCTAAACCAATCCCAAAGAGCCAACATCACTGCAGAAAGTGGAGAACAAGGAGAAGAAGAAGAAAGGCTGGACATGCCCAGATTCCTCCATCTTGTCCCCATAACCCCCATACCAAAAATCCTAAAATCTACATTTTTCACCCTGTGAATATTTTATTATTACACCATTCAAAGCTGTGTGACTTTCAGGTCCTCATACAAAGTTGGTAACTTGCTCCAGGGGCCACAATCAAATCCCCAGGTGTTCTGGGCTCTGTGCCAGGGTCTCCGAGCCCCCTGACGGGGTCCTGGGCAACTCTGGACACCCGGAGGGATGTGCGGAGTTCTGACATCAGGGCACAGTTTTTGTCTCTGTTCTGGGGGCAGATCTGGCTCACCAAAATCCCTCAGGGACCAGGGATGCTTGCAGCCCCAGGGGACACCATTTAACCCCTCAGGCTGGCAATTCTTTGCTGAAATAAGGCACAGAAATCACATTTATTGCATTCATCTCCACACCAGCACGTGATTTTTATTTCTCCCTTAGACTGCATTTCTGCTACAGTATTTTGTGACAGAACCTTCTGGAAGGACTCGGGACAGTTTTCTCTCTGTTCTGGGGCAGATTTGGCACAATAAAATTCCCCCAAAGCCCAGGGATGCTTGCAGCCCTAGGGAGCACCATTTAACCCCTCAGGTTTGCATTTTCTTGCTGAAATAAGGCACAGAAATCACATTTATTGCATTCATCTCCACACCAGCACGTGATTTTTATTTCTCCCTTATATTGCATTTCTGTTACAGTATTTTGTGACAGAACCTTCTGGAAGGACTTGGGACAGTTTTTGTCTCTGTTCTGGGGCAGATTTGGCACAATAAAATTCCCCCAAAGACCAGGGATGCTTGCAGCCCCAGGGGACACCATTTAACCCCTCAGGTTGGCAGGTTTTTGCTGAAATAAGGCACAAAAATCACATTTATTGCATTCATCTCCACACCAGGAGACTCCACGTGATTTTTATTTCTCCCTTCGATTGCATTTCCATTACTGTTACAGTATTAAAATGATTAACAAAAAGCATAAAACTGGAACCAGAACCAAGGCGGGGCAGAGTTTCCCCTGCAGCACCCCTGGCCTGGCCCCTGGAACAGGACAAACCCTGCTCTCCTGAGGGAATATTCTGCCTTTCCCAGAGCAGGAAGGCACTCAAGGCATGGCTGCTGGTGAGAATCCTCCAGACAAGTCCTGCTGCTTCACTGGATCACTCCAGGCAGGTGTGTTTTTAGATGTCCATGTCAAACTGCTCCTCCTCACCTGCTGGGAGGGACAAAAACCACAGGTGAGGCCCCAAAATTCCACATTAAACAGCAAAGATTGCGGTGGCTGGCAGCTGTGCTTCAGGAATGGGGTGATTTAGGTTTAAAAGCTGCATTCAGGCAGCAGGGTTGGTGTGAAATTCAGCTTGTGAAGCTGTGCTAAAGGTGTCACTGCTGGGGGGGGGGGAATCTTTAAATAATGCCCTTTAAATAATCAATTCTTCCCCCTGGATTTCCTTGTAACAACCACACTGAGGACAGGCACATTTCACAGCCCTTATCCCACATTCTGACAGCCAGGAGCTGCTCCTGAGGACAGGAATTCTCTGGCCCAGCATTTCAGGGGTGTCCCTTGAGCCATTTCAGGTCACAGCACGAGGCAATCCTGACCCTGGAAAGGTTTTACTTGCAGCAATCACACAACAAGACCCTTTGGATCTTTGTTTTTAGAGAGAGGAGATAAATGCCTGCACTTGGTAGGTTCAGAAATAACCTCAAATAACTTTAAAAACAATTTTTCAAGGCAGCCTTGGCTCGTGTTGCTGCAGCAGGGCCTCAGAGAAGTGTCCCTGTCACTAAATGGGGTCAGAAACAGGCAGGAGGAATTTCCCACTCAGGCTGATATTAAAAACCTGAGTAAATCCTGCTCTGAATTGTAACTTGAACCTCCAGCAGCTGCAGCACAGCCCAGCTCAGGGAGAGGCAGCAGCAGCTGCTCCTCTGCCCTGCACAGGGCTCCTGATCCAACAGCAGCTTCCCAAAGGCGGAATTCATGGAAATCCTATCAAATTACATCCCAAAACTGCAAAAGTCACATTGCTGGGGATCCAACAACTGCAAAACCCTGTGACACTGAGCCCACTGAGACTTTCCAAGAAGTTTCTGGAGAACTGACCATGTTTCCTGGGAATCTCTTGGCTCCATTCCAGCTCAGGAACTTTTAGGAACCAGCAGAGCTTCCCAAATGCTGAATTAATGGGAATTCTATCAAATTATACCCCAAAACTGCTAAAGTAACACTGCTGAGGATCACACAACTGCAAAACCTGAGACACTGAGCCTTTCCAAAAAGTTTCTGGAGAATTTCCTGGCTCCAATCCACCTCTGGACCTTCTAGGAACCAGCAGAACTTCCCAAATCCTGAATTAATGGGCATTCTATCAAATTACACCCCAAAACTGCAAAACTCACATTGCTGGGGATCAAACAACTGCAAAACCCTGTGACACTGAGCCCACTGGGACTTTCCAAGAAGTTTCTGGAGAGTTTCCTGGGAATCTCCTGGCTCCATTCCAGCAGAGCTTCTCAAAGGCTGAATTAATGAGAATCACATTAAATTACACCCCAAAACTGCAAAACTCACATTGCTGAGGATCAAACAACAGCAAAACCCTGTGACACTGAGCCTTTCCAAGAAGTTTCTGGAGAATTTCCTGGCTCCATTCCAGCTCTGGACCTTCTAGGAGCCAGCAGAGCCCCTCAGAGGCTGTCTGGGCCCTGCTGCCTGCACTCACCTGCGCTCACTTTCTCCTCACAGCTCTGCACGTGGTGATTCTCCACCTTCAGCTCCTCCACGCTGGGGCTGGTGACTCCTGGAATGTCGGGAAGGTCGGAGGGAGGGGTTTTGGCACCGGGGGAATTGCGGCATTCCATCAGAAACTTCCTGTCGTAAATAATCCTGGTACCTGGCGGGGGACAGCATGCCATCATCATTTTTAAATTCCCTCACAGCCCAAAACGCTCAGTTTTGGGTATTTAGGTGGTAAATGTGATGCAGCACTTCAGTTTCCAGAATTCTGTGTGCAGTGACACTAAAGGTGACACATCAGGGACCCAAATGCTGCCCCTGGGCTCCAAACCCCAGGCAGGGCTGGAAGCAGCAGATCCAACCATTCCCACCTTGCCCAAGGTCACAGCAGCCCACAGAGCAAAGAGAAAATTGAATTTAATTCCCACTCATGGCCAGAAATGGGGCTGAAAGCTGCAGGTGGAATTCCTGCATGGACACTTCTCTCAGCACAGCAGCACTTACACACACCTTGCTCAGGGTTTACACAGATGGTTAAAGCTCCAAAGCTTCACCAGAAACCAGCCAGCTCCAGCACTGAACCGCTCTGTTCCTTATAAAGGAATTTATGCAAAGTGCTCAAAAACCACAGGCAGAACAGGGATCCCTCCAAACAATCATGCTCAGCACTCCATCATTTTTAAATTCCCTTACAGCCCAAAACGCTCAGTTTTGGGTATTTAAGTGGTAAATGTGATGCAGCACTTCAGTTTCCAGAATTCTGTGTGCAGTGACACTAAATGTGACACATCAGGTACCCACAGGGCTCCAAACCCCAGGCAGGGCTGGAAGCAGCAGATCCAACCCTTCCCACCTTGCCCAAGGTCACAGCAGCCCACAGAGCAAAGAGAAAATTGAATTTAATTCCCACTCGTGGCCAGAAAGCTGCAGGTGGACAGGTGGAATTCCTGCATGGACACTTCCCCTGGTCCAGCAGAACTTACACACACCTTGCTCAGGGCTTACACACATGGTTAATGCTCCAAAGCTGAACCAGGAACCAGCCAGCTCCAGCCTCCAGGCATGGATTTCTAGGAACAGCACTGAACGCCCTGTTCCTTATAAAGGAATTTATGGAAAGTGCTCAAAAACCACAGAAAAGGGATCACTCCAAACAGCCCTAAGCCAGCAAGGGCTGGCAAACAGTGTTTGCTTCCCCCTCTGGATCAGGTGTGTCCTGCTCTGCTCCCATTCCAGCCACAGGGAAAGGGATTTTTCCTTGTGCCCTCCCCAAAAGTGTCAACTAAAGTACACAAGTGTGGGCAAACAGCTCCTGCCACCATCTGTCCTGGCACAAGCAACTCCCCTTTGGTCTGAGCACTGTAAATATACAATAAATCCATAAACCAACACGTGCAGCAGCTGTGTTCCTGTGGAGCTCTGCCAGGGAGTTCTCAAAACACCAAAAAAAAACTTCTCACTGGTGATTCTGAACTCCAGTTCTTTCGGGAGGAGGATCCATCCCTACATTTAGCTGCCTGGGAGAGGGGTGTGGAGTTCCAGGGAGGAGAGGACAGGGATTGCTGGAACTGCAGCTCTGCAGCAGCAATGGGAGCTTCCACCTTCCTCCAACAGAGCTCCTGAGAGGCAGGGGGATGTGGCCAGGAGGAGCAGGGCAGGACAGGACACTCAGATGGAGCAGGACAGGACATTCTGATGGAGCAGGACAGGACACCCTGGGCAGGACAGGACACCCAGATGGAGCAGGACAGGACACTCTGATGGAGCAGGACAGGACATTCTGATGGAGCAGGACAGGACATTCTGATGGAGCAGGACAGGACACCCAGATGGAGCAGGACAGGACACTCTGATGGAGCAGGACAGGACACTCTGGGCAGGACAGGACATTCTGATGGAGCAGGACAGGACACCCTGGGCAGAACAGGACATTCTGATGGAGCAGGACACTCTGGAGCAGGACAGGACATGACACTCAGGTGGAGCAGGACACCTTGGGCAGGGCAGGACACCCAGATGGGACAGGACAGGACACTCAGATGGAGCAGGACAGGACACTCTGGAGCAGGACAGGACAACCTGGGCAGAACAGGACACTCAGATGAAGCAGGAGAGGACACTTTGGGCAGGACAGGACACCCAGATGGAGCAGGACAGAAACAGGACACCCAGATGGAACAGGACATGACACCCAGATGGAGCAGGACATGACACTCAGATGGAGCAGGACAGGACACCCAGATGGAATAGGACAGGACAACCTGGGCAGGACAGAACACCCATCCCAGGCTGTCACAGGCACCACGAAGCTCCTGCACCCACCCAGACCCCCATTCCCCACAGCTCTGGGTGCTGCCAGGGTGTGTTCAGCAGCAAAACCCACACTCCACGGCATGCTGTGCCCCCTGTGAGCCCCACAGGACAGACACACAGCCCCGTGGGTCTGTCCCCCAGCAGCTCTGAGTCCCTTCTCCCTTCAGCACCGCAGCAGGGCTGGGCAGCACGGCGTCCCCAGCACGGTGTCCCCAGCAGGGACAGCCCCGGGCACTGCCAGGTGGGCACACCCCGGCCACAAACCCAGCCCAGCTTCTCCTCCTGCTCCAAACACCCAGGACACAAAGGGCTGCCAGCCCCGGAGGGCTCATTACTGCACGCTGCTAATTGCCCATTTAATTTCTGCTGTGCTAATTGCTCATCTCATTTCTTTTTGCTGTGCTAATTGCTCATCTCATTTCTGCTGGGCTAATTGCTCATTTCATTTCATTTCTGCTGCATTACTCAGGCCTGGGGAAGGCTCCCACAGGTGCTACTGGAGCCTTCAGCAATTCGCTGCTTCCAGAGGAGGGAAAACACGTCCAGAACAACCCCAAACACGACCAAAACAACCCCAAACCCGACCAAAACCACCCCAAACCCGACCAAAACAACCCCAAACACGACCAAAACCACCCCAAACCCGGCCAAAACCACCCCAAAACCACCCCAAACCCGACCAAAACCACCCCAAACCCGGCCAAAACCACCCCAAACACGACCAAAGCCACCCCAAACCCGGCCAAAACAACCCCAAACACGACCAAAACCACCTCAAACACGACCAAATCCACCCTAAACACGACCAAAACAACCCCAAACACGACCAAAACCACCCCAAACCCGGCTGCTCTGCACACGTGAATCAGCAGTGTCACTTCCCCTTCTCCCCCTGCCATTTAACCCCTCAAATCCTGCCGGACAACAACCCCTCCGTGCCCTCCCAAGGTTTGTTTTTCTGCCTTCAGCATTCCTGGTGCTACACCCGCCTGGATAGGGAGGCAAAGGGGAGATCCTACAAGGTGTGGGGGAAAAAAATCACCCCAAAATCGCCCCAAAACCCGGCTTGGGGGCAGCAGAGACGGCTGGAATCCCCCACACTGACCTTGTGCCACCAGCTGGAGCTGGGGCCGCTTCTCTGGGGGCCAAAGTGGCGAAAATGGAGGGATGGGGACAGAAAAGTGCCAAAAATGAAAGGGATGGGGGCACAAAACTGCCAAAAAATGGAGGGATGGGGACACAAAACTGGCAAAAATGGAGGGATGGGGACACAAAACTGCCAAGGAGAGATGGAAACACAAAACTTCCAAAAAATGGAGGGATAGGGACACAAAACTGCCAAGGAGAGATGGTGACACTAAACTTCTCTGATAGAGAAACCCTTGGCAAAATCAGTTTATTACTTTTGGGGACACAAAACCTCTCTGGTAGAGGAACCCTTGGCACAATCAGTTTATTACTTTACTTAAGGACAAGTCCTTACAGGAGGTTCCTCTCCTGGCCAGCAAAGAGGGAAGGAGCCCATGGCGCGTTTGCAGCTCCAGAATTTGGAGCAGTTTGGGCTTGGAAATAAAGAAATAAAGAAAAAAAGAAATAAAGAAAAAAAGAAATAAAGAAAAAAAGAAAAAAAGAAAAAAAGAAATAAAGAAAAAAAGCCCCCAGGCTTTGCTGGCTGCCAGGGAAAACAGCAAATATTAGAGATTACAATTAATCAGTAACCACGGGGAGGCTGAGGCTGCTCCCTGCGAGGTTCCCCCAAACCCGCACCGAGCCCCGGTACCGGGCGGGAGCTCCCGGTTCCTATCCCGGGACAGGACGGGAGCGCTCCCTGCCCCTTGCTGCAACCGAGCCCTCCCTCCCGCCGCTGTCCCGGCGCTCACCGCCCGGCGTGGTCCCGAACACGGTGCCCCCCGGTGTGGTGCTGTAGTCGCCGGGCGGCAGCGGGGCTCCGTCGGGCAAGGCGAGGCATTTCCCGGGGCCCGGGATGTCACGGCTGGGCGTCTGCCCGTGGCAGCAGCGGCCCGACATGACCGGACCGGGACCGGCACCGGGACCGCGACCGGGAGCGGCACCAGCGCTGCCGCCGCCCGCCCGCCGCTTCCGGCCGGGGCCACGCCCCTTCCGCCGGGGGAACGGGAACGGCACGGGGCGGAGCGGGGGGTAGGCGGGGCCTACACGGGAGTGGGCGTGGTTTAACCGGAGGGGCGGGGTTATGCTAATAAACTGCGGTTTGCGGGGGGCGGGGTTTATCCTGGACGGGGTGGGGCTTAATGCTAAATGGGCGTGGTCTGGGCCGTCTCCCTTTTTCTCCCATTTTTTCCCATTTTCTCCCCCTTTTTTTCCCCTTTTTCCCCCCTTTCCCCGCCTTTTCCGCCGTTTTCTCCCACTTTCTCCCTTTTCCTCCAATTTTTCCCCCCTTCTCCTCCCTTTTCCTTCATTTTTTCCCTCCTTTCCCCCATTTTCTCTCCCCTTTCACCCTTTCACTCCCCTTTTCTCCCGTTTCCTCCCATTTCCTCCCATTTCCTCCCATTTTTCCCTTTTTCTCCCCTTTCCCCCCTTGTCCCTCCTTTTACCCCCTTTCCCCCCCTTTTCTCCCTTTTCCCCCATGTTCTCCCTTTTTCTCTCCTTTTCTCCCATTTCCCCCCCTTTCCTCCCCCTTTTCCTCCCCTTTTCCCCCCATTTTCCCCCCATTTCTCCCTTTTCCTCCCCTTCCTCCCTTTTTCTCCCATCTCCTCCCCTTTTTCTCCCACTTTCTCACTTTTTCTCCTCTTTCGTCCCCTCTCCACCCTTTTTCTCCCATTTCTCCCCTTTTCCTCTCCTTTTCCCCCCGTTTCCCCCTTCTCCTCCCCTTCCCTCCCATTTCCCCCCTTTTCTCCCCCTTTTCCCCATTTTTTCCCCAATTTTTCCCTTTTTCTCCCCCATTTTCCCCCCTGGGCATCCCCACCCTGTGTCCCCCTTTCGCTCCGTTCCCGTGGCCGCTCTGGGCAGTCCGGGGCTGCCCTGGGGACAGATGCCAGCCCGGCTGTCCCCGTCCCAAATGGCTCTAGCCCCCCCCGGGGACCGGCGACAAACGCGGGAGGAGCCGGGGCGGCCACACACGCCGTGTCCCGGGGGTGCTGCGCTGGGAAATGGGGTTTGCATCAATATTTTATTAAATAAAAGATGTAAAGAGTGCGGTGGGAGAGGCGCAGGTGTTTTCGGGGTCCCCAGGATGAAGGAGGAGTTGAGAATCTGGCTCCATGTTTTTAGAAGGCTGATTTGTCGTTTTATGATATTTATATTATATTATATTATATTATATTATATTATATTGTATTATATTGTATTGCATTGTATTGCATTGTAATGTATTATATTATATTGCATTGTATTGCATTGTATTGTATTATATTGTATGATATATGATATGATATGATATTATATTATATTATATTGTAGTGTATTGTATTATATTGTATTATATTATATTACATTATATTATATTATATTACATTACATTACATTACATTACGCTATACTAAAACTATAGTAAAGAATAAACTATAGTAAAGAGTACTTATAGTAAAAATAGAAAATACACTCTGGTGTTTTTGGGGTCCCCAGGACGAAGGAGGAATTGAGAACCTGACTCCACGTTCTTATGAGGCTAATTTATTATTATATTTATAATATATTAAAGAATGCTATACTAAAACTATACGAAAGAATAGAGAAAGTGGAACACTGTGGCGGTTTTGGGGTCCCCAGGATGAAGGAGGAATTGAGAATCTGATTTCATGTTTTTAGAAGGCTGATTTATATTATATTATGTTATGTTATATTATATTATATCATATCATATCATGTCATATCATATCATATCATATCATGCTATACTAAAACTATAGTAAAGAATAAACTATAGTAAAGAGTACTTATAGTAAAAATAGAAAATACACTCTGGTGTTTTTGGGGTCCCCAGGACGAAGGAGGAATTGAGAATCTGACTCTGTGTTCTTAGAAGGCTGATTTCTTATTATATTATTTATAATAATAATTATATTATATTACATTATATAATAATGTAATGTAATATAATATAATATAATATAATATAATATAATTGTATTATATTATATTATGTAATATATATTAATATATTAATATATTAATATATTAAATAATATATTTTAGTATATTATATTAATAATATATTTTTATATGTTAATATATTAAATAATATAATATAATATAATATAATATAATATAATATAATTGTATTATATTATATTACATTACATTATATTACATTACATTACATTACATTATACTATATCATACTATATCGTACCATATCATATCATACCATATCATACTATATCACATCACATCCCATTATATCCCATTATATCCCATTATATTAATGCTATACTAAAGCTATGCTAAAGAATAGAGAAAGAATACAGACAGAAGGCTACACAAATTGATAATTCAAACTCGTGCTTGCTTCCAGAGCCCCGACACAGCCTGACCGTGATTGCTCATAAAGCCAAAACAATTCACAGGAAACCAATCAAACCAACAATCTCCAACCACATTCCAAAGCAGCAAAACGCAGGAGAAGCAATCAGATAATATTATTTTCAGTTTTCTCCGAGGCTTCTCAGCTTCTCAGGAGAAGAAATCCCTGAGAAGGGATTTTTCAGGAATTTTGGCTGTGACAGCACACAGCATCCCAACAGATGGAGCTCGGCAGCCGCGCTCAGCTCCGGACCCAGCGCGGGGCCAACCTCATCCCGCGGGGAGCTCTGAGCGTTTTTGGGGCAGCATTTGGGTGTGCAGGGCAGCGCTGTGCTGCCAGGGGATGGACAGGGCTGTTCCTGGCCCCCAACTCCCGTGGGACCCCCGGGCAGGCTGCGGTGACCCCAAGAACCCCCGGGTGCCAGGCAGGCAGCCCTGTGCCAGCTGCTGGATCCATTAGCGGGCACTGGGGCGGGAAAACAACATTTCCTGCATGCAGTGACATCAGCAGTGACCCCCAGCCCAGAGAGGCGGCCGCTGCCATTTCCTCCTCCTCCTCCTCCTCCTCCAGAATGGACCGTGGTGGGGTCAGGGACTGGGGAAGGTCAGGGTGACACCCTGCCACCGTGTCACCCTCCCATGTCGGGATCTTTAGCTGCTCAGAATGTTAGAAAAGTTAGAAAATCTCTTTTCCCAGCCCAGCAGCTGAAGATGGAATCAGAGCTCTTCATTTCTCATTCTCAAGGTTGTTTATTGTTTCTTATCTATAAAATTCTTTCTCCTGTCCAGCCGAGGTCCGTCCAGCAGGACAGTCCAGGCACTCTGCCTGCCCTAGGGCCGTGTTATTTTTTATACTAAAAACTACATGTACAATATTTACAATTTAGTTCCCAATATTTACAATTTATTACTTAACAATATTTACAGTTACTTTCCAATATTTACAATTTATTACTTTACAATATCTACAATTTATTACTTTACATTATTTACAATTACTTCCCAACACCTATCACCTATGTTAGACAGTGAGCTTCTACCTTAAACCAATCTAAAAGTGCCAACATCACAGCAGTAGATGGAGGCCAAGAAGAAGAAGGAGAAAGGCTGGACATGCCCAGATCTCTCCATCTTGCCTGAATCCCCATTCTAAAAAAACCCAAAATCTACTTTTTCACTTTGTGATAAATTCACTATTATTCTACTTAATTTGTCATGGCTTGGTGATCTTCATCTAAGGTTGGTAATTTGCTCTGTGGGTCATAATCAAACCCACAGGGGCATTTTGAGCCCCCTGGCAGGGTCTTGGCAGTCCAGGACAGCCAGAGGTACTACAGGGGTTACAGGGTGTTCCTCTCCAGGGCATTTTATCTGCCCATTCTGCTGGAAAGCCCTTTGTCATCCTCATGTGATGCACAGTTATCACGTTATTGCCTTCTAAATCGGGAGCAGAAGTGCTCTCCGAGGTGTCGGCTCTCCTCCAGCACTGCCTTTGCTCCTGATCTGGGTTGGATCCCTGTGAGCTGAGCAGGGCTGGGTTTGGGGAAGGGCTCACCCCATTGGCAGGTCCTGGGGCAGAAAATGTGTTTTATAAGCCATGAAATGCCCCTGCCTATGGTGTCAGAGTGATTCTGGGGGAGCAAATGTGTTTTATAAGCCATGAAATGCCCCTGCCTATGATGTCAGAGTGATTCTGGGGGAGCAAATGTGTTTTATAAGCCATGAAATGGCCCTGATTCTTGTGTGAGAGTGGTATTGGGGGAGAAAATGTGTTGTATAAGCCATGAAATGCCCCTGTGTATGGTGTGAGAGCGGTCCTGGGGGAGAAAATGTGTTTTATAAGGCATGAAATGCCCCTGATTCTTGTGTGAGAGTGATCCTGGGGGATAAAATGTGTTTTTAAGTCATGAAATGCCCCTGCCTATGATGTGAGAGCAATCCTGGGGGAGAAAATGTGTTATATAAATCATGAAATGCCCCTGTCCCTTATGTGAGAGGGGTCCTGGGGTTGAAAATGTGTTTTATAAATTATGAAATGCCCCTGCCTATGATGTGAGAGCAAGCCTGGGGTAGAAAATGTGTTTTATAACTCATTAAATGCCCCTGCCCCTGGTGTAGAGCGGGAGGATGGTGGCACTGAGGATGTCCCTGTGCCGGGCCATTTCCAGCCCATCCCTCGCTGTTTACATTCCCCTCCGATCGCGGCTCCCGATAAGGACAGACATCCCCGAGGGCTGCTCGGGCAGATAAAGGCTGCCCCATAAACAAGCCCATCCTGCCTTTGGGATGGGCATCTCCGCTGGCCCCGAGCAGGAAACCCTGCCTGGGGTGGCTCTGGCATTGCTGGGGGTTCTCAGCGCCCCAAAACGCAGCACTGGGATAGAAACATCCTCTGTGGCACGGGATTCACCGTGGTACCCTGTAGGAGCAATGGGGTAGGATGGTGGGGATGGATGGAGATGAGAGATCTCTGCAGCCAGGGCTGGGAATTTGGGGTTTATTGCAAAGGGCCAAGTGCAGGCCTTGTTTGGAGCTGCCAGGCACAGCTCGGAGCAGGCCCGAGAGAGAGAAAGAGAGGTAAAGAGAGTGGTAAAGAGGATGAGAGAGTGAGGTTCCCATTACAATACAATAAATCTTCTTCTGGTTGTGGAATTTGGGGTTTATTGCAAAGGGCCTGGGTGCAGGGCCCTGCTGGGAGCTGCAGCCACAGCTCAGAGCAGGCCCGAGAGAAGAGAGAGTGGATGAGAGAGTGGGGTTCCCATTCCAATACAACAAATCTTCTATGTTGAATATTCTGATTCTCATTAACCAATCTAGTCCAAGATACAAATCCTACAGCATTTCCATACAGCCTATAAGAATCATTACATTACCACGCTGTGTTACATTTTAAACCCTAAAAACTCCTCTTTGGGCCCTTCTGCCAAGCTGCAGGGTCTGCTCTGAGCCTTGGAGCTGTCTGCAAGCAGAGGGTGTTGTTCCATCAAAAGGGGATTACCTTCAGCCAGCCACACCATTGTTTTCCAGTTGTTCAGTAACTGAGGGATCTCAAAGCTTGCTTTCATTTCAATCTCGCTTATAGTTTCTACATTCTCCAAATCTTTTGCCAGACAATCATATTGATAAGGCTTTCCTGTTCCATCTTCCCCGGCAGTACCCATGGCCAGAGCCACAAGGGGAGTGTTTGACTCTTCCTCCTCCTCTTCCTCCTTCTCCTCCTGTTTTTGCTGCTTTTCCTCCCTGCAGACATGGGGCTGGAAGCAAGCACAGCCTGGAGGGGGCATGGGGAGCTGCTGGGCACAGAGGAAGGGCAAGGGGAGATGTGCCACATGGATGCTCCTTTTTCCCTCAGAAAGCCTTCCCTGACAGCTCAGCTCTCTGTGAAGTCATTCCTGTTGTTGTTTTTTCTCGGTATTTCCCACACTTTTTGTGAAATCCGGATCCGTGTTATTGCAAACTTCTCCCTCCACCCCTCTCACCCCAGTTTGCTTTAGCAACAGCTGGAGGAAAACCAGAAACAAGGGGAAAAGGAGCTGTGAAAACATCTGTAAAGCCTTTGTGGTCCTGATGGCAGCGTGAGGACTCAGCAGTTGGACAGAGATGGGACCTGTCAGAAATGGAACCTGCAAAGGTTGCTAAAAACGGCAGAAATTGGGAATAACAGCTACAGGCACTGCCCTGCTGCTGTCACAGGAAAGCAATACAAGGAAAAAACAGCTTTACTATGATTTATTTTTTAAGTTGAAACTAATTGCTCAGGGATCTGGGGGGCAGGGGCAGGAGCTGGGCTTGCCTTTGGCACTGTCTGGGTTTCAGGAGCTCGCTGCCCCTTTCCCTCATTCTCCCCGTGCTGCTGTGGCCCTGCTGGTGCCTCTTTCACCACCAGCAGGAGCTCCCAGGAGTTTCACTGGAAAACAGGATGTGCGTGCTGGAGACGTGGGAGCCCTTGGGGTGCCAGGCTGGGGTGGCACAGGGATCCTGTTGGAGTTGTTTGACAGCTGGTTTGCAAAGTTTAGTTCATAAAATAAATAATAATTGATGATTTTTTAGTGTATTTATAGCAAAGAAGAAAATAAAGTTGTTATCATAGAAGCAGAGTAGAAAAGAAGTTGAGTTAAAAGAAGAAATAACAATTATTTTTCAGTGTATTTACAGCAAAGAAGAAAATAAAGTTGTTAGCATAGAAACAGATTAGAAAAGTTGAGTTGATAGAAGAAATAACAATTATTTTTGGTGTATTTACAGCAAAGAAGAAAATAAAGTTGCTAGCATAGAAACAGAATAGAAAAGAAGTTGAATTCATAGAAGAAATAATAATTAATTATTTTTGAGTGTATTTATAGCAAAGAAGCAAAAAAAGTTGTCAGCATAGAAGCAGATTCGAAAAGAAGTTGAATTCATAGAAGAAATATTAATTAATGATTTTTGAGTGTATTTATAGCCAAGAAGAAAATAAAGTTGTTAACACATAAACAGATTAGAAAAGAAGTCGAATTAAGAGAAGAAATAATAATTAATGACTTTTGAGTATATTTATAGCAAAGAAGAAAATAAAGTTGTTAACACAAACAGATTAGAAAAGAAGTTGAATTAATAGAAGAAATAATTATTGATGATTTTTGAGTGTATTTACAGCAAAGAAGAAAATAAAGTTGTTAGCATATAAACAAATTAGAAAAGAAGTTGAGTTAATAGAAGAAATAATAATTTTTTGAGTGTATTAACAGCAAAGAAGAAAATAAAGTTGTCAGCATAGAAGCAGATTAGAAAAGATACATGAAAATTTTTATAACCTGAATTACGTGCAAAAGTAAATGTGTATATATGCTTTATTAAATTTTTGTAAAATTTTATTAATTACATTAACGCTAATCACTTTGCATTATAAATATAACACAATATAATAATATATAAATATAACAAGTCATTATGATGTAATTATAAGTTATTATGATGTAATTAATAACTTAAGATTATAGATATTATAAGTTTTATAATAAATATATAATAAATAAATATAATAAGTTATTATGATGTAATTAATAACTTAAGATTATGCTAGAATATAAGAATAATATAATTTGTTAAGAATATATAAGCTAAAAAACACACAAAATAAAAAACATTTTTCTTCTTAAACCCTAATCACGTGTGTATGTCCAACCTAACAATGACAGGATTGTCCCACTGGGTGATGGGGCAGGGGAGGTTCTGGATGTGCAGCAGGGTGTGAAGCACCCCAAAACCACAGCACAGCCCCTGCCTGAGCCCTGGGAATGTGGGATACAAACTCTCTGTGGGATATTTGCCTCAGGATATTGAGCATGCCTGTGAAACAGCACATTTTAATCATTTTTTATTCTTCTGACCCAGGGATTTTTTCCCTCCCGTGCCCGCTTTGCCAGGGGAGGAGGGTTTGTGTGGGGCTCTGAGTTTATGTGGAGCTTCCTGCAGGGCTTCCTGGGACAGGCAGTACCCAGGGGTGAGAGCTCCAGCACAGCCTGTTTATGTGCTGACAAGGAAATGTGGTGACAGAGAATCCCAAACAACTTCAAAGCGAGATTTGCGCAGCCGATACGGGAAGCATTCCGAAAATGCAGGGGAGTGTGTCACTGCTGTGGGGACACAGCTGGGGCAGGGCCCTTCCCAGAGCCCAGCCTGGCCCTGTGCCCACCTCAGCCAGCCCAGAGCTCCCTCCCCGGGCAGGGAATTTGGGTGAAGTCCTTCTGCTTTCTCCTTGGCATCTCCTCAGGCAGAGGAAGAGCATCCCACAGCCTTCATCCCTGTCCTGTGCTGTCCCCAGGTGTCCCCCCGTGGGATGGGCAGGTGAAGAAACACCTTGAGGGTGGCGCTGGTGCCATCACCTGCTGCACTGGGCTGGCTGTGGAGCCTGTGCTGGGATGGGTATCACTGGCCAAGGGTCTCTGTACAAATCCCAAACAGGACAGGACTGCTGGGAACGTGCCTTGAGCTGTTTGATTTTCCAGCATCAGTCTCATTACTTGGTTATGACAATGGGAAGATGCCACCAGCTCACATCCCAGCCAGCAGACCAAGAACTCAATGTTACAACTCACTTTATAAGTTTTTTGACCGATCACACAAAGCAAAAGCACATTGACAGTAGTTCCATCCAACCCCTATAAGCACAGGTACTTTGTTTATTTCAAATACAATACCTGCTTGTAAGCCTTAAACACAATGCACAAAGCTCTATTATTAAGCTTAAAACTTCCTAATATCTCTCTAGATAAACTTTTCTGTAGCTTAGGGAGTTATTCTAGACGAGCATTAATACACAGACCATTGTTCTATTTGTCTTTGCTTTTCTACTTTTTAAATAATTTTTCTGCTGACATATCTATGTACAAATCATGGACAGGACAGGACTGCCGGGGAAGGTGTATTAAGGTGCTTTATTTTCCAGCATCAGTCTCATTCCATGGTTATGACAGTGGGAAGATGCCACCAGCTCAGATCTCAGCCAGTAGACCAAGAACTCAATGTTACAACTCACTTTATAAGTTTTTTGACCAATCACACAAAGCAAAAGCACATTGACAGTATTTATATCTGTATAATATATATTCTATATTGACAGTAGTTCTATCCAACCCCTATAAGCACAGGTACCTTTGGTTAAACAATGCTTGCTTATTTCAAATACAATCCCTGCTTGTAAGCCTTCAAACACAATGCACAGAGCTCCATTATTAAGCTTAAAACTGCCTAATATCTCTCTAGATAAACTTTTCTGCAACTTAGGGAGTTATTCTAGACAAGCATTAATGCACAGATCATTGTTCTATTTGTCCTCGTTTTTCTACTTTTTAAATAATTTTTCTGCTGACCAATCTCATGGCTGCTGCTTAGCTCCAATCACAGTTCTGCTGTCTCTGGGGCCTTTTGCAGCTTTCCCAAACCCTCTGATTTATGGATTCCCACAATGGGAGGCTGAGGAAGATGAGGCAGAGGGGGCTCTGGTGGTGTCCCCACAGCTGGTGTGGCCACGAGCAGGGGCAGCACAGTGACTCCAGCGTGTGATGGGTTTATCTCGTGCCCTGTACCAGCCACATGCCAGGGAGGGAGCGAGTTCTCAGCTATAAAAAGCTCTTGTTTTATCCATAGCTCTCACCCCTCACTCTGTGTGACCAAGCAGAGCCCGTGTGCCCTCAGATGTGTCTGGGATCAGCTCAGGCATCTGTTTCCTCTCTCCAAACACATCCCTGGGCACCAGGAACTCCATGTGCTGCCCAGCCAGGAGATGTTTGCTCCCTGCTCTCCCCAGGCAGGGATCTCCCCTAATTAATTCCAATTCTCTCTGTGTGTAAAACGTATTTTTAAATACCCATTGTTCATCCCGCAGCCACAGCCGAAGGAGCTGCTCTGATCCATGGCATAAACAGATTTTCCCAGAGTTTTCTAAACAACCCTTGACCCCTTGGCTTCCTGTGGCCTTTTGCCAGGCTGGCTCTGCCTCCCCCAGGTAGAGCCAGGCCAGAGGTCCTGGCAGGGATGGGAGAGGGGAGAGGATGCTTCTCCTGGATGGGAAAGGGGAGAGGATGCTTCTCCTGGATGGGAAAGGGGAGAGGATCCTTCTCCTGGTGTCTCCATTCCTTGGATCAAATCTCTGGAGCAGCAGGGATGGGGATGAGGGCTGGGTGAGACCCAGCACCTTCGTGCTTCAGCTTTTCCAGCTGGAAAAATGGGGTGAGAAAGGGAAGAGGATGCTTCTCCTGGATGGGAAAGGGAAGAGGATGCTTCTCCTGGTGTCTCCATTCCTTGGAGCAAAGCTCTGGAGCAGCAGGGATGGGGGTGAGACCAAGCACCTTTGTGCTTCAGCTTTTCCAGTTGGAAAAGTGGGACAAAGATCCAGAACCAAAGCCTGGGAATGCAGGGGGAGCTCCTTGCTGGGCACAGCAGGGTGAGGAAGATGCCATAGAGGCTGTGTGCAGGAAAACAGGCTGGAAAATCAGGCTGGAAAATCCCTGGGGATGGGTCTGGCAGCTCCTTGGGGGTCTGGGGGCCAGCACAGAGCCCAGCTCAGCTCAGGGAAGGGGAGGCAGGGATGGAAAAGGAGGTGAGGATGGAAAAGGAGGTGAGGATGGGAAGCCAGCAGCCCCTTTCGTGACTCCTCAGAGCCCTCATCACCCAAGGACATTCAAAAAAGGGACATTCAAAGCAGGACAGGCGCTCCTGCTTTGCTCTCAGACCCAAAAATGTGAGTGTGACCTGGAGCTGCATGTGCAGGGATGACACACGACAGCATTCCTGCCCCTGTGTGTGTGCCAGGGGCACAAATTCAGCAATTCCCAGCTCTCTCCCAGGCAGCAGAGAGCTGGGAGCTGAGTGAGATTGAATCAACCCTTTGGCTGAAGGCTCTGAAAATCCAAAACAGCCTTGTAAAGATGCAGCTTGTAAAAGCAGGGCTCTGCTTTCGTAGCTCATGAATGGGAAGGAATGCCAGCCAGATCGCTTTTACACGTTTTTTCCGTCTTTGTCAACATTCCCCCATTTGGCTGGGACTTCAAACCGCCCCATTTGGAGACTGCCTGTCTTAGAAGTTGCAGGATTTGTATAAATAAATAACTGATAGGGAATGATCCACTCTGGAGCCTGCCCAGGGGCCCTGAGAACTGGGATGGGGCTGTGGAGCCTCCCTGAGCTTTGGTGGCTCTCCAAAGTAGGACAGGAAGTGTGAGTGGAGGGTGAATTTGGGTGGGGGTCTCCAAACACCACCACACCCCCCAAATTCGGGAAGGGGAGCAGGAAAGGTCTCCTCCATCCACTGGGCAGGAGGCTCAGGCAGTAACTATGGAGGTGAAGTGGTGGCTGTGGCCCTGGCTGTCACCTGGGTGTCACTGGCTGTCACCTTGCCAGCCCTGTGCTGATGTCGGGGTGTCACTGTCCCCACCAGGGGCAGTGTGTCCTGGCAGGAGAGAGTCTGGAGAGGGGGGCACGGAGAGGGCAGCACAGGGGGCTGAGGGCTCAGGGAGGGGATGGAGGGCACAGGGAGGGGATGGAGAGCACAGAGAGGGGATGGAGGGCACGGAGAAGGGCGGAAGAGCACGGCAAGGGGGGCACGGAGAGGGGCACGTAGAGGGCAGCACAGAGGGCTGAGGGCTCGGGGAGGGGATGGAGAGCACGGCAGGGTGCAGAACAGGGACAGATGTGTGGGAATGGGGACTCAGAGAGGGGATGGAGGGCACAGAGAGGGGATGGAGAGTAGGGAGAAGGGCGGGAGAGCACGGCGAGGTGTGCACGGAGAGGGGAACGGTGAGGGCAGCACAGAGGGCTGAGGGCTCGGGGAGGGGATGGTGGGCATCGCAGGGTGCAGAACAGGGACAGATGTGTGGGAATGGAGACTCAGAGAGGGGATGGAGGGCACAGAGAGGGGATGGAGAGCACAGGGAGGGGATGGAGAGCACGGACAAGACGGGGAGAGCGCGGCCAGCGGCTGAAGCGTCCGGCGGGAATGCCGGGGGGAGCGGGGCGGGCCGGGGGGAGGAGATGCCGCTCGCTGTCCGCTGCCCTTCCCTCGCCCTCCGGAGCAGCCCGGGGCCTCCCCGCTCCTTTAAAGGCTCCTCCTCCGGCTCGGAGGGGACCCGGCCCCGCCGGTCCGGCCCGAGGGCTGCGCCGGGAGCGCGGCGGGGAGCGCACGGCGGGGCCGGTGCCCCCAGCCCAGCCCGGCCGACATGAGCCCCCTCCCCACGGGCAACGGCAGCGCCTGGGGGGGCTCCGGCAACTGCAGCGGGGCCGCGCTGGGCCGGCAGTGGGTGCTGGGCACCGCCATCACCCTCACCGTGCTGGTCACCGTGGCCGGGAACCTGCTGGTGATCGTGGCCATCGCCAAGACGCCGCGGCTGCAGAGCATGACCAACGTGTTCATCACCTCGCTGGCGTGCGCCGACCTCATCATGGGCCTGCTGGTGGTGCCGCCGGGGGCCACCATGCTGCTGAGCGGCCACTGGCCCTACGGCACCACGGCGTGCGAGCTGTGGACCTCGCTGGACGTGCTGTGCGTGACGGCCAGCATCGAGACGCTGTGCGCCATCGCCGTGGATCGCTACCTGGCCATCACCGCCCCGCTGCAGTACGAGGCGCTGGTGACCAAGGGCCGCGCCCGGGCCGTGGTGTGCTTGGTGTGGGCCATCTCTGCCTTCATCTCCTTCCTCCCCATCATGAACCACTGGTGGAGGGACGGAGGGGACGAGCGGGCGGCGCGCTGCTACGAGGACCCGCGGTGCTGCGACTTCGTCACCAACGTCACCTACGCCATCGTGTCGTCCACCATCTCCTTCTACGTGCCGCTGCTCGTCATGGCCTTCGTGTACGTGCGGGTTTTCGCCGTGGCCTCGCGGCACGTCCGGCTCATCGGCAGGGACAAGGTGAGGTTCGTGCAGGAGCCGCCGAGCCCCACGGGCCGGAGCGGCCGGCGCAGGAGGCCCTCACGCCTGTCGGCCATCAAGGAGCACAAGGCTCTCAAGACCTTGGGCATCATCATGGGCGTCTTCACGCTCTGCTGGCTGCCCTTCTTCGTGGCCAACATCATCAAGGTCTTCTGCCGCTCGCTGGTGCCGGATCAGCTCTTCCTCTTCCTCAACTGGCTGGGCTACGTCAACTCGGCCTTCAACCCCATCATCTACTGCCGCAGCCCCGACTTCAGGAGCGCCTTCCGCAAGCTGCTGTGCTGCCCCCGCCGCGCTGACCGCCGGCTCCACGCCGTCTCACGGGACCTGCAGCGCTGCCCCTGTGCCTTCAGCCCTCGGGGGGGACCCACAGGGGCCAGCAAGGCGGCCCTCGGGGAGGATGGTGAGGGCAGGAGGGAGGAGGCTCCTCTGCCCCACCGGCAGCGCCCCCCGGGCGAGTCCCGGCTGCAGGGAGCGCAGAGCTCTCTGTGTTCCCAGCTGCATGAGTAGGTATTTGCTTGGGAGGGGCTTGGGGGGTTCGGTGCAGCCCTTTGGGGTCGGTGCTGGGGGAGCAGGCAGACCCTGGGGTACACGGGAGAGGCTCTGGGATGTGGGACTGGGCACCATTGCCCTGCTCCCTGATGCTCCCCTCAAACTCTGGCCCCTCACTGGGCTGCAGAAATGGGGTCCCAGCCAGTCCCACTGCAGCCCTTTAGGGTGTGACTGGGGGGCTGTCGGTGCATGGGAGAGGCTCTGGGATGGGGGACTGGGCACCATTGCCCTGCTCCCTGATGCTCCCCTCAAACTCTGGCCCCTCTGCTGGGCTGCAAAATTGGGGTCCCAACCAGTTCCACTCCAGCCCTTTGAGGTCGGTGCTGGGGTAGCAGGCAGACCCCGGGGTGCATGGGAAAGGCTCTGGGATGGGGGACTGGGCACCATTGCCCTGCTCCTTGATGTTCCCCTAAAATTCTGGCCTCTCTGCTGGGCTGCAGAAATGGGGTCCCAACCAGTCCCACTCCAGCCCGCCAGGACCTGCTCTGCGGTTCCTGGCTAAAGGGAACACGGGTGGTGAACAGCGAAGCAAAGCAGCTGAATGTCCCCAAGCCTGGCATTTATTTTCCCCTTCTCCCGATCCCACTTTGGGCTGCTAAAGAAGGAAAACTCAGTGACCCACTCCTCAGCGAGGCACTCCGGCTGCCCTGGCCGCTCTGGGCTCTGCAGGTTGCTTTGCCCTCCAGCGGTGTAAATCTGGGAAGGGAATTCATTTCATCCCGTGTTCCATGACGGGAAATGCGCTCCCGGAGCCGGCAGCCCGCTCAGAGCAGGGGGCAGGGGCTGGCAGGGATGGCAGGGATGGCAGGGATGGCAGGGGC
Organism: Melozone crissalis; assembly: GCF_028551555.1. Lineage (NCBI taxonomy): Eukaryota > Metazoa > Chordata > Aves > Passeriformes > Passerellidae > Melozone > Melozone crissalis. The sequence goes on from NW_026536006.1 coordinate 1,179,266, forward strand.
TGGCAGGGATGGCAGGGGATGCTAGGGGCATGGCACAGGCTGGCAAGGGTGGGCAGGAGTGATGGGGACACCCATGCTGTGGTTCTGCCCTGCCAGCACCCTGACACAGATTTCCACCTCCAATTGCAAGGTTGGGTTTTTCCACACAGAGTTTTTTTATTAGTATGACAAAATTGGAGTTCTTCTGGATTTTAACCGTGTTTCTCTCCTGATGCCTGAGGGCAGGATAGGTTTCTTGCTAGAAATGTGCAGGTAGAGGTGCCGGAGGTGTTCCCTGGGCAGGATTCACCCATGCTGGGCACACGGGGCACTGGATGGTGGGAGGGTCTGGGGTCTCACCCAGCGCTCCCCCATTTCAGGTTTGCTGGCGGAGAGACTCCCTCGGGTCCATCCGACTGACTCGGAGCAGCCGAGAGATGGGAGGAGAGCGCTTCCCCCGGCCGGGTCGTCATCATCATCATCATCATCATCATCACCGCCCCGGCCTCTCCTCTGCCCGCCTTGGCCGCCGCCCTCCCCGGGGAGCAGAGCCAGCCCCGGGCTGCTGCCCGGCTCCGGGCATGTGAGTCCGGATCAGCCCGGCCAGAGCCGCTTTAACCCTCCCTGTGCTGGTGCCTGGCGCTCCCAAATCCCTTCTGTGCCCGCCGGGGTGGTGGCCGCGGGTCCCTGTCCCCAGCCGAGCCTGCTGGGTGGGCACTGTGTCACCTCCCACCCTCTGCTGGGTGGGCACTGTGTCACCTCCCACCCTCTCCTTGCAGGGTCGGGGTGGCAGAAGCAGCGCCAGGGGTGACGGTGCTGGCAGGACCCAGAGAGGAGGAGGAAGAGGAGGAGGTTCTCCCTGGGACAGCACCAGCTCCTTCGTGCCGTCGGTGCTGCAGACCTGGAGCTGGGGAGAAGCTCAGGAGCTGCTCAAAAAGTGGCAGCACAGCCTCAGGGATGTGTGGACAGGACAAACTCCCATCTGGGTGCTCCTGGCACGGCTGGCAGAGGGATGTGGAGAATGCCAGCTCTGCGTTCTTGAAGGACAAAGGACGCCGTTGTCCCAGGCTTGGCCAGTTTCGGACAGTGTGCTGAGAAGGACAGAGGAGCCTCCTGCAGGCTCAAGCCCTTCCCAGGGTTTCCATCCCTGCCCAGGGCTGAGTGCAATCCCTCCGGCAAAGGGAGAGAGCTCAGGGGAATGCACGGGAGCACTTCCAAACGCAGGAACCGGGATCGTGTCGGGTGTCTCGGCAGTTTCCCCCTCTGGTTTGGGACAGACTGGGGGACAGGAGGTGGATTCTCATTCTCATCTCGCACCGTGCAGACGTGCCCTGCCCCGCAGCACCTCTGGGCACAGCTGCTGCCACAGGATGTTCAGTGACCGCACAGTTTTTGTCCCGGTTTGTGTCCCCTCTGCCGTGTGAAATAAACCTCTGGATCTCTGCGGTGCCTCCACATCTGTCCTGAGCAGCGGGTGCTCCTCCAGGTGCTGTTCTCTGCTCCATGTGCAGTTCCCTGCTCCAGGTACTGCTCCAGGTGTTGTTCCCTGCTCCAGGTGTGTTCCAGGTGTTGTTCCCTGCTCCAGGTGTGTTCCAGGTGTTGTTCTCTGCTCCATGTGCTGTTCCATGTGCTGTTCCCTGCTCCATGTGCAGTTCCCGGAGGTTCGGGGGCTCCATCCCCTCCCGGGGCCGTGGCTGGCAGGGAAGAGCTGGGCTGGAGCTGCCGGAGCTGCCCGGTGCCACCTCCTGTGCCAGGGAAATGCCAGCACCTGCCCAGAAACCCAACCTGGGATGCTGCGGGGTGTCCCTGCAGGCACCTGTACACACCTGTACACATACGCCTGTACTCACTCACCTGTACACACTTGTACATATACACCTGCACTCACCTGTACAAACTCACCTGTACACACTCACCTGTACTTTGCCAGGCATAGACACCTGAACATACTCACCTGTACATACTTATCTGTATTCACCTGTACTCACCTGTACACATGTGTACACACCCATGGATAGACACCTGTAAATCGTCACCTGTATACACCTGTGCACACTCACCTGTACAAACCCATTCAGAGACATCTGTACTTACCTGTACACACATGTACTCACCTATACACACCTGTACCCACCTGTACACACCCATGCAGAGACACCTGTACACTCCTGTACTCACCTGTACACACCCATGCAGAGACACCTGTACTCACCTATACACACCTGTACCCACCTGTACTCACCTGTACCTACCCATGCAGAGACACCTGTACTCACCTGTACACACCTATATGCACCTGTACACACCTGTACCCACCTGTACACACCCATGCATAGACACCTGTCCTCACTCACCTGTACTCACCTGCACGCACCTGTACTCACCTATACACACTCACCTGCACACACCTGTACTCACCTGTACCCACCTGTACACACCTGTACCCACCTGTACACACTCACCTGCACACACCTGCACTCACCTGTACACATTCACCTGTACTCACCTGTACACACCTGCACACACCTGCACACATTCACCTGCACACACCTGCACTCACCTGCACACACCTGTACCCACCTATACACAGCTGTACCCACCTGTACACATTCACCTGTACACACCTCTACTCACCTGCACACACCTGCACACACCTGTACATACCTGTACTCACCTATACACACCTGTACTCACCTGTACTCACAGTACACACCTGTACACACCTGTACACACAGATATACACCTGTACACACCTGTACACACCTATATACACCTGTACACACCTGTACACACCTGTACACACCTATATACACCTGCACACATCTGCACACACCTGTACTCACCTGTACCCACCTGTACACACCTGTACCCACCTGTACACACTCACCTGCACACACCTGCACTCACCTGTACACATTCACCTGTACTCACCTGCACTCACCTGCACACACCTGTACCCACCTATACACAGCTGTACCCACCTGTACACATTCACCTGTACACACCTCTACTCACCTGCACACACCTGCACACACCTGTACATACCTGTACTCACCTGTACTCACAGTACACACCTGTACACACAGATATACACCTGTACACACCTGTACACACCTGTACACACCTATATACACCTGTACACACCTGTACACACCTGTACACACTCACCTGTACCCACCTGTCCGCCCAGGCCCCGCCCCTCAGGCCCCGCCCTTTCCGCGCTCTCGCGAGAGGGGCGGGGCGGTGCTCCCTGCCCGCCGCCGCCGCCGCTCCCGTCCCGTCCCGTCCCGCCGCATTCTCGGCCCGTCCCCGTCCCCGGTGCCGCCGCTCGCTCGCTCTCCCGCAGCCATGGCGGCCCCGGGCTGGGCGCCCACCCACGTGCGGGTGACGGTGCTGCGGGCGCGGGGGCTGCGCGCCAAGGCGGCGGCGGGCGGCAGCGACGCGTACGCGGTGATGGCGCTGGGCCGCGACAAATTCCGCACGTCGGTGGCCGAGCGCTGCCGGGGCGAGCCGCTGTGGCGGGAGGAGGCCACGTTCGAGCTGCCCGCCAAGGCCGCCGCGCTGCGCCTCACCGTGCTGCACCGCGCCCTCACCGGCGCCGACAAGTTCCTGGGCCGCGCCGAGGTGGAGCTGGGCCCGCTGAGGGAGGACGGCGGCCGGCGGCACACCAGGTGCGACCGGGGGGCTCCGGGAGGGAGCGGGAGCCGCAGGGAGAGGGGTGTGAGGGCTGCGGTGTCCCAGGGCGGCTGGGGAGGAGGAAGGAGAGACTTCTTTGGGTCATGCGGAGGATGGAGAGGAGGTTTTGGGGGGGCTCTCGGGGTCATGGAGGGGTTTGGAGGGGACCTGTGCGCCCCACGGAGGGCTGGGAGAGCCATGAGGGGATTCCTGAACCCCACGGGTGCTCGGGAGGATGGTGAGGGGATTTCTGTGCCCCACGGGAGCTGGGGAGAAGGAAGGAGAGGCCCCTCAGGGTCATGGAGAGGAGGTTCTGGGGGCCCACGGGGGTCATGGAGGTGTTTTTGAGGGGATTCCTGTGCCCCACAGGAGCTGCGGAGAAGAATGGAGAGGTTTTGGGGGGGTCTCTCAGGCCCACGGGGGTCATGGAGAGATTGGGGGCGTCCCACGGAGGTCTGGGAGAGGGATGAGGGGATTTGTGTGTCCCACAGGACCTGAGGAGAAGGATGGAGAGGCCCCTCTGGGTCCTGCAGAGGATGGAGAGGAGGTTTTGGGGTGCCTCTCAGGCTCATGGAGAGGTTTAGAGGGGACCTGTGCATCCCACCCCTATGAGCCCCCACAGCTGGGGAATGCCTTCCCCTGGAAGAGGCTGGGGGTGCAGAGACAACTTTTCCATCCAGTCCTGCCTGGTCCTTGGGTTTGATTTTCAAACGCTGACACTACAGAGACAACAGCCAGCCTGACCCCCAAAACCTGATGTCCTCAGAGTGCTGCCCCTTCCAGCACGGCCTGAACACTAATTAATTTTTGCTAACAAACACTTGAAGCGTGTCAGGGTGGATAATTCCACCTTCCACGGGCCAGCTCCAGCTCTGTGTCACACACTCGCTGCTTTGAACACGGGCACGGTGAAACCCAGGGGTGGTGCCCGGGAGGGTTTTACTGGGAGTCAGCAGCCTTGTAATGTGCTGGTGACTCACCTTCCTCCTCCTCTGCCTCACCTGAGCACCGCCGAGCCGTCCCGCTCATCAAGGCTTAATTAGGTTCATTAAGGCTGTGTCAGACTGGGCTGTGTTTACACTGCAGAGCCCCTTGGTCAGCAGAGCTCAGGGCTGGTGCCTCAGGGCTCCCAGGCATTCCTTTGTGTCTGGGCAAAGGAAAATTGAGAGGGAGAATAAAAAAAAAACGAACAAAACACAGCTTTGGTGCTCCTGGGGAAATTTCTGGTGTTTTCAGTTGTTTGTAGCCTTCGGTTTCCTGTTTGAAGCCTGTTTTGTTCTTGCTGCCATGGTGATGTGTAGCCATAAAGGAGTAGTTTTATTTGGAAAATAGATAATGTTGATGGACAGGTGCTTGCTAACACCATAAATGCCACTAATGAGATTTGTTTTTTTGTGCTTTGGGGGTTGTCAATCGGTGATTTCCTTCCAGGCACGCCCAGGGGTGCTGCTTTCAGCTGAGCTGCCTTTGCTGAACACACGGGATCGATTGTGGCACGGGATGCTCCTAGAAATCACTTTGGAACAGCAGTGCCCAGTGCTGGCTCGTGTTAAAGGCACAGGGGTTGTGATTGTGGGGCTGCTGCAGCTCCAGGGACTGGGCAAAGCCTTGGTCTCCTGATAGAAACCCTTCCTTGGTTGTCTTCTAAGCCCAGTTCGTTTAGAGTCACAGAGTCCCAGAGTCACAGAATCCCAGAATGGACCTTAAAACCCATCTTGTTCCACCCCCTTCCCTGCCTAGGGACAGCTTCCACTAGAACATTGCTCCAAACCTGGCCTTGAACACTTTGAGGGACAGGACAGACATTTTTCTCCAGGACCACGCCCTCACCACCCTCAGAGGGAAGAATTTCTTCCACATTTCCCTCTGAAGTGTAGCAGATTCCTGAATCCATCTCCTTCAGTTATCCCCTTTAGTTTTGCATTTTCTCTGGAGCAAGTCACCTTTTCCTGTTCTCTTTTTATTGCTTCCAGTATACCTTTGGAGGTTGAAGTGCAAATTTGATGGCAGGGCACATTTGCATGCTCTGTTTGCTGCCTTTATTTGGAGGAAGAAACCAATCAGTTTCCAGGCAGCCTTTCCTATGGGTTCTGTGGGGTTGGGAATGCTACAACAAACAAAACCATCCTGGTGTGCAGTGCTGCGCATCCTCTGAGCTGCCTCAGATGTGGTTTGAGTGTCACCAAGGGGTGTTTGAGGGCGTGTGGGTGGTGGGATTGTGGTTTGGGATGCCCTGGGCACTGTTGGGGAGCTGTTTTTGGGGAGGGAGAGGGCTGTGCCCGAGCAATGCCCTTTCCTATGGATTCTGTGGGGTTGAGAATGCTGTGGTTCCATCAACAAACAAAACCATCCTGGTGTGCAGTGCTGCTCATCCTCTCTGCTGCCTCAGATGTGGTTTGAGTGTCACCAAGGGGTGTTTGAGGGCGTGTGGGTGGTGGGATTGTGGTTTGGGATGCCCTGGGCACTGTTGGGGAGCTGTGTGTGGGGAGGGAGAGGGCTCTGCCCGAGCAATGCCCTTCCTGGTGCGTGCCAGTCACGAGCCTGCGGAGGGGAGTGGAAATGCCCGAGCTCTGGGAGCCTGGGGTTGGCTCTCTGCTCTTGATTAGGGGTTCCTTGGCTTAGCAGGCATTAAGGAGCTGGAATGAAAGGTATGAGGGCGTGGGACAGCGTGTGCAGCTCTGAGGCTGCTGCTCTGCTCCACTTCAAAGCTGTGGCCCCTGCCAGTGTCAGGAGGAGAGATGAAAGGGCAGAGGAGAGTGGCTGAGCTGAAATGCAGGAATTCCATCTTGTGCCTCTGTTTTTTCTCCTTTTTTTTTTTAACCCTTCCTTATCTGGTTTAAAACCAAATCTTATTAATAACTTTGGTATGATAAGGAATGTTTTCTTTGGCACCTGGGGCTGTGAAGGTGACGTCACCATAAGATTAAAGTCTTTCTTTTCCTACACTGTGGGCTGATTTGATTTTTCAGCCATAAGAACTTTCTGTGTTCTCAATTACTGGTGTGTGACTGTTCACAGGGATGAGGGAAGAGACGAGGATCTGACTCCATGTTTCAGAAGGCTTGATTGATTATTTTATTATATATATTATATTAAAATTATGCTAAAAGAATAGAGGAAAGGATTTCATCAGAAGGCTGGCTAAGAATAGAATAGGAAAGAATGATAACAAAGGTTTGTGGCTCACTGTGATTGGCCATTAATTAGAAACAACCCCATGAGACCAATTACAGATGCACCTGTTGCATTCCACAGCAGCAGATAACCATTGTTTACATTTTGTTCCTGAGGCTTCTCAGCTTCTCAGGAGGAAAAATCCTAAGGAAAGGATTTTTCATACAAGATGTCTGTGACACTGGTGGTTAAAGAAACCTCCTTGTTGCTGCAGGTGGTACAAGCTTCGCTCCAAACCTGGGAAAAAGGAAAAGGAGAGAGGGGAGATCGAGGTGGACATCCAGTTCATGAGGAGCAACATGACAGCCAGCATGTTTGATCTGTCCATGAAGGACAAGCCCCGCTCTCCCTTTGGGAAGCTCAAAGACAAACTCAAGGGCAAGAGGAGCAGTGGCCTCTCAGACACAGCATCAGCCATCGTCCCCGGCACCTCCCACTCCCCTGCTGACAGCGAGGATGAGGCAGTGGAGAAGGAGAAGAAGAAATCCAAGTTCAAAGCGCTGTTCTCCAAGCCTGGCCTGCAGAAGACGTCGCTGTCCCAGTCCATGTCAGTGCTGCCCACCCAGCAGCCCCTCACCCCGAGGGTTCGGCTGCGGCCCAGCGACTTCCAGGCACAGTGGGATGAGGAGGAGGAGTCCCAGACCTCTCCTGCCTCAGAACGTGAGTGTTGGCACACAACCTTCCCCCAATGGGTTCTTTACACTCTTCACAGCACTGGTTAAATTCTCCTTTCTGACCAAATCCACAGAAAGTCCCTGCTGGCACTGAGGCTGGCAGTAGTGTTGTAGAAAAGGGGATGAGGATGAGGAGGATGAGGGGAGTGGGATGAGGAGGAGTCCCAGACCTCCCCTGCCTCAGAACGTGAGTGTTGGCACAAAACCTTCCCCCAAAGGGTTCTGTGCACTCTTCACAGCACTGGTTAAATTCTCCTTTCTGACCAAATCCTCCCTGCTAGCACTGAGGCTGGCAGTAGTGTCAGAGAAAGGATTGTTCTTGCATCTTCAATTTCTCCCTGTTTTGTTTTTTTTCTCCAGGATCCTTTGAGAGCGTGCCAGAACAGAAGCCAGCTCCTTCTCCTCTGTTCAAATCTCGTAAACCAGCCTTTTTGGACAGTAGGCAGCCAACCCAGGGAACCACCAACCACACCAAAAAGGATGGGCTCTCCTTGTTCAGTGGCCTTAAATCCAAAAACGATCCCGTGTCCAAGTCCAGTCTGTGCATCAATGGCAGTCACGTCTATATGGAAGAGACCACAACAAAGGACAAGACTCCAGCCTCCTCCCCCTCTCCTCACAACCTCAGGAGGAAGCAGCTCTTTGCTTCAGAGGAGAACCTGTCCTCCAGGTCCACTAAACCACCTGAAGAGATGGGGAGAACCTCTCCTGGGCAGGCATTCTCTGGCTCCACATCCTTGGAGACCTTCAAATCCATGACTTTGCCATCATACAAACTGCTCAGCAGTGAGGAGCACCTGGACACCAGCGTTCCACCAAGCATTGAGCCTGTCAGGGAGACCAAAAAACCAGACCACAAAAAGTCTGCCTTGCTCTCCCTGGTCTCTGGGAAGAAGGAAATGGTGAAGCCCAGCGATGCTGAGATTCTCCCTGACAGGACCCTGCAGAGTGAGGAAAATACAGTTCCAGAAGAGAAGAGTGAAGAGGAGGCCAAATGCCCTGAAGGCCCAGCAGATGTGGGCAGAGGGAGCCCCTCAGGAGATGCTCACCATGCAGAGGAGGCCATCACAACCAAGCAGCAGCTCAGCCCTTGTGAGGAGGAACAGAAACCTGAGAAAGCTGCACCAGCCAAGACCAAAGCTGTGAAACCCAGGTGAGCCCCAGCTGCTGGCAGGAGTGGGGTGGGCACTGCTGGTGGCAGGTGGCAGCAGGCTGTGTCTGCCACACCTGAGCTCAGGTGCTGCTCTGTGGATGCCTATGGGTTTTACTCTGGTGTTGGGAGCTTTGATAGCAAAGAAAAACTCCCAGCTTCTTCCTCAGTGTGAATAAAAGATGGATGTGGGGGTGCTCCTTGAAATAGTGGTTCTCTAGCTCAGGAGGCACCTGTGCAGGTGCTGAAGGGGTGAATTTTCTTGCTGCATCTCTTGCACAAACTAACTCTGTCAGAGCTGTGTGGCTGCAGCCTCCCCAGGGTGTGAAATGCCCCTTCTAACATCTCTGCTTTCCTCTTCCCTACTTGGCTGTGCTCTCCCAAAGGGTGGCCTTGGAGCCCTTCTGCTTCTGGCATTGCTCACAGCAGCACAGAGGGGTTTGGTGTGGATTTGTACACGAGGCTTTTTCAGAAATTCTGCTCCTTTATCCCTCATACAAATATATAAATTGTGTATGGGGTTTATAATATATATATTTGTAGGTGTGCCCTACTAATAAGGCTCTGTTTTGTGTGTGTCCCTAACTCCTCACTTTCAGTGCTTCTCAAGTCTGAGTTTCTTGCCTGTGCAGTGTTTTACATACTAACAAACCTGCTTGGGGTGCAAAGAGAGGGTGCTTAAAGCAGCAAAACCAAGCTCTGCAGCAGGAGAGTGTGACCATGTTCACAGGGGTCTGAGGATGAGGGAAGAGACGAGGATCTGACTCCATGTTTCAGAAGGCTTGATTTATTATTTTATGATATATATTATATTAAAACTATACTAAGAAATAGAAGAAAGGATTTAATCAGAAAGCTAGCTAAGAATAGAAAAAGAAAGAATGATAACAAAAGCTTGTGGCTTGGACTCTGTCTGAGCCAGCTCACTGTGATTGGCCATTAATTAGAAACAACCAATATGGACCAATCACAGATGCACCTGTTGGCATTACACAGCAGCAGATAATCAATGTTTACATTTTGTTCCTGAGGCTTCTCAGCTTCTCAGGAGGAAAAATCTTAAAGAAAAGCTTTTTCATAAAAGATGTCTGTGACAGGAGAGTTCTGGCACAAGCCCAGTGCTTATAAAGGTGCTGTAAAGTCTCACAGACAAGGGGACACCTCTCTCTGAGGTCTCTGTAAGGTGTAGCTCATCTCCAGTGGCAGAGCTGATGGAGGCTGGTGCTAAAGCTTGTCTGTTCCTGCCTCGTGTTGCATCTGCAAGTGACATGCGAGTTTTTTGTCCCTTTTTGCAGACTGGGCCTGTCTCCAGAGGAGGAACCCAAAGCCACGCTTCCCACTCTTGCACCTGCCCCCCTCCCTGCTTTCCTGTCTGTGCACCCTATCAGCAGTGCCAATAATCCTTTTATTTCTGAAGCGGGGCAGACAGTCCAAGTGCCAGACTCTGAAAACATCACTCCTGCCTCTCTCACTTCTCCTGCTTTTGCTGCAGAGCTCTGGAATGACAAGAACCCTTTTAGTGCTGAGTGGGACAGGGCACCCAGAGCCCTGGATCCCAACAGCATCACCCATTTCCCTTCATCCCATCATCCTGCAGCCTCTGTTCCCACAGTGCCTCTTCCTGGGCAGGTCTCTGCCAGGGGCAATAATCCTTTTGCTGCTGGCTGGGGGCAGGGTCCTGAGGGCTCTGAGGCTTCCCAGGGTCTCTCTGACCCACACACACCTTCTGTCCCCTCTGGCTGTCCTTTCAATGACAACAATCCCTTCGTGTCCAGGCGTGGGGCACAGGCAGTGCCAGCTGCCCAGGCTGGTTCTGCCCCTTGCTGCCTTCCTGCTGGGGGGGATTGTTCCTCTGCAGGACCCCCTGCTTGTGGTGCTTCAGGGGGCTCTGCACGTGTGGCTTTGACCAGCGATGTCACAGCTGTGCCACACCCTCTGGGCACCTTGTCTGACCCCCCTGGGCTGGCTCCAGAGCCACGCTGGGATTCTGCCCAGCTTCAGCCTGAGGGTTCTGTGGAAAGCAGCAAGGCAGGCCCTGGGAAATGTGTGTCCTTTGTCCTTGGGGGATGGCAGGGTGTTCCATCAGGTGATGCAGGTGGAGAGCAGCCCCTGGATCCCAGGGGGAGGTTACAGATGAGTTCAGGGGCAGCAGAAGAGCCAGCAGGGTTTGGGGGTGACCCATCAACAGAGCTCTCTGGGGACAGCACACATCCCACCCGGAGCAGTGATGGAGCAGCTGTGGAGGCCACTGGTGTGAGCAAAGGTTTTGTGTCTCTCTCCAAGTGCAGTGACAGCCTCGTGCCAGAGGCTGAGCAGGCACAACCCCCCAGGAGTGAGCTCAGGGAGGGGCAGGAGCCCTGTGGTGGAAAGCAGTGTGCAGAACGTGTGCCCATGTCAGAGCCCCAGGCACCTCCAGCTGCTGGCAATCAGCCACTTCCTCCAGTCCAGCCCACACCCAGAGCCTGCAGGGTGTGCCCTGGGGAAGGGGGTGCAGGGAGGGCTGGCAGGGAGCCCCCAAAGCCAGCCCCACGAGTGGCTGTGCTGCTGAGGAAACCCCCAGGGACCCCCCAGGCTGATGCTCCTGCTCCAGGGGATGCTGCAAACTCCACCCCAGGGCTCCCATTCCCTGAGGCCTCAGCTGCTCAGGGGGGCTCCTTGGGCACTGTCACCCCTGCAGTGGCACCCAGGGGTGTCAGTCCCCAGAGAGGACAGAGCAGGCCTGTAGAAAAGGAGGGTGGTGATGCTTTGTCTGTCTGTCTGACAAATGTCAGGTCTGCCCTTCCTGTTCCTGGAGACCGCGGCTCGGTGCTGCCCGTGATCCCTGAGGGAAGCTCTGATGAGGAGCTGCTGGGGGACTGCCAGGACAGCTGTGGGGCCCCTGCAGGTGACAGAGGTGTTGTGGGGAATGGAGGGCAGCCCAGAGGTGTGACAGCTTTGCATGGAGAGCAGAGAGAGCTCTCTGATAGCTCTGCTGCTGCTCCAGGAGGAGGAGGAGCAGGAGCCATTCCTGGTGCTTGTGAGCCAGGGAGTTTGGCTGAGCTGCCAGGGAGTTTGGCTGAGCTACCAGGGAGTTTGGCTGAGCTACCAGGGAGTTTGGCTGAGCTGCCTGCTGCACTGGGGGCTCCCAGGGTCTCTGTCCAAGGAGCTGACTCAGGTTTAGCTGTGACATCTCATTCCAGGGAGTGTGACACTCATTCTGAGAAACAGCAGCTGGAAAGGAGTGCAGGTGCTGAGGAGCGTGCAGAGTGTGACTTCTCTGAGCCTTCTGCTTTCTCTTCCTCCCTGTCAAGTCCTTGCCAGCCCCACTCTTCCTCTCATTCCCTCCTCTCTGACACCCCGAGTTGTAGAGCAGAGTCTCCGAAAAAGCCGAGAGCCGAGGGCTTCGCAGATAAAGCGGGAAATTCGGGCAAGAAGAAACTTCTCCAGGCACGGGTCTCACCCTCTGAAACGTCCCCTAACCACCCCCCATGGGGTGAAACCGTGTCTCCCCAGCACAGGTGAGACATGTGGGGGTCACAGCAGTGAGCTCTGAGCTTTGCTTTGCCCTCTGTCCCTGAGGCTGCTGCAGGAGGCCAGGACAGCCCTGATTTCATCTGGGGGCTGGGTTTGTCAGGGCTTGGCTGCCAAGGGGCTGCTGCTGGCTGCAGGAGGGTCTGTGCAGCTCCTCAGGGGAGCACCCTGAGAAGAAACTTTTCCAGGCATGGATTTCACCCTCTGAAACGTTCCCTAATGGTGTGAAACCGTGTCACCCCAGCACAGGTGAGACATGTGGGCATTACAGCAGTGAGCTCTGTGCAGCTCTGAGCTTTGCTTTGCCCTCTGGGTGCATTTCTGTCCCTGAGGCTGCTGCATGAAGCCAGGACAGCCCTGATTTCATCTGGGGGCTGGGTTTGTCAGGGCTTGGCTGCCAAGGGGCTGCTGCTGCCTCCAGGAGGGTCTGTGCAGCTCCTCAGGGGAGCAGCTGCTCCTCACAGCTCTTAGGGGAGCTTAGGGAAAGTGCAGGGGGAATGGATTCATTCCATCCCACTGGCAGAAGGGCCTGGGGCTGAGCTGTTTGTCAGACACCTGATAAATGGGGTGGTGCTTCATTTCCTGCCTGTGTGGGCTCCTCAGGGATCCCCTGCTCTGTGGAGTGGTGCCACTGACCTGTCAGCCCTTGAGACTTCACCTATAGAGACTTCACCCCCAGAGCCTGGGGTCTAGGACACCTCTGGACCAGTGTTTGCTGGAATAAAAAGTAAAATTTTGTTCCTGTGTTAAAATTGGTGCTGTAAGTCCAAATAATGGCAGCACTTCCTCACAGCTGGTGGTGCCAGTTCAGCTTGGCCAAGGCCTGACACTTGTCTCAGGGCAGCAGAAGTATTTGGCGTGTTGTAAGATCACAAATATGTTCTGATTAGGAAAGGCAGCCTGAAATACCAGTTTCTGAGGGATCACAGTGGCTGCCCTGTGTTCTGTCTCCTCGTGCAGCCTGACCTGGCTTTTCTTCCGTGACACACACAGGATGTGTTTCCCTTCCTGCTGCTGCTTTATCTCCAGCACCTGAAGTCAGTAAAGATAGCAGAGAACTGGAAAATATTTAAAATACATACAAACCCCCTGTGGCTTAGAAATAACCTTGTCTTCCTGAAGCTGAATCTCTTTTCTTTCAGGAGATAGAGCAGGGAGGGAATCATCCCCAATTTCTTGCTGTATTTGTTCTCATTCTAAAGATCTTTGTCATGCTGCTGGTACCTCTCCTGCCTGACCCTTTCTTTTTTCCTCTTGCAGACTCCATCCTGTGAAGCCAATGAATGCCATGGCAAACAAACCTCAGAGCAAGAACCTGAATGTCATCAGCACCATGAATGAAAAGCTGCTGGAAATGAGTGTGAAGGTATGGAGGGAAGTGGCAATTTCACTGCCCAAGCCTTGATTTATTTGAAGAGTTTGTGTATGAATGTCCTTTTGGTCAGCCCCCAAGAGTGGGAGCAGTCTAAAAATTCTTATTTTTTTGCTGACTGACCTATAAATAGAGTTGGGGCTCATTTTTTGTGGGGGAAATCCTCAGGCAGAGCCAATTCCTTGGAGCACACTCGTGAAGTGGGATTGAGAGGAGCTTTCAGCTTAATCCTGCCCTCAAAAGAGACCTCCAGCTTCAGGCACAGCTTCCCTGCAGGCTGAAATGAAAGGTTGGGAGCATCCCTGGCTCAGCAGGGAAAATCCCAGCTCTCCTTATGGTCTGTCAGGGTTTTTTTTGGGAAATAGGGAATTTAGAACTGAAATAACAGCAGTGCCTCCTTCTGGTGAGAGGGGAGAGGATGGGATTTGAGAGATTCAGACTGAGAAAGGGTTCAAAACTTGCAACAAAGGGTTCAAAACTTGCAACAAAGGGTTCAAAACTTAAAATGGGTGTTGTGGTGTTCTGATTGCACCTCAGTTGTGTGTGATGCCCGTCAGGAGCCTGTTGTGCTCACACTCCCTGCCTGGGCAGTGTTCTAGGAGTCAGCAGAAGCTGACTGGTTTTAAAATCTGGTTTTAAAAGAGAGGTACTGGCCCAGTACCTCTCATGCTGCTTGAGGCTTAAAACCAGATTTTTCAAAGGAAAATTTTAAAATCTGGTTTTAACCTCAAGCTGCCCAGTTCTTCTCATGCTGCTTGAGGCTTAAAACCAGATTTTTTCAAAGCAATAAGAAGAACCAGCAAAGGCCTGGGTGGGTATTTCTTGCTGCCTAACCTGAATTTGGCTTTCTAAGCAGCTGCTTGAAGCTTTTGCAGGTTTGTTTGGCAGCAGCTGTCTCCGTGTGTTGTGTGTCTGGTCTGGAATGTGCTGTGCCTGCTCTGAGCCTGCCTTCCCTCCCTCCCTCTGCAGAAATATGATCCCTCAGACCCTGCCTATGCCTATGCTCAGCTGACACACGATGAGCTGATCCAGCTGGTGCTCAAACAGAAGGATACCATCACCAGGAAGGACCTGCAGGTGAGGGAGCTCGAGGATTACATCGACAACCTGCTGGTCAGAGTCATGGAGGAAACCCCAAACATCCTCAGAGTCTCCGTGTCTGGCAACAAAAAAGCTGGGAAGATGTGAAAGGTCTGGTGGGCAAGGACTGATCCCCCTCAGGGGAGGGTGAGGAGCTGCTGGTGCTGCTTGTGCTGCTCACAGAAAATGAGTTTTTCCTCTTCCTGCCTTGAGCAACCCTCAGATTGATTAATAGTCCCATCAGGTCACCTTGCTGTATTTATTTTTTTGGTTTCTTCCCATTGTTTGGGAAGGTCAGGCATTAATGCCAAGGAGGAGGGTTTTTGATGTGTTTTGCTTCCCAGCAAGGCACTGATGATCCTTTAGGAAGATTTTTTTTTAAATGGTTTTGTTTTGTAGCAGCTTTTAGAGATCAGTTACTTTTCTTTCCACATCTGAAGTTGTAGTGCAATATAAATCCTTGGACAGTAGAGCTTGAGGATTTGATTGTTTTTAAAATAATAATAATAATTAACTACACTGGAGAAGTCCAAAGATGGCCCAGCTTCAGGGCTGTAATTTAAAAGGAATCAATGCCCTGAAAGTTGAGTGTAAGCTGACCAAATCTCAGTTCATCTCATCAAGTGGACATTCCCAAGAGTCCTTCAGGGGAAAGTTTTCAGGTGTTTTGGAGTAGGAGACATTGAAGTTCATGGTACGTTTCTACCATAGGAATGGCATTAATTTAGGCCAAAGGTACATTTTAAACCAGAAATTGTTCTCTTAGTGTCTTAAATTTCTGCTCTGGAGCTTGTTCAGAGCAGGCAGAGGCTGCCCCATGCTCTGCTCTCACCCCTTGTGCCCTTTAGGGGCTCTGTGACTTTTCCTTTTTGAGAAAGAAATCCTTTGGGGTTTGGAGCTGGGCTCACCTTGAAGACCCTTCCAAAGGTACATTTTAAACCAGAAATTTTTCTCTTTATGTCTTAAATTTCTGCTCTGGAGGTTGTTCAGAGTAGGCAGAAGCTGCCCTGGCTCGGCCCCTTGTGCCTTGTGGGAGCTCTGTGACTTTTCCCTTTTGAGGGAATCAGAAATCCTTTGGGGTTTGGAGCTGGGGCTCACCTTGAGGACTCTTCCAAAGGTACATTTTAAATCAGAAATTGTTCTTTTAGTGTCTTAAGTTTCTGTTTTGGAGGCTGTTCAGAGCAGGCAGAGGCTGCCCTGACTCTGCCCCATGCTCTGCTCTCACCCCTTGTGCCCTGTGGGAGCTCTGTGATTTTTCCTTTTTGAGAAAGAAATCCTTTGGGGTTTGGAGCTGGGGCTCACCTTGAGGGCCCTTCCAAAGGTACATTTTAAACCAGAAATTGTTCTTTTAGTGTCTTAAATTTCTGCTCTGGAGCTTGTTCAGAGCAGGCAGGGGCTGCCCTGGCTCTGCCCCGTGCTCTGCTCTCACCTCTTGTGCCCTGTGGGAACTCTGTGATCTTGGCCTTTATGAGAAAGAAATTCTTTGGGGTTTGGAGCTGGGCTCACCTTGAAGGCCCTTCCAAAGGTACATTTTAAATCAGAAATTATTCTCTTGATGTCTTAAATTTCTGTTTAGGAGACTGTTCAGAGCAGGCAGAGGCTGCCCTGGCTCTGCCCCTTGTGCCCTTTAGGGGCTCTGTGACTTTTCACTTTTGAGTTACACAGAAATCCTTTGGGGTTTGGAGCTGGGCCTCACCTTGAAGAGTCTTCCAAAAGTACATTTTAAATCAGATTTTTTTTCTCTTAGTGTCTTAAATTTCTGCTCTGGAGCTTGTTCAGAGCAGGCAGGGGCTGCCCTGGCTCTGCCCTGTGCTCTGCTCTCACCCCTTGTGCCCTCTGGGAACTCGGTGACTTTTCCTTTTTGAGAAAGAAATCCTTTGGGGTTTGGAGCTGGGCTCACCTTGAAGGCCCTTCCAAAGGATGATTTACAGGGTAGGGAGAGTCCATGGAAGGCTCAGAGAGAAACTGCAAAACCAACAGAGCCCTGCAAAGGACCAAAGCTTCATGAGGACCAAAGCTTTAAAGCTTTCCAGCCTTAATTCTATGGAAATAAATAGAATTTATTTATAACACTCCTACCTTTGGAAATGGTTGGGTTATGGGGTCACTCCTGGCCCAGGGGTGAGTTTCTAATTCCATTTTTCTACAGGAAAGCACTTTACTGGGGGGCTGGAGCAGCTCTCACCCTGTGAGCAGGCTGCTTGCAATGTCACAAACCACTGGCGATCCCAAATGCTGGATTTTGTAGCGAGGAGCAGTTTGATAGATTTGCACAGAGATGTAAACATTTATTAGAAAAATCCAAGAAATGCTCTAAATGACATTTTTATTCCTGTTACCAAAGTCTGGAGCTTTACTGAGCTCTGACCTCAAACAAGCCTTAGGAGCTGAAAGTCTTGCAAGACTTCAGGTATTTTAATCTCATTTTAGTGTTATTTGAGCAGTGAGGGTGTTCTGTCCTTCCTGTGCCTTCTCGAGTGAGGAAGATGAAGGATTGATTTGTTTCCTCCTCTCTGCACACAGGATCCTGTACTTCACTGATCAATTTGTATTTTAGACTTTTTCTCTGCTGGGAAGAGTGACCTGCACAGAACCAAAGCAATAAATAATATTATTATTGATAAAATAATAGTATTATTGATAAAATAATAGTATTATTGAGAAAATAATATTATTATTGAGAAAATAATATTATTATTATTCAGTAAAAAATAATATTATTATTGAGAAAATAATAGTATTATTGAGAAAATAATATTATTATTCAGAAAATAATATTATTATTCAGAAAATAATATTATTATTCAGAAAATTAATAATATTCTGCTGTTAGCAGAGATGAAGCCTTAACACTTGAGCAGCCTTTCTGTGCCAGTTCAGCCCTGGGTGTTGGGTGAAACCCAAGCTCAGCCCAGCTCTGCTGTTCTTGGGGGCACAGGGGGGTCCCAATCCTCGGCCCCCTCAGCCCTCACACCTCATTTTTATTGACAACACTCATTAAATCCTTCCTTTAATGTGGGGGGACTGGCATTTTATATCCTCAAGGGCCTTAAGAATCAAATCTCTTGTTTGTTATTGAAGGATTTCGTGCATGTTCCCTGTTTGTACTCTCTGCTTTTAGCCCAGGTACTGTTTGTTTGGTTTTAAACACTTTTTGGTTTTATGGAACACTAAAATAAAGACAATTTAAACCCAGAGTTGTGAGCACCCTGCATTTGTTCTGAAGGGCTTTGTCCCCTCCTTGTGCCTCTCTGCTCATCCCCTGTGGCAGTTCCGGCTGTGGCTTTTTCTGGGTCAGGATTGAAGGCACTTGAGACAGTAGTTCATGTTCAGACTCAAGTGTTGCATATTCACACACCTCATCCATGATGCATGAATTCCATTCAAACACAGGATTCTGTCTGGTCATCATCAACTTCTTCCTCTGAATCCTGACAGTGCCTTCGAGGTGGGAAGAATTTCATTTCTTCTGATAAGTGGGCACTAAATTCTTTTTCTCTGAAAGATTCAGGTGTCCTGTGGCTGCAATTTCCCTGCAAGTCCTTTCTTTAAACAAAGTATCCTCCATAGCATCGTTTCTATTTTAACATTTTGTAATAACCTAAAACTATATTTAACACACTACTTCAGAGAATTAACACAGCATCACTTTCTAACACAACACATATAATATTCATTTGAATATTTGCGACAAGCCAATCATAAAATACATGCATTTTTCACACTGGGGACACCTTTCGGATGGGCTCGTCCGCACCGGCAGCCCCGGCGGTTCCTGTAAAGCACCACCAGGGAGCGCGGAGGGACTCGGGGTCGTCATGGCAGCGGTGATGGGAGGAGGAGGAGGCCATGAGGGCTCCGGTTCCCCTTTGAGGAGGCCGCGTTCCGCTCGGTCCCGCTCCCCCCGAGCATCCCCGGCGGAACTACCGCGGTGCGGAACGCAGCGCGCAGGGCCGACAGCGCGGCCGGGCGGGAATGGGGACGGACCGCGGGCCGCGCCGCTATTGGCTGTTGGCGGTGCACCCGCCCCGGTGTCCCCCAGCGTGGCGGCAGCGATGGCGGCGCGGGGCCGGTGCCCCGAGTGCGGCTCGGGCTCGCTGGTGGAGGACGCGCACTACGCGCAGCAGCAGCTGGTGTGTGCCGCCTGCGGCTGCGTCCTGTCCGAGGGGCTCCTCACCACCACCTACACCGACGAGGAGCATCTGAGGGGTGCGCTACCGGAACCGGGGCGGGGGGGCAGGACCGAGCCGGCCCGAGCAGCGATGCGCTCCGAGCTGTGTCTCTGTACCGGGCACTGTCGGGTCAGACCGGGCAGACCCCTCTCTCCATGCCCCCAAACACCAGCGGGGGTTTCCAGCCCACCAGCAGCAATTCCCGGCCAGGTTTGGCTTGGAGCCTGTGATGAGCTTTACATTGAATTCAGTTGAAATTTTAAAATTGAAATTTAATGAATCTCTTATCGTTAAAAGAGATTATTAAAATCTCATTGAAATCTCAAATTTCCATTGAATTAATCTCTTATTGTTAAAAGATATTATTAAAATCTCACTGGAATCTCTTAGAAAAGCTGGAAGTGCAGCAGAGCAGCCCTGAGGATGTTGCTGGCTCTGTCTGGAGCTCAGAGGAGATCCAAGATCTCACTTTTAGCTGCTCTCAGTGCCCTCAAACAGCTCTGATTGCTGCAGTTCGGTTCTGTGGGCACCTGCTGGCCCCAAAACCAAATGTCTGTGTCCCTGCAGGACTGACAGACCCCTCTGTGTCCCTGCATTCCCTGACTGATTTCCCCTCCCTGTTTTCCAGAGGTTGCCTATTCCCAGAGCACCGGGCAGAAGGAGCAGCTGAGCCGCTGCCTGCAGCGAGGTAAGAACAGTTCCCTGTCCTCCAGTTTGTTTCACCTCATTCTGACAGTGAAAAATACCAAAAACCCCTGGAATTGAGCCAGGAGAGGGCCCTTGGTGCCTGCCTGCCTTGAGGGACTGAGAGGGCTTTACTGCCCTGCAGGGCTGAGTGAGTGCTGCTTGTTTTTGTCATTTTGTGTTGATTCAGTTGATCCTTCAGAGAAGCTTTAATAATAAAAGAAAAGCTTTAATATAAAAAAACCCCTTTAATATAAAAAAGCTTTAATATAAAAGAAGCTTTAATACAAAAAATCTTTAATAATAAAAGAAGCTTTAATATAAAAACCAGGGAATTGTGGAGACCCTGTGGGGGCATTCGCTGGTTTTGGGAGACACAAGAAGCTTCCCTCAAAAAGCTGTTAGACCCCATTGGCTCCTTCCCCTGCTCCTATATCTGTTCCTGTGTCCCTGAGCCACTCCTTTCCTATTCCCTGATCAGCCCTGACCTTTGTGAGAGCAGGGACAGCCCCCAGGGCCCTGTGGAGAGAAAGGTACAGGGTGCTTTGTGTGGGCATGGGTGCTTCCTCTGTGTGTGTGTGGGTGCTTTTTCTGTGCTTTCTTTGTGTGTGGGTGCTTTCTCTGTGTGGATGCTTTTTCTGTGTGTGTGTAGGTGCTTTTTCTGTGTGTGTGGGTGCTTTTTCTGTGCTTTCTCTGTTTGTGTGGGTGCTTTCCCTGTGTGTGTGGTTGCTTTCTCTCTCTGTGTTGCTGCTTTCTCTATGCTTTCTCTGTGTGTGGTTGCTGGGACCTAAACATCTCACCTGAACATCTCAGGTGATAAAAATACAGATAGATATATACAAATAAAATCCAACACAGCTTGGCCGTCATTGACCAATAAGTAAAAACAATTCACATGAAACCAGTGAAACAATCTCCAACCACATTCCAAAGCAGCAAAACACAGGAGAAGCAAATGAGATAATTATTGTTTTCCTTTTTCTCTGAGGCTTCTCAGCTTCCCAGGAGAGAAATCCTGGCAAAGGGATTTGTGGTGGTGTTCACAGGAGTCTCAGGATGAGGGATGAAATGAGAATCTTGACTCCATGTTTCAGAAGGCTGATTTATCATTTTATGATATATATTATATTAAAAGAAAATGATAAACTAAAAGAATAGAAGAAAGGATTTCATCAGAAGGCTTGAAAGGAAAGGGAAGGAATGATAATAAAATGATACAGATAAAACATCTGTAGATATTATGCAAAAGTCCTTTTTGCCTGCTT